>NC_143550.1:18960000-20210000 GCF_054136105.1 Typopeltis vanoorti
CGGCAAAAGTGACCCTTGAACCCTGACTCATAGGCCTTGCTAATTTAGTACTAGAGACTAGCTTTATCAAATGGATTTGCCAGCTTACATGGATCTCTATAACTGGTTCACACTTAATACAAATTATATATAAAATATAAAATCTTATTATACAAATTCATGAAATTCCTAAATTTTAAGTGTTTTGTACTTGTAAACAGATTACACTTATCCTATTGCCAACGTTCCCTATTCTCTGCCTTAGTTGCATTTAAGGTTGTGACCTGAATATTTTATAATAAACATTTCATAGCTTATTCAGGACACAACACTTTTGTTCAGCATTTATCTCATATCAAGAGATGAAATTCTACTGCCTGACTGCACTAGTGCATGCCAAGGTCCAGTTTTTCACACATTTGTAAAATTTTTGCTGACTATATACATAGCATTAAATATTAAATTACTATCTAATAGGCTGTTCTCCATCCTTTGTAATTGGGTAGCCAGTTTTCTTTTTGTCTCTTATTCCATGTATGGTCAACATAATCTCTTCAGATTTCTCTACCAGTGCAAGAATACCTCAGGATTCTGTTCTGTCTTTTACTCTCTTTTTTTCTAATACATGAATGATCTTTCAGTGTCCTCTAACCATGCCCATAGTCTGGCTGATGTTAGTATGTTAGTCATTTGATTAACCTTGCATACATCCTGAGCTTCATTATATTCTCCAACCATAGCCTTAAACATTGATCTCAATAACATCCTTCAGTGGAATGATCACACCTTAGTTATCTTCAGTGTTGCCAAAATAGTCCTGCCTTATGCTTAAAATTCACCTCCCTTTACCTTTTGGTTATATACAGCTCACTAGGAAAAAAACCAATCTCTTCTTTGGCTGACATATCCTTAGCCTTTCATCTGTAGCTTCAACCTCCAAAAAACTTGTCGTCTTCTGCTACAGCAGCAGCTATTAACCCTGTACAGATTGGTATGCAGAAAATTCACCGAAAACAATTTATTTATTTGGTAACCTCCATGGAGTCAACAGACTCATCGTGGGAGACCCACTCAATCAGTAACATGTCTATCATAATGAGCTTCGAAGCTATTTACACTACCTGCATTCACAATGCACTCTGGCATTGCATTCCACTCACCAACTCTCCATGCAAAAAAAATCTCCTCATACTCTTCTTCACCACGTCTTTATACAACTTCCAAGGATGGCTTCTCGTTCTTCCCATCTTGACATCCACTTTTTTTTATAATTCCTTCTGTATTAATCTGATAGAATCCATTAACTGATGGTCTTTATTATATCTCCTCTTTTCCTCTTATCCACCAACCTCTGTAATCCACATCCCTCAAACGCTCTTCATAACTAACACTCAAGAGTCCTGATATCTTTGGTCATTTGTCTCTGGATCTTCTCTAGTGTTTACACATCACAATGAAAACCAGGTGACCAAATGAGAGCACAATAGTTCATATGTGGTCTGACAAATGCCTTATAAAGAGGCACCACCTCCTTACCCCCTACATGTCAATGTACTTTTTATCATAGCAGTGATACGATGTGCAACACTTCAGATGTATCCTCAGAACTTCAGTCCACTATCTACCATCACTCCAAGATCCCGAATCTCATCCATTTCCTGAAGTACAGCTCCACCAATATACAGTATGTAGACTTATACTCTGTATCCCAAAGTGTTACACTTTGGGATACAGACTGCAACCTCATTCATTTGTCCAAGTCTCATTTGTCTTCTGTAGAGAATTAACATCAACACTACTTCTGATAATTCTACCTGACTTCACATCATCAGCAAACATTTGAAGATCACTAGTCAATCTGTCAATCCCATGAAATATCATTAACAAATAAGTTAAACAGTAGAGTCTAAGAACAGAACCCTGAGGCACACCACTGCTGGTCACCTTTTTTTTTCTGGGACACTACTCCATCATATACAACTTGCTGGTATTGTTCAGAGAGCCATTTTCTGATTCATCTAACCAATATATACTATCTACTCATATCCTCTGCAGCTTGTACACCAACTTATGTGGTAATCTATTAAATACTTTTGCAAAGTCCAAGAATATCACTGTATATGATTTTCCCTTATCCAACACATTCATCATCTTACCATAAAACATAAGCAGATTGCTAAAACAAGACCTGCCCTTCACAAACCCACTGACCACCATAGAGAATCTTATGTCCATCAGCCCAATCCTGTATTCTAACCAATTTTATCAACGCTTTGATCACAACTGCAAATATACAGACTAGTCTATAATTGAGAACTTCTGTTCTCAAACTATGCTTCTGGAGATGTATTATTTTGCTTTCTTTCCACTCCTTAGAAACCTTCCACACCACAAGACTTTCATTAAATAACCAGGTCAAGGGCATGGCTAACTCTTTTGCATATTCTTTAAAAAAACATGGTGATATGTTATCTGTTCCCACAGCTTTATTAACATCTAACCCAAGCAACACTTGATACACCTCTGATTCTTTCACTTTAATTATATACTTGGAAACTGATGTTGATAGTGAGGTAAAACCTGAAAAGGATATAACACAAAGATCGATTAAAGCAAATACTGCTTTCAAAAAGAGTAATATATGAAAATCATCTCGATATTATAAAAAAAATAATTAAGATCTTTGACAGTAACGTAAAAGGCATATTATTTTTTTAAAGATAGATCCATCCTTCCAAATTTCATATATTACTCTTTCAAAAAGAGTAATATATGAAAATCATCTCGATATTATAAAAAAAATAATTAAGATCTTTGACAGTAACGTAAAAGGCATATTATTATATAGATATATCTATCTATGTTCACTGGGCATCTACAGATGCTGTATGGTCACTCCGATGCTTGGTGATGTTCCACACCAGGCCTCACCATGTAGTCCTGTTGTTTGCTTTTCTAGCAGCCTCAACTCTCTGAAGATCAGTCACTCCACACACACCATCCATCCATCTCCTCATTGATGGTCTATCCCTGCCTCTTTTTCCAGGAACTTTACCTTCTATTACTGTTCTGAGAAGTCCTCCTTCCATCCTTTCTATGTATCCAAAAATATTTTAACTTTCTTCTGTCAATATCCGTAAGGAGCCTTAAAGTTCTACTAATCTTTTCTCTAACACCCATTCATTTGTATGCCTTTCAGTATATGATATCCTCAACAGCCTTCTGTAACACCACATCTCAAAAGCAGATATCCGTTTCTTATCTGACTTCTTTAGGTTCCAAGTCTCACATCCATAAGTCGCTGTTGGAAAAACAACTGCATCTAAAATCCTCAACTTCATTCCCATGGAGATAGATCCATCCTTCCAAATTTTAGACAGGTCTCTGACTGTTGTTTTAGCCATTCCTAGCCTTTTTCTGACATCTTCTGAACAGCAATTCTTCACATTAATAATGGATCCCAGGTACTCAGACTTGCTGACTTCCTCAATTCTTTCTCCATTAAGGTACACTTGTTACTCAAGAGCTTCTCTGTTTGTTTTTCCTTTGAGAACCATGATCTTTGTCTTGCTAGAATTGAGTTGAAGTCCTCTGTTATTACTGATCTTCTTAACTTTGTCAAGAATTAGTCCTAGTTCTTCCATGTCATTACAAAGGAGCACTGTATCATCAGCATACCTCAGATTACTGATCAATCTACCTTCTATCCTAATTCCTGTCCTGAGCTCATCCCATGCTTCACGCATGATGTCCTCTGCATATATACTAAACAAGTGAGGAGAAAGTAAACAACCTTGCCTAACTCCTTTTCCAACTTGAAGCCTGTCGGTCAATCCAACACCTGTTCTTACTGTGGCTTCTTGCTCCTTATACAAGTTGGCTATCGACCTGATAGTGTGTTGAGGAAAACCCATTCTTTTCATTACTTCCCACAGTTTCACATGCTCAACACAGTCAAAAGCTTTAGAGTAGTTTAAGGAACACATTACTAGAGGGAGTCTGAATTCTTTATATTTTTCTGTGATCTGTCTAAGGCAAAGAATCTGATCTCTGGTGCCTATACCTTTCCTAAAACCTGCTTGTTCCTCAGGCATCTCTGCCTCAATCCTATTTAGCATGATCTTTAATAAAATTTTGCTTGCACGAGATATCAAACTAATAGTTCTATAATTCTTGCATGCCTACATATCAGCGGTATGAAAACTGACTTCTTCCAGCCTTTAGTTCATGATCCTGTCTCCCATATCCTTGTAATCAGTCTATGAAACACTCTTATCCCTCCATCCCCTGTGGCCTTAATTAACTCTGCTGGGATTTCATCTGCACCTGGGGCCTTATTGCTGTTAAGCTGCTGCTTAACTGCTCTTTCAACGTCACGTTTAAGTGAAGGAGGTTCCAAATCAAAATTTCTTGGTGGGAGGACTCCACATTTTCTTTATCCACTCTGCTGTACAGTTCCTCACAGTATTCTTTCCATCTGTTTTTGATTTCCAACTCTTCTGTTAGTAATGATCCATTCCTGTCTTTGATGACATTAAATTTAGGCTTAAACTTGTGCTTTAAGTCACGAACTAAATAAAACATTCTTTTATAATTATGCCTTCTCATCTGGAACTCTATTTCTTCACATTTATTAGTATAGAACTTTTCCTTGTCCTGCTTGATGGCTCTTCTGATTTCTCTATGTAATCTCTTGTATTCTTCGGTCCCTGTGTCTCTTTGTTTTTCCAACTGCCTTCTTTTGATTAGCTCCCATGTTGAATCTGATATCCATGGGTCTCTTGGTTTTCTTATTGGGTCGAGATATGTTTTTTGCTGTATCTTGTATTATCATCTTGACTCCTTCCCAAAGGACTTCTGGTGAGATTTCCTCATTGGTCTCTAAAAAATCATCCAACCGAGTTGATGTTTCTTCTGTGAATCCACTAGGAATTACTTTAACATCCAATCTAGTGGAATGTGCCTGACCTGGAAGTTTTCAGAGTCTTAGTCTTACTTTGGCTCTTACTAGCTGATGGTCTGTACCACAATCTGCTCCAGGACAAGTATGCACATCAGAGATGCTTGTCTTCCACCATTGGAGATCCAGGATGTAATCAATCAATCAGAGATATGAAAATCACAAAGAAACAGGAAGCCACATTAAATAGTTTTCAAACAAAGTGTTTGCATAAAATATTAAAAATATGTGACAACAATGTATACAAATGATGAATTATATATTAAGAGATATATGAAATAAAAAGTAATATAAAAAGACAGATGGAAATGGACTGGACATATACTGAGAATGGATAGAGGAGAAATTCCAAGAGTAGCTTTGATATGGATTAATTGAAAGACAGTTGAACTGTTTACTGAGAAGCAATTGATTGGAAAGCAGTTTGATGTGGACACACTTAAAATTGGCTGACCATAGGCACAAATAATGAAACTTATTTGTGCCTGTTCTCACAGATGGTTCGTCTAAGGAAGAAGTTGAAGAATTTTTTTTTTCATTCAGATTTAAACAGCAGAGTAGGAAAAGAATCCCACCAGACATAGACATTACAATGAATGGGAAAATTTGGTGAAAGCGACAAACCTAATAATGGTAAGTATTTGCGATTTCTGCTCAGGACACTGACTAGTCATTACTAATACTGTGATCCAACATAAAGGATGCACAACTGGAGAGAACACACAAGAAATAAGAAAAGCCTCATTAACTACATCATTGTTCATATTGATATCTTCATGGTGGTTCAAGATACAAGAGTGTACAGAGGAAGTCACCGTTGCTTAGTGCTAAGCAATGGTGACAGGATAAAAATGGGTATTACATTGAAAAGAATAGTATATAAGAAAGTTTTAAAAATAATCAAAGTTGAACAGCTTTTACAGGTAAACTGTAGACTTGACTATACAAACATTATTAAAGAAAATTGAAAACAAGAACCAAGCCTTGGAATCTCAGTGGCAAACTCAGAAGACATTCATTGATTCAGATAGGGAGGTATGTGATGAAATTGTCTGTAAGGATAGAAAAATAAGAAACCCTCCCCCATGATGGACTCAAGAAGTTAAAGAAGTAGTTCTTGCAAATAAGAAAGCATATCAAAAGTTCCTAGTAAATAATCGACAGATATCCCCTAAAAGAATATAGAGAAAAATGTGAGCTAATTTATGTGTAAATATGTTCTATCCTTAGCTAGACAAAAGTCATGGGAAGACTTTGAAAGAATATAGAAAATAAATATCAGGAAGGTGGTAAAATGTTCTGGGGGCTATTTAGAGCTTAGAAACAGGGGAAAAGGAATCAAAGATGATAAAGGTGACAAAACTGAAGATAAGGATATTCTAGATGTCTGGAGTAATTACTTTGCAAGACTTAAGCAAAACATTCAGTGACAGAATCATACTATAAAATTTTGAAGATGAATGCAACGAAGAGTATATATCAATACTTGACGTTGAAAAAGCCATTAAAAACTTGAAATATAAAAAGGCAGCTGCAGTAGATATTTAACCAGAAATTCTTGAGTACAGATGTATAAACATTTTGCAGTGGCTACACTGGTTAATTCAGAGGGATTAGTCAGAAGTTAGAATTCCAGGTGATTGGTGTAGAGTTCTAATAGTTTCCATTTATAAAAAAAGGAATAAAGCTGAATGTAAGAATTGCAGAATGCTAAGTGTTACAGGTAAGATTTATGCAAGCATACTTAATAAGAGGTTAAGAAAGATTGTGGAAGAGAGACTTGGAGAAGAACATGCTGGTTTCAGGCCAAATACAGGTTGTGAAGTTAAGATTTTTAATTTATGATAGATAGTTGAGAAATCATGGGAATATGACAAGTACACTGAAGTTCAAGGATCTGTACTTCAGTTTTAAAGATCTGGTAAAGGCATATGGCAAGGTGTCCAGAGAAGAGCTTTTCAAAACATACAGAGCAATATAGTCTATATTTAAGTTTTCAGTCAGCAGTTAGAATTAAAGGAAATACAGGAAGATGGTTTCATGTAAAATCAGGGGTACAACAAGGAAGCACATTATTTCCTTTCTTATTCATCTATGTGGATCACATCATGAAAGAAATAGGCATTAGGCCTGCTATTTGAATTGGTGATGTCAAACTTAGCTCTTTGCTTTATGCAGATACTGTACTTCTAAACATATCTAGTGCAAGTCTCCAGGATTCTCCAACTAAATTCTATGATTAACAAATTTGGCATGAAAATCAGTAGTAAAATGACCAACTCTGTAAAAATAGTCAAACGTTAGAACACATCAATTGCATTCTGAATGGAGAGAAAAATATTTCAGCTATTTTGGTAGTTTTTAGTGAAGATAGCAAGTTAAATCTGGAAATAGACATCAGAATAAGCAAATCTGGTATTGTGGATAGCCAGCTGAATAAATTTATATTGAATGAGGGAGAAATTAGCCAAAATACCATTAGCACTATTAAAAAAGTGTTCAAACTGGTTTTAAGTTATGGATTTGAGAGTTAGGTTAGAAACAAAGCACTTGAACAAAGACTAGAGACTACAGATATTAGGGTTCTAAGCAAAATTGGGAGAGTGAACAGATGGCATCAATGACATAATTATATTAAAAGGAGAGAATTTTACATTGTTAGCATTCAAGAATGTGTAAGCAGACCCAGCATAGGTGATATTCTCACTTAAACAGAATGGAAGTGGAAATGTTAGTAAAACAGGAGTTTGATACCAAAATGACAGGAAAGTGACTCAGAGGAAGCATGAATTGTTATATATGACGTTGGTGTGCTGACAAGTAATAGACTAATTTGGAGGAAAATTGTGGATAGGAGATTAATAATAATCTAAATTTAATCATGTAGTGCTGTCATAGTAGCCTGAACACACCTTGAGGGTACATATATAAGGAAATTGATGATGAAATTAGAATAACAGCATTTTGCAAACTGCAGTGAAATGCATGATTGATAATCAGTCTGCATGGTTCGTTACCAGCAACAGCATATCGCAGCATGGAATCCTGCAATGAAGTAAATTGTCAGTAATGGTTTTAGTAATTGGAACATCATGTGTTCTATAGCATTATTTTTGCATTAATTGCATCTGATTTACTTGATGGGTTTCATCTCATTGAATGTTACATTAAGAATAGATGAAAACTAACATGTGCAACATGCATGTTATCATTAAAATGTGTTTTTAAGAACTGGAGTAGCTCTGGGTTAATCTTATGTATCTGTGATGCCTGGGTAAATGGTGATTTGCCTTTGGTAGAATAGTTCAAATGGAATCCTGAGAATGAGATGCCCATGTAAATAATCTTTCTGGAATACCAAAAATGTATCTAGAGCAGTCCTGTTATGTAGTTCCCACCCATAAAAGGTTACTGGTAAACTTTTTAATGGGTGGGAACTACATAAACCTATAGTACATTTTAATAAATTTAGTTTCATCCTTTATCCAAGTGTAATCAAACAAAGTTTGCACCTGAACATATCTTGAGGACTGAGGTAAGGTGGACATCCCTTGGCAACTCATAGCAAAGGTGGACCAAGTTCTCATCACTCCATGTCTTAGAGTCCACCTTACCTCACTCCTGAAGATATTTTCAGGTACAAACTTTGTTTGCTTACGCTTGGATAAAGGATTAAACTAAATTTATTATAGTCTAACCAAGTGCAAAATAAACTTCCAACATCTTTCTCTAAATCCAGAGTAATTTACTAATAAGTTGGTACACTGGTTGGCAACTTGTATAGGTAAATATGACCTCTCCATTGTGGCAGTATACATGCAATGTATACTGCCACAATGCAAAACACACCTCCACAAGGAGATGTGCTTTGCATTGTGGGAGATACTAAGACATGGAGTGATGAGAGCTTGGTTCACCTTTGCTAAGAGTTGCCAAGGGATGTCCACCTTACCTCAGTCCTGAATATATTTTCAGGTGCAAACTTTGTTTGCTTACACTTGGATCAAAGATTAAACTAAATTTATTATAGTCTAACCAAGTGCAAAATAAACTTCCAACATCTATAGCATTTGTACCATGGGCAGACTAAGGATAGATATATAAAATATTATTTTTACATAGTTCATAAACCCTGCTCTAGAGACCAAACTTGGAACTTTCAAGCCACTGCAAGGCTCCAATAAGCAGATCTGTGGTCCACACCAAGTGATGAAATTTATCCTCCACCTAAAGATAATCACACATCCATGCCCATGACAGAATTTGAACCCATGACCACTTGGTTTTAAAGCAGGTATGCTGCTAACATTTAGTAGGTACTAGCTAATTTCACTATTTCAACTTGATAATGAAACCAATGAAAATTCCTTAGATTTTTCACACTTATTTATAGTTGAAGCAGTTTGTAAATAACTTACAAATGACTTCAACTTTTAACTGATCATTTGTAAAAACTTGATTTATGTGATATAAGCTGTTATCCTTTTATATCAGTTGATTTGATTTGCTTAATTGCATCTGGTTGTTCTAGTATCTAACATGTCTGCTCTGCATCCAGCAGTATGTGGGTTAAAATTCAGCCATGGATGTTTGCAATTGTCATTAGATGGTAGATGAATTTAACAAGTGTGTATAGACATGAACTACAATGCTGTGCTTTATCACTCAGTTCTCAGAAATTAATGAGTATCAATGTTGCCAACTTAGCGACTTTGTTACTAGATCTGGCAACTTTTGAGCTCTCACGGCATACCCCCAAAACTTTGCCACTTACCACACATTGAGAACCCCTTGGGGGGTACATGATAAAATTTTGAGGGTTACACTGGGAGAGTGCTCAAAGGTTGCTAGATCTAGTAACAAAGTCACTAAGTTGGCAACACTGATACTAATTAATTTCTGAGAACTGAGTGACAAAACTTGGTGCAGTAGTTCATGTCTATACACATTTGTTAAATTGTTTGTCACTCTTTGTGTTTATCAATATATGTAATTTATGAATACAAAATTTAATATGTATATATATATATATATATATATATATATATATATATATATATATATATATATATATATATATATATATGTTTTATTTTATTCCCATTGTTATAGTATAACTATAGTTTATCTATATAAGGAGTACACCAGTTACATACACATTTCCTGAGGGGTGCGCAAAGCATAAAAGGTTGAGAATCACTGCTCTAGAGTAATGTTTCTGGAATATGTAAATAAAATATATATATATATATTAATAAAAATAGGAGAAAATTCATTAGCCTACTCACAGTACTAATGCACTATAGTTCACAGCCTCTCCTGTATAGGAGTCATAATTCTCCCCCCCCCCCCTTAGTTATTGAAACTGCATTAAAATTGTGCTTATTTTTGCTTTACAGACAGTTACTTAAAGATCCAAGTGTTTTATTTGCTGGCTATAAAGTTCCACATCCATTAGAACATAAGTTCATTGTTAGAGTCCAGACTACAGCAGAATATTCTCCGCAAGAAGCCTTCACAAATGCCATGACTGATCTTTTGAGTGAATTGTCACTCTTAGAGGAACGATTTAAGGTATGAATATTGCTATGTGTTTTCAGTCTTATATCAGATGCATGTTTAAATAGTCCACTTTGAGAATCAGAATAAATCTTGGAATTCACTTATGACTGTGTGTGTGTGTGTGTGTAAAAGCTTGTTATCTTGCAGAAAAATTAACTTTGGAAAGGAATTGAAACAAGTTCATGTTATTACTCATTCTTGGCATCTTCTGGTGCAAAAATCGTAGTCTTTAAAAGTAATTTTGCAGTGGAAAAACTTCCAAGTATGCTCAAAAAAACAGTATCAGATTTTATTTTTCTTGCTGTGAAAAAAAATAGTTGAATTATTTGAAATTTTACTCTAAAGCATTAAATTCTCAAGTTGGAACGTTTGCCTTCAACTTGGCTTAAGTACAGGTATCCCTTGCTTAACGCGCCGAAATGAAGTGCGGCAATCCCTTGATATACGCGGCAAGAGTTTTGATTAATGTACCTTTAACCCTGTGGAGCTCGCAGCTGACTGACAGATACATGTAAAATGTTTAATATAAATATTCTTACACAATTCAGTGTATAATTGGAGGTCATGCGAAGCTGTGCATTCATATGTTATGAGTGATATTCTGCACTTTTTTGCTGTCAGTTTGGTTTAACACATGTTATGTAAAGGTTTGTGATATTTTACAGTAAATTGTATCTGAGAGATACCGCAACCTCTGATGTCAGTATAGTATAGTTTAGTTGTTTTTCTTTTTATTCTTTGTTCAATAATTTTTAGATTGTAACTGAAAAATAAATAAACCATCTATTACTGAAATAGAGAGCCAAAGGCTTATTTATCATACATCTCCTCTAGGAGATGTGCTTTACATTATGGAAAATACTAAGGAAAATGATCTGGAGCTTACTGCCACTTTACTATGAGTTGCTCATAAGGTTGCTTATGCTTGCATCTGCCGAAACTTTTAGTTTCTATATATTCGCTACTAAACTCTTGTAGTTTCTATATTCAGCTATGAAATAATGTTGGATTCAATATCCACTTAATCTGTACTATCATGTATTATATTTGCAGTGTTTTTTTCTTTGTTTTATTGCTTTTTTGCTGAGGTCTAAAGAGTCGTTTTGCTTGCTATCGTAGAATTTATGCCGATAAGAAAAAAACTAAAACTATTCAAACGACTCTTGATGACTTCTTTTGATAAAAAAAAATTCCAGTAAATAATGTAGGTACGAGTATTTATTAAATATTTACTTCTTTCATTTTTTATCTTTCCGAAAAGAGTACCATATAAAGCAAATTATTAATACAGTAATCGATCATGGACGAATTGTAATTTTTATTATTGATTATTAGATTTGATTAATGCGATTTTGATATACGCGGTAACATCGAGGGATTAATTAACCGCGTTAATCGAGGGATACCTGTACTTATACTTTAATTGCAATAATAATCATTTAAGTCAACTATTAGAAAAATTTTTTTCCCGAATTTTTCTTATTTTTACTTTGAACATTTTTTTCCTGATAACTACTGCTGTTTTCTGATTTAATCTCATTCCTGTTGACACAAACTTATAAAGCCTTCAAATTCATTGAAATTGGCATATCAAATTCTATCCATAGTTAGATTGTAATTTCTACTTCTCTCAAAAATGAAGGAAAAAAAAACAGGAATATGTTAGAAACCAATAATATTGAATATCAATATGGAATCTTGGTATAATTATTTTTCATATTTTTATACGTTCAAAATTTCATTTTGATATGCTCTTTGCTGGTATGCCACATTTTTGTGAATGTATAGCAGTGAAGAAGAAAATTTAAGGAGTTGCACCAAAACATATAGTTATTGTCCATTACCAAGAAATAGGTTTCCTCTTCTGTGCTTAGACTAGAAAAAAGTGAAAAATATATGGGCCATGTATCTTCTTATAGCTTTACAGCCCATATTGATTTGATAGTTTTCTTAGGAAAACTATCTAACCATATAGTTATTGTCCATTACCAAGAAATAGGTTTCCTCTTCTGTGCTTCGACTAGAAAGAAGTGAAAAATATACGGGCCATGTATCTTCTTATAGCTTTACAGCCCATATTGATTTGATAGTTTTCTTAGGAATATAGTCATAAAATAAAATAAATAAAAATAAAATTCAGTTACTTGCTACATTCATTTTTGAACTTAATTCACTATTGTTGCAGATCCTTTATAGAGTTGATATAACTCATGGTTGTGTAATGTCTTCCAGGGGTCATGAACATTAATTGATCCAAATATTTTTCAACATATTTTCCTTTCAGTAGTTAGTCCTCCACCCATTACCAAATATCCATGTTTCACATTTATTGGTTCTAATTTTTTAAGCTGTCATAAATTATAGATTTATGATTATATTTTAATTATGTCTACCCCTGTCTGATTTGGTTGATATATAATCATTACTCTTAAATATTTAAATTGTTTCCCTTTCTCTATTTCATGGCTCTCAATTTTTAAATTTCTATCTGTTAACTAATTTTGCATTCGGTTAATAATTATTTGTTTTTTAATTATTAGTTTTAACCTTATTTAATCTGCTAATTTATCTAATTTTAAATATGCCTCCAATTTCTGTTTAGTTCTTTTTGTGATAATTTCTTCAGCATATGCTTCAAATCTGTATTGATTTGAATACCTCTAATAAATAGCTAATGGCAGTGATTGGATAACAAATTAGAGCTGGGCTAGAAACTTTAGAATTAGAATATTAGTTCGTAAGTTAGTGGAAAAGGAACTACTAAATCTAATAAATTTTAACCTATTCTTGTGAATTATCCATTGTTGATCTTGTGAATCTTATACTTTGGGCATGTCAAATTCCAATGTATAATACCTTGATCAGGCCTCATTCATTTTATTACCACTGAAGCAGTAATAAAAAGCAATGAATTCTAGTCTTGTTGGCTGAGTGGGTGGTATACTGTTTTTTCAGCCAACAGGCTACCATAGCCATTTTGAAATAGGTGGTAGATGAATTCCATTGTCTGATGTAAGACCACCACCATTTATTGAAGGCCTGAAGTGGCTTTAAAAAAAAAAAGAAGAAGAGTTCTATGTTTAGTCTCTAGAGCATGGTTTCCAGATTATCTAGCCCACATATATCTAGCCTACTCACAATACTAATTATATTGGTTTACAACCTTTTGTGGTTGGATTCATATAAAAACTAAATTCTTCATTATGCAATCTCTTCTCTTTGGGTTATTTTCATATCCTTGAATTCAGTCTTCAGTATTCACACTCCATTTTTCAATACATGTCCATGTTTCTTTCAGTATCCTGTATTTTCTTTCAGATTATATTGGAAATTGGTTTTAACTTCATCTTTTTTAAGCTGTTGCAAGTTAAGCTTCATTTTTTTTATTTTGCTCTTATTTATTTTTACTCAGATTCTGCATCTATATTTAATTTTGATTAGATAATCTGAATTGTGACAAGCTCCACATGATCTGTCGGATTAAATATTGTACCATACAGGGATATCAGTATTTTTAATGGCTTCATGAATGTTGAGGATATAACCATGTTTTTGATTCCTGCAAATTCTATAAATTGCTCTGTTAGAGTATGTGGCTATGTTTTTCAATTAATTGTTCCTTTAAAAATATCTTCCCATCCAATCTTGGCATTGAAACCTTTAGTTAATCATTAATGTGCAGGTGATTTGCAATTTATAGCCTCTCTCAGCCAAGTTAATCCCACTTGCCTGCAGTATTGGCCTCATTTCTGCAACAAACAAGGCTCTGACAAGGCAAGCAGTAAAGCAGTTTCCACGTGCCTGCTGCCACTTAGTACGTAGAACTTGAACCTGTTGGTTACGTTTCTGGAGGCTTCCTGATTGGATTAAATCTGATATCCCATGCCAAAGTTAATCATCCTTGGAATCTTATATAATCAGCTTTGGTTCAAGATTTCCTTGCCTCATTTTATTACATCATTCATTTGCTGCCTTTTCTCACTTTCCTTATTGTGATGATTATATTTAACTTTTTGATTATCTATGAAAATTGATCATACAGTATTACCACTCAATGAAATAATCTTCCTTGCAGATTCAGCTGTCCACAGTTCCAACTGGTTCCCATTATCTAACTTCACAGTCCAAGCTGGAACAGAAGCTGAATTGTTTGCTGTCAGTAATGATCTAACACAAATAGTTGAACCTACCTCCTACCAAAATTCCAGATAATCACCATTTCAGAGGCTTCTGTTTGTCAACACATTTTATTGAATTTAAACCTCCTAGTTCTGCATACATTATAGTATATTTCATTAAGAGTGAAATTAAACAAATTAACAGAAACAGTAACACTAGGAATATTTGAAAAAAAAGACTAATGGTGGTGAGCATGCGTGATTTATTTTGCATTATAATGGCTAATTATTACTAGCACCATCTTTCATCATAAAGATGTGCACAAATTCACATGGAGAGAAGACACAAGAAATAAAAATAGCATCAGTGACTATGTCATTGTTGATAGTGATATCATCATGCTAATTCATGATACAAGAGTGTAGAGAGGATTTGAAATTAGAAGTAACAATGCTTAATACTGAGCAGGATAAAAATGAATATCACATTGAAAAGAATGGTACATAAGAAAGTTTTAAAAATAATTCAAGTTGAGCAGCTTTTACAAGTAAATTGTACACTCGACTATACAAACATTATTGAAGGGAAAAAATTAAACAAATTGAAAACAAGAACCAAACCTTGGAGTCTCAGTAGCAAACTCTGAAAAAGATATTGACTGCTTCAGCTAGGCAGGTAATTGGTGAAGTTGTCTGCAAGAATAGAAAATAAGAACACAGTGGTTGGACACAAGTTAAAGAAGCAGTCATGGAAAAGAAAAAAAAGCATACCAAAAATTCCTAGCAAATAAGTCTAGAATTTGACTTGGAATTAGAAGAATGTGTTATTATTTAGCATTTAAATAACTTTGCGGTGACTGCTGGGAATAGTTCTTGTAGTTGTCCTATGATTTTTCTTCGGGATACTTGGTGAATAGGTTGATGTCCAGGCTTGTTAGGGAAGAAGAGTATTGAAACAACAAAGGATTTTTTTTAATTGTGTTTGATATAGGTGTTGCCTATAAGTCAGACTCTCAGTTGTGCCAGATATTTAGAGAGAAGAAATTTGCTCATCTCTCTAAATAACTTGCACAACTGATAGATGTCTGTCCATCTTGCCTATAAGTGGGACTATCAGAAACACATTCATCAACCTATTCACCCAAATAGAAACTATTAGCACTGGACGCTGAAATTATTTGAGCACTATATCAATATGCTCTTCCAATTCCAAGACACATTCTACGAATGTGAATGTGACTTAACAATGGACTTGTAAGTTTCTCCACTTTTAGCTTACCTCATGGAATTGTTTGAAAAATAGGCTCTAGGGAATTAAAAAGTATTACCTTAACTTTGGCTACAATATGTAGATATGTTCATCATATGATCTGGTTCTGAAAAATAACTACAATACTATTGTCCATCATAAGAACATTCATTCCTGCATTAAGTTAACTATCGAATTAGAAAACAAGATCCCTGCATTCTTTTATGACTATCTTAGAGGTCTCCAAACAAAAAAATAAAAATAAACTATTAGCTATTCAGTTTATTAGTTATTCAGTATATAGAAAACCAATGTAGCTGGGGGATGTAATAATACGTGGTTTTTTATTCTTATTCTACCGGCTGATTGTTGTAAAATATTGCTTTCTTTATCCTTGGCTTCTATATTTCTATTTGTTATGGCTTTATCTTTTTCCTTTCATGTACTCGGTTAATCTTATTTCCCTTTCTCTATCTTTAGTATTCTTTCCTTATGCCGGAGATCTCTAGAAATTTATTTATTTATTACCTGCGCCACTAAAGTTCTCCAAATGGCATAAGAAAATATTTATACTTCCAGTAAAGTTCCTCCTCTATAATTATATACAGTCGTGGTTAACTCTTAACTCAAAATTCGTACCAAATTCCAATCTCCCCCACTCACGGGATCTGTTTTTTTTTTTTTTTTGAGAACAGTACAATCAGACGGCACTCCTTTTAAATATAACAAACATGTTTGTTTATATTAAAACAGTAATACAAGGTATGTATTACTGTTTTGTTTGCAACAAAATTCAACTCACATGACTCCTCCATAAGTACAGTGCACTTAGTCGTATTTCCTTTACAGACTTTTTCTGGATTCCTCTCTGTTAGGGCTTGGTCTATCACTTTAGAGGTTTCATGGATACCGTGTTCTCCTCTGGAATGGCTGGCTGGGCTGGAGCGTGATCTTCTGGCGTTGTAGGCACTGGGATGCAAGGTCTAACGGTCAAGGCTTTGTCCATCCTGGTCCTGGGCCACTATTCGCTCTGTAAGGTTTTGCCTCCGGTTACTCTCCATGACTTCATCCGGATCCCACGTGGTCCATGGATCGACTCCCTCTTTTTCTCCTGGCGTCAAATCTGCTGATGCTCGATAGTCGATTCTATGATCCTTTTATTTGGCTTCTCGCGGGACCCTGCGCGAAGATTTTGGACCCCAGATATTTCCACGCAAACTTTGAATTAAGGTCCGAGACCCCCGTACCTTTCACGTGCAAACTCTTATCCTTTGGGAAAGCGCAGACTTCTAGATCTCCCTGAAGTGTATGTTTAATCCTTTTTTACAGCATAGCATAACAAGCTTCTGATGTATACCACCCTCTTTTGCTATTGACCTTGAGGGTGGTATCGAACTGCTTTGGTTACAATAGGTTTCTCTTTCACCCAATACTAAGTGATAACATCAAATACATTCCCAAATTCTAAAGTATTGCCCCTGAACTTCTATTTTAAGACATCTGTTTACTCTATTTTAGCATGTTTAATTCCTCTGGGTCTCTATACGTGAGCTTTTGGTATTACTTACATAGATAAATTCTAACATATTTCTGTTTTCTAGGGCATTTTCTCTTGAACTACATATTCATATATCTTCTATTTACACAGTATCATGCTAATTTTTATGGGCTAACTTATATGGGCTGTTAGTATTATTTACATATAAAATTTACAAGTTTACTTTTTGTGAATTTTGGATGTGACTCCTGTAAAAGTCGACGCAATAAAATTTTGGAAAAATTATGACGCTGCATCGAATTTTACAGGGAGATATCTCAATGCAGAGTTCTGCAATCACCACTGTCGTGAAAAAAAAAAAAAAAAAAAAAAAAAAACATTATTATAGTCAGGGCATATTAACATTTCCGAAGTATGAATAAAAGCCAAGTACTAATACCTGTCTAATATTTTCACAAAAAAAAAAAACAATGGTTAAGAGCATTCTAAAGGAGCTTTTTAAACAAGTAGATGGACAGAAAATACAAGGATATTACATCAATGAGGATTAAAAGTACTTTCTCACTGCCAAATTAGCAGTGAGAAATGTAAACTCCAAAACCTCCACATTTTCACTATTTGAAAACCAGGAGTATACAAAATTACTTGTTCACATGAAACTTGCTTTGTGGGATAGGACTGACAGGTTAGTCAAGAGAAACATACATACATACATATCAGAATACAAAAATGTGTAGATCATAACTAGCAGCATACAAAAATAGCATGTGACTTAGAGTTTTTCATCCAAGCATTCAAAAAGTAATTGAGAATGTTAAACCCACATTCATGCAACAAGAAACAAGGGATGATCCTTGTCATCTTTCATCAAAAATCTGATGCACACAGATCCTGCATGCTTGCTGCTGTTAGTCTTTTTTCAAATGGTCCATGTTACTTTTTACATTAATTTGCTTGTTTAACTTGTGTTTTTTACTCAACTAGTTTCACATAGATTATAGTGTATTTCATTGGTAAAATTTGTCAGTCTCCATGTCGATTTTATACCTGACTTGTTTGACAAAACCCTCATCATTCCCCAAGATCTTTTTTCTTAAACAAATCTATCTTCCTTCTCCCAGCCAATCTCGCCATCAGATTAAACAGAATCCATACTGGTGATGAATAATGAACCAGAGTGTCTCTTGATTGTAAAGAAGCTGGTTCTGCATCACTTGATGAGATGATGGCAACGGATGATAGTATGAATTCCATTATTTACATTCTACAGAGACATCCATGCTGACCTTGCCCACCTTTGGACATAGGTCATTGAAACATTTCAAGTAACCCATATGGTTGCTTTTGATATTTCCAAAACATAAAGGTCTTCTCAACAAGCTACCATTGTAGAGTCGTCAGCTTCCTCTCTAGTCATACATTGCATGTCATGATGGATGGCTCCCTCTCATCTAAATTTTTTTTTTTAATCAGTGTCAGAGTACCCCAAGGCTCTGTGCTATCACCTACACTCTTTCTATTATAAATTGGTGTCATTCCTGCTGACAATACACTCAATTTCTGTCATTCGCAAAATCTTGTGGTACTTAAATTACTCAGGCTACTAGATCTGTGGTCAATGTATTAAACACTGATCTTCTAGCCATTGAAAGATTTTGAATAACTCACTGTAATGGTACATTGAGTTTTTCTCCAGGAAGAAGAAAATACTTCCTCACTTTTGATAACACTATTCACCAACAAAAATCAGTTGTTTTTTTCTCTTGGGCTGACTTTCAGATCCAGCATTTTCCTGACATAAAATGCATTTCTATAATTTCTTCGGTCTCCAAAAGCTTGGTTTTTTTTATTATTTATTTATTTTTTTATTTATTCTAAACATTTCTCTTCTGCTCAGTTAGAGTTTTAAACATCCATCAGATTGCTTACTCCCTCTGATCACTTTTTTATAGACACTGTTTCTGCATTATTTTTTCTGTATGTTTCATGGATGCTGCTCCACTGAACTGGCCACCACTATTTCTCCATTTCCTTCTAATCATCTATTAACATCGGCAGCTGCTGGTCAAAGTCCATATACTGTTCAGCTCCATGCCTGCGTATGTCTTATATCTTCCTTCATTCCATATACCTTGATACTATGGAACAATCATATCCATAACATTTTACTTATGACCTTCAACTCAACTAGAAACATGCTAAATGATCCTTTTTCTCTGATCACTTTCCCACACACACATGGCACCATTCATATTCAAGGGGTGAATCTTCATTTCATATAATTTTCTTTACATGATATATGGTTATTCCACAGATTGTGTTCTAATTCTTATTGCACATAATTTTTCAATCATATGTTTAAAGTGTAAAACTCTCTTGCTGTTGACTATAAATGCTACTTCAAATTCCTGATTCTTTCCTACTTTAAATATTGAATTTTCCAAAATTTTTGGTTTACTTCATTCCTGTGAACAGTCTTATCCACACCATTTTATCCCTAACATATTTCCTCGACCAAGTTCCATCTTGTTTCTTGTACTATCACTAATTTTATTTCTTGTTAGTGAATTTCTGATATGAATGCTTCATGTACACTTGTCTTATGATCCAGAATCATAATACAGTAAACATGATTACTTATAACATTTTATTTTCTAATTAAGTGAGTCTACTGTATTATGATTCTGGATCATAAGACAGAAGTACATGAAAGACTCGTATCAGAAATTCACAACATGAAATAAAATTGGTGACAGTTTAAAAAACAAGATGGAACAGAAAAGTCTAAGTCCCTTAAAACTAATGCTATTTTAAACTTTTTATGTACAGACAGTAAAAACTTGATATTCTCATAAGGAACTAAATTTCTTAATAGGTGACTTTTACAATCAGTAAATGGGCATGGTGGGTAATCATTCATGGATAACAGAACATTGTTTGGCAGAAAGTGTACATAAAGAAAATAGGAGGAAATTACATTGAGAAGACAGAACCACACAAAGTTTCGCAGGAACCAAACATAAACACAAAACACGAAAACGTACAGATGCAAACACTAATTCTGTAGTTTCATATTTATCATGAAAATGTAAAATTGTTTTAATTTTGAAATGATGTGGTTATCTTAAGCTTGTCACCCAAAGGTTGTAAACCAATAGAACCCTGGGTTTGCTTAAGATATATTAATTTTTATTTATTTTTGCATAGTCCAGAAACTAAAGACCAAATGTGGAATGTGTTCAAGCCACCTCAGGCCTCCAGTAAGCAGAGCAATGGTTAATGAAATTCATCTGCCACCTAAAGGCAATCATAAGCATCCATGCCTATAGTTGGGTTGTTCGTAATTAGAATCTGCACCCTGTTGGCTGGAAAACAGGTACATTAACTACTCTGCCAACTAGGCTGGCAAATTAATATGAAATCGTCATAATGAAGTAAAGATGGGCAGACTGTACTCTTAAAGTCAAAAATTTAGCTCAAAATATCAAATTCTAAATTGATAGTATCTTGTGGATACAGAATCTTTCAGATAAATGAACTGTTACAAATTTTACAAAATTTAATTAAACTACTTTGAATTTCATTAATAAGACAACACTGTCAATTTATACCAGTTGTCATCATTAGGTCTGTCCAACTAATTAGGGACCTAACTTGTCCACACCAACTGTGTCACTCACTTTTCTCTTTCCCTTAAGACTGATTATTGCAGGCTAATGTTCATCCCTTATGTCTTTTCTCTTTGTAATTGGAGGTGACCAATTATAAATTTGACTGCTATTGTTTGCAGTTTATTTTATTTTTATTTTAATCATACAGGCGGTGCGCATATTTAGTTTGTTTTAAAGGTTTATGAAGGTTAAGATTTCAGGTGTAATTAAAACTAACATTTTGAAATTTGAACATGAATTCAGCCTTGTCATTTTTATAATTTCCTACTCTTAGTTTTTTTGTTTTTTTTCTCTCTTATGTCTCTCATCATTACTGTTTGCATTTGTATTTTTTATTTATTTTTTTTTAAGCCTTATAAACTCAACGAGTTATACAAGCTCATCCAGAGCACTCTTTACAAATATCCGTATGTGCAGTAGGATTTGAACCCACAACCTATTGGATAGCAAGTATGCTATTTGCTTATCCAACCAAGCCAATGATTTCCTCTATTCATACTATTTTCTTTAATCCTTCCCACTCCATTGCTATGAAAGTCTTACCATAAATTCACTATATTGAACCTAGTGCTATGATGTTTTCCTGATCCCTAGGGGTTAACAATAGCAAATGTCTATTGTAATAGCATGCTTCCGGAGTCATGGCTGTTTGGTATGGCCAGTTCGAGTCATTTTCTTTTCAGATTCCTTATCAGGTAGTTTACTGCAAATCGATTTTCAGTCTATTGCAGTTTCTGAAGGGCCAGATCTCTAGTGTATTCCTCAGTTGCCCATCTCTATTCCTAATTACACTGGTCTGTATTGTCCACATCTCCTTGTTCAACATATTTGGAGCAATCCTAGCAGAAAATAAGTTCAAGATGAGGGAGTCTGTTCACCCCCCCCCCCCCCCACACACACACCAGCACTACTTAAAAGGGACATGACTGGTACATGGTAGCTTCCTTCCTATGCTTACATAGTACAAGTTGAAGAGTGACAGGACATTGCATCCTTCACTTGGAGAAGATCTTAGTTTTATTCTCATCATGATAAGAGGAATCTTTATATTAGTTTTTTCAGTTAAGCTAAATTTCTTGTGGAAACTATTTTTTTTTTAATCCTGCATACAGGCAACTTGGATGAGGAATTCATATAATTTACTGACAAAAAATATTATCATTGGGTGGGTAATGGAGACAGTAGGTTGATTGGAGTGCCTTCCTGTGATGGGTTCTGGGTTGAAAGTATCTTGTAAAATAGTAACATGGACCATACAGCACATGCAGTGGTTCCTAATCAAATACATGACTGATGTTGAGAAATTATTATTATTCCGGATAACTCCAAGGAGCCGACAGACTCATCAAGGGAGACCCTAACATCATGTCAAGAACAACTATTCAACATTCACACAGTATCTATCATACCTCGCCTGGAACTCATTCACGGTTGTAGCACCCACAACAGACTCTGGCAACTTATTCCACTCATTCACCACTCTCCAAGTAAAAAACCTAGCTCTAACACCCCTGCTAACCACATTCTTGCCCAGCTTCCATGTATGGACCCTAGTCCTCTCACCACCAGTCCTGTTCTCAAAAATATCTTCTGGATTAATCTCATAGAAACCCTTCAGTAATTTGAATCTCTCAATCATATCGCCCCTTTTCCGCCTATCGACCAATTTTTGCAACCCACAAATCTTCAACCTGTTCTCATAAGGTTCATTCCACAAACCTGCTATCATCTTTGTCGCTCGTCTCTGGATCCTCTCCACCTCCTCCTCATCAAGAGGAAACCCTGGTGCCCATATCTGGGCACAGTAGTCTAGATGGGGTCTTATCAAGGCTCGATACAGAGGAACAACATCTTGTTTGTCTCTGCATGTTAAAGTATTTTTCATAAGCCAAGTGATTTGATGAGCTGATTTAGCCACTTTTGCAATGTGCCCCCTAAACTTCAATTCCCTACCCACCAACACTCCCAAATCCCTGGCCTCATCAATCTCCTGGAGTACGTTGAAAGTTTATTTTTCAATTGGTTACAGTATAATAAAATTAGTTTAATCCTTTATCCAAGTGTGAGCAAACAAAGTTTGCGCCTGAAAGTATCTTCAGGACTGGGGTGAGGTAGTACATCACCAGGGCAACTTGTTGCAAAGGTGGAGCAAGCTACCAACACTCCTATCTCAGTATCTCCTATAATGCAAAACACATCTCCTTGCGGATATGTCTAATGTTATGCATTAAGGGAAGGGCCACTACCCAGACTAGTTTCGACCTTTATTGAGGTCTCTTCAGTGGGAGAGACTATTAATCTAATTTTATTATATTCTAACCAAGTGAAAAATAAACTTTCAACATCTTTCTCTAAATCCAGAGTAATGTATTAAAAAAGGGTGGCACACCATTTGGCAAATCCTATAGGTAGAGATGACCTGCAAATGCTTCTGCCTGGTATCTCCACTTGGGCCTGGCTCCCACTGAAGAGACCTCAATAAAAGTCGAAACTAGTCTGGGTAGTGGCCCTTCCCTTAATGCATAACGTTAGACATATCCGCAAGGAGATGTTTTGCATTATAGGAGATACTGAGATAGGAGTGTTGGTAGCTTGCTCCACCTTTGCAACGAGTTGCCCTGGTGATGTACCACCTTACCCCAGTCCTGAAGATACTTTCAGGCACAAACTTTGTTTGCTCACACTTGGATAAAGGATTAAACTAATTTTATTATACTCCTGGATTACGGTTCCACCAATGTGATATACTGCTGCTATTCTTTTCACCCCAAAATGCATAACCTTACAGTTTGCCACATTAAATTGACATCCATTTTCCCTAGCCCAATCCTCCAAACTATCCAAATCATCCTGTAAAATTTTGACATCCTGTGTACTCACAATTGCTCTACCCAACTTTGCATCATCAGCAAACAAGTGAACACTTCCTCTCAGATCCTTTCCTGTATCATTGATGAACAAATTGAAAAGTGGTGGTCCAACAACAGAGCCCTGCGGCACACCACTAGTCACAAATCGTCTTTTGGACTCCACTCCTGAATAAACCACTCTCTGGTATCTCTCCATCAACTACCCCTCCTATCCATCTCACCAACCCTATATCCATCCCCATCTGCTCCAGTTTACTGATTAGAGTTCCATGTGGTATCCTGTCAAAGGCCTTGGCATGGTCCAGTAGAATCACTGTAAACCCATTACCCTTATCCAATTCAGCTGTCACTGTGTTATAAAATGTGAGCAAGTTACTGAGGCATGATCTACCCTTCACAAAACCATGTTGTCCCCCATACAGTATCCCATTTTCATCTATCCAATCCTGTATTCTTTTCTTGACTAATTTCTCCAAGACCTTGACAACGATTCCTGATATGCTAATCAGTCGGTAATTTACAACAGTCTTGGAACCTCCTTTATGCAGTGGAACTATTTTCCCCTCTTTCCACCCCTTCGGGACTAACCCAGACCCGAGACTCAAATTAAACAAAATAGTCAAGGGTACTGACAATTCTTTAGCTACTTCACGTATGACACGAGCTGGTATACCATCCAATCCCACAGATGTATTGACATTGAGGTTATGCAATAGACTACTCACCTCCACTTCATTCACCACAATTCCCATATAATCTATTGGTTCATTCATTTCTACAATATCACCACCTGGATGATATATTCTTGCAATGTGCTCACTCAGTAACTCAATTATATCAACTGATTCAGTTACCTCCCTACCATCGACATTCTTTAAAATCATTTTGCCGTATTCATTTTTTCTTTTACTTGCAACATATCGAAAAAACTGTTTAGGATTCTCTTTAGCCTGCATGGCCAATCTTCTTTCGGAATCCTTTTTTGCTTTTCTTACCACACTCGTTACCCTTCTGGCCTGCGCTTTATACCGTTCATGTGCCTGCCAGTCACCTTTCTCCTTAAATTCCCTCCATAGTTGTTTCTTTTTTTGCAGCTCAAACTTGATGGTGTTATTCATCCATTTAACCGCTACTTGATTTATTATTCGGACTCTAGGTATACAGTCAGCCATTGCTTCATGCAAACACTTCTTAACTGCCTCTCATGCACTATCAACTTCTAGCCTTTGCAGTTGTACATGCCATGGCACTGAACCAATCAAACTCCTAAGCTTGTCATACTTTCCCGCCCGATAATTCCACATGCACCCTGTCTTAATTGTAAATTCCACACCTTTAGCCACTTCCCAAGTCAAGACCCTATGATCACTCTCACCAATTGGTGGCAATGTGGTCATATTTGTTACAGCCAAATCCTCAGATGCAATTACTAGGTCAAGCACTCTGACCCCTAGTATTTTCCATTACATGCTGTCGCAGATAGTTATCCCTTAATAACCGCATTAAATCCAATTCCTTCCTCCCGTATGTCCTCTCCTCACTCCAATCAATGCCAACATAGTTGAAATCTCCCATAATAATTACCCTCCTTCCACTCATTTCTTCTATTTGCTTGTGCATACTGTCTCCACCATCTTTTCCATCACCTGGTCTATAGCAACACCCAATTGTATATTTTGTTCTGCTAGCCACAAGCTCACACCAAATGGCCTCAAATATACTCTTTTCTCTATCCTGCAATTCAACTTCTATTCTCCTTGGCTGCAGTTCATCAACAATACTCCTCCTCCCCATTTTATTTTCCCTGTCATTCCTGAACACACTATACCCATCACATTCAATCCCACTAGCTATCTCATCTACAGTCAGCCATGTTTCACTAATGCCAATAACCTGTGGTCTGGAAGTGCCAACCAAGGCCAAAAATTCTTCCTTCTTGTTCCTAATACTCCTAGCATTAGTGTACACGAATTTCAGATCCCCATTAGCCCCATCTCTACCTTGATGCCTTATACTAATTTATCCCATTCTGATTTGTTGTCCTTATTCTTTCAGGCATATTATACTCATTCATACACTCAACTGCCTCCCTAAGGTCTGCGTATCTACTCCCCCCCTCCTCTTAATATATCTAGTTTCCCTGATTCTGCACATGCACTTCATTCAACAACACTTTTTCAAGTCTCCTTACACCGAATCCATTCAAATGCAAGCTATCCATCTTATATAGATCCTTTCGCCCTTCGAACTCACTCCACACGTCCACAAATTCCACACCACTTGTCATACATAACCCACGCATAAAGTCATTTGCAATTATGGCCCTCCTTTTAAACACTTCACTGTCATACCGGGGCAAAAGACTAATCATCCTAACTCTCTCACTCTTTTCTTTTGCTACCTCAAACAATTCATTCAGGTCCTCTATCATTTCCATTTTATCTCCTTTCAAATCATTTGTACCTGCCACAACAATCATTTTTCACCCTTTCCTTTTGCTCTCTAATAGACTTAGTTATGTCCTTGATGGTCGCACCAGGTTCGTACGATTTTGTCAAATCCTCTACTAACACCTCGTACTAACGAATCTCCATACAGCACTGTCCTCCTTGTGTAATGCTGCTTTTCAAACTTAGCTTGCATTGTTCCCAGACTTACTATGCAATATATATCCCTTCCTGATGTAATGAAAATTGAACTCAGTTCTTCCTCCTTGAAGCAACAGCAGAATGAACAGATACTAATGGACACATGTACTATCTGTATACTGAATGAATGAGGATGGGCTGGCAATTTGGAATATAGCTGACAAATTGCTTCATCACCGTCAATTTCCTGATATGTACCCTCAAGGAGTGTTCAGACTGCTATAACAGCTACATGATTAAGTTTATCATTAATTTTCTATCAACAGTTTCCCTCCAAATTACTTATCAGCACTCTAATATTGTCATATCTCACATTTCATGCTTCTAAGGCACTTCTGAATGAATCAATCCACCTAGACCTTGGTCTTCCTCTGGGACTCTTTCCTGTCATCATGGCGTCAAACACCTGTTTTGTTAACCTTTCCACTTCTATTCTGTTTAAGTGAGCATATCACCTTAGCTGACTCCACCTACATATTCTTGAATGTTAACATCAGGTTTCATTCTAATGTCTTCATATATAATTCCATCTCTTTAATTACTAATTATATGAAGAGCCAAAGGCTTCAATTCGGCGACATAACTTATTTAAGTTAAAGGGATATTACATCCCATATTGTTTCTTAGCCGAATAAGAAACTCAGAGTTTCATGCCGAATATAGAAACTATATAAAGTTCGGCGATTCCAAGCATAAGCAAATACCTGGATACTGCAGCAACTGACCCTTTAGGTGGTGCAAGCTGAGGCAACTCATATCAAAGGTGGAGCAAGCTCCAATCACTATTCTTGATATTTACCTATAACGTGAACTTAGCTCCTAGGATCTGTATTATTGTTCTACATTATGAGAGAAGGTCACTACCCAGACCGGTTTCAACCTTTATTGAGGTCTCATCAGTGAGTAGGTAGACCTAGTTAATAATACCAAGTTTGTAGCGAACAGAACTTACATCCCTTCTTTAAGAATTGCCAAGAGGTGTTCTAATAAATTACTAATTATATGAAGAGCCAAAGGCTTCAATTCGGCGACATAACTTATTCAAGTTAAAGGGATATTACATCCCATATTGTTTCTTAGCCGAATAAGAAACTCAAAGAGTTTCATGCCGAATATAGAAACTATATAAAGTTCAGCGATTCCAAGCGTGCTTACACTTGGAATCGCCGAACTTTATATAGTTTCTATATTCGGCAAGAAACTCTTTGAGTTTCTTATTCGGCTAAGAAACAGTATGGGATGTAATATCCCATCTCTTTAATATAATTCCACCATTGATGCCATCTGTTTGCTCTTCTAATTTTTCTCAGAAACTTCATCTGTAGTGTAGCCTCTAATCTTTCATTAAGTGCTTAACCCAACTCTCAAATCCTTAACGTAAAACTGGTTTGAACACCATCTTGTATACTGCTAGTTTGATATTTTGGCTAATTTTTCTCTTATTCATATAAATTTATTCAGCTTGTTACCCACCATACCTGCTTTTCTTATTCTGGTCTATTTCCATAATGAACTTGCCATCTTCAATAAAAACTGCCTAAACAACTGAAATATTTTAGTTGTTCTATAGGATCTACATTCAGAATGCAGCTGAAGTTTTCTATGCTCCAACCTATTTTCATAGTTTTGGACTTTTTATTGCTCATTTACATGCCAAATTTGTTACAGCTGTTATTCTATTTCTTTCATAATGTGATCTGTGTAGATGATGAAGAAGAGTGGAGATAATGTGCATCCTTGTTGTATCTCTGGTTTTACATGAACCATCTTCCTGTATTTCCTTTAATTCTAACTACTGAGTGACAGCTTAAATATAGACTATGTATTGCTCTATATAATGTTCCATTCACTCCATATAAATGTGGTGTTTGAAAAGCTTTTCTCTGGGCACCTTGTCGTATACCTTTCCAGATCTACAAAACTTAAGTACAGATCATTGCATATTCCCATGATTTCTCAGGTATATGTTGTAAAGTGGAAATTTGATCCTGACATCCTCCATTTGGCCTAAATCCAGTTTGTTCTTCACCAGAGAAACAGCTTTTTTTCCCAAGCTTGTTCGAAGTTTCATAGCTGTTTGCTTAAATCTTACCAGTTATTTTCATATACTCAGTATGGAAATACCTCTTAATTCTCATTGTTTTATTTTCCCATTTTATAAAGGGACTATGAGAGCTCTATTTCAATCATCTAGAATTTGAACCTCTGACCAGATCTTCTGAATTATAGAATTCAGATCTTCATGCATACCTCATCATTTGAGCATTTCTGATTGAATATCATCTACTCCAGCTACCTTTCCACATTTCAGGTTTTTGATGGTAGTATTAAATCTGTTATGAAAATTGACTGTGTTAATCTTAGCTTTTTTACTTTATGCAGTTGATGTTATACTTCTGAATAAATCTAGCACAAGCCTACAAGATTCTCTGACTAAAATGAATAACCGTTGTAATAAATTTGATATGAAAATCGGTAATAGAAAGACAGACAGTGAAAATAGGCAAAAACCTTGAAAACCAACTATTTTAGATATTTAGGCACAATTTTTATTGAAGATGGCAAATTAAATATGGAAATATACAACAGAATTAGTAAAGCTGGTATGGTAGGAAGTCAGCTGAATAAATTTTTATGGAATAAGAAAGAAATTACTCAAAACACTAAATTAGCTGTATACAAGATAGTGTTTAAACCAAGTTTAACTTACAGATAATGTTAGCATCTTGACAGATAGCAGATTAATTTGGAGAAAAATTGTTGATTGGAAGTTAGTAATGATGTATCTTTTTCATGTAATACTATCATAACATCCTGTACTCCCCCCCCCCCACCTCTCTTTGAGGGTACATATCAGGAATTTGATAAAATATGTATCTTTGACTCAAAGGAATATGCTGTTTTACATTATTCTCTCATGATAATTTCAGACCATTTGGAAAAATAAAGTCAGGAGGATTATATGGATTTTCTTCCTCTTGAGAAACCTACATATCATTTTAAACTCATTCTGAACCAAATTTGGAATTCATTCTTTCTCTCTCTGTTCACTGGACATCTACAGATGTGGCACATCACCGAGCATTGGTGATGTGCCACACCAGGCCTCTCCATGTAGTCCTGTCGTTTGCTTTTCCGGTGGCCTCAAATCTCTGAAGATCAGTCACTCCACACACACCATCCATCCATCTCATTGATGGGCTACTCTTGCCTCTTTTTCCAGGAACTTTTCCTTCTATTACTGTTCTGAGAAGTCCCCCTTTCTAGACTGAAATTCAGTCTAATGTTAAAATATGTGGATTTCCAGGGAAGATTCGTTTCTCTATGTACATCTATACAGGGTATTCATCCGTTTTCAAATATTTTTAGTATGTAGCAATTTAATATTCTTTACGTGTTCTCTTATAATATATATGCACAGTTGAACTAAGATGATGTAGGATTTTAAAGAAGGGAACAAAAATTCCAGAGACACCACTATAGTAGAATTGTTCAGCCAATTTCAAAAATTTATTTCTTGACTGTTTTTTCACTTCATCCAAAAATTAAGGTATCTTATTTGGAAAAGTTGAGCCAAGTAAGTAAGAACACAGGAGGTATTTTTTAAGAAGTGATTACTTATATATCAGTATCCACACACACACACACACAGTGGTCACTAAAGCTATAACACAGGAGTACAATTTGTGGGAAATAATTAGGGAGAAAGACTCAATTTGCAATTCATGGAAAAGGTGTTCTTTCAAAGAACAAAGCTACCTCTTTTCTTTGGAACTGCCTTCCTTATGCTTAGAATGAAAAAGGCATATTGTATATCCCTGTACCTGATGAGTATTGATTGGTGAAATATTAAGGTAAAACTCACTAAGGTGAAATATTAGCTAATAGTAACTGAATAAATGATTATTATTTCTAGGTGTCTGTTTCTTCTACTAAAAAAAAAAAAAAAAAAGCATGAGTGGTAATCACTCTAAATATTCATCCTAGGTTAGTTGATCTTACATAGAAGTTGCAAATTGATATGCATGCAAAGCATATCAATTTGATAAGAATAAATTCAGATTAGCATGGCTGAGACTTTTAAATAGACTGATGTTACTCAAATTCTTTTGTGATCTTGGGGTCATTCCCACTTCTGTTTAAACAACCACAAAAAAAAAAAAAAAAAAAAAAAAAAAAAAAAAAAAAAAAAAAAAAAATCGAACCCAAATAAATCGCATGTTGGCCAAAATGAATGTCGATATTCATGCATTGCAAGATGGACTTTTCAGACACCTAATGCCAATCTTTGGACAATTCTAACATCTCCAGTATTTGATTGAAAAAAGAATTCAAGAAAATTAAGTCTTTTCATATCAAAATATTTACCAATTTGGCAAAAGAAGATACAAAAGCTTCCAGATCTTCCATAAAAAAAAAATGTTAATAGCATCCCTAGCTGCTGCCAGATGTATGCAGTATCACAAAAAGAAACACTTAGTCTTAAAATTATGTCTAAAATGGAATAAGGTATGCACCACAACTTTCTCCTTCCATACTGCCAGTAATCTCCAAAAAAGAATCTTTCTCATCCTGAATTCACTGCACTGAGGAATCTATGATGCCAAAGCTGCACAATTTTTGACTTTGAAGAAAGAGTTTAATCACCATATCCTGCAGATGGAGGAAACATTTTTTTTCCAGGCATCGTATTTAAGAAAAATAACATTCTAGTCCTGAAATCATTTCTGCATCCCTTCCATTCCAGGTGTGGTCTGATCAGAGCCTTATACACCTACAGTGGAATCACTACCATTTTATCTCTACTGATTAATGTTGTTCTTAATATTGCAGCAATCCTCTGAGCTGTCTTTAATCACCTTTTGCAACATACTCCTTAAACTTCAGATCTTTATCCACATTAATCCCAAGATCCCATACTTTCCCCACTTTTTCTAGCATACTTCCACATATAGAGCATGCAGTGTTCTGTCTGCATATTCCAAAATTCAAAACCTTACACTTAGCAACATTAAACTGGCATCCCTGTTCATCTCATCGCATTCCTAGCTTATTCAGATCCTCCTAAAGAGCAACCGCATCAGCACTACATGCAGTAATAACCTTTTCCAGTTTCATATCATCCACAAACAACTGAATATCTCATTGAATTCTAGTGACAATATCATTGACATAAAAGTTGATTAGTGATGGTCTTAGCACAGAACCCTGGAGAATTTCACTGATAACTTTCCTTTTCCCAGAGATATTGCCCCTCCTTACACATTCTTTGATATCTGACAACCATTGCCATTCCATTCCATCAACTTAACAGTCAAAATAACAGTGCAAAATCTAAACAAATTACAGCATATATATACATTTCTCTCATCAATGATTTGTCACTTTATCATAAAAGTTAATCAGATTACTGAAACAAGAGCATCCCTTAACAAATTCGTGCTGACCTTCACAGATATTATTCTCATCTGTCCAAATTTGTAAACGAGATCTTACCAATTGTCTAATACCTTAATAACCACAGAAGTAATTCAAACTTGTCTATAGTTTGATGCCTTCATTCTCCACTTTATATAATAGATATAGTTATATAGTAGAACTATCATAGTTGCATGTTCCTGCACTTGGTCAATTTATAAACTTTTATTGATGCTTTGACTAATTTTTATCCTGTTTAACTACTTATATATTAGTTTCTCATGGAGCAGCAGCAAGTGAAAAAATAACTGATACACATTGAGGAAAATTAAAGAAATCAGTAATATTTCTTTTCAACTTTCCAAGTTTTCATATCTACTGTTAATAGTTCATATTCCATCAGCAGTTATGAAATAAGTCCATTATCGCTGTCTGCTGTGCATCTGTTTTATATTACCATATTGCAACTGGCTAGCCTACCTCATGGTCTGCCTTCATTTACTAAAAATAAGATAATGCATGAGTATCATAGCATCTTATTTAACTTATTCCACTAAGACAAAAACAGGTATATTCTACACATTGACTGCCACACTAGAAAAAACAATTTTTTTCCTTGGGCCCACAGTGTTTTATTATGAAAATAGAATGGTAAAGAGACGTGTGAGTTATATGCTTCACGAGGCTCAGGCTCAAAACTATCATCATCATCAAATTCCTGATATATATACCCTCAAGGAGTGTACAGGATATGATAGCACTATATGAAGAATTTACACCATTTACTAACTTCCGATCTACAATTTTCCTCCAAATCAGTCTGTTACATGTAAAGGCTCCAATATTATCAGTCTTCTAAGGCACTTTTTACTGTATCAATCCACCTATATCTTGGTCTTCCTCTAGGTCTTTTTCCTACCAACCTGGCAGAAAACACTTGTTTTGCTAATCTTTCCTCTCCCATTCTGCTTAAGTGATCATAGCTGAGATTATCTCTGCTAACACATTCCTGGATGCTGACAATGTCAAGTTTTTTCCTGATATCCTCGTTTTTAATATGATATTGCCATTGATGCCATCTGTTCATGCCCCTAATCTTTCTCAGGACTCATATCTGCAGTCTCTAGTCTTTGGGCAAGTGTTTTACTTCTGACTCAGCTCTCAGATCCATAAGTTAAAATTGGCTTGAATACTTTCTTGTATACAGCTAATTTAGTGTTTAGGCTAATTTCTCTCTTATTCAGTTGACTTCCTACCATACTAGTTTTGTTGATTCTGTTGTCTATTTCCATATTTAATTTACCATCTTCACTTAAAATCATTCCTAAGTAGCTGAAATGTTTTACTTGTTCTATAGGTTCTCAATTCACAATGCAGTTGATATTTTCAGTGTTTCTGCCTATTTTCATTGTCTTTGGCTTTTTCTTGCTGACTTTCATACCATATCTATTACAACAGTTATTCAATTTAGTCAGGGAATCTTGCAGATCTGCGGATTTATTTAGAAATATAACATCATCCGCATAAAGCAAAGAGCTGAGATTAACACCTCCAATTTTGATATCAGGTTTAATACCACTTTCCTTCATAATGTGATCCATATAAATAATGAATAACAGATGGGATAATATACATCCTTGTCTGACACCAGATTTAACATTAAACACCATCCTGTACTTCCTTCAGTTCTAACTGCTGACTTACAACTCAAATAAAGACTAAGTATTGCTTGATATAATACCCCATTAACACCACATAACTGTAGCATTTTGAATGGGTTTTCTCTTGGCATCTTGTCATATGATTTTTCCAAATCTACAAAACTATAATACAGATCTTTGTTATATTCTCATGATTTCTCAACTATCTGTCGTAAAGTGAAAATCTGATCCTGCCAGCCTCTATTTAGCATGAATCCAGCTTGTTCTTCACCAAGCTTTTCTTCCACAATTCTTCTCAACCGTTTCTCAAGTATACGAGCATAAATCTTACCAGGAACACTCAGTAATGAAATATCTCTGTAATTCTCACATTCAGTTTTATTTCCCTTTTTATATATGGGTACTATGAGAGCTCTACTCCAATCATCTGGAATTTGTCCCTCTGTCCAAACCTTCTGAACTATGCAGTGCAGCCACTGTAAGACTTTTATACCTCCATACTTTAGCATTTCTGGTCTAATATTACTAGCGTGAGTTAAATACAACTCGCATGGCAGTTAATGTGTTAATGATGCAAAGAAAAATCATTGTGATGAGGTAAAAAAAAAAAAAAAAACTAGCATAAAACATGCTAGAATTAGCAATACATTAATAAAATTGAACTGAAATCCCTCTTTCTTTACCTGTCGATTAAATTCTCTTCATCACTGGCAAGAAGACGAGGACATTTTTCAAACCATGAATATGGCAATAACTTAGAGTAAGTTATTTAAATTAAAAAACAGGAATTATTTAAATTAAAATTTATGTTCATGTTTAAACTTCTAAGAAATGTATTAAAATTGGCAATGGGATCATATCCTTTGGAAAAATAAATTATATTTGACTGGTATTACTTATTTGTATTATTTAGCTAAGTAAAATTAGTTAAAACAAAACAAAATATAATCACTTCAAAATTTCAGTGCACATAAATCCTAGCAATATAAAATTATATTGCTACATAGCTGTTTGATATAAAAGTAAAAAAAATTGTAACTTTTTTTCCTACTCTTACATTAATACTGGTGACATGTAAAAACTCGAAGCATATAATTTTCTTACTTCACACCACTGGATATTCAGAGATATAAGAAAAGTGGTTTTCATTTTCAGAAGGCTGTTTAAGCTGAAGGAATGAAAATAACATAATGGGACCCAGTTTTGCTTTATAGCCAACTATGAACAATATCTCAAATTTCACTACTTCTTCTTTTTTTTTTTTTTAATTTACTCTCCTTCATATTTTTTTTTTTTTTTTTTTTGGGGGGGGGGGGGGGTCCTTTTCAGTTTTGCACTTTACGAAAATTCTTTTCATAGAAGATTGGCTTAAACCAAGGCAATTTTGAGTGTATGTATTTCACTACATGCATAAATGATATATCTCTTGGGTTACCATATTCCAAAATGCTGACACACCCCCATCTCCTGACCAACTCGTTCCAGACACAAACATCTAACACAAAAATAAATATGTTTGAAATCTTTATCTTTGTAAGCTTTTCATTAATTAGATGTGATCAGTATGCTTATTAGAACACACAAAAATATGAGATTTTAAATGTCCTAAGTCTTATGAAACAAGAGTAGGCCTACATGAAAAAGAATTAGACTTATCACACTACATGTACATTACTTTGCAGCCTATGCATATTTTTCACTAGACCTATTTTTTGTTAGCAGTTCTCTGTTTCGACACAAATAGTCTAAAGATATTTTTCCATGTAAAATGTCTGTAATTAAATTTAACTATAGCAAGTCCTTCCACAGATTCTATGGTAAGTCTGTTTCTTTCCTTGGTCCACTGAGCTTCTATTAATGAAAAGAGCCTTTCAACACTGGCATTGTGACCTGGAATTGCAAACAGAAACTGAGCCATCTTTACAATTTCATTGTACTGTTCTTCACTCTTGCAGAATTCAATGTGGTCACATCATTTTTTCTGATTTGACACTTCTTTTCTACCATACGAAGCAACAAATCTCTTCAAGTTGGAAAATTGGTCAAAACATTTGCTGTCATCAACTTGCACATCTAGCTCCATCAAGAAGTGTATACATTCTTCTATGCTTTCCCAGGAGAGTTCTTTAAGACCTAGCCACTTAAAACAGGAAAATTCATTAAACTGTTGCATCCACATATTCAAATAGTCTAAACACCCTACATAGTGTTTCCACATTACACCAAAACTTTTTTACCCCAGATTTGAAGCCATCACTTTCCATTTTCTTCAACATGTCCTTTGCTTTCAATAGTATGAAATGTTCATTTTTTCCTTTCCTGAAAAAGATCATGCAATGAAGATAGTATTTCCATTATATCAATAAGGGAATTGTCTTCTTTCTTTAGCCTGCTAATATGTGAATGGAACACACCAATTAGAGACGGCAAATGCCATACATCGATTTCACTGAAAGAGTCTTCAAAAAAATTCTTTATTACAGCTGGTGGTCTATTTTGAGATAAAAAGAATGATTTAAGAACTGGATACATTTGAACTAGTCTTTGAACAGCAGGGTACAAGGATAGCCATCATGTTTTACTGTGATTTAAAAGTTGCTGGTTTTCTATATCCACAAACTTGCAGAACTCCTTGAGAGACTCCACACAGACAGTGTATATGCTAATTAGTTATATATTTTAACTATTAAAGTTTGTAGGTCAATGTCAAGCGTGTCAACCATGTTGGATGCAATTATTAAGAATGTGTTAAGGAAGGAGCACTTTCTTTTAGCATTAGACATCCTCCAGATAATCTGAAATAAATATAAGTAAGATGATATAAAATTATATCGTAATGTTTAGGTAGGCCTACATAACGGTTATGTCATAACCTAAAACATTAATGCTAATATAATTTGATAATTTAATATCTTACTTACTTGGTAAGGTCATTAATACTAATCAAGAACGAACAAAACTAAGGATGCATTTTGATTTCCTCTTCAAACACCACCACTATCATAGCACTAAGCACGCAGTAACGCCATTAATGTGAGGCCAGCGAGAAAGAGCAAAAAAGTTGAAAAAAAAAAGACTGTAGATATCTAAAAGCGCAATTTGATTATTGATTCAATTGTTCTATAATATAACCAACCTTCTGCATTCTTGTTTCAGCAATGTTACCAACACAGAAGAAATGCCTTGGGGGAAAAAATCTAAAATGCTCCCACAGAAATGCGGACAAAACGGGTTTTTTCGAAAATGTATGTGGGCAGATATTTTCATTATGAAAATGCAGACATGTCCACATAAATGGTGATGACGTATGGTAACCCTATATATGTTGGACTTGTGAATTCAATCCACTATGTGCAGGGAAGACTAAAAATAGGCAAAAAGTGCATTCAAAACCACCTACAGCATTGATTTCCATATTCAAAAAAATTAGTTTGTCTAAAAATAAAAATAAAAAAATACAAAAATAAGAAATCGAAGTGCATGCCTTGAGGATTGAATTGGAGTGGAATTCAATTTGGAAATAGCTGTGTTTATTTCAAAAACCTTCTGAAATTGTGAAAATTCTGTGGATCTGCTGAATAAAAATGATTTTACATCTGGAACTTCTCCATTTCAACATGACATGCACCAAATTATTAGAAACTAATGGAATAACCAATAAAAAATTAGTATTATATCCCATCTGGTTTGTTCTTGTGGAATAATAGCAGAAAAAACATTCTTAATATGGCTTATTATTTTTTTCTTTTGAAAAAAAAAAAATAAATAAATAAATAACAGCCATACTAGTTTTTGTGGCAAAAAACTTGCATCACTGAGTTGATGGCAGCGTCATCTAATTCCATTGCACAGTGGAATTAGTCACGAATGCATCACACAAGTTGTTCAAAATGGCAGCTGTTATAGATGCACATACAAAGCAGGGAATGGTGATTATATTCCTTACTGTAGAAGATGAGCCTAGTGGAAATTCATATCCATCTAAACAATGTGTGTAGAGATGATAATTTTGACTTGAGCACAGATGCTGGATTCTGGGTCAGATACTTTGAATGTGAAACAGGTCAAAGACAAGCCTCAAAGTGACTAGCCAATGATGACAGGCAACAGGTTAGGTGCATCAATGGGTTCATCAAGGAGGATTGTTGCATCACATCTCATGATTTGTGCAATCAAAGCAGTGATGATGACCATCAGTAATGATCTCAGCCAAAGTTTGTGTACAGTGGCTCCCAAAAATGCTGAACAAATGCAAAAAAGCCTGGAAAGTTGTCTATATGGGATATCTCTAAGACTCCAGAAATGAGGGAGAAGCTTTCCTGTCACATTAACAGGTGATGAAACATGAGTTCACCATGAAAACCTTGAAACCAAGTAACAGTTGATGAAATGGCATCTCAATTTTGCAATGCAAGAAATTCAAAAGACAGATTTTCACATATAAAGTCATGCTATTCATATTCTGAGATGGGGGGGGGCTTGTTTGTGAACTATTTTTGGAACTTAGCACCACAGTCAGTTTAGAACAGTATGTGGATATGCAGCCTTCAGGGGGGGGGGGGAAGCATCCATAGGCTTTAATCCACCAGAAACATGAGATCCTTCTCCATCACAACACTGGACTTGACATTAGTTTGCACATAAGAGATGAACATTTGGCTGGACCGATCGTCTCCATTCCACCAATAGCCCAGATTTGGCTCTCTGAAGGATGCTGTTCATGAAAACCTCTGACATTATCATAAAGACTTGTTGGGTAGGCACATGCTGTCTCATAAATATTGCATCTCTCAGTGATTGCAAATGTGTACAGAGAATGAAGACTTTGTAGAAAAATGACAGAATACTTGTGAAATGTGGAAGATTAATCTACATAAAACCATTGTTAAATAAATTACATTTTCCGAGGAAAAAATGGATGTTTCTTTGTTACTGTCCTTGTAAATAATTTCCATATTAACATAAATGTCATAAACAGGTTGGCTGAGTGGTTAATGTACCTAATGCAAAAATAAACTAATAATACAAAATATATAAAATTAGAAAGGGTGGAATCCTTAGCTCAACCACAATACGGATGTACTATAGGTTGTAGCTTTTATAGTGGGAGTTGCATCAAAAAATGTGGTTATTTCTATTTTCTATAAATTCTCATGTCATCATGTTTAACCTATGTTTACTGGAAAATTTTTCAAAGCATCAAGAAGCAAAATATCATTTAAATATTGCATAAATCTTCTTTTAGTAAATAGAATTTGTTAGTTTCTCTTTGTGAGCATTTACCATTGACTGATGTGAAAAATGTACTCTTATATATGGTAATCTCGTTGAAGAGAGCAGCTGATTTTTACAAAAACATGTTTAAGCAGAGAGGTTAGTAGAAATATATCTTTCCATACGTTGCATTACTATATACAATTCCAGATGTTCAGAGGCATCAGAGAGAGAGAGAGAGAGAGAGAGTGTGCGAGGGAGGGAGTTACAGAAAATGTGGAGTTTCCCATGGGCCTGAATGGCACGGTAGCATGTTTTATTTTCTGTAACTATAATCCCATCTTAGTTAATTATTCATAACTAAGATGGGATCAAAAATATTTGTCCCGTTACCTAAATTATCTCATATTTGTGAGATTTTAATGTTATATTTATGACTTAGCATCCTAATGGTTTAATGCCTTGAGAGACCTGCATGAATAACTAGCCATTCCACTTTGCATCATGTATTGTGATGCCCTTTCCCTTGTTCTCACCAGCTTCCATTCTTTTTCAGTGTCAGGATGCCAATGAAAACTCTAAAAATAAACAAGATTTCTGTCCTGACTATAAAATAATAGTAGGACATGCAACAAAAGAATTTACAACTTTCACTATTTGCAATTTTTGTAAAGTGGTATTAATTTTTCATCAATTATTTGACAACACTTTTTTAAACTGATTTCAGCATCAAAATGAAAATACAACTTCATGATTATTATGATCATTATCATCATCATTATTATGGGATGCTTAAGGGTCAAAGCTGTATAACTGAGAGGAGATCTCCACATAGCCTTTAAAGAAATGCGGAGAACCGACCAGTGCTTCTGACCTAATGTCCAGTCCTCGCCTTCTCGTGGTGAACCCTGTTCAGTAACTACCTGGATACTGAACAGACGAGGATGGGCTGGCAATTTTGGATTTAGCCTACCAAATTGTATTTTTATTGGCTTAAACCAAAATACAAGATGGTGCAACATGACAGAATTTCATGCCGGCTGAGGCGTCTCCTGGTCCTCGTTGTTTTTGCCATGGAACCAGGACAAACGAAAAGTCAGCTACTGGAACAAATCTGAAAACACACCCCAACTGAATATCACCAGAGTTAAAGATCGGTACTATCAACATAAGAAGCCTGAATGGCAAAGAAATGGAGCTAGCTGAGGAATTAGATAAGTACCAGATCGACATAATAGGGATGACTGAAACAAAAACTGGTGAGATCTTTCTGAGCAATAAATACAAAAAGTTATATTCAGGCAATCACAATCAAGGAAAAGGAGTAGCCATAGTATTCAACACAAAATACGAGGCTAATCTTCTTGAATGGCAGGCAGTCTCAAGTAAAGTGATGTGGGTAGATATGAGAATGAGGAACTTGACAATGAGATTATTTGTGCCTATGGTCCCACAGAAGGTTCTACTGAGGTAGAAGTGGAGGAATTTTTTGAGTCTTCAGAGAAAGCAACTGACACAATGAAAAAGGAAAAGTTGGTCCTTGTTGGGGATCAAAATAGAGTAGGAAATGATTGTCAATAATACAAAAATATTTTGGGAAAATTTGGAGAAAAGAACAAAGCTAATAATAATGGCAAATACCTGTTGGATTTCTGCTCAGGACATGGACTGGTTTTGACTAACACCATGTTCCAACATAAAAATGTGAACAAATTCACATGGAGAGAAGAGGCAAGGAATAAGAAAAGTCTCATTGACTGTTATTGTTAATAGTGATGTTTTCTCCCTGGACACCAGAGAGAAAACATCACTATCACTGCAGGACACCAGAGTGTACAGAGGATTTGAAATTGGAAGTGATCACTATTTAATCTTCATGAGCAGGATAAAATTGAATTTCATATCGAAAAGAATGACATGTAAGAAAGTTTTAAAGCGAATAAAAGTTCAGCAGCTCTCAGATGTGAACTGTAGACTAAAATACACAAAGATGATGGAAGAAAAAATGAAAGAGTGAGAATTGGAACCAAACCTTGGATATTCAGTGGCAAGCCTTGAAGAAAACCTTTATTGATTCAGCCAGAGAAGCACGTGGTGAGGGTGTTTGCAAGGATAGAAAAATCAGAACTCCATGGTGGACACAGGATGTTAAACAGGCGGTGAAGGAAAAGAAGAAAGCATATCAAAAGTTACTGGCAAATAAATCAGCTTGTGGTCTTAGAGAATACAGAGACAAATGTAAGAAAGCTAAATATTTTGTAAAACTAGCTAAACAAAAGTCATGGGAGGACTTTGGCAAGAACATAGAAAATAAATATCAAGAAGGTGGCAAAATATTCTGGAGGTTGTTCAAGAAACTTAGAAATGGAGGAAAGAATGCTGTAAAAGGAATTAGAGATGATAAAGGTGACATGAAAACAGGAGAAAAATATATCCTTGAAGTATGGAGTAATTACTTCGAAAAATTGCTAAATTAAACAAGCAGTGATAGGACAGTAGTAGAAAACACTCAACAGGCATACAGTCAGGAATATATATCCATACTTGAAGTGGAGAAAGCCTTCAAAGGCTTGAAATGTGGAAAGGCAGCAGGACTAGATGATATTCGAATATTCAACCAGAAATGCTGAAGTATGGTGGTATAAAAGTCTTACAGTGGCAGCACTGCATAGTTCCGAAGGCTTGGACAGAGGGGCAAATTCCTGATGATTGGAGTAGAGCTCTCATAGTACCCATATATAAAAAGGGAGATAAAACTGAATGTGAGAATTACAGAGGTATTTCTCTGAGTGTTCCTGGTAATGTTCAAGATTTATGCCAGTATACTTGAGAAACGGTTGAGAAGAATTGTGGAAGAACAAGCTCGATTCAGGCCAAATAGAGGCTGTCAGGATCAGATCTTCACTTTACAATAAATAGTGGAGAAAGCATGGAATATAACAAAGATCTGTATTTAAGTTTAGTCGATCTGGAAAAGGCATATGACAAGGTGCCAAGAGAGAAGCTATTCAATACGCTACAGTTATATGGTGTCAATGGGGCATTATATCAAGCAATACTTAGTCTGTATTTGAGTTGTAAGTCAGCAGTTAGAATTGAACGAAGTTAGGAAGATAGTTTAATGTTAAATCTGGAGTGAGACAAGGATGTACATTATCCCCTCTGTTGTTCATTATCTAGATGGATCATATTATGAAGGGAAGTGGTATTAAACATGACATCAAAATTGGAGATGTTAATGTCGGCTCTTTGCTTTATGCAGACAATGTTATACTTCTAGATAAATCTGCTACAAGTCTGCAAGATTCTCTGACTAAATTGAATAACTGTTGTAATAGATATGGTATGAAGGTCAGCAATAAAAAGACAAAGACGATGAAAATAGGCAGAATCATTGAAAATGTCAACTGTGTTGTGAACGGAGAACCTGTGAAACAAGTAAAACATTTCAGCTACTGAGGCGCGATTTTTAGTGAAGATGGTAAATTAAATATGGAAATAGACAACAGAATCAACAAAGCTGGTATGGTAGGAAGTCAATTGAATAAATTCATATGGAATAAGAGAAATTAGTCGGAACACTAAATTAGCTGTATACAAGACAGTATTCAAGCCAGTTTTAACTCAGAAGTAAATCACTTGACCAAAGACTAGAAACCGCAGATATGAGAGTCCTGAGAAAGATTAGAAGTGTGAACAGATGGCAATATCATATTAAAAACAAGGATATTAGGAAAGAACTTGATATTGTCAGCATCCAGGAATGTGCTAGCAGAGCTAATCTCAGGTGGTATGGTCTTAAACAGAATGGGCGAGGAAAGATTAGCAAAACGAGTGTTCTCTGCCAGGTTGGCAGGAAAATGACCCAGAGGAAGACCAAGATATAGGTTGATTGATACGGTACAATGTGCCTTAGACAATAGAAATATAAGATTTGATAATGTTCGGGTCTTGACAAGTAACAGACTGATTTGGAGGAAAATTGTAGATAGGAAGTTATTAATGATGTAAATTATGGAATGACTTCTAATGGGACTATATCGATCAAGTACATATAAGAAACAACTATGTTATACCAACTAGTTTCACCAACTAAGGCTGTCGGCATCTTCAGGGTACATAACTGATGTAAGGCACTAAAAAGTTAAAAACTGTTACAAACTATAATCAACCAATTCCAATTATATTAGACAAAGAACAGAGCACGTACAATACATGCATAGAGCGTGCATGATCTCACTTGTTATTTAGGAACGTTCTATAGTTGGCACAGTTCAGTTCTGGTGAGTTAAGAGATCTAACAAGGGTCTTCCAGATCATGGGCAAGATTAGTCCTTTGTTCCTGTTAAGGTTTTGTATACAGCGGGCAACTGCTGTTGCTTCTTTAATAATTTGTGAGCGGAAGTCCTCTATGTAAGGAATTGTGTTTCTATCCCACTCTATGATATGGTTCATTCTTGAGAAATGAAAAGCTAACCCTGATTTTTCCTCTGTTATTGATGTCACCAATGTGTTCTTTTTGCCTAATTTTAAGGCTCCTTGAAGTCTGGCCGATGTAATTTAAGCTGCACGAGTAGGGTATGTTGTAAACTCCAGCATAAAGTGTCCCGAAATGGTAATTGGTTATCTTTTAGAGTGAAAGCTCTAGAGTGAATTTGATTGTGTGGTATAAAGAGTTGATCTTGTTTAGAAAGTCTAACAGGTTTTTTTTTGTGTGGTTCCAAACAATAAAGATATTGTCCATGTATCTCCACCATACTGTGGGTTTAGGGTCTATTTGAGATAAGATTTTACTTTCGAAATCCTCCATAAAGAGATCAGCACAAGATGGAGTGAGAGGGCTACCCATTGCAAGGCCAGTCAATTGCTGATGTATGGCTTTATTTCATATAAAAAAGTTTGATGTTAAACAATGACGGAACAGAGAAGTAATATCTTGTAGGAGCAAGGTTCTTCTTTTCAATATGAAATTCAGTTTTATCCTGCTCAAGGCTAAATGGTGATCACTTCCAATTACAAATCCTCTGTACACTCTGGTGTCCTGCACCAGGGAGAAAACATCACTATCAACAATAACATAGTCAATGAAACTTTTCTTATTCCTTGCCTCTTCTCTCTCCATGTGAATTCGTGCACATTTTTATGTTAGAACATTGTGTTAGTAATAACCAGTCCACATCCTGAGCAGAAATCCAACAGGTATTTGCCATTATTATTAGCTTTACTCTTTTCTCCAAATTTTCCCAAAATATTTTTCAATGTCAATCATTTCTTTCTCCGCTATTTAGATCCCCAACAAGGACTAACTTTTCGTTTTTCATTGTGTCAGTTGCTTTCTCTAAAGCCTGAAAAAATTCTTCCATTTCTACCTTAATAGAACCTTCTGTGTGACCATAGGCACAATTAAGTTTCATTGTTCAGTTCCCCATTCTGATATTTGCCCACATCACTCTACTTGAGACTGCCTGCCATTCAACATGATTAGCCTTGTATTTAGTGTTGATTACTATGGTTACTCCTTCTTTTCTTTGATTGTCATTGCCTGAATATAACATTTATTTATATATTTATGAAGAGATCCAACAGATGACAAATTATCTACTACTTAAATCCCTCTCCTCCCCTCATCAGAAGTTTGAAATTTTGTCAGTGATATCACAGTTACTACTTTATAACCTAACAATGGTATTTGTGTTGCAAAGTTTAAATTTTGCTTTTAATTAGAGATAGGAAATTTCCAAAATAATCGTTTCTGTATATTTTCCCTTAACTTAGCATGCATTTGAAAAAATTTCAAACACTCATTGGAAAATCAGATATTTGTAAATGGGCTAAAAATTTGTACTTTTAGTTCAGAACATCTGAACTAAAATATATATATATATATATATATATGTGGAGATTAAGAAATTTTGTTTCTTAATCTCCATACCATCATCACTACCTGATATGTATTCTCAAGAAGTGTACATGATATGGTGCTAATACTACAAAATAAAGTTAAATTATTACAATGTTCCTATCAACAAGTTTCTTCCAAATTAATTTATCATGTTCCCAGTATTGTCAAATCTTGTTTTAAGATATGCATTTAAAGGTTTCTTTTAATTAATACAAAAAACACGAGGAATAAGTAATACTATTTGAGGCCATATTTCAGCCTGATTACAGGCTGTGAACAGTAGCAACAATAGTTAATTACAAGGTAGAAAGTGAACAATGGATTAATTTGTAAGAGTTCTGATGTTATACATAAAACAATGTAATGGTATAGCTGAGGAATATTGCAATATTAATTATTCGTTAGCTATTTAAAAAAAGAGCCTGTGTAACTAGTGGAAATGATTTTGCACTCATCAGTACTAGGCTGCCCAAAAATACTTAAGCCTAGTCGCTGAGTAAAGGAACTTTTTGTAAGCCTTTCTTCGATTGGTTTACCAGGTTAGTTGATCTCTGGTATGGGCAAGCGTTTTTCATCCCTTACACAAGAAAATCTACCATAGAACTCTCACCATTTTCAGAAATACAAAAAAATATCATCTTAGGGATAAGAGATACCAACATTTGTTAGCTGCTTAAAATTAGTGATAGTCTTGGGCCAGCTATCTCTGATTAGCTACCAGTGGAGATTGAACTGCCTGTTCAGTCTCCAGAAGTTAGGGCTAGAATGACGTTGACTATTCCTATAAAGGAATAAAAGGCATTAGCTGTTTTTATAATTCCAGTCTTCTGTGATTGATGGCGAGTCGATTGTGTTGAATGCAGCGTCCAGTGAAAGTAATCTTTCAATAAACAGAAATAATTAATTCACTTGCAAGTGCACCCACTTGCAGGTGAATTAAATCTAACTGCAGGTGCACCCACCCTGCACTTGCAGTTAGCAAGTGCAGGGTGGATTGGTGAGAGTGGATTGGACTTCCCTTTGTGGTTCTTTTAACTTGACACACTTTTCTTGATCACAGAAGATTGGAATTATAAAAATTTTATTGCAACATGCTCGTACTATTTGTTCTACCTAAACTATTATAGCAGGAACTCTTAAACATCAAATGATATATTTGATGTTTAAGGCTTCTCAGAAAGGATTATGTGACAGCTTTTTAATTCTTATAACCCTAGCTCAAATAACAAGGAAACAGTACATAGAGTTCTAATGCCATTCATTTCTGGCATCTCAGAATCCATTTCCATAATTCTTAAGAGATATCATTTAGTTGCCTACTTTTCTTCCAATCAACAAATCATTGACATGGTTTTTATCTTCCAAAGATAAACATTCTCATCTAGCTCTCTCTGATGTTTCAAGTTCCTTGGTAGAACTGACTGTCATCATTTTTTCTTTGGACAAACTGGATGCTCAGTGGAAAAGAATACAAGAACACCAATGTTATATTAGCAACAGTAAATCTGAGAAATCTGGCTTGGCACAGCACAATTGAGACAGACTGCAATGTCCTATGGTCTGAAACATGCTCACTTCATCGATGTTGGTACAAATTTGAACATTTGTTTAAAGCAGGGGTCGGCAAAGTGGTCTATATCGATCACCTGGGGGTCGATGTGGCTATCCAAGAGGTCGATAAATGTCTAGGGGTCAATAAACGCCTAAAATGATTTTGAGTAGCACCTAGTAAACATGCGACACCAACTGGCTGAGCCAAGGAGGGAGAAGCGCACGCTCTTCCCAATGCAGACATCTAGAATAGACAATCAACACTAGTGTGCATATATCGCCCATAGCTATCAGAGTGGTGTAAGTTATAGTGCTCATAATGGCATCTCCTGATAGTAAGCAGTGCCGACAGTATTCACAATAGTATTTAATATTTGGACTTATACCATCATTTACCACTGAAACAATACCTATCATTTCTTATTTATTTCTTATTATTTATATTATCTATTATATATATATTTCTTATTGAGAAGCAGTAATGAAGTAAAATGGTAAAGGAATTATTATTTTTAACTGAGAAATTTATTATTGATAACATTTATTTAACATGTGGGGGTCGATGAGGGATCAAGGATTCCATGAAGGGGTTAATGGCCTAAAATGTTTGCCAACCCCTGGTTTAAAGAAAGCACATGGGGCCTTACTTCACCTTCTGAACTTAAATTGGAATGACTGCTTCTCTCTCTCTCTCTAAAACTTTCCCATAGCTAAGGTATGGGAAAGTTTTATTCTAATCACACATCAGTAATTTCTAATAGCTAATGAATTAATATTGCAATATTCTCTCAGTTGTTATACCATTGCACTGTTTTTTTATCATACTTTTTCAAATGAATCCATTGTTCACATTCTACCTTCTAATTAACTATTGTTGCCGCTGATGTTGGCCTGTATTATCCAGTTTGAAATATGTGGCCTTAATAACACAAGGTATTAATTATTTCTTGTGTTTTTCATGTTAATGAAAATAAAATACCCAAATCTTGAATTTCAGCATCTAAGGAACTAACTGCAATAGTTCACCTAGATATGGGATTTCTTTCTGCCATTGATGGTCATCTTTTCACTAACCTAATTTTCATCAAAATGCATGCCCAACTTTCCAATCCATAAAGTTGGTTTGGATGATTTCTCTCCTATTCCCTATAAATTCATTCAGCTGACTCTCTCCACTATGCCAGATTATTTTGTTATCTGCTTGCATATTTAATTTCCTGTCTTCATCAAATTTCATCCACTCAGTTGATCAAGATTATGATATATTGCAAAGAATTGTTACCAGTGATGAAAGTTGGTGTTTTCAGTTTGATTCAGAAGTGGAATGTCATTGAACTCCTCTCCTGCAGAAGAAAGTTGGGTTGCAAAAATCACATGTAAGACAGTGGTCATTGTTTTTATTTTCTACGCTGCTGGAATTATCCAATGTGAATTTGTTCCTGAGGACACCACAGTAAACGGTGAGTATTATTTAGGAGTAATATAATATCTGTATGCCTGCATGTGATGTGCCAGGAAAGACCATTTCCACAACAATATGTCCATGCATGGTGCACTGCCTGTGAAGCAGTTTCTGGCTTCAAAGTCAATCTGTGTGATTGAACATCCCCACCCTATTCACCATATTTTGCTCCCACAGACTTTTCCTCTTCTCAAAGATGAAGTGTGCCTTAAAAGGGAAGCACTTCAGTGACATCCAACATGGTGTGACCCAGAGACTGAAGGAGGTTCCATTCAGGACTTTCACTGTGCCTATGAACACCTGTATATAAACATTAAATTAACCCCTTTCATATCAACAGTTCTGTTGATATGAAAGGGGGCAAAACAGTGGCAATCAAAACAAGTGGTCATGAAAAGACACACTACTGCTGTCCTTTCATGCTATGCAGATGGTACCGAACCACCTCCTATACTCATTTTTAAGAGGAAAACATATCCCAAAGAGAGCATACCGCCTGGTGTTCTTGACCAAGTTCATGAGAATGGCTGGATGAATGAAGAGATCATGGCTATTTGGTTTGCAAAGATTTGGTCCAGAAGACCTGGAGGGCTCTCAAAGAGGCCAACTCTGCTCATGTTTGATCAGTTCCGAGCACATTTAACAGAAAAGACAAAGGGTTGCAGCAGATTTGCGAACACATCTAGCAGTTATTCCTGGTGGACTTACAGGTCAGCTACTAGATATTTCTATCAACAAGCCCTTCAAAGCTCTGATGAAAGAAGAATGGAATAAATGGATGCAAAAAGCAGGTAATATCTTGACACCGGCAGGAAGAGTGAAAACGCCAACCATTATTGAGGTATGCAAATGGTCCTAAACTTATGGAGTGGAGTCAAGCAAGAGGTGGTTGTGAAGTCTTCAAGAAATGTGGAATCAGCAATGCCATGGATGGAACTGAGAATGATGTCATCTATATATAGACAGTGACTCAGAAGCCTGCAGTAGAGGTTGAAGAAAGTGATATGTCTGGAACTAACAGTGATGAAGAAAATGATATGCCCAGAACTGAGAGTGCATAATTTCTTAGGTAATATTTTTAAGATACATACTAATTACTAAATATACTTTGAATATTTTAAAAAATATCAAATGTGTTCTGTTTTATTTTATTTTTTTTTTAAATATTGATTTCTTAATTTTGGGTTCGTCTTAAACATGGGGCGTTTTATACTGGGAAAAATATGGTAACTTCACAACTGGGCTACTTGTAATGCCTTGCATTATGGGATACTTAAGGATACATATCCTTATGGACATTTATAATGCTAAGTATTATGAGAATGGCCACTATCCAGACTGGTTTCGACCTTTATAGAAATCTCCTTAGTGGAGTCAGACCCAGAAGGTGATACCAGGGTTGAAGTAATGCAGAAGTCATATTTCAAAAGGTGTCACACCTTATTACTAAAATACTCTGGATTAGAGTTGTTGAAAGTTTCTCATTTGGTTATACTATAAATTAAAGATGCCAAGATGCATGTGGAATCGGAGAGAAATTATATTGAATCTGTGTAATTGACAATTCCAAATATAGTTCTTTGTTTTGATATAATAATTGTTGTATCATTATTTAATGGACACACTGTATTGTCTGCTATTCAAGATTATCCTCATAATCATTGAGGATAATCATCATCATCAAATTCCTATCATGTATCCTCAAGCAGTGTACAGGATATTATGATAGTACTACATGAAGAACTTACGTCATTACTAACTTTTTATCAACAATTTTCCTCCAAATCGATCTTATTTCTCAAGACACCAACATTATCAGATCTTATATTTCTATCTTCTAATACACTTTTTACTCTATCAATCCACCTATATCTTAGTTTTCCTCTGGTATTTTTCCTGCCAACCTGGCAGACAACACTTTTGCTAACCTTTCCTCTCCCATTCTTTTAAATGATCATACCACCTGAGATTAGCTCTGCTAACAAATTCCTGGATGTTAACATTGTCAAGTTCTTTCCTAACATCCTTGTTTTAATAAGATATTGCATAAGATGTTAAGCTTTCTCAGGACTCTAATATCAGTGGTCTTTGGTCAAGTGTTTTATATATATCCCAGCTGTCAGATCCAGTTAAAATTGGTTTGAATGATGTCTTATATACAACTAATTTAGTGTATTGACTAATTTCTCTCGTATTCCATATAAGTTTATTCAGTTGACTTCCTACCATGCCAGCTTTGTTGATTCTGTTGTCTATTTCTAAATTTCATTTACCATCTTCTCTAAAAATCATGACTAAGTAGCTGAAATATTTTACTTGTTCTATAGCAGGGGTCTTCACCCTTTCAGACAGTGTGGGCCGTGTTAAAAATCTCAATGAAGCCCACGGGCCACTAAGCTATACTGCGGTATTTAGATTGCAAGATGCTTTCCAGTTTCACAAGGAACGCTGTGCATTTCATACTTCACATAAAATCCTATAAAAATAAACAAATTCAGCTTTAAGAGCGTAGGTAGGAGTCGGATTCATGATAAGTAAATACAATCAATACTTGAAAAAAGATAATTTAATGAAGAAAACATTCATTTTTTACGATGTCAATGGGCAACTTGGCAATGTTTTTCCTTGACCATCTTATCAATGTTGGTAGTTGCTATTGTGCAGCGTATTCTTGAGATGTTGGTCCATAATCTGAGTTCTTGTCTTGGGCTTAACATGCTTCATTCTGGAGAAGAACTGCTCAAAGTGCACATATTCAAAGCATGCCAGCGAAGATTAGGGAATGCGCCCTCAGAAATGTGGTCTTTGTAAAATGTAAGCAAGGGCACATTGAATAATTTTTCTCTCAAAGAAGAGTTGTTTTGGAGTTCAAGCAGCTCCAATTGTACTGAGCTTGGCATTTTGGCAGCATTGACACTGAATGCCATTAAAAATAAATCTAAAGAAGACTGTTGGTTATGAAAATCACTAAATTTCTCTTTGAACTCGCTTCACAACACAGCTAATTTCGTAGCATATTCTTCAAGAGACGAACAGTTGGAATTGGTGAGAAACTGAAAATGAGTTAAGATTTTTTTTGCAAGTTGTGCCTCCCAAAGTTTAAGCTTTGCCACAAAAGCTTTGATGTGATCAAACAGAATGTGCACCATTTGATCTTTGGATTGTAGCCATGGATTTAGGTCATTCATACGATTCATATGACCAATGAGATGTTGGTCACAAAGGCAAAGTCTGTCATCCACTTTGGGTCATTTAAATTCAGCAATTGGATTCCCCCTTGGTTTCAACCAATGCACATCGCCCTGATCCACTTCGCACTCTTGGGTCAAAAACGCTTGGAATTGATGATGATTTAGTCCTCTTGCCCTAATAATGTTGACGACAGTCACAATAATCTCCTGGTGGATTAAACAGTGGTAATGGATGAAATCTTTTCCTTCTAGTTCCGGTTCTTTCCATAGCAGCACAGTAAACCCTTCGTTCTTTCCCACCATAGCAGGGGCACCATCAGTAACCACACTCTCGAGGTTGGTTAAGCTGAGGTCGAAACGCTGGAGCATTTTCTTGGTGGCTTCAAGAATATCAGTACCTTTTTGTCATTCCCTTCATAGGTATGAGCACTAGCAGTTCTTCTGCCACATTGAATTGTTGATCAATGCCATGGACAAAGATAGCTAGTTGTGCTGCATCCTTCACATCTGTGCTCTCATCTAAAGCAAGTGATTATGACATAAATTTGGACGATCGTTTTTTTGAAGTTCCTTCAATGTCATTGGCAAGTTCTTCGACACGCCGTGCTACAGTTACCCCAGACAAACTCAGTTTTTTAAACACTTCCTTATTATTTGGGCATAGAATATCCCCAGCAGTGATGAGACACTCTTTCACAAATTCACCGTCCAAGAAAGCTTTTGATTTTTTTAGCAATTTTTTCAGCTACTACATAACTTACTTTGATGCACTCTTGGCTCTCTTCCCTCTGTCTTTTAAACGTACCCTGCTGGCATTTTAAATCAATTTGGAGACTGTTCACTTTGTCCACGTGATTCTTGAACGTGATTGAAATTGGATGCATGATTTGTCTCATAATGTCGTTTTATATTGTATTATTTTCATACTGACGCTGACTCACGACAAATTAAACACACTGGCTTATCGTCGATCGGCACAAAAACGTACAAATTGGTCCACTTTTTTTTCATTAAAAACCCGACAAGAATCACTTGATTTATGCTTTTTACTCGTTGACGCCATAGCGATGGAAGGTGAACCCAAAAAATGATCCAAAATGGCCATGTAATGGTTATCCACTGAATATGTCTCACACTAATGAAAAAAGTCTGACAATATAAAACCACAATAGGTTATTTCTGACATGACGAATCTCGTGCGCTTATACACTAATATCACACTGTTCACGATGGACTGACTGTGGATGAGATCCTCTTGTATTTATATGAAAATAACGAGGTATCGAACCTTCAAGATGTACCTGGAAGGAACTAGACAGCACACTTATACGAATTACTGCTTCAACCATCTACCTGCGACGTTAGCAGGTAGATGGTCAAGTGGTACTTAAGTACCACTTGACGCTGGTAGATGGCTGAAGAAGCATGTCTATTTAATATTTATTTTTATAGGATTTTATGTAAAGTATCAAATGCACAGTGTTCCTTGAGTAAAGCATCTTATAATTCTAAATACCGCAGCATAGTTTAGTGACCCATGGGCTTCATTAAAATTATTTTTTATTTAATCGTATTTTAATGTTAAGTAATGTTGTTTTTTCAAAATGGCCAGCTGACCACGGCAAAGAGCTCCACAGCCCATGTGTTGAAGACCCCTGTTCTATAGGTTCTCAATGCAGTTGATATTTTCAATGTTTCTGCCTATTTTCATTATCTTGTTATTGCTGATTTTCATACCACATTTATTACAATAGTTATTCAATTTAGTCATAGAATCTTGCAGACTTTGACTGGATTTATTTACAAGTATAACATCATCTGCATAAAGTAAAGAGCTGAGATTAACATCTCCAATTTTGATATCAGGTTTAATACTGCTTTCCTTCATAATGTGATCAATGACATCAGATTTTATATCGAACTTTCTTCCTGTACTTCAATTCTTACTGATGGCTTACAACTCAGACTAAGTATTGGTTGATATAATGCCCTATTGACACTATATAACTGTAGTGGTTTGAATAGCTTTTCTCTTGGCATCTTTTCATATTCCTTTTGGAGATGTACAAAACTTTTACAGATCTTTGTTGTATTTCCACTATTTCTCAACTATTTGCCATAAAGTGAAAATCTGATGCTGATAGCCTCTATTTAGCCTGAATTCGGATTGCTTTTCACCAGGCTTCCCTTCCACAATCCTTCCCAGCTGTTTCTCAAGTATACTTGCATAAATATTACCAAGAACATTCACCAGGAAATACCTCTAATTCTCACATTCAGTTTTATTTCTCTTTTTATATATGGGTACTATGAGAGCTCTACTCCATTCATCTGGAATTTGTCCCTCTGTGCAAGCCTTCTGAATTGTGCAGTGCAGCCACTGCAAGACTTTTATACCTACATACTTGAGCATTTTTGGTCGAATATCATCTACTCCTGCTGCCTTTCCACATTTCAGTCATTTGATGGCTTTTTCTACTTCAAGTATAGATAGGAATTCCTGATTGCATGCCTGTTGAGTGTTTTTTAGCACCTTGCTGTCACTTCTGGTTTCATTTAGCAATTTTTCAAAGTAATTACTCCATACATCAAGAATATCTTTTTCTCCAGTTTCATGTCACCTTTTAATCTCTAATTTCTTTTACAGCACTCTTTCCTCCATTTTTGAGCTTTTTCAACAGCCTCCAGATTATTTTGTCAGCTTCCTGATATTTATTTTCTGTGTTCTTGCCAGTCTTCCCATGACTTTTGTTTAGCTAGTTTTAGACAGTGCTTTCTTGCATTTGTCTCTGTATTTTCTATGAGCCCAAGCTGACTTATTTGCCAGTAATTTTTAATATCCTTTTCCTTCATTGCCTCTTTAACTGCCTTTGTCCACCATGGAGTTCTGATTTTTCTATCCTTGCAGACGACCTCACCTGGCTGAATCAAATCAGTTTTCTTCAGGGCTTGCCACTGAATCTACAAGGTTTGGTTCCAATTCTCACTCTTTCATTTTTTTCTTGAATAATGTTTGTGTATTTTAGTCTATAGTTCACATCTGAGAGCTGGCCAACTTTTATTCGCTTTAAAACTTTCTTACATGTTATTCTTTTCAATACAAATTCAGTTTTATCCTGCTCAAGACTAAATGGTGATCACTTCCAATTTCAAACTCTCTGTATATACTAGTGTCCTGCACCAGTGAGAAAACATCACTATCAACAGTAATGTAGTCAGTGAGACTTTCTTATTCCTTACCTCTTCTCTCCATGTGAATTTATGAACATTTTTATGTTGGAACATTGGGTTAGCAACCTAACCAGTCCATGTCCTGAGGAAATCCAACAGGTATTTGCCATTATTATTATTAGCTTTGCTCTTTTTTCCAAAGTTTCCTAGAATATTTCTGTATGTCTGACAATTGTTTCCTACTCTGCTGTTTAGATCCCCAACAAGGACCAATTCTTCCACTTCTACTATAGTAGAACTTTCTGTTGGACCATAGGCACAAATAAGTTTTTGTTCAGTTCTCCATTCTGTCCACATCACTCTACTTGATATTGCCTGCCATTCTAAAATATTAGCCTCGTATATAGTATTGAATGGTATAGCCTCGTTCTTTCCTGTGAATATTGAGTTGAATTCATATTGACTGAATAATCATATTGATCATTAATGACTAAATGACTAAATGCTTAGAAAAATCTCATTTGATTTAGTCTTTTGCTTCAGCAACACCTATTATATTGGTCTGGTGCTTATCCAACTCTTCTGCTAGCTACAGTTCTTTTTCACATTGTTTTTTATGTGATGGTGCCAATTTTGAACTCTGCTTATCTTGAATTAGTTTGTTTCACTTTTTAAAGAGAAACAGAATGCCCGATTTTTAAAAAGAAATAAAGAAACAATGCCCGCCAAACTACATTAGCTCAATTCTTTGTTAAGAAGCAGAATAATAAATTTATATTCTCAATATATTTTATTGTCTTTCAGCTTCATGGTTTTCCTTTAACTAGGCCCTGAGACATACCCTAATTCTTTTTTAAAAAAAAAAATTAAGGGTCAAAAAAGAAATTTTTGAGGAACAAATTATACTTTTTCCCATAGGTTATCATATTCGATTACTGCATTTTCGATTAATGCGCCTGTTTTAAAGAACGCATTAGGTACCTTAATCGAGGGATTGGTGTATTCCACTTAAAGATGTTCACAAATATTCATGTCAGTAGTGAGATTCAGACCCATGACGTGTTGGAGATGCTATCCCCTCATCCAACAGGATTGCAGGAAACTAATTAGTTTAAAAAATAAATTTATCATGGCTCATATTTCTTTAGTGTAATACTGTCTTCATAGCCAACACAGTGATTATTGAGACCATTGAGGAACAAACAGGTTTGATGAATAATTATGGTAGAAATGTCCTCATTTTCTAAAATATGTTTACACATAATTAATCAAAATATTATGACCACTCCCATTATTTGAGTCATGCATTCCATTCCACCAGGTGACATTTGAATCACAGTAAAATAATAAGGATGTTTAACTAGTTGTTCATTTGAAGTTGTTGATTAATATAGGCAAGGGTCATGATTGTAGGTTGCTAGTGTTGGATATCCATGAACATGCCAGTAATGTAGACTGATCATGGAATAGTATAGTTAAGGTGTTCCAAGAGTGGAAGCATATTAGGCAGAACAGTAGTCACCTGGCCAAAGATGGGTACTCACACCTCATTTTCCCCATTGGAGGGGAATTGCCTCTTGTAACAGCCCAACAGAAATATAGACAGGAGTATATTGGGAATATTAGGGAAATATTTTTGTGAGAATCTTTTGGAGCCCTGATACTTAGAGTACTATGAACTATAAAATGCCTGTTCATTGAAGCTGATCAGCAGACCACTTCATGGTGATGACAATGCTCCTGCATGACACAGGTTTGTTCCAACAAGATAATGTGTCATGCCATGTTGCCAGTATTATTTGAGTGGTTCACTGAAGGTGACAGTGACTTCTGGGTATTATCATAGTTGCTGGATTTGAATCCCATAGAGCATATCTGAGATTATGGATTCAGGGATCAATTTGAATCCCCCATCCCTAGTGTTACAGATCTATGAGATACATTTTTAACATGGTACACCATATCTCTTCCAATATTCAAAGGTCTTATAGGATCCATACCACATTATATAGCAATATTATATGCATGGTGTGTGACTCATTCTTGTTTTCATAATTTAAATGTTATTGCCAATTCTCCCTGAGTGTAGCTTCTGGCATATTGAGTGAAATATGTAGGAGTAATAAATTCGATTTAGTTTTCACTTACATTTGTGAAGTTGTTATTTAAAACATTATTTTCAGAAAACAGTCAAACATTTAGGTTCAAATTGGTATAAAGAAATATTTGGGGAAAATACTCAAATTTCCAAGTTTTAATATTAATGGTCAAATTCTGCATATCTATTTTAGGTTGCCCTGTCACGAATAATTGGTTGCCTTGCAATACGACTGATCTTCTAAAGATTCATGCATATCCTCTCCTCTCATTAAACAGTATTCCATTACAACAAAACAGGCATTTGTAATGACTAGCATTTCCCCAATAGCTGTAATAAGTAAGTTAAATATACAAAAAAAACTGACTTAAAACATGAAGCAAAATCAGAATAAAACTGAATTTAAGCTGTAACTTTTTAACTCTTCAGATATACTATCACTTGTCACAGATAGTGCATTTTCCAAACCCTGATCAGTGTCCTTGAGAGTAAATATCAGGAATTTCGTTATAATTCAGAACTTGCCAGTATCAGTAGAGATCAGGCAGATCTTCAGACACTTCTGAAATCAGAGGAAGATGAATGATTTTAAGATCCCCATATGATTATCCAAGTGTCAAGTAATGATAGAAAGGCTAGAAGTATTGCACATCTGTAGATATGTGTTCACAGGGCCAGATTTCCTGTTTCAAGGGACAGAAAACATTTTTTTTTGGCGAAACACCTTCCACGAGACTGGCTAACTCACCTTTAATTAAAAAGCCCTGATAAAAAGTTCCTTGTGTCATAGAGATGTGATTTGAACCCAGGTCTTTTCTAGCAAAGGATTCTGTTGAAACCAACTGTGCTATTAAAGGCCTGATTTCAAAGTTTAGATTAAACAAAATGAGAAAATCTCATTCCTATGTATCCCCATGGTTGAACTGGACACTTTGATAGTCAAATTAATGTTTTGCTAGCTTTTTCTCCCATTCTGTTTTAAGTGATAACACCACCCTTAGTTTAGTCTTCCTTACACATTTATGAATATTAGCAATGTTAGGTTCCTTTCTAATATCTTCACTTTTAATATAATTCTGCCACTGATGTCATTTATTCATTTCCCTTTAGTACTTCCATCATATGACTTATTGGTAACATGCTTTCTGACAGGTTCTTTTGTGTGGTACTGGAAAACAAAATGAGCAAACTGATAAAGCTGAACAACGGGCTCCCACAGTGCTCAGTATTAGCACAAACCTTATTCAACTTATGTACATCTGATCTACTGACAACTAGGTCAAGAAAATTTGCTTATACTGATGATATAGCCTTCGCTACCCAACATAAGACCACCAAAGTAACTGAAGATATTCTCACAAATGACCTTAGAACCATTGGAGAATACTTGCATAAATGGAAGACTAACACCAAACCTCAATAAGACCCGAGGTTAGCTCTTTTCACCTAAACACCAAATTGGCAAATAAGAAACTTCAGGTCACCTTTAACAACACAATGCTGCAGCACCAAGATTTCCCTAAATATCTGGGTGTTACCTTGGATAGAACACTCTTTCAAAAGACATCTGGAGAATATCTCTTTAAAGATCAGAACCTATAATAACATCATACAGAAACTGTGGTTCGACATGGGGTTCTTCTGCTGCTACACTGTGATGTTGGGCCTAGTCTACTCTGCGGCAGAATATTGTTTACCAGTAGCTAAACTGTCCTCATATCAAGAAAATCGACATGCAATTAAATGCAGCGATGAGGACAATAATAGGTTGTGTCAAATCCCTCTACTGGCTTCCAACTTTGAGCAACATTGCACCACTGAACTTGTGCAGACAAGATGCTCTCTTAAAAGAGTACAAAAAAATAAATAGCAATCCCTCCCGATTACCAATACATGAAGACCTCCACACATAAGTATAAATTGTTTAAATCCTGATGGCTTCCACTGATACTGACAGAAGAACTAGTAAATAGCGATTTCAATGTTAATTCCAAATAGCTAGAAACTCGGAAAGAAAAATCGCCACAGACTTAAACAAGTATATCCTTCCCGACCAATATCCGAAAGGGATTGAGCCTCCACATCTATGAAAAAGCTTAAATAGGATATGCACAGGACATATCTGCACAGATAACTTTCACAAGTGGGGAAGATCATCTACATCCCCAATGTTGACTGTGGGGCCATAAACCAAACTGTCTGGCATGTTGTGGAGGACTGTGGCATAAGAACCTACCCTGGTAACGTGAGACTTTTGAAGCAGATCCTTTAGCTCTTGAATGGCTAGATGAATAGACTTAAAATTTTGGTGACTTTTTTTACCTGTTATTTGTATATGTACACTGCCTATCTCATTTATATTGTCAGCACAAATATGAATTTATAAGTTGATGTCGTGTTTTTTTTTTTATGCCATATGCTAAAAAAATAATAAATCCCCTTTAGTTTTCTCAGAACACTTGTGGCTATGGGCTTTAGCCCTTGATCAACTATTTTATTTCTAACATAGCTCTTTGATTCATAACTTAAAATTTGTTTGAATGCCTGCTAGTTCGGTGTTTAGGCTGATTTCTATGTTGTTCCACATAAACTAATTCAACTGGCTTCCTGCCATGTCAGCTTTTTGTTTATCTATTCCCAAATTTAATTTGCCATTTTTGCTAAAAAAATTACACAAAATATAAAATATTTCAGCAATAGGTGGTCATCTGTTTAAAAAAAAAATCAAAAAAAAAAAAATCACAAAGTATGAACCCAGGATTTTACTTGTATATCAGGTGATTTTAAATTGGATTAACCTTACCTGTGTTGGAGTTAGGTATTTTTTATTTTGTTATTACTGTGAATATATTTATCATTTTAATTTATATTTGCTGAAAATGTAGCTAATTTCAAATTTTTTTAAATTTTCAGGAAGCACTTAGAGAGAAGCAGGAAGGATTGGACTGAATCAGATTTCTTTTATTGTATGTTTTTTTTAATAAAAAATTTCTTATTTTGGCATCTCATTTTTCTATTCCACAACACGAAGTTTTTTTTAAAGACAAATCTTATGAAAAAGTTATGCATGCTTGTCTAGAGCAGGCTTTGTAAACATCCATGCCAAGGTGGTATTTGAACCCACAATCTGTTAGTTGGAGAGTGGGTATGTTATCTATTCGGCCAACCTGGCCAGAAATATATTGGCCAGACAGTACATTGAATGCTAGAAAGATGCTGCCTAAAAAAATAAATAAATGAATGAATGAATGCTATTTATAAGTGTTATAATAAATAAAATTAGTTGCATTCTGTTAAAAGTATTGCTCAAATAACACTAAAGCTTATGATCTAGCATGTTCAGAGTTGCATGTTTAAAATAATCATTGAAATAATAATCATTGAATTAAAAAATAAAATTTTGATTAGTAAGTAGCTTTGCTGTGAAAATAATGTGAAAACAGTCTTGAAAGTGTTAAGGAAATATGAAGAACTTGCAGTGAGTAGTGTCGAGCAGCATTTCCCAAACTGTACATATCTAGGGAACTTTGTTCTTAAGCCATGATATGATAATGTGCATAATTTGTTGAATTAAATAAGTAGATTTGAAATAATAGTAAAGAAAAAAAATTATTTTACTCATATATCTGATATGTTTGGCAACGGACATGTTTCTTCATGTGAATTTCTTGCATTAACAAAGTTACGCATTTCTGTCTTTATGTATTTTTTGTAGGGCTCTCACTCATGAAAAGTTAACATAAACCTCTAGCACATTTGTATAGTGGATAGACTAAGAATTTTTTTCCTATTTTTTTTTCTTTATTACTCTTATATTTTTTATTTTTTACAGACCTGGAAATCCTGCTCTAGAGACCAAACATTTAACTTTTTAAAGCCACATCTTCTGATGACCTGTATTGGGCCATGGATCACACTGTCAGAAACACCTATAAAGAATAGTAAAGTCTACAATATTGAGTCTTGACTCAGTACTTGTACTGAAAAATTTCTTTATAAAACCTATAGTAAATGAGTTTTAAATAGCACTTGCAGCGTAGACTGAGTATGTTGACAGTTTATTACTAATCTAAGGAACTGGATATTTCATTCTGAAACTTGCAGATCATCTGTATTATAACATACAATTCAGAAAAATAGAATTACTATAATGGATTTCATAAATGAAATATGAGTTGCATTCGTGGTTGCTACCAAATATTTGATAGAAAAACAGTCAGTGCAGTTCAGGTTTGGGGGTGGGTGGGTAGAAGCCCTTCAGCACTCTTGAATGAGTACTTAAATTTGAAACGGTAGTTTCTTGACCAGAAGATGGTTCAGTATCGACTCAGTGCTGCACTACACCAGCTTATGGGGTTTTGTTATAGGATGTGAGGCTGATGTTACTGCAGTTCTGTTTGTTGTAAAGAAAGTAGGTTTAATCAGGATTCTCACAGTTGGTTCAGAGTGTGAAAATGGTTGTCGTTTCAATGTTAGTAAAGTTATGCACCTTGGTGTAATGTAATGACATATCCAGCATCATATTTGTAAGATTATGCTAGAAGAAACTGATCATGATAGGGATATTGTAATTTTAGTAGATAAGTTGAAATTCAGGGGACTATATAGCAAAAATTGCAAATGCAACTTAGAAGATAATTACAATGCTTGAAATGAACCTTGACATGTAAAGATAGGCATTTTGCATCTTTACAAGGCCTTGATATTACTTTACAAACCAGGCTACATCTGCACTGTGATGTGCAGGTCTGGTCATGTTTCCATGGTGACTTTGATACAGTGTTTCAAAAGAGTGCAAAGGAGAGTTAAAGATATTGGGCTTGTGGAATGCAATCATGAAGACAGGTTGAAAATTTGTGGACTGCAGACAGTGAATAGAAAAAAGTAGTTATACGATTGACAAACTTTTGCAGGGATCATACATTGATACCAATGGATGAAATTTTCCAGCTTATGGAGGTTTAGAATGAATGTAGTCAAGGAGGGAATGAGAGCTGTATTTTTTTCTGAATGGTGCACCCACCATTAGATTCTATTGCCTTTGGTGGTAACAACAGAAAAAAACTTGTATAATTTTAATAAGGGGATCTTGTGTGTCATTATGAAAGAAGACTGAAATTCCTTGTTTTTCATTTAAAATATTTGATTCTACTGAAGCTCGTTCTTTTCATGTTTGAACAAAATGTATCAGTTCTTTGACCAAATATACTTTTTTTTTCATTCCACTGTTGCAACAATCATTTTAAGTAAACAATGTTTTTTTTCTTTATAATTAAGCAGCAAAATGGTTTATATGCTTGTACTATCTCATGGGAATTGACAACCAGATCAACAGAAAATGACTAAGTTCAATTGGAATCGTTGATGAGAGGAGGCTCGCTTGCGACCTATTGTTAGTTCATTCTCAAGTTCAATTACTTTTGGTGTGATTAAGTGTAGTGCATTCCCCACTCAGGAACACCAGTTTAATTCTACAAACCACACACACAAAAAAAAAAAACTAAGTTGCATTATTTGAGACAATAATTATGGTTAAGAGCACACAATATGGCGGCAGCCGCTGTCTGGCGACTGTAAGTCTCATACTTCTAAAACTCATCAGTAGAATTACTTCCACAGATGGCTCCATTCCAGATTTACAGCTAAAAGATTATAGGATAATAATATAGAATTGGCATGTGCAAGTGCCCTAAATTCGATTCTAGTCGCCGACTAGAAGTTCTTTTTCTAAGGCTTTGTTTTAATCGGTTCTCGAGTTATTTGATCTTTGGTACTAGTAGTTTTTGTTCCATAAACTCAAGAAAATCGACTGTAGAATTCATTTTTCAGACCACAAAACATAATGTTAGGGATCCTGAGATGGGGCACTTGACAGCCACCTCTCCATTGGATGCCATGTATAATTATAGTCCGACCACAGAAGGGAGAGCGCTCGTTGGCAGACTGCAAAGAAGAGTCTATTTATGTTGAAGGGGAGAAAGAAAAGGCGATGAACGAATTGGTCAACAACACTCGAAATCACGTGATTTATAGGTAAAATTTTCCAACTGTTATACAAGCAAAATATTTACCACTTTAAAAACTACAATGATCATAAAAGAAGTTAATTTTTGGACGTGTAACAATTAATCAACCACCCATTCTGCAATACAGATTGATTACCCTATGATCAGAATGAATTCTTCTATTGACATGCACAGAAGTTTCGAAGTCTCGTATCTGTGGGCATACTATAGTGATAGCATACCTCTGAGTGGAATGGAACTTTCCCTCACTCTCCAAAAGTTAGGGCTAAAACGTCCTTGCTTACTCCCTATAGGGGAATAAAAGGCCTTTAGAGGATTTTTAAGTGCGATTCTAGTTGCCGACTAGACTTCTTTTATTTCTAGCTCTTCTTTCAACCGGTTCCTGAGCTGTTCTAACTGGAATAGGCAAGCAAGTTTTTTTTTTTTTCTTCTCTGCAAACTCAGGTTTTCCTTCTCATTTAACACTGTAGATCTCGCAGCATTTCAGAGGAACTTCCTAAGCTTTTTTTTTTCCCTAGACAGATCTCGAGTTAGTCAATCTCTGACATGGATAAGTATGATTTCCCCTTTCATATACACCGATTTTTAACCTCTCATATCAAACAATTGACAATATAACATGCTGTTCACCAATACGTGTGTTAATTAGAATGACTGCCGAGTTATCTAAAAAAAAATTAGTGCTGAGGGAGCTATGTTTTTAATAAACTTTTCAAGGCAGAGTTTTTGATTTTTTTTTCTATTTTTACATTTTTCACGTTGTGCTGTAATATTTACTTCGTTTTGATGCCCATCAAATCATTTGGATTTGATGGGCATCAAATCGACTGAGGGGGTGGGGGGAAGAAGCAGAACATGTTATTCAAATAATGCATTAGTTAGCAATGGGAGCATAAGATAATAGACGTCTGCTGTATTTTCATGATGTTCTGTTAATTCCGTCTGGGAAGCATCGCTTCCTAGATGGAAGGTAGCTGGACACCTGGTGCCGAATTATACAATAGTAGCAAAAGAGTGCTGCAAACACCTTTCGAGGATAATAGTACATCAGAAGATTTGCTATTATTCTCCAGCTTTTGAGGGAAAATGTGTGGGTAATACCAATTTTGTGGAATAAAAAAAAAAAAACTACAAAAGGAATTCTTATACAGTATGAAACATTTTTTATTTTCAGCTTGTTCGCCATTCTTACTGATGGAAGATTCTGGTGGCGCTTATCACAAGGAAATGCGAATGGTGTGAAATAATTGTCTTATAACTACCAATCGTATCATGCACCAAGAAACTAATACAATAAGAAAGGTTGCATTTATATAATCAGTGTCACCCTTAGACCCAACCAAGAGGGGAAGTTGCACCTCATTCTTGTGGTGAGATATAAATGAAATATTCAGAATCACTTTGATAGAAAAATAAATCTTATGGAATAAATATATAATTTATGAATTATGTATGTCTTTATTTTACTGCTCATTCAAGATATTTTTTTTTTTTTGCAAAAGCTCATAAAAATTCCCCTCGTCATGACAAGCATCGATCTCGGGTTTTTTCCAACCGAAGGGCTCAGCATTCCATAGTAGTAGTCCCAACTGCGCTGCTGTGGAGTTTAGATTTGGAATAACTAGCATATTATTAGGAAGACTGAGAAATAGTTTCCATATTGCATAATATTTTCTCTTTATTAACTTCATTTATTTAATTTTGTTCGATAAATAATATAAAATGAATCCTAGTGCTTTCTCTTTTCAAAAAAAGAAGTGCAACTCCTTTAATGTTTTGAAATTAGTAGGTAGCCAGTTTCCACACTTCAGCCATAACTAATAGTGAGCTTGAATCTCTTTATGAATTAATCAATGTTTTCAGAGAAGAAAAAACGACTCTTCTCTAAGGATAATTATTACTGTTATTAATTACTATTACATCACAACTCGAAGTCCAAGGACTCATTAAGGGAGGATATTCTACCCCACTGCATACAACTCACGTCTGCACTAGTAACATCCAATGTCCACTGCTCACCATCAATAGAATTTTTGTCTCTAAATTATGCGTGCCCTCCTGGCAGTTTTTCTGATGTGAGGGGTGAAGAACTCTAGTTTCCAAATGGGAGAAACCCTGTGACCTCCCTATGAGATTAGCTAACTTTCCTTCAACTGAAAAAATCCATATAAAATTTCTTCTCATTAGGACGAAAAACAAATTCTCTTGAATTCGCTGTAGCTTGAGTGCATGTGCAAGTGCTATATCATTTCATCTTTCTACTTTAAGGGTGGTGCTTACGTGGCATTTTGGATTTTTTTTTACTGAAGTAGTCTATGCATAGCACTTATGTGCCATGAGCATACAGACTTTTATAGTGATTTAGCATTAAGAAAATTACCAGCGGTCGTACCAATCAGAATGCAATGTACTGTCATTCTATTAATTGCACTTGAGTGTAATCGTTTTACTGTCTAATCCCTAACATTACATTTTCAATGATGACATTTTGTGTTTTTAATGTGACACAAGCGTGTAAGGGTTTCTGTTTAACATTCGGTTTTTAATATCTTCACTCATAAAAATTAAACTTAGAATGTCTTTCTCGTTCAGCAGTCTGTGATTCTTTCATGACTCGGAAGTTTTCAAATCGTGTAATGAACTGGTGACAATATTTCCCGTTATATTTAATCGTTTACACACAGTCTTGTCAGACTGGTCAGCCACTTAAACAGCCTCTGCTTTACAGCCCGTTTGAATTCACTGTAGCTTGAATACATGTGAAGATCATATATGGTTTCATCTTTCTATGTAAGGGTAACATTTCTGGATTTTCTGCTGAAATAGTCTTTCCTTGGCACTTATGTGCCATGGACATAGTCTTTTATGGTGGATTTAACATTAAGAAAATTACCAGCGGCCAATTATAATTTGAAACCTGACAACAGCGAAGTTGTTAATTAACAGATTTCATAGATTGTGTGATAGCTGTCGATGTGGTGACTGTAATTTAACACACATTTCCTTATAATTTTCGGATATTTCCATTAGTGACTAGTGGTTAAATGGTATCTTATTCTTTACTCAAAGTAAGAATTGGCATCGCAATTCTCTGTTGTTGAATGTTCACAGTAATTGAAAAATGCGATTTTGAACCGATTTTTTTTTCATAAGTTTTTCATCCCGGTATTTATTTTTCTGTTTAGCCTGAAATTTGTATTCCACCTATGAAACTCAAAGGTCGACTTGCTTGTTAATTCTAATTATCGCTAATTGTCTCTATTTATTTTATTTTTTGTAAATATGCTTGTGTATATTCCACCAGGTGGCAAAATACAAGCTGTAATCACTATCATGGAAGAAGGTGTATTATGTACACCAGGTGGTTGGTGGTTGTGTAAACAACGTGTAAAGATTGCTCTGGATATTTTTTTGTATTCTTCTCAAGGTCGTTAGCTCTTTTTATTTTAAAATGTATTTTAAATAATATATAAATATTTTATGTACATTAAAAATATTTCTAAAATTTAGATAACGAACTGTTTACACCCTTTGTAATTCACAGACCAGTAGAGTTCCCCTTTACGTAATGATCCGCCAGTTGCGGAGACGGCGGTTTTTTTGCATGTCTGGGTTAGTTTTTTCGAGCCGCTCAGCGGATGCGTCGAGACGAAAGCTATGACGTTAATTCTTCTGTCAGTTCACAGTTGAATTCCAATACACGCTTTTCGATTGTAACGCAATTAGAAATTTTGTTCCATGTACATGGGATTGGAGGTACTAGATTGTTTTCCCCTGAATGGAGACTGTACTTCGTTATATTGATTTCAATGTTTTCGTAGTTTGTTGGCTGTGAAACTTGTGTAGTGATTCATGCAGTAAAGGCTTACGCTGTTTCTCAAGGAGAGTAGACCGTATGTTAAACACCATATTGAGATGCAAAAGAGGTAAGAACGATTGTCTTTACTTTAATTAAAGCAAGTAACTGACATTTCAGAAGAAAAGTTTTTCCTAGTGAAAATAATTTAACCTGCATTTTTACAGCGTAGAAGAATTTTAACAAAAGTATTGAAAATACTGGAACGTATGACATTTATACTAAGTAATTGTAAATAAAACATATTCATACTATAACATACTGTATGTCAGCTGCTAAGAATATATAAGTTACGAGTTTTTAAGATCTCCAAAGGAATCAGATTATGCCTATCTGAATACCAGGTTCACTGGATGTGCACAGATGGGCCAAACATACTTCAGTTAATGACTGTGTATGTGTGTTTTCATCAATGCCTACGTATTGTGAAGCAGTTAGTGTTACAGTTATTGATATTCATTTCACGAAATTTTCAGTATGGTTTACTGTATTTAATAATGAATACCTTTTTAATATTATTCCGTCCAACAGATCATATTCCTCCTTCCCAAGACTATTTAAAATTTGAGCTTTTTCGTGTTTCGTGCTAAATGTTCAACGAATAAATCCCCTTAGTTACTAAGAGATGTATTTATTATATCCCATTACTCGACAATGAAAACCGTTAGAAAATAATTACCATTTGTTGATTATTGCACAACTTCTGAACAGCATATTAAATTGTGATTCTACTATTAAAAATATTTATTGGTTAGCAGAACAGGGTTGAAATTTATTTGTAATATAAATTAAGAGCAGTTTTTCAGAATTGATTTTTACTTAGTAACTGATATATATATATATATAGTCACTGAGGCAAAAAACAAAAAAAAATTCAGTTTTAAAATCCATCTTAAAGTTGTCTTTTTCCTATTAGATCCATGTTAACTTAATTTGTAAAGTTATGTTTTTTAAGGTTCATTCAGATTTGAATATCAGTTGCTATATATATATAGCAAGTAACTTTCTAGTTTAACACTGTTGCCTTGAGGTCTAGCATGGAGTTAATTTTGAGTAGCTATTAAGACTTTACATTGCTGAATTCCAGTGATCTTTCAATTTTATGCTCACATTGGGAAGTCAGTTTGCTAGTTGGTTAACTGAATTCTATTATTATATGATGATAAATTATATTGGACAAATTATATTCTTGTTTATTTCTTCACTGAAGTGTAAGTAAACTGTTTTCATGACTGAGCTGCTTGTATATAGAAGCTGTTGACTTTGTCAGTATGTTGACTTAATGTTTTTGCATTATGGGAAGAACTGCTGCCAAAATGGTTTCAACCTTTATTGAGATCCCATCATTGGGAGCTAGAGTCAGGAAGATTCCAAGGTTGAATGAGTGCAAAAGTCATATTTTTTCCATATACAAGTAGTGAAAAGGTGTATCACCTTATTATTAAAATACTAAGGATCATTGATAGGTGTTGAAATTTTTTTTATTTTTTACTTGGTTACAAAATAATTATGCTAGAAAATTATGGAAAAGCTGACTTCTGCATTGATTCAATCCTGATATCTTCTTGGGTCTGGCTCCTACTGATGAGACCTCAATACAGGTCAAAACTGATCTGGGTGGTGGACCCTCCCATAATGTTTTGCATTATGAGATACTGAGGCAATTCATGTTTAGTCAATGGCTTCTGCATACAAGCAGCCTAATCATCAAGATATTTTGTGTGCAAACTTTGTTTACTTATGCTTGAGTGAAGGATTAAACAAGATTATAATTTGTCAAGTATAATTTACTCTGTAATGAAGTGAAAAAACTTTCAACACCTTTTATACAGTGATATTCTAGGAATCGTGCGATGTATTCATGGTTTGGTTAACTGAGACAACCGTGTGCATATTGTTACAATTCTGTTTAAGTGAACTAGTAGTTCTAGTTCTATGGTTCCTCTTACTCTGCCATGAAGAAGATGTAGTGGGATATAAGAAGACTTAAGAAAAAAACATGTTTTTCCCCATTTTGTTCCATTGTGGTTTCCATTGTGAACAGATCAAAATGTCACAAATTTTAGAGAGAGATATGAGATGTATAAAGTACTAATAAGACCACATGCATTCTGAAAAATACACCTTAAATAATGTCTATTTTATAAAACTTAATGTAGATAACATGGTCTTGATGATAAATGAATTCCCCAGTAACTTCTCCCTGTCTCCAACATTGCTGTGGTGACCACAACACATGCAATTATATTATTACAATAATAGTCAAAGATATATCAAGAGAGAGAGGGGTATATCATTAGGTAGGCAACATTTTTGGCAAAAGTTAATACACATTTCAGAATTTATTATATTCATTTTCAGATACATGCTTAAATACAAAACTTTTTTTTTTTTTCACATTATACCTATCTTTTACGCAGCGTTTAGCACACATGCGTTTAATGCAACATGTGGTTATCTGTCTCTTATAATGGATATATATGGAACATATTTACATTTTTAGAAGGATCTTATTAGGTTTGATTTTGGATGGGATCCCAAATCAAACCTCAAAATTTTAAGGTGTACTTGAGATATTAAAAGAAACAATATAATAATTTTAAGATATACTTGAGATATTAAGAGAAACATTTTTATTTAATAAAGTATTATATTAATTACATTATAATATAATAATTAAAACAATGTCATAAATTAAGAAACAATAATATATGCACATGCTTATAAATCAAAATTGGCAATACTTTATTAGGACAGCATTTAATAACGAGTAGGACCCCCTTTTTGTTTTTAGAATGTCCTGTATTCTCTTTGCCATTGATTCAACTAAATGTCTAAAATGTTCCTCTGGGATGTTTGTTCATGCTGTCACATGGCATTGCAGATTGGATAGTGGTATGTTGCTGTTGTGAACTGCTCATCATGTTCCTTGAATCATCACTTCAACATGCTACGTGCTTTGTGGCACGGTGCACTGTCTTGCTGGAAGTACCCATCTTAAATTTTCTGAACATGATCAGCGACGATGTGAAGATAGGCTGTGGCATTTAGATAGTGTTCAACTGGTATCAAGGGACCTAATGTGCATGAAGAAAACTTTTCCCCAGACCATTACATTGCTGCCACCAGCCTGAGTTGTTGTTACTTAGCAGGAAGGGTTCATGGCCTCATGTTGTTGCCACCCTATTCTGATTCTGCCATCAGTGTGATACAGTACAAATTGGGACTTGTCAGACCAGGCAAAATTTTTCCAGTTGTCCAATGTTGGTGATGACATGCTCACTGAACCTGCATCTTCTTGTTTTTAGCCAACTGCATTGGCGGCTAGGCTGGTCATCTGCTCTTGCCACATCCATGACAGTGTGTGTGACGAACTGTGGACTCCGAGATGATATTCTGACCACTGCTGTATTTGTACCGGGCTGAGATTTGACTGGTTGTGGCCCTCCTGTCACATTTCGCAATCTTTGCAATTCTTCTCTGACCTCGTGCAACAATGAGCTGTTTCCATCCACAGGATGACCATTGGCTTGAAGTTGTCTGGTTATTACATCACTCCTGGTACACCCTCAATACTGTTGTGCATGAAAAGCTTGGAACAGTAGACCAGCTGACCTAGCTTCTACAATCATGTGACATTCAAAGTTGCACCTTTATCTGTTCTGATGCATCCAAACAGAATCGTTAGATGCCTGTCTGCCTGATTTATATAGCTAACTGTAGTCACGTGACCCAACATCTGAAGGAATGGTGTGTTTTCCTAAATGGGAAACTGTTCCTAATAAAGCGGCAATTCAGTGTATATCTGACATAGTCTTGCCATAAATATTGTTGCAACCTCTGTATACCCCCCCCCCATGCCACAGAATTGCACGAGCCTAGTTTTTGTTAGTGGTACAACCAACATTTCTGTGTTCATCAGTAGAGAGAAAGAGTTGTTTAGCTGTACAGATTAACAGTGGGGGAAGAGTAGTGGGGAGATTATGAGAACTGTATAGTTGTAATAGCATTTCACAAGGTTTGATGGTTTGGAATGCAGCTGTTATTTTCAACACTCTAAAAACATTCATTGCTAGGATGTTTGTGTATCAGACTATTAACTGTTATAATGATACAGAAGACATATCTGACTGTCAAAGAACAGGTCGAGCATGCTGCATTAGGATACAAGAGCTTGTAAGGGCTGTGAAGGCATGCCTCTTCCGTAATCTTGTGAGAACATAAAGTGGTATTATTGCGAGAGATAAACGTTTTTCAGAGAATGGTGTCACATGTACTAACTGATGACCTGGTGAGAGTCTGTCATTGTTCTACTGGATACTTCTTAATACAACTTATGCAGCAGAGGGTAATAAAATCAAAGGCACTTCTCCTGTAGTATGCAAACAACAGACACGGAGATATCCTCTTCGCAGATGAGATTTTCATCATTGAAGAGTTGATTAACTGCCAAAATGATCAGGTATGTCCCAGATGGTCACACAAGCATATGCCATAGCACCCAGGATTCAGAGAGATTATCACCCCATGTCAGTGATGGTTTGGTGGGGGGTTATCCAAGTTGCATTTCTGTGAGAAAGGGGTCAAAACCTCTGCAAAGTGTATCAAGACGCCATGAACCTGTAGTACGGCCCCTGTTGATCAATCCCCTGAGGATATCAGGGGATTAATCAACATGTTTCATGGTAGGCAGTGGTCCTGTCGGAAGGTCCAGCAAGGCAAGGATCGCACAAGTAGCTGGAGGCAAACGTGCCTGACCACATATCACAACTTGATTTGCCACCTGGAAATCCCAATCTGAATCAATTAGAATTCAAATTGAGGTTGGAGTTTGCAAGAGTAGCCTGCAAGAAATGACACTCTCCACCTTCTCCAGCCTGAAAGTGGATGTGGAGCGAGCAGTGGCAGCATTTTCATTGGATGTTGTGCATGCCACCGTCGATATATGGCCTCTCAGACTTTGGGTGTGCATCAAGGCAAAGGGGAACATTTCAAACATTGAGTGGTGCTATATGCGTGTTATACATTTTGATTTGTATGTGCCAAAAGCTATAAATGATTTACTGATAGCATAAAGGTTTGTGCACTGTTCAAGTTGTAGCAGTATTTATGACTAGTCTAGGTAGATTTATCTGAGTCCCTATTATTTATGGTGCTCTACCATTTGGAAAGAATAAGTATTTGCCAACTGGTAAAGATGTCTCAGGTGCTAATAAGCATTGATAGGGCCTGATAAGCATTAATAGATGCTTTACACTATTTTTGCAAGGCACTCAGAAACAAATTTATATACATGTAAACAGAAAATTTATTGTGCTGCACACAATAACTAGATGCCTTATACTAGTTTTTGAAAAAAAAAAAAAGAGTGAAAATTTTTGTCACTTCTGACCTGGTGGCTCTGTTTTATGAAATGTTAGTGTAAGGTTAAAAGACACTGATCAAAGTTTCCTTTGATCAGTGTCTTTTAAAATTTGATCAGTGTCTTTGGAAATGAACATTTAAATGAGAATAATCAGGGTGTTTTGGGTGCTTCTAATGTAATTGAGAGGATGTTGTGACATTATTATTGTTGTTGTTACATGGCACTTCCAAGGACTCATCCTGGGAGGGCACTCTGCATGATCATCACACAGCCCACCAGAGCATCACACTGACAATGATGGCAGTGATGTTCTGTGTAGTTGATAGATTAAGTGGTGGAGACAAAGTAGTAGGGTCCTCCATCGATGAGTCCTTGGACTCCTTAGAGGTGTCACGTAATATTAATAGGAATCTATACTACTTAATCTTCCATCTACTGCTCACTAATATTCTTTTTGTGTGTTCTCTGGCACAGTTTGCCTATGTTCAGAATGAAAAACCTGAATTTTCTGGAGGAAAATCTCACTACTTCCATATGAGATCGGCTAACACATAGTCAGTTGAAAAATCCTATAATTTCTTCTTATCATGATGAGAATTGAACTAGTTTTCCTTGATTTGGAAAGACTTTGGTTGGAACCATTCTAGGGCATGAGGAATTTTATAAGGACCTTTAATGTGAAGATGAGTTAGCCTGTCTTATGTAGAGGTGGTGGAGGTTCTCCTTGTTTTATGTGAATCAAAAGTTTGCAAACATGTATGATATTGTTGGTAGACTAGAAAGTTAGATAAATCCTACTTTGAAGACCAAACATGGAATTTTAAGTCATTTCAGGCTTCTGTTAAGCAATTTTTCATTCTGCTTAACTAGCATCCAGCTGGAGAACACATAACATCGCACATACTTACTCCTATGAGTAGTTGCTTTGACTAATTTTATTAAACCCAACTGACAGACTGAGAAAAGCCATCCAATCTGTTGGCAGAGCTGTTAGTGTGGTTTAAAATGATATTCTTTGTTCTGTACTGCTGCTACTGTTGGAGGCTAGTGTATTGTCTGTCAATTACATGTTCTTCTGGTCAATTTACCTGTTTTGCAGAATGAAAATCCTGATTTTTCTCAGAAGAACCCTGCTACTATTAATTTTTTGTTTTATAATAATTTTAGTTTAATACTTTATCCAAGTGTAAGCAAACAAAGTTTGTACCTGAAGTATCTTCAGGACTGAGGCAACTCGTGGTAAAGGTGGACCAAGCTCTCATCACTCCTTGTTTTAGTATTTCCCATAATGCGAAGCACATCTCCTTGCAGACATGTATAATGCTATGCATTAAGGGAAGGGCCACTACACAGACCAGTTTTGACCTTTATTGAAGTCTCGTCAGTGGGAGCCAGACCCAGAGGTGGTGATACCAAGGTGGAAGTAATGGAGAAGTCATCTTTACCTATATGAGTTGCCAAAAGGTGTCTCACTTTATTATTAAATTACTGTGGATTTAGAGAAAGATGTTGGAAGTTTTTTCCACTTGGTTAGACTATAATAAATTTAGTTTAATCCTTTATCCAAGTGTAAGCAAACAAAGTTTGCGCCTGAAGTATCTTCGGGACTGAGGCAACTTGTGGTAAAGCTGGACCAAGCTCTCATCACTCCTTGTCTTAGTATCTCCCATAATGCAAAGCACATCTCCTTGGGGACATGTATAATGCTATGCATTAAGGGAAGGGCCACTACCCAGACCAGTTTAGACTTTTATTGAGGTCTCGTCAGTGGGAGCCAGACCCAGAGGTGGTGATATTATGGTGGAAGTAATGGTAAAGATGATTTCTCCATTACTTCCCCCTTGGTATCACCACCTCTGGGTCTGGCACCTCAATAAAGGTCGATACCAGTCTGGGTAGTGGCCCTTCCCTTAATGCATAGCATTATACATGTCCGGAATGAGATGTGCTTTGCATTATGGGAGATACTAAGACAAGGAGTGATGAGAGCATGGTCCAGCTTTACCATGAGTTGCCTCAATCCTGAAGATACTTAAGGCTCAAACTTTGTTTACTTACACTTGGATAAAGGATTAAACTAAATTTATTATAGTCTAACCAAGTGGGAAAAAACTTCCAACATTTTTTGTTTTAATTCTTCACATCACAATATCCTAATGCCAGAGCAATAACTAGCACACATCAACTACATTCACACACATGTAGTGTGCACACTGGTGATGCATGCTTTGCAAATTACAAATATATATATGTTGAAGCCTAACCAACACCTTCCCTAGGTATCTTGTAGGCTTTTGAGCAAAAGCATACAAATCTAGTGTGTTCAATATATTTCTCTAAAGTAGATTATTATTTTAAATTTTTTTTAAAGTTTTTTTTTTTTCCCCTCAGTAAATCTATAGCACATTTGTATCACAGGTGGGAAGGATTTTTTTATAATCATATATATGAAATATATATTTCATATTTTATTTATTTTTTTATATAGTACAGATGCCTTTCTCTAAAGATCAAACATGGAACTTTTTCAAGCCGTTTCAGGCCTCCAAGAAGCAGAGCAACGGTCTTACACTGGGTGATGAAATTTGTCTACAACCTTAAGATAATCACAAACATCCATGCCCACAGCAGGATTCCAACCCTTGACCTGTGGAGTGGAGAGAGCAGATACAGTAACCAGTTATCCAGTCATGCCAGCAGTTAAATATTAAACACTGCCAGTTGTGTGTGTGCGTACATGCACACACACACACACACACCTTCCTGTCCAATGGTTACAATGCCAAAATGTTCAAATTATTTGTTCCTTCCACCTCCTCTAATAACCTTTCAACATACAATCGTTACACTGCTTTCAAACCTCATCTAAAGCTAGTAGTACCCTTATCTGATCTACCAAGGATGTACTCTCTCTCCTCACTGTTCCATGTGTTTACAAGGTTCCTTGTTCTTGCAAGTTATCATATTATGGTAACTGGGAGATCTGCCTAGAAGAACACAAGAAATACATCTGCCACCATAACTATGGTCAGTGAGGTTCAGCTGACCATGTCTTAGTTTTCTTGCACAGAATCAAATGAAAAAACTATTATGCTTCACCACAACAAATATAAACTTGAAAAACTTTTAGAATCAGCAGTGGTTTTGAGGGGGGAAAAAAAAAAAAAAAAACACAGCATAATCCTAATAAATGTGGTTGAACTTCCCAAGATTCTCAGGCCTGCCAAGCATCTAAAACTAGCCTACAGTACCCATAGAGCAGGAGTTCCCAACCCTATGCCCGCAGGCACCATGGCTCCCGTCGATCAATTTGTGTGTGCCTGCCGCTGTTCAACCGTGTGCTGTATAGTTTGAAATAATCACGTGCACATCACGCAGCAATTCATGACATGCTATATGACACATGACGATTATTAAACGCATACAATGTAAAGTAGACCCGCATTTGAAGTTGCATTCATTTAACAAGAGAATTCAAAAAATTTCCTTGAAAAAATAGGGCTTCTAAACAAGGTCTATTTCACAATGGTTGTGGTGTCAAGCATAAGCATAGTTCATATCCACTCGTACTGTCATTTGTACTAATGTATTTCATTTAGTCACTTAATTCACATTTAATTTGGATTTAATATTTAAGTTTATTAGAGAGTCAGAGGTGTATTGATAAATTACTATGCAACACTCCTTTGGTGTGGCAAAATGGCTAATGTGTACTTATAGTTTTTGTTTGGAAGAGAAGGGCTTTCATGTTACCAGGACAACGTTGGTAGGTAGAGTAAGCCTGCTATAAGAATAAATATAAATTTGGTTGGATTCTCATTTCGCAATGATTATAACGTCTGTCTTTTTTTTTTTTTTTTACTGCATGCACTTACAAAAATTACATTCATAAGGTATTGCAAACATTTATTTAGACAACATGAAGTGGAGAGAACACTAGGATCTGATAGTGACCAAGATATCATACTTATCCCCATTTGGCGAGAACAACCATATAGTTTTGATTTGGAAGATGAATATGCATGCAGACGTATCAAGTCAAAAGGAATTTGTACACAATTACTATTCAGACAACTATAATACTTGGACACCAGCTCAGAGCAGTATAGTAGGCGAAAGAATTTCAAGAGAAATGGATCACTTATGCATTGGAGATAGAGATATCTCAGTTATACGACCACCATGGAAAATCAGTTTGCCTGAGAAAAAAATGGTTAACAGCCATGGCAGACTGCATGTTTTGAATGAAGATAAGGTGGAGTAAAATGGATGACTAGAAAAATCAAACAGGAATTGCAAATGAAACAGAGGTTATCAAAAACATAAAGACATAGGTGGAGAATAGTTTTACATCTGGAATATAAGACTCAGGCTAGGAAGGTGGCTAGTATAGTAAAGAGAGGAAAATTAGAATACAAGAGCTAGTTTGATTGTGAATGAATTATCTTACTTAATGGAGATGGTAGTGAGGTGAACAAGATGGATAACAGTTGCACCATTAAATGAGGAATAAGGAGGGATAAAAGATTAGATGTGAATGAAGTGATCTTCCAAACACCTACACACTAAATGTTGGTAAGGCATAGGGACTAGATGGGGTGCCTCAGGGCTCTGTTCTGTCAGCCATCCTCTTTCTCCTATACATAATTGACCAGTAATCCTATCCATTGTCTTGCTGATGATGAAAAATTCATTCGACAAACCCTGCAATATGCAGACATCTTTTTTAGTTGCTGATGCAAACATCAGTGCCTAAAATACTGATCCCCTCCCATTTTTTAGTGGTTCAAGAATAACCTGGTAATTTTCCATGTTGCCAAAATATATAAGTAACCTTTAATATAAAATATATTGAAGGTTACTAGATAAGGTAAAAGGTTACCCTTTTACCTTAGCAAAAAAAAAAAAAACTTCATATCACCTTCCCTTGTTTTCATTAATTCACAAGCCATCAGGCAGGATCAGATTTCTCTTCTTGGACTGACATCAAAAAAATAAAATATATCGTCACATCACTTTGACTAGATGTCTTTTTTGTAAGATATTGGAGAAGATGGTTAATGCTAGACTTTTGTATTTTTAAAGCAGCGATCTTCTTTCCAATATGCATATGGCTTTCATAGACATCTGATGCTGAATCATTTGGTCCATTTAGAGACATGTATAAGAGATGCTTTTCTGAGATGAGAACATTTGGTTTTAGTATTCTTTGACATGGAAAAAGCTTATGACACAGCCTGGAGATATGGCATATTATTATTTATTTTATTTTTTTGTTTTAGGATCATTTCCTGGTTTGGGGATGGCAGCTGCAATTAACTTATGCCAAGAAGATAAGGGAAGATGTTTTATCATCTCAAATTGGATTTCAGTGAAATAAAAGAGCTCTTTTTAGGCTCATCCTTAACAAACAGTTGGTGTATGGCTCAAGCCCATTGGAACAAAAGTTTAGCCACCATTAGAGGGCACCTTCCTTTGGTAACACTTTCAAGAATGTGTTCTCCAAGGTTCTGTCTGAAGTGTAACACTCTTTGTTGTCCAGGTTAACTCAGTCACAGAACAGCTTCCTCCCCCTGTAAGCAATGCTTTGTATAACTTTGTAATTTAATGTCACTCTTGTAATATGAAAGTAATTGAATGACATCTTCAGCAAGCAAACAAGTGATCTTGTTCTGCCCATGATCTCCTAGTAATGGGTTCAGGTTTTTAACAGAAAAACATGTCTGTGTGTGCTTCTGCCAAAAATGTACTCTTCACCTAGATCATGAGTTGAGAATATGGATTGCTACTGGTGTCTTTTGCACATCGTCCACTCCAAGTCTTTATGTTCAAGCAAATGAACCATCTCTATCACTCGCTTGGATGTAAACAGTTGTCTCTTAACTCTGCCCTAAAAATAATGTCTCTTCTAGAGCATTCTATGTGGACTAGTATCTTTTCTCTACTTTGAGGCTCAGTGTCATGTCAGACTGCCACGTATCCTTTTGGTATGCATATTAAAGAGATTATGCAAGCTATTGGCATGAATGTTGACATTACCTGCACCTAACATAACCGCATTCTTTCATGGTAAGTTTAGCTGTGCCAACTAGGGAAGTCTTGCACTCCATCATCCATCGTAGACCAGAACACTCTGATTTCCTCTCTATTGCTAGCTCAAAATTTGATACTTCTCTTGGTTGTGCTGCTGTATTTCTTGACTATCAATATCCAGTGAGATCCCACTTGATTGCAATAAGTATACAGTAGAGTTGCATGCAATTCAGCTTGATTTTGTGCATATAAAAGGAAAACTGCTACCAAAAGTGTGTGATTTATACAGACTGAGTTCTATACATCTCATCTGTACAAACAACATCCAGTGCTTTATGAAGTTCTACAACCATTGTATACAAAAGTGAGGGTCTATACTTTTGATATTCAGCTGTGATGGGTTCTCAGATGTAGCTGCTTGATCAGCTGATAATTTTTCTCCATTCTGTTTGTCAGTCCCGTGTATAGATTACAGACTGTTTATGAGATAAAATCTAATAACCCATCAGCAGTCATCATAGCAGGAAGCACTGACAAGTAAATTTCACAAGATTAAGCCTGATATTAAGCACTGGCAGTTTACAAGTGTAGAAACAGAAGAGAGGAAGTTGTTCTTGCTAGACTCCACATAGGTCACAGTTATCTTACACATTTATATTTACTGAGGGCCTCTGTGTGAACAATGCAATATGCTTATCACCATTCATCATGTTTTTGTGGAGTGTCAGCACTTCATTATGCAAGCTATTGGCATGAATATTGACAACATTACCTACACCAAACATAAAGTATAAACGGGGTGCTTAGGGGTCAAAGCTGTATAACTGAGAGGAGACCTCCATATAGCTTTAAATAAATGCAGAGAACAGACCAGAGCTTCTGACTTAATGTCCAATCCTCACTTTCTCGTGCTGCACCCTGTTAGGTATTGGATAATGAACGAACAAAGATGGAATAGCAATTTGGGATTTAGCTGACCAAATTATATATATATATATATATATATATATATATATATATTGGGCGGGCCCATATATGAGAGGTTGGCTGGTCAACCTATAGTACTGTATATGGGTAGTGGAATGGGAAAGGAGGAACTTGTTAACATTCAATTTGAAAGCTATATTGTATTCCTTGGGAAATACCTCAGGGGGAAGACTGTTCCACAGTACAGCAGTAGCAGGGATGAAGGAGGAGGAAAAGAAACTTGTTCTGTGGGTTTCAAGGTGTACTGTGAAGGGATGTTGGGAGGTGGCTGTACGTGTTCCAATGGGTTTAGTACAGAGTGGGGGAATTATTGATGTGTTTCAGATGAGCATTTTCCATGAAAATATTTGTAGAATATACAAATTGCAGAGACTAAACGTCTATGTGAAAGTGGGGGGGGGGTGAGTCGGTAAGAGATGGATCATTTATCAGCTAATTGCTCTTCTCTGTATTGGGTCAAGCATTTTGAGGGTGCTTTTAAGAGCCCCACTCCACATGTGAAAACAGTATTCGATAGCTGGGCAGATTTGCGATTTGTATAAGGTTAACAGCTGTTTTGAAGTGAAGTAACATCTTGAGCAAAAGAGAGAACCTAGTTTTTTTGGAAGCTGAGGATGCAATGGTTGTGATGTGTTTATGTCAGGAGAAGCCTGATGTCATGGTAATTCCGAGAAGAGGAATTTCATCTTGTCTGGGTATTTGAGTGTTATCAAAAATAATACTGGGGGATAATGGTTCTTTTTTGTGGGAAATAAGACAGAACTGGGTTTTGCTAGCGTTGAAGTTGACGAGGTTATCTGAGCCCATCAGAGGATGTTTTGGAGGTCTGCATTAAGGGAAGTTGTGGTTGATGTTCTGTGGATTGAAGTGAGTTGTGTAGTAAGGTTTATCAAATGAAAGGGAGGAGTGCAATGTGCTGTCATCTGCAAAACTGTGTATTGGGTTGGAGGTCAACTGAAGTAAGTCATTGATGTATAGAAGGAAGAGGGTCGGTGAGTGAACTGATCCTTGTGGGACCCCAGTATTAGTTGGCTAGGAGGAGGATAGGCAGCCATCTACCATTACACATAGTGTGTCTCCAGACAGGAAGCTGGCAATCCATCTGCAGAAGTCCTGAGACAGTCCAAATGATGGAAGTTTGCTTAGTAAGCCTTTGTGCCAGACCCAGTCAAAGGCTTTAGAGATATCGAGTGCAACTACATGGGATTCAGCAAAAAAAAATTTCCATGGTATATGTCCAGAAATGGGTGATATGTGAGAGGGTCACCTGTTGATTGGCATCGGCAGAATCTGTACTGGTGGTTGCTTAATAGCTGGGTACCTTCAAGGTGCAGTAGTTGAGAATTGATGGTTTTCTCCATCACTTTAGATAGGATTGAGGTGAGTGAGATAGGGTGGTTGTTAGATGGCAGTGATTTGTCTCCCTTTTTGGGAATGGGTTGAATATAGGCCAGTTCCCAGGCTTTGGGATATACCAGTGGAGTAAGACAATGTGTACAGACGGCATAGGATAGGAGGCAGTTCTGCTGCACAGACCTTCAGGACAATTCAAGGAATACCATCAGGGCCAGGGGCTTTTTTTTTTTCGTTTTTGGGTGGTCTAATTTTGACAACAGGTTTATGATCTCTTTCTGGCAAAAGGATACAGGAGGCATTGTATGTTGGGCATTTGGAATGACTGTGGGGCATTTGCCATTGTCGGTTATGTGTGCATTGCAGGCAAAGTGTGAAGCCAGGAGATTAGCTTTTTCAGTGGGTGATGTTGCAATTGAGCCATCTGGGTATGATAGGGGTTGGAGTAGTGTAGGGAGGAGTGGTTTTTCATTAGTATAGCCTTGGCACATCTTTTGGAGAACCAGGGTTTGGATAGTGGGCTTAAATAAAATAAAATGATGGTACAACATGACAGAATTTCATGCCAGCTGGTGCATCGCCTGGTTAAACAAGGTGCTATTGTTTTCGTCAAGGAACCAGGGCAAACAGCGAAGTCAGCTACTGGAACAAATCCTGAAACACACTAGAACTCAACATCATGAGAGTTAAAGATCGGTACTTTCAACATAAGAAGCCTGAATGGCAAAGAAATGGAAGTAGCCGTAGAATTGGATAAGTACCAGATCGACATTACAGGGGGGTGAATGAAACAATAAAGACAAAAACTGGTGAGATCTTTCTAAGCAATAAATACAAAATGTTATATTCAGACAATAACATTTGGGAAAAGAAGGTGTAGCTGTAGTATTCAATGCTAAATACAAGGCTAATCTTCTTCAATGGCAGTCAGTATCAAGTAGAGTGATGTAGGCAAATATCAGAATGGGGAACTGGACAGTGAGAGTTATTTGTACCTATGGTCCCACAGAAGGTTCTATTAAAGTAGAAGTGGAGGAATTTTTTGAGGCTTTAGAGAAAGCAACTGACACAGCATAAAATGAAAAGTTAGTCCTTGTTGGAGATCTAAATAGCAGAGAAGGAAATGATTGTCAGACATATAAAAATATTTTGGGAAAATTTGGAGAAAAGAGCCAAGCTAATAATAATGGCAAATACCTGTTGAATTTCTACTCAGGACATGAATAGGTTATTACTAACAACGTTCCAACATAAAAATGTGCATCAAATTTGTGCAAAAAAAAAAAAAAAAACAGTGCAAATAAGAAAAGTCTCATTGACTATGTTATTGTTGATAATTATGTTTTCTCACTGGTGCAAGACACTAGAGGACACAAAATGAGGGTCAAAGGAATTGAAATTGGAAGTGATCACCATTTAGTCTTGAGCAGGATAAAATTGAATTTCATATTGAAAAGAAGAACATTTAAGAAAGTTTTAAAGTGAATAAAAGTTGAACAGATCTCAGATGTGAACTATAGACTAAAATACACAAACATTATTAAAGAAAAAATGAAAGAGTTTGAGAACAGGATCCAAACCTGGGAGAATCAGTGGCAAGCCCTGAAGAAAACATTGATTGATTCAGCCATGTGAGGCTGTCTGCAAGGATAGAAAAATCAGAACTCCATAGTGGACACAGGAAGTTAAAGGGGCAGTGGAGGAAAAGAAGAAAGCATATTGAAAGTTCCTGGCAAATAAGTCAGCTTGTGCTCTTAGAGAATACAGAGACAAATGTAAGAAAGCTAAACACTGTGTAAAACTAGCTATACAAAAGTCATGGGAAGTTTTTGGCATGAACATGAAAATAATTATCAGTAAGGTGGCAAAATATCCTGGATGCTGTTGAAAAAGGCTCAGAAATGGAGAAAAGAGTGCTGTAAAAAGGAATTAGAGATGATAAAGGTGACATGAAAACTGGAGAAAAAGATATCCTTGATGTATGGAGTAATTATTTCGAAAAATTGTTAAATGAAACACAGTGACAGCACAGTGGTGAAAAACACTCAACAGGCATGCAATCAGGAATTCATATCCATACTTGAAGTAGAAAAGCCATCAAAAACCTGAAATCTAGAAAGGCAGCAGGAGTAGAATATTTGACAGAAATGCTCAAGTATGGAGGTATGAGAATCTTGCAGTGCTGTACTGTGTAGTTCAGAAGGAAATTCCAGATGATTGGAATAGAGCTCTTATAGTACCCATATACAAAAAAGGGAAATAATACTTAATGGAGAATTACAAAGGTATTTCACTACCTGCAAAAGACTTATAATAAGGTGCCAAGAGAAAAGCTAATCAAAATGCTGCAGTTATATGGTGGTCAATGGGGAATTATATCAAGCAATACTTAGTCTTTATTTGAGTTGTAAGTCAGCAGGTAGAATTGAAGGAAATACAGAAAGATGGTTTGATGTTAAATGTGGTGTCAGACAAGGATGTACCTTATCCCTTCTGTTATTCATTAACTATATGGAATACATTATGAAGGAAAGCTGTATTAAACCTGATATCAAAATTGGAGATGTTAATCTCAGCTCTTTACTTTATACAGATGATGTTATACTTGTAATAAATCCAGTCAAAGTCTGTAAGATTCCCTGATTAAGTTGAATAACTGTTGTAATAAATTTGGTATGAAAATCAGCAATAAGAAGAGAAAGGCAAGGAAAATAGGCAGAAACATTGAAAATATCAACTGCATCGTGAATGGAGAACCTATAGAATAAGTAAAACATTTCAGCTACTTAGGCATGATTTTTAGTAAAGATTGTAAATTAAATTTGGAAATAGACAACAGAATTGACAAAGCTGGTATGGTACGAAGGCAACCGAATAAATTTATAAGGAATAAGAGACAAATTAATCAGAACACTTAATTGTTAACAGTTCTGATAAACATTAACCATGAAAATATTTGTAGAATAATTGCAAGCAACCAAAATTTATTATTAATCAGTCTGATTGCTCTTTTCTGCACAAAGGAGAAATAACCCCTCCCCATGCAAGATTTCATCTACATCTAGTGATAGCTTGTACTACATAGGTTGATCTTCTCTTTGAAGTGTGTAGATGTCTTACCTTGACCTCTGCTCACATTAGTTAATGCCTAGTTTCTTCTTGTCTGGTGGTTTAGTGACTTGTCTGGGAGATGTGTTCATTGCTATTAAAACATCCAAGTGTCAAGATGTAGGCAGAGGATTTGGTTGCTGCAACCAAATCTTTACTGGACTTTACTGAGTCTGATTAGATTGTCGCAGCCAAACTACTTTGTAGTGACCAAAACTCATTTCTATCAGCATTTTTTACTTCTGAGGTTTATTCCTAGACATTGCAGTCTGTCTTGGCTTAGGCTCATACATTTAGTCTGTATTTTGGATAAATATTATTCATATCACTAGAAAAATTACCATGTATCTCAGGATATATGATAATAAGCATGTTAGTCAATATTGAAGCATTTTTTATGCATCTTTAGCATATAAAGGTAGGCATCCTGCTGAAAGAAAATAACTATTTCCCCCCTTTGATTTGCACACGGTTGCAATATGCTTATTCTGTAATGCGGCTCTAAAACAAATTTGGACAAAACTATCAGTGTTTAGTGGAGGAAAAATAATATGCAATTAAAAGCATAGCTGTAATAATTTTGCTAGATTCAATATAGGGACTTTTGGTAAACAGAAATTTTGTGAAAAATTCATGGATAGAAATCAGTTACCAATGACCTCCACTGCTGTCTTTTTTTGTCTGCTCACATGGCTAATTTTTTTTTCTTATTGGAGATGACATGTAAGTAAAAGTATTATTTTTATTCAAAATATTAGTGAAGCAAACACAGGTTTGCTCATGAAGTTGTATTTGCAATTTTGTGATCTAATTACAGTAGCTTAACAGTGTTTTGTATTGCCTGTTTGATGTACTAGAAACACATATTTGTCCCTTTTTTTTTTTTTTTTTTAAGAGGTGGGTCGCAGTATTTGGTGTGGCGCAGGAAGCAGCTGCTGCATAGTCTCAACGGCTGTCTTGATGCTTCTGTTTTGGTGGCCTCATGCTTCTTTCCCCAATTAAATGATATTGATCCTTTTACTAATCTAACTTACATGCTAGCTTACAGCTAACTTAAACTATCTTACATCTAAGAGCTATGACCTCGCCTACTCCTATAGAAGGATCTTATTATTTTTCATACTTATATCTCACAAAGTAATACCTTTCTCAGAGATTTATACTCTTGAACCACCAACTCGACCCAATGAGAAGTCCATCGCTAGACGTTCCAAGAAAGGTTCCCAACAAGTACTGTGCTGGGCAGGGTGATGGATTAATGGAGTAAATGCCTCCAGAGTCGATTCTAACAACGATTGATAGCCAATTTCCTACAATAAGCTCGTGCGTAGGTGCACGAGTGGGATGGCAATTCCCCATGTTAAAGACAGCACTAAAGCCTGATCCTGCTCAGATTTCGCAATGAGGATAGGCATATCTTTTTGGGACCTTTTACAAGGCCACTCGGACCTGGTATCATGAGAGTAGTTCACCAGGAATTTCAAAGTTTGTGCAGTCAGCACTCATCAGGCTTTCCCTGATGATTTTTATAGACAGAACTTGTAGGTTATCTCACTAGCTGAACTAGGGCTCGATCCAACACGTCCACGTCAAGGAGAGTCATGTTTACTCCTGCCACTCACCAGCGATCTTTATTGATATTCTTTTAAACATTCAGGCCACTGGCCAAAATTCACATTAGTGGCAGCACTTCTCAAATGACCATTGCAAATTGTTTTGTTTTAATTAGACAGATTCCCCTGGTCCATGCCATTTCTGAGTCGGCTGTTAGTTGTCAGCTGAAACGGTCGTGCCAGATGGGTCATCTGGCACACTGTGTAGCTGAGGCATTCTAAGAGGGTCCCGACTCTGGTCCAGACTCGACCATTCCATCACTGGACAGTTTCGCCCAGTCCTGGTGTAGTGCCATACCCGCTTCAGACCCCAGCCCAACCGGTCCAGTCATCATAGCCAATCCTTGTCCGGAGGTTATGGATCCGACTTCCCTTACCTACATTATTCTATCGACTAGAGGCTGTTCACCTACTGCGGATACGGTCCAGCAGGAGTGTTCCAGACGCTGCAGGAGGCACAGTGCTTTACAGGGATAGTATCCCTATCTCCGTATGAACTGATTCCAGGGAGCCAAACCCTTGCAAAGAAACGACAACTCCCCTGAGATTTCCGTTGACTTCTCCGGGTCCAATTGCATTATTGCACTGAACTGAATTCCACCTGCACACTCTCACTCTGTCCCACCGACGATGCAGCTGGGACAGGCCGCTGGTGCTCAAGTGCACCAAGCGACACGAGATCCCTGCGACGACCTTCACTTTCATTGTGCCTTTGGGCTTATTCAAGACCCAATGATTCGTGCACATGTTGAGAATAGTTGAATAAAAATAATTATGATATTTGATTGTTGCCTATCTTACAATGTTTGATTATTCCATATACTCTTGATTCCTGACAGAATCATTGAAATGAATTTATTGATTTAATATGAATGGGAGATTACCTAATTCAAATGGAAATAACTGATTTTTTTATTTTGTTTCTGTCAGACTCTTGAGACTTGCATTGAAATGATTTCATACATCTTATTTTCTTCTCTACCATATGATCTATAAATCTCCCATTCTTAGTGATAAAAAGCAGACTTTCAAATGATTTGTATTCCCTTATGAAATATGAATATCTAATTTATTTTATCATTTGAGACAAATTATGGAGACTACAACCGTGTTAGAATTAATTACTTTAATTTTCTGGTGTTTCGACCTTCATATTAAGATCATCTGGAGTAAACACACACACATAGCAACAAGCTATATTACATTTCAAACAGCCAAAGAGAGAGTGATTTGATCAACCGGTATTCTACTGGCCTGACCTCTAGTGAAAATTTTTTACTATTTATAACATCATCGGAGAAAAAAATTCATATACAGTCATCCTCGACTTACGTTCACTCGTTATGTCCACTTGAAGATACGTCCGTGATCCCATAAGGAAATAAATAACATTTTCAACTAAACTTTTGAACAGGACACAAGTGAGCATAAAGTAAAAAGGTTTCTATTTAGCAACAATGCATCATGCGCAGTGGCAACCTTTCTTGGCAGTCGGTAATCGGCACGCGTCTTCAACAGTTCCTCTCTTGATTTTATGTTTGGGAAATAGGTTATTTATGTATTTGTGTGGAAAATATCGTTAAATATTTTACAATATTTTGTGCAACATGGCCCCTACGCACCAAATCAAAAAACCTAGTGAAGAATCACGGAAAAAGAGGCAAGCAATTGATCTTGAAACAAAGTTGCAAGTTATAAAGCAACATAAAACTGGTAAGCTGTCATTGTGATCACACATGACTTCTGATGGTACTCGTTCTACAGTGACGACCATTTTGAAAAATAAGGATAAAATCATAGAGGTGGTGAAAGGATCTTCTTCCATTAAATCGGCGATAGTGACAAAGCAATGACAAGGTCCCAACTGTGATATGGAAAAGTTACTTGCATTGGTTCGGATAGAGGATCCGAACCAAACATGCATATTCCTTAGCACTGACCATAACTGCTAAGGCACTAAGTCTCTTCAACATGTTGAAGGAGAAAGCAGGGCCCAATTACGACTACAAATTCAATGCTTCTTCCGGTTGGTTCATGAGATTCAAGCAGTATTTTGTGCTGCATAATGTGAAAATGTATGGTGAATCTGCAAGTGCCGATGAGAATGCTGCCAAGGAGTTTGTGGAGAAATTTGATAAAATTATTATGGAGGAAAATTATTTGCCACGGTAAATATTTAATATGGGTGAGACCTCCTTGCTTTGGGAAAAAATGCCCTTGCAGACATTTATCCACGAAAAGCTAAAATCTATGCCTAGTTTCAAAGCTCTTAAAGACCGTATTATGATTCTGTTAGGGAGTAATGTGGCTGGATATAAACTGAAACCATTTGTAATATAGAACAGTGAGAATCCACAAGCCTTCAAAAACATTAGGAAGCATACTCTTCCAGTTCATTATTGGGGCATTAAGAAGTCGTGGATGACTCAAAAATTGTTTGAGGATGCCTTAATCAACTGTTATGCGAGTGAAATGGAAAGCTATTGTGTAAAAGAAAATGTAAAATTTAAAACTTTTCAAACAACCCTCGTAATTCAACTCAGAAAGCGCCTCTGAAGAGTTGACCACCGGAGAATTGGTCAAACTGGAGGAACATGTTGCAGAAGAGGAAGAACGAGAAAAGGAAGAAGGAAAAGTGAAACAAGAAGAGGTAGTTAAACAATTCACAGTGAAGAGTCTTGCAGAAATTGTTCTGTGCAGTTAGCGATGTTCTCAAAATGGCTGAAGACATGGACCCTAATGTTGAACGCTACTTATTAGTAGAAAGGAAAGTACATGATTTGTTTGCTTGCTATAAACATTATGATGAAAAGAAGAGGAATAAGCAAAGCACATTGAACATTTTCATCAACAAAACAAAGGTTACATTAGAAGAGCTGTTACCTGGTCCCTCACATAGGGAAAGTAATGAAGATGTGATTGTGGAGGAAGATTTGGGTGATTATTCTCCTGTTTTATAGTGGCAGTGATGCACAGTACAGTTTTATAAGATTTAAAAATTAAAATGACAGTATACTTATTACAGTTAAGTCCCTAATCCCTATAATTCTGTTGATTTAATGTATCGACTTACGTCCTACCGGATGAAACGGAACCCTGGCGTAAGTTGAGAGATGACTGAAGATAGTTTTATTACAACAAAAGTGGTGTCCTAATTTAACATGAGAAATGTTATATTAGAGTTAAGATCTTTGGTTACTTAGTCCTATTTATAATTAACTCTTAGATGAAAAGGTTATGTGGGTAGAATATGTGCCTTTTATATTCTTGGAATTTTTACATCATCGTTATTAAGATTAGGATGGTGATAAGAATTTCACAGGCCTCCTTAAATTTACGTTCATACCATGCTTTGGTGTGATGTAAACAGCAGGAGCCTTTCCAGTCAATTCTATATAGAGGCTTCAGGGCATGATCAGGAAGGACGGATTTACCATGTTATTATTACATTTAATCTATAAGTAAACCGGGATCTTAACTCTAATATTACAATTCTCATGTTAAATTAGGATACCACTTTTGCTGTAATGAAAACTATCTATATGAATTTGTTCTTTGATGATGTTATAAATATAATGTAACTTGATGTAGGTTTTTTTTTTTTTTCACTAGAGGCAGTCCAGTAGAATAATGGTTGATCAAATCATTGTCTCTTTGGCATACTGTTTGTAATGTAATATAGCTTGTGTCTGTGTATTCCAGATGATGACCTTAATATGAAGGTCGAAATGTCGGAAAATCAAAGTAATTAATTCTAATGCAGTTGTAGTCTCCATAATTTGTCTGAAATGAATGCTGATCACCATCTAACACTAAAGAAGAATAACTTATTGTATCAGAGAATTGTAAACAATTCTCTGCTTGCTTTTTCAGTAACATAATTTGGTTTTCTTTGGTGTGAAAATAAAAAAAGAAAAAGGAAATTAATTTTGTCAGTCTTTTATTTCAACCTAGGAGACCTAAGTCCATCAAGGGTGGTAACAGCATTAACTAATTTCTTGATTTATGATTTTGAGGGTTAAACTGTAGCACTCAGAATAACCAATCCCAATTACCATGTTTGAGCCATGTACTGGCTATCATCATTGTAGTGCAAAAAACATGGAGTCAGGTTTCATAAATTCCAAACTTGGATAGGATGGCATACACTTCCTATCTATATCTATTAGCTAACGCCTTTTATTCCCTTATAGGGAGTAGGTGAAGGTTTTATACCCTATCTAGCTTTTGGAGACTAAGTGGGCAGTTCAATCTCCACCGATAGCCAATCAGAGATAGCTGGCCCATGTCTATCACTAATTATAGCAGCCACTGATGAAGAGGCTGGCAAACAAGTGCTGCCATCTCTTGGTACCTAACCTTAACAAGATATGTTACTGTCTGAAATAATGTGGGTACTACGGTCAATTTTCTTGAGTTTACGGGATAAAAAACCCGAGTATCCGGGAGGAAAAACCCACTTGCCCATGTCAGAGATCAACTAACTCAGGAATCGGTTGAAGAATGGCTTAGAAAAAGTTCCTCAAGTCAGCAACTAAACTTGAACTTAAGTCTGACTTCGAGTGACCAAGCGCAGAGGACGCAAGTGCCACTTTCACTGAGCTACACAGGCCTCTGTGGCATACACTTCCTCATATTCATAATGCATTTCTTGCAAACTCTCATCCCTTTTTATTTTTTTAAATTTATTTATGCAACAACACTTTGCTCAACATTACTAATTTTCAAAATATTTGTTTATAAATTAATGAAAAATGAAGTAGAAATTCAATATTTCAGATGTTCTGCCTAATAAATAAAAAAAAAAAACTGTCGTTCTTTGTTGTTCTCTGACTTTCACCAATTATTTATTGTTACTGTTTGCCTGGCTTTGGAAATAACTTTTTAAATAGAACTAATATAGTTAGTATGCATGCATTTTTTTTTATTATAGTCTATTTCTTGCTACATAATTTAAGGAGATATTTTTCATTCTGTCCACAAAAATCATTTCTAAGTACTGTGCTATCAGAAAGCAAAATCGGCGAGTATTACTCACTTTACTCGGTGCCTTTGCTTTTTTTTTTTTAATAACTTAACACAACTAACAGGAATGTTCAAATGAAGGAGGTGGGTGGTAGCAGTTTCTTGAGCATCTTAGGATGATGAAGTCTTTAGAATAAGATTTAAAGGACTGTCCTTTTGCTATGGAGAAATTATAATTTTTCAGCATGCGGAAGGCTTTTTTTGTAAGATGATTTTTTTCTCAAAAGTATCACAATGGAGCTGCATTGTAAAATTATTCCATTTCTTAGACTGTTCAGACAGTTTAAGAATTGGAAGACATTCAACAGTGCATTCTCTCACAATATAAAAAGTCTGATGTTTTTAATCAGTAATGAGATTATAGCTTTTGCAAGTTTTATTCAAATAATGTTTACAAAAAACAGCTAAAAAAAATTTTTTTCCCCCACCTCTTATTGAAGTTTCAGCTGTAAAATTTCCTCTGTTTTGCCACCCCCTCACATCCAATTTGTGATTTTGTCATAACTTTTTAATATGACCCACACATGAAAGATTACAAGACCTGTAGCATATCAGTACTATGAATAAGAGGAAAGAAGTAATCTGTTATGTTTTTTGACTAGAGTGGGAGCAGATTCCCATCTCTCTCTTTCCCAAAGACACTGAGGAAGTCTGTTCCAAAAAAAATGGAGGTAAATTGAATGAGAAAATTGGGGAAGAGTGATGCAAGTAAAGCCCTGTCTTTGGGTGATGTTAGAATGACACTATTTGGATGAAAGTTGTGGCCATTGACTTCACAAGTCTTAGTTGCCATTTGGACACAATGCAACCTTGTAGCTTTTTGGTCCCTTTTAGAATCAAATTTAGATTTTTTTTTTAAAGATGTGATGAACAGTAGTATAGACTGAATGTGATGCTGAAGGTGCTGAAAAGGTGATGCTGAAAAATGTCTCTCTCTCACTTTTTTTTTTATTTTTTTTATTACTGTATTGGCACTTGGGAAAAACCTATGGCTTGGATAGTGTGCTTGGCATTTTGGGTGAAACTGGGATTTGAAGCCTTCATTCCAGTAACTAGCTGGTGATTTGGAGAATACAGTAGCCTGACCCTGGAAACAAGAAGTTGAAGTCACAGAGATTGTCTCATTTGGTATTCTTGCGAGAGCAAGATTGTTTGGATGAAGTTTTGTTCCATAGCAATGGAAGTAGCCTGAATTATTAGGAGGGGAACTGACATCTATGTTATATTGGAAACAGTATGTTAAGAAGAGGTCTAGGTCATTGCCATTGGTGTTCTAATTTTTAGTTGTTGCTATTCTTGCTTGCTTGATCAGTGGAATTAGAGAAGTGAAGGCACTTTGAATTGTGAATGTTCAAGAAAGATGTCCCCATGAAAGATGACCTTACTTTTTGAGTATTTCAGCTGAAGAAAAATCCAGTATCAGATATAGGTATCTAAAGAGACCAGAGTTTTTAGAGCATTAGAGAAGACAAATAAATGCAACCATTGCAAGTCATTGGTCTCTACATATGAGTTGCCCAGTCATAAAGTTACTTCACATGCAAACTTTGTATGCTTACACTTGAATAAAGGATTAAAACAAGAATATAATTTCTTAGCATCTTTAATTTATAGTATAACCTAGTGGAAAAACATTCAACATCTATCTCTAATCTAGAGTATTTTAGTAATAAGGTGTGATACCTTTTGGGTACTTGTATGTGCAAATATGACCTGCATTACTTTGACCTTAGTATCACTTCTGGGTCTGGCACTGATGAAATCCCAATAAAGGTCGAAACCTGTCTGGGTAGTGACCTTTCTCCTAATGTATTATACATGTCCATAAGAATGTGTGCTTTGCATTATGGATACTGAGGCAAGTGATGATGTGAAGTCATTGGCCTCTATATATGAGTTGCCCTGCCGTAAAGTTAATTTCACGTGCGAACTTTATTTGCATTTGCTTTGTTACACTTGGATAAAGGATTAAATCAAGAATATAATTTCTTGGCATGTTTAATTTAAATGCAACCAAGTTTAGTAAAGAGATTTTGGGGAGAGGAAGAAAGAGATTTGAGTTTGTACCTTCATTCTCCCCTGTAGGATGTCATGGTGCATCAGAATCTAATATTGGAGGGAATTGTGTGAAGTGTGTTGAAAGTTTGGCCACTACCCAGTCCAATCCCTTAATGCATAACATTATACATATCCGCAAGGAGACGTGTTTTGCATTATGGGAGATACTGGGATAGGAGTGTTGGTAGCTTGCTCCACCTTTGCTAAGAGTTGCTTGGTGTTGTACTACTTACCCAGGTAAGATAGTACAACACCATATTCAATCCTGAAGATATTTTCAGGCACAGACTTTGTTTGCTCTCACTTGGATAAAGGATTAAACTAAAGTTATTATAGTCTAACCAAGTGAAAAATAAACTTTCAACATCTTTCTCTAAATCCAGAGTAATAAAAAAAGGTGGCAAACCCTTTGGCAACTCCTATAGGTAAAGATGACCTTGCTATTGCTTCTGCCTGGTATCTCCAACTCTGGACCTGGCTCCCACTGAAGAGACTTCAATAAAGGTCGAAACTAGTCTGGGTAGTGGCCGTAGTGGCCAATCCCTTATTGTAACAGTATACATATCTGCAAGGAGATGTGTTTTGCATTATGGGAGATACTGGGATTGGAGTGTTGGTAGCTTTCTCCACCTTTGCTAAGAGTTGCCTGGTGTTGTACTACTTACCCAGGTAAGATAGTACAACACCATATTCAGTCCTGAAGATATTTTCAGGTGCAAACTTTGTTTGCTCTCACTTGGATAAAGGATTAAACTAAATTTATTATTGTGTAAAGTGTGGTTTGCACAATTAAGATAGACAATAGTTACTAGCTACAATATGCTTAGGAATGATAAGTCTAGTTCTGGATAACTGTAAGTGGTCGTCGAAGTTTTTGTAAGAATTTTATTTTTAATATTTATGGTTTTTTAATTGTTGCTTTTTTTTTTTGGATTGGGTTTTTTTTTAATTGTTTTCTTTTTTGAGATTTTTTTGTCATCGATAGTAAAGCTGTGTCAACATTGCTGAGGAAGAGCTAAATAAAGAGCAATGACATTCACTGGAAGGTGAGAGACTCACCAATGTATGCTTCCCACACAGAAGAAATCCAGTCTCCTCTTTATACATGACTTTGACAGTTCCCTCTGCATAGCATCACACTTGGACTCCTGCAAGCATAATCTGATAGAGAGTGGTAGGAAGATTTTTTTCACTAGCTGGTTGGAAGGCTTACTGATCCGTTACTGTCAGGTTCATTTCCAAGTACTAATCAGCATCCAGCCTACAGAAAACCATTTGTACCCATGAATGGATAAAGGGTCCATGCTGTGTAATTCGCATGTTCTTGAAGGATGTCACCTGCACTGCAGGTGACCCCTTAGAAAACATGACAACATCCACTTCTGGTTCAGGCCTCTACTTAGTAAGGTGGTAATGTGTTATTCGGTGAGGAAAAGAATCAAACACAAGAGCTTGATGCTTTTCATTTGAATTATATTAAAAAAAATAATTTACCACTGTGATAGTGTTATTATTAAGTGCTCAAATATGATTTTATTTAACTCATTGAAGTTAATTTGCTCCATTATTTACTACTAGTTATTTATTTATTTACTTAATGTCTAGCCTGTGCACAAAATGTCACAAGCCCTATGGCACATTAGTGCCATCTTTTTGTAAGAGGGTAAGGAAATTTTGGAAAGGAGGAATCTGTTTCTCTTTTTTGAATAGATGAAGTTGTAGTCTTTTGGGGAGGACAGAGTGAAGGAGGATGAAGTATGGAGCTGGATTGTAAATGGGTGTTGACTTGCAGCTACTCTTGTTCTTATAATTTTGGAAGAAAGTGCAGGATGGATAGTGGCCAGTAATGCAGAATCTTGTCTATGAAAATACAAGATTTTCATATTTAACTCATTGAAGTTCGTTTGCTCCATTATTTACTACTAGTTATTATTATTTATTTATTTACTTAATGTCTAGCCTGTGCACAAAATGTCACAAGCCCTATGGCACATTAGTGCCATCTTTTTGTAAGAGGGTAAGGAGATTTTGGAAAGGAGGAATCTGTTTCTCTTTTTTGAATAGATGAAGTTGTAGTCTTTTGGGGAGGACAGAGTATGGAGCTGGACTGTAAATGGGTGTTGACTTGCAGCTACTCTTGTCCTAATAATTTTGGAAGAAAGTGCAGGATGGATAGTGGCCAGTAATGCAGAATCGTGTCTATGAAAATACCTAGGAAACAGAAATAAGGCAGAAACTATGTGAGAGGAGTCATTTAACTAGATTTCTCTCTTCTGAATAGTATGTCTTGCAGAGGATTGGGCACATCATCTCAAATCTGCTCCAAAGTATTCCATGGTTCAGCAGATTTGGGATTTATGCAGATGAGAAATAGTGCCATACAGGTGCACCACCAATTTTCTGGATAGGAATGGTCCAGCACCTCCTTTAGTCTGGACCAAATTACAGTAATGCACTTGAAATTCCAGTGACTGCCTGCCACAGATGTCATTGCATGTTCACATGCTAACTCAATTATTTACATAAGTACTCGATGTAGATATCTTGATTTTGGATGATTCTTAGTTTATTTTGCTTACATTTAATCCTAGCCTTAAGCATTGTTCCCAGCTGTTTAAGCATTGGCCACTTCATAATTGCAATTTTCTAAGTTTCTAGCATGGACTGCTAGAAACTTAAATATTCAGTGTACATTAAATCTGAATTAAGTGATTAAGTAAAATGCATTAGTATAAATGATACAGTGCAAGTGGATATGGACCACTAATTGTACCTCTCCAAGAGACATGGGAGAAGTGTAAATAATAATATTATAACATATAGGCATGTTTACAAAAGAATATTATATTTTAATTTGCCAAATATTTCAGTCTGAAAATAACAGACTATCTTCAGTGGCTACATAGAAACAGTTTTTAACAAGGTAGAATACCAACAATTGATCATTCAAAAGTAGAATGAACTGTGTGATGTTATATCGCTAAGTATTAAAAAGAGGAAACATTTTTTATCAGAGTAATGATTAAATTAAAGATATTAATTCACAAATTCATATAATAATCTTAATTTATAAATAACATTAGACTAATGTCAGAATTAAAATCGTAATTTAAAAAAAATTATAAATATATTAATGTGTTATTTTGATTAAACTTTCTCATATTTTTGAAAAAGATATACAGTCAGTTCAATTCAAGTTAGGGCATTGAAGTAAGGCCTCAGTACTTTCCGACGTTTAATCCGACGAGCCAGAACTAATTGTTCAACTCCTCATGAATTACAAAAAGAACTTGTAACTATCAAACACCACATGAAATTAAATGGCTTCTCCGTGAAATTAAATTGATTCTTACAATCCAAGCCAAAACAACAAAGATTCAATACATAGAATAGAGTTCCAATTCCTTATATTTCAGAGATTTCAGAACCAATTTCTAGAATTCTGAAGAAATATGATTTAACAGCCACTTATGTACCTATTAAAATATCCACCTATTTCCCCTCTTCTAAAGATAAACGCTCAACTATGTCTCTGCCTGGTGTGTATCAATCTATCCTACTTTGGACAAACAGGATGCTCTATAGAAAAAGAATTCAAGAACATCAATCATACATTCAACACAACAATTCCGATAAGTCTGGATTGGCTCAGCACGGAATAGAGACAGGTCATAACATCCACTGGTCCAAGACTCTCCTCCTACACAGATTTCGCTATAAATTGAACATTTATTTAAAGAAGGTGCCGAGGCCTTACTTCAAGCCCTAACTTGAATCGAACTGACTGTATATCTTTATCAAAAATATGGGAAAGTTTAATCAGGATAACACATTAATATATATATAATTTTTTATTTATTTTTTTAAATTAAGAGTCTAATGTTATTTATAAATTAAGATTATTATATGCATTTGTGAATTAATATCTTTAATTTAATTATTAAAGACGCTTAAGGGTCAAAGCTGTATAACTGAGAGGAGACCTCCACATAGCCTTTAAAGGAATGCGGAGAACCGACCAGGACTTCCTACCTAATGTCCAATCCTCACCGTCTCGTGGTGCACCCTGTTAGGTATCTACTTGGATACTGAACGAACGAGGATGGGCTGGCAATTTAGGATTTAGCCGACCAAATTATATTTTTATTGGTTAAACCAAAATACAAAATGATAGTACAATATGACAAAATTTCATGCTGGCTGGGGCGTCGCCCGGTTAAACAAGGCCCCAGTTGTTTTTGCCAGGAAAACAGGGCGAACAGCGAAACAAAAAAGACAAAAACTGGTGAGATCTTTCTGAGCAATAAATACAAAATGTTATATTCAGGCAGTGACAATCGAGGAAAAGAAGGAGTAGCCATAGTATTCAACACAAAATACGAGGCTAATCTTCTTGAATGGCAGTCAGTCTCAAGTAGAGTAATGTGGGCAAATATGAGAATAGGGAACTGGACAATGAGACTTATTTGTGCCTATAGTCCCACAGAGGGCTCTACTAAGGTAGAAGTGGAGGAATTTTTTGAGGCTTTAGAAAAAGCAACTGACACAATGAAAAAGAAAAGTTGGTCCTTGTTGGTGATCTAAATAGCAGAGTAGGAAATGATTGTGAGACATTCAAAAATATTTTGGGAAAATTTGGAGAAAAGAGCAAAGCTAATAATAATGGCAAATATCTGTTGGATTTCTGCTCAGGACATGGACTCGTTATTACTAACACCATGCTCCAACATAAAAATGTGCACAAATTCACATGGAGAGAAGAGGCAAGGAATAAGAAAAGTCTCATTGACTATGTTATTGTTAATAGTGATATTTTCTCCCTGGTGCAGGACACCAGAGTGTACAGAGGATTTCAAATAGGAAGTGATCACTATTTAGTCTTGAGCAGGATAAAATTGAATTTCACATTGAAAAGAATAACATGTAAGAAAGTTTTAAAGCGAATAAAAGTTGAGCAGCTCTCAGATGTGAACTGTAGACTAAAGTACACAAAGATTATTGAAGAAAAAATGAAAGAGTTTGAGAACAGAAACCAAACCTTGGAGATTCAGTGGCAAGCCTTGAAGAAAGCCCTGATTGATTCAGCTAGAGAGGCATGTAGTGAAGTTGTCTGCAAGGATAGAAAAATTAGAACTCCATGGTGGACACAGGAAGTTAAAGAGGCAGTGAAGGAAAAGAAGAAAGCATATCAAAAGTTCCTGGCAAATAAGTCAGCTTGTGCTCTTAGAGAATACAGAGACAAATGCAAGAATGCTAAATACTGTGTAAAACTAGCTAAACAAAAGTCATGGGAGGACTTTGGCAAGAATATAGAAAATAAATATGAAGAAGGTGGCAAAATATTCTGGAGGTTGTTGAAGAAGCTTAGGAATGGAGGAAAGAGTACTGTAAAAGGAATCGGAGATGATAAAGCTGATATGAAAATGGGAGAAAAAGATATCCTTGAAGTATGGAGTAATTACTTCGAGAAATTGCTAAATGAAACAAGCAGTGATGACAGCACAGTGGTAAAAAACACTGACCAGGCATGCAGTCAGGAATACCTATCCATACTTGAAGTAGAAAAAGCCATCAAAGGCTTGAAATGTGGAAAGGCAGCAAGAGTAGATGATATTCGACCAGAAATGCTGAAGTATGGTGGTATAAAAGTCTTATAGTGGCTGCACTGCATAGTTCAGAAAGCTTGGGCGGAGGGACGAATTCCTGATGATTGGAGTAGAGCTCTCATAGTACCCATATATAAAATTGGAAATCAAACTGAATGTGAGAATTACAGAGGTATTTCCCTACTGAGTGTTCATGGCAAGATCTATGCAAGTATACTTGAGAAACGGTTGAGAAGAATTGTGGAGATGTTAATGTCAGCTCTTTGCTTTATGTGGACGATGTTATACTTCTGAATAAATCTGCTACAAGTCTGCAAGATTCTCTGAATAAATTGAATAACTGTTGTAATAGATATGGTATGAAGGTCAGCAATAAAAAGACAAAGACAATGAAAATAGGCAGAATCACTGAAAATGTTAACTGTGTTGTGAATGGAGAACCTGTGGAACAAGTAAAACATTTCAGCTACTCGGGCACGATTTTTAGTGAAGATGGTAAATTAAATATAGAAATAGACAACAGAATCAACAAAGCTGGTATGGTGGGAAGTCAATTGAATAAATTCATATGGAATAAGAGAGAAATTAGTTGGAACACTAAATTAGCTGTATACAAGACAGTGTTAAACCAGTTTTAATTTGTTGAAAATTTATTTATCACTAGGTTAGACTATAATATAATAGATTTAGTTTAATCCTTTATCCCAGTGAGAGCAAACAAAGTTTGCGCCTGAAAATATCTTCAGGACTAAATATAGTGTTGTACTATCTTATCCAGTAAGTAGTGCAACACCAAGGCAACTCGTGGCAAAGGTGGAGCAAGCTACCAGGCACTTCTAACCCAGTATCTCCCATAATGCAAAACACATTTCCTATGTGGATATGTATACTGTTATGCATTAAAGGGATTGGCCATCTACCCAGACTAGTTTCGACATTTATTGAGGTCTCTTCAGTGGGAGCCAGGCCCAGAGCTGGAGATACCAGGCAGAAGCAGTAGCAAGTCATCTGTGCCTATGGGAGTTGCCAAAAGGTTTATCACCTTTTTTAAAAATTACTCTGGATTTAGAGAAAGATGTTGAAAATTTATTTATCACTAGGTTAGACTATAATAGATTTAGTTTAATCCTTTATCCCAGTGAGAGCAAACAAAGTTTGCACCTGAAAATATCTTCAGGACTAAATATAGTGTTGTACTATCTTATCCAGTAAGTAGTGCAACACCAAGGCAACTCGTGGCAAAGGTGGAGCAAGCTACCAGGCACTTCTAACCCAGTATCTCCCATAATGCAAAACACATTTCCTATGTGGATATGTATACTGTTATGCATTAAAGGGATTGGCCATCTACCCAGACTAGTTTCGACCTTTATTGAGGTCTCTTCAGTGGGAGCCAGGCCCAGAGCTGGAGATATGTATACTGTTATGCATTAAAGGGATTGGCCATCTACCCAGACTAGTTTCGACCTTTATTGAGGTCTCTTCAGTGGGAGCCAGGCCCAGAGCTGGAGATACCAGGCAGAAGCAGTAGCAAGTCATCTGTGCCTATGGGAGTTGCCAAAAGGTTTATCACCTTTTTTAAAAATTACTCTGGATTTAGAGAAAGATGTTGAAAATTTATTTATCACTAGGTTAGACTATAATAGATTTAGTTTAATCCTTTATCCCAGTGAGAGCAAACAAAGTTTGCGCCTGAAAATATCTAAATCTATTATAGTCTAACCTAGTGATAAATAAATTTTCAACATCTTTCTCTAAATCCAGAGTAATTTTTAAAAAAGGTGATAAACCTTTTGGCAACTCCCATAGGCACAGATGACTTGCTACTGCTTCTGCCTGGTATCTCCAGCTCTGGGCCTGGCTCCCACTGAAGAGACCTCAATAAAGGTCGAAACTAGTCTGGGTAGATGGCCAATCCCTTTAATGCATAACAGTATACATATCCACATAGGAAATGTGTTTTGCATTATGGGAGATACTGGGTTAGAAGTGCCTGGTAGCTTGCTCCACCTTTGCCACGAGTTGCCTTGGTGTTGCACTACTTACTGGATAAGATAGTACAACACTATATTTAGTCCTGAAGATATTTTCAGGCGCAAACTTTGTTTGCTCTCACTGGGATAAAGGATTAAACTAAATCTATTATAGTCTAACCTAGTGATAAATAAATTTTCAACATCTTTCTCTAAATCCAGAGTAATTTTTAAAAAAGGTGATAAACCTTTTGGCAACTCCCATAGGCACAGATGACTTGCTACTGCTTCTGCCTGGTATCTCCAGCGGTAATAGACATTATGGGAGGGGTGATTCCGATCTGGGGAAGAGTGTGTCCTTCACGCAGCAGATTAGCAGTTCAATCGGAGTTTACTACTGTACCGTAGGTTCGTGCTCGATAAACAGAGCAGGTAAGACTTTTAGTTCTGCTTTTAGTTCTAGCTTATTTTCATAAGCCTAGCCATGGATAAGTCCTTCGACGATCTCAATTTTCAGGAACTTTTGACGCTTTTCAGGGATTTAGGCAACTTGCTACACAAAAAATGGCCAGATAAAATCGGAGCACACCAGATCCTTGAAGCGGAGACAGAGGATACCCATCCCTCTAAACTTCCTCACCCTTCACATGACAACGCCTGCGAGCCAGCAATAACTACTGAAGACATCTCTCCTTCAAACTCCAGTAGCTTTCAGGAAGTTAAACGGAAGAAGAGAAAGAAAAAATCCCCTGCGACACATCCTGAAATAATACCTCAGACGTCGGAAACTACAGCTCCAATCGATACTGAAAGAACAGGGACATTGACACAGCCCAAAGAGAGGATTCCGCCAGTAATCTTGAGAGCTAAAGAAAACTGGTCGTCACTTGCTGAGACGATGAAGAACAATAACATCAAGTTCTCATCAGCTAAAAACACCGACGATGGAGTCCGCATACAGCCCGAAGGAGAAACGGACTACCGCCAGCTCACCAGACTTATGGATGAACAGAAAGTACCATATCACACCTACCAACTAAAAAGCGAAAAAAACCTTAAAGTAGTCATCAGAGGTCTGGCAGAAACCATAACTACTGATGAAATAGCTACGGACCTCAGATCACAAGGTCTTGAACCAATTAAGATCTCGCGCATGTACCGCGCAGACAAGCGCCCCATGCCTCTGGTCTTAGTGGAGATCAGTAAAGACCACAGAGCAATTTACGACCTTACTATAGTCTGCAACTTAGTCATCAAGACCGAACCACTCAGAAGAAAGGCATCCGCCGGTCAATGCCACCGCTGCCAAAAATTTGGGCATGCACAAAAGTTATGTAAAGCAGATTACAAGTGTGTAAAGTGTGGTGACAACCATCCCTCGCACACTTGCACAAAATCATCGTCTACACCTGCTAAATGTGCGAATTGTGGCGGCCCCCATCCAGCAAATTTTAAAGGCTGCTCAATTCACCCATCTAACCAACGGAAGACTAGAGCGGCGTTGGCTCCGCCCACTGAGATTCAAGACACGAAACCTTCGCCGGAAGTCACAGTGCGGAGTGTTCCCGCCGATAAAACATACGCTTCTGCGGTCTCTCCCTGGATTTTACCCGTAGCCTCGACAGATTACAATGAAAATTCTGCACAGATTCTTGCTGCCTCACTAGGGGAGATGCTAATAGCCTTTAGCAAGATGAACCCCAGCCAAGCCGACACTAAGAAATTCCTCAGGAATGCTCAAGTCATCTTCTCCATGATCACCCAATGACATGCTCCTGCATCTCGATGCTGATATCCCAGATATTTCCACATTGCTTCGTAACACTACCGCTACTTTTTCACCTAAGCAGCTTCTCATTCCGAGCAACTCATTCAGGAGTTTTCTAAGCGCCCGAAAGCTGCACTACCTTTCGGCTCACGCGCTTCCGCAATGCCCTAATCAGGGTGAGCCGAGTGCTCGCTAACCTTTAAAATAAGTCTTTTTAATACCGATGACGGGATCAGAATCCACGGGATTGACATCCATCAAGCCACAGAAGTTAACAGTGGTATCTCCAGCTCTGGGCCTGGCTCCCACTGAAGAGACCTCAATAAAGGTCGAAACTAGTCTGGGTAGATGGCCAATCCCTTTAATGCATAACAGTATACATATCCACATAGGAAATGTGTTTTGCATTATGGGAGATACTGGGTTAGAAGTGCCTGGTAGCTTGCTCCACCTTTGCCACGAGTTGCCTTGGTGTTGCACTACTTACTGGATAAGATAGTACAACACTATATTTAGTCCTGAAGATATTTTCAGGCGCAAACTTTGTTTGCTCTCACTGGGATAAAGGATTAAACTAAATCTATTAAAACCAGTTTTAACTTATGGATCTGAGAGCTCGGTCAGAAGTAAAACACTTGACCAAAGACTAGAGACGACAGATATGAGAGTCCTGAGAAAGATTATAGGCGTTAACAGATGGCATCAATGGCAGTATCATATTAAAAACGAGAATATTAGGATAGAACTTGACATTGTCAGCATCCAGGAATGCGTTAGCAGAGCTAATCTCATGTGGTATGGTCACTTAAACAGAATGGGCAAAGAAAGGTTAGCAAAACAAGTGTTCTCTGCTAGGTTGGCAGCAAAACGACCCAGAGGAAGACCAAGATATAGGTCGATTGATATGGTACAAAGTGCATTAGATGATAGAAATATAAGATCTGATAATGATGGAGTCTTGACAAGTAACAGACTGATTTGGAGGGAAATTGTAGATAGGAAGTTATTAATGATCTATTTTTTTTCATGTAGTACTATCATATCCTGTACACCCGTTGAGGGTACATGGCAGGAATTTGATGATGATGATGAATTTAATCATTACTCTGATAAAAAATGTTTTTCTCTCTTTAATACTTAGCGATATAACATCATGCGGCTTGTTCTATTTTTGAATGATCAGTTGCTGGTATTCCACCTTGTTAAAAACTGTTCCTATGTAGCCACTGAAGATAGTCTGTTATTTTCAGACACTGAAATATTTGGCAAATAATAAATTACACGATAACCACAGTAATTAACTTTAATGAAATAAATGTACAGATATTTCATACTGAAGTTAACAGTACATCATCAATGTAGACAAGTGATTCAAAAGAATGGAATACAAAATACATAACAGTACCAATTTTTAATTGGTAATCCACTGACTTTTATGTACTTTGTATTCCATTCCTTTGAATTGCTTGTTGTCTACATTGATGATGTACTGTTAATTTCACTGTGAAATATGTTTATTTAAATCTGGTAGAGAGTGGTTAATTACTGTGGTTATCGTGTAATTTATTATTTATACTTATGCCACAGGTACCTTTAAAGATATGGGAGATGTATAATTAGTGGGACAGAAGTGTACTGATGAATTATTACTTCTTGACCTCTGTTGGTCCAGCAAAATGACTAATCTTCCAAGGCTCTGGAACCATGGATGATCAGAGTTTATTGTATTGGTTATGGTGGATCCCGAGGCTTCTAATAATTGGGCACACTAGCAAGTTGCCAACCATTCTGAATAAACCAGCTCTTATGTGATCACTAAAGTTATGTCGAGTGAGTCTCAGTACTTTGGAGAATGATACAGGGAACACTGGGTGCCACTGGTTCTTGTTTTTTTGCCTGCACATAGCACTGTTGTTACAGGTCTTGTATCTTTTCATGTGTGGGGTCAATATATATATATATAAATCTACATGGTTTGTTAAATGAAAAAAAGGAATGGAGAATACTGTCATCACAAATCTATGGATAGGATTTGAAGTCAGTGATTTGAAGAATAATCATTTATTTACAGGAAGAAGAAAGTGGATGAAAGTACAGAGCCTTGAGGTACTTCTATATTGATGGCGAAATCTAAGCAGAGGAAACCTTTCACATAATCTGAGTGACCAGAGAGAAATCTGGCAACCCAGTTGTAAAGAATTAATTACAGGAAACTACCATTTCCTGAGTAGTTTCTATGGTCTGCCTTTAAAAAGGCAGACCATAGAATGGTAGTTTCCTGAGCAGGCCTTTATGCTAGCCCTGATTAAAAAAAAAAAGGGGGGGGATAAAAATAACTGTCAACCTGGTTAGCCATATGGTTAGTGTATCTGCCCTGCCCTCAAATTAATAATTTGAGGTATGCAGATGATACCACCTTGTTAGCAGATTGCAAAGATTTGAAGGAACTTATTGTGAAAGTTAAAGAAGAAAGTGCTAAATATGGTCTTAAACTTAACCTCAAAAAGACAAAAGTTATGGCAACATGTGAACTTAATGATTTTGAAGTAGATGGGGAGAAAATGGAAGCAGTTAATAATTTTGTGCTCCTAGGATCCTGAATTGATCAAGATGGTTATTGTACTGAAGAAGTTAGAAGAAGATTATTACTCGGAAAGAAAGCAGTGACAAATTTAAGCAAGATCTTTAAAGATAAAGATATTAGCCTCGCAACAAAAATCCGAATCGTGAAAGCATTGGTATTCCCTGTGGTCTTTGATGTATGGATGTGAAAGTTGGACTCTGAGAAAGAGTGAAAGAAGGAAGATAGATGTATTTGAATTATGGGTTTGGAGACGCTTACTAAGAATACCATGGACTGAAAAGCAAACCACTAAATCAGTGATGGACAGAATAAAGCCAGATTGCTCCCTTGAAGCTATGATCATCAAGCAAAAAATTGTTATACTTCGGACATATTATGTGAGCAAATGACAGTCTGGAGAAGATGATGATGCTTGCTAAAGTTGATGGAAGCAGGAGAAAAGGAAGACCAAGAATTAAATGGGTGGATGGAGTTAAAGAAGCAACTGGAATGCACTTGGAAATTCTGAAAGATATGGCCAGGGACAGATCTGAATGGAGAATGTATGTTTGTAGAATCACCAGGAGTCGAAAACGACTCGATGGAACATAACAATGAAAAATCTGTCCTACAGGATGCAGTTCATATCTTGCCATGTGCATGGATGTTTATGATTATCTTTAGGTAGGGTATGAATTTCATTTCCTAGTATGAGATGCTCCAAATGAAATTTATTTGGAGGCCTGCAGCAGCTTGAAAAAAAAGTTTCATGTTTGCTTTCTAGCGTAGAGTTTCTGAATTGTGCAAAAAAAAAAAATAATAAATTTTAAAAAATGCCAAAAAAAAAAAGATATAAAATTAATAAAAAGACAAAAATCGTTTTCTCAGACATAGTGCCAATGTACTGTTTACATCATTTCATAGGTGAGAATTTGCATTAAAAAACGTCTTAGAAATGTCAAGTCATAAGTCAGTATATTCCATTCTTTAACCCTTGATTGCTGCATAGTTCATAGACACGAATTACTGCCTGTAGAATTTACAGTTTGGTTTTACTTATTTTAAAAATAGCATTTTAGATTTTTATCTTATAATAACAGGAATTTTAGAATGAAAACAAATTTTGAAAAACTAATTGCACTTTGTCACTTTTAGTCTGTGGTACAAAAGAAAGTGATACTATGATGCTGCCACTTTTTTTTACTTGAACATATGCTGGTGTAGTGCAATTTTAGTATCAGAAATTATAATAGATTTAGTTTAATCCTTTATCCCAGTGAGAGCAAACAAAGTTTGCGCCTGAAAATATCTTCAGGACTAAATATAGTGTTGTACTATCTTATCCAGTAAGTAGTGCAACACCAAGGCAACTCGTGGCAAAGGTGGAGCAAGCTACCAACACTCCTATCTCAGTATCTCCCATAATGCAAAACACATCTCCTTGCGGATATGTCTAATGTTATGCATTAAGGGAAGATACTTTCAGGTGCAAACTTTGTTTGCTCACACTTGGATAAAGGATTAAACTAAATTTATTATGGTGGATATCTAGTGCATGGTCCGCAAGTCCTGAGTGGCTGTATTGGTGAAATCAGATGTAGTCTTTGTGTTCAGATATCCTGATATTACCTGTCCTGCCTGTTTGGCCATAGTAGGACAGTTTACAGCTGCAAGGGTCTGGGTATACTCCAGGTAGATCTAAGGGAAGTGGCTGGTTTTTGGTGGAGCAGATAAGGGATGCCAGTTTCTTATGTGGTTTGTAACAGGTACTCAGGTCATATTTTTTTTAGAATTTTTGTGAGCTTTTCAGACTTGCCCCGTATATAGGAATGGCGATAGATTTAGTGTAATCTCTGTTAGGAAGGGAGGGGGGGGGTTAACTGGTTTTAATATTTTCTGGATTTTTTGGTTGTAGCCATTGGCTAAGAAGGTGTTAAGGATATGGTTAAGTTCAGTAGTTGGGCAGTTTGTCTGAACAGAGTAATTTAACTCTGCTATATAGGGTTTTTATAATTCCATATTGTTGTGTGTGTGTGTGGGGGGGTGATTGCTGGTGAATGTATCTACCTGTATTGGTTGGTTTTCTGTAAACAGAGAAAGCCAGGGATCTATCAGGCTGGCATGTAATCAGAGTCTTTAGAAAGAGGAGACTGTTGTTGTTTTCTTTTTCCAAGGTGAACTGGATTCTGGGGATTTCATGATTAAGTGTGTTAAGAAGTTGTGGAGTGTGTCTAAGCCATGTGGCCAAATAGAGAACACATCATTCACGTAGTGTAGCAAGACAGTGGGTTTTTGTGGGTGAGTTTAAGGCTTTTTCTTCATAAGTCTTCATGAAGAAGTTTGCTAGGGGATGGAAGGAGTAGAGAACCCATGGCTGTACCTTCTATCTGTTTGTAGAATTTTCCCTGCCATGAGTTAATGGTGAACTGAAATAGGGCTGAGATATCAGGAGGAAATTTGGCTTGGATGAGATCTAAGGTATCTTTGAGTGAGACATTTGTGAATAAGGATAAGACATCAAAACTGACCATTATATCATTGTGTTGGAGTAAGAGGTTCTCTATACTGGCTGTAAAGAGGGCTGAATTTTTAATTTGTGATGGTGTGTTGCTAGTGTAATGTGAGAGCACTTTAGCTAAATGTTTGGCTAATTTGTATGTGAGGGAATCAGTGCCATTTACAATGGGGATGTAATGGCACATTCTGCTTAGGGATTTTTGGTAGTCCATATATTCGGGGGGGGGGGGAATGATTGGAGTTGAAAAGTTTTGGTCTGCTGGTCACTTCCTCAGGAAAAGAAGTAACCTTCTAAAGGAGCCTTTGGAGTGTTCTGGTTTGGTAACTGGTGGGATCATATTCATTGGAGAGGTAGGTAGAACGATCTAACAGTAACATTGAAAGCTTATCTGTGTAGTCCGTTTGGTTGAGAACCACAGTGGCATTTCCGTTATCCACTTTGGTGATTACTATTTTGCTATTGTTCTTCATTTCTTGTAGGCTTTTAGTTCTTCTTTAGCTAGGTTGGTTTTTGGTGGTTTAGATTTGGTAAGAATTCTGGCTACATCCAGTGTGATATTGTTAGCAATATGGATGGGCAGATTACAGATACAATGTTCTACTTGTATCATTATTTCTTCATACGATATTGTTTTCGGTGCTACGGCGAAGTTGTGACCATGTGTGAGTACACTGAGGACTTTAGGCTAATGGAAGAAAGGTTAATTACAGTGTTGAGTGGTATTTGAGGTTCAGAGGAGGAGTTCTTTTTTAGACTTCCAAACATTTTTATGTGCCGACTTCATATTTTAATAAATTATTTTTCTGCTGAAGTGCGAGAGACATCTGAGAGGATAGTCCAAAGGTCGTCATTCAGCATAGCGGCAAGCTCGTCCTCTAAAGCACGAATAGCCTTGTTTATGTCGGCCAAGAGAACGCAGATAGCAGCAATTTGTTCACGTAGTAGGGTGAAGCTAGTACGGTTAGAAATGTGGAGAGCCTTTGGTGACGTGAAATGGTGTTTCAATTTTACACAGTTAGGGATCAACTTATTATCCCGGCAGCATTTTAAGAAGGTCAAATGATTCAGTTGTCTTGAAATCTTCAGTTTTAATTTGCCATATTGGCGGCCTTGCGTGTGATAGAATCTCCATGGATGATTGTAATTCTTGTAGCCACTTCCCCTAGACCTACCTGGAGTATACCAGGTCCCTTGCATCTGTAACCTGTCCTGCTATGGCCAAACAGGCAGGACAGCTAATATCAGGATATCTGAACACAAAGACTATATCTGGTTTGACCAATACAGCCACTCAGGACTTGTGGACCATGCACTAGATACCCGCCACAAAATACGCTGGATGAAAGCCACTTTACTACACTATAGCAAATATAAATATGAATGATTGTTCCTGGAATCAGCCCCAGTTCTTAAAACTTCTCAAGCCTCAACAAATTTGAGTGCATGAGACTGCCCCAAATTTGGGAAGCTTACATCCTTAGAACATCAGCTCAACAGCCAAGACAACCAATTTAGCCTGCTAGGGGGGGAACCTTTAGGACTCTAGGGCCAATGCCAATTGCCTTCTTCAGCCTCATTTGCTTGTTGTTAGTGCCTGTGCACACATATCATAATTTTATGTTCCCAGAAGATGGCAGTGCAATACATTGCCGAAATATTGGAAGGTATTGATTAAAGTTTTTTAATTAATAGTTTAGTATATGTTGTCATTTCCTGAAAAATTTAGTCATGGTCTATATTCAACATGTTTCTAAGAAGGGTGACAAATCTTTGACATATGATTACTGCCCTGTTTCACTCCAGTTCTATCCTTCTACAGTTAATATCAAATATTGTCACACATCTAAGCACATGTGACAGTGTTTGTCATATGTTATTCTGATATGTTTCTCTGACACTCTCTCTCTTCATATGTATGCACTGACAATGGTTATGAAACTTTGTGAAATATTTTGTATATATTATATAAGTGTTATTCTGTAACTATTTTTATCATGTCATATGGTTATGTCTATTTTTTGTTCTATCTCTGGCATGAATTTTAGTCTTTGAACAGTGCCTTCAACAGTTAGTCAACTGTACATTCTTATCTCATTTCACACGTAGTTTTGGTATCACTGATGATGGGATGAGTTCTTCATTTCCAAATATTTGGTGTTTTAATATTATTAACACCATTTATTATTATGCTTATATGTTTACTTATACTAAAACACAATGCCAGCCTGGTTGGCTGAGTGGTTAGCGTATCTGCTCTCCAGCCAAAAATCTGCTTATTTGAATCCTGCCGTGGGCATGGATGTTTGTGATTTTTTTCTGAAAATACTAGTGGTGGTGGGCTGTAGATGGTGTTTGGTGGATGATGATGGTAGTTGCGGTTCGTTGTAGTTGACAGATTGAGTGGTGGAGACAAAGTTGTAGAGTAGGTTCCCTCCCTTGATGAGTCTTTGGACTTCCTGGAGGTGTCACATACTACTACTAATAATAATAAATTGTCAAGAGGTGTATAAACCAAATGGACTGGGTTGTTCAGCTGTTATAACAATGAATGATGTTATTTTGAAATGTACCTTTATGATTTCCTCTGAAATTGTTGGCTGAATGGTTAGCATACATACTCTCCAATCAGTAAGTTGTGGGTTTGAGTCCCACCAGGGGTAGGAGTATTTGTAAAAGCCTGCTCTGGATGAGTTTGTATAGCTCCTTGAGTTTTATAAGACTTTTAATTGTTGGCTGCATTGGTATAGAAGCATTTTTTTGCATTTTCCAGAATTCATTTGTCTGTCTTTAATCAGTATTTTAGTAGGAAAATGACAGACTCGAGTGCATTTGCTAATGAAATGTAATAATCTTTACCATGCATTTTATTCAGATTTTGATAGTATTTTTGTGACAGATTGAATTTTTTAGTTATATTTCAGGATTTTCAGCCAGGTTTTCAGATTTTCAAGATATGGACTTGCAGTGATCATGTTCTTTTAAGAATAGTGTCCCACAAAAGAAAGGTAGCCTGTGGTGTATGTCACAGTGTTCTCTTTTTGGACCATTACTGTTCAATTTATTTCTTAATGATAGTTAATGCAGATTGACATGGAATAATAAGTTATTTGCTGATTATTGCAGAGTTGGGAGAGTTATAAAGAGTGATTCTGATATCATGTCTCCTTAGGAAGATTTGAATAGACAACTTTTAACTTGGACAAATGACTGGGGTTGTCATTTCAAATTGAATAAGTGCAAAGATGTACTGGAAAACAGAGGGGATTCAGGATCTTGAGATGATGGTTGATAGCAGCTTGAAGTTCATAGCCAGCCTGGTTGGACGAGTTGTTAGTGTATCCGCTCTCCAGCCAAAAGGCTGTGGGTTCGAATCCTGCAGTGGGCATGGATGTTTGTGATTGTCTGTGAAAATGCTAGTGGTGGTGGACAGTAGATGGCATTGGTGTAGTTGGTGGATTGAGTGGTAGAGGCAGAGAGCTGTAGAATAGGTGTCTTCCCTCAATGAGTCTGGGACTCCTTGGAGGTGTCAAGTAATAATAAGCTATATTGGAGAAGGTCTGGAAATGAATAATTATAGCAGTATAAGGACACTGAAACATTAATTATGGGGAAAGGCTGAAGAAATATAAATTGGAAAGTTTTTAGTGGATTAATGGAAAAGAGATACCATGACAGAGACCTTATGGTGAGGTAGAAAGTGAAAAGCCATTTTTGGAAATTATGTAACAAGTACATTTTTTTTACATAGAGAATGGTTGTTTAGAAAGTATTGCCAGAATCTGTTGTGGATGCCAGGAATACAAATGGTATAAAGGTTCAGTATGACAGATATGCTGCTGGTTAAATGAAACCTTCAGTGAAGTTGACTTTTTTTTTTTTTTTTAAAGGTTTGTTATTAATAATAATTTTAAAGAAAATTTTCTTATTAAAGTTCTCAGTTCCAGTATCTGATAATTCATTTTGTTGAGCAGTGTCAATCTTAGTATTTTTGAACATTTAGTATCTTCTTCTGCAGTTTGTCCCACTTAAGTGGGGTCGCTGTTAATGATGAGTCTCCTCCACATCCTCCTGGCTTGGGCTGTAACCACATCAAAGTTCTTCATCCTCAAGTCCTCTTCTACCAGCTCCCTCCATCTCTTCTGTGGCTGCCCACGCTTCCTCCTTCCTTACACATCCATCTGCATGACCTTTCTTCCCACATATTCATCCTGCCTCCTATATCTTCGCTCCTAAGTTCGTAACTTTCACTGTTCCCCTTATATAGTCATTTCTCAGACGATCCTTTCTGGTCACACCGCTCATCTACCTAAGCATTCTCATCTCTGCTACCTCCATCCTGCTGATGTTATTTTTCCTCAGGGCCACAGTTTCCATAGCATACGTTATAGCTGGCCTCACTACTGTCCTATAGATTTTGCCTTTCAGATTGATCGGCACCCTCTTATCGCATAGCACTCCAGCCATCTCTCTCCAGTTCCTCCAGCCCGCTTGTATCCTGCATCCCACTTCCTTCTCAGTTCCTCCATCTTCTTCCACTGTTGAACTAAAGTATCTAAAGTTGCTCACTTTCCTGATGACATTTCCTTCCAGCTCCAGATCTGTCTCCTGGCCGCCGTCCACTTTGCAACACATATACTCTGTCTTACTTCTGTCCCTCCATGTGGGGCACCTGTTTGTGGTCGAGGGGACCTCTCAGTGATGGTACTGGCCCTTTTCATTCTTCCTCTTTTTCTTTGCTTTTCTTCCTGTATTCTTTGCTCTACTACTCCTGAGTCTTTTTCACTATCCTTTTTCCAGACCACCATCACTGGGATCCAACGCCCTGCTGCCGTGTTTGTTGTGTGGTGCGATCTGTGTACATCCGGAAAGGGGAGAACCTGGTAGTCTTGCACTACCAGGATCAATTGGCTAGTGGCTTGCCTGCAAGGGTCAACGGTGTTGCAGTAAGTCTCTCATCCCATGTTCCAGGGTCGGGATCCTAGACCTGCCGCAGTGCTGGTATAGCATCCAGGGTAGCCTTGGTGTTCCACTCCTGAGCGCAGTCTTTGCTTGCTGGGTAGTGGGTGTCCATGTGTTGCTCCATGGTGGGGTGGGGAGCTCTGGTGCTGAATTAAAAATTCCTTAAATATGAATTCTTCATCCTCAAATGTTTCAGGGACCCTAACAAAGTCCCAACCAAGTACTGATAATATAGACACAGCATATGGAAACAGAAGTAAGAAACAAAAGATATCGGATACTGACATAAATGTACCAACCTTTTTAATCATTCATGCAACAGGTGAAAAACCAATTGGGAAAATGTCACCCTTCTTTATCCAAAAAGGTTTAGGATTGGCAGGATCTCCCAAAACTGTCAAGAAATTGCTTTCTGGTGGTATCCTCGTGGAAACAATGTGCAAACAACATTCCAAGAAACTATTGAGAGCAGTGACAATGGGTGGAATACAAATTGCAGTAACACCTCACAGAACACTCAATTCCAGTAGAGGAGTGATATCAGAATGGGATCTCCTTGATGTTCCTGATAAGGAGATATGTTCAGAGCTTAAAGATCAAGGAGTGACGAGCATGAGGTGCATCCTGATACGCAGGGATGGTCGCGTGGTCTCAACCAAGAACATCATCCTTACTTTTGATACACCTAGGCCTCCAACAGCTGTAAAAGCAGGGTATCTCAGCTGTCCTGTTAGAATGTACATCCCTAACCCGCTGAGATGCTTTAAATGTCAAAGATATGGACATGCCCAAACTGCCTGTCTGGGTTCTACTACCTGTGTCCGATGTGTGTCAACTAAATGCTAAATGTGTCAACTGTCAGGGAGATCATCCAGCATACTCTCATGCATGTCAGAAATGGAAAGATGAAAAAGAGATACAAAAAATTAAAACAGAACAAAACATAACATATCAGGATGCAAAAAGAAAGCTAGCCACCATTACACCTATTCTACGATCCTCTTATGCTGAAAAAGTAACAATTAAAAAAAGTGCCAACAGCAACTCAAACAAGTATGTCTATTCCACCATTTGATAATTTCACCATATCTGAACTTTACGATCGCAAGTGCTTCTCTGTTGAGCGCATTAATCACAAGACCTATGGCCTTACTCCAGAGACAACTTCAAAAACGGTCCCATTCAATGAAAACTCATCTGTCAAAAAAATTATGGTGGAGACTTCACTCAAAGATAAACCACCAGACACTCGCACAGAAAAAATGGATACCTCAATACCCACTGAAAGCAAACTAAGCATACCAACTGACCCTAACACATTTGATGTTTTGAACACTCTGCCAGAGGAAGAGATGGACACTGGCCGTCCATACTTTCCTAAAACAGTGAATAAATATAAATCTGACAAAGGTAAGCCTTCAACCTCTCGAAAACCAGACATGTCAATAAAATCAAAACAATAGGAAAATTTTTACAATGGAACTGTCATGGGATCCTCCAGAATATTGACGATATCAAGATGTTGTTGCGGAAACACAAACCTTTCTGTTTCTGTCTACAGGAAACTTACTTAAGACCCAATGAGGACCGTACTTTTAGGAATTTCACTGTTGTATGTAAGGATGGAACTGGAGATGGTCCTGCTGATGGAGGAGTAGCTATCCTAGTGGGCAGTCATACTCCTTTCCATCAGGTACAATTTAATACTTCTCTGGAAGCAGTAACAATTCGCTTCTCTGTGGGATTTCTTATTACAGTATGTTCAATTTATTTACCACCAAATGCTGAGTTAAATGAAATTGATCTTGATAACCTTATCTCGCAACTGCCTGAACCTATACTTTTGATGGGCGACTTTAATGGTCACAATACTCCATGGTTAGTGTCAGCACTTATAGACAAGGTCGAATCATTGAAAAAATTCTTGATGATAATAACCTTTTCCTTCTAAATAATAAACTCAATACTTCCATATGCCTACCCACTCATATTCTGCAGTTGATCTTACAATCTGTTTCCCTTCCATTCTTCCACTACTCATGTGGGACATTGAAGAGAACATATATGGAAGTGATCACTTTCCTGTTCTTTGTACAATGTCTTCAGAGGAACCATGTTCACCCACATGGATACCTATATGGAAAATGGACCAGGCTGACTAGAACACTTTCATCTTGCAAAATTTAATGCTGATGCCATCAGTCAAACACCTATCAATGAATGTATTGTCCAAGCAGCAACAACCTCCATCCCTAAAAACATCATCTCGATTTCCAGTCTATCCAAAGCCTTGGTGGAACCCAGAATGTCAGGCAGTTAAAAAAGATCAACACAGAGCATGGAGCATATTTCGTAGATACCCCACCACATCAAATTTAATAACTTTCAAGTGTGCTCGAGCCAAAGCATGTTTTGTAAGACGTCAGAGTCAAAAACAATCGTGGATCCAATTTACTACAACAATTAATCTAATGACCAGTCCAAAAATTGTATGGGATAAAATCCGGAAAATGAAAGGCAGATATAGTACACATTGTCCACCTTAGACTATAATGGAAGTGTTTTTGCTGATCCCAAAGCTATTGCAGATACTTTTGGAGAAACTTTTGCTAAAATCTCAGCAACAGCTTCATATTCTACGGAATTTTTAATACTGAAAGAGCAGAAAGAGAACAAAGGCCCAATTTTTCTACCAACATTCTTCAGCCATTTGTCAAGGAGGAACTAAAAAGAGCTCTCCTACAATCTCACCTTAGTACAGTAGGACCTGATGATATCCATTATGAAATGATAAATCATCTACCATCATCTTCTATGGATCTTCTTCTCTTATTATACAATAGAATACTTGCAGAGGAAGAGTTTCCAAATTCTTGGCATAAGTCAATTGTCATTGCTATCCCAAAACCAGGAAAAGATCCAACACAAGCAAATAATTATCAACCTATTACAAAGACCAGCTGTCTTTGTAAGATACTAGTGAAAATGGTTAATGCCAGACTTCTCTGATATTTAGAAAACAACAGTCTTCTTTCCAATACACAATATGGTTTCCGTAGACATCGATTAACTTCAGATCATTTAGTTCGGTTAGAAACTTGTATAAGAAATGCATTTCTGAAGAGAGAACATCTTGTCTCGGTTTTTTTTGACATGGAAAAAGCTTATGACACAACCTGGAGATATGGCATATTGAAAGACTTCTATAATCTAGGTCTCAAAGAACAACTCCCTATATTTATTAAAACTTTCTGTCCAGGCAAACTTTCCAAGTCAGAGTGGGAAGTATTCTATCTCGACCATATCTTCAAGAACAAGGTGTTCCCCAAGGCTCTGTCTTAAGTGTAACCCTTTTTGCAAATAAAATCAACTCAATCATTGAACAGCTTCCTCCCACTGTAGACAATGCTCTATATCTGGCTTGTCCAACCAGTGGGCCGCATGCGGCCCAACAAAAAATCGTAAACTTACAAACTTTATGAGATTGCGACTAAAAATACCATTAATAATACTACAAATACAATTTTAACATGCTATTAATTTATAAGCAATGAATTTAACACGTTCTTTAGCAATGAGAAATTCATAAAATCATTCTCAAATAATTATATTTATTCAAAATTGCCGCCCATGCGAGTAGTTACTTCTCGACATAATAAATGGTGCACTAGCATTGTTGCTTCCTACTTTTACCATGCAATAGATGTCTCTCTATGTGCATAATGGGTACGCTGGTACGGCTTTCAATGTGCAATTGTAAGCAGTTGAGTTGACACCGAAGAAAGGTGCAGATGTTACGTGTGGTTGTGGTGATTTAGCAAGTAATTTTTTTAGTAGTAAAAATTTGGCGATTTGGTGATTATTAAACCTTGCTTTCTAATTTTCAATCTATTTTTTTTTAAATTTCAGCATGGCTTCCACAGTGTCTCCAAAAATAACTGAACCAAAAAAAAAAAAAAAAAAGTATAGAAGAAGGAAGATTATTCAACGAAAAGTGGACAGATGACTACTTTTTTGTCGAGGCAAATACTAAGGCAATCTGCTTAGTTTGTAGGGAATTTGTGCCAGTTTTCAAAGACTACAATTTGAAAAGACATTACACGCAAAAACATGCTGCGAAATTTAGTGCGCATCAAGGAATGTGTCGTAAAGACAAAATAGCGGAACTGAAAAAAAGTCTGTCATCTCAGCAAAGTTTTTTTAAAAAAAATAACTGAAACGGATTCTATTGTAAAAGTTATGTGGTTGCAAACCTGATAGCAAAAAAATCATAACTGTATGCCGATGGTGAGTTTATTAAGTAATGTATGGAAGGCTTGGCAGATATAATTTGCCCTGATAAAAAAAAGGGATTTTTCTGAAATCAGTTTGTCTCACCAGACTATAGCCAGGTGAATTGATGAAATAGGAAAATCTCGAAAAGGATTTGGAGAGTTGAGCTGCTAATTTTAAATTTTATGCTTTGGTGATAGACGAAAGTACTGATGCAATCAATACAGCTCAATTGGCAATTTTTATTAGAGGTATTGATGACGAATATAATATCACTGAAGAAATGGCTTCTTTAGTGCCATTAAAAGACACAACGAAATCAAGAGATTTATACGAAGCAGTGAAAAATATGTTAAAGCTATTTTCTTTGTCCATTGTGAACATATACCAGATATGTTCAGATAATGGTATAGCTACTGATGGTGCCACGGCGATGATAGGTAAAAGAGATGGACTTGTAAAATTAATAGAAGACGATGCAATTGCCTCCCAAAATTTACGTATGATGAAATATCACTGCATAGTACACCAAGAAAATTTATACGCAAAAGCTTTAAAGATGGATAACGTCATGCAGATTGTTATCAAGGCTGTAAATTTCATAAGGGCCAAGGGATTGAATCATCGCCAATTCCAGGAATTCCTTAAATTAATGGATGCTGACTATGGGGACTTCATTTACTTTTCGGAAGTAAGATGGTTAAGTCGAGGTAAAATGTTGGAAAGATTTTATGATTTTCGAAATGAAATCAAGTCGTCTATGGAATCGAAAACAAAATTTGTGCCAGAACTTGACAATGAAAACTGGCTCACAGATTTGGCATTTTTAGTAGACTTGACCACTCATTTAAATGAGTTAAACATGCGTCTTCAAGGTGAAAACCAACTGATCAATACAATGTTTCAAACTATAAGAGCGTTCGAAATGAAACTGAAACTATGGCAATCTCAAATTAAGGCAAACAATTTTATGCATTTCGACACATTGGCTAAACACGGTCCTGTGAACAACGAAAAATATGCAGCCTTGCTTTTCGATTTGATACAGGAATTTGAGAACAGGTTTCAAGATTTCCGGAAAAATCGTCAATCTTTTGGTATGTTTGCGACTCCATTTTCAGTCGACATAAACATATTACCTGCCAATTTTCAAATGGAATGCATGGCGCTACAATCTGACATTCAACTTAAAGAAAAATTTGATCATATCTCTTTACTGAACTTCTATAAGATATATCTTCCCAGAGAAAAATATCCCTCACTTCACAATCATGTCTTATTCATGTCATCGCTATTTGGAAGCACCTATTTGTGAGCAGCTATTTTCAAGGATGAAGCACACGAAGAATAAAACTACATTGGAAGAAGACGAGTTGTTTTGGGCCACACATAAAATACACTAACACTAACGATAGCTGATGAGCAAAAAAATAGAATATATAGTTAACATATTTAAGTAATTTAAACTTCATTAATTCATGAATTGTTTATTAAAAAAGTAAAAGACAAGACAGCAAAATATGTGATGAGCACCTTGAGAACTCACTGAGAATTGCAACTACTTCCATCGAAGCATTAGTGTCTCAAAAACAATGTCAAACATCTCACTAATTTCATGTTGCTGTCTTGTCTTTTACTTTTTTAATAAACAATTCATGAATTAATGAAGTTTAAATTACTTAAATATGTTAACTATATATTCTATTTTTTTGCTCATCAGCTATCGTTAGTGTTAGTGTATTTTATGTGGCCCAAAACAACTAGTCTTCTTCCAATGTAGCCCAGAGAAGCTAAAAGGTTGGACACCCCTGCTCTATATGTTAATGACTTCACAATTTACTGTCACTCATGTAACATGAGGGTAATTGAAAGACAACTTCAGCTAGCAATTGATCATGTCTCTCTCTGTGGGCTCTTAGCCCTTCAGAGGTCGCCCGAAAATTTTTGACATCAAGGGTCGTGCATGGACTCTCATTCCGCACTCATTTTTAACAAAATTGAAGGTGTTTTGAATAAAATTAAATAAGCATATTGTAGAAAAAAGATTATTTATTCAAATTACAACATATTTGTAAAAAATAAAAAAAAGTAATTAAATGTCTTAGAAATAGAACTGCATATGCTACATGCGCAATAAATGTGTAGAACTGGATTAATATTCTTTTATTTAAGTTCTACACATTGCACATGATTGTAGCATGTTCAAGACACATAAATTTGTAACATCTCTTAAAATAATATTTACATGCACGGTTTTTTGTTTTTCTATTACAATAATAGCATCTTCCTTTTTCTGGATGTGCAATGTTTCGTTCTTGAGTGATCCAAAATTCCTGTGAGTCTTAGTTTTATATTTCTTGGCAAACTTTGAATTTGTACCCTTTCTTGCAAATGTGCTTGTAGTAGAGAGAATCCAAGATCTTGCAGAAATTTACGTCGCAATATTTTTTTTTCAGTGTTATTCACATGGTAATTTCAGCAATGTTGATGCAAGAGTAAAAAACTACCATAGGCCATTGTTGGATTCTGAATGAAGAGAAATATTATTAATATTCCTTTCAGAATCCAACATAATCCACCATATCAGAGGCCACATTTGTAGATATTATTTAATGTAAATCTCTTGTCATAAACTATTGTTCATGTAATTACTTTGAGTTTTTTTTTTATTTAATCTAGGATATGTATTAATAATTGAAAGTACTCTCTAACAGATATGCTTAGGTGTTTATGGTTATTCATGACTTATTTTTCACGGTATTAACAACACCACAAATGGAAAGTACTCTATATAAAAATAATGTTTAGATTATTTTATTTATTCCTATATTGATAGTAGAAGAATTTGTGTTCATCATATTTAATTATATATTATTTGAATTGAAAAATATCCTTTTATTTAGTTTCTGTATGTAAAGGTAAAATGTTATGTAATGTTTATGCTTATGTACTGCTCTAATTGTTGTCATGGAGACGGAGTTAAAAATAGAAGGCGCGTGAGATGGAATTGATATGAGCTGGACAGTGAAAACAAGTTTTGGCGGGGAAAAAGGAGTGAAAATATAAAAACGGAAAGCGAGAGAAAACAACAGCAGTTGGTCGTCAGCCCTAGCACTAGAACTAGGGAACCAGGGACTGAGTACAATTGGAGCACTCAGCACAGTAATGGCACTGAGAACAGTACAATAGAGATGAGGAAATAATTTATTGGCAGTACGGAGTTAAATAAGAGGCTGTAGTACAAAGAATTAAGTGCTGTGATCAGATTACAAAGGATCGAAATGTAAATTGACAACTCAGAATATTGATATGGAATTCTGAAGTTAATGTTGTATTCCAGAGCTTTCAAGGAAGATTAGTAGAAAGTTGATTTTATTGTAAAGTAGTATAGGGAAGTAAAGGAATAAGTAGAAAAGGGAATTGTAAAGGGAATATGTAGATTTTCTAATGCAAGTGTGTCTTCCTATGTGATGTGCTGAAATTAAAGATCAAGTTAGCTTAAAGAAGATTACTTTTGAAATGTGTAGCTCCAGTGTGATAATTAACTCAAGTTTTTTAAGTGTGTCTCAGTGAATAATATGTGCAAAGATTTATTCTGGTAAGAACAGTTGTACCTTATAGCAATTTAGAGTTTATAAGAGTTATCTCCTTCTGTTAAATCCTAACATTAACTGTGGTGTTTATGCTAAAATTAGCTGAAGCTAGAAGATTAACAGTCTTCATCCCTTAAAGTGATAGCTATCTCTTGACTGAGCTATGTGATTTCTGACTAAGGGATAGATAAAGAATACTATTGTAAAAATATTTCCTGTGAATTTCAGTGGTAAAGAACTTTAGAACTATCTTTGCCTATTAAAGAGAAATTAGATTTTGAAGCTCAATGTTTAATACCAAAAGTTAAGTGAGTGTTATGTGTAGTTGAACTGAGTTATTTTTGCATTATCTTGTATCCAAAGTATGCTTATGTATATATTATATAACCTTGCATTAAATGTTTTGTTTTATTGATTTCAATTTGTTGTTAGCCTGATTCTTTTCCACTGCACCATTCATAAAATTATCGGACCTAGCAGGAACCTCAAATGTTAATGTAAAATTCGGCCTATATATAAACATTAGACTGATAAAGTTAATTAATATTTGATTACACTATTTTGCATAGACTAATCTGAATATAGGGTGGTGCAGTATAATAGAAATTTCCCTATATTTGGATTAGTAATCAACATACAATTAATTAACCTTAATAAGAACAACGTTAAAGCAAGATGGCGGATCAAAAGACAGGAAGGACTATCCAACACCATCTTCTTGTTGATATAGCACAATTATATGTTGAACACGATCCACAACATCTACTTCTCCTTTTGTATGGTTATAGGTAGTCAGAATTTTAGGTTTGTATTAAGCTCCACTCTCTGTATCAATGCCATCATCATCATGCAAACTTGATGCTAACAAAACAAATTTCTTTTTTTGGGGACAGTATGATACAAGTGTGCATTTATCTTTGAAAGCAAACATACTCGATTTTATAGGACGATTTGCTTGCAATAATTCAAGAGGTAGTTATCTTTCATTTTTTTGAACTGTTCCTATTACAGTAAATCTATATTTCTTTAGCAAGTTTTCAATCAAAGGAAAAGAAGTGAACCAATTATCTAAAGTAATATTTCTCCCAGAATTTTTGATTGGTTCTACTAGTCTCTCAACAACGTCGCCTGGTGAACTGCTCATGAAGTACGGCCCTTCCAGTTGTCCGACATATACCTCAAGATTAGCCGTACATTTTAGCATCACATAATGCAAAAATTTTAATACCGTATTTATTCGGTTTACTTGGTATGTATTGGCGAAATGAACGTTTTCCTCAAAAAGCTTCCAACTTTTCATCGATTGTAGCGAATACACCTAGATTGTATCCATTTTTGCACTTTGTAACAAATAGATCAAAAACTTCACGAATAGCTGCCAATTTGTCTAGCTTTTTTTCTTTCTTCACGTGTACTCTTATCATCAAATCTCAAACACCTCAAAAGGAATTTGAATCGCCTCACAGACATTGTTAGTCGAAATATTTCAATGCCTTTACCATTACTTCCAAAAAGATCTTCTAAATTCAAACAGTTTGCTTTTATATACCAGCAATATATAGAAGGCCAACTAAAGCCTGTATTTCATTTAGAGTTGTAAACTTGCCATCTTGTTCTCGAGTGTAATTACTAGCTAAACTTTCAATATACTTGTTCGTATTTTCCAAAATAATCGATAAAATAGAATCGCCTATAAAATAATTCCAAATATCAAGAGGTGACTGCAAATTTTGAGTGTCTTTTTTAGGACCAGATGATTCTTTGATTATATTGCATCTCTCAGTCCTAATACGTTTGTTAGTTCGCGGTACTGCTCTCCATAAAGTTCCATCTTTTCCCGGATAGAATCTATCCTCCAAACTCTCCGGGTTATCTTCAGCTGCTTCTAATGACACCTCATCGGTTTCGCTGCCACTCATTTCTTCCACATTGTCTTCCTCCTCTGAACTAACATCATTGTCTGAAAAATCTTCATCCTCTTCATTAGCGGAGCATTCATTCATCAGCTTCTATAATCGTTCTTGCTCCTTCTCATTGTCACCCATTTTGTTTTACCTAAAGAGAATATAATTTACCATATTGCAATTATATAAAAACATGTATAAAATATATTTTCTGTGTAAATATATAAGCCTGTATGTAAAAATATAAATAATTTACAAGTACTTACCAATTTTAAAAATTTTGATGACTGCTTATTCTTATAACACTAAGTGTCGCGTGGGATCTGTGAGTGCGCAATGCCTCTGTGGGAACAGTTGTTATCGCATCAACGTAATATTCTACACTAACATATGTCCTGCCTATATACGAAGCTATATAAATGCACAACCGGATTTAACCAGCCGCTTTAGAAATAAGCAAAAAAGCAAACGTGCAGACTCACAGTCTGCTGCAACCTCTGGAGGGTTAATAATGGGTTTAGGTTTTGAACAGAAAAAAGTGTCTGTGTACACATCTGTCTAAAACGCACTCATTACCCAGATCCTGAACTAAGAATGGGACCTACTGTTATTCCAGTAACTACAGAAACCAAGTTCTTGGGACTCATCTTTGACAGAAAACTCGCATTTCTAGCACACATTCGTCAACTAAGAGAAAAGTGCAAAAGAACTTTGAACCTCCTTCACACTCTATCCTCTACTGGGTGTGGTGCTGATCAAGCTTCATTGCTCCATCTTTATTGTGCACTTATACGTTCAAAGCTGGATTATGGGGTCCCAAGTGTATAGTTCAGCAAGACAGAGTAACCTACGATGGTTGGATTCCATCCATCATCAGGGTATATGGATAGCTACTGGTGCCTTTTGCACCTCACCCACTCCAAGTCTCTGTGTAGAAGCAAATGAACCGACTCTATCACTTCGACGGAACAGTTGTCTCTTAATTACGTCCTAAAAATAAAATTTCTCCCAGATCACCTTACATGGAATAGTATCTTCTCTCTGCATTGGGAAGCTCAATATCACACACATCAAACTGCTATATATCTTTTTGGTATGTGTATTAAAGAAACTGTGCAAGCTGTTAGTATAAATGTCGACAACATTAGCTATACTAAACATAACAGCATTCCTCCATGGCAGGTTTTCACACCATCCTGCAACCTCTCACTTTGTCAGCTATAGAAATCTTATACCCCATCATCCATTTACCTGCAATTGTTTAATGCACACAGAGCAGCACACGCTGATTTCTTACCCATCTATACTGATGGTTCAAGAACTAACACTTCTGTTGGCTGTGCTGCTGTGTTTTCTGACATCTCAAATCATATCCCACCAGACTGCAGTAATTATACAGCAGAGTTACATGCCATTCAGCTTGCACTTGTGCATATAAAAGAAAACTTCTACCAAAAGTGTGTAATTTATGCAGACTCATTGAGCTCTTTACAGGCTATCTCCTCTCCTATGTATAATCCACATCCAGTACTTTATGAATTGCTACACCTGCTTCACAAAATGAAAATCCTTAATTTTGATGTTCAGTTCTACTGGATTCCCAGCCACATCAGAATCAAAGGAAATGAGGCTGCAGATGCAGCTGTTAAATCAGCCCATATCTTCTCCACATACTGTTTGACAGTTCCATATACAGACTACAGACAACTTATAAGATCAAAGCTAATTGCTCAGTGGGAGTCAACATGACAAGAAACATCAACAAACAAATTATATAACATTAAACCTGAAATTAAACACTGGCATTCTAGTCAACGTACAAAGAGAAGGGAGGCGGTTGTCCTTGCTAGGCTCTGCATTGGTGACAGTCACCTTATGCATTCTCATTTACTGAGAGCTGATGACCCTCCCATATGTGAAAAATGCAACACACATCTCACTGTTCATCATATTCTGGTAGATTGTCAAAAATTTACACGAAAGAGGAATGAAATTTTCACCTATCTAACCAAGCCATATACACTCAGGGAAATGCTAGCAGACTCAGGAAAAGTGCATGAGTTTTTAATTTTAAAAAAGAATTAATTTGTACAAACACATTTGACCATAAATTTGTTTATATGTAAATACTTTTTTTTTTTGCTTACCTTAACTTTTATACATATATATTATTCATTAGGTTAAATCTGACCAGTTATGTATTACCATGGGCCTTGATCTTGTATATTTGTATCACCCTGCTGTAATTTTGTTAATATGTAAATACCATAATGCTAAACTTAAATTTTATGCATCAATGCTGTATAATAATTCCTTTCTGACTCTTTAAGCATTAGTATAATAATGTTATTGTAATCTTACTAGATGTAGACACTGCTTTCCTTGACTTGTTTTGTGTATACATATGTTAACCTATAGTTATCTATTTATATACTGCTGAAACCTCTGCAGTAATTTTGTTTATATGTAGATACTGCATCACTTAACATAGATTTTGTGTATGCATCTTATTTACTACTTTATTTTTCGAATAATCATGTAGTGCTGTAAGATATCTTACCTATTTGTGTATTTTCTAGTAATTCTGTTTATACTGCATTGCTAAATTTAATTTTCATCCATGCATATTGTATAATAATCCCTTTTTGCCTATTTTTGTACTGCTATAAAGGCATCTATTATAATTTTACATATATGTAGATACTGCATTCCTTGGCTTAGTGTTTCATATATTATGTATTAACTTATATTGTTCACTATTTTTGCACTACTGTAATAATCTCTGATCTTTTGTGTTGCTGTGCCCTCTACAGCAGTTCTGTTTACCTAGAGATGCTGCTTTGTGAAACTAGATTCTTGTACAGATATATTGTTTACAATTTTCTGTAAATGCTAATGTTGTAACCTTTAGTATGGCACAGAATGACCTTTGTAGTTTTTGTGCCAAATAAACCAACCAACCAACCAATCTTACTTCTGCTCAGTCTCATACCTCTCTCTTCCAGTACTTTCCTCCATCTTTCCAGTTTAGCTGTCACTTCTTCTCTTGAATCTGCATACAACATTGTCCAAGGCGTGTCTTCTCTCACCTCCTCCATCACCACCTCCATCACAATATTAAACAGAAATGAACTTAATGCTGACCCTTGATGCAAGCCAACTGTTACTTGAAAATGTTGAAAGTTTATTTTTCACTTGGTTAGACTATAATAAATTTAGTTTAATCCTTTATCCAAGTGTGAGCCAACAAAGTTTGTGGCTGAAAATAACTTCAGGACTGGGGTTGTACTACCTTACCCCAGTCCTGAAGATATTTCCAGATGCAAAATTTGTTTGCTCACACTTGGATAAAGGATTAAACTAAATTTATTAATGTTACTTGAAAACTTTCTGTCTGTCCCAGACAGGTCCGAACACTTGTCTTCACATTGCTGTACATTTCCCACACCAACCTGACATATTTCTCTGGAACCTTCTTCTCCCTCAGACACCTCCAGACTTCTTGCCTTGGCACTCTATCGTATACTTTCTCCAGATCAATAAATGCCAGATGTAGCTCCCGTTGTTTCTCTCGAAACTTTTCCATCATCTGGTGTAATCCAAAGATAGCATCTGTTGTTGATCTACCAGGCATGAAGCCAAACTGTTCCTTTACAATCTCCACCTCCTTCCTCAATCTTCCATCAAGAACCCGTTCTAGGATTTTCATTGTGTGGGACATCAACTTTATTCCTCTGTAATTTTTACAGTCTTGTACATCCCCTTTACCCTTATAGATGGGGACAAGAGTACTTTCCCTCCATTCCTCGGGTATATTTTCCTGTTGGCAAACTTTCATGAACAGGTCCCACAGCAGGTCAATTCCCTCTTCCCCCAGTGCCTTCCATGCCTCGATTAGAATCCTGTCTAGGCCCACCGCTTTTCCATTCTTCATCCTCTTCATGGCCTCCGTCACTTCCACTCTACTGATGTTCTGCACCATCCCCCTCAGAAGGCAGCCCATCTTCTCTGTGAGTCCTTGCATTTTCCTCATTCAAAAGTCCCTCAAAATATATTCTCCATCTGTTTATTATGACCACATCCCTCCATAATACTCTTCCTTCACCATCTTTGATTTGCCTCACATGTAAGATGTCCTTTGCTGCTTTATTTCTACATTTTGCTAGTTGGTAAATTTTTCTCTGTCCTTCGTTTCTAATTGGTCATACAGATCTTGATATGCCATGGCCTTTGATATGCCACAACTCTCTTGGCTTCTTGCTTTCTCTCTCTCTGTCCTCTTCCACTCTTGATTCATCCTACTTCTGCTTTGCCTTCCTCTTAGCTGTCACTGCTTCTTGTACATTATTATTCCACCACCAACCCTCCTTCTGCTCTCTAATCTTTCCAGATGTCTTGCCAAGCACCTCGATTGCACAGCTCAGGATTACTTTTGAATTATGTTTCCACTAATCTTGTACACTTTCCGGTCCATCTGAAATCCTCTCTAACACCATCTCCCTAAAATGATTCCTCGCACTCTTTTCTTTTAATCGAAACCACTTAATTGTCTTCATCCCATGGCTTCCAGAGGTTCTTATCTTCAATCTTATTTTAAAGCCTGCGCACAGCAGTTGGTGTTGCTGTGCCACTTGATCTGTTGGAATTACCTTACAATTTGTCACAACCTTAAGATGTTTTCTTCTATTCAAAATGTAGTCAATTTGTGAACTGTTGTTACACTTCTAAATGTTATCAAATGTTCTTCCCTCTTGTAGAAAAACGAGTTCACAATTGCCAGATCAAACACTACTGCAAAGTCCACAATCCTCTCTCCTTCCTGGTTCATCATTCCCACTCCATGGCCACCATGCACCCTTTCACAGTCTCTATTCTGTCTCCCTATGTGTCCATTCAAGTCTCCTCTGACAATCACCATCTCGTTTTCTTCCATTTCCCTAATTTCTTCATCTAACACATTCCAGAACTCATCTTTCTCCTCTACTGTACAGCCAACTTGCGGAGCATATACACATGACGACCACTTGCTCCTCTCCAAGACCCAATTTCATTCGCATGATCCTGTCGTTCCTTCTACCCACTTCCAGTACTTCGCCCTTTATTCTGCCACACACCACAATTCCGACACCATTTCTTCCCTCTTTATTCCCTCCAGAGTAGAACAATTTATATTCATCTCTCAGTTCCTTTGCCTTTCCCCCCCCCCTTCCACTTTGTCTCCTGCACGTCCAACTTCCTCTTCCTCATCATGTCTGCCACCTCTCTTTCCCTTCCACTCATGCTTCCAACATTCAATGTTCCAAATCGCAGCAACATCTCCACCTGTTTTGGGCATTTAGTGACATTTTGTGGACATTTTTGAACATTTAGTATAATTACTTTAATAATGCATCTAGAAACCTCCACCTCTTTTTTCTCTCTCTCTCTCTCTTAAATCTTTGATACTGTTTATAGCCAGTCATTTCTCCCTGCTTTTTTAAATCTTGCAGTTCGTTGATTTCTTCACATCACACTTCACTGTGTTATTTGAGAGGAATGTAATGTTTGTATAATGTCAGATTATTTTATATACATACACAAGCCATAGACGTACAAAAATGAATGAAATTCTTCTCTGTGACATCAAAAAATATCAGTGAAGTAAATATTCCATTCTTATTTATAGCAAATTAGTGTCTTGAACCATTGAAATATTTGCAGGATTACAAACTTAAGTTTCCAAGAGGGGAAACCTTGTCACACTTGTATGAGCCTTGCTACCTCATCTTCAATTGATTAAAAAAAAAAAAAAAAAAAAAAAAAACAAACACGATAAAATGATGAAGGTTCTGTTCTTTGCATCCTAGATAGGATACAAACCCAATGCCATTTGCTTGGAAATCTTTCCAACCAAAGGGCATAATCAAAACCAAATAAGCTACAGACTCTTCTTTATATTTCATTTGTGATGATATTAACTTTTTTAAATTTGGTATGAGATGATTTGGCAAACAGTGGATTTAATTGCTTGAATTGTTTTCTAAGCTTTGCTCCCCCACCAGCAGCCCAGCTATAATTTTATTTCATGGCCTTTAGGTTGAGAAATGTTGCCAGGGATATGTTTATTATTATTACATGACACCTCCAAGGAGTCCAAAGACTCATCGAGGGAAGGCACCTACTCTACTGCTCTTCATCTCCACCACTCTCATTTCACCAACTTCAGCAAACCACAACTATCATCATCATCATCTACATCAGTGGTTCTTAACCAGTTTTTCCCAGAACACTTGTGTTCCACGAACTGGTTACAAGCGTTCTGCTGGTGGAAGATGTCAACATGACACAGTTCTGAGTGAAAAAAAGTATCTCTTTAGAAAAACCGCATATCAGAAAAAAATAAAGTAGATATGTTTCCTTCTCTCCATAATAAAAATGTCAAGGGAATTATTTCCATTATAACAGAACATTTAACAATACTGGAAGAAAAGATTTCAAGTTACTTTCCTTCCTTAAATACACAATTTTGACTGGATATGAAATCCATTTGGCACAGTTAATACATCGAGTTGCGAATTTTCGTTACAAGAAGAACAATTAGTTACCTTGTCAATGGATCATACTCTAAAAATGAAATTCTCTGAAAAATAACTCTCGAGGAATTTTGCATTTTTGTCCAAGTGAATACCCAGCTCTCTCCACAAGGACACTGAAAATTTTGTTACAGTTTTCAATATTTATGGGAGTTCGGTTTCTAAATATTAACCAATATAAAAACTAAAAAGCATGACTTACTAATATAAACAAAGAGATGAGGGTAACTATGTCACATATTAGACCTGATATTGCTGAAATCTGCAAAAGCCAACAAACTCAAGTATCACAATAAAAGGCAACTCCTTGCATATTTTTATTGTTAGTTTTATGACCCTAATGCTTTTGGTGTTCCCCAAATTTTTCTTATAGTCAAAAGTGTTCCATGACTTTGAAAAAGTTAAGAACCACCGATCTACACCAATGCCATCTGCTGCCCACCAACTAGTATTTTCACAGACAATCACAAACATCCATGCCACAGGTAGGATTCAAACCCACAGCATTTTGGCTGGAGAGCGGATACACTAACTACTTGGCCAACCAGGCCAGCATTTATATTCGTTACACTTGTTCGTCGACTTAAGACCACACAAAAAAAAAAAATAATAATAATAAATCAGGCAGCTGCACATATGATAACTATGGGATACAATAGTTATCGTACGATAATCTGCATACAATAACTATCTCTCACATACACTCAGTTGCTTTCAAGCATCTGTTGTGTGTGCTGTATTAATTAAAATTCTACTGAAATACTACCCATAAAATGTCCAATAAAAGGAAAATGCCTTCATCTACAGATATGCCAGCTAAGAAGTCAAGGAAAACTATTGATTTAGAGTGTAAAATGAAAGTTATCCAGAAGTATGAAGGCAGAAAGAAAGTGAATACGATAGCACGTGACTTGAAGTGCCACTCAACACAACTGCTCTTATTCAACCTATGGATCAGGGTGCTATATCAGCATTCAAGGCTCACTACCTCAGAACGACATTCGCACAAGCCATCGAAGCGATAGATTCTGATACTGATTTATCTTTGCGAGACTTTTGAAAGCAGTACAGCATTCTTCAGTATATCAAGAATGTTTCGATCGCATGGGAATGTGTAACAAAGAATTGTATGTCGGGAATTTGGAAAACATGTCTAAAATGTTATGCGAATACATTTGAAGGATTTGAAAAAAGGAGAGGAACTGGAAGTGATTACAGAAAAAGTAGTTAAACTTGCAAAAAATCTTAAATTAGAATGTGAAATAGAAGACGTAGAGGAGTTGTTAGATTGTGAAATAAAAGAACTTTCAGATGAAGAGTTGATTGAATTGGAAGCACAGAGAGTGTCAGAAGAAAAAGCGAGAGTGGAAGAAGAGGAGCCAGAAAAGAAATTCACTGCAAAGAATTTATCAGATTCTTTTTCACAACTGAATAAAGCTCTCGCCAGTTTCGACACAAGACCCTAATGTCGAACGATTCACAAAGGTTGAATGTATCATTCAAGATGCTGTGCATTGTTATCGTGAGATATATGAAGAAAAAAAGAAACAAACTTCAAACAAAACCAGCATGTTCCTCATCAAGAGAACATCTCCTACCTCAACCCAAGAACATGATCCTGACGATTCAGAACCCAGCACAAGCAAATATTAAAAATTAATTTTGTAAATTTCATTTGTATCAATTTTTACATTAATTTTAGATTGTATTTTTGCGTTTAATTTACAGCAGTATGTATAGTATTATTTTTCACATTATGTACAATATACATAATTATAAATTTAAAAGATTATAAAAATAAATAAAGATTAGAAAGGTTAAAGAATAGTTAATAAATATATGGCCGACATACAACCAGATCGACTTATGACCTGTCAGCCAGAACGGAAGTCGGTCGTAAGTTGATGACCAAGTGTAGTTACATATTTATCAACATTTTGCAGTTTCTCAAGTATTCTTTTAAGATGATCTTGCTAGTTGGGGGAAGGAAAATTGGAGGACAGTTTATCATATTTTAAAGAATCTAATGAGGTCATTAACTTTTTCTTCTTTAGCTAGTTGAACCTCTAAGGTTCTTAGTTGCCTGCACCAGCTTCTTCCATTCCTTTCTGTCTTGAGCTTTTTTCATTCCAGTTCTGTACTCCAATCTCATCTGCATCTTTTTGATTATTATTCTCCCAATGCATCCACAGATCTCTGGATCGCTTCCATCAGGCTTCATCTTGAATCTTGTTTAGCCATTTTCTCCTCACCCATTCTTTCCACATGTCGAAGCCAACTCAATCTGCTTGCTTGAATCTCGTCAACTAAAAGTGGGGATCTATAGAGTTCATATAGTTCTTGGTTATGTCTTCTTCTCCATTCACCTGTTATGTTATCTCTTATAATTCCATAGACTTTTCTGAGGATTTTATTTTCAAAGATCTGCCATGTTTTTGCATCATTGTCTGTTATGCTCCAGGTTTCTGCTCCATACAAAACATTAGGTCTAATGTTTTGTATATTTCTATTTTAACTCTGCTTGGATAAAATTTTGGAAGATAATAAATGATGTAGTGAATGATAAGATCTATTGGAGGCATGTATTCTAGCTTTTATTTCTCTACTAATTTTATTATCTTGAGTAATCAATGTTCCAAGATATTTGAAGGATGTGGCACTTTTAAATTTCAGGTTATCAATGATAAAATGGTCATTTCCCTCTTGATTGTGATTTCATTCACTTATTATGGAGCACTTAATATGAATGAGGGATTAATTTTAGACGATGTGTACAAGTCACTTTATTCTGGCAATCATCACAAAGTTATGGAGAAAACTGATAAACCTAGCTGAGATTTTGTACAAGAATTGTTTATAATTTATTGTAAATGGTTTTTATTTTACCACTGTACAGCTATATTCCTTTCATTTGGTGTTCTTACCCTGTCAAAGCTACCAAATGATAAGATAGTAAAACTTGCTTTCTTAAATTTTGTTTATGATAATAAATTCATTTATTTACAAAATATAGGTGTAAAGTATTTTTCACAATTTAATTTTTTTAAAAGACTCAGAGACAAAAAAAAAAAAAAATTTATTGTATGTTAATTGTTCAGGTAGTTGCAGAGGGGGGTGGATCTCACTCACATCTAGTGCCAAAAGTAATTATACTGGGTTAAATAATGAGGTCATCTGCAGAATCCTTCAGGCTTGTTATAAAGGTAGGTTGTTAGAATAACTTTTTAGCAATGTGTGTGTGTGTGTGTGTGTGTATTATATATATACACATATGCACACTTTTCCATGTTCTTGGTACCAAGAACATGGAAGAATTCTAATTCTGATACATGAAAAATGTGAGGTAGAAGACTTGAAGAACTACCGACTTATCAATCTACTAACAGTGGTTTACAATGTGTTTACAAAAGTCTTCACTCATAGGCTTTGTACGACTCCAGACCTAGCACAACTAACAGAACAGGCAGGCTTTCATAATGACTTTAGTACAATGGACCATATTCGAGTTGTACAGCAGATTATTGAACGGTGTAATAAATATCATTACGACTATGTCTTGGTGTTATTGACTGTGAAAAAGCCTTTGATACACTTAAAACTTGTGCAATACTTAAAGCATTGTGAAACCAACAAGTGGAGGAGCCATACACCAGGACCATCAAATCAGCATACACCAATGCAACAGCAGCAATTTATTTCAATGGGAACATCTCTACTGTGAAAATACAGAGAGGTATAAGACAGGGTGACACAACATCTCCAAAATTATTCACAACTTGCCTAGAAGAAATATTCAAACTTCTTGATTGGGAAGGGAAAGATCTGAAGATAAATGGAAGATATTTAAGCTAGTTACGTTTTGCGCAGATAACATAGTTATTTTTATTAAATGGATAAGAATCCTATATTGTTATATAGCCAGTAAGTGAAACTCAAGATCGATAACTACGATCTATGAGTTTCAATGCCGAAAAACTATCGGCGAAGGCAATTCGAAGCCTTTTAATTACAAAATGCAAGCACACCTTTATGGCATTCGTATAGTGAAGGTATGTAAGTTCTTTTCACTAAGCTTTGATATTTTCCAGGTCTACCTACTCACTGATGAGACCTCAAAAAAGGTTGAAACCGGTCTGGGTAGTGACCTCCTCTCATAATGTAATGACAGTATTACATCTCCTAGGAGCTGTGTTTTACATTATGAGAGAATATCAAGAATAGTGAGAGAGCTTGCTCCACCTTTGCTTCGAATTGCCTTCACCGATAGTTTTTCGGCATTGAAACTCATAGATCGTAGTTATCGATCTTGAGTTTCACTTACTGGCTATATAACAATATAGGATTCTTATCCATTTAATATCTATTCAATTGCCAGAAAACTAGCCTTTTTTGCTTTTTATTTTATAGTTATCTTTACTTCAACTGCACATGAATTACAGACTCGTATCCATGAACTCCAAATCGCTAGCAAAACAGCTGGCCTAAAGGAGACCAAAATAAATTTAGTTTAATCCTTTATTCAAGTGTGAGCAAACAAAGTTTGCACCTGAAAGTATCTTCAGGACTAAGGTAAGGTAAGGTAGTACAACACCAGGCAACTCCTTGCAAAGGTGAAGCAAGCTTACATCGCTCCTATCTCAGTATCTCCCATAATGCAAAACACATCTCCTTGCGGATATGTATGATGTTATGCATTAAGGGAATGTATTCCTTTTAACTTAATTTTATTATATGTTAGACTATAATAAATTTAAACTAAATTTATTATAGTCTAACCAAGTGAAAAATAAACTTTCAACATCTTTCTCTAAATCCACAGTAATTTAATAAAAAAAGGTGGCACACCTTTTGGCAACTCCTATAGGTAGAGATGACCTTGCTATTGCTTCTGCCTGGTATCTCCACATATGGGCCTGGCTCTCACTGAAGAGACCTCAATAAAGGTCGAAACTAGTCTGGGTAGTGTCCCTTCCCTTAATGCATAACATCATACATATCTGCAAGGAGATGTGTTTTGCATTATGAGAGATACTGAGATAGGAGTGATGTAAGCTTGCTCCACCTTTGCAAGGAGTTGCCTGGTGTTGTACCACCTTACCCCAGTCCTGAAGATACTTTCAGGCGCAAACTTTGTTTGCTCACACTTGGATAAAGGATTAAACTAAATTTATTATAGTCTAACCAAGTAAAAAATAAACTTTCAATAAAGGAAACCAAGTTATGTACAATAGCTATGTACCAGAAATAATAAAAATCAATAAGGAAATTAAACAAGTAGATCATTACATGTTGAAAGTTTATTTTTCCCTAGGTTAGACTATGATAAATTTAGTTTAATCCTTTATCCCAGTGAGAGCAAACAAAGTTTGCGCCTGAAAATATCTTCAGGACTGATGCTCTCACCGGGATAAAGGATTAAACTAAATTTATCATAGTCTAACCTAGGGAAAAATAAACTTTCAACATCTTTCTCTAAATCCAGAGTAATTTAATAAAAAAAAAAGGTGGCAAGCCTTTTGGCAACTCCTATAGGTAAAGATGATCTTGCTACTGCTTCTACCTGGTATCTCCAACTCTGGGCCTGGCTCCCACTGAAGAGACCTCAATAAAGGTCGAAACTAGTCTGGGTAGTGGCCAATCCCTTAATGCATAACAGTATACATATCCACAAGGAGATGTGTTTTGCATTATGGGAGATACTGGGATAGGAGTGTTGGTAGCTTGCTCCACCTTTGCTAAGAGTTGTCTGGTGTTGTACTACTTACCCAGGTAAGATAATACAACACTATATTCAGTCCTGAAGATATTTTCAGGCACAAACTTTGTTTGCTCTCACTGGGATAAAGGATTAAACTAAATTTATCATAGATCATTACATATACTTAGGACAACAGATATCAATGGAGCAAAATATCATGGGCAAAATTAAAAGGCACATGATGTTTGGGTGGAAAGCATTTGGAAAATTATATTCAGTATTCAAAAGCTAACTACCATTATGCCTGAAGAGAAAAGTTTTTAACCAGTGTATTCTTCGTATATTAACATATGGCTGTGAAACATGGACACTAAATACAAAGGAAATTAAGAACAACACAATTTAGTCTGGAAAGAAGTATGTTTGGTATCACAAGACTGGATCACAAAAGGAATACATGGATAAGAAACAAAACCAAAGTCTCTGACGTCATAGGAAAAGTGAAACATCTGAAGTGTCAATGGGCTGGGCATATTGCTCGAAGACAAAAGAAGTACTGGATTGGATTCCACAGGAGGAAAAACGACCACGATGCCAACCTAAATCACAGTGGATTGATGATATCATCATATTTGCAGGAGTGACATAGGAGAGCCATAGGCAGACAATTTTGGAGTAATCTTGGAAAGGCCTTCATCCAGCAGTGGATCAACAATGGCTGAGAATGATGATGATATATACTTTTATCAGCCAACAATTTTTGAAAATCAGAGCCCAACTTGAATCATATACATATCGAAAGACTTGGGTGTTGTTGATTTTTCACATTAGTGCTTCACTGTATAAACAACACCAAGAGATGAAAAAGTAAATTCATTTATTGAATTTACTATATTTTTATAAGAAAGATTCCGGTAATTAGATCACATGTTTATTAAGCTGAATGACAATAAAAAACAAACCCGACAAGTTTCGTAAGGCGTTTGACTTACATCTTCAGGGGTCAAAGGTAACTAAAAGTTTAAACACAAGAAATGAGAAATTACTCAAAATAATTCATTATATACAGTTGTGGCTGTCTAACTGTTGTTAAATTGAATATCCGAATGTAGATGCAGTGTAATGCTAAGTTTGAACAATGCTGGATGCTGCCACGTTCTGTTGTTCACGTTCACATTGTCCGAGGTCTGACTTGGGTATAATTTTTACCAATGCTGACCAAACTTGGTGTAGAATTAGGCTCTGGTTTTTTGGAAATTGTATGGTAAGCATACCATACAACTTCCACTGGCCATAATGTACTCTGGCAAAAAAACAAACATGTCTTACATTGAAAAAAAATTGTTACATAAGGAAATTTAAGGAAGCTGCAAACATGCTTAGACTTCCAACTCAGTGTAACAAATGAATTATTTTGAGTAATTTCTCATTTCTTGTGTTTAAACATTTAGTTACCTTTGACCCCTGAAGATGTAAGTCAAACGACTTACGAAACTTGTTGGGTTTGTTTTTTATTGTCATTTAGCTTAATAAACATGTGGTTCAATTACCTTAATCTTTCTCATGAACTGCTAAACCACAGAAACCTTTACTATATTTTGCTGGTTGTTCTATCCAGCATCGTCAGAGCACAATAGCAAATTATAATTGTGACAAGCGCTACACTAAAACATTAGAAACAATTCAATTTGTAACTGATATGGAACTAATGTCTTAACAGGGTGACCTCTGTGGGCTGGTTAAACATAAAGTTAATTTGGAGAAGTCAGGCTGTCGGGTTTCAGAATGACTCGAAGACAAGATCAATGATGGACAGTGGAAGATATTTGACCCAGATCTTTGACATATTAATGCAACCCTACTGGTTGAGGTTGAAGGAGCGCTTCATAGCAGATGCTGATTTTAAATATAGTCTTTCTGACCTCTAGCAACTTCTGTTTAAAACTGATGTCTTCCATTTAATCCTGTGTGAAAAAAAAAGTATCCAGAGCATGGTTTGTTAGTTCTAACTTGCCATAAAGATGATGGTGGATATAATTTTTGTGTTCTTCAAGGTGAATGTTAACTGTCTGTGAAAAGTATGCCAAACTGCAAGTGTAAGGGGAAGAATTTGATGCATAGGAGAGTAGATGAAGGTAGCTAACTACATGAGTGGTTTTACAAATGGCATGAGATGGCTAGTTGTGTGATTGCTTATGTAAGTATACCTTACTGTATGTTGATTTTCTGTAGATGGAAAAGGATAATCAGCCATTGGAAAGTTTTATCACTAGTGTATATTTTCTATAGTGAAGTTAATTTTTGATACTGGCCGTTGAAATGTGCTAAAAATGTATTCAGTGTGTCTGCTCCATGAAGCCAAATTGCAAACACATCATCAGCATAGTACAGCCAGACATTGGTTTGAATGTAGCTGGGTTGAGTGTTTGGTTTTAAAAATGTTCTATGTAGAAGTTGGCTGGAATAAATGATGAATTCGAATAATTCATTTGTCGTATTAGAGGGGAAATGTGGCTTAATAAGGTCAAGGGTCTTTGACAAAGGTATATTGGTGAACAGTGAAGTAATGTGAAGTCTCACCGTGATGTCAGAATTTGTCAAGGTTAAATTTTTTTTATTAAAGTTTAAGGTTCAGTGAATTTTTTTAGGGTAGAAAACCAGTGAAATTAGTAATTTCAAGAAATATTTTTTTCATCTTGTTTTGTTTATATTGTGAACCACTGATGTGAACAACTTTAATCATGATGTTCTGCTAAATAGAGCATGTTAGCAAAACATGATTCTGTGTGTGTGTGTGCGTGTGCGCGTGTGTGTGTGTGTGCATGCGTGCGAATCTTATTCTCAGAAGATTATAAATGTGTTGCATACTTAGTACCACTGACTGGCTAAGTGATGAGTTTCCAGATTATTTATCTGGAAATCATTCTAATATATATATATATATATATATATATATCTAAATTAGGTGTGAGACCACTCAATTATCCCTTCATTAACATTCATTGATGCAGCTGGTGAAGATGACATCTCTTCGGTATTTATTTAAATAGAATTACGTGTTAAGCACAGTTAAACATTTAATTCCATCTATTGATTCATTGGACATCATCAGATGCCATATGGTCATTCCGCTCCTTGGCATGTGCCACACCAGTCCTCGTCAGTGGGTCTGCTGTATTCTTTTCTGGAGGCTTCAACTCTCTGAATATCACACTCCAGACACACCATCCATCTCACTGAGAGTCTACCACTTCTCCTTTTTCCAGGAACTTTACCTTCTATTACTGTTTTGAAAAATCCTCCTTTCAATTTGTCCAAAGTATTTCTAATTTCTTCTGTCATTATCCTTAAGGAGCCTTAAAGTTCTACAAATTTTTTTCCAGGACCCATCCATTTCACCTTTCAATATAAGATAACAGCCTTCTGTAACATCACATATAAAAAGCAGCTATCCTTTTCCTGTCAGATTTCTTTAGGTTCCAAATCTCCATTTATAAGTCGCTGTTGGAAACAGATGCATCCAGAATCCTCAGATTTGGTCCTTAAAGATAAATCCATCTGTCCAGATTTCAGAAAAGTCTGACTTTCGTTTTAGCCATTCCTAATCTTCTTTCGACTTCTGAATAGCAATTCCTCATGTTAATAATGGATCCTAAGTACAGTGGTGCCTTGTAGTTCATATTTAATTCGTTCCAGAAACCCATTCGGAGTCCAAATCAAGATTTTTATATAAGAAATAATGGAAAGCGAAATAATTTCCCATATCTAAAAAATTTCAATAATTTTTTTTATTTTATCTATTTTAGGTTTTTTAATGTTAATAACTTGGAAAAAATTAAACAAAATAATCTTATATTTATTTTATTGATTTTAGTTATTACAACATAAAAATAACATTGAAGAATATTTTTTTAATATAAAAATCACAAAGACGAAAATAATGCTCCTGTTGTTAAGCGTCTTCTTTCTGCTTCTTAGTTGGAGTTGAGAATGCTGATTCACGTTCTCTTTTTTCTGCAGAGAAGAATCTATCTAATATTTGGCACTGACGATTTTCTTTGATATTTTTAAAATAATCCATTACATTGTCATTGAATAAGTTGATATTCCTGGTCACTACTGTCTTATTAGGGTGCCAATTTTCCACAATAGCTTGTGTTCTAACCCAAACAGAGAACAATTCTTGAAAGTCGGCATTGGAAATGCATCTTTTGGCATCCTTCTCTTCGATAAAAATTTTTTTTTCCACTTCTTTTGGTTGTTGATCGTGAAGATGTTGAAGTTCTTCTGTGCTGAGTTCGGTTTTATGATCATCTATTAACTCCTTTACATCCTCATCACTCACCTCTAATCCCATAGCTTTACACAAAGACACAATTTCATTTACAACAGATTCTTCTTCACAACTTACTACTTCACTCACTGAAATACAATCTGGCCAGAGTTTTTTCCAAGCAGAAATCATTGTTTTAATTCTTTCCATCCCTTATCGACGATCCTTAAGCAATGAGTTCTGTGGCATTGGTTTTTTTCAAAGCACTTTTGAAACATTTTGTAATGGAAAATACTAGGGGTCAGAGAGTGCTTGACCTAGTAATTACATCTGAGGATTTGGCTGTAACAAATATGACCACATTGCCACCAGTCGGTGAGAGTGATCATAGGGTCTTGACTTGGGAGGTGGCTAAAGGTGTAGAATTTGCAATTAAGACAAGGTACATGTGGAATTATCGGGCTGGAAAGTGTGACAAGCTTAGGAGTTTGATTGGTTCAGTGCCATGGCATGTATAACTGCAAGGACTAGAAGTCGATAGTGCATGGGAGGTAGTTAAGAAGTGTTTGCATGAAGCAATGGCTGACTGTATACCTAGAGTCCGAATAATAAATCAAGTAGGGGTTAAATGGATGAATAACACCATTAATCTTGAGCTGCAAAAAAAAGAAACAACTATGGAGGGAATTTAAGGAGAAAGGTGACCGGCAGGCACACGAACGGTATAAAGCGCAGGCCAGAAGGGTAACGAGTGTGGTAAGAAAAGCAAAAAAATGATTACGAAAGAACATTGGCCATGCAGGCTAAAGAGAATCCTAAACAGTTTTTTAGATATGTAGCAAGTAAAAGGAAAAATGTACATGGCAGAATGATTTTAAAGAATGCCGATGGTAGGGAGGTAACTGAATCAGTTGATATAGTTGAGTTACTGAGTGAGCACTTTGCAAGAATATATCATCCAGGTGGTGACATTGCAGAAACGAATGTACCAGTATATTATACGGGAATTGTGGTGAATGAAGTGGAGGTGAGTAGTCTCTTGCATAACCTCAGTGTCAATGCATCTGTGAGATTGGATGGTATACCAGCTCATGTCGTACGAGAAACAGCTAAAGAATTGTCAGTACCCTTGACCATTTTGTTTAATTTGAGTCTCGGGTCTGGATTAGTGCCGAGGGAGTGGAAAGCAGGGAAAATAGTTCCACTGCATAAAGGTTGTTCCAAGACTGCTGTTGTAAATTACCGACCGATTAGCATATCAGGAATCATTGTCAAGGTCTTAGAGAAATTAGTCAAGAAAAGAATACAGGATATGATAGGTGAAAATGGGATATTGTATGGGGGACAACATGGTTTTGTGAAGGATAGATCATGCCTCAGTAAGCTCACGTTTTATAACACAGTGATGGCTGAACTGGATAGGGGTAATGGGTTTACAGTAATACTACTGGACCTTGCCAAGGCTTTTGATAGGATACCACATAGAACCCTAATCAGTAAACTGGAGCAGATGGGGATAGATATAGGGTTGGTGAGATGGATAAGAGGGTGGTTGAAGGAGAGATACCAGAGAGTGGTTTATTCAGGAGTGGAGTCTAAAAGACGGCTTGTGACTAGTGGAGTGCCACAGGGCTCTGTTCTTGGACCACTGCTTTTTCAATTTGTTCATCAATGATATAGGAAACGATTTGAGAGGAAGTGTTCACTTGTTTGCTGATGATGCAAAGTTGGGTAGAGCAATTATGAGTACACAGGATGTCAAAATTTTACAGGATGATTTGGATAGTTTGGAGGACTGGGCTAGGAAAAATGGATGTCAATTTAATGTGCCAAAGTGTAAGGTTATGCACTTTGGGGTGAAAAGAATAGCAGCAGTATATCGCATTGGTGGAACTGTACTCCAGGAGATCGATGAGGCCAGGGATTTGGGAGTGTTGGTGGATAGGGAATTGAAGTTTAGGGGGCACATTGCAAAAGTGACTAAAACAGCTCACCAAATCACTTGGCTTCTGAAAAATACTTTAACATGCAGAGACAAACAAGTTGTTGTTCCTCTGTATCGAGCCTTGATAAGACCCCCATCTGGACTACTGTGCCCATTTATGGGCACCAGGGTTTCTTCGTGATGGGGAGGAAGTGGAGAGGATCCAGAGACGAGTGACCAAGATGATAGCAGGTCTGTGGAATGAACCTTATGAGAATAGTTTGAAGATTTGTGGGTTGCAGAAATTGGTCGATAGGCGAAGGAGGGGTGATATCTTTTCTGAAGAGATCTTTTCTGAGCCTACTTTAGCATTTAGATCTCCCATAATGATTGTTATGTCATCTGATTTAGCATTGTTAAGTGCATTTTGAATGCCTTCATAGAAACATTCTACATCTTCATCTGGGTAATCAGGAGTAGGTGCATATATTTGGACAGTAAAAATATTAAAAGGTTGAGCTCCAATTTTTGATGCAATTACTCTATCACTTATGGGCCAAAATCCAAGTAAGGATTGGGCAATCTTATTTTTTAGTACAAATGCTACTCCATTCCTTTGACTGTCTCCACATGAATATATAATTGAATGACTCTTTCAGTTTATTTTTCCACTATTAGTCCATTTGACTCTGATACCAGCATGTTAGTTTTCATTGCTTCAAGTTCTTGTATAAGGTTGTCTAACTTCCCAGCTTCATATAAGGTTCTTACATTCCAAGTTGCAAGCCATAAGAGAAGATTCTTGGTTTTCAGATGTGAAGGATCAGGAGATACCCTCCCAACAGGTTTAAGGTATCTTATTCATATGCTATTTGTTGCAGAGGGCCCAGCAAACTATGTCACATAGTTTGCTGTCATGCCTTCGTTATCATAGTCAAATTAAATTTTAGTCATCTGTTAACTCTGCCATTCCAGTCTTCAAGTGCAACAAGGAGGAGACACTCTCCTTCACTACAGCATAAAATGCTGATATCCTTAAACGATAGGAGGGCACAAAATCTGCCATACTTGCAAAAACATTTGCTGTGTTGGACAAACAGTGGAGAAATCCGTCCAAAAGAACATGCCAAAGATGTGGGGAAAAAAAATAAATGGACACATAAATCAGGGCATTTCACACAGTGAAAAAAAAAAAAGGCAAATAAACAGGAAAACTCACTAAACTGCTATACATAGAATTCAACAGTTATCTACAATAGATATAAGGAAGTGAGCAAAATGATATGATGTTTTATTCGATATAATAAAAACTAGTCTCATCTTCAACCAAGTATGGGCAGCATATATACAAGACCTGCATATAAATAAATTAAGCTATGAGAAAACTTATACAGCACACTGGAACAATGAGCCACATATTGGATGCCTTGCTATGATATTCACTATCTAGTTCAAGTTTAATTTGAATAACAGTTAATTCAGAAATCTCTCTGTTTATACCTCTTTTATTTTTCTGTTTGTTTTTTTAATCTGAGGAAATACCCCAAAACGGTGCATAAAATGAGTAATTAAATATTATTATTATATGGGTATCTCCACGGAGTCAGAAAGACATATTGCAGGAAATATATAAGGTCTCCTTATGTTGACATATTCACCGTTATTCGCACAATACCTATCCTACCTCTCCTTAAATTCATTCATTCATTCCACCCATTCACCACCTTCAAGCAAAAAAAATCTAGTCTTAACACCCTTGTTACCACACACACATTTACACAATTTCCAGGGGTTGACCCCCTCCTGCACTGTATCGAAAACAGTCATCAGTGTCAATCATATAAAACTTTTAAATAATTATTTTGCTTTTATGATATCTCCTCTCTTATGCCAGTCAGCTAGTTTTTGGAGCCCACAGATCTTCATTATATTCTCATAGGAAGCATTCCAGAGACCTGTCACTTGCCTCTGAATCCTCTCCACCACAATTCATCACCAAGGAATCCAGGTGACCAGATCTCTGCATAGTAGTCCAGATGTGGCCTTATTGATACTTTATAAAGTGGAACAGTAATTATCCTATCCTTCCTTGTCAGTGTGTTCAACAACCATATAATTTGATGTGCTATTTTGGCTACCTTTGCAATATGCCCTCTAAACTTTTTTTTTGTTTGCTGGACACAATCCCTCCCAAGTCCCTTGCTTTGTCAACTTCTTTCAGTTCACTTCCATCAATTATGGTACATAGCATTTGATCTCATCCTCCCAGAGTGCATTACTTTACACTTGGCCACGCTAAACTGGGAGCCATTTCCCTTTGCCTATACCACCAACATGTTTTAGTCATCTACATCACCTTCATTGACTATGGCTCTTCCCAGTTTTGCAGCAAACAACTAGATATTTGCCATCAAATTATTTCATATATCATTAATGCACAAATTACACAACAGCGGACTAAGTAATGAGCCATGAAGTACACCACTAGTCACCTGCCTTCTCTTGAACTCAACTCCTCCATAAACCCCTCTTTGTTATCTCTCCATCAGCTACCCTAATCCAAATCACAAGCTTCAGATCCATTTGCTCCAATCTATGCAACAGTATTTCACGTGGAATCCTGTCAAATGCCTTGCAAAGTCCAGCGATATCACAGAGTAAGCATTTCCTTAATCCAACACCACTGTCACTTTATTATAGAAAGTAAGTAAATTACTAAGGCAAGACACAAAACCATGTTTCCACTCCTAAATTATCATATTTCTGTACATCCAGTCCTGAATTCTGATTCTTACTAACTTCTCCAAAACCTTAACTACTACTCCTGACATACTGATTGGCCTATAATTTGCTACTTCTGTCTTAGAGCCTCCTTTATGCAGAGGAATTATTTTCCACTCCATTTGGAACTCTGTCTTATTAAATAGTAGAATGAGATTGCAAAGTTGAACTCATCACTCACTGCACCAAGGTGCAGTGAGTGATGAACCTTTTCTTAAAGTCATTCACATTATCTGCATCCAACTCCAAAGGTAATCCATTCCAGTCACACACCCTTTTTATTTTTTGGTGAAAAATTTGAGTCTTGTCACTTTCTTGACTATATACATTCTCAACTGCTATGGATGCCCTCTTGTCCTTTCCCTACACTCCATAAAATTAAAAATCCCATCTACTGGTATCCTACATAACCCTAAGTTTGTAGGTCTTTATCATATCACTGTTCTTTTTCTTGTTTGCTAGTGTATGCAGTACATACATTTTCAACCTAGGACTAATGCTTTTCTCGATATCTTGCTTGAATAATGGTAATAAAAAAATATAGAAATTGTACACCTATCAGTTTTTTTTTGTTTTTTTTTGTCATTAGTGTATACAATGTCACACAAGTAATTAACTGTTTATTATTAACTGTAATAAACTGTTTATGAGTTTTTTAAATTGTTCTTATGTATATATGAAGGCATCCCATTTATGCAGTGAGATGCCTGATGCCTCATTAAATGCTGTTTCGTTATAGCACTTATGCTTCATAATTCTTGAATGAAAATAAGTGAATGCAGTCATTACTGCATCATCAGTTATTTTCTTTTAGTCATTCAGTGCACTTTCTTGCAGAATACATATATGCAGTCAGCTGCTGTGTACATTGTTTGGCAAATGCAGACAAGAGCTTCTGTAACTACAACCAGTGGATCATGGAGTAACCTCAAAAGACCCACTGTCTGGATCCTCATCTAAAGTACAGTATAATTAGTGACTTTTGTAAAATATTGCTCAAAATTTCATTATTGTTCTTCTGTATTTGTATTTTCACATGTCTAATAAAATATAATATTGATGATCAGGGCTCCAGAAATCTACTTTCTACAGGTGAGTTATCAGAGACAAGTGAATTGTGATTTTTCAGCCTCATTCCAAATGGGAGGGGGAAATCAGCTAATTCCTTTTATTCCCTTATGAAGAATATGCAAGGCTGTTCTAACCCTATCTGACTTTTGGACACTGATTGGGCAATTTGGTCTATGCTGGTAGCCAATCAGAGATAGCTGTTACAAGACTACCGCCAATTTTAAGCAGCATCCAGTGAAAAGATGAATGCATTCAAAATATTGGGTTGTTGCAAACGAAATGGCCATTGAATGACTGTCAGATTTCTACTTGTTGCTGAAGAAAGCAAGCGCTGAGGTATATGCAAATTTTTTATGGCATGTGAGAGCGTCACACGTGGGTGATGCAATTGTAGTATTTGCTTCGTTCAACGAGCATTAAACATTGAATACTACTGACATCAAGTCAGTTAAGGTTGCTATACCTTTACGAGTTAAACTGGGAAATTCTGCAGCGGCTGCAGTAAAAAACATCAATAAAGCATTCGGTGGAGGAACAACTAATGAGAGATCCGCTCGCCATTGGTTTGCAAAATTTCGCTCAGGAGATTTGAGGCTACAAAATGAACCTCGTGCCCATCGTCCTTCCTCCATTGATTCGAATGAATGAAAGGATTTAATCGAATCAGATCCACGACAAACTGTACAAGAGATCGCCCAGACACTAAATGTATACTTCTCAACTGTTTTCACAGCACTCGGCAATAATAGGAAAAGTAAGGAAGCTTGACAAGTGGGTGCCTCACAAACTCACTGATGAAAACAAAGCACGCCGTTTGGCTCTTCTCTCTCTTAAGAAGTAAAGAAAAAAGGTTCCTGCAATGAATTGTGACTGTGGATGAGAAGTGGATATTCTATGACAATCGTACACGTTCGTCGCAGTGGTTGGGAGTGAAAGATGCTCCAGGAAGGACTCCAAAGGCACCTCTGCATCCAATGAAGATGTTTACTGTATGGTGGTCTTCTGCTGGTGTTATTCACTACTCATTCCTTCCATGAGGTGAAATGATAAATGCAGCTCGATATTGTACAGATATGCGGTGCATGACAAATTGCGCCTTAAGCAACCAACACTTGTGAATAGACATGGAATCCTATTGCTTCAGGATAACGGTTGACCACATACGGCAGTGTCAATTGTAAGCCAACCATACAGCAAATCAACAATTTGGGATACAAAATTCTGCCTCATCATCCATACTCTCCTGACATTTCCCCAACAGATTACCATTTTTTCCAGCACTTGAGCCATTTTTTTGTCCAAGAAATACTTTGCCAACGGCGTATCAATTTATCGGGCAGTTGAGGACTTCATCACTTCCAGAGACACTGATTTTTACAAATGTGGTATAAATGACCTTGCCACATGTTGGCAACAATGCATTGATGCTGCTGGAGATTACTTTGATTAAATAGGTATTCTTCTTCTTTTTATTCTCTTCTTTTTCAATCATCCTTAAAATCGCCCATTTCATTTGCAACAACCCAATATATTATTTTCTTCACACAATTTATGTTAAAAAAAACATAAATTGTGTGAAGATAAAAAAAAACAAAAAAAAACATCGTATTATTTGATCATGGGTAACTGCCAATGAATTTATTAAAGAAGTTTTATTTCCAGAGAAATGCAAATAAAATTTCTGGATCTGAAATCCTTAATACAAACAATACAATATTCCCTTTTAAAGAATCACAAAAATACTTGCAATTTTAATTCCTGGTTTTCTCTAAAAGTCATAACGCAAACCAGTCATCTTCACTTTTTTCCATTGTTTTATCTCTTTTTAAGGTTCAGAACTTTATTTTTCTTTCTATATGAAAGAGACTACAAAAAAAGAATAGTCATTGAAAACAACCTACCTTGTCTTCTTCTCTCAACAATTGTTCTGTCATCATTGTTTCATAACATAACAATTGATAACTTTTAAACATTTTACTTTCTATTTATTTTATATTTCAGAGGTGATCCCTGGAAGTTATCTAAGAGTGTGGTGAAGAGGAATGTGAGGCATAGACTTTTTCTTTATTTTTTACATGGAGAATTGTTAGTGGATGGAATGCATTACCAGAATGTGCTAATGGAAGGAGTGTTAAGGATTTTAAGATTCAATGTGATAAATATGTTGTCAGTTGAACCTCCCAAGATGAGTTTGTGGCTCTAATAATATGAAAGACTTCATAAATATTTGCTATCTAGTTCCAAAAATTCCCTCATTTCTCATATAGTATTATAGTGTTCTTTTCACTTCATCACACTTTTGATTTTCATTTCAGTAATGAAGTGAGAAAAATGTGCTGTTATTACATATAGTTAGAGCACTGTATTTGAAAATAGTACCTTATTTACTTGCTTATAACTCGCACCCCTGATTTTACTTTAGGAGAGAAAAAATTTAAAAGTTTCACATATACCTCGCACACAAATGTCGAGCGATAACTCGCTCCCCCACAGTAAACAACATGCCTTCCCTAACAGCTGCTATACTGCAGATGCAAGAAAAAAAAGTAGTTTTATTGTATCATTGAAAAAAGTACAGACATTTGGAGTCTGTGTGACATATTTCTCAACAAATAGTGCAATTAGAGACAACTGGGATAAAAATGGCACTAACTAATGAATCGCAATGAATCGCATAGCAAAACATATTTTGCATTGGCAAAACACAATATCTAACTAAAAACTATTGTTTTTAGTTAGATGCGTGAGTCCGCCTGCTAGCTTGAATGCAAACAAGCAGCAATAAAATTCAACCAAAAATGTTAAAAATTCGTAAACCTGTTAAAACTAAGAAATATATAGTGAATGTTGTTATGGCGTTTCAGATATTATGGAATTCGGTTGAAGAGAATTAGCATTTCAACTCAAAAATTGTCAGCTTGCCTTTGTCTTTGGGTCACGCACCAATCATATGCACGTCTTCATAGCTGCTCTATCTTCTACTGGTCTACCACTGCTATTTGTTTTGTGCTCTGCTTTCACTTCTCATTATGTATCTCAAGTCTTGTAAATTACTGGTAACTTTTACTTGAAATAATGGGAAAGAAGATGACTCTCTTTGGGGAAAGAAGATGACTTTGATGATGCACAAATAGAAACTGCTTTTGAGGCTGGAAGTAGTGATAGCGAATAGGAAATTCTTGGTAAGTCATACCCATTTTCATTTTTTTTTCCTGAAAACTTTAGTTTCCAAAAATCCCTACATATATCTTGCACTGTGATTTTTTAGCTTTTGTTTTGGGGAAAAAGGTGCGAGTTATATTCGAGTGCATACGGTAAATCTTGTGCATACCAACACACTTGAAGTGTGCAAGAAAACAGTTGTTTTTCATCTCATAAGTACATTTAAATTAAATTAGTTACCATTCCCAGTACATAAATGCTTAATCAATTCAATGCATTCATATAATTCAATATTAACCTTACATGTATATACATACACACGACATCCATACCGACATGACTGGTCACACGACATGTTAGACTCCAAACCACTGTCATATGGAAAATTTCATCATACATGATAAATTACTGCCTTTTTTTTTTAAACCTCTTGTAGATGCATGTAATGGTTTAATAACATTTTAAGCAGTTATATATGTGTGTATAAATAACAAATAAGCATTAATTTCTGTCATTTACTAAAATGAAGATTTTAGAATAATTTAGAACATGAAAGTTATTCTGAATAACTTAAGGGATCATGCCAACCATTAAGTGTTTCCATTTCAATAGTAAGATTGTCTCGTTTACAGATAATTGTAGTAGTAACTGGTGTAGCAATTTTTGCTTCCGTAAAAACTTTATCATTGTTTTTAACAACTATAACAATTGTAGTGTGAGGTAAGTTTAGTTTGTGGCCTATCTCAGTGTTTGATACACCATGTTCACTAAGTTTAATAATTTTAATATTAGCATATAACATAACAGGCTTGGGAATCCTTTCCTTTTCACTGGAAGCAACAGTTCCCTTTGATTTTTATCTGCCATTATTAACAGCAATAAAATAAAATAATAGTTATAAACACTTTACATTTCGCAGCTACAAGATACACACACACACACACACACACACACACACACACACACACACACACACACACACACACACACACACACACACACACAGAGAGAGAAAGAGAGAGATGTAGGAAGCAATGACATCATAAAGAGTTCACAAAAACTGTGCATTGTTTATTCAAGGGAGCGTGAGTCGTTAAAACAGTCATATGAGAAAATGAAGCATCCTATAAATGTGCATTGGTCATAATTGAAAAGTGTTGTAAAGTGGGGTATTACTAATACACAATCTATTATTTAAAAAAATTAATCCTACTTTTCTCAGAGCTCCATTAACAAAATAAGCTGGTAATTATAAACACAAATTAAAGTTGGCACAATCTAATTAAATGTCCTAGCACATCTATACATCATAGTCTTCCAACCTTTATCGCTTGTGTAGGTGCACAGATGTAATATGAGGATGGTCTGAAAAGTTCTCGGCCTCAATAATACATGGCAACACTATCAGCAAGAGATTTTTTTTCTGAACTGCTACATCGGTCATAAGTAACCATGTGAAATTGCAAGTCATTCTATCAAGTAGTTTGTTTTATATAGCTGTCTGAAGCAAAAGTGTTGTCTTTATCCCTTGAAATGGATAAAATTGAGTATCATGCAGTTATAAAATTCTTTGTAAAAGAGGGTTTAACGGCAAAAGAAATTAATTCGTTTGACGTACATAAAAGTTTATGGGCACTCTTCTCCTTCATTTTCAACAATTAAGAAATGGACTACTGAGTTTAAACGTGCCTGTCCCAGCCTCGAAGATGATCCATGTGAAGGATGTCCAAAAAAAAGTGTAACAACACCGGAAATCATTGATCGAGCGCATGATATGGTATGGGATGACCGGCGAGTCAAAGTGGGTGAAATTGTTGAAACAATAGGCATTTCAAAAGAATGTGTAGAATATATTTTACATGAAGAATTGCATATGAAAAAGTTTTGCGCAAGGTGGGTGCTGCGATTGCTCATATCAGATAAAAAATGCACTCGCATAAAAATCTCTGAACAGTGCTTGGAGCATTTTAACAAGAATAAAACTGATTTTGTGCATCGATTTATTATTATGGATGAGGCTTAGATTCACCATTACACACCAGAATCCAAAAAGCAGTCAAAACAGTGGACAGAAGCCGGTTGTTCAATACCAAAGAAGACAAAGTCGGTTCCATCAGCAGGAAAGGTCATGGCATCGGTGTTTTGAGATGCTAAAGGCATTTTGTTTATTAATTATCTTGAAAAGGGTAAAACAATAACTGGGGAATATTATTCTGATCTTTTAACCAGACTAGATAAAAAAATTTGTGAGAAAAGACCCGGTTCACAGAAGAAAAGAAATAATCTCTTTTGGCAAAAAAATCAAGTGTTTTGGCAATGGGAAAATTAAGGGATCTGCACTATGAATTGTTGGAACATCCACTCTATTCTCCAGATTTGGCTCCCTCTGACTTCTATCTCTTCCCAAAACTAAAACTCTTCCTCCCTGGTCAGCATTTTTCTTTGAATCAAGAGGTGATTGTAGCTGTAGAGGGGTATTTTGCGGATCTTACTCTGAACCACTACAGGGACAGGATAATGGTGCTGAAGCATCCCCGGAATAAATGTATTAGTCTTAAGAGAAATTATGTTGAAAAATAAAAATAATTTTGAAATTATAAATTCATTTTTTCATTGTTAGGCCGAGAACTTTTTAGACCATCCTCATACAGTATTGTCCTAAGCTTGTTACACAGTTCACAACATGAATTAGCTTATCATCATCAAATTCCTGCCATGTACCCTCAAGGGGTGTACAGGATAGGATAGTACTACATGAAAAATTTACATCATTATTAACTTCCTATCTACAATTTTCCTCCAAATCAGTCTGTTACTTGTCAAGACACCAACATTATCAGATCTCATTTCTATTGTTTAAGGCACTTTTTACCATATCAATCCACCTATATCTTGGTCTTCCTCTGGGTCGTTTTTCTGCCAACCTGGCAGAGAACACCTGTTTTGCTAATCTGTTTAAATGACCATACCTCCTGAAATTAGCTCTGCTAACGCATCCCTGGATGCTGACAATGTCAAGTTCTTTCCTAATATCCTCATTTGAATATGATATTGTTATTGATGCCATCTGTTCATGCTCCTAATCTTTCTCGGGACCCTGATATCTGCAGTCTCTAGTCTTTGGTCATGTGTTTTACTTCTGACCCAGCACTAGATCCGTAAGTTAAAACTGGTTTGAACACTGTCTTGTATACAGCTAATTTAGTGTTCCAACTAATTTCTCTCTTATTTCATACGAATTTATTCAGTTGACTTCCTACCATACCATTTTTGTTGATTCTGTTGTCTATTTCCATATTTAATTTACCATCTTCACTAAAAATCATGCCCAAGTAGCTGAAATGTTTTACTTGTTCCACAGGTTCTCCATTCACAACACAGTTGACATTTTCAATAATTCTGCCTATTTTCATTATGTTTGTCTTTTTATTGCTGACCTTCATACCATATCTATTACAACAGTTATTCAATTTAGTCAGGGAATCTTGCAGACTTTAAGCGGATTTATTTAGAAGTATAACATTGTCCTTATAAAGGAAAGAGCTGACATTAACATCTCCAATTTTGATATCAGGTTTAATACCACTTTCTTCATAATGTAATCCATATAGATGATGAATAATAGATGGGATAATGTACGTCCTTGTCTGACACCAGATTTAACATTAAACTATCTTACTGTACTTCAATTCTAACTGCTGACTTACAACTAAAATAAAGACTAAGTATTGCTTGATATATTGCCTCATTGACACCATATAACTGTAATGTATTGAATAGCTTCTCTCTTGGCACCTTGTCATATGCCTTTTCCTGATCTACAAAACTTAAATACAGATCTTTGTTATATTCCCATGATTTCTCGACTATTTGTCTTAAAGTGAAGATCTGATCCTGACAGCCTCTATTTGGCCTGAATCCAGCTTGTTCTTCCACTATTCTCCTCAATTGTTTCTCAAGTATGCTTGCATGAATCTTACCAGGTACACTCAGTACGGATATACCTGTGTAATTCTCACATTGTTTTATTTCCCTTTTTATATATAGGTACTATGAGAGCTCTAATCTAGTCATCTGGAATTCGTTCCTCTGTCCAGGCCCTCTGAACTATGCAGTGTAGCCACTGTAGGACTTTTATACCTCCATTCTTCAGCATTTCGGGTCAAATCTCTTCCTGCTGCCTTTTCACTTTTCATGCCTTTGATGACTTTTTCTACTTAAAGTATGGATATATATTCCTGAATGTATGTTGAGTGTTTTTAATTACTTCGCTATCACTGCTAGTTTCATTTAGCACTTTTTCAACATAATTACTCCATACTTTCAAGGATATCTTTTTCTCCAGTTTTCACATCACCTTTATCATTTCTAATTCCTTTTACCTCTTTCCTCCATTTCTGAGCTTCTTCAACAACCTCCAGAATATCTTGCCACCTTCTTGATATTTATTTTCTATGTTCTTACCAAAGTCTTCCCATGACTTTTGTTTAGCTTTCTTACATTTGTCTCTGTATTCTCTAAGAACACAAGCTGACGTATTTGCCAGGAACTTTTGATATGCTTTTTTCTTTTCCTTCACTGCCTCTTTAACTTCCTGTGTCCACCATGGAGTTCTAATTTTTCTATCCTTGCAGACAACCTCACCACATGCCTCTCTGGCTGAATCAATCAGGGTTTTCTTCAAGGTTTGTTTCCTGTTCTCCAACTCTTTCATTTTTTCTTCAATAATCTTTGTGTATTTTAGTTTACAGTTCAGATCTGAGAGCTGCTCAACTTTTATTCACTTTAAAACTTTCTTACATGTTTTTCTTATCAAAATGAAATTCAATTTTATCCTGCTCAAAACTAAATAGCGATCACTTCCTATTTCAAATCCTCTGTACACTCTGGTGTCATGCACCAATGAGAAAACATCACTATCAACAATAACATAGTCAGTGAGACTTTTCTTATTCCTTGCCTCTTCTCTCCAATGTGAATTTGTGCACATTTTTATGTTTGATCATGGTGTTAGTATTTACCAATCCATGTCCTGAACAGGTATTTGCCATTATTATTATTATCTTGGTCTTTTCTCCAAATTTTCCCAAAATATTTTTGTATGCCTGACAATCATTTCCTACTCTGCTATTTAGATCCCCAACAAGGGCCAACTTTTCCTCTTTTCATTGTCAGTCGCTTTCTCTAAAGCCTCAAAAAATTCCTCCACTTCTATCTTTGTAGAACCATAGGCACAAATAAGTCTCATTGTCAAGTTTCTCATTCTCATATTTGCCCACATCACTCTACTTGAGACTGCCTGCCGTTCAAGAAGATTAGCCTCATATTTTGTGTTGAATACTATGGCTACTCCTTCTTTTCCTTGATTGTCATTGCCTGAATATAACTTTTTGTTTTTATTGCTCAGAAAGATCTCGCCAGTTTTTGTCTTTTTTGTTTCAGTCACCCCTATTATGTCGATCTGGTACTTATCTAATTCCTCAGCTAGCTCCATTTCTTTGCCATTCAGGCTTCTTATGTTTATAGTACCAATCTTTAACTCTAGTGATGTTCAGTTGGGGTGTATTTTCAGATTTGTTCCAGTAACTGACTTTTCGCTGTTTGCCCTGGTCTAATCTTTGGCAAAAACAATGGGGAACCGGGCGACACCTCAGTCGGCATGAAATTCTGTCATGTTGTACCATCATTTTTTATTTTGGTTTAAGCCAATAAGAATACAATTTGGTCGGCTAAATCCCAAATTCCAGCCCATCCTCGTTTATTCAGTATCCAGATAGATACCTAACAGGGTGCATCATGAGAAGGTGAGGACTGGACATTAGGTCAGAAGCCCTGGTCGGTTCTCCACATTCCTTTAAAGGATATGTGGAGGTCTCCTCTCAGTTATACTTTGTTATAGCTTTGACCCTTAAGCATCCCCATGAATTAGCTTAGTGTAGTTAAATGCTTGAAAATTTTTCATAATAAAAATGCTTTTAATACTGTTATTGGAAAAATACAACTATCTTGCAAAAACAAGTGAAAGACTGATCATATACCGAGTACATCATGAAAACTGAGTGCTACCTACTTTCTTGTGTTGCTTTCTTGAAGTTTATTATTTTCATTATTGTTAAATAATTTTTATGGATAAGTTCTATAAATTCACCCTTCATCATGAACAACAAATGATAGAAAACACAAACTGGGTTGTGATGAGCTGTGTTGTGGCATACATTTTAACCACATTAAAGGTAAGCATGCTGCTGAATAATTACATGTAATGTAGAGTAAGAATTAAGAATATATTACTTTGCTGTGTCATTGTATCGTTTATTATTTTTTTTAACATCAATTATAAGAATCTACTTATAAAGTAGATATACAATTGTATATCTACTTTATATAAACTGTATTTATATAAAGTTGACCGATTTTTTTATTATTATACAGATATCACCATGGAGTTAGAAAACTTATCGTGGGAAATCCATTTATTCACACAATACCTATCATACTTCTCTTTAAACTCATTCACTGATGAAGCACCCATAACTCTGGCAACCCATTCACAACACTCTCTGCACAAAAAAATGTAGGCCTAACACGCCTGTAACCACACTCTTACACAGCTCCTCTGGTGACCCCTTGTTCCCTCCCTTCTTGTCATGTACTGAAAAATGCCTTCAGTGTCAATCGTATAAGATCCCTTTAATAACTTAACTGCTTCTATCCTGTCTACTTCTTTTTGTCTGTCAGTTAATTTTGAAGCCTGCAGACATCAATCTGTTCTTATAGGAAGCATTCCACAGACTTGCCACAATCTTTGTCACTCACCTTTGGATACTCTCCACAACTTATTCATCACAATGGAAACCAGGAATCCAGATCTGTGCACAGTAGTTCAGATGTGGCCTTATTAATGCCTTATAATAAAGTGGAACAGTAACTGTTCTACCTCATAAGGCATTAATACATTACCCTAATCCTTCCTTGTCGGTGTGTTCTTCAACAACCATGTGATTTGATGTTCTGTTTTGGCCACCTTTGCAGTATGCCTCCCTAAACTTCATTTCTTTATCCATAATCACACCCAAGTCCCTGGCCTCAGTTTCCTTCATTTCAGTTCCATCAGTATAAGTACTTGGCTTCTGATCTCTTCCCACAGTGCATCCCCTTACACTACACATAGCCACATTAAACTGGTAGCCATTTACCTTTGTTCATATACTGCTAGTAAGTTTTCTTGTAGGATCTTTGCATCACTTTCATTTACCATTGCTCTTCCCAGTTTATCATCAGCAAACAACTGAATATTTCCTGTCAAATCATTTCCTATATTGATATACATATTGAACAACCAAGGACCAAGTACAGAGCTCTGTAGTACACCACTGGTCACTTACCTTCTCCTGGACTTAATAACTCTATAAACCACTCTTTGATATCTGTTCATCAGCCACCATCTAATCCAAATCACCAGATGTGAATCTGGTGATTTGGATTAGATCCCCATCCATTCATCCCCATTTGCTCCAATTTATGCAATAGGATTCTATGTGGAATCTTGTGAAATGTTTTGCAAAGTCTAGTAATATCACCGAGTTGCCATTTCTCTTATCCAACTCCATTGTCACTTAATTAGAAGCAAATTACTTATGCAAGATCTACTTCCCCAAACCATGTTGTCCATTATAGAGTATCATATTCCTATCCACCACACCTGAATTCTGTCTTTCACCAGTTTCTTCAGTACCTTAACCACCACTCCTGAGATGCTGACCGGCCTATAATTTGCTACTTCTGTCTTAGAGCCTCCTTTATGCAATGGGACTATTTTGTCCTCTATCCACTCCATTGGCACTTTCCTACTACTGAGGCTTGAATCTTGGGTTAGTAATTTGTGTGTGTGCGTGCCATGGATTTAAGTTTTATTTCTGGAGCCCTGCTAATGACATTGCACTTTTTTGGTTAGCACTAACCATGGTATTACTGTAATTGTGACAGCTAGATTGGGTAAGTTGGATCACAGAAGAGTTTAGCTCAACTGACACCATTTGCAAACATTGAAATTGACTAAAAAATACAAACTGGAAAAGCAAGCTGTACATGAACAAATTCCAAATTATTCAATACAGTATTAGCATATACCATAAGTGAACTGGATTATAGTGGTAAAGAGATTAATATCAGTGATAAAAAATTAAATTGAATATATTATGCTGATGATGTTGTGATAAGAGCAAGCAACCAACTGGATCACAGGGTTAGAAGAGATTGAGTAAATAATTAAATACAGTGTATCAGATAAAGTAAGATAATGGAAAACTAAAATAATCACAAACATTGAAGAAAACTAGATAACAGAGAAACAGATAAATGTAGTGAATAATAAATATAGCAAGTGGAGAAAATGTATCCCTCTGAAGTCTTTACATTAGGGAATAACTGTGTATGAAGAAATAAAAAAAAAATTCACTTAAGCTTGGTAATATTTGGAATTGGGGGGGGGGGGGGTCCTATGCAGTGAAATAAGATCTGAAAAAGAATCAAATTTTTTAACCAATATATCAGTGTGGTTGTTTTGTATAGAATAGAGATATAGTCGGTAACAAAACTAATGGACAAATGTGTGTGTGTGGGGGGGGGGATGGGAATTATCGTACATTGCAGAAAGCAGTGTTTAAACTATCTGGAAAACAAATTTAAAGAATGGGGATATAAGAAAAGAGACAGGGAGTGTGATATAAGAGAATTTAAAATGGAAATCAGAAAAACATGTCCTAGATAAAGGACATGTAGTGAACAAAAACAGTCACCCAACAGTAACCTTGCAAAGAAAGATAGAAATGCCTGGATAACTGGAGAAATTATCGATGATTAACCCAGTGGAAATGGAGGATGTTGGCACAAAGAAGCTGCAGCAGAGGAAAATGGAAACAAATGTAGGAAAACTGTTTTTTCCGTTAGATATGGAAACAGATTTATTCCAAACATCCCATGTTAGCTGATGCAAACAGTACTATCCAGATGTCACATGACAAGCTGTACAACATGCAATGCTGAACATTGGATAATCTCTCAAATGTCTTCTGTGCTTCAGCACAAAAAGAATTTTAAAAAATGAAGGCCTACATCCCAAAATTCAGTATTGTAGCCATAAAAAAATAAAATGAAATAAAATAAAACTCTCATTTGACTTCAGAACAAATTGTTTTTAACCTCATCTTTTCAGCTCAAGAAAGAAGCTATCAGCATCCTCAGCCTTTGCCATAACTTCACCTTAGCTCCCAAGCAAGTACTCAGTCTTCAAATCATACCTAAAATAGAAAGTGAATAAAATAAATCAACAGTCTCCTCTTGTATCTAGAAAAAGATCTGGCTAGGCATAGCCAACATTTTAAAATCTGCTACGACTTCAATAAAGAACCTATTATATGCAGAACTTGCTACAATTATGCCGTGCCAAAACCAGATTGTTATAATTAAAAAATGTAATACTATGGTTAGTATTCCTCAATTCCTCATTGTATGATCGAAAAATGATGATCTCACTGAGTTCTCGATTTACTTACTGCTTAATGGATGTTTGTCCTACACAAACAAAAAAGTGCTTCATAAATTTTTAGACAAAAGTTATATCCTGGCCTTCTGAAACTATCCGAACGACTTAGGCCTTATAATCCTAGACCTCCCCAGATTTATAGATTACCAAAAATACACAAACAGAAAATAACAGGCCATCCTTCTTCTTGCATTAAAAACACTATGCACTTCAAATTTTGCTTGTCACACTGATTCTCAATACTGGTATTATGGTCAATTTTGAATTTTGATATAGGTCCCCCCCCCATTCACTGATGTGCCCCTGGAAAACTTATTCAGACTCAGCCTCCCAAACATAGCAGTCTTGTTCATTTTTACATGGCATGAGAAAACCTACAAGCAGCTATGTGCTATCAAAACCTTGGCAAATCAGACAGAATGAACTGCCTGCACTTAATAAAAGTGACCTGGGATACCCTAACAAGCAGATTGGTGTTCATATTGGCCATGAGCAGCAAGTCAGAAGGCACCAGCCCTGCATCACGTGTACAAGCCCATCCAGATCTGATGTATGCACAGCATGAAAAAAGGCAGCAATTACAAAAAGAACTGGAAGAGAAACATCAAAGTGGAGATGAAACATGGACAGGTGATTACAAAAAAGGGATACTAGTGAGAAAATCAAACTCTGTAAACAGCCAACGTGGAAACGTGATCCTAAACACTGCATAGAGAACATGTGGGACCCATATGGTCAAAAGGAAACTTCACAGATGTTCCCTTCCATCTTCAGTCTGCTAAACATCACCTACTCTTCCTGACAGAAACTCATATCTCAAACACTACTTATCCCTGCTTTCCCAACTACATGCTTTTTAACTCCTTTCACCTCAGAGGTGGAGTCTGCGCATATGTTCGCTCTGATATATCATGCCAGAGAGTATCCAACCTGGAATCTCCCAATTTTGACCTCCTTTGGCTAAAAATCATCCTATCTCATTCTACCAAATTCATATGCTGTCTTTACCTCTCCTAATACCAACAACCATTTTGAACTCTTCAGTCACCTTTCCTTAAATGTTGATTTTTCCTTCAGTCCGATTCTTCAAACAGTGAGGTCATCTTCCTCGGAGACTTCTGTGTCTACAACACCATCTGGCTGTCTGCCTCCTGTTGCACAGAGCAAGCAGGTAGGGAGGCTGAGACTTTTGCAATTACAAACTATCTTGCACAAATTGTCCACATGCCCACCAGAATACTATTGATAGCCCAGATGATCCCAAACACCTTCGATCTCTTCCTCCCCAGCGACCCATCTAAGTACACTGTGAATGTTGTCTGTCCTCTTAGGCAGCTCAGACCATCAATGTAGTACAGATCTCTTCCCCATTGAGTAACAAATGCATCCATACATTGTATGGCATTACTAGAAAGTCATGTGGGATAATCTGCAGCTTCTATGCCTCATTCCATTGGTCAGATTATTGTTTCCAGCCACCTGAGCTAAATATATCTGCAGAATCACTGAAATAATACTCATCAGTATGGAAACCTTTATTCCCCGCTCCACATTAAATTTTCTTCCTCTGTCTAAGCCTTGGTTCTCCAACAAGTGCTAAGACTGTACAAAAGAAGAGTCAGGCATACTGCAGCTGGCTTGCATCCAAAACTCCATCCTCCTATACAGCCTACACCAGTGATGGTGAACCTTTTTACACAGGTGTGTCAAACATCTTTTTTTTTTTTAAATATTGATGTTGTTGATGTGCCACTTGCATACATGCATTATAAATTTAACTACATAATCATAGATGGTGACTTATACATATCATATTAGCTATTTATTTAATAGGACATTGATATAAAATCTATGAATTCATATTATACAATTAATTTAATAAAGTGAAATTACAAACTTACATTACATTTAATGACTTTTCTGTTGCTGAGTACTGGAAGAAAGTTGCTTTATAGAAGGACTATAGTGTGTACATTTTAATGCTACACAGGCAGCACTCATGTTATTGCTAAATCTATTTCTCCCTTTCGATTTGATATTATTTAAGGCAGAAAATAGAGTTTCACAAGAGTATGTAGAAGAGAAAATTGTTAGAAGAACTTTAGCTCTAACTACAAAATAATAATTCCTTCAATGAACCGAAACCTACCTTCGCCTTAACTGAGAGCGATCTTACACGATTTATCGCAGTTTTTTCATCAGAATACCAATATTTTTCAACATCCAAGGTGTGGCACCTGAAACCCTCAAGTGTGTCAGTGCTGACACGCATGTCATAGGTTCGCCATCACTGGCCTACACCAAGCCCTAGAATAGCTGCAAGAAAATCATCATGTCAAAAAATGATTTTGAGAGAGCCAAAAGCTGGAAACTTGCATCCTGCCCAAATGGCATCCATGCCTTCTGGGCTCTAGCAAATGCTGTTGGCTGTAACTTCTGCCCAACGCTACTCCCAGTATTATTGCATCATCACTGACAGAAAAAGCCAACCTCCTGATTTCGTACTTCTCCTCCAATCCTTGCATAGCTGATCATGGTGAATGTCCCTTAACCATTCTCAACACTCAATGAAGCATTTGACCTTTCATCAGAAAGAGATCAAAAAAATTTTCCTCAAGGTGGATACCAAAAAATCTCTGGGCCCTGATAGCATCTCTCCAATTGTTCTAAAGGTCTGTGCGCCAGAATTGACTCCCACTTTATAATGCTTATTTACACTTTCTTATTCCACTGGTATCTATCCTGCAGGTTGGAAGCTAGCCCACATACAACCTATTCCTAAAAAGAGTGACAAATCTTTACCTTCAAACTACTATCCAATTTTGCTCACTTCAATACTTTCTAGAGTGATTGAAAGAATCAACAACAATACTGTCATCTAATAAATGACCAACAGTATGGATTCTGTTACTGTTGATCAACAGGGGACCTACTAACCTATGTCACCCATCTCCGAACAAACACCATAGAAAGGCTTGGCAAATCTCAAGCAGTTGCTCTTGATATCTCCATGGCTTTTGATTGTGTTTTGATTTGGCCAGATACTCACTCCAAGTGATGGTGTATGGGGCCCCTTATCTTCTATCTATACAATTAATGCTGGGGGTCCCAAAAGGCTATATTCTCTCGCTTACCCTCTTCCTTCTATAACCTCAGTTTCTGGGAGAAAAAACCCTGCTGCCTCTGTATGAGAGCAGGTAACTCACCTTTGATTGAGAAAGCCAATATAAAGATTCCTCTTATCACGACAAGAATCGAACTCAGTTCCTTCCCAATCAAAGGGTGCAATATACTTGTTCTTCCAACTGCATAATGAAGGCATTTGTGAATTTGTGGCTATAAAAATACTTCTTTTAATTTTTGAATTAGTTATTATTGGGAATTTGTCCTCTAAATACTGAAAATCGCCATTCCTATTTCAAGGACCAACAAAATGTTTCATCACACTGAAGTAGTAGCAAGAGAACTTTTTTAGTTTTTACAAGAGAAGACATTCAAAATGCTTCCCCTCCCTGAGGTATTAACTGCCATTTAACTAGCCAGTTTGTAATATCATAATGGCTTTGGCTTTACTGTTTCACTGGCATAAAGAGTAATAGTATTTTGTGGAACTAGCTGTATGCCCATTAAATTTGATGTCACTTTGAGATCACCATGAATGTTCTACTCATATTCATTTTAGCTGATGTATTTAAGAAACAAAGCAATATTCTTGTAGGAGACTGGAAACTGGAATGGAGAGTTATTTATTTCTTGTGTGTAGAAAGAAACACTGAATCCAAACTGCCTTTTGATGCATCTATAATCAAATGTCATTCATTGGGATCATGTTTTCTACCCGTAGATACTTCACTGATACTTCCCTCAAAGTATCAGTGTGTCTATTTTCAAGCATTTTCGAAGTCCACATCCTAAGATTTCAATGTTTGTTTTGGTATGTTGCAGATCTCACAAAATCATCCAACTCTGGCTTATCAAAATAAGCTTTTTGCATAACTAGTGATTGAAAATCTTTTATAAGAACATGATACCAGACTAGGATTCATCAGTAGAATTGCCTTTGTACACACAATCTATGTCACCAGTCATTTTAGAACTAGTAGTATAGTATACTCTCATGAAGTACTTGTCTTGGTCTGATGTTATTGTATTAACTACCTGTATAATTGCCAGGTCCCCCCCCCATTCTGTTTGGATAGCAAATGGAATTAATGACGTTCTCTTAAATACTATGCATGTTTGCCCTAACACGTGGGGAACCTAAGTCTAGTTCTTATCTTGCACTTTATGTCTAGAGTACAACTCATGATTTCTTGATCAGATGTGTTAATGCTGGTTTCACAGATTTTAACATCACTTTGCCTGTATGGCAAACACACATACCAAAATGAGTACTGTTAATATAATCAAGGAGATGTGCAATTGCAGCTTCAGTGATCAAAATATTCAGTCTACCCTTTGGTAAATGAATATATCAAAATGCCAGCCTGGTTGGGCGAGTGGTTAGCATATCTTCCCTCCAACCAACAGCCTGCAGGTTTGAATCCTGTTGCAAGCATGAATTTTTGTGGATTGTCTTTAGCTGGAAGATGAATTTCATTGCCCAGTCTGAGACCACTACCCAGCCTATTGGAGGTCTGAAGTGGCTTGAATAAGTTCCTTGTCTGGTCTCTAGATCAGAGTTTCTGGCCTATGTGAAGAATAAATTTTTAAAAAAATACAAAAAAAAAAATATAATACTCAAATACTCAAAATAATAATTACTAAAGAAAGAGCCAAAAGGCTTCATTTCTTGAATGTAAAATTAGATAGGCAAAGTGGATATTAAATCCAACATTATTTCAAAACTGAATGTTTGTAGAAACTATGAAAGTTTCATAGGTTGACCTGAGAGCTTACAAGAATACAATTCTTTTCATCCCCTAGTTGCCTTAGTTTGGACTACTTAAAAGACATGGACACTGCCCGAACTTCCATATATTCACCTTTTATTAGTCCATTTGATAAAGGTTTCACTGGCCTCACAGCTGTTTTGAACTAGTTGTTCTCTTCAGAGACCAGGCAGAAACCTTAAGAGAGCAAAAGCTCTCTCTTTCAGTACTAAGGAAATCAAAATGTCAGAGAAATGTATTTTTCATAAGTGAATGCTTGGGTCAGTGTGTAAAGATAATTAATATAATATTCAAAAACTCAAAATAATAATTACTAAAGAAAGAGCCAAAAGGCTTCATTTCAGCGATGTAAAATTACATAGGCAAAGTGGATATTAAATCCAACATTATTTTAAAGCTGAATGTTTGTAGAAACTATGAAAGTTTCATGACTTGAAAGCTTACGAGAATAAATACAGTTCTCATCATTCCTGAATTACTGAAGTTATTAAAGCAAAAGCCAAAAAGCTTTATTTCGGCAATGCAAAATTATATAGACGAAGTGGCAAAATTACGTAATCAAAATAATAATAGAAAAAAATCCTTAACCCACCCACATATGTATTATACTATAGGTTTACAAATAAAGCTTTTGTGGATGGATGCTACATATTAAAAAAATAATAATAAATAAAGGTAACCCAAAAAGTCACTTTAAATGCACAACACAAGTTTAAGCTAAAATTTATGTAGAGGGAAATTGGATGTAACACATTAAAGTGGTTGTTGTACATCTGTTTGATTTCATTCTTTGGGCAGTGAAGTACACATATGCAGCTCACATCATCTTTTCACACCTGTATGCTTTGGAGAGTGTGAACCTTGAATTGACTCACTCTAACTCAGTGCTGCTAATTAATGTCAAAAAAAAAAAAAATGTGGTTACTCCGAGATTCTGGTTGATGGATTTTATTGAAATTCTGTTAGTAATCTCCTTACAGAATCTGTGTAACTATCTCAGTTTTTGTGTTGGTTGGGCTACATATAATGGACCAAAAGTTTTAAAATTATATTTATTAATAAAATAATTAGAAAATAATTAATTATTTCAGATATATACAGTCAACCCTCCTACAACGCGGTACTCTTATAACACGGTTTCCATATAACGCAGAGCCAAAATTACGACAGCCCTCCTATAACGCGGTTTCCATTCAACACCATTCCATCAACTTAATTGGTTTAAGAAGATTCTCTATAGCATGAATTTATCTATATGTTAAATTTTTACAGTTGAAATTAACGGGGAATTTCTTTCTTTTTGGTGAAGGTACATCACCATTTTCCAATTTCAGTTATCAGGGAATTCCCCTATAAGCGAAGAAACGATGCGAGATTGTTCACAGTGCTCTGTTTTAATGCTTAAAATAGACATTATGATTGGCTGTTGCGTACTTGCATGAATTTTTTTATCCAATAGCGCTGCCGAACTTTCGCTGTTGCAACCACCCACTTTGTCATCAATTTTAAGTGCAACTTAGTAGGAAACTGTCTGTAAATCCGTGCAGACGTACATATCACGATTAGTGTTCAATAAAGTGCTTTTTGCTCGCTTAATTTGTGTTATCGTAATTGGACAACATTACACAATACTGTAGGTAATATTTTTTATTTGTTGTAATATAATAATAATAAAATAATTGTTAACCCCAGGTTTGCATAATATCAGACACAAAAAAAAACAAGAAAACAGTTAAAAAGAAAGTTTGTATCTCTTGAGGACAAAATAAATCCAAATTTTAAATCGTTTAAAGGGTGGAGAAAAAATATCGTCTGTTGCAAAATCGATAAATTTGAATGAATCTACAATTCGAACCGTAAAGAAAAATGCGGAAAAGATAAGGAAAACTATGGCAGATGGCTGTCCGTTAGGTGCGAAACGTGTCACCCGTGCACGAAACAATATTGGTAAAATGGAACAAGCATTGATGATCTGGTTGGAAGACTGTATAGCCAAAAAAGATTCCAATGAGTGGAAATCTTATCAAGCAGAAAGCACTTAAAATCTTCGAGCATTTAAGGAATATTGGACATTCTTCTGCAGGGCTAGAAGATCATTCATTTAGCGCAAGTAAAGGATGGTTTGAAAAATTAAAAAAAAAAAGGTACTTATTGCACAATATTAAGTTTCAAGGAGAGCAGGCCTCAGCCAATGCAGAGGCTGCCGAAAATTATAACCTGGAACTAGCTCGAATTATCGATGAAGGAGGGTATACGCCTGATCAGATTTTAACGCCGATGAGACGGCATTATACTGGAAAAAACTACCATCTAGAACCTTCATTTCGAAAAATGAAAGGCGTGCTCAGGGGTTTAAACCTTCAAAACAACGTATCACTCTTCATACGTGCAGCAATCTATCAGGGAATCTGATGATAAAACCAGTGATAATAAATCATTCTTCAACTCCTCGTGTAATGAAAAACATTAATAAGACCCAATTGCTTATATTCTGGCGATCTAATAAAACAGCTTGGATGACTCAAGATTTATTTAAGGACTGGTTTTATAATTGTTTTATCCTGGCGGTGGAAAACTATACGATAAAAAAAAAATTTGTATTTTAAAGTTTTATTGGTTCTTGATAACGCTGGTTGCCACAACAAGGAACTGGATCATCCAAATGTAAAAATTGTTTTCCTTCCTCCTAACTGCACGTCATTAATACAACCTTTGGACCAAGGAGTCATTCAAACTTTCAAAATGTACTACACATGCTAATTTTTCCAAACCATTTTCGACAGATTAGAAAATGATGAAAATAAAACTCTTATTCAAGCGTGGAAGGAATTCTCTATTTTAGATTGTATTAGAACCGTATCATCAGCTTGCACGGAAATTAAACCATCAACACTTAATACATGTTGGAAACCTCTTTTGCCTCAAATGGTTCAAGCAAGAAATGATATTTCACTCCCAGTTACAGAAATAGTAAACATTGCTTCTTGTTTAAGCGGTGAAGGATTTGCATTAAACCATCAAGATGTAGAAGAACTACTTCAGGAAGAAACCTTAGATGTGGAAGAATTGATGGAATTAGTTGATGCATCTACCTCAAATGCATTGGTAGACGAAAATATGAAAAATGAATGGGTGCCAAATCTTAATTTATATGATGTGAAAAAAGGGCTAGATTTGGCTAAAGAATTAGAACTTCATTTCGCTCAAACTGATCGTTCAATGGTGTGCAGCACAAAGTTTAAAAGAGAGTTAAGAAACTGCTTAGCTCTGTATAGAGAGGTTTTAGTACAGTTAGAAAAAAAAAGCTACGATTGAAAATCAACATGAAGATTTGTCAAGTGAGGAAGACATTTGGCCCATTAAAAGACGAAGAGTTAGGCCACTCATATTTGAAAGCGAGGATGAGTGTTAAAAGCATTCAATATACATGAAATTATGTTATGCAATTTTACATAATTTTCTTGGTTTTGTTGGAAAACAGTTTTTTAGTTTAGTTTTGTTTTAGTTTGATTTTTTTTATCATTTCTTTGTATGAACTCTTCGATTCAATAAAGATAATTTTATTGTACTTAACATATTATCTTGCCTTTTGTGTTTGTAAAATTTTTTCCACAACCGTATGCACCTTAACTTGACGCTCTGAGAATGCAATTTTCATACAACGCAGAACGAATCAAACTGATTAACAAGTGATTTTACTTACTTCCGAGTTTCACTCAACGCGGTTCCCATATAACGTGGTACGAATCAATCCGATTCGTACTAATTCTGAGTTTCTTATAGCGCAGTTTCCATATAACATGGTATACGGTTTCCATGTAACGTGGCACGAATTAACCTGGTTTGCACGTTAAATCTGAGTTTCTTATAACACGGTTTCCATATAACGTGGTACGAATTAATCGCGTTATAGGAGGGTTGACTGTACTAGAATAAGTAAAATGCTCTCAGTATTGGAGTTTTCTGTTGGGTTTTTTTATATTACTCCAGCACAAAACAGATAATAAAGCCATATCAAATCAATGACATATGTGGATGGGAGTCGAGAGAAAAGGTATCTGTTGATATCCTTTTTTAAGAGCACTAGAGATTGTAGTCTTTTGTGGAATACTTCATTGAGAAAGCTTTTCCTCTGAAGCAAAGTGGATGGAATGAAGGATGAATGAGTAACTTGATTTGGTGAGTCTGCAAACACAATTTGTGACTGATCTGAATGAATTTATGCTATCTATAAATTTTGCTTAACATTATTTTAAGTCTGTTCATATATACCAGGCCTGCACAACATACGGGCCACTTGTGGCCTGCAATGCTATTTATTTTGGCCCGTCTGCCTGATTGAATTATTTAATCATACGAGGGAATATGAAATTAGACGATATTTTCCTAGCGTTGAATTAAATTTTTACTAAGACTCTGCATGTTTATGTTCATGCGATTAATGTCACAGTCATGTTTCTTTCAACTCGACAATAAATTTGCATTTGGAGTTATTCCCACTGTCGCATTTAATAATAAATTATTACAATCACTTCGAGGTTTTATTAGCGTTAGTGTTGCTGCGGGGAAATTCAAAGTTACATCTCCGTGATAACGACTTGATGTCTACGAACGAGAACGAATTGTATTACACAAAGTTGGCCGTGCCTTGACTGGCTTTGGCAGTGTAGTGGTTGGTTGTAGCTGGAGCAATACATTACATAACTGTTATCATAACCTGCATTATTGTGAGTTTTTCATCATTAGTTTTTTGTAATTAATGTTGTCAATCTTGACACAATGAGCTTAAGTAAAAAGCATAAAACAGATTCGGGACATTGAGCACATTTAACCCTGAGTGGACAAACGAATATTTTTTTACGTTGTTTAAGGACAAAATAGCATTCTTTGCCGGGAATCTATCGCTATGCCGAAAGAGTACAATCTGAGACATCATTTTGAATCAAAACATCCTAATCTTGGCAAGTTGGATGCAAGTTAAAAGCAAATAAAAGCAGCAAAATTATTGAAAGGCTTTAGCGGTGAGCAACAAGCTTTTAAAAAAGTGACATCTGCAAATGAAGTTGCCACAAAGGTAAGCTTAAAAATATCACAAGAAATAGTTTGGGCTGGCAAATCATTTACTGAGGGAGAGTTGATAAAAAAAGTGTCTGATGATTGCCGTTTCCGAATTGTGTCCTGACAAGAAAAATAATTTTGAAAATATCAGTTAGTCCCATATGACTGTTCCATGCAGGGTGGCTGATATTTCCGAGGATCTTGAAGATAACCTGCAAAAATCGGCTAGTGAATTTGTCTATTATTCACTTGCTATGGATGGAAGTACTGACATGAAAGATACTGCACAGCTTTTAATATATGTAAGAGGCGTTAATAAGAATTTTGAGGTGACAGAGGAGCTTGTTGGTTTGTGTTCAATGAAAGGAAGAACAACAGGAAAGGAGATCGCAGAAAATGTAAAGATGTGTGTAACCGAAAAACTATCCTTAATTGAACAGTATGCAGGTAAACCATTGACAAAATATCACTGCCTAATTCATCAGCAGGTGTTATGTTCAAAGGTTTTGCAGTTTGATCATGTGATTCAAGTAGTATTTGCTCTGGTCAACTATATTCGAGCTCGGGGTTTGAAACACAGAATGTTTCAGGCATTTCTAGAAGAAAATGATGCCAAGTAAGTGGATCTACCATACCACACTGATGTACGTTGGTTGAGCTGTGGTAAAGTTTTGTCACACTTCATCACTCTAAAAATTAACTAGTTGAATTTTTGGAATCTCAAGAAGATGTGGAAAAATTCCTAGAATTAATGGATGAAGAATGGAATCAAGATTTATTTTTCTTGTGTGACATTTTGGGTCACTTGAATGACCTTAACTTACAGCTTCTAGGAAAACATAAGTTTGTTTTTCAGTTAATGTCTCTTATAAAGGCATTCAAAATGAAATTAAGTTTGTTTGAAAATCATCTTGCTAAGGGGTATGTCACATTTCTTAATTTGTCGACAGAATATTCCATCAGAATATCATTCAATGGTGGGTGGAAAATATAAGAAGCACATATCACTTCTAAGTGAGGAGTTTCAGAAAAGAATACCATTGAGTAATGAAGACGAAGTCCGCATAAAAAGTGATTGAGGATCCATATTCTGTCGAAGCAGGAAATCTACCTGTTGAACTCCAGATGGAAGTTATTGATCTCCGGTGTTCTGAAAACTATTGGGTCAAGCATAGGGAGAGTACTTTACAAGAGTTTTATTCTATTCTGGATCAGGATAAATTTAAAAGTTTGTTGGATACTGCCTACCAGGTATTTTGTTTGTTTGGGAGCACACATACTTGTGAACAAACATTTTCGGTCACGAACTTGAACAAAACCAAACAGCGTTCATCTTTAAGTGATATCAATTTAGAGGCCATATTAAGAACGGCCACTTCAAACATGACACCAAACTTTGATAAATTAGTGGCAACAAAATGCAATGTGTCACGTTGTGACATTCAGTTACTGATATTTCACTGAGAATAAGTGTGATATTCTCAGTGAAATTATTAGTAAACTTTGTGTTTATGTTTAAGTGATTTTTATTGAGAAATTTTGCAACTATATCTGTTTGTAAATAATTTTGATTATAATTTTAATTGTAACTCTAAAAAATTTAAATATGCATATTAATTAGTATTTACTGTAGACCTACTAACAAATTTACTTCAGCTTAGCTGCAGTGGACTAGTCTAAGACTCTAGGTCCGAAGTGATCTGGCCCTCGGTCAGGTGGTCCAAGTTGGGTTTGGCCCTCAAAGACAATCGAGTTGTGCCGGCCTGATATATACTGTCTGGTCACTACTTCCTTTATATATTTGGTTTAATCCTTTATCAAGCAAACAAAGTTTGCACCTGAAATATTTTCAGGACTGGGGCAACTCTTGGCAAAGATGTTATAACTTCTCATCACTTGCCTTAGTATATCCCATAATGCAAAGCACATCTCCTTGCAGACATGTATAATGCTATGCATTAAGGGAAGGGTCACTACCCAGACCCGTTTCGACCTTTATTGAGGTCTCATCAGTGGGAACCAGACTCAGAGGTGGTGATATTAAGGTGGAAGTAATGGAGAAGTCATATTTCCATATACCAGTTGCCAAAAGGTGTCACACCTAATTATTAAAATTCTTCGGATTAGAGATAAGTTGATGGAAGGTTTTTCACTTGGCTATGGTTCCATCTATGTTTCTATGCCTCCAACTTATCTCTAATCTAGAGAATTTTAATAATAAGGTGTGACACCTTTGGCAACTGATATATGGAAATATGACTTCTCCATTACTTCCACCGTAGTATCACCTCTGGGTCTGGCTCCCACTGATGAGACGTCAATGAAGGTCGAAACCAATCTGTGTAGTGACCCTTCCCAAAGCAAACCAAGGAGGTGTGCTTTGCATTATGTGATACTAAGGCAAGTGATGAGAAGTTATACCACCTTTGCCACGAGTTGCCCCAGTCCTGAAAATACTTCAGGTGCAAACTTTGTTTGCTTACACTTGGATAAAGGATTAAACCAAATATATAATTGGTAGCATAGCCAAGTGAAATATCTTCCATCACTACTTTCTTTCTTTCTCAATACATCCAATTTCTAACAGTTGTTGGAAACTGGATCTGTGTTTATAAAGTAATAAAAATTATCTATATTCCTGGAGATTTGAATTTGGGTAGAATTAATTTGAACTAAAAACTATGCTCTTTAGTAATATGAATACAGTCAACTCTCACCACAGAAGACTTGTAGGAAACACAGGAATTGTTTATGATGAATAGTTTGCTATAGTGAATTACTGTTAGCATTGCATTGTATCTATGGGCTCTGTTTGCGATTTTTAGCAGTTTGTGATAGTGATGCTTGCTGTAGTGAGCGTTAAGTGCCATATTGACCCAATTGTGCACTATACTTATAGTGCCTTATATGAGGGTAACTTGCTTCATAGACCACTAAATTTCATGCATGTATAGGCAAGATATTTTGACATCCATGATATTTCACATGATCAGTCAGCCATATACAGTTGTGCAGTAATCACAGTAAAGGTGCCCCTCTCCCAATACTTTTTTTTTGGAAAACAGTAATCCCCACAGTACCAGTAATAAACCCACCTTCCAGATTTAGAGCCATAAAGCAATCTGTCCCATTATCTGTTACTCCCAGTTGTTCTAAAATGAATATGTTAAGCGTATTACTGCTATATTTTAGTAATGTAATGATTTTCATTGATATGAGATTAGTAAATATTATTTTTTTTTATAGGTTTAAATAAATGAGCATATTTCACCAATGGTATTAATGGATCATCACTGGTGCAGTCCCATCTTCCAGGTAGCAGTGCTACAAGTTCTGTTTTTTACAGTATACTATCTAGTAATGTTCTGTGTTGTGGTGTAATGCCCCCGAGGTGTCATGCAGAACGGTTCCTATTCTTGGGCAGCTTCTGTATCCTCCCTTGGACAGAAGGGCTGGAATCCTGGGTATCAGGCAAGTTTGACAGACCTGTTCTTAAAGAAGAATTTTGGAGTCAGCATTCCACAGTTTACACCTGCTTCCAGATATATTGAAAAGATTTCTGGAGAAACTGGTGCTGCAGCAGAAGAGGGAGAAAGCCACCAGAAGTGTTGTCCTCATCCCGATGCCAAAGATAAGCCATATCCCTGTGGAATATGCCAACAATATGCAAATATATGTAGTAGTTTAAAAGTAGATAATGTATTAATTCCAACTGAAGAGCCAATCACCTCACCAGGAAGTGCTTGTTCTACTCAAGAGTTTAAACAAGCCCCAATTTCAAATTCTGATCTGTCACATTCACAGGTTAAGCCATTCCCTTCCACTGGTATTCCTGGGAAGTATACCCAGGTGCCAATCAAGCAGTTTGTATGTATTATATGCCACAAACTCTTCACTCAGAAAGGCAACCTAAAGACTCATATGATGATACATACTGGTGAGAAGCCTTATGCCTGTAATGTGTGTGGAAAAAGCTTTACACAGAAAGGTAATGTTGACACTCATATGAAGATTCATACAGGTGAAAAAGAATTTTCCTGTGATATGTGTACTAAGCGATTTACACAGAAAGGAAATCTTAAAACACATATTCGTAGTGTCCATACCAAAGAAAAGCCATTTTCATGTACAGTTTGCAATAAATCTTTCTCACAGAAAGGTAATATGAGAACCCATTGTAGAACCCATAACAAGGATGATCGTTTGCCATGTACAGTCTGTGGTAAAACATTTTCTCAGAAGGGAAACTTAAAAACTCATATGCAGCGTCATACAGGAGAGATCCCTTCCAAGAGACTTTATAATCCCCAAGCTTCAGTAAATGTTTCTAATGTTAATTCGCGTTATACTCCATTTACAGCATCCACCTTATCACCACCACTTCTTAAATCACCCCCACCTCCACCATTGCCTCCACCTCCTCAGCAGTCTGGGCAGTCCTTAACTACCCTCCATTCACCAGTAGCAAATACCAATAGAAGTAATTCCTCACCAAGCGTGCCTCAGATGTGCACACCAGCTTCAGGCTCAAGTCCAGTTTTGGGAACACACAAGCTTTCAAATCCTTTGCATATTGATGATGGTTTTCCTGAACCACTGCCAGCTGAAAGACCTTCTCTCTCTTCACCAATATCGTTAGTAGTTCCCGGAACACCTAATATCAATCAATCCCAAGGAGCCCATAATGCAACCCCAAGTCCATGCCATTCTCAAATATCTAGCCCATCACCAAAAGAAGATGGAAATTATCCTCATATTGTTCACAATAAACATAACCAGTCCCTTGAGTCCAGCAGCAGTCATTATTCTGCAGGAAAATCCCAGTCAAATCCGCACTCTTCCCCATCTCGCAACTCCCCAGAACCAATTCTGACAAGTTTATCATCAAGCATTATCTCACATCACAACCATCATCAACCCACTTCAACAGGTATGGAATTTCGGCCATTTTATTCTGCTCCGCCTACTCCTATGTCTACTTCACTTGTAGCAACAGCACCACACTGGTTTCCTCTTGCACCCAATCGTAACCATAGCAACCATACTCACTCTGGTTTAGATGCTTATGGTACCATACCATATACTACTCCCTTATCTCGTTTGACTTTACTTGCGTCACACTTTGCCTCTCATTCGTTGAACAGCCAACAGGCTGAAGAAAAGAAGTCACATAACTTAGAAGAGCAGCATTATCACTCTTCAACAAACCCAGACTTTTCCCAGTTGTTGGATTAATCTATACTCAGAAAAAATGCAATACTATTATCTACATGTGATAACTGATGCTGCATTATAATGTGCAGCAATTCAGTCAGCTAAATTTTGTAGACTTCTTTTGGAAAACTGCTGAACTAGAAGAATCAAAGTAGAAATATTGTAGCAATGCCAAGAATTTGTAGTCAGCATGAAATTTCCAAGAAATTTTTATGCATATAGAGAATGTGAAGAAAAAAGCATTATAGTAAATATAGTGTGACTTTCTCATCACCCGGTTATGTCCAGTTTTTTTTCTTCATACTTTATCTGTTATTGTTGCATGCATTTTATATACTTAAAATAAGCTCTGTTCAGTCCCCAACATTAGTGTTGACCAAGTTTTTTTCACCAGAGAAAACTATCAGATTATAGAAAATTTGGTAATATTTTAAATGTGATCATAGAAGAAGATTAATATACTTTGTCTTGCAGTTAAAAATGTGACGCAGGAATCTTTTAGATAGATATAGATACTCATATTTTTTATCTAATGAAAAATTTTTTTTCACAATTTCAGTTTATTTAGAGCTTTATTAAATGCAGGATTGTTTTAATGTAATTTTAGTGGACACTTCTGTGATTTAATTTCCCTCCCACTTTTATTTGTGTGGATTGCTTTAGTGTGTGTTTGTGTGTGCATGTGCGTGCCAAATTTGGTGCTTTAAGGATGGACTAATTTGAATATGACTTCTGAAATTTAAAAAAAATATATATATATATTAATAAATAGTAAGCAGTCAAACCTGTTTAATTTTTATATATAATACTAGCATACTTAAATGATAATGTATGTACAAATATTGACATTTAAAAGAAAAATTTAATATAATTATTTTTTCTTAGAGGAAAAATTAAACTTTGCTGTCCTCTCCTCACAATCTCTTTCCCTGCTCAGAAGCAAAGGGAGACAACAGTTTTAAAGAATGTAAACTTCATTGGGAGATTAGGGAGAACCCAATTTATAGTGCACTCCATTGAAACTCTTTTCAGAGGTTCAGATTTTTATTTTTATCATCTGATCATGTTTTAGTGTCATAAAAATCCTCTGATTTTTATGATGCTATGAGGTTCATAAACTTCTAGAAATCCCTTTCATGTCATTGCTCTATATGTTTCTTTTTTTCTATACTTCTGCTAAATTTATTATTTAATTCTCATTTAAATGTGTGAAGTTGGGTTTCATTTAACTGATAGGAATATCCCCTCCCCTCCTACACATGCAAACACACTTAATTGCTTGATATTATAAGATATCTGCCAAACTGAAATGTAACTTTCCATTCCTTCAAAGGAACAGTGAAACCTTTTTTTCATTCTAACCATTGTTCTATCCCTAGTAGCTATCTGATTTACAAAAAAAAAAAAAAATAGGGAACATGCAGCTACATATGGATTTCCTTAGCCATATTTCTTTTTATAAATCAGTTACTTATTTTATTAACACAATTTGTACCAAATACCATTTCCCAAATATTAAGTTGACTATATATTTACAAGTTAAGTTAAAGATGCCAAGAAATTATATTCTTGGTTTTGTTTGATTACACTTTATCCAAGTATAAGCAAACAAAGTTTGGTGTGAATTATTTTCACAACTAAGCTAATTGTATTTAGAAGTTAATAACTTCACATTAATTGCCTTAATATCCTATAACACAAGCACGCATCCTGGTTGTGTATAATGCAATGCATTAAGGCAGAGGCCACTATCAAGATTTTAACCTTTATTGAGGTCTCATCAGTGGGAACCTGAAATGATGCCAGCGTTTGAAGTAATGTAGAAGTCATATATTCCTCATATACAAATAGTGAAAAGATGTCACTCCTTATTATTAAAATATTCTAGATCAGATCTAATTGTTGAAAATTTTTTTCACTTGGTTATAATTAAGTTAAAGATATCAAGAAATTATATTCTTGGTTTCATCCTTTATCAAAGTATAAGCAAACAAAGTTTGTGCATGGAGTAACTTCTAAGGCAAATGATGTGAAGTCATTAGCTTCTATAAACAGGTAACCCAGTCGTGAAGTTACTTCATACCAAACTTTGTTTGCTTACACTTGGATAAAGGATGAAACCAAGAATATAATTTCTTGGCATCTTTAATTTATAGCATAACCAAGTGAAAAAATACTTTCAACACAAGAAATTACATTCTTGGTTTATCCCACATCCAAGTGTAAACAAACAAAATTTGCACGTGAAGTATTTTCACAACTAAGCTACTTGAATACTTGACACTAAGGCAATTAATGTGAATTCATTAGCCTCTGTATACAAGTAAAATACTGTGAAAATACTTCATGTAAATTTTGTTTGCTTACACTTGGATAAAGGATTAAATTAAGAATAATTTCATGCCATGTTTAATTTATAGTATAACGAGGGGAAAAACTTTTTGCAAGTTATAGCTTCACCATCTCCAGCAACTAAAAGAGTGGACAGAACTCAAGCCTATCATAGATGATTAAAATTTCATTTACAAACTGATTTATGTTGTAGTTTCACCATCTCTAGCAGGGCTGAAAGTGTGGAAGGAACTCAAGCCTGTTATAGATGATGAAAATGTCATTACAAACTGATTTCTGTTAGATAAATTGGAGAATATTCCACACCTTAATATGCATCATTATTGAAAAATTGAAATATTGAAATTTGTTGGAAAACTTCGGAATACCAAAATAACAGCACAGTAATTGTAAACCCCTAACAATGTTCATTGCCTGATCACTTTTCAATTGAAGGTGAGTTGGTTGGTGTTGCATGGAGATGGCAAGGTTTTTCCTCCCACAAAAACTAACCAGAGAAACATGTAATTAACAGACATAACATATTGGCTTTATAGCTTTAGTTGCTTCAGCTGTAATTCCAAATGCCATGATCACCATTGCTCAATCAAATATAAAATTATATGATGGATTGATACTAATGCAATAATGGTTCAGGTGTATACTTCTGCTGTCCATAAATTTATTGTGTGCATTTTGTAAGAGAAACTATGATGTTTTATACTGTATGTATAAGATAGGAAGTTTTATACTGAAACATAACACAAAAAAAGTTTGCGCCTTCTTTAGCAATATCACACATTCAGTCATGGAACATTTTCTGTGAGCAATACATGAATAGTAATCTCTAGTAAATGTTACCCATTTATAATTAGTTTTAGGTCTTGCAAGCAGAGTTATTATAAAGACATACCCTAAGAAATGTTTTGCATTGAATTTAGTAATTTTCTTTCTCATCTTTGGAATCTGATTTTTTTTTTTTTTTACTTAATTGTTGGAGAAAGTTCCATTAATTAAGTAAATATCAGGCTCAGTGTAAATTGTATGGAGAATGCACAGAAATCTAGAATCTATCTGTATAGTTAATCATTTAAATTTTGACTTGCTTTAATAATGTAAGCAAATTTACTAAAAATAATATACAGTTGTAATAACCTTTGAAATTATTTTGTATTTATTGTATTGAAGACAACAGTTTTCTACTGAGGGTAGGCAACTTTCTTGCAGGGTTGCAGTATAGTAATAGATAGGTTTCTGTTTAGTTAATTGGGAGAGAAATAATATATAGTGCATTTATTTTGTTCTGATGGGATAACAAGTTCTCTAGTATAAGCATATTTCAACCATCCTTGTGAATTGTCTCATCTGGCATCGGCAGCAGATGCAAGCTTCAAGCCATTTGAGTAGACATTTGAGCATCACTTATTTAGGCACCAGTGCTAGCTGAACTTAATACCCATAAAAAATAAGTCCGCTTTTGTGTTTTATGACTTATTTTCATATTTTAACAAAACTTTCCATATATTTTTATCTTTATTTTATTTCCTTCTGGTAAAATATTTCCATGTTTTTTTAATCTACTTTAAGGTTTTAAATTCCTCTTATGAATTGATATTCTTGTGAATTCGTTTCCTCTTGTAATTCATTATCCTTTTAAGAGTTTAGGTTTTGAGTTTATATATATTGATATATCTTTATATCTATATATATTATATATATATATCTTTTATATATCTATTGTTGTTCTACCAAAATTATACCCCAAAAATTTTAAAATCAACAAATCGAGGTATTTCTAAAAACACCTTTCATGTCATTACTTTTTAATATATGGCTGAATATATATCATTTATTTATAAATATTTAATTACAGGAATAAACCAATGTTTCTATACCAGGGGTGCCCCTTAAGAATATAGGAAAGTTTCCCATGTTTTTTTGTTTGTTTTTTTCATTATTTTGCAAAAGTATAATCAAAAGAGGCATATTTCTTAAGAGATCATTTTATGATAAAATACCAGATCATTTTGCTCAGTGAATACTGTAAGAATTGCTAGCTGAGTTTACTATTGATCAAATAAAAAGCAGAATTCAGACAAATTGTTTGAAGTCTGTCTGGCTACAACATTTTTGAATGTCTGTAATGCCAGAAATATTTTTCTAAGATTTTTTTATTTTTCAGTCCCACTATTAAATTAATTCAATTTTACTTGACACTCTCATATGAATGATTTTCAGTCTGATCAGTTTTGTTTTTAGTCTAAATTTCAGATTCCTATGTTAATTTAGTTTTAATGCTATATACTTTTAGATGGATTTAACTGATTTTAGATTCTCTAGTTTTGGTATTTCTTGCTGTATATATATATATACATATATATAATTGCTGAATAATAAAGTGTCTAAGAGGTTCATTCTGTTAATTGTGAAAGTTTTGTTATGCTGCCTAGAACAGAACATTGGAAAAGCAACTTGTGAGTCACATTTAATTGGCAGCAAATGAGGGCCTGTATACAATCAAAGGTTGCCATAGGCACAGAAGTATTGGTTTTAGTGTAATTATAGTATCCCTAGTGTGCTTATAGCTGCCATGTTAACACTAACATTGGGATTTATCCTCAAATCCTTGTCATTCTGTTACACTTAACTATGGAATAAACCTTATTATAATGTTAATGTTTTAATGAGAGTTGTAATACCACATTTCCAGGTAACACCTGACCTCTTGTGGCTGCTTAATCTTTCTAGCAGAACTAAGATGCACATAAATGTTCAGGTCGTTTAAAAAGCATTTGTGTTCATTCAGTAATTGTTAGTATAATTTCTCTAAGAAATATGTATGATTTATAATACAGTTGCACTGAAGAAACTAAAAGTTTATTCACTGCAGTATGTATTAAAGTTGTTTTCCTGATGTAATATTGTCTATGTAGAGAAAAAAAAAAGAAAATGTATTAATTTAAAACAGGATCATTTGTTTTTGATGTTATAATCATGCTTGATGAAATTTGTTATAAAATATGTGATAGCAAGTATAGTCTGGTCACAGTTCAGAGAACTGTAGCTGGTAGGGTGCCAAGAAGAGTCAATTCATGTTGAAGGGAAGAAAAGAATAAGGGATGTATGAATTCGTCACCAACATGCGAAATCATGTGTTTTATACATAAAATTTTCCAGCTGTTATACAAGTAAAATAGTTACAACTTTAAAAACTAGAATGTTCATGAAAGAAAAGCCAATTTTCCAAGACGTAATAATAAACACTCATCCCATGAAACAGATTGATTACCCTATATTCGGAATGGATTCGCCTTCTTCTGCCTTGCACAGAAGTGTCGAGAGTTCTCTCATCTGCAGTCGAACTATATTATTAGAGATATCTAGGGTGGATATCTACAGAATATCTTGTGGATTTTATGTGTTTAGCTTACTCATCATTCTCATCGTGTTGCATTCATCCGGTATCATTATGGGAAATCCAAGTTTACAAAATGAATACCAGTCCTATGTATTCTTTGCTTGATTTTTTTTTTTAACTTGTAGATATGATTTTCATTTTTCATACCTTTCATTTTTAGTACCTAAGCTCATATGAACTGTAATTAGGTTAATTATAGTTCATATGAGCATAAATTAGTATTTATTTATATATACTAATTTATGTCCATAAAAAATTATTAGTAACACTTCAGAAACATTCCAATTTTTTTTTTTTTTTCCCATAGTAAAATTAACAGTAAAACAAAAATTCAGTATTAGTATTGAAATAATTAATTTAGGCATGTTAGTTTACATATTGGGACACAAGCTGACATCAATGTTGGTAAAGCCATAAAATGTCTGTGATGAAAAAATGAAAAAAAAAAAATTTTTTTTTTTTTCATAAAGAAATGAATAATTTCTAAGAGATGCATAATTATGACATATAGCTACTATATAATACACTGCTGAGAAGACACACACACCTCTTTTAATCTTTAGCCAAGTAAAAATCCTCACCATGAATTTGTGCCATAGTGTTAACAAAGGAAAGGAGAATTGTTTATTATTATTATTTTTTTTTTATATGGTGTGCTGTTAACATCAGTAATATATCAATTGATGATGTTTGTTGTATAGTAATACAAGTTATTTTGTGAACTTTAAGAAGTTGCTCAAAATATGTTTGCAAATGATTCGACTCTCAGATAGTCATTAAATTTTTGAAGAATATGTCATAAAATTGACTGATAGCAATTACAATTTATTTTATTTTGTATGTGTTTGTATGTCTTAGGGTCATTCCAGTTCCATTCCTTTCGTATAATTCTAACAAACCAAAGCCACCCTGGTTGACCAAGTGAAATAATCCTTCTTCTCTTCAAATTGAATGTCTTTAGGTAGTAGATAATTTCATTGTATTGTGTAAGACCCTACTTATTGGAAGTTTTAAGTGGCTTGAAAAAGTTCCATATTTGGTCACTAGAGCAGAAATTTTTAGATACTTAATCCTTAGCTACTCAAAATACTAATGGATTAATAGCTTTTTAGCCTTTTGTAGTTGAGATTCACTTAAAAAAATAAATAAATAACAATATATATATATATACACACACACACACACACACACACACACACACACACACACACACACACACTTAGTAGTGATTTAAAATTTGTGGAATCATTAGCCAGTGATATAACTGCTCTGTCAAATCATACAGATCTGAAGAATAAAGTGAGAATAGGCAGGAAAATAAAATAAAAAAACATTGGTTGCATGAATTTTCTGAAACTTTCATGTTGCTCCAGATGTTCAGATAATGGGGGGGGGGGATGAAAAAACTTAGTAGGTAATGAAGCTACCCTGTATCTCTAACCAGAGGCTAAGTTAAAACATTGGCTGCATTCTCAGTAAAGAGCCTATGGAGTAAGTAGTATACTTCAGTTCTGTAGGCACATATTTTAATGAAAAAGCCAAATTACATACAGACGTAGATAATAGTATAAGTAAATGTAGCTAGCTGAGCCAGTTCAATAAATACATATTGAGTAAGAGAGGAATCTGCCAAAGCTAATAGTATACAAAGTAGTATTCACAAAGGTATATGCAGAAGTAATTTATGCACATATGGTCATCATTTAGAAAGGAATGAGGGATGAACAAAACAGTTGTTTGAAGCAGAAGTAATTGGAAAAGACCTAGGTTATAACTTTTTTAACATTACTGCAACAAAAAACAGTAAATCATTACAAAAAAAAAGTTTATCTGCCTTTTCTTGATATGCTGGATTTATTAACATCCTCAAAACATCTCAGAATTAAAAAACATTCATGAATTACTGAAAAAAAATGTTGTTCCAAAGAAATCCATTCTTGTTAACCCATCCCATATTTATGTGGTGCCTAAGATCCATAAATCCAATACTTCCCTATGCCCTACACTTGATAGTACAGTCCTGCTTATAAACTTTCCCAATAGTTAGCTAAGTTAATTGTTCCCTCACCAGTAAGTCTACTTTTTATAAAAAAAATTCTGTTCGTTTCAAATACTAATAATAATAAAAAAATCACATCCTTAAAAATTTATACATAATGTTTAGTTTTGGTACTGCATCCCTAATGACTAATGTACCATTAACAGACACTCTTTTTTACTAAAGTCGAATCTCCCCCTCCCAGTTTCTTTGAATCAAATTTGATGTGTATGCAGGTACTTTACAATGGCGAGGAAACAAATCTACAAACAATGGTACTGCAATGGTTTCAAACCACTTAAGACATATAATGATTGAAGACTGGAGTCCACAGATGTCATCATCATCATCAAATTCCTGATATATATCCTCAAGGGGTATACAGGATATGATAGTACTACATAAATAATTACATCATTACTAACTTCCTGTCTACAATTTTCCTCCATATCAATCTGTTACCTCTCAAGACTTCAACATTATCAGATCTAATATTTCTGTCTTCTAAGGCACTGTTTGCTGTATCAATCCACCTATATCTTGGTCTTCCTCTGGGTCTTTTTCCTACCAACCTGCAGAGAAAACTTGTTTTGTTAATCTTTCCTCTCCCATTCTGTTTAAGTGACCATACCACCTGAGATTATCTCTGCTAACACATTCCTGGATGCTGACAATGTCAAGTTTTTTCCTAATATCCTCGTTTTTAATATGATATTGCCATTGATGCCATCTGTTCATGCCCCTAATCTTTCTCAGGATTCTCATATCTGCGGTCTCTAGTCTTTGGTCAAGTGTTTTATTTCTGACTCAGCTCTCAGATCCATAAGTTAAAATTAGCTTGAATACTGTCTTGCATACAGCTAATTTAGTGTTTTGGCTAATTTCTCTCTTATTCCATATAAATTTATTCAATTGACTTCCTACCATACCTGCTCTGTTAATTCTGTTGTCTATTTCCATATTTAATTTACCATCTTCACTAAAAATCATTCCTAAATAGCTTAAATGTTTTTCTTGTTCTGTAGGTTCTCCATTCACAAAGCAGTTGATATTTTCAATGTTTCTGCCTATTTTCATTGTCTTTGTCTTTTTAATGCTGACCTTCATCTATTACAACAGTTATTCAATTTAGTCAGGGAATCTTGCAGACTTTAAGCAATTTATTTAGAAGTATAACATCATCTGCATAAAGCAAACAGCTGAGATTAACTTAAATTTTGATATCAGGTTTAATACCACTTTCCTTCATAATGTGATCATATAGATAATGAATAACAGAGGTGATAATGGACATCCTTGTCTGACACCAGATTTAACATTAAACTACCTTCCTGTACTTCCTTCAATTCTAACTGTTGACTTACAACTCAAATAAAGACTATATAATGCCCCACCATATAACTTTAGCATTTTGAATTGGCACCTTGTCATATGCCTTTTCCAGATCTGCTAAACTTAAATACAGATCTTTGTTATATTCCCATGATTTCTCAACTATCTTTTTAAGGCAAAAATCTGATCCTGACAGCCTCTTTTTGGCCTGAATCCAGATTGTTCTTCACGAAGCTTCTCATCCACAGTCCTTCTCAACCTTTTCTCAAGTATACTTGCATATATCTTACCAGGAACACTCAGTATGGAAATACCTCTGTAATTCTCACATTCAGTTTTATTTCTATTTTTATATATGGGTATTATGAGAGCTCTTCTCCAGTCATCTGGAATTTGTTCCTCTGTTCAGGCCTTCTGAACTATGCAGTGCAGCCACTGTAAGACTTTTATACCTCCATACTTGAGCATTTCTGGTCGAATATCATCTATTCCTGCTGCCTTTCCACATTTCAGGCTTTTGATGTCTTTTTCTACCTCAAGTATGGGTATGTATTCCAAAATAAAAAATGATGATCCACAGATGTGAATTCAGAAAATGGAGTGCATCATATTGAACGATATTAAAAATGAAGATTGTAGAAAATTCTTCCCTTCCTCACATTTGGTAAATTTTTACATGGAGCATTTTGAGAACAGTGTACTTAACAAGTCTACCTTCAAACTTTTAGTTTGGTATTTGACTGAGCTAGGTACATTACTCATTTGCTAATTGGCCCCATGGGCAATATGCAGTGGAATATTTTGTATCTTATCTAAATAGGCAACATAACCCTAAAATACACTACACTGTTAGAACAAGAAGCACACAATTGTCTGCCTTTTCTTGACATGGAAGTCACTCATCTTTCAGATGGCTATCTTTTTACTGAAGGATATCTACATAAACAGGAACATCATCTAGTCCAACAGTATGGGATCCCCAAAATGCTAACTCATAAAGTTAGTGCTGGTTTGTTTTAGTAATGCGGTCCATACCACAGAGCTTAACTATTTTTGCCACACTTTTGCCCCTCCCCTACTTTCAAATACACATGAGCTAAGCACCACTTTTTCTATTCCCATATATATATATATATATGCAGGTACATATGAAAAGATAGCCAAAGTAGTGGAAAGTTTGTTTCACTTGGCTACAAAGTAAAGTTGACTTGAAAGAAAAAAAATTATATTCTTGTTTAACCGAAATGTTAGTAAACAAAATTTGCACGTGAAGTATCTTCACAACTAGACTACATGGAATTGATTTCACTTCAATTACTTCATTATCTCATAATACAAAGCATACTCCATTTCAAATGTGTATATTAACATACATTAATATTTGAAATTTTAGTCTTCCTTTTGGAGGAAGACTAAATTTCAGATGAAATGATTAAGTTAGCACCGCTTTAAAAGCCTTATGTAAGAAACTGACATTATCAGAGACCTTACAAATAACAGGTTAATTTGGAAGAAAGTTGTTAATAAACTAGTGATAAAAATGTGATTGTAGTAAACTTGATGTGCTATTGTTGAAGATTTGATGTAACTAGTTATGGAAAGGTCGTTACTAGTACAAATATGTCTGCCCACCTATATATATATATGGGGGGGGGGGGAATTGACAGCCTATATTTCTACCTATTGCGGGAGGTTTTTGGTCTACTACTCCTATGGTCACCCGGTCCATATTGGGAGAGTGGACGATTACAAACATCCATGACTACGCGGGATTCGAATCCTCAGCCTCATGGATGGAGAGCAGATACGCTAACCACTTGGCCAACCATGCCAGCCACACATATATATATATATATATTTATTATTATTACACGACTCCAGGGAGTCCAAAGACTTATCGAGGGAGGGCACCTACTCTACATCTCTCCGTCATCATCTACACTAGCGCCATCTACTGCCCACCACCACCAGTATTTTCACAGACAATCGTAAACATCCATTCCCATGGTGTATATATGTGTGTTTGTCCTGTAATCTCTCAAGTATCCAACCACAATGGTAGAACAGAAAGTTCAGTACTAGTACAGATATGTCTGTTCACCTGTATATGAGGGGAAGCTGAAAAGTTCTCATAAACACCTAGAACAAAAATGATATTAAAGCAACTGATATAACCACAAGAACATATCTTAAAACCCTTTAACCCCCATGTTTCATCAAATTTTAATCATTTGTTCTTTTTCTTTTAGGATATAGGATATATAAGAAGACTTGTTGATGAAGCATGGCTTTATCACTATGACCCAGAGACCAAACAACATTTAGTGGAGTGGAGACACAAAGCTTCTCCACGGCCAAAGAAGTTCCGAACCCAAAAGTCAGCAGGGAAGGTTCTTGCCATTGTCTTTTTTATGAATGCCATAATCCTTACCAAGTACCTAAAAAAAAAAAAAAAAAAAAAAAAAAAAAAAAAAAAAAAGGTTAAACCACAAAAGCAATTTATTCAACAGCTCTGAAATAATTGAAGGAGGTACTGAAGGGAAAATGCCACCGGAAACAGCAGAGTCATGTTGCTTTTGCAGGACAATGTACCTGCTCACACTGCTCATAAAACCCAACAGACAATACACAAGTTGGGCTTTCAATGCCTGCCTCACCCACCCTATTTGCCAGACCTGGCCCCATCTGACTATTTCCTATTCCCAAATTTAAACACTTGAAAGGAACAAAAGTTACCATAGATGATGAAGTCATGTCTGCCACTGAGGACTGATTTGAGCAAAAGGAAAAAACATTTTTCTCAGAGGATTGTAAATGATGCAGCAGCATTGTAATAAGTGTTTAACACTTCATGGGGAATATGTAGAATAATATATGTTATGTGGTTCTACTTCAATTCCTTCATGGCGATTATCACAACTTTTCAGCACACCCTCGTATGTGCTGTAATCTCTTAATTATACAACCATGCTGGAAGAACAATTTGCTTATTGGAGAATTGAGAAAACAAAACAAAAAAAACTAATAGCAGGAAGGACAAGCATTTAGTATTTCAAACAATGGCTAAATAATTGTTTTCCTATTTTGTAGCATTGATGTTACAAAATAGGAAAATAGTGTATTTTGAGAAATAGTACACAAACTGTACTCTTATGACAGCAGCAGCAGCTTTTGTTGCAATTATGTTCATTATTAAAATATATAGTAATAGTCAAATTGTACATCTGTAAATCACCTTCATAATATTTAGGTTTAAAGAAGAAAAAAAATAGAGCTAAGGGTTATCATCAATTTCCTGATGATAGCCCTTTTATAGGATACTGTGCAGTACTGCACAATTATGTGTACATTATTACTGATCTAATGGCAACAGTTTTCCTCCAGATTAGTATATCACTTGTCAGCACTTCACATTATCTATAAGATCTCAACATTATGTTGAGATCTTATATTTCTGTCTTCTAGGACACTTCTGACTATTAATTTCCATATATCTTTATTTCCTGTTGGTCTTTTTCTTCTCAGCTTGGGATTAAACACCTCTTTTTCTAACCTTACCTCACTCATTCTTTTAAAGTGGCCATATCAGAGATTAGTTTTACTTGTACATTCCTTTAAAATAATATCAGGTTTTTTTCTAATATCTTCATTTTTAATATGATTTTGCCATTGATGCCATCTGTTCTCCACTATTTTTTCTCACATTTCTCATCTGTGGTCTCTTATGTTTGATCAATTGTTTCACTTTTAATCCAGCTCTCAGGTCCATAAGTTGAAATTGACCTGAACACTGTCTTATATAGTGTTTTGACTGATTTATTTCTTATTTCATATAAATTTATTCAGTTGACTCCTCATAATACTAGTTTTGTTTATTCTATTATCAATTTCCATATTTAATTTGTTATTTTCACTAAAAAAAAAAATTGCCTAAATAGCTGAAATGTTTTACTTATTTATAGGTTCTCCATGAGAATGAGTTGAATATTTCTCCTTTTCCTATTTTCATGTTTTTGTTCTTTTAAATATTAATTTTGATGTTGAATTTGTTGCAGCTGTTCTTCAATTTAGTTAAAGAATCCACACATTTGATTTGTTTAGGAGCAGCAGAATCTACATAAAGCAAAGAGCTAAGTTTGATATTTCCAGTTATTATGAGGTTTAATGCTGCTTTCTTTCATAATGTGATCCATATAGATAATAAGAGTGGAGTTCACTCTTGTCTTGCACCTGATTTTATATCAAACTGCACCATCAGTACCTCCTCCTTCAGTTCTAACTGCTAACTCAGATTACACTATGTATTGCTTAATGTAATGTTCCATTTATACCATACACTTGTAACATTTTGAATAACTTCTTCCTTGGCACCTTGTCGTATGCTTTTTTTCCAGATCTGCAAAACTTAAATACAGATCCATGTTATATTTCTACAGTTTAAGTATATGTAGTAAAGTGGAAACCTCATCCTAACAACAGTTTGGCCTGAACCCACCTTCTTGTTCTTTCAGTTTCTCTTCCACGATATTTCTTAGCCTCTTCTCAAATATGTTTGCATAAATCTTATGCTTAGGTGTGAGATGTTATTCATAACTTTTTTTTTTAACAGTACTGCAACACAGAAACACTCATAAAAAAAAAAAACATTGTCTAGTTTATATTTTTCTAGATTTCTTAACATCTCAGAAGAAAAAAGTTTATAAATTACTGGAAAAAATTTTGTTCCAAAGAAATCACAAATTAAAATTCGCTCTTGTTAAACTACCCCATATTTATGTGGTGCCTAAAATCCATAAATCCAATATTTCCTTATACATGATAGTATAGACAGTCCATACTATGCATGGGAAGCAAGGCTGAACCACTCTAGTAATTATTACATTCAGTTTTATTTCCATGTTTATAATTGGAAACTATGAATTACAGGCAGTGAAAGATTGAGATTTTATAAGTTGGCTGTTGGCTGCTAAGATTCTGTTAGTGTAGTGTATAGATGTACATTTTGTAGGATGTTATATTTGCATTCCTCAATCATTGTCATCCTTGCAAGCAGTAGCGATGTTTAATAGGCAGCATATTGCATGAGTATATGTGCTGTTAGTAGAAAAAAGTCTTTAGCTATAGTCCATATGGAACATAATAAAAAAAATTGCTTGATATATGCAAATATTTTCTATGATCTTTGTGTACCTTGTGTCAGTTTCATTATGTAACTTCTCATTAATTACTGACTCCACCCTTTTATGCAAGTCACACCTAGAAAAGGCTGTTAGCCTATAGTATTATTAGTACTCTGAATGCTATTAGATAATGTGGAAACCCTTCTCTAGAAACCAAACGTGCACTTTTTTTCAATCTGCTTCAGTAAGCAAGGAAATTAACTTAATATATCTCATTAAATAATGGACAGTAAAATGTAGATAATTCAGTTTTTGTGTGTTTGTTTTTTTTAACGTTATTTTGAACTAATACTATTTTTTTCTTTCTTAAACTTCTTGTCTTATTAATATATGAGGTAAAAATAAATCTTGCATATTGAGAAAATGTATAATTAAAACACAGCAAAGGTATTATATAATAAATTCTAGAACAGTGTTTCATAAACAATTTTTTTTTATCCATGACCAAATTTTATCCAAATCATAGTATGTTAATAATATATTTTTTTAAAAAAAATGTAGATATAATTCTTAAATTTCTTCCATTTTATTTTATTTTTGAATAAAGTTGATGAACAACGATTGCTCTAACAGTAGTTTACTTGAAATTAAATTATTTTAACTGTCAAGTCTTTGTGATTATTTTGGGAGTTTGATCCATCAGGATGCCCACATGAACCAAGTTTGTTTTGCATCCCAAGGTTTTAGTACTACCAATTTAGATTAAGGTGTCTTATACAGTATCTTACTTACTTAAATTGTTTTTACCTAATTATTAGTGAACAGAACTGTTAACTTATGACTAGAAAATACACATTTGTATTTTTGTCATTAATCTTAGCTGTTTCTGTGATTAGTGCACCCACATGCTTGCTTCAGAAGCCATGGTATTTAGCTAAATCCTGATGTCATAATAGAAATCCAGTAAATCATTTCTATAAGTGAACAATGAACATGACTTGTTTGTAAACCAAATGAAAGACATAAACACTAAATGATATCAAAGAGTAGCAACTGCATTCCACTGTAGAAGTGAGAAGATTGAAAGATAAACAGTTGCATTAATAAATTATAGTAAATGATAAATTGTTTTGTGGATCTAATATAGCAAGTCATCTTTTATTCTGTTATTTCATGGACATGATCTGCTTATATAGACACACAGTACTTATCCTGTCTCTTATCAACATCCATTTACTTTCTGGCTTCATACCTACTGAATCAACTTCTCTTCCTCCTTTCATTCCATCCATGTCTGTTCTTTGGACAGCTTCCTCCAGTCACTCTTCCCCAAAGGATGTTCTTAGCTGTTTATAAAACACATAAGCATATTCCTTCTTTCCCCTTAACCTCTTGCACACAAGCTTCAACTGGCATGCTATAGATTTTGCAACATTTTATGTGTGGAGAGGGAGGGATCTATTCTTTTTGCTATCCACTTCTTTAATCAGATACTTATTCCTGCAGTTGTCACTAGAATGAAGATTGCTACTTTGTTTAGTTGCATTGTAATAAAAAAACAACAACACATAATTATTTTGATGCTGTCGTAAACTGCAACCATCTGACTAAATTTTTTGGAATCTATAATGTGCATGCTGTTGTAAATTATCAAAATATTTTTGTTACTGCTTTACCTTATGTATGTATGTGTGTGTGATATAAATGCGACAGTCATTTACACAATTAAGGATAGTGCTAAAACTTTGATTAAATACTTTGATTAGATTGTGTTTATCACTTCAGGATGAAAACGAAACCTTTTAATTAATCTATATCAGATAAAGCCACTGTACATAAATGTTAAAACCTAAATTCTCACATTCAATAAAACCCTAAGCACAAAAATATTTTCATCAAAAAAATGTTTATTTGTTATCTTCAATTATTTAAGTTATTTTCTAATTTTTTTATAAAAAAATATTTTCAGAATACTTTTAGGCTTTTTGTGAAGTACAGTAACAGTATGATTAAGTTTCACCTTAAATGCTGCAAATTTTCTTGCTTTCTGTTAATAATGCTGTTTTCTTAACATTTCCAAAACAATTGAATATGATGATTATTCAATTACTTTACAGTTTTAAAGTAAATATAACACAAATCTTTGACATGATAAAATTAATCTGCCAAATCACAAATGTACACACATCTATTTTTTATTCTCTTGATTTAATTTCTTTTTAAATACAAAACTTCACAATTGAATGCGATTTTTTTTTTTTTTACGTTATATGCAAATGTAATCTTTTTTTACTACCATATTCCATTTTGTTGCTGCTTCCTAACAGTAGTCCTTCCCCCAGTAACAAACCTTGAAGCTTAAATACTTATATGTACTGCATCTGTGATAAAAGAAGTTGTTCTGATATGTCATTATTATTATATCTACATCTCCATGAAGTCTGAACATTCATTACTGGAAGCCCATGCTAACTGGTATTCACAACTATACCTATTATATCTCTCCTTAAATTCATTCACTTATAAAGCAGCCAACTGTGGCAAATTGAAATACTCAGAATTTCAGATATGTTAGTAAACATGTTAAATGTGCAGTAAGCATTTTTTTTTTTTAATTGTCGCCTCCAGGGAGTCTAAAGACTCATCGAGGGAGGGCACCTACTCTTCAACTCTGTCTCCACCACTCAATCCACCAACTACAACTAACTGCAACTATACCAATGCCATCTACCACCACCACTAATATTTCCACAGACAATCACAAACATCCATGCCCACCCGCAGCCTTTTGGCTGGAGTGCGGATATGCTAATCACTTGGCCAACTAGGCCTGCAATTTTGTGCCGGTTATATGTGCTTAGCATTTCAAATTTTGTAAGTTATACCTAAAATGTTCCTTTTTTTTCCCCCCTAATCTTCCTTTATCTTATTGAGACTTGACATATTGAGTCCAGTATCTACTCAAAAATCTTATTAAATAACAATATAAATGAATAACTTTGTAATCTAGGAATACTATCTTCTGTAAATTGAAGTAACAGCCATCAGTTAACACTTTTCTTCATCTGGATCTTGGGGGAGTGATAGGAATAAATTATAGGTAACTTACATGTTGGGTTCTAGTTTATAATAATGACTTTAAATCTAGTGTATTGTGCCAAAAAAGCTTTAAAGTTTTGGGTGCATAATATGAAAATTAAACACCAGAATATAATTAGTCCAGTGAGGTTTATCCATTTTGGATGTGGCATGTTTTTCTGGATATTTTAATATCAGAATGCTTGTTTATTATTAATTTCATGTAATTTAAAGTCAGTATGTATGTATGTTGTTTACCCCATCATTGCAGAATAATATATGTAATACATATGTGAGTATCTCCTGTTACGGTGTATTATACAGGTGCAAAAATCTTTAAATTCTGACAACTCTTTGTAGATCTGTATGGATAATTTTAGTATTTCCATGCTTACTAGTTAAAATGATTATAAAATCCAGGCTATCAAAATTGTATTAATGTTTTACTTTTTATGGAAGTTTCTCGTTTCAGATTAATTTAATGTTGATACTGCTATTTATGCAATAACCTCTTTGTCTGTCTCTTGTTGTAGTAATGAATGAAATTTAATAATGTTATTTGTTCTGGAGGATAACAGCATTATTTAATTTTAATGGAGTTACGTCATTAAATTCTGCTAATTACATTATTCACTTCTAGGGTAATCATTTAGAACTTTTTTTTTTTTCCCCACAGCTTATATGAGGTTTGTATTATTCTCTGAAAGTTTATATTCTACAATTCCATAGGTTCTTTTTTTAACAACCCTGATGATCTTCTGTTTTCCAGTTTGCAACTTTTTATTCATAATATCATTGATGGGTTATTAGATCCCCCCCCCCTCAGTTACTAGATATGTTTTAAGCAAAACTCATTTCTTTTTGAGGAGGGAGAAAGGAAAGCTCATTGAAACCATTATAACACCAGTCCTAAACTCATCAGAAAAATCCTAATTAAACATTGCAATGTATCCATTTACAATTAATATTTAATACTGGTTATATTAAGTATTGTTTTAATACATCAAAATTGTGTTTCTGTAAATTTTGGAAAAATTATACAGGTTTGACTGATTTTGTAGTCATTTTATGTAATTTATTATTTTTATATGATATTGTGATATTTAAACATTAAAAAAAAATTAAAGGTAGCAGCTCTAGAGTTCCACAGTTATTTTTAAATAGTGTGCATCACATTTAAGAATTATATGTTTTATTGTATTTAACCTGTTGTTCAATGCAATGCTTAAGTAGACATGATTTTATAAATATGTTGATTTTTTTTTTCCGCCATTCTACTTATGTTAAATAGATAATTGCCAGAGAATTATGCAGATGAATCTTGCTGCAAAGTAAGAAAAATAAAATCCAAAGTGTTATTGTGATACTTTGTATTGTCTAAGATAGCATTTTTCTGATATTTTGAAACTTATGGTAGCCATATGAAAGAAGGATCTTTGTCATAGGAAATGATGTATTGTAGTTTGTCTTATAATATGCAGCAGTATTTTGGAAGATTTTTAAAAGAAATTCTAAAAAAAAAAAAAAAATTGTTTACTAGTTGGTTGAAATGTTGCTGATATGCACAGTTAAGATGGAAAAGTTAACGCATGCACATCTTTCCCTCCTACCCTTTCTTAAATACTCACTTCATACATTCAGTTTAAAAATAAAGTTGTGATGTAAAACTCTTGAAACATATTGTAGATAAACACACACACACACAGACACACACATAAAAGTGTATTTCCCCTGTTGACATGTTTAATATAGACTGGAAGCTGTTGTGTAGTTTTCAGTTTATTAAATTTCATTTGCTTGTTTTTTTTTTGTTTTTTTTTAGTATTTGTTAAAAAATAGTTTAGAAAAAGTTTTATCATATTTGTTTATACATTTTTTTTTGTCTGAAATGTATTAATAAACTGATATACTACTGTTCTGTAAAAATATCTTTACTATATAGGAAGAGGCATGTTTTTTCCCTTTCTCCATTTATTATAATTACATTCCAGTTATTTCAATATTTATACATTTTACATTCATTATAACAAATTTCATAATATAAATATGATTTATATTCTATCATGAATCATAAATATTTAGTTGGATGAGCAGTGATTCATTCGCTATCAAAAAAGCTGTTGATTAAAAATATACATATATATCGCTTATTGATCAGAAGTATTGTGAGATTCAAGATAGACAAAGGAAAATATTTTCCCATTCATTTACATTTTGTTACAAAGAGTGAATATAAATAAAATATATGTTCTTGTATAATGTTTTAAAAATAGCTGTAGTTTTTGATTTGTATAGTAACTTAATGATTATAGTTTTCCTGGAGATAGCAGAAATTTTTGTCAGTTTACCAGTCTTTAGAAAATTGTTTATGCTATGTGATTATATTAAAAAAAAAAAAAAAAAAGTTACAGAAGGAGGAGGGTACATAAATTACTTGCAATTCTAAAAATAAATTCTAAGACTGTTATTATTATGAATATACCTCCAAGGACTCAAGGGAGGACTCGTTTAGACACACACTTAGGTACCTATCATTTCTCTTAAATACATTTACTGAAGCTGCACTTTCAACATCTAATGGTAGGCTATTGCACACACACCGCATCCCATGAGAAAATCCTGGGCTGATCTCAAGACAAACTGCTCATTGGGTACGAGGTTTTTATCCCTCATTATTTTTTGTAGTTTTGTCAGTATCACTCATTTAACAATCTTTCCTAGGCAGGAGAGCATGCTGATTGGACCGTAGTTCATAGAGAACTGCTTTGCTGATGTTACGGCTCTTCAAGAGAATTTAAATAACTTAGAAAGGTGGCCAAATGAATGCAGATATCAGTTTAATTCAGCTAATTGTAAGATTTGGGGATTTAAGATCCACTAGTGAGAGGCTGCATGCCTGGTGGAGCTATAGAAGAAGTGTAGGAAGCAAGGTTCTTGCAAAGCTTGTGAAGACAACACAGAGGATTTCTGCAGTATTGAAGAGAGCATTATCCAGCAGAGATAAGAGGGTGGTAGTACATTAGTTTCCATAAATTAAGGAACAAAAAGAAAAATTGTGATAACTCAGGGAGGAAAAGGGAAAAAAAACATATCATAGTCATACATTATGTAAAAAGTGATGCCAAATATGGTTATTGTATACAAATAAGTAATGCTGTTAGCAACATATCTAAATGAGCCATGGCATAAAAGCAATGTTTGGAGTGGATTTCCATTTTGTGCCTGGAATGAGAGCAAGATATCACTTAACCGATGAATACAACCATTTGGCTACCTCCACCTGACTTTGGCTGGCCAAAGTCAGGTGGAGGTAGCCAAATGGTTGTATGTAGGTTGTTCTATAGTTCACAGACTGGAATTATCTCTGACGGTCACAAACAGCATCCTGGAGATATCAAAGGAAGGACATGGGCTATAACCACAATAACCACAGCACGTGACTGATATCTCCAATTATCCATTCACCAAAACATGAGCACTACTCCAAATCAACCATGATCTGACCTTGGTTATAGTAAGATTGATATCTGCTTCCACTGTATGTAAAAAACTTCATGAAGGTGGTCTCTGTGTGACCATTAGTCTGCTTGTCCCTATGCCCACACTACAGGAGAGAATATTTGAAATGGCATCAGCTGCACCCAACTCTAGTGGGGATCGGTATTGTTTACAGACAAGTCCAGATTTACTCTACAAAGTGATACCAGGCATGCTCTAATCTGGAGAGAACTAGGGACACATTATCATTCCCTCTATATATCCCTGCACCATAAGTGTCCTTTTCAATATCTCTGAAAAGGACACTTATGGTGCAGGTAGTGTGATGGTTTTGGGGGGGGGGGGGGGGGCATCTCGAAAGATGGACACACCGGCATCTATGTGCTTCCTAGTGAAACAATGTGAGTGCAATAGGAGAGCCATTTATCCTTTCTTTCTTTCCTCGAGGATAAGGTGGTTAGCCTTATGCCTCCCACTGTGTCCCATGTCTGTAGATGTTTGTGTTCATGGGGCCGGTTTGCCTGCTTTGGAGGACGAAAAACCAGAGTTTCTGGGAGGGGGATCCCTACCCTTCTATGAGACCGGCTAACTCACCTTCCATCGAAAGATACCAGATAAAGGTTCCTCATACCACTGACAGAATCGAACCGGTCTTTCCGATCAAAGGGCTTCGTCTATACTGACTGAGCTATGGAGACTCTCCAGTTATCCTACAAGACAATAATGTTCTCATTGAGTGAAGCTTATGAAACATTGTTATGAGCATTGTATTGCTACTAGGGGTGACCACATTCCTTACTGAGGCATTTTGACCTTTTGTTTTGGACCATTGTCTTCATGTACCCGTTGGTTACGGAATTAAACTATTAACAATATTTTGGGTTTTTTTTTTTTTTTTCACATTTCATATCCTGCTTTTCATCAAATTGCATCAAAGAAATTTCATCATACAGTTTTTGAGTTATTATGATTATTCACTTTGTTCTTTAATTTATAGAAACCAATGCATAAATTACTGATCAGGCCACATTTTTATTACTGTGCTCAAATCTGGTTCCTGGGATTTAAGAGAGGATAAGCTAACTGTAGAAAGGGTACAGAGGTGGATAACAAAATGTTATCAGGATTGCAAAACATTAGTTGTGAGGATAGACTAAAGGCATATAATTTGCAGGAAAAGAAATGAAGAGATGATTATGATTGAGATATATTTGTGCTGTTGAGAGAGTTCTTAGTCATTTCAAATAAAAACACTCAGCCTTGAAGTTGTAGTGCCTGTGCTGCTCATTCCATGCTTTAATTAAGTATCCATTAGTTATAAACTGAACTATTGCACAGAAGCATATTTAAATATGAATGCTTATTTAAACAGCTACTGCTGTAATCTGGAACAGTCTTTCCCCTGATGTATTTCCCAAGGAATACAGCTTTTAAATCAAATGTTAACAAGTTCCTCCTTTCCCATCCCACTACCCATATACGGTACTAAAGTACTATAGGTTGACCAGCCAACCTCTCGTATATGGGCCCAACAACAACAAAAAAAAAAAGTTCAAAAGCTTTGCTACACTACCCAGATCTGAGCCATAATATGGGCTTTCATTGTGCAAAATTAAAACTTATAGCTAAATCATGTGAAATAACTGACAAAACATATACTTTTTATCATATATTGCACTTATGCATTGTGTTATGTTTCGTAATAATACTGTTTGATTTCTTAGCCACTGCCCTAGCAGATATGTCATCTGATCATATCCATTTGCTTTTGAATGTTTTTCTTCTTGTTACTTTACATTGATGAATGCTATATGAGATGTTTAGTGAAATGTATGTACATTAAAATAATTTTGTTATTAAACTAATTTCCATTCTCACTATGGTTATATGTAATTCTATTCCAGTATCGATTATCCACAGTATCATTACTTGTTTGTAGACTAAGTAAGTAAGGATAGTATGATGGAAGCCAGCTGAATAAATTTATCTCCTTTTAAGATATAGGCTATATGTGTTTATTTCAGCGTCTAAAGGGCTGTTCTTTCATTCTCTTCCAAGGTGTTGAAAGTTTTTCCACTTGGTTATAACATAAATTAAAGATGCCAAGAAATTATATTCTTGGTTTAATTCTTTTATCCAAGTGTAAGCAAACAAAGTTTGCGTGTGAAGTAATTTCACTACTGGGCAGGTTATATGTAGAGGCCAATGACTTCACATTACTTATTAAAAGAACACGTAAGACCACAGTAATAACTTTTAATTAATAAAGGTACAGATATTTCATACTAAAACTAATAGTACATCTTCATTGTCACATAAACAGTTATAGGAATGGAATACAAGTAACGAACATTAGGTGGATCACCTATTAAAATACAATTGTTGCCGCGTGCTAGGAAATGATTGAAAATAATAATTTATCTTTAAGATAATTGTTTTTTTTTATTGATTTTTAAAATAAAAGTCTCCCAGATCTTCGAGAGAGAGAGACAATCATTTCAATTTAAATTCGGTTGATGTAAAATAGCTTCACAACTTTCTTTAAAAAGGCATTCATATTTGAACCTGCATCTATGGAGGAGAATAGCTTTATCTCACTGGATATTATTTTAATAGGTGATCCACCGAATGTTTGTTACTTGTATTCCATTTCTATAACTGTTTGTGTGACACTGAAGATGTACTATTAGTTTTAGTATGAAATATCTGTACCTTTATTAATTAAAAGTTATTACTGTGGTCTTACATGTTCTTTTAATAATTATACTATGCCACAGGTACCTCTAAAAATAAGATTCACATTACTTGCCTTAGTGTCCCATAATGCAAAGCACATATCCTTACAGACATGTATAATGCTATGCATTATGGAAACGGTTACTACCCAGACCAGTTTCAACCTTTATTGAGATCTCATCAGTGGGAGCCAGACCCAGAAGTGATACCAAGGTTGAAGTAATGCAGAAGTTACTTGTATGTGGAAATATGACTTCTGTATCAATTTCACCTTGGTATCACTTCTGAGTCTGGCTCCCACTAATGAGACCTCAATAAAGGTTGAAACCAGTCTGGGTAGTGACCCTTCCCATAATGCATAGAATTATACATGTCTGTAAGGATATGCGCTTTGCATTATGGGACACTAAGGCAAGTGACGAAGTCATTAGCCTCTATATACGAGTTGTCCAGTCATGAAATTAATTCACATGCAAAGTTTGCTTACACTTGGATAAAGGATTAAACCAAGAATATAATTTCTTCGCATCTTTAATTTATTTTATCTCTTCCTGGGTCTTTCTATATCTCTTTTCCTTTGATGTTTATATTGAATTACTTCCTTTGGTAGTGTTCCCTCTTCCTTGTACATGTTTTCTCCAGTTCCATTGGTGTTCTTTTATTTATTATTTCTTGCACGTATTTGCAGTGCATTCCTTATTTCATTATTTTATATTCTGTCCATTAGTATGTCTTAGCTGCTCTAGGAAATTTCATTTCAGCTGCTTGTATTCAATTTTTTTTTACCTCTATCCAACTTTCTAAACTACACAATATTGTTCATATTGCTATGATCCTATAAAATTTTAATTCTTTCCTTTCTTCTTTTACTTTTTTTTTGTTTGTCTTATAGTACTATATTTTGTTTAAAAATGGTGTAATTTTTTTATCTTAATTTATATCAAATATTAGATCACTTCCTAAATATTGAAAATATGTTACTTGTTCTACTGTTTGGTTTTCAATTGCTATTTTAGTTTGTGTGTGACACTAACCTCAGAATATGGGAATGAAATTCATAAATTATATTCATTGCTTAGTTGCTATAGATAGTGAACAAATCTCTGAAGCTCCTCTACTGATTTTTTTGTGATTACTGCTTCCTTAGGAGGTCATCTCTCTCTCTCTGTGCATGCATGTGTACGTAAGAGAAAGGCTACTTTCCAGTCAGAATTCTTATTCAGTTTCTGTTTGCTTGTATACATTCATTAATAGTTATGATTGTGGTGATATTGTTTAGCTCATAATTGCATTTAAGAACTGTTTTGAATAGCTTCAGTCTTTTATAGCCAGCAAAGGTTGGTCGATTGGTAGACCCTCTGCTACTAATGACTCACTCAAAAAGTTAAGCAAGTTTGAGCGTGGTTAGTAGTTGGAAGGCGTTCAGTGCTGTTGGTACACTGTTCCTTGATGAGTCTCTGGACTCCCTGGAGGTGTCACATAATAATAATCATTTTTGTATTTTGATAATTGTTTTAGTGTAACTACATCATCATTACAACTGACTTTTTCTAAACCCAGCCTGTTTCTCTAATCAGCACAAAATAGTGGCAAGTATTTTATTTAAAATCTTAATATAACTTATAATTTATATCTTGTATTTAATAAGCTAATACCCTGGGTATTTTCACATAAGCTTCTACCTGCCATCCTAAAAATTATTTAGCCTTTTTCAATTCCTCATTTATATTGTAGATAATCCAACAATATTTATATAACAGATTCAGTGCCGGTTGGCCGAGTGGTCAGCGTATCCGCACACCAGCCAAAAGGCTGCAGGTTCGAATCCTGCCGTGGGCATGGATGTTTGGGATTGTCTGTGATACATCCATCATTACTATTAGATTGCATTGGTGTTGCGTTAGAAGGCGAATTAAATGATGTTACGAAATTATACCATTAGGGGGTGCAGAGATCGAACATCTTGCAATTTTTTATTAATTTTCATATCACTTGATTAACTTCTTATTTGCACAGTTTTTGATTGTTAGCACTAGCTACAGAAAAATCAACATAGTCATACACTCAGTTCCCAGAGTAAATAATAGCCCATACGTTTGTATTATGATGCAGCTCAGGAAATCAAGTTTTTTGAACAGAAAACACGAAAAATGCAGTTTTTAGAAAAGTGCACAAACGTGTTATTTTCGTTTTTTTAAACAAAAATACTATAAATTAGAGCATGTGTCAGTGGTGTAGCTAAAGCTGTTACTGCCCGGGGCGGTCCCTGAGTTTTCCGCCCATTTCAATACACACCAAAAATATTACAAAAAGTCAAAACAACGTATAGGGAAATAAATTAAAACACTGTTTATTTTTGAAGTAAAACTTTAATTTCAACATTCTAAAATGTTATTTTTCTTGCTTTTCTGTTAGCAAAATCGTCGATGACATTGGCGAAGTCTATTTCATAGTAATGTAAGTAATTAATCAAATTTTATTTAGAAAAACTCCTATCACAACTAGCAACACTTACAGCAATTGTGAGGAAAATTCGCAGTAGTATTACAATATTTGGAACTGAGTTCTCGAGACTATTTTAGAATTAACTGCAAAAGTTCAAAAAGGTTCAAAGTGCCACCCCCAGCCATGGCACTGCATTGTGTGTATTTAAGTAATTTCCTTACGTATGTCATAATTTAACATAGCGATTAAAGAGAACAGAGCAATACATAGTATACGTGAATTAAAGGATGTTACGACATTATGCTGTTAGAGGGCGCAGAGATCGCACAAATGTTGCAATTTTTTATTATGCATATCATTTACCCGATTAACTTCTTATTTGCACAGTTTGATTGTTAAAACTGCCATATAGCTACAGAAAAATCAATGTACTCCTACAAGCAATTCTGCAGGAATAACTCACGTTTGTAGTCTGAGCTCAACTACCACATGGTGTGGGGAAATCAAGGTGTTTGAACAGAAAACATGATAAAATGCAGTTTTTTAAAAAAGTTTTTTTTAAAGTTATTTTCGTGTTTTTTTACATAAAAATGCTATAATTAGAGCATGTTGTATGTTATTGAAGTAATTTTCCTTCCATATAGCATAATTTAACTTAGTGTTTGATAGAGAACAGAGCAATGTATATGTGCTTTTAACGCTGTTAAGATAGTGTGCCATTAGAGGACGATGAATTCGCACAAATCTTGCTATTTTCTATTAATTTGCATATGACCTGACTAACTTCTTATTTGCATTGTTTGTTAGCACTTTCATAATGCTATAAAAAATCAACATATCCCTACAAACAATTCCGTGTGAATTGCTTATAGCCCATACGTTTGCATTTTAAGGTGCGGGAAAATCAAAATATTTTTGAACATCAAACACGAAAAAATGCAATTTTTAGAAAAGTGCACAGATGCATTGTTTTCGTGTTTTTTACACAAAAATGCTATAAATTGGAGCACGTTATGTGTATTTAAGTAATTTTCCTTCCATATAATTATTATTATTATTAGCCTATGATGTACAGGTCTCAGGATATTACATACATATTACATAAAACAACATAAAAAGAATTTTAAAAATCAAATTAAACGGAGTACAATAGGTTGTAATGATTAAAAATTATGAGTCTGGAATCAGAGTTTAATCCTTAAATACCGGATCCACTCTGGGGATTCTGGGGTCAGTTTAAAAAAGAAGTCCTCTTTTAATATTAATAATAATAAAAACTTATAAAACTATATTTGTCCACATGAAACACTGATATGCTGTAGCTTTTACGACCCATCATTTAATCATATAATAAAATTTACTCATTGATAAACTTTGACATGTTTGTATAACTCGAGTCTCAGCTCATAAATGCTACCACAGGAATGGAAGGAATTTATGATAGTTCCATTGTACAAGGGTTGTGCAAAAACTGATGTGTCTACCTAATCAATCTATCAGTATTTTGGGTGGTTTGGTGCTGAAGATTTTAGAAAAGTTGTAAGAACTCACATAGAGAAATGGGTAGACAGACAAGCTATACTCTGCAAGAAACAGCATGGGTTTACTAAAGGAAGGTCATGTTTTATCAGTTTGCTCATATTTTGTAACAATATCATGGCTGAGTTAAATAAAGGGAATGGATACACTATAATATTGTTGGACAGAGGTGTTGACAGTTAATGCTGGGCCTGGGTAAAAGAACTTATTGGGCCCCCTCTGAAGTTGGAAAAAAAGTTATGCCTTGATCCTGGGGAATATTACTCCTCTTTTCATCAGTGCTGCTGTCGGATTTTGCTAAGGCCTTTGTTAGGATATCACATGAAAGGCTGTTGCATAAACTGGAGAACATGGGTATGAAATAGACCTGTTTCTTGAGTTTGATAAGTGGATGGTTGATAGACAGGTATCATAAAGTGGTGTACAGTGGATGTGAATCTGCCAGATTTAAGGTAACCAGCGGTATACATTAGGTAGGGTCTATACTGTTATAAGGAACAGGATCTTAACAGGAGTTGTTCAATTTTTTGCTGATTATACAAATATATAGGCGATGGGGGATCAGGGATGTTACTGATATCCAGCACTTATAGATGATTTGAATAGGCTGGAAATTTGGGCAAATGAAAGTGGTTATCAGTTTAATGTTAGCAAGTGTCAAGTTAATGCACTTTAGCATGACGAGATTGCCAATGGTATATTATATTAGCAGGTTTATGCTACAAGAAACTGATGAAGGCAGGAATCTTCTGATGTAATGGTGAATAGGAATTTGAAGTTCAAAGGTCACACAGCAAAAATTGCAAATACAACTCAAGATGATTGTGATGTTAAAGCAAACCTTAACATGTAAGGATATGGAAGTTATTTTGCCTCTTTACAAGGCCTTGATAAGATGCCACGTGACAAGGACTACTGTGTGCAGATTTGGTCTCCCGTGTTCCAAGGAGTTAAAGAAGTTGTGGAAAGGATGCAAAGAAAAGTTACAAAGATTATAATCTTTGTTAAAAAAAAAAAAAAAATCAGCTAACGCCTTTTTATTCCCGTACACGGGGAGTAGGCGAGGCCATTTAGCCCTATCTAACTTTTTGGAGACTGAGTGGGCAGTTCAATCTCCACTGGTACCAATCAGAGATAGATGGCCCAAGGCTATCACTAATTAAGCAGTACTCAGTGAAGAGAGACGGCTCAAATTTTCCGCCATCTCGTGGTCCTTAACCCTAACACAATATATTTAATGTCTGAAATAATGTGGGTTCTACGGTCGATTTTCTTGAGTTTACAGGACGAAAAACCTGAGTTTCCGGGAGGAAAAACCTGCTTGCCCGTGCCAGAGATCGACTAACTCAGGAACCGGTCGAAAAAAGGCTTAGAAAAATTTCCTCTAGTCGCCGACTAGACTCGAAACCAAGTCTTCCTTCGTGCGGCCATCCACTGAGCTATACAGGCTCTGAATACACAGGCTATAATCTTTGTTATGGAATTAAATGAGATTGTGGAATTTAGATTATGAGGACAGATTGCAAGTGTGTTTTTGATTGCAACAGGATAAATGGGGTGATATGATAGGGGTCAACAAACTTCTGAATGGGTGTCATAGGATTCATTGTGAAATATAATGGAATAAAAATAAATAACATGTTTAATCACTCCTATACAGAGTGATTATAATTAAAGTTCACAATTTGAAACACTGTAATTGGGTAACTGCTCAGTGAAACAATTTAATATTTAACATGATGTGTGCAGCAATGGAATTTTGTTTTGCACAAAAACCAATGTTATTTCTAAAAGTTGCTACTAGGGCGATACATAAGTTTTAAAAGAGGTATACCGTGAGTAGACATATCGATACAAAATTAATAACAGAAAAAACACGTACAAAGATTATTTAATAGTATAATTTTCGCCTATGTGTCACAGGCATCTTCAGTACATTAAGCTCAAATTAAACAACTGACAATTCCAAAAAGCGCCACCTAAGTAGCTGGTGTAAGATAACTAAACATGTCAATAACTTTCCTAAAAATAAAAAAAAAATAATTAATTAAAAATATAAATAAATAAATAAAAAAAAATCAATACAATAAAAAGTTAGGAAAGATTAGCTGATTTGTAAAGTACTATCTCTCATAAAGGGGATAGACGTAAGCCGTTGGATCTGTTTAAGTTAGGAGAATGAAGTAGAGTTTCACATGTTTCTTTATAAAGGCATTCCATGAGAAACTGACTTTTGTGAAGAACTCTTGTCTTTCTCCAATGAACTCTGTGTCTAGTGAAGATGGCATGTTCTGCAAGTCCAGACTTTTCAGGTTTAAAGTATTCAATATAAGATTGGTGTTCTAGCCAAATAAAGGCAGATCTTCCCGTTTGTTTGAAATAAGATAATCCACAAGAGCACGGAATCTGGTAGACACCTGGATGATTAAGATGTGGAAGTTTGTTCTTAGAAGTGAGAAAGGTGGAGATTTTTCTAAATGGTCGGAAGGCAACAAAAATATTTAGTGGTTTTAAAACTTTTGCTAAATGTTCACTGATGCCTTGTACATAAGGGATAGTAATGCGCGTTATTTCTTCTGTGTTTGAAGAGGAAGGCATATTAAAACTACTCAAAGTTCTTTTAATGAAGCAATTCTTATAACCATTAGATAGAAAGGAAGAAGTTATATATTGCAGTTCTTTCTGTAAAAGATCGTCTGAAGAACAAAAGGAGTGGGCCCGATGAACCAGTGTTTTAATAGTTCCTGCCTTTTGACTGGAATGGTGATGAGATTCTGTATGGATATAATGGCCAGCATGAGTCTTCTTTCTATAAACTGAGAAATGTAGGTTACCATCTGGTTGGCAAAAAATTAGAAGATCTAAAAAGGCTAACTGCTTATTTGATTCTACTTCTAGGGTAAACTTGATCCTAGGATGAAATGCGTTTAACTTAGTGAGAAATCGTTGAAGTTCATCCGAAGAGCCATTCCATACAGCAAAAATGTCATCGACATATCTGAACATATGAGAGAATTATTACGAAAGCTGATAAGGGAAAGGCTGTAGTGATTCAAGATAGGAAGGAACATGAGAGAAAAATGTCTCTTTTACTTCGCGACTGTTCAACTTATAGGCCCCATACGTCGGATCCTACCCGGAGTCAATTGAAGAGACTTAATTCTCTTATAGATAATGTATCTACATGGAATGAAGATCAAAAGAAAAAACTTAAAACCTTCTTCGGTCATCCACCTAGATTGTATGGTCTTCCAAAAGTTCATAAACCAGGCATTCCGTTAAGATCAGTCGTAGATTGTATAGGTTGCCCCACTTACAAAATCTCAAAATTTTTATCAAATTACTCTCCTCTTCAACTAGAAGAACTGATACTTATATAAAAAATACTTTGGATTTCAAAAATAAAATTTCAAATCTTTATTTGGACGTTGCTGATATCATGATCAGTTTAGCTGTTGTTTCTTTATTTACAAATGTGCCTCTTTCGGAAAGCATTGAATTACTACAACAGGAATTTCCTTCAGACATTGTAAACGTATTTGATTTTGTAATAAATTCTGGTTATTTTTCCTTTAAAAATAAGTTGATCAACAAATTGAAGGAACAGCAATGGGTAATCCTCTTTCTCCTGCTATCTCCAATTTCTTTATGGAACATTTTGAACAACGTATCTTTGACAACATTTCTCCCAGACCTACTCATTGGTTCAGGTATGTCGATGACATTTTTGTTGTATGGAATGGCTCTTCGGACGAACTTCAACAATTTCTCACTAAGTTAAACGCATTTCATCCTAGGATCAAGTTTACCCTAGAAGTAGAATCAATAAGCAGTTAGCCTTTTTAGATCTTCTAATTCTTTGCCAACCAGATGGTAACCTACGTGTCTCAGTTTATAGAAAGAAGACTCATACAGGCCATTATATCCATGTGGAATCCCATCACCATCCCAGTCAAAAGGCAGGAACTATTAAAACACTGGTTCATCGGGCCCACTCCTTTTGTTCTTCAGACGATCTTTTACAGAAAGAACTGCAATATATAACTTCTTCCTTTCTATCTAATGGTTATAAGAATTGCTTCATTAAAAGAACTTTGAGTAGTTTTAATATGTCTTCCTCTTCAAACACAGAAGAAATAACGTGCATTACTATCCCTTATGTACAAGGCATCGGTGAACATTTATCAAAAGTTTTAAAACTACTGAATATTTTTATTGCCTTTCGACCATTTAGAAAAAGCTCCACCTTTCTCAGTTCTCCTAAGAACAAGCTTCCACATCTTAATCATCCAGGTGTCTACCAGATTCCGTGATCTTGTGGATTATCTTATTTCAGACAAATGGGAAGATCTGCCTTTATTTGGCTAGAACACCAATCTTATATTGAATACTTTAAACCTGAAAAGTCTGGACTTGCAGAACATGCCATCTTCACTAGACACAGAGTTCATTGGAGAAAGACAAGAGTTCTTCACAAAAGTCAGTTTCTCATGGAACGCCTTTATAAAGAAACATGTGAAACTCTACTTCATTCTCCTAACTTAAACAGATCCAACGGCTTACGTCTATCCCCTTTATGGGAGATAGTACTTTACAAATCAGCTAATCTTTCCTAACTTTTTATTGTATTGATTTTTTTTAATTAATTTATTTATTTTTAGAAAAGTTATTGACCTTTTTAGTTATCTTACACCAGCTACTTAGGTGGCACTTTTTGGAATTGTCAGTTATTGTTTAATTTGAGCTTAATGTACTGAAGATGTCTGTGACATACAGGCGAAAATTATACTATTAAATAATCTTTGTATGTGAGTTTTTTCCATTATTAATTTTGTGTCGAGGGCGATACATGGCACTGCATTACTGTAGTGGTTAATTCAAAATGCCACAAAACATAAGTCACACATGTTTCATTGTGTAGTTATACAACATATTTGATATGCTGTCCTTTGTGATGTCAGCAACATGCTGAAATCACAAATTTCGAGTTTCACTCGAAATGTGGATATGGTGTGTAATGCTGGTCTTGATGTCCATAAGTTGGCTATGTGTGTCCACACTAGACGTCTTTGAGATGCCCCCCCCCACAGCCAAAAGTCACGCGGGTTCAGATCTGGTGAGCACTCTGGCCATGTTGTACAAAAATGGCAGCTGATGATTCTGTCCTCAGTAAAATGTGTCTGAAGCAACTGCTTCACATGGGTGGTGATGTGTGGAGGGACTCCATCCTACATAAAAACTGTTGAATTTAGGCATTGACACAATTGAAGTGTTGACCGAGCTCCTCAAAAAAGAAGGGTCCAATAATTAATTCTGCTGTAAAATCACACCCAAATGGTGACCTTTGGGGAATGAAGTGGAATCTGTCGCATGACTTGTGAATTTGCTGTTGCCCAAATTCTGCAGTTCTGTGTATTCACAGTACTGTCCAGATGGAAGTGAGCTTCATCAGTTCAGGAAAAAAAAAAAGTGCTGTCAGAGAAGCAGGTGTGTTTTTGGTGTGGACTTCTGATAACAAAATTATCAGATCTTACTGTAAGTTTTGTTTTCGTTACTGTCATCAGACTAGATATATTAAAATCAGCACTGTTGCCTTTTCTACATATGCCCAATTATTCATAGACTATTAAAGTTTTTCATATTAATTCTTTTTGTTTTTATGAACAGTGTATGCTAATTAATCTTGCAGAATTGTTTACACATCATCTCACAAATATGGAGACTGCTGAAACTATATCCCACATAATTTTGCTAATACCCCCCCCCCCCCCAAAAAAAAGATGATCAGCGATTGAGAAAAGTTTTGAATTTATCCATTAATTGTCAAGGGTCTTTTTTTGATTAACAAAATTTTCCATTTCAAACTTTTTTCTTTTTTTTTAACCATGTTAGTGAAATATGGAAATACCATTAGGTATGCTCTAAGTATTTGAATTCAGATAGTATCCATGCAAAATTCAATTAGGCATGTTATTTGAATGAAATGAAAGTTTGATACAACCCATGTGATGTATACATCTCTACCTGAATTTTATAGTAGAGCATTGCATACCTTCTATACCTGATTCGTACTAGCTAGTTGCCAGCCCACACAGTGTATAATGAAATAGTTACAAGAAAACTACTGGCATTGCTATAAAATGAAACATGGCATCATGCTACCCATAGAGCTCGTTCCCTTCTAAACTGAACCCCATGATATATATTTTCTTGATTTTTTTAAAAAAATTTCTTAGCTCCAAACTCATCATTTCCATGTTTGAATTCAGGGCCGTCACCAGATTAGATCGCACCCCGAGGCAAACAATTAAATATCAGCCCTGATGGATTATAAGACAAAAATATAAAAAAATCTCTAATTGCTATTTTGTTTTTATTAAAAGAGGAACATTAATGCAAAACGATTACATAATATTAATTAAATGTTTGCTCTATGGGGATATCACACAATAAAACTTTATAAGCTCTTCTAAATTTAAATTGTAAGCTATGTCTGCCTCTATAGATATAGTTGCTAGACCAACCAATCTTTCTTGGGTCATTGCTGTTCGCAAAAATAATTTTGAATCAGTTTAAGCTTGGAAAAACTTCTTTCTGCACTTGCTACACTAACAATTCCTGTTAGCATAGTGATGACGCCTACCGTATGGCTGAATGAGCGCCCATATTAAGCCGTGCCATGAGGCAGGCTGCCTCTATGCTACACCCTGTCAATGATACTGTCTGAATTATATCATTGTTATGAACTGTGCCAGATTGTTTCAGTTAACTTCATGCCATTTTTTCGTGATAAAAGTGCACTGTATTTAGAAAATGTAGAATCTGAATATTTTCAGAATTTTTATCCTCATAATCATACAAAGTTCATACAATAAAAGGTAGTCCAAGTTCTGAATAATCCTCATCCATTTCTTCCCTTTTTCTTATCTGGTCATTGAAGTAACAGCTGTAGCCGTTAGAGTGCCCATGCATCTACTCAACCACTGTCCACCTCAGCTGCCCAAACAATTCCCAATGCACTTTCTTTTCCGTCAGAGTTAAATACTCAAAATTTCATTTATCAAATAAGTATATGAACCTGTAACTTCTAAGGTTTTCTCATAACTGTCTGTTAATTTTCTTTTGAACTATTCTTCCAAAACACTAATTCTCAAATATTTTCCTGATAGCTAGCTGAATTAATTTTGCTCTTTCATGACAGCTAAAGGCAGGATTACTGTTATCCTTCCAACTGTGTCTATGGAGGTATCCATAAGTCCAATAGCTTTCATTTCCAAGATAGATTGTCCTTTATAGTTGCATCATGAATGCTGATGATATAAAACAGATAGATGCAGCATGTTGAATTACATCATTGTAAGTGACCAGAATCACACGTAAGAATCAATCGGAGTGACATTCAGTTGAACAGCTTTGCTGTTAGCAGTTTATTGGGGTTTTCTTTAGTGTTTGTAAGTTGGTATATCAGTGGTCTGAAGTGTGGAGAATGAGTTCATTTGTTCTGAATTGCTTGACTTGCACTTTTATTATGTATGTGTCAATGTAAATGCACGTGAAACACATTAGCTTTATCAAGACTCTCCCTGGTTATCAAATTCCATGCTCGAATGTTTGCTCACCTTCATCACTCCTTGTTTGAGCATGTAAAAGTTAGTGTACTGTCAAATGATGAAAGGAAATGAAAATTCATGAAGGTACTGGAAACTGAGGAAAACATACTTCATTTAGTGGTGCTTTATCCATGCACTAGCATACCAAGGGATTGCAGTGTAACAGGGTATCTTCCAGGCAATTGAATGGAGGGTCCTGCATGAAAGCCTTCTTTACTCTTAGCATTTCAAGTGGATTCATTCAGGAAAAAGGAAAAATCTACTTGAATAGCAGGCAATATCAAGTAGATGATGTGGGCTCATATCAGAATGGAAAGTTAACTGGACAATGAGACTTATTTGTGCTTATGGTCCCACAGAAGATTCTACCAGGGAAGAAGTGGAGAAATTTTTGAGGTATTAAAGAAGGCAGTTGATACAACAACAACAAACAAAAAAAAGAGGAAAAGTTGGTCCTTGTTGGATATCTAAACAGAGTAGGAAATGATTACTACACACATAAGAATGTTTTGGGAAAATTTGGAGAAAAGAGCAAAGCAAATAAGTACCTGCTACATTTCTGCTCAGAACATGGACTAGTTATTACTGACACCATGTTCCAACATAAAAATGTGCACAAATTCACATGGAGAGCAGAAGCAAGGAATAAGAAAAGTCTCACTCATATGTTATTGTCGACAGAGATGTTTTATTATTATTATTATTACCCCAAGACCTCATGGAGTCAAAGACTCACCTGGGAGGTCCTTTTATCACACGCACACATAGCTCATCATGCCGTGCCTTGAGCACATTCAAACTCCTTGCAGACACCACACTCTCAGGCAAGGCATTGCAATCATTCACAGTCAGCACGAAAAAAACCTGCCTCTCACTCCCTCTTTATAGTTTCCAGGGATGACCTATGGTTCTCTGCCGATCTTCCATTATTTTTTGCAGAACTTCTCCAGCACTGATCCTATAACAACCCCTTACCAACTTGTAAGTCTCTATCATATCTCCGCAAATTACATCTTCTCAATCTTTCCTCATGCTTGACACTCCAGAGGTCAGGAACTACCTTAGTCAATCACCTTTGGACCCTCGCCAACATCTCATCCTTCTGAAAACCAGGTGACCAAATCTGGGCACAATAGTCCATGTGTGGCCTAATCAAAGCCTTATACAATGGAACAAGAATCTCCCTTCTTCTACATGTCAGTGTCCTCCGCATCGTTCCCAGAAGCCTTTGTGTTGTCTTCACAATTTTGGCTATGTGTCCCCAAAATTTCAGATCCTTATCCCCTATCATCCCCAGATCTCTCATTTCTTTCACCTCCAACAGTATATTCTCACCAAGCATAAATTCTGCATCCCATCTTTGTTTTCCAAATTTTAAAACCTTACATTTTGCAACATGGTTGACTGTATACCAAGAGTCCGAATAATAAATCAAGTAGGGGTTAAATGGATGAATAACACTATTAAGCTTGAGCTGCAAAAAAAGAAACAGTTGTGGAGGGAATTTAAGGAGAAAGGTGACCAGCAGGTGCAGGAACAGTATAAAGCTCAGGCCAGGATGGTAACAAGGGTGGTAAGAAAAGCAAAAGCAGATTACGAAAGAAAATTGGCCATGCAGGCTAAAGAAAATCCCAAACAGTTTTTTCAATATATGTTGCAAGTAAAAGGGAAAATGTTCATGGCAGAATGATTTTAAAAAATGCTGAGGGTAGGGAGGTAACCGAATCAGTCGATATAGTGGAATTACTGAGCGAGCACTTTGCAAGAGTATATCATCCAGGTGGTGACATTGCAGGAATGGAAGAACCAACAGCTTATACTGGAATTGTGATGAAGTAGAGGTAACTAGTCTATTACAGGACCTCAATGTCAATACATCTGTGGGATTGGATGGTATACCAGCTCGTGTCGTACGTGAAGCGGCTAAAGAATTGTCAGTACCCTTGACCATTTTGTTTAATTTGAGCCTCGGGTCTTGTTCAATCCCAAGGAGGTGGAAAGAGGGGAAAATAGTTCCGCTGCATAAAGGTGGTTCCAAGGCTGGTGTTAAAAATTACTGGCCAATCAGCATGACAAGAATCATTATCAAGGTCTTGGAGAAAATAGTCAAGAGGAAAATACAAGATTGGATAGATGAAAATGGGATACTGTATCGGGGACAGCATGATTTTGTGAAGGGTAGGTCATGCCTCAGTAACTTGCTCACATATTATAACACAGTGACGGCTAAACTGGATAAGGGTAATGAGTTTATAGTGATTCTACTGGACCTTGCTAAGGCCTTTGACAGGATACCACATGGAATTCTAATCAGTAAATTGCAGCATATGGGGATGGATATAGGGTTGGTGAGATGGATAGGAGGGTGGTTGACAGAGAGATATCAGAGAGTGGTTTATTCAGAGGTAGAGTTCACAAGACGGCCTGCGACTAGATCTGTTCTTTGACCACTGCTGTTTAATTTGTTCATTAATGATATAGGAAAGGATCTGAGAGGAACAGTTCATTTGTTTGCAGATGATGCAAAGTTGGGTAGGGCAATAGTGAATGCAGATGATGTCAAAATTTTGCAAGATGATTTGGATAGATTGGAGGTCTGGGCTAAGGAGAATGGATGTCAATTTAATGTGGCAAAATGTAAGGTTATACATTTTGGGGTGAAAAGATTAGCAGCAGTTTATTACATTGGTGGAACTGTACTCCAGGAAATTGATGAGGCACGAGATTTAGGAGTGTTGGTGGATAAGGAGTTGAAGTTTAGGGGGAACATTGCAAAAATGGCCAAATCAGCTCATCAAATCACTTGGTTGCTGAAGAATATGTTGACAAGCAGGTTATTATTCCTCTGTATCGAGCCTTGATAAGATCCTATCTCGACTACTGTGCCCAAACTTGGTCACCTAGGTTTCTTCTTGATGGGGAGGAGGTTGAGAGGATCCAGAGGCGAGTGACCAAGATGATAGCAGGTCTGTGGAATGAACCTTGTTAGAACAGGTTGAGGATTTGTGGGTTGCAAAAATTGGTTGATAGGCAGAGGAGGGGAGATATGATTGAGACATTCAAATTACTGAAGGGTTTCTATAAAATTAATTCAGAAGATATTTTTGAGAACAGGGCTGGTTGTGGGAGGACTAGGGGACATCCATGGAAACTGGGCAAAAGTGTGGTTAGTAATGGTGTTACAGCTGGGTTCTTTACTTTTAGAGTGGTGAATGAGTGGAATGGGCTGCCAGAGTCTGTGGTGGATGCTGTGACAGTGAATGAGTTTAAGGCGAGGTATGATAGATACTGTATGAATGTCAAATAGTTGTGATGAATATGATTTGGGGCCTCCCTCGATGAGTCTAAGGACTCCCTGGAGTTGCCCGTAATAATAATAACATTGAACTCACATTTCCATGCCAAATCACTCAATTTATTCAAGTCTTCTTGTAAGGCCACAACATCTTCACTATTCTTCATGGTTCATTGCAACTTTTCATCATCTGCAGACAACCAAATATCTCCATCCAAATCTTCACTTATATCATTAATATACAAGTTAAACAGTAATGTCGCCAAAACAGACCCCTGAGGCACTCCACTAGTAACTTTCCTTTTCCTGGATATTGCTCCCCCATACACAACTTGTTGATACCTATGAGATAGCCAGTCTCCAATCCAATTCATTAATCTCATATCCAACCCCATCTGCTCTAGTTTGACTATCAGTTTATCATGAGGTACTCTATCAAAAGCCTTTGCGAAATCTAAGTATATTACTATTATCCTTCTCCTCTGTCCAAGGAAGCAGTCACTTTATTGTAATAAGTAAGTAGATTACTAAAACATGACCTTCCTTTAGCAAATCCATGCTGTCCATCAAAGATACCATTGTTGTCAACCCAACTCTGTATCCTAGTTCTTACAAGGTTCTTCAACAACTTAACCACAACATCTGACACACAGATAGGTCTATAATTTGATGCTTGAGTTCGATCACCTCCTTTACGAAGTGGCACAATCTTGCCACTGATTCAGGACACAAGAGTATACAGATACAGAGGATTTGAAATAAGAAGTGATCACCATTTAGTGTTGAGCAAGATAAAATTGATCTTCATATTGAAAAGAAGGGTGTGTGAGAAAGTTTTGAAATGAATCAGTCAAATAGCTATCAGATGTGAACTGTAGACTTCAATGCACAAGCATTATTCAAAAAAAATTGAGAGTTTGAAACAACAAGAACCAAATTTTGGAGATTCAGTGGCAAATCCTAAATAAAACTTAGATTCAGCTAGAGAGGCATGTAGTGAAGTAATCTTCAAGGATAGAAAAATCAGAATGCCATAGTTGACTCGAGTAAACTTCAGTCCCCTAATCTTTCTCAGGACATCAATGGCAGTATCATATTGAAAATGAGGATATTAGGAAAGAACTTGACATTGTTAGCAATGAGGAATGTGTTAGCAGAGATCAGGTGGTATGGCCACTTAAACCGAATGGGAGAGGAAAGATTAGCTAAACAAGTGTTCTTTGCCAGGATGGCAGGAAAGAGGCCCAGTGGAAGACCAAGATGTAGGTGTAATTAGTAAAAATTAGCAAAAAGTGCCTTAGAAGACGGAAATATCTGATAATATTGGAATGTTGACAGATAACAGGCTTATCTGGAGGAAAATTGTTGATAGGAAGTAAGTAATGATGTCACTTTTTATGTCATACTATCATATGATTCCCCTCCCGAAAGGTATGTCAGGAATTTTGATGATGATGAGAACCTGGTTGGCAGAAAGGGTAATATCTCTGCACACCAACTTACAACTCTGGACTCAAAGCAACAATGTTTATTGATTGGTATGAGACAACCATGTGCAGAGTTTCCAGATTTTCTGAACCTTTGTCAACTTAAAGTAGCAATTTTGATTTTTCCAACTTTACAATCTTTTTTGGGTGGGATTCAGATTAAGAAAAACAGGGTAAGAACTGTTTGCATAATTTTGGCCAGTTAAGCCAAAGAAGGAAAAACAAAATTTCTTCCACCATAATTTGAGGTATAATTATGGGAAGTGACACCCATGGTAGTGGTGGTGATATGACCTGCAGAGGATGTTGTGGTATTACTTAATCATACTGGTGTGATTCAATACCAGAAAAGAGGCAAATGTCATTGTGCTAAAGGATGTATGAGGAATTAAGTAGGCTAGACATAACACTATGAATTAGATGACAAACCACCTTGCATTTTAAAATAATTGCAAAAAAAGAGAGGAGAACAGGAGATATGATACAGACCTTCTAGTTGGTTAAGGTATGCTACCAGATTCATACAGCAGGAATTATAAAAAAGCATGTTAAGATGGGAAGAATGACAAGCCATCTCTGGAAGTTGTATATTATGATTTTTTATGGCATTATGAATGTAGGGAGTGTAAATAAATTCCAAGTTCAATATGATAGATGTTGCTGGTTGAGTGGGCCTCCCACGATGACTCCATGGTGGTTAATGTAATAGTAACAAAAAGTTGACTATCTTTGACCTTGTTGTTTAATGAGAGTTGCAATAGGGAGGCTCCAAACGAGTGGCAGGAGAGCAACACTTCCATGTCACGAAGTTATAGAAATGTTTCTACTCATGGAGTCATTTATAACCTGTAGTGGATTAATTCAATATTGTTGGAAGTTTATTTTCCACTTAGACTATAATAAATTTAGTTTAATCCTTTATCCAACTGTATAATGCTATACATTAAGGGAAGGGTTTCAACCTTTAATGAGGTCTCATCAGTGGGAGCCAGACCTAGAAGTGGTGATACTGAGGCAGAGGCAATGGAGAAGTCATATTTACTCATACAAGTTGCCAAAAGGTGTACCACCTTATTAAATTACTCTGGATTTAGAGAAAGATGTTGGAAGTTTATTTTCCACTTGGTTAGACTATAATGAATTTAGTTTAATCCTTTATCCAAGTGTAAGCAAACAAAGTTTGTACCTGAAGTATCTTCAGGACTGAAGATACTTCAGGTGCAAACTTTGTTTGCTTACACTTGGATAAAGGATTAAACTAAATTCATTAAATTCAATATTGGGTTGAAGAACCTATAATGCATTTGTAAAGTATTTGCTTTAACAATCTATTTATGACAAAGTGAGCAACCTGGTGGATAAAAAGGGTGGGGGATACTCATTTGGTGAGATTCTTTGATTTACAAAAGGTATTTTATAGATTTTTGCATGACTAATTATTCAAGCTGTCAAAGATGGGAATGGATAATAAATTGGTTGTCTGAACAATACCTAGCAAGTTTTGATGCAAATGATAGCACATACTTTTTTTTAAATATTGGGGTGGGGGACATCTTAAAAAAAAAAGTATGATAAACTACTGTTCTTATTTATTGGTGATTAAGTTTGCTGATGATGGAAAGTTATAAGGGACAATGCTAATGATTATAGGAGGATTATTATCATCTGAGACCACCAGGGAATCAAGGACTCATCGAGGGAGGCTATAAATCAACCAAACCAGCTTTCATAGTTTTATATAGATATAGATTTAATACAGTTTTAGCTTAGATGAATGAGTGAGAGTAGCTGTTTTAATGTTAAGTGCAAAATGAAAGACTACATGATGTATTGTTGCTATGAGGAGGTGGCCAATGTTCTATTGTACAAGGCCACTCTTAAACTCCTGTGCTCAAATTTGACTACTGTTAACTATCCCAAGAAGGATGGCCTCAGTCCAAGTATGCAGTAAGGGAAGTGATTATTGAAAACTCTGTAGTCAGCTAACATTGGTATCACAGAATGCGATGAGAGGGAAAGATATTAGAGCATGAGAATTAGTTAAAGCATATATGCCAAAGCAATCGTATAACTGTATGTAATGGTATCAATGAAATTAAGTACACACTGTTGAAAGAGAAAGTATAAAATACAAGCTTGAAAAATGACAAAGCAAAAATTGCAAGGATAGAAAAAGTGCAATATGAGAAATTGTTCATCTGACCTGAAGGGAGTGCTGTTTGGTGAGTAAGAGAAAGAATTATTACTGAACGACAACATTGGTGTGTAGTTAGTGATGGTGGCAAAGTAACCACATCATCTGCATTTGAAATGTAGTTTGAAGCTACCAGTTATTGTTTCCTAAGAAATAACAGGTCTAGTTTTGATGCAAATGATAGCACACACACTTTTTTTTTTTTAAATATTGATCCCATACTGAAGAGGTTGAGAGACTCATAAGCACATCAGTGCCACGCGTGGGGTATAGATGATGACTGAGATAGAAGTTTATTAATGTTTTTTAAGAACTACATGTTGTAGTTATTTGGGAATACTTCATGAGGAAGATTTTTCCAGAAGACACCACTGGATGGAATAAAGGTGGATGATGTGTTTGCAGGTGCAACAGAAAAGAGGGGAATGACAGTTGCCAATTCAGTGGAGCAGTGACCATAGAAGTACCTGTGGAATAGACACAATGCTAAAACCCTGCATCTGTGAGATACAGGCTAAAGCAAATCTGTAAGAGAGATCATCAATAAGCCTAACTGCTTGTCTCTGGACAGCATCAAGGATTTTAAGGGAAGTTTTAGGTGCACCATCCCAAACATGTGAGCAGTATTCTAAGAATGGGCAGATTTGGAATTTGTATATGGTTAGGAGTTGGCTGGGTGTAAAATAGCCTCTTGAATGAAAGAGAATGCATAGTTTTTTTTGGATACTGAGAAGGCTATCGTTATGTGTTTATGAAGAGAGATCTGATATTGTCTGGTGATTTGTGAATTACTGAAAGTAATGGGAGGTGAGCTGAGATGACTGTGTTTTGGTGGCATCGAACATTATAAGGTTGTTCTCACCCCACTGAAGGATAGTATGAAGATTGATCTTGTAGCCAGGGATGTCAGAGTACTGCATGGTTTGTCAAATGAGTAAGATAAGTGGAGAGTGCTATCATCTGCAAAGCTGTGGATAGGATTAGTGGTGATTGTGAATAGAACATAGTAGGTGATAAAACAAAGCCTTCAGGCACTCCAGCATTGATGATGAAGCTCAAAAAGAGGGGGTTTGAAGAGAATGACTAGCTGGCTATCCAATTACAGAAGATGGCAATTAATTAAGCAGGCCACCATGCCACATATGCTCAAAAACTTGGGAAATGTCGAGAGTGACAGCACAAGTTTTTCTGAACCTTTCCATGTCCAGATGTAGGTGATGTAAGCTGTGGATCTTAAATGGCTGAATCTGTACTGGTGGGCCTCTAAGTAGTGGAGTTGGTTGTTGATGACTTTCTCAATTATTTTGGAGAGGACTGAGGTGATGGCAATTGGTAGTTTGAAGTATGGCTTCTGTCACCATTTTTAGGAATAGGATGGATATGAAATTACATGAGCAAAAAACATTAAAAATTTTCCTGCTTAGATTATTTATCTGCTATTTATTATTTCAAAATATCTACTTGTGTTTCTATTATTAAGAGAAGCCCAGAATGACATGTGTGCATTTTAAGTGAGGGAAAAAAAAAAAGTGAAATTCATCCAACTTAGTCAAGTGAGGATTAATGCTCTGTTTTAAGTGACATGGAGAATTCAAGAAATATTTTTAACCAATGAATTCCACACACTGAATTTCTTCATTCAAAACTTGATCTGATAAGCTGATTATGTTAATGTTTAGTCACATTACTTGATTTGTGATGAAGCAATCAAATACAAAAATATTACAGCATGTGTTTCATAAATAAGTCACTGTTATGTAATTTAACCACTAAAAGAACACCCTTTCCTAACAAAGTGGGCAAATGATCCTGTATATTTGTCCCAGCCAAGGTCTCCCACCAACCAGTCTATAATTAGAAGTTACTTGGCATTATCTTAACTTCTTTTCAATCCTATGTTGAAAGAGTCATTTAATAACCTACAAAAATAAACAGCTTGGTATGAAGAATTTTATTAGAAGACAAGAGGTGAGATACTCTATCATAGATATATATATATATGACAAGAAAAATGGAGCATCCTTGGAAGTAAACAAGTGGTGTAAAATTTGGATTTTTCTCATGGAAAGTGGAAGGCATTACTAGAGTACATTGACAAGGAGATTATATATATATATATATATATGGATTTTTCTCATGGAAAGTGGAAGGTATTACTAGAATACATTGACAAGGAGATATATATATATAGGAGCAGATTACCTCCAACTAATCTTGTCACTATTTCAGGTAAGTATCTTATCCAATCCTACTGTCCTATTTAGATTACTTATTTCAAACACTTCCAAATTCACTGATGCCTTCTTAACTACCTCTTGTTTTCCACCCATGGACTAGGAATAAAATGTTATGCTTTTAAGTGAAATGTGACTGGATATTACATCATCCATCATCCTAGTTTCCCAAACCAGGTAAGGATGCATCTGAAAACAGGCAATGCATAAAACATATCCTGGACTCTGGACAATTTTATTAAAAGATGTCAAAGTATATTTGACATTTAAACAGAATACATTATAGATGATACATCAATTCACAAACAGTGATGATCATTTTTGATTTCTCATTTCTAGATTTATATCTGAAATGAGTTTGCTTGCAAATGTATGATGCAACAGAACTAAAGTAGAAATAAACATTTTGGCAACTGGCTGATGTTCACACTAATACTCACATAAGCAACCATCTATAATTTGTGGCTCATACATATATTTTTAAATGCCCAAAAAAAAGTAGTCACAAGCACAAATGATCTCTTTGCTTTGAAAACTGCTTTTTATGATATGTATTCTAAGCCTGCAGTCTCCTTTACCAAACATGCACATAATCCAGTAAGAAAACATCACAGGTCATTTTCCATATGACAATTCAGAAGAAAACCGAGCAAAGAGAAGCAAAAAATAATGAATCTTTTTTAACATCCATTTCATTTTTCTCACCTATGAAAATTACATGTTGTATAAGTACTATTTGAAATTCTGAATATATGTATTTAGATGGTTAATTATATTACTCATTTATAATATATTAAATTATTTTTCATACAGATGTCATATATTGTATTTACTTCTGTTTTTGCAACTACAGTAAATTGCCCGAAGCAGTTGGCTACTTCAGATTATCAGCTTTTTCAATTTTACTTATTTCTGCAGTCAAAAGTTTAAAAAACTAATAATGCGTTTAAACCTTTGGTTTTTCAACAAAAAAAAAAAAAAAAAAAAAAATATTAGTATATTAAAAATTATGGATTCATTTTGACCTTTGATATCACATCATAATATTCCAATGCTTTGGACTAATATTTTAGTCAGTTAAAAGCATTGGTATTGTTTTGGTGCATACACTCGACATAAACTGCAAAAATCTCGACATCTAGAATATAATGAATTACAAATTTCTAATTATGTGATTCCAACTATGAGGGTGGTTTCATAAGTTTCTGGCCTGACTAACTTAGAGGTGGTAGAAAGAAAATTGTGTCACTTTTCAACATAATCTCCCTTCACTTCAACACAGTTTTTGCAGAATTAACATTTCTATGTCCTTGAAAAAATAGTCTGTACTTTTGTCAGCTAAATGGGCTAAAACTTCATCTTTCACCTCATTGTCATCTGCAAATTTTCTTCCTTGAAGGTCTTTCTTCAGTTTAAGAGGTAGTAGTCACTAGGTGCAAGATCTGGGCTGTAGGGTAGGTGTTCAATCTCCTGGAAGCCACAGTCCTTACTCTGGATTTTGCAACAATAGCCATATGGACTGGAGCATTGTCACGAAGCAGGCGAACACCATGATTCAGCATTCCTCGTCTTGTCTCCTTTAGGGAATCGCACAGCTTGTGCAGGAGTGAAGCATAATATTCTGCATTCACAGTGGTATTCCTTTTCTTCAAGTCAAGAGAATTCCCTGGCAACCCCAAAAGATTGTTGCCATGGTCACTCAGTCCACCACAAAAACATGGTGGACTGAGTGAACTTGTCTTTTGTTATGTCATGGTCCAAAAGGGAATCCACTCCATGGATTCCCTTTTGGAAAGATCATAATAAAGGACCATGGATTCCAGCACTTCTCTCTGATTTCTTTGACAAAGTTCTAAAAACTTGTGGGAACAGATCACATGATGATCCTTCTGAATTGAAGTAAGAAATTGGGACACCCACCTTGCACTGACTTTCATCATGTGAAGTTTCTTGTGAATGATACAAAAGGCTGTTATAGAAAGATCCAACCTTGTTGAGATTTCTTTGAGCTTCAGCTGTCTATCATTTGAACAGTTCCTCTTCAACAAGAGAGACATTTTCCTCAGTCATCACTTCCACAGGCCAACAATCACAAGGATTGTCTTTGATGCTCTCTCTGCCTAGGCAGAACTGTTTAGCCCATTCCACATGAACATCCAATTGTTAATTGACAGTAATTAGAGAAATCCCTTCTTTGGCAAAAAAACTTTATCACGGTACTCAATTTTTAACATTACAGCCGCTTAGCATGCCACGTGTTAGTCAAACGAGTACCTCCAACTGAATGACATACAGGAAGAGAGTTGAAACTGGTACACTAACCTCCTTATAGATGGTGCTATCTGTTATGCACGGCCTTTTAAAATTGATGCAAATTTTGTGTGTCAGGACAGAAACTTTTGGAACCTATCTCATAAATCAGTGGGTGGCTGTATGACAAAGTTCTGGTACTCAAAACTGAAGAATACAGTCATAGTTTAATGTTATTTTTTTCAGTGATATAGATTATTATCTAATACTGATGTAAGAAAGATGTGTTATGTGCCTTGTACTAATCACGAAAGCAACATTAAGCTAAATTCATCCCTGCTGAGGTCATAACTATTTTAATGATTCCTCGATTAGGACAAACAGTTCTTGGAATGTACATATTGTGAGTTTCTTTTTATAACATCCATACTTTAAGAGCTTAAATTCCATGATAAAATACTTCTTGTCTGCCATTAAGGAGAGTCTTTCCTTTATATGGTGGGTTATTCTTAGAAGCCTAAAATGGTTTGACAAAGTTTGAATACTTGAATTTTATTGTAAAAGAATCTTTTACAATAAAATTCAAATATTATCATCTTTATACTCTTACTAAAAAACAAAAATTAAAGATTCTGATATTATCATCTAAAGTGGATGATGGAGGCTCTGAGGTAAGTTGCAGCTAATCAAGAAATTAAATATCTCATAAATACAATTCATGACACCAGCATGAATTTAGGAACTGGTGATTTATACTAAGCATGTGATAATGATTGAATTTTTGTACAAACATTTGAGTGTTTGTGTTATCAGTAAAACGAATGACAAGAAAAACTACTATAGGTGGAAGATATTTTTTACTTTTTCCTCTACTGTACAGGGGCTTTAATGTACAAAATTTGATCACAGGCTCCACACAACCACAAATGGGACACAAAGTGGTATGCATATATATATGAAGGGATGGAGTGTACTCCGAGGCACTCATTGTCAGTGAACAGTCCATAATGAAGTGAGTCACGGTCTTGACACCATCAAGAGGCTGTTAACACCACTGTTTCAGTTCTCACCTTGGCCAGCTGTGGATTACTTGTCTTCAGTACATTAACAAAGGCCACACATCAAAGTGGATTTTATCTTTCAGCTATCACTTTATTTTTCATGATCATAAAAAATGGAGTTCATCACCAAAATATTTCTTTTATATCATATATTAATGTTTGAAAACCTAAATTACAACACTTTCGTTGTTTAAGAGAACTAACAACTATACTGTACATGTAAAATTATCACAAAGTATATATATTCTGTACATTAAAAATAACAGTATAACTCCAAGCTTTTTTTGATATGGATCTTAGAGTTTATAAGTCATAAAAACTTGAGCTTATATTATATAGCTATGCTTTTATAATCTACATTTGAATCTAAGTTTTTAAAAAATCTGATAAAATCCATTTTTTCTATGTGCTACATTCATTGTAATTTGCCATCCAAGTTCTTCCTCTCAAGTCTTGGAAATAAGTTAATGACAATGACTGTAGTTTTATTGTGTAGCAACGTGATGAGTGTTACAAATAAGATAAAACTAAACAATTCACAATTTTCATTATGACAGACTTACATATAAATTAATCTCTTCACCAGGAATCAACTGTTTCTGTACAATAACATTTCAGTATACAACTATACAATAATTAGGAAAAACATATAGGGCAAAATCAATTCTAAATACATAGCAACAGGATGAACCATTTAAAGGTAGGGAAGAGAGAGGTAATCCCTCACGTCTCTCCCTTTCACACTGCTGTTTATTTATTTATTTTTTGACCAGAATATACTCAAAGAAATGAATGCCAATAATCACACAAGACTGTCCTTGGAAGCCGACGACACTGATCTTTAACTGCTACATGTGGTATCACATTCCAGCAATAGTCCTGGAAGACAAGGCCCCAGAGTGAAAAATGAGAGTATAGCATCGTCAGAGTCCAAGGAATCTTCCAGTGGAGATGGGCAGTGCCACATGTTGGTAACACGATTACTATCTCACATTTAAGTCACAATGACCTGTCTGATATGATATGGTAGATGAAGCTAGGGCTGTGAGAAACACTGGTACATACAGTTATAACAATGACAGACAGGTAATCAACAGAACACCTGCAGTATTAGTGAGCTGAAGCTAGTGAATATATATGGGACTCACTATTTCTTTTCCACTTTGACACCAACTGAAATTAAAAGCCAAACAAAACTACAGGTAAGAGCTATGCAACTACTATAAAAGCTGTAGTGCCCAGAAATTTAAAAAAAGAAAAAGTAAGATAAGGCATGCATTGAAGACAAATGCTATAATTCTAAAAAGTAAAGGTGCATTTACGATACAAGAAAATAAAAAGGTGATGCTGTTTATGTCCTCTTGCACTATATGTTCCTGTCCTCATAAGTTGATATACTGAAAACCTTCTTTTAGCATGTTCCTATATACATGCTCTATATATGTTCCTGTCCTCATATAACTTGATATACTGAGAACCTTCTTTTAGCATGTTCCTATATACATGCTCTATATAGTTTTTTTTTAAAGTGCTGAAATTAAAACAAAATTTACTTTTGGCTTCCTGCCACACTGCAAAGCAGGAAACATCTTTTCATGAACAACTTTACTATAGGGAGAATGAAAACTTTGCATTTGTCTGGCAATAATGATTACTAGTTCATCAGTAAAGGCTTTCGTGTTTTCTTTCTATAATTTTTGCCTTACTGAAGAAGCAAAGTTTTTTTGTTTCCAATCCATTGTATAATTATCAGCTATCTTCCAGACCTGGGTCAGATACTTAAATATCATTCATACAAACTAGAGAAAGGAAACTTAATAAAAAGTCATTCTGATCACCTAGCGAAAAGCAGAGTCTCTTCAGTTAAATTTCAAAACCCAATAGGTTCAAGTGAACTGAATTTTTAACATACTTGCTTCAGGTGCATATTGGGAAAATACGAAATGATCGTTGTATGTTATCACTGCTTAAATGTTTATTCTTTTCTTAGAGAAAAATTAACTACCTCAGTAGCAGCTTCCTTTGGATATGCCACTCAACAGAAACAGACTTCAGACTTTGAATTTAGCATTTAAAAAAAAAAAAGTAAAGTGAAAAATGAGGAAAGGATGCAAATAGAGTATATCTGGGCACTTTTTTTTAAATTCAATATTAAATGCCTACTGCAAAATAAAGATAAAAAGCATTAATTTAAATAGCACAAACATATAAACATATCTAATTTTAGCTGATCTAAAAACAAAGTTTCAGAATTTAAATTATTTAAAATTTTCTTTTTAAAAAAGTGCCTGTTGTTTTAACATGGCATGTTAAAACAACAGGCCATGCAAGAAGCAAACTAGAAAGATTTGTTATAAGCACATTCATATTAAACTGTCTGTGTATGAATTACAGTGATTTTAAGTATGTAAGTCAGGTGATAAACTATATAACAATATTCCATCTATTTTGCATATGTGAAAAAGTACGAATGGATTATTTAATTTATTGCTATTTAATATGCTATTGTTTTTGTTGGGGGTGGTAACACTGTTCTTTGATATATCTGTTGGTGAATGGTTTTGAAAAATGTCATTCAATTATGCCAAAGACACTCATTTTACAATTTTTGCTTAGCAGGTCTCTTTGACAGTAAAATTTTTTTTTTTCTTGCACAGAAACTAAAGCTTTTCATTCTACAAAAAGCAGACTAGCCATGATACAAGTAACTGACTGACAGATGCCCATAGCGGTATGAGCTTATGTAAAAAAATATGCTGCTTTTTGCTGCTATCAGTTAGCTCTTTGAAATACTATTTTTTTTTTACAACTGTACAAACTGGATTATTGAAACTAGAGAGTTGGCTTAAAGTGATGAATCATTCAGCACATGCCAAACAGGTTTAACACTTCAAAGCATGTTAAAAAATATATTCTGTGACCCAATTTTTAGTTTGCATACGCAATGCTTCTGTGGTTTCTTTATTTGCAACCAACATGGTAAAACAATTTTTTTTGTGTGTGTGTGAGAGATGTAATTGGATTTGAGTTGATTTAGTATGACACAGGCCTAACAACATTTTGAATGAAAAACAGTCCAAGCTATATCTTCTCTCATATTTTGACTTTAAAAATATTTTGCCTTTTCACATATTTCTGTTATTTTATTTAATTTACTTTTGGGGGGGGGGGGGAACAAATGTTCGACTTTAGGTTTTCATTTAGCTTGATCAATCTAGCGTTTCTGTAACAGTTCCATCTATGAAAAGTTTGCATGAAATTGAATAATCTGTTTCACCTTATGAGTGAAACAGATTATTCAATTTCATGCTTCCAATAAGCAAGGTAGTGTTCACACCAAATGATAAAAATTATCTTCTACCTAAAGATGTTAAACATCTATGTTAAGATGCAATTTGAATCCACATGTATTTGAAAACTATGGGACTAACAAATGTAGTTATGCATCACTTAAATTTAATCTCAAAGAATTCATGTGGATTATTGAAACTGTATGTGCAGAAACAAAGTAAATATTGCATAATATGTTATCCTCCCAAAAGGTGACAGAATGAAAGATTCAGTAATATTTTCATCAGGGTCAGGGCAAGGTCTACCAATGGTGCAAGATGTGCATTTGCATGAGGCAGAAAAATTGCCATAAACTATATGAAAAATAAGAGGGAAGGAGCAGCCCTGATTTTCATTATTTTGAATGCTTAGACTTTATCTCAATTTAAAGAATAAAATGCATTAATTTATTTAAACTGAATAAATTATGCAGAAAAACATTCTGAAACTTGGTTTATTCTAATGAACTACTTTAAAATAGAAAATGCATTCTTGCAAAAATAAAAGCATTATTGATCAAAATTAAATTTTTCAGTTTTAACAAATTAACTTTAATATCAATTTATTTAGAAATAATTTGCAACTAAGTATATTTCAGCCATATGCATTTCAATTATTAGCATAGCATGCAGCAAATAAAATATATATTTAAAAAAAGTACCTTATACATTGCTATGAACAAAATGCATCATTGGATAAATCTGGCAGCTACAGAAAGGAAAGGTTCATGCATGAGTATGAAATATGAGCAGGTGTAGAAAAGAAACACACAGAACACAAAATTTGAATAAACACCATTAGTTGTCACAATAAAAATTTTACAGGCAAATTTTTTAATTGAGAAAAGTATAAGTTTCAGAAACTTATACATGGTTGAGGAAAGGGCATGTTTTCAATCTATTGTAAATGTTAGTTTATAAAGATTAAGCAATGTTTACATAAATTTTGTGTGGTTCTATTTAAAATAACAATACCAGTAATCACAGCCCATGCAGATATTAAAATGCAAGTGGATAATGACTAGTAATAAACCATGGACAGGACACACACACACACATCGTATCACATTTAAAAGTAAACACTCTACCACAAAAACAAACTGTTTTGCAAATGCAAAAATCATGTTCAAGGTTGCTCACAAATGTTGAAACAGCCTAATTGAACAGCTTACTTCTTAAGTCCTACTTTTCTCTTACTAATGATATAACTATGATATGACTTGAATGAATATCTAGTTTTGTGTTCATAATATAAAGAGGATGATTACAGTAATCTTTTAAAAATTAGATGATCTTTAGCCTTCTAATTAATGAAGATGTTTTTAATAAGTACTTTCATTGAAAAGGAACAAAAACAGATTATGAATGAAATTATCCAAAAGGAGGTAATATGAATATCACCAAGTTCATTGCATGGCAAAACAATTATTAATGTTTCATTGACAGTTCCCTTCCCCCCACCCTCCTCTGCTGTAGTTTTGTTTCTCTCTTGCACTTTGTGTATTATGCAAATCAGTGTAGCTTGAAATACAGTTCTCACAATTTGAGGGGAGCAAAAACTGTCAAAATCTTTGATTCTATCCATGAAAATGATTTAGTGATGACCCACTGGCTCATGTCACACAGATGTTTTGGGTGTTTTTTTTTTTTTTTTTTAATAGACTCTTCATGAATACTATTCACCTATATTAGCAATTTGCCCCTCCCCCAAATCTATATAAAACAAATCAGCTAGCCAATTTACAGTTCAAGTAAGTACAGACCCACTTTATGAGCTTGTCGCTTGTCTTGAACTAACAGAATTCTAAAACTTTTTTGTAGGAAGGATTAAAAAATAGGATATCATGTGCTGCTTAATGGCAATTAATACTCTCTACTTTCCCCAACTATAAAAAGGATAAGCTGGTCAACATCTGTATGCATTTAACTGCAAACCTACATTATCAACAACTTTTCTGTTCCTGTTCTTAAACTAACAGAGTTCTGCAATTGTTTTGCATGGGATTTACAAAACAGCACAAGGGAGTAGTCAGTCCCTTGTGGTTGTTATCATTACCTGGCTGTCATGAGAGACATGTCAGTATGTTATGATAAATGCATAATGTTAACAAGGATGTTGTAACATTGTTCAATTTTAAGGTCACTTTATACTCATGCAAAAGGTGAAATGAATTGCTCCAATGAAATTTAGAAAGAAATAAAACTATAAAGTTTTTTTTTTGTGTGTGTGTCACAAAGCGCTGTTCACTAAATGTAGTTAAGAAACTTTGCTTTATTCTTGTGTTGTATATCACATATCTTGAGTATTGTATAAAACAGTGGTAAGGTTACATTCATGAATTAATTGCTCCATCACAGAACTGCCTCAGGCTGGCTATTATTCTAGATAATTTCATTCACAACCAAATTTATCAACTTGCTTGTAAGTTAAAAGTTTGCTAATTTAGGCCTGCATTGTAATCAACATAATTTTTAATAGGAAAGAAAAGTAGTTAAAACTGAATATTTTTTATATGCAGCAGACACTTAAGATTTATAAGTATGCATTCACAGTATTATAATTTATGGATGACATTTTTGATGTTTAAGATATTTATTGAAATGCTTTACTATTCACAAAAATAGTTTGTTAGTTGGAAATTTTTATTATTATTTAAACTGAATTGCATAAGAACTAATGACCTGTTAAACTCTTACAATTTGTGTTTAGAAAGAAAAAAAAAAAAAACCTGATTTCAGGATTTTGATCATAAAGTATTACTGCTGCTTATAACTATTTATTTATAAAAATATAATTCTACCTAAATATAAGCTCAGTTATGAGTGTGTACATTTATAAGGTTTTTATCAAAGAATATATATCCAAGTATTTAAAAAAAATACATAAAAATTAATTTTGACTTTCTATGATACTTTGAATGTTTTTAAACCCATGACATTGTGCTCAAGGGAGTTTCTCCCCAAACATGAGATCAAGAAAACTGGCCAGCTAAGGATGCAACAATAGACATCTTAAAAATCTATCAAAACTATACACACACACACTACTACTCACTAAAACAATTTTACTTGTGTGTGTATATATATATATATATATATATATATATATATATATATAATGGCCTATTCAAGTTAAAAATATGCAAAGAATTATTGCTAAATTTTCATACTAAATTAACAATTAAATTGAGATATAAAAATATACACATTTCTACATCAACAATTAATATGTATATATAATCTGAATTATAATTGAGCATTAACTTTGGCACATTAAAAGAACACAGAAAATCATTTAGAAATTTTTATCATACGAAATATCAACCTAAAAGCATAAAAATGTTCTCTCTAGCCCTATTGTTGATGGTACTTCATGCAGAATGAAGTAGTTGGTCCAATAATTTTGTTCTTGGACACATTTTATCTAGTCAGCATTAAATTTCAATATTTGGAGAAAGTATGTGACTATATAAATTAGCAAAATGATCATTATTAATGTATCAAGGACTGTGTCGAAAATCATATTAAGGATATCAATAAATGGATGCGAAACATTTTCAGCAACTTCTTAGAAACAAGATACATTTTAAATATGCTTGAATGCTATATGAAGTGCTAAAAAAAATAATTGAAAGCATTACTTATGAATTATGGTCATGCTAAAGAGTTAAGGTTATATAATTTTCTATATTACGTTAAGGCCACTCTTTCTTTCTCCTGCTAACAAATGCTTCTGCCTAATTCAGATTATGCATGTATATGCAAATACCATCAAATAATTAAAATTTGAACTAGATTACACAACTTATCTATTTTAATAATGTAGAAGATAATTTTCACTACACCAGAAATAAACTTAAACTGATGGAACAGAAGAAGGGCTGCCATTTTAAGTAGTCATAATAAATTTCAAGCCTGGATATGCACTTGGTCAGTATTTAGTCCCATTAAAAAAAAATTAAGATACTATTATGAAATGAATGCCTCTAATACTTATTCTTGGAGAAGAACAGGTTCAAGTACATGGCTATAAAACCTACTTAATAAGGAAAAAAAGAAAACAAGAAATTGCAGATGGAGATGCTTCTGGCCAGCTAAGGTTGATCTGAATACTCTGAATTTACACTTAAGAACTTGTGTTGATGCATTCCAGTTCTTATTGGTTTAATCCATAATATGTTTCCATTTATCCAACTCAAACTCTGATTTGCTCAGGAGATAGGAAACAGTACTATCAGAAATACATTTTCAAATGTAATCATATGACTCCTTTCAGAGCTCCTTCCATTAACACTAAAATCAGTTATCATTAGTACATCTAGCAACATCCATGAGCAAAATGGGGATATCACATAAAAGAAAGGACAACATCTATCTGTTACTACTTTCCAGAAAAACTGTGTCTAAAAAGTGATTAAGAACTTAGTAAAATACAATTTTTAGCATGAGAACTGCCATTGTAGTACATTACTTGCTTCATTCAATATATTAGGAGACCTTTAAAAGAAAAGTGAGAAGTAAAAACTATGAAATACTTTACAGATGTCAGTTCATGAAATCAAATAGCTTACAATCATTCTCAAATGACTGGAGTTATTACATTGCAGGCTACTGTTTGTGCTGTTTTTTTGATCCATTAACAACAAATTAGTGGTTCTAGAAAGCTGAAAAGAAAAAAATTCAACTAAACATTTTCTGAAAGCTAAACAACAGTTAAAACCTTACAGAGATTATGTCTTGATTTTCAACAGCTTCAGAATGCATTTCCAGAATATATATACAATATATATTCTGGAAATGCAGGATACTACTCAAGCTACTTATTTTGCTTGCTAAAAGCACATGTAGGCTGAAATTAACTTGAGGCACTTAATAATTACATAGCATTATCAAAAGTTCCACATCAAGGACCCAAAATAAATTTCAGAAAGTAGAGTATAACAAATGTAATAATGACAAAGCAATATCTGACACAAGAAATGCAAGCCAGAATCATGGTATCAAAGCATAGTGCACATACTCAACAAATGAAGAATTTTCCAGCCTAAACTCTACAGAAGAAAAATGATCCTCCAAGATTAACACTTACAACAAACAGGCAATTCTGAAAAAAAAAAAAAGTGGCACATAATCTTAATGAATCCTGAGGATAATGCATGGCACAAAGTTACCTCAACAAGTAAAGGCCTGCACATGACTTTCCTTGTTGAGTATAATATCAGCTTAAGTTTCTGGTGAAACAGATGTTTATTAGTTATTAAAAATGGTGTTAAAAAATAAGTTCTTTATCAAAACTGTTTTCATAATTCTTTTATCTAAAGATTTTTATGAATTAAAAAAAAAAAAAAATGTAATGTCCTCTTATGCAGAACTGTTTTGAATCACTCTTAAGATACAAATTACAATTAATAAGGAATAAACTAATTATGCTATTGGATGTGTAAACTGATGATAAATTATACTATCTGAAAATAATTCAATATTTTTTCCTTCTTACAGATAAAAATTTTCACTATCAATTAAGCTTTCGAATTTTCATTATAAGAGATTCTAAAAATAAGATTTTTATGCTGCTACTTTTCGTGGTACAGTATTTTAATTATAAAATATAAAAGGGAAAACCAAAAGGTGGAGGAAAGTATATCAAAAGTAACAGGTAACTTGCAATTAAAACATTACAGAAAAAGAGGAAGGAGATTGAGAGGGATCACAAGCAAGCATTTTGGCAAGCACAGAAACAGTCCAATCACAAGTAACCCAAATGATGACCAGGTCTATAGAGATGATCATTCAATACTGGCTCAGGCTAGGAAAAAATACAGTGGAAAATATAAAAGTGATTGATGATGTTCATATGGGAGAATATGAAATGGCCAATGCATATGCAAACCAAAAAATCACAACCCAATGAAAATTTTCAAAAAGACTTCTACCATCAATGAATTTGCGGGAAACAAACTTCATAGTTTCATCTAACAGTAGAACAGGTAGTGAAAATTTCATTACGGTAATCCATTCTTCTTGATCCAAAGGTGTCACAGAAAAGACAGCCTGAAATAATAAAAAAATTATTAAACCTATTTAGATTTCAAATTTTGTATTACAAGAATTGTTATTTTTACTGTTATAAGTGACAGAAGTAAAAAATTATTAATTCCAAAACAAAAACTATATAATTATTAAGAAAATACTGATTCCCCCCCCCCTTCTATTTAATACTGTTGTGTATCTCCTTTTGCCTGAATTACAGCGCATGTGTGGTTTAGCATAGATTCCACAAGATAGTAGGTTGCATCTATGTCTACAACATACCAGGCATTCACCAGACAGACAGTCAGTCAGTCCTTTAACTGAGTGAGATTTGACAGAAGAGGACTTTGTTCCTAAACCTCGGCCTGGTTGGCCAAGTGGTTAGAGTACCTGCTGCCCAAAAGGCTGCAGATTCGAATCCAGGTATGGGTGTTTGCGATTGTCTGTGAAAATACTAGTGGTGGTGGTCAGCAGTAGATGGCGTTGGTCGATCGAGTGGTGGAGACAGAGTTGTAGACTAGGTGTCCTCCCTTGATGAGTCTTTAGACTCCCTGGAGGTGTCATGTAATAATAAAATCTGTTTTTTTAACATGTCCTATACATTCTCACTGGAGTTCAGATCTAGGCTCTGTGCTGGAAGTTGGTGTTGTGCTCGGTGAACCACTGCTGAACAATTTTATGTTAATAGTAGCAGTGCACAACTAACCATGTGGGTGACTTTAGAGTCACCCACATGGTTAGTTTAGTAGTGTGGGTATTTGCATATATGTTACATTAGTTTTTTGTAATCTCTGAAGATGTTTCAGTGACTGAAACGAAATATAGGAATATTAAAATCTGTTTTAATCATTTCCGAGTGCTGTATGCAATCCATGAAACAACTGCCACCCACTGATTAAAAAGTCAATATTCAGATATTCCTTAGAAAGCATCCAATCTTCCAGCAATATCAGGAGATCCATTCTGCACCAACAGAACATGCTCCACACCATGACATCACCTCGAAGCTTGAGTTGTGTTTACAAGGCAAATTGGCACTTCATGGGGTAGAAAGATTAGCGGGGGTATTCCTGCAAATCTCTCTACCTATCTCTTATTCTGTACTGACAGTAGGTAAAGAGGCTAGCAGGAGCCCCAGGAAAATGAGTGGACACTGGAAGACTGAAGAAAAGTCACATACTATAATGTGACTCATTATACTATGCGACTTTTTTTCAGTCTTCCAGTGTCCACTCGTTTTCCTGACACCACTGTAGACGAACATTCCAGTTGTTCGCAGAAATCAGTAGTTTTCATATAGGCATGCAACAGCCAATACCTCTTCAATTCCCATAAATCTGCATAATTCAGCGAGAATTATGCTCGTGTTTGTGAATGTCCTTGGGTGGTAGATGAAATTCATTTCAGGTTTGAAATGCTACTGCTACCACCCTGCTTATTGGACATGTAGTAAAGTGTCTTGAAAAGTTCTATGTTAGTCTAGTCTAGAGTAAGGTTTCTGGATTATCTAACATCAAAAATCCCATGCACATACATGACTAGCTTCATTGCAAAACCAGTCATATAGCATGGCTTATTTTTTTTTACTAATGAAGCTCTCACCCACAAAATATTTTTTGTCGAAAACCTGTAATACATTTGTATTGTGAGTGAACTAAGGAATTTTTTCTATTTTTTTTTTTTTTTTTAAATATATAATTTGAAAACCCTGCTCTAGAGACCAAACATGAGACTTTTTCAAGTTACTTTAGGCCTCCAATAAGTGGAGAGTAGTCTCACACTGGGTGATGAAATGCATCTTCCACAAAGACAAATCACAAGAATCTGTGCCCACAAAGAATAATTTCAACAATTTCCTTCTCTCATCACAGTATCCAATTTACATTAGAAGTTGAGATGAGATATGAATGTACTATATATGTTTATACCTCTTGTTGGCAGATTGCTAAATGTGAAATCAGTTAAAAATCCTATTAATAGAAGTTTGTGCTGAACAAAATTTCTTGATGTTTGCTTATTCATGATAAATTTGCAAATCCAACTTTTTTTTTTTCTTTAATGAAATTGTTTTAAAAGAGTACTTATAGAACTAATTTAAAGTTTTTATTCCTGAGAAAGATAAAAATATTTGTACTTACAGAAAGGATATCAATATGAAGAATAACGAAGTGCAAGGTCATAGAGAGTGCAATTGAACCTAACAACCAAATATTGATCCATGGTGGCATCACAATTAGTGACTGGTTTTCTGACAAGCTATAAAATAAATTTAAAATAACCTTGCTGAAATTAATTTTAATATCCAAAATATTTAGAAATAATTTAAAACAATGACTTATTAAACAAATAAACTGATTTATTAAAAAAACTGCAATTCTTTTAAGTTTATGAAAGTTATGAAACTGAATTTTTGATATGATAGTATGAGCTGACATATTCATTCTCCAGAATCCTTAATGCAGAGAAAAATTTCTAGCTACGAAAATGCACTGCTGTTCAGAGAGAGACATGTATTTTATTATCACTGTAGCAAACACCATTATAACAAAAACTTGCTATAACAAATTACTAAAAATATCTATCAGCACAATGCTATTTTAACCCTCCAACCAGCCAGGATGTATATATATGTCCAGCTAAATCTGAATATGATTCAATACACCTGTTGAAAGAACATGGATAAGAAGTGCAATTTGACTGTTCTGTCTTTTAGAAGGTGCGATAATCCTTCACGCTGTAGAGAACACTTAACCAGATTATCTCACGAAGCTGAGTCTCAGTTCTCTATAACAAGGAAAGCAGTTCCTTATTTTATGCTGGGCAATTTGACTGTTGTATTAGAGAGGCTAAAAATATAGAAATTATTTTTATATTCTCTTTTTATTGTACAGTTTATAATTCCAGGACAAAATATAAATACTTACATACTTTCTTCACTTAAATATTGCATTACCTTGGCGAACCAATGTTTAATGGGTATGTGCTAGTTTTGTCATGTCATATCACTAAGTTTTTTCAAAATATCGTAATTTACTGTTCTTTGCACTTTCACCTTGTTGGTTTCCCTGTATAATCAGTCTTTATAAAATGAAATAAATGGTTATTATTTAAATTAATACGTGTATATTTTCTGCTAGTTTATATGTTTTTCTTCAATTTTAAAGTAAGCGATACTTTTGCATATATTCTCTGATACAAAATATGTATATGTGCATGCATGATCCAAGCAAATAAGAAAAGGATGACATTATGGGCAATTTTAATTATGGCAATATAGACTGGGATGATGAGATAGCAACTGGAAATAAAGAAAATGAATTTGAGTTTTTGAGGGACTACACCAGGCAGTATGTAATGGAGGGGGGGGAGGGGGCACAAAAGGATTTAGGGTCTTGGATTTGATTATCTCATCAGAGGATGTTATTATAAATGAGGTGTCAAATCACACTCCAGTTGGTGAGTGACCATGAAGTGATTACCTGGGTGGTTGCCAGTGTGAGGACCTCTGTGAGGGAAGGGTATCTTTTAGTTGGAAAGACATGGTTCAAATCTAGTCTAGGATATAAAGAACTTTTAAGTTGTCCATATCCTAGACTAGATTAGTAAGCCTCATATGGAGGCTTACTAATCTAGTCATATGGAGGTGACAGAACCTCTCCCCTGATTTCTTTTCCTTCAACACAAAGTAATCAAAGAATACACAATTGCTAGATGACAATAGACTATGAAGATTAACTACCCGATGACATTAACTTGACATGTTAAGTGGAAGATGAGATGGGACATGCTCTATTTTTTCATTAGAGCAATTTACACAAATTTCATCCAGAATTTTTTCCTGCACTGTGATGCAGTGGTGCTGCTAAATAGAGCTGTCTTAGTTTTAAACATGGCATCAGGTGCAGGGAAAATGCAAGTTGTGTGGTGGTTAGCTGAGCTGAAATCAAATCAAAGTGTAAGTTCTGTCAGGTGTACAAAAAAGTAGCACCTAACCCCAAGAGTACTCAGTTTGTGGAAAGAAAATTTCCTAACGACAGGAAGTGTTTTGAAACAACATGGAGAAGGGAAGCAGCCAATATTGGAAGAGACGGTAGAGAGGATTTGCAAGACCTTTCTAGGCATGAATCCCTAGAAAATCCATTAGGAGGGTGTCACGTGAACTGCAAATACCCCGCTTCACCGTTCATAAGGTTGTCCATCATAAGTTGCATCTACATGCATACAAAGTGCAGGTGTTGCAGGAAATCAAACACATTGATAAACCACAACAGATAATGTTTGCAGCTGAAATTCTGGAACATGTTGACGAAAATCCAGATTTTCTTTCCCAGAGTTGCTTTTGGACGAAGCCACTTTTCACATCAGCAGAAAAGTGAACAGGCACAATGTCAGGATATGGGAATGAAAATTCTCACCGTGCCATGGAACACATGCATGACAGTCCCAAGGTAAATGTCTGGTGTGGTGTAATGCAAAATGGTATCATTGGCCCAGTTTTTTTTCATGGAAAGAAATATCGAAGGAATGATTTACCTCAACATGCTGAAAATTTTTGGCTTTCCACAACTCAAAGACTTGCAACTGCACATGCTCTTTCAACAAGATGGTTCCCCACCACACTGGATTTAGAAGTCTGTGCAATGTGTAAGGTGGGATCTCTGATATCATCAGAGATCCAACATTATATTCTAGGCCACCTACAATTGCACATAGAGGGCGCACCACCTAGATAGGACTTTAGAGTCACCCACATGGTTAGTTTAGTAGTGTGGGTATTTGCATATATGTTACATTAGTTTTTTGTAATCTCTGAAGATGTTTCAGTGACTGAAACGAAATATAGGAATATTAAAATCTGTTTTAATCATTTCCGAGTGCTGTATGCAATCCATTAAGCCTCCAACTTAAATTTTTCTTGTGGGGTATGTGACGCAACAGTCTACACGACTAAAGTAGACAGCCTAGAGAACCTGAAACATCACATTTCTCCTGCTGTGTCTTCTATCATCCCTGACATGCTTCAGAGAACCTGGTCGGAGATAGACTATTGACTTGACGTTGCATGTGCTACTTGACATTTCATGTCGTTCAAATAGATCTGACATCTCTGCATGAAGTGCACCGTTTTTTTTTTTTTTTTTTTTTTTTTTTTTTTTTACAAAAACTTGGTGAGTGTTCTTACTCATTTGTACAATTTCGATACAGTATAGTCCATACACTTACGTAGTAGTAACACGTTGAAACTAGGGAGGTCCAATGTGGACACCCTGTATTTTATGTTTTACCATTAAAAAAATTAACTGCATATCACACTATTTTATATAAAGATATGCTAAATGAATCATATAATAAAAATTATCTCCACACAGTAGCATTTCTTTTCAAATACAATGATCTCTCAATTATCCAACCTATAAATAACGAATTCTTGAATAGATTATCAGTGACTCCTGGAACAGTATTATGCATTCATAACTATACATTCGATTAGCATATCTTCAGTAAGTTGATTTTCAAAGAGGAAAATCTCCTCTACAAATCAGTCTTGCCTAATGATTACATATAAAAAACTGTATATATTTTTTCTATTGCTGTTATTTAACAGTGAGCTAATGTGAATCCAACATTATGCTGGAATGATATCAGAGTATGAAAAGTATAAGATAATGCATGGAGTAAGTGATATTTACTCTGCTCAGTGAATTTGTGACTGACTGCACTGTTATTCATTTCCATAATTTTATGTTAATTTGACTTTCTACAGTATGTTTTTTTTTTCAATTCATTACTTGAGATGAATAATGGTTAGCATGCAGAAGACTTTTCTATTCCATTCATGGATGTTCATGTGTATGAGGGTGTCTTTCAAAAAATGTAACAGCAAATCATGTGTGAACACTCTGCATGAATGTGTGTAAGGGAAGATGATAAACAGAGCATTTCCATTGTTTGTTTTCTCATGCAACCATGAGATGGCATCACATGGGTCAGTATGTTGATTGCATCTTTCAGCATCTTGATTTGCAACTGATGTTGCAAATCAAGATGACTGAAAATGTAGTCATACATAGAACTCTGCAGAGTGATCTGATTTCTAGATGTTAAGGGCATTATCATCATCACCGGATCAATAGCCCTGTGTGGATTTTGGCCTTCTTCAGAAACTCCTTATAAACCTAGTGATCTTTTATCAAGCTCTGATAATACTCAGGTCTCATGGACATCTTGCAAGTCTGTACATCATATTGGTTTTCCTTGAGATTATATGTGAATAATTGTTTTTAAGTCAATGAAAACATATATATTTGCTGAAAGAATAGATTTCTGGATATGAACACTGATATCATTTATAGTTAACTCCTAATCTTAGGTATATAAAACTATGTAGAATTTCAAATTTATAGCAGGCAATTTCTAGAAAAGGAAAATCAGTTTCCATCAAGTAACTGTTGTCATGCTTGACTTTTGAATTTTTGCATGTGTTGCATGTCATCTTTACAAGCACAAAGATCCTCACCTAGATATGTACCCAAACTATAGAGCTTGGATAGATCTAGCACGAGTCTTTTTCTGATAGTATTGCCAAAGTGCATTATTAAAATGAAAATTTATAAATATTACCCAAAAAACTTCACTATGATAAAGCATGATTCTGTTTGTTCTATTGAATTTCATTTTTAAATTTGTATTTCATCCCTTCATCAGCAGTTCTCTATTTCAGTATTTTTTTTTTTAATGAAAGATGTTCAATGACTTCAACATTTACATCAGGTCCCACAAAATTTCCAACTATGACACATATTTCAATCTGATATGGCAGAATAGCAAGGATTCATATAATCTTACCTTTTTGTTAATATAAGTTTTTTTTTTTTTCTGGAATAGAGAGCAAGAACCAATCACAATCATACTTATAATACTGATATAATCATTGTTTTTTTTTTTTAAAAAATCCTAAGTTAGATTACAACGTGTGAATTAATTTTAATATACTTCAATGGAACAACAGTACTAAAATACTGCTGGCAATCATATAATAATCACAAGTGTGATTATTATATGACTCTTCCAAGAAGTCCAAGGACTCATCACAAAGAGCAAACCCCAACACCATATAAACCCACCATCTACACTACTTAATCATCCATCTACTAATAGTATTTTTGTCTGTTAACTGCATGTCTTCACTGGCCAATTTTCCTCTATGTGGGATGAAAAACCCAAGTTACCAGGAGAACAAATCCTAATACCTCTGTATGAGATCAGCTAACTTGTCTTCAACTGAAAAAGTTCAGATAAAGATTTCTCCCATTATGAAGAAAATCAAATTCATGTCTTTTCTAATCAAAGGCACATTGTCCATTCCTTCCAATTTTGCTACAGAGGCCAACTATGATTTTTAAATATTGCTAAATATACCTTCCTTTACTACATTTCAAAAGATCATAAAGTGTACAATTCTATATGAAACAAAATTTTACTACGGTGGTAACAGAACTCTAAAATCACAACAATGTGAGCTGTACTGTGCATGTTTCATAGTCAAAGAATATCAAGTAGTATTTCAATTTCTAAACAGATGAAGCGAATCAGTAGTCAGCCATACATCATTTCCTTAGCTGAGCCAAATACAGGGTGTTCGGGATAAATTTGACATATTTATAATTAATTATAGTTTTCCGTAAGTTACATGTATTAACACACACTTCTCTTCATTTAAAAGTTTGAACCCTTCTTCATTCATATACAAGATGTCAGAAAGGATGCATAGCTGGAACCCACCTGAATCATGGAAGAGAATAACTTGTATCATGATGATTCGTGCCCGCCATCAAAATAAGGATATTACGACTGCTGCCCAATGCTCCCTGAATACAGTAAAAACAATCAGGCATGAACTAGAGACTTGCAATGGTGACTACGAGGATGTAGCAAGAAGAAAGATCCCTAGCAGACGATCTGATTGCGTTCGTACAGCAGAATTCCTCGCAAATCTGCAGGAACAGGTGTTGAAGAACCCTGGCATTGGAATTCGGGCTTTGTTCGTGGAGTTGCTAACTGTAGTCAAGCCCTGGATAACAAGGGTAGCCAATGGTAGGCCGTATGTATGGCAGCAGGATTCGGCCCCTTGCCACACCTCTGGGAAAAGTCAAAAATGGTTGTCTGAAAATTTCTACGACTTCACCAGTCCAAATGTTTGGCCTCCAAACTCCCCAGACCTTAACCCCATGGATTATTTTGTATGGGGCGCAGTTGAAAAAGACACCAATCGCACTTCCAGTAATACAAAAGCCCAGTTAATGGATAAAATTAAAACAGTTTTTGCGGCCCTTCCCAGGGAGACTGTAGCATCAGCTTGTTCGAGGTTCCGAAGCAGAATTGAAGCTGTGATCGATGCTAATGGTGGTTATTTTGAGTAAATCTTGTTGATAGTATTGTAATTAACTCTGCCTGTAATGTTTTTTTGTCAATTCATTAAATTTAATAGATACAAAGAAGATTTTCTTTTTCCTTACGAAACTGTCAAATTTATCCCGAACACCCTGTATGTCATTCCATGTACCTGAAACAAATAAATTTCAAAAACAAAGTTCTGAAATTAATTTCTTGATATCAGAAACAAGACAAAAAAAAATGTGTAAGACAAAGCATTACTTTCTTTTAAGCATTACATTTGAAGGTACATTTTAAAAGATGGTGTTACATTTGAATGTAATGTTATGTGTCAAATTCAAATGAAACTATTGCCTGTTTTTAATCTATTAAAGAATGAAATTGAAATGGAGGAGGATATTATAGTAACCTAATTCAAGTAACATCTCCCATTCATAACTTACTTAATATCATACTATATGGAATATGGTATAACTTACTTAATATCATACTATATGGAATATGGTATAACTTACTTAATATCATACTATATGGAATATGGTATTTCTATTAATATTACTACAAATGTTATTTGAGATAACATTAAAAATATATCAACATGACTATTAGCAGTTGTTTTCAGAATAAAATAATAATTCTGCATTTATAATAAACATAGAAAAAAAAAAAAAAAAATATATATATATATATATATATATATATATATATATACTAAAAAAATATAAATTAACAATGCTAAGAAATTATATTCTTGGTTTATACTTCACACACAAAGCTTGCACATAAAGTATCTTCACAACTCAACTGGGCTACTTGTATATCGATGCTAATGACTTCTTATCAATCACCTCAGTATCTGATAATGCAAAGCACACATCCTTTAGGGTGTGTATAATGCTGTGCATTATGGGAAGGGTCACTATCCAGATGGTTTCAACCTTTATTGAGGTCTCATAAGTGGGAGACAGACCCAGAAGGGATGCCAAGGTTGAAGTAATGTGAAAATCATATAATTCCCATATACAAGCAGTGAAAAGGTATATCACCTTATTATTAAATTACTCTGGATCAGAGATAGATGTTGAAAATTTTTTCACTTGGTTAAACTAAATTAACAATGCCAGTTTGGTATCTTGATAAATGTTTTCCTTTTCTTTCTTTACACTAGCAATTTTACCAAAATTATCAAGTTAACTTTCAAATGATTTGCGAGTTTCTTTTTTATACCTCAAAAAATTTCATTGTGCTATAATAGGAATAAATAATTTTTAAAAGTATGAAAAAGGAAAACTCATACAAAGGAATAACAAAGTATGGAAAGTAGGAAATGCTGGATTTTATAAAATACTTTTTCCTTGTTTATCCATGGCAAATAGCTATATTAATAACGACATTTTTAATACTATTAAAAGATTTGAACAGCAAACAGCTTTTCTGAGAATTAGATAAAGTTAAAATAACTATTAATATTTTATATTGTTATGGAAATTTTTTTCTGGATATTTTTAATAAATGTAAAATACTAAAATGTCAATAAAGGAATAAATACTGCATTTTAGTATAAAACTTTTTTTTTAATCATGCACATCACCTACCTGTTTATAGCATTGCACATTTCAATAGTTACTAATACAGAGAGTGCCATGGTCATTGGATGAGGATCACTGAAAATACTACATTCATATCCAGAAAATTTCTCTGGCTCTGTAAAGCATGCTAAGTGATGAGTTAGCTGGTAATAGGTCAGCTGTGGACCAGCAGGACTATACATGAACCACCATGCTGCAGCTCCAACAGTGGCAGCACCAACATAACCTAATATAAATAAAATAACCTGCTCTTATACCTCTTGATCCAGCTAATTTCAAATATAAGTTTGTTTTTTTTTATTCACAATACTATTACAAATATTATTTATACCCTGGTTATAAATTCATGTACAAATTTCTTGCATTAAGCATTTACAGTTGTTAAAATATAATTACTACACTGATATCCTTGTATTAATATATGCAGAGATAAAATGGTATTTTTTTTTGTCCTTCTTTTGGTCAGATAGTCTGTTGCATACAAACAAGCAACTTTCATTAGCCTAAACTTTTTAATCTTATTTATAAAATGTCTCATTTATAAAATGCACACTGATATCCGTATAATGGATATCAGTGTGCATTATCATGTTGTTTATAATCATGTAAAAACCATGATTATAAACGACAAATACCCGTCGTAATCAAGTAGGCTTGACTACAACTCACTTCTTGTTTGAATCTGCATCTTTTTCACAATAAAGTAATGCACATGGAACAACTATAGGCATTTAATGAAATGGTAGCATGAAAGCAATTTTGCTGTGGCAACACAAAGTAATAAACTGTAAGAGCATTCCAAATAACAAAAACTTTTTTTTCTTCATCTGCTTAAGAAAAACTAAACTATCTTAATTAAAGGAAAACAGATAAACAGAAAATGTTAACAAAAGGATGAGACAGGTTTTTTTTTTTTTTTTTTTTGGAAAAAAAACATCTGTAATAACAAACTGCAAACAATTCATACTGCTGTTGCAACTTCATTTAATCTATAGCATTGCAATCTGCTTATTATCTATCACTATTTCACTATTTTTAAATAATCAAAAATCATCTAAAAAATTAAAACAAATCAGTTAATTTATCAGCTTATGAAAACTTATTTTTGCAACTTTAGCAAAAAATAAAGTCACAATGAAATCTAAAAAGATAAACGGTGGGGAAATGTCTACACTAATTTTGGCCAAATGTTTATTCCATGATCATTTTGAAGATCTCAATTCAGCTGTCCAATGTGCAAGTGTCTGTATGTAAACTTGCAAATAAAATTTGCAGATATACTTACCTAATTTTAAATTAAAAAATAAAAATAAATGTAAATGGAATTCCAAACTACAGACACTCCCATAGAAGAGTAGTTTGGCACTATAACAGTGCCAAGTGGGACAGCCTCCTCAACTTCTATGCCGCATTCCCGTTGGACTATTGCTTCTGGCCTTCCAACCCAAACACATGCACCGAGCTTATTACCAAAGTAATCCTCACTGGCATGAATATGTACATTCCACACAACACTCTGAACTTCCATTCCCTAACAAAATCCAAAAGATGTGCTAAGGCTATAGAGATGAAACACCAGACATACCACAACTGGCTGAAATCAAGAACCTCATCCTCCCTCAAATAAGCCTGTAATAGATGCAAAAAAACAATCAACGCTTCCAAAACAGAGTTCGAAAGAGCAAAAAGCAGAAAACAAGCAGCCTGTCCAAATGGCAGCTAAGCCTTTTGGTCTCTTGCCAAAGCAATTGGCCGTAACTTCTGTCCAACACTATTCCCACCCCTATCACACCCTGATGGCTCTACTGCCTCATCACCCACAGAAAAAGCCAATCTTCTGGCCTCATACTTTGCTTCAAATGCATGCATAACTGACGATGGTAAATGTCCCCCAACCATTCCAGACACCCAACATACAATGCCCCCTATATCCTTTTGCCAGGATGAAATCAGAAAAATACTGTCCCAATTAGACACAAAAACGTCTCCTGGTCCCGATGGCATTCCCCCAATTGTTCTGAAAAATTGTGCTCCAGAACTGACCCCTAATTGTGCACTAAGTACGCAATTCACATATCAATTGTAATAGAAATGATGTAATTTCCATACATGCAACCGCCCTTGTTCTGGCAATTTTAGCCACTGCTGAGTATTTACCTTCAAAATGCCTTTGATAATGCTAGCTTGAGCTGGCAAAACATCAGGTTGTAAATATTTTTATTTTAATTTATGTCAATTCTGTTGACATAAATAATGAAATCTAATTATGGAAATATTCAGATTTCTGTAGTTGCATTATTGGCATTTATGTCAATAATGCAACGTTTTAACATTAATTTATTTTCTAAAAATAAAATGGTAGTATATAAAAATATATTTTTTATTTATGTAAATAAAAATACTAAAAAAAAATATATATATATTACCATAATTTTATTTTTAGCATACCAAATATTTATTTAATTATGTTTCATCAATCCCACCCATTAAAAATTGGAAACCCACAGCACCCTTACCAGGATTATCTAACCCTATCCCATCAATCATAAATGGGTGGGGTAAGATAAATTCCAGAACCCTGCTATAGAGACCCAAACATGAAATTTTTTTTTCAAGATACTTTAGGCATTCAATAAGCAGGGTGGTTGTCTTACACTGGACAATGAAAATTACATTCTGATAACAGAAAACATTCAGTTAAAATATTTAATGACTTCGTGATACTTTCACCATTCTTTACAAAAAATCTGAAATTCTCATCGAATAGAGAAAAACTATTAAATGCATGGGAAGATAATGGGTCAAATGTTGGGAGCCTTCTAAATTTTGAGAGAGAGAGAGCAGACAGGTTTGTGTTTCAAAGTTTGAGATTTATGCCTCAGTTTTTAAAATTACCCCTATCAATCACTTGTAGTCGTGATGACTTATGTATTACCATAATGTAGCTTTTACTTAATACTTTTTTCTCCCCAATTCTGTGGTCTTTGTAGTTATTATATAGTTCAATTTTTGCATTTGTTATCAATTCTGATCTATACTGGGACTAAAATCATCACAGATTTTTTTTTTTTTTTTTTTTTTTTTAGCTCCCATCCACAAAAGATTTTTGTGGATGGGAGCTAAAAAATTCATAAACCTATAGTACATTCATACTGGGATGAGTTGGGTTCTTTTTTCCTCTACTTTTTACTGATTTTACATATTTTTCACCTGGTCTGGAAACCCCATTCTAGAGACCAAACATGAAACTTCAAGTCACTTCAGGTCTCTAAATAAACAGGGCAATGGTCTCACCAGATAATGAAATTCACCTACCATCTAAAGCAAATACCCATGGCCACGGGCATTTGTGTTTTGAACCCACGACCTGTTGGTTGGAGAGTGAATATGCTAACCACAAAACTAACCAAGCCAGCAAATTAATATCAAGGGTATAAAAATATTAATATTGAATCAAGAAAAACAGAAAAATTCTCAATGTCAAAAGATGCCATACATATTAAAAGAATGAACAAATTGAAAACTTATTGTATCACATTTAAGTAAAAAAATATATATATATCTCTTTTTTTCTTTGTTGTTGTTTTAAATCTCATACCTCCAATGGCCATGTATCTGAAGAAGAGCCATCCAGTAATCAGTCCTTCATCTGCTTTGCGTGGTGGCCTTGACATAATATCCAGATCAGGAGGATTAAAGCCCAAAGCTGTAGCAGGTAAACCATCTGTTACTAGATTCACCCACAGAAGCTGCACAGGGATCAATGCCTCAGGTAAACCAAGAGCAGCAGTCAAAAAGATGCTAGGGAAATAAACTTCCATTATGAAGCATATTTGAGCAAAAAATGAAAGTAATTAATTCATAAATGTAGAATAAAAATAACATAGTAGAAGTAAGTAGTATAAAATTTTATATTTACATTTGCTTTCCATTTTGAAAGTATTTCACATAATGTGTAAATGCAAAGAAAGCTTAGGTGTTGGCAAATGAATGTTAATGATATAAACACACCACATGACCAAAAAACCTATTCTTTATTTAAGCAGCTAATATTTTGCTGGATTTTAAACATCTTCAGAGCACAAAAAAGCTTGTCATAATACACACAGTATTAACAATAAAGTAGTAATACAGGCGATTCAAAAACTGTAATGGACAAAAACACTATAGCATCCTATTTTGCTGCCTTCCAAATGGATGAAAAGATTGACTATGAAAGGACAGCAACGTGCAGTGTTAGAAAGAGTTCCGGAAAAGATAAGTGCTATTTTGCATAATTGGCAATACTGCTTGAATTTTAGTATTGTTTATTTTTGGCCTTCGGGAATTGTTACTGACTTTATTAATTGAAATTTTGATCTTGCCTTCTTTGAACAGAACACAATGGCAGTACTCATGAGGTCGACCACTCAGGCATCGATCAGTGTGACTAAGCAAGCACTGCAAACATCAAGTGCCGTTGACAACAATGTAGACTTTTCAAAACTCCATGTTGTGAGTGTAATATGTATGCATGCCAAAATGTGAGAAATGTGTTTGTGGAGAAACTGAACAGGAGACAAGAGAAAGTATGGATTTGTAGGAAGTGTGATATTCTGTTAGACAATGAGTTAACAAATATGAAACAGACTAAAGAAATGAAAGACTGCATAAGTGAAAAAAAACTGAAATGGAACAAAAGTTAGTAAGACTGAGGGAATGAAAGAATGCAAGAATATAGAAGCGAAAGTAAGTGATAAGGGAGAGAAAGGAAGTATAAATGAGGAAAGGGAAGTAAAGTGCAGCAGAATGAGAGGTAGCAAGACTACAGGAGTGACAGAGAATGAAATTATCAGAATGCAAGATGTAATGAAACAGTTATTCAAAATAAAAAATGAAATGAGGAATATGTGAAGTGCTATTAGACATTTAATGGAAACAAATGAAAGTGTACAAAAGAATAGAATGAAAGAAAAAAAGGATAAAAGAGGTGATGACTAATTCAAGAATAGCAGTGTATGGAGATTCCACTGACAGAGGATTGGTTAATAAGAGAGTCCATAAGGTCTATTATCCAGGAGGGAGAATGAGCAAGATAATCCATACTTTAGACATAAGGAGGAAATGAGCAAGAGAATTAGTGGTGGTTGTGGGGACAAATGATTTAAGTGAACATAAGGAGAATGTAAGGGTAAATATCAGGAGGTTGTTGAGGAGAGTGAAAGAATGATGGTTGAATGAATAACAGTATAGTGGAGAAGGCAGTTAGTGTGTTGCCGAGGTATGAGAATGAGTTGAGATGGAGTGTCAGAATCATGAATGGTATACTAGCGAAGCTGTGTGAGGAGAAGGAAGTACAGTTTATGGAGGTATAGCATGTGTTTGAAGGAAGAATGGAATTATACAGACATGGATTGCATTTGAATGGCTTTGGAGTGAGTGCACTGGACAAACTGTTGCTAGATGGAAGTGTAATGTGTGATGCAAGCAAGAGATCAGAAATAAGAGATGAGATAAAAGATCAGGAGAGTGGTACTGAAGAGACAGAAGTGCTTGGCAATGGAAACAGCAGTAGTGTGAGAGATGAAGAGAGGATGGGAATGCAAGAGGAACAGGGAAATGGGGAAGACCAGGAGGTATGGCATAGGTAAAGTGGATGTTGGAAGTAGTAGTGAATGTATATATAGGGATGATCAGAATGAAATGGAATAGATTGGAATGCGAATGGAGACTGAGTGGATATATGTGGTAACCAATGATAAAGGTGACTGGAAAAGGACAGGCATAGTGAATCACAACCAACAAGTGGCTTGGGTAGAACTAGTTATAGACCTAAAAGTGAACTGCTGTGTTTATTTACAAATGCCAGAAGTATCAGAAATAAGGGAGACGAAATGGTTTCACTGATTGAGTTTATTTGCCCCAAAATTGTTGGAATAAGTAAAACATGGTTGAATGAAGATGATATCCTAATGGGAACAGAAATGGAAAATGAATGGGGAATTTTGTCCATATAAGGTAGACATGAAAGAGGGAAATAGTGGCAATGGTTATGAATCAATGTGGTGTGAGGCAGAGGTTGACGAAGAGATATTTAGTTGGATGTTGCTATAATGTGGAGGGTGATGAAGAAATGTATAAATAATTTGGGTCAGTGAACAAAGGAAACATGATTATTATGGACAATTTTAATTATGGTGGTATAGATTGGAATGAAGAAAAAGCATTTGGGGATAACAAAAATGAATTTCTTGAGAGACAACTAACTTGGGCGGCATGTAAAGGAGAGCACACAAGGATCAAGTTTTAGATCACATCATTTCATCAGGGGATGTAATTGTGAGTGGGATTTTACACTTTCCTCCAGTTGGTGAGAATGATCATGAAGTGATCACCTGGGTTGTGGCTAGCCATATTCAGATTTCCATGAGGAAATCTGCATATGGCCCCCACATATAAAGGTATATGTGGGAGTATAAGGCTGGTGATCATGACAAGCTTAGGAGACAGCTTGGAGCTATAGCATGGACTGAGGAGTTGAGCAGTAAAGGAAGTAAATGCTGCTTAGGAACTGACAAAGAAATACATAACAGCATCAATGTGTGAATGTATTCTGAAGGTCAAAAGGCTGAATAAAGTAGGTGTAAAATGGAAGAAGGCACTTTGAAGGCAGTACCAGATCAATAATGGTAATAATCAGTTACATGAAAAGTATAAAGAACAAGCCAGGAGAGTGACTCAGTAAGGACAACAAAAGTACAGGATGAGCAGAAATTAGCAAATCAAGCAAAGAAATCCCTAGAGTTTTTATTTATTTATTTATTTATTTATTTTTTTATAGATATTTGGCAAGTAGAAGGAAGAATGATTATGGTAAGATGATGTTAATGGATGAAAATGATAGAATGGTAACTGCTGAAGAAGACATTTGAGGTATTCAGTGATCAATTTGTAAGGGTGTTTCATCCTCATCAGGGTGGAATCATGAGAAACTTAAGTGTAGAAGACATAAGAGAGGATGGCTTAATTGTGGTGAGCAGGAGGTATTTAAGGAAATAAATAACATTGATGTTAATAAGATAATAGGATTTGATGACACATCACCATGCATCTTATGGGAGTGTTCCAAGGAATTGGCAGTAGCATTGGTATACCTGTTTAATAAGAGTTACAACAGCATGGGCTTGAAGGGAGCATAAAGAAGGTGATAAGGCTGTGGCTGCAAATTATAGGACAATCTGTATATCTGGAGTTGTGGTGAGAAGGTGAGAGAGAGAGAGAGAGAGAGAGAGAGAAGTAAGATACAGAAATAAGTTGATAACAGCAGTATTCTCTATGCTTATCTGCATGGGTTTGTTAAAGAGAGATCATGTTTTACTAACTTATGTACTATAACGTGACAAATGTCTTGGACAATGGAGATGCATATACAGTGGTATACTTAGATTTTGCAAAAGCTTTTGATAGACTGCATATGACCTGTTAAATAAATTGAACAGTCAAGACTGCATAACAGACTTCTGAGTTGGATCAGTGACTGGCTATCAGATAGGTATCAGAAAGTTGCACATGGGGATGCAGTATCCTGAAAGAGGAAGGTCACTAGTGGTGTGCAGTAGGGGTCTATTTTGGGTCCATTGTTGCTCAATTTATATATTAATGATACTGGGATGGGTTTACAGCTGTTTACAAATGATGCAAAATTTGGAAAAGCAATGCTGAGTCAAGCAGATGTTATGGCCTTATAGGAGGACTTGAATAAATTGCATGAATGGGCAGGTAAATGTACCTGTCAATTCAATATTAATTTATATTAATTATAAATGTGGCATGGGAATTACATTTATTTAGCACTTTGGTCATCTTTTGATATTGCTCACTGGCTGCAATAGTGGCACAACTCAAAATTCATAATCTGTGAGGTTGATACACTCAATTTAACACATAATTTCTTCAATTCTAAAGAAACAAACTTTTATCACTGATTATCTCAGAATCATGACTTTTTTTTTTTTTTTTCAGTTGGCAATACTACAGCCAGTGAGCAAATGAACCCCAGATATTCCTCTGCCTTCTGTCCCATTCCACCCAACCTTAGAATAGTATTCTCAAGTTGGGTGGATCATGGATTTATGTTATTACCCCAAGAAGAAACTAATCTTAACTGACAATACTGAGTTATCAAAGGTAAGTGAAATCTTTCTTAGAGACATAGGACAGGAATATTCTGTTTTGGTAGTACAGTATTTACCACTCTAAACTGTCCTTACACAACTGGAGAATGCCAAAATTACTGTTTAAGTTACTGGTTATGAAAAACCTTAAAACTTAAATGTTTAAGCACTAAAAGGTTTGTAAAGAGGCATGTTGGTTAGTGACAGAGGTCACTTATGTTTAGAAGCAAGGGCACGAGTGAAATTACAGAGCCCCAGGCCACTGGTACTATAATACCCTGTGAGTGACCAGTGTGGCTGCAAGAGTGACAATCCAATTACAGAGTGGAAGGAGCCAATAAGGTGGTAAATTGCCCTTCGTGTCAAACCCAACAGAATGTCCAAAAAACCTGTCAAGAGTAACTACACAAGTTTCTTCAAGCAATTTCATGGATAAATTGTGTCCAGAGGTAGGTAATGATGGTCAAGAGACTGGAGTGAGAGAATTCATATTAGAAAACATTAATTGTTTAGCCTATAAACAAATGGTGAAAAAGATTTCTTATTAACGACTTTAATTTTTTTTTTTTTTTTTGGAGGAATGAGGTTAGGCAACAGTTTTTGATGACTATCTTTTTTTTTTGAGAGGAGATGGGGGGGGGGGGGGGTCCAAATATCAACTTGCTCTTGTGTTGCAGGTAAATATCAGAAGAGTATGTAGCTTCTACAGACACAAGTATGGAATTGATGTTAATGCTGGAGCACAAATTTTGAGCATCAGGGAACCTTTTCTATGAAAGATTCTTCTTCTTTATGATGAATTTGCCTTGAATAATGTTGAGAAGTCAGCTTTAGCTTTAAGTAATGTTATCATGGTATTATTGTGTATGTGAGACAAGTAGAAGCAGAGAAGATGCATCTAACAGCCTCTTGGTGGTAAGGAACCAAAAAGCTCAACTGCCATTTGAGCAAAATGGTAATTTTTTTTTTAGATTTAGCCCTTTCATTGTTGGATTTTAATTTATTCATGGTGTGCTTTGTTTTTTTGGGGAAAAAAAATGTTGTGGACTACTGTGTTCAGTAAGTGTGACAATAGGATATCTGACTTCAGCTACTTGAGATATTCCAAATTTTTACACTGGAATAATTCAGTCCTGGCATGTGTTTGGATCAGGAAAGATAAATCAACCACGAAAAGTGTAGAATTTATAGAGATAAATTCTACACTTAATAATTTGAGAGCATAAAGGTTCTGTAAGACAAAAATAAGTTTGGTATAGATGACCACAAGTCATGGCACAAATCTTTTGTTTTGTGTTAAGGCCACAAATATTGGTGAAGTGGATGAAGAAACTTTTCTTTCTATGGATTTTTTTTTCGTTGTTGTTTATTATGATTCCCTAGTGTTTTTATGGATGATTTTTAACTAACCTCCAGTTTTATTGTATCTATTCATGCTGCCTTTCATGGTGAATGATGGAAGATAGTTAATTAAACAGTATCAGCATACAGCATATGTGTGCGTGCATGTGTGTGTGTGGGGGGGGGGGGGGGGAACACTATTGAACATATCCCATACAGGGAGACCAATTTCCATGCGCAGCCTCAGCAGTGTTACTTGTCTACTGCTATATTTGAACTCCCTCCAGGAACAATGACAGAATAATTTGTGGCAGGTTTATTTGCATGGGGCAGGGTGAGATTGGTTCGAGGATACATTGCAGTTGGTCGGTGAATTTAGCACTTGTATAAAATTGGTGATTTTTGTCTATTTTATTTTGTTTTTCCCTTAGAAAATTAGTGTTTTATAGTATATTAGTGTAGATTTTTGTGTTTCTAGTGTATTTAATATTTTATAACATTTTTATTAAGATATTTCAATAATAAATATAAGTTTAAAATGGCGCCAAAAACACACAAGAAACATAATGCTAAGAAGAGCACCACAGGTGAGAACAAGAAGGCTAGCTCCCACTAGCGAGGTTATTGGGGATGTGGAGGAGGTTTATGAAAATGAATTAACCTCCAAAATAGCAAAATTAAAGCAGATTCAGAGAGACGATGCAGGAATTACAAAATGTTGAGAGGTGTTTAAATGAGCATAAGGAGAAAAAGAAAATTAAGCAGCAAAATAAGAAACAATAAAGCAAGGAAACAGGTAAGTCAGGAAGTAAATAACAGAAATCAGGGAAGTGATGTTGTCTATAAAAAGATGTTATTTGGTAAAGTGACTCTATAATAAAACATGCTATTGATGAGCAAGTTATAACTTCAAGTTTTCCTGGAGCAAAAATTGAGAATATAAAGGAAACAATTCGAAAACAGAAAAGAAAAGTAAATGAGATCATACTTGCATGTTCAACATGAAAGGAAGCGAGAGGGTTGTTGGAAGAGGCGAAGGGTGAGTGAAGAGTGAGAAAGTGAAAATCGTCAGTATTTCACCTCGATATGATAAAAATGAATTAAGAAGAAGGGCTATGATGGCAAATGATTCGATGCGTAGGCTGTGTAGAAGGAATAGATGTGTGTAGAGTGAGTTTGAGGGAAGATTGGATTTGTATAAGAGGGATGGTCTACACCTGAATGCATTTGATATCAGGAGTCTAGAAAAACTAATAACTAAATATGAGACCTAACACAGAGAATCAGGGAAACTAAATTATAAAGGAAGGAACTGGTAAGAATGTGAGCATAAGAGCGACAATGTTATATAACTGTGTTGAAGATAGGAATGGGTTCTGTCATGGAAATGTTGACAAGGAGAGAATGATTTCGACTTTGTGTTCATCCAGTTCGGACTAATCAAACGTGTGCAAAGACATCTACATGTATAAGGCACTAGAGAAGAATAGAGAGCTGTAAGTTGTCCAACTTACTGTTTTCACGCAGACTGCAGACAACAGTATACAAAAGAACATGCAGGTAGATTATTATGTCTGTACACGAATGCTAGGTTTATCAGAAACAAAGGGGTAGGAATTGTTGCCTTAGGTAATATGTTGGGACCTCAGATTGTAGGCATTAGCAAGACCTGGCTAACAGAATCAGACATACTAACTGGTATCAGGTATAAAGGTTACAGTATTTTTAGAAAGGAGAGGAAGAGGCATGCTGCTAATCATATTGGATGACTTGAATCCAGTTAGCATTGAGACCTATGATTGTAGTACTACTACTAACAGTATTTTCATGTGGAAGTGCATTTGAAGAATCTGGTGTGAGGTGGAATCTAACAAGATCAATTACACAGTGGGATGTTGTTACAGACCTGGTGGATTAGTTACTAGTGAAGAAGAAATGCATTACCAAATAGAAAAGATGAGCATGAAAAGAGTAATCATAATGGGAGACCTTAATTATCCAAATGATTAGGTAGCATCTCATGAGAAGAATGAAAATGCATTTATTGAGCTGTTGCGGGATAACTTCCTCAAGCAGCATATGACAGAAGGAACTCGAGGTCAAAGAGTATTAGATATGATCATAGTGTCATAGTTAAAGATGTAATTATTCTGCCTCTGGTTGGTAACAGTGATCTTGTGGTACTCACTTGGGAAGTGACTAAGTTTATGAATGTTCCATTCAGAAAAGGTTACATGCTGAACTACAAAGCAGGAAATTATGACCAACTGAAGAATATACTGAGTTCAGTGCAATGGGATTGGTTGCTCAATTGGAAAATTGTCGACAGTGCATGGGAAGCATTTAAACAATACTTAAATTATGTGATATCAGAATGTGTCCCAAGAGTTTAAAGAATAAATAAGGTAGGAGTTAAATGGGTGTGTAATTTTATTAAGCAAGAGAGTCATAAAAAAAGGGTGATGTGGGAAGAATACTGTGTGCATAAGGATGATGTGCATTATGAAAATTAAAAGCAGCAGGCTAGAATAGTCACAGCTGTTGTACAGAAAGCAAAGTCTGAGTATGAAAAGAAACTGGCTTAGCATGCTAAAGACAAACCACAAGAATTCTATCGATATGCTACAAGTAAAAGAAAGAATGAATATGAAAGGATAACTTCTAAATCAGATGCCGTGAGGGTTACAGCTGTAGAAGAAGTTGTTCAGCTAATGAGTGTCCATTTTGTTAAAAGCTATCAAATTGGTGAATGCAACATTTAGCTCACTTCTACCTCTTCACTAGATGAAGAAACTCAGGTGTGTGAGGCCGAGGTATTAGAGGCGTTGCGCAAATTGAATAAGAATTCAGCAACAGGGACTGATGGAATATCAGCATGTGTGGCAAAAAAAAAGTGTTCAGCTGAACTGGCCATTCCTTTGACCAGGTTGTTTAATATGAGTCTAAGAACAGGGAAGATTCTGCAGGAATGGAAGGAATGTATGCTAATTCCATTGCACAAGGGTGGAGCAAAGACTGATGTATCCAATTATCGACAAATTGGTATCTCAGGAGTGGTGGTGAAGATTTTGGAAACATTGGTTAGGGCTCACATTCAGAAATGGGTTTAAAATGAATCTCTACTTTGCAATGAGCAACATGGGGTTTACTAAGGGAAGGTCATATTTTATCAACTTGCTCACATTCTATAACAATGTTACCATTGAACTAGACTAGGGAAATGGATACACCATGATACTTTTGGATTTTGCTAAGGCTTTTGACAGAATACAGCATGGTAGACTAAAATTGGAGAAAATGGGTTTAGGTTATAGAATATTAGCACGGATAAGAGGATGGCTGACCGACAGATATCAAAAAGTGGTATACAGTGGGCGATGTGAGTCTGCTCCGCAAGATTTAAGGTAACAAGTGGTGTACCACAAAGATCAGTGCTTGGTCCACTGTTATTCAATCTGTACATTGATAATATTGGGAAGGATTTGACAAGTGACATACAGCTATTTGATGATGATGCAAAGATAGGTAGGGTAATCAGGAATGCTGCTGATATGTAGTACTTGCAGAATGATTTGAATGGGCATGGGAAAATTGATGTCAGTAAATGTAAAGTCATGTACTTCAGAGTGATTAGATATCCAATGTCGTATTATATTGGTCGGATTATGCTAGAAAAAACTGATCAGGCTAGGGATCTTGGAGTGTTAATAGACAGGAAGTTGAAGTTCAGGAGCCATGTAGCAAAGATTGCAAATACAACTCAAAAGATAATTGCAATGATGAAACAAATGTTCAAATGTAAAGATAAGGATGTTATTTTGCTTCTTTACAAGGCCTTGATAAGACCTCAATTGGACTATGGTGTTCACATCTGGTCTCCTGGTTTCCATTGTGATTCTTATATATTGGAGAGAGTGCAAAGAAGAGTGTTATAAATGATATTAGGATTGTGGAATACTGATTATGAAGACAGATTGAGAATTTTTAGACTGCAGACACTAGCAAACAGGAGAAAGAGGGGTGATATGATCGTGACTTACAAATTTCTGAAAGGGTCATACAGGACAGGATTTGAATTCATGGAATTTTTCAATTTATAGAGGTGAGGAAAGGACAAGAGGACATCCTTGGAAGCTGAGAATGAATGCCATTAAGAAGGAGGAGAGGGCTAGATTTTTCTCTCATAGGGTGGTGCGTGATTGGAATGCCATTAGATGTTGTGAGTGCAAGCAATGATAGCTAGGTTTTTCTCTCATAGGGTGGTGCATGATTGGAATGGATTGCCATTAGATGTTGTGAGTGCAAGCAATGTGAATGAATTCAAGCTGGTGCATGTAGTATGTGGCCTCCCTCGATGAGTCCTTGACTCCCTGCAGGTATCTCTTAATAATAAGAATTATTATTTTCTCACTGTCAGGAACCTCTTGATAAGTTAATATGAAGTTTGGTCCTATGTACTACAGAGGTGAAGGATCCCTACAGTTTGTTTGCATTCCCTTGAAGGATGTTGCTCACATCACTGTGTAAGAGGAGCTTGGGGAGAGAACAAACTAATATCAGTTCCCTCTCTCTGCAATGGCTTGAAGACAGTCACACATTCTATGACAAATATGTTAAAAATAATAAAGTCATGGGACAAATGTCTCAAGTTCATAGAGATTACAATGAAAAATAGTTGGATTCCTGGTATTTGTATGTTCTGGCACGTTTGTAATAATACCATCTGTCAAATGATAAAATGTTGGAAAAGAATGTTTCGATTTATTCTTGTATAGTACAGTATACTACAGCATCTGAGTGAGGTTCACTCAGATCACAACTCAGACCTCTGTTACTCCTGTTAATAATAGTAACCCTGTTACTAAAAGACCTGCTACTCAGATCATTACCACCTTCACCCACTAGTTCTCAGTCTCACATCTTTTGACAATAGGTGCCAAATGGGATGACCTCCATGACTTCCCATGGTCCAAATGCTGCTTCAGTTCTTCTGACTAAAACACTTGCTCAGACTGAATAACAAAATCATTCTCATAAGAATGAAGGCCTTCATCCCTTATTCCACTCCAAACTCATTGTCGCCATCTTGGTCCACAAGCTTGGTTCTCAAAAAAAGTGTGCCAATGCAGTAAAAGAGTACATTTTATTTTATTTTTAAACCCTATATTATTATTAATTAACTTAATGAATTCACAACGTACACTAGAATATAAATTAAATAAACTTTAGTATATATTTCCAATATTTCGGCAACATCATGTTGCCATTTTCAAAGGAACTTAAAATAACGACAGCATAAGTGATCTGCTCCTGTTAATAATAGTAATCCTGTTTTCTACGAGAATTACTAAACCGTACGTTGTCAAGATGTTTTACTGTAACCTCAAAAACTGATGTAAAGATAAAACTGACCTCCTAGCATCACTCTCCTTTTTTGTCTCCTAGGAACCAAAGCAAAAGCAAATCACTTCCTGTAGTAGTCTCTTGCCAAAAAAAACATCAGAAGAATTTCTATCAACCTGGATACCAAAAATTTTGTTTCAGATCTTGATCTTATCTGACCAACCATGCTCAAGAGCATGGTTTGTTCTGACACTCTTGAACTGACACCCGACCTTTATCATTTCTGCATTATATTATACTCAGCTGGGATCGACCTTATAACAAAGTAAGTCCATAAGGTCATCAACAGATAACTTCTTCAATAACTGAGAACTGTCAACTAATCACAGACCACCAATATGGATTTTGCTGCTCAAGATCCACAGTGGATCTCTTGCTAACAACAACTCCAGGGCATCTGACAAGATCTGGCATTGATGGCTTCTTAGCAAATTGCCATCTTATTTAAAGTTTTGAAGGAATTGCCATTCCTTCAAAACTTTGTAACTGGATTGCAGTTTATCGTGTGTAATAGTGAAGAGTTTTCTATTTAGATTTTCCTAGTAATGCAAGTGTTCTGCAGAATCTGTTATTTCATCCACCCTCTTTCTCATAAAAATAACCTTCTCTCACTGACCTCAAACCTCATTACCAATTTTGCTGATGAAAACTTTCCACATTCCTCCTACTCACATATTATAAACCTTGGGGTGCTTAATCATCACAAGCTTCAAGACATCTATAAATCAGTATCCTAAGCTCTGATGATGATGGCTGTTGTCACCTTCAGTACTTCCAAAACATAATTTTGTCTTTTTTCTCAGATTTCTCTTTCCAGACTAGCAAGTTACATTTGGACTTTACTAGCACAAAGGCATCACTTCTATATTATCCTTGGCTTCCAAAAAACTTGGCCGCTTTTTTCATTCAAGATGCTAATTTTCATCTGTCCAGCTATTAACTCTGTACAAATTCCAAATCTGCCTAGATAGGGCAGATTTGGAATATCTTGGAATATTGCTAGGGGTGCTTAAGGGTCAAAGCTGTATAACTGAGAGGAGACCTCAACATAGCCTTTAAAGGAATGCAGAGACCTGACCAGGGCTTCTGACCTAATGTCCAATCCTCACCTTCTCGTGGTGCACCCTGTTGGGTATCTACCTGGATACTGAACGAACGAGGATGGACTGGCAATTTGGGATTTAGCCGACCAAATTGTATTCTTATTGGCTTAAACCAAAATAAAAAATGATGGTACAACATGACAAAATTTCATGCTGGATGGGGCATCGCCCGGTTAAACAAGGCCCCCATTGTTTTCGCCAGGGAACCAGTGTGAACAGCGAAAAATCAGCTACTGGAACAAATCAGAAAACACACCCCAACTCAACATCACCAGAGTTAAGATCGGTACTATCAACATAAGAAGCCTGAATGGCAAAGAAATGAAGCTAGCTGAGGAATTAGATAAGTACCAGATAGACATAATAGGATTAACTGAAACAAAAATGGCAAAAACTGGGGAGATCTATCTGAGCAATAAACACAAAATGTTATATTCAGGCAATGACAATCAAGGAAAAGAAGGAGTAGCCATAGTATTCAACACTAAATATGAGGCTAATCTTCTTGAATGGCAGGCAGTCTCAAGTAGAGTGATGTGGGCAAATATGAGAATGGGGAACTGGACAATGAGACTTATTTGTGCCTATGGTCCCACAGAAGGTTCTACTAAGGTAGAAGTGGAGGAATTTTTTGATGCTTTAGAAAAAGCAACTGACACAATGAAAAGAAAAAGTTGGTCCTTGTTGGGGATCTGAATAGCAGAGTAAGAAATGATTGTCAGATATACAAAAATATTTTGGGAAAATTTGGAGAAAAGAACAAAACTAATAATAATGGCAAATACCTGTTGGATTTCTGCTCAGGTCATGGACTGGTTATTACTAACACCATGTTCCAACATAAAAATGTGCACAAATTCACATGGAGAGATGAGGCTAGGAATAAGAAAAGTCTCATTGATTATGTTATTGTTGATAGTGATGTTTTCTCCCTGGTGCAGGACACCAGAGTGTAGAGAGGATTTGAAATTGGAAGTGATCACTATTGAGTTTTCAGCAGGATAAAATTGAATTTCATATCGAAAAGAATAACGTGTTAGAAAGTTTTAAAGCAAATAAAAGTTGAGCAGCTCTCAGATGTGAACTGTAGACTAACATACACAAAGATTATTGAAGAAAAAATGAAAGAGTTTGAGAACAGGAACCAAACCATGGAGATTCAGTGGCAAGCCTTAAAGAAAACACTGATTGATTCAGCCAGAGAGGCATGTGGTGAGGTTGTCTGCAAGGATAGAAAAATCAGGACTCCATGCTGGACACAGGAAGTTAAAGAGGCAGTGAAGGAAAAGAAGAAAGCATATCAAAAGTTCTTGGCAAATAAGTCAGCTTTTGCTCTTAGAAAAAGACAAAGACAATGAAAATAGGTAGAATTGTTGAAAATGTCAACTGGTTTTTGAACAGGGAACCTGTGGAACAGCTACTTGGGCACGATTTTTACTGAAGATGGTAGGTTAAATATGGAGATAGACAGCAGAATCAACAAAGCTGGTATGGCAGGAAGTCAATTGAATAAATTCATATGGAATAAGAGAGAAATTAATCGGAACACTGAATTAGCTGTATACAAGACAGTGTTCAAACCAGTTTTAACTTATGGATCTGAGAGCTTGGTCAGAAGTAAAACACTTGACCAAAGACCGCGGATATGAGAATCCTGAGAAAGATTAGAGGCGTGAACAGATGGCATCAATGGCAATATCATATTAAACATGAGGATATTAGGAAAGAACTTGACATTGTCGGCATCCAGGAGTGCATTAGCAGAGCTAATCTCAGGTGGTATGGTCGCTTAAACAGAATGGGTGAGGAAAGATTAGCAAAACAAGTGTTCTCTTCCAGGTTGGCAGAAAAACGACCCAGAGGAAGACCAAGATATAGGTGGATTGATACGGTACAATGTGCCTTAGATAATAGAAATATAAGATCTGATAATACTAATATTGAGTCTTGACAAGTAATACTGATTTGGAGGAAAATTGTAGATAGGAAGTTAGTAATGATGTAAATTTTTCATGTAGTACTATCATATCCTGTACACCCCTTGAGGGTACATGTCAGGAATTTGATGATGATGAAATATTGCTTGCATCTGGAGTGGTGCACCAAAAATCTCAAACTGTTGATATTGTCCAGAAGAGGACAGGTTGGCAAACTGATGGCTCTCTCTCTCTCTCTCTCACAAACTCTCTCCAGCTAACGTCTCACAGATTGTCAGTTTCATATTGTGCTGCTTCTATAGATATTTCCATGGGTACTGTTCAGTAAAATTGTCATCCATCATGCCTCCGATTTCTGTTAAACCTAAAATAACGTTGAGTAACAGCTGTTCAACATCTTTTTACAGTTGAATTGCCAATTTACTGAACCTGCTACTCCCATTCACCTTTCATTCCATCTATGTAACTTCTCTGCAAAGTATTCTCCACAGGCTATAACTTCCAGTTTATCAAGGAGACTATCAACACATTTTCTCTTGACCCCGCTCATGTATGGTTGTGCAGCCTCCCATGTATGGGAGTGACAGAGAGAAAATAAAACATCCAGTAAATATAAATAGTGAACTAAATTTTTTGCAATGGAGTAAACTAATGTCCATAATAAAAATGAATATGCCACCAGCATGCAGAGTCTACTCTCATTACAACAAACTCAGAGACCACCACAGGAATAGTTTGTTATATTGGAAAGTTTGCTATAATGAATTTTTTTGAACACAGCATTACATCTAATGGGTGCTTTGAGACTTTTCAGTAATTATTATAGTGATGAGAGTCAACTGTATATGGTTTTTATGAAAGCTAACAACCCATTCCATTCATACACCACACTACAAGCAAAAAATTTAGAACTTTTACTCTTTCTTATCACACTCTTACACAACTTCCAAGGACAACTTTCTGTCTCACTCTCCCCGTTGTGTATTTAAAAATTTCCTCTGCAAGAATCTTATAAGATCTCTTTTAGTATTTTATATGGCTATCATATCTCCCATTTTCTGCCTATTAACCAAATTTTTTAATTCACAAATCTTTAATCTATCCTCACAGGGTGTATCTTAGAGACTTATCACCATTTTCATTTCATTACTAATTAATCCCTTATTGCAGAAGGAACAATAACTTCCTTATCTCCAAATGTCAGTTCTAAGCTGCTGTGTCAGGGCAATTTGCTCTCCACCAACAACCACTGACCCAATCAATTTTCTGCAGTTCATTCTGGTGATGTACTAAACAACTTGTATTTTACATCCCAAAGTAAAGAATCTTATACGTTACCATACTGAACTATCAAAAAAGACCTGTCTTTAACAAGGTTGTTCTCCTCCCAGTATCATTTCTTTTCACCCACTCCTGAATTTTGCCTTAACCAGCACTCCAAAGATACTTATCAGTATATAATTTTCTACCTCATTATTGGCTCTCCTTCATGACATGTAACTAACTTCTTGTCCTCTATTCATTCCTTGTGATATTTAAGTGCTGAGACTTAAGTTTTTTTTTTTTTTTTTTACCGATCCCATACATGAGAGGTTGAGGGACCTATAAGTACATCAATGCCGTGTGTGGGGTGCAGGTGAGGACTGAGAAGTTTGTTATTTTTTTTTTTTTTTTTTTTTTTTTTGTAGTGTTACAGGTTATAGTTGTTTTGGAATATTTCTTAAGAAAGACTATTCCAGAGGACAAAAGCAGACAGAATAAGAGGATGATCAGAAGCAGGTTTGGTGCATTTGCAGTGCACAATAAAGGAGTGCTGGGCAGCTGCAGCTCTTGTATTAACAGGTTAACAGAAAGTGGAAGATGATGATTGCAATTCACTGCAGTAATGACCTGGAAGTACCAGAACACTGCTCCTGTGAGATCAAGGTTGAAGTGAGTCTATAAGAGAGGGATCATCTATGAGCCTAATGCATGCCTCTGAATGGCAGCAAGGATTTTAAGGAAAGCTTTAGGTACACCACCCCAACCATGTGAGCAGTATTCTAAACACAGATGGATTTGTATATAGTGAAGAGTTAGTTGGGTGTAAAACAGGCTCTTGAATGAAAGAGAATGCCAAGTTTCTTGGATACTGAGGAAGCTACTGATGCGGTGTGTTTATGCCAGGAAAGGCTGAAGGGAAATGTTAGTAGAAGCAAAGAGATTTGATCTTGTCTGATGATTTGTGTACTACTGAGAATAAGGGTAGGTGACCTGGAATCTCTTTTGCATGAGCAAAGGCAAGAATGTGTTTTGGTGACAATGAACACAACAAAGTTGTCCATGTCCCATTTGAGACAATGGGAAAGAGTACTGAAAATTGACATTTTCAGTACTCTTTCCTCCATATCTAAGCTTTTTCAATAGCCTCCAGAACATCTGCAGAAAGCTTAGAAATGGAGGAAAGAGTACTGTAAAAGGAATCAAAGGAATTGATACTTGAGGTAGAAAAAAAAAGCTGTCAAAAACTTGAAATGTGGAAAGACAACTGGAATGGATTTACCAGAAATGCTCAAATATAGAGGTATAAAAGTTCTGTAGTGGCTACACTGCATAACTTTTATACTACTTTATCGTTTGAATAAAATTTATGCAAACATACTTAAAAATAAAAAAAAGACCGAGAAAAATTGTGGAAATTTTTTTTAGAAGAGAACAAGCTGGGTTCAGGCCAAATACAGGTCATTGGGATCAGATTTTCACTTTATGACAAGTAGTTGAGAAATCATGGGAATAAAAAACAAGGATCTGTAATTAACTTTTGTAGATCTGGAAAAGGCATACGACAAGATGCTCTAAGAAAGGCTTTTCAAAACACTAGTTATATGGAATAAATAGAACATTATATAGAGCAATGCACATTGAAGTTGAAAGTCAGCAGTCAGAATTGAAGGAAATACAGGAAGATGGACTGACTGATGTAAAATTAGGTGTAAGTGGAGATAACGTGCATCCTTATGCACATTATTTTCACTCTTATTCATCATCTATATAGATTTCATTAGAAAAGAAAGTGGAATTAAACCTGATATTAGAATCTGAGATAAAAAACTTAGCTCTTTGCTTTACACAGATGGTGTTGTACTCCTAAACAGATCCAGTGCAAGTCTCCAAGATTCTCTAGCTAAACTTAATAACAGCCATAACAAATTTCAAATGAAACTATGAAATAAAAAAATATCAACCTATGAAAACAGGCAGGAATGTAGAAAACTTCAGTTGCATTCTTAATTGAGAACCTATAGAACAATTAAAATATTTCAGCCATTTAGGCATAGATTTTAGTGAAGATGGCAAATTAAATATGAATATAGACAAAAGAATAAGCAAAGCTGGTATTGGCAGAGATCAGTTGAATAAATTTATACAGAATGAGAAAAAATTAGCACAAAAACACTAAACTAGCAGTCTACAAGACAGTGTTCAAACCAGTTTTAAGTTAAGGATCTGAGAGTTCAGGTAGAAATAAAGTATTTGATCAAAGATTAGAGAACACAGGTATGAGAGTTCTGAGAAAAATTAGGGGTCTGAACAGATGGCATCAATGACAAATCATGTTAAAAATGAAGACATTAGGAAGTAACTTGACATCGTTTGCATTCAAAAAATTATGAGCAAGATTAATCTAAGGTGGTATGGTCATTTAAAGAGAATGGGAGAAGAAAGGTTGGCAAATTAGGTGTTTTATGCTAAGATGGCAGGAAAAATACCCAGAAGAAGACCAAGGTCTAGGTGGATTCAGTCAGAAGTGCATTAGAAGAATAAAATTAGATATGACAATATTAAAGTGCTGCAAGTAATAAATTAATTTGGATGAAAATGGTTGATTAATAATAATGTAAACTGAATCATGTAGTATTGTCACAATAGCCTGAACACCCCCCCCCCCTTGAGGATATAGGAAATTCAGGAAACTGATGTTTTAGACAATGAAACGAATTATTTCTTTTGATGTAGGTCATGTATCTATTAATATACCACTCCAAGAAATTCTTAGAATGCCAGCTTTTGTTTATAAATTCGTACAGGATGATTTCCCAGAAGCTGTTAACTTATTTAAATCATAAATGTAGGCAATTGTACATGAAGAAATCAGGTATTCAAGAAAATGGAAGGAACAGCCATTGGCAGCCCTATCCCATCAGCCTTTGGTGGAGTATTTTATGATAAACTGGAAAGTCAACTCTTCAGTAATATTTTCCCTCAATCTCGTATACAGCTTCACTTTGTAGATGATTTCTTTGTGGTTTAAGTTACACTCTGATGAAGTCATAATTTCTGAATAAAATTAACTCCATGTATTTCCACATCAAGGTTCACTACTAAACATGAATCTAACAACAGGCTTCCTTTTCAGGACACTTTAACAATCTACACCTCTGCAGGCAATATTCAATTTCTTGTTTATCAAAACCTTCCTTCACTGGCAGCTACATCCATCTGTTGTTCACCATCATACACCATAGAAGATAGGTATTATCAAAATTCTTATATGCTGAGCTCATTCTATCTGTTTAGTGATTCCCATTCTAGTGGAAAAATTAAGGAAAATAAACATCATCTTGGATATCCATTATTTTAGGATAAGGTGTGCCTTTAAGCAGGGGCGGCTCATGCATAGGCACTGCGGAACTGCAGCATCCCCAGTTTTCTCGATATGTAAATATATTTATTAATTTATTTATATTTGCATGTAATATTTAATTTCATCATCAACAATCCTATACGCTTCTCTTATTTTGTATAAAAAATAATAAAAATCCATCTTGTAGCACTTAGGAGGGTGAAGGACGCTAGCAGCACTGTGTTTACCACAGTGTCATATTGCTATGTGAGCAAGCATATGTACATGAGATGCGAGCTATTAGCATAATGTGGCACTGTCTGTCGCACAGTTCCACTGTTGTTTATATGCAGTTTGCGCCAGTAGTAGTGTTCATAGTGCTTATCTTGTTTACTATCTCTTTAAATATTTGGACATTACAATTAAAGGATTTAATTGTAATGTCCAAAAATTGTAAATCCATTATTCCTTCAATTACAATTAAAGAAATGTATTTTATTTTTAATTAATTTTGAATTATACTTTCTTCTTTCACTACGCGTTATTTCCGCTTCCTATGCAGGGTCTGCGTGTTACTTAGATGCGACTTCTTGTTAGTACCACTCCCAACCGACCTGTCGCCTAGCCTGCCGCTGGGGGGAATATATATTTTTGATGTAGAAGCGTATGTTCATGGGACCGGTTTGTCGGCTTGAAGGCTATGCCTGAGGAAGATCCTCAAGTTCCTCACCTCTTCAATGAGAATCGAACCTGGGACACTCCTTCCCCAGGCATATGGTTGCGAAGTACAAAGCCACTAAGCTAACCGTGCGGACTAAAGACACTAAGTCTGCACGGCTAGCGGACCAAAGATAGTGCCAAATATATTATTATTACATCCCATATTGTTTCACAGCCGAACAAGAAACTCAAAGAGTTTCATGCCGAACGTATAATAAATTATACAGTTTAGTATAATTCAAAATTATACTAAACTGTATAATTTTTTATCGATAATAAACAATATTTTTTCACATTTGAATTTTTTTTAAATTTTGATATTTTATCCAAACAGGTATACACTGTACTTACAGTGTGTATGTATATTTCAAAAGTTGCAGCACCCCCATGATTTCAAGCCACGAGCCGCCACTGCCTTTAAAGTATACTTTGTATGTCGAATGCATAGGTTCTTTTGGTTAGTTTTTCTGGTTGAAGGATGAATAATCTGAGTTTCTGGGAGAAAAAAAAAAACCCTACCACCTCTGTAAGAGACCAGCTAACTTCAAATGAGAAGTTTTGAATAAAGGGTCTTCACATTCTGGATCTTTCAAAAGATAGTGCGTTACTGAAACCAACTCAGCTATGGAGGCTCATTAATTATTGTGATTGCTAATGAATACATCCATGCCCCCATCCAGAAACTCATTGAATAATATCATCCTTCAACCAGACCAAATGAATGTTAAGAGTTGCCATACCCTACCTTAAAGGAATGTCAGAACTAACAGCACAGATCCTTTAAGTTTAATCTATGCACCAGCTTCAAATTATTTTGAAAACTGTCTGCATTTCTCCCATCCACCAAGGATAAATTACCACCCCTCTTTCATTGCCAGGTGTTTATCAAGTACCATGTTCTTGTCAACTATGTTATTTTGGACAGATGGGCCATTCCTCTAGATTAAAAATGAGGACTACATCAAATTACTATGCCATCACAGTAGACACACAGACCGCTGTGTGTGTCTGGAATCAAACCAAGATTTTATACTCAAATTGATTGAAATCTGATCATCTGTTCCTTGAAACTTGTAAAATTCTATGGCACTGTCCAAACATTAACCATTCTGACTGCATGCCTGTCTCAAACCTTAAGGAAGTAGTCACAATTAAGTGTTGATAGTTTTTTTTTTTAATGATTTATATAATCCTGTATTGGAATTACAAAATATTAACCATTGTTTCCTTTGAACTCTAATGTTCACAACAATGAGCAAGACATGGTTAAGTAAACACATGCTCTGTGTGACTCGTGTCAGTTTGAATGCTGTCAACAATTTTTTCTCTTTCTGATGATGTCCTTGTAACAAGGAAGGAACATATAGGAGTTAATAAATTCTATAATTTTTTTAAATGTTCATAATAATGTCCACTGTTCTTTTAAACTTCTGGTTATTAAGGATTAGATAATCTGGAAATTCTGCTTAAGAAACTAAACACTGAACTTTTTCAAGCCATTTCAGACCTTCAATAAGTCTCATACATAGTGGTGAAATTCATCTATATTTAAAGCATTCACTAACATCAAATTCATGGCCTACTGAGAGCTGATATGCTTTCCACTCAGCAAATGAAGCTAGCACTTAGCAGTATGTAGGTCTAGAAATTATACTGAAAGAATCTGGTATACTATTTGCCATTAATTATTTCACAAAAAAAAAAATAATAATAAAATAAAAATAAAGATAACAGCAGTAGTAATAGTGATATATTAAAAGTTTAGTTCACATTCAGGAAGGTCAAATTCAAGAAGCAATAAATTTCTGCTCACCCATGACAAACTTGATGTGCAATGATTTTTTGAGGATAGAAGTGCTACTAGAGTTTAATAGCTTGGCTGTAATTTTAATTTTCTATGCAAAAGAACTGAAACAGATAACATAAAAAAAAAAAAGGAAACTACTAAAGAAGTGCAGGAGAATGAATTAAAAGAGTGAGAGAGTTGACCATTATGCATCATAATCAAATCTTACCACTGAAATCAATGATCACAGAATTGGCACATCTGCATATGCATGCATGTGTGCATACACACACACACTTTGTAGTAATCTCACACATTAAAGGTCAGATACCCATCACATTTAGTACTGTTGGTAGCAAGTGTTAAATAATGGAACACTGCTATTTAAAGTCACTTTCAGGACTCAAAAAAAAAAGTGATCACATAGTAGGCAATGAAAATCATCTGCCATCTAAACACTCAAACACCCATGCTAAGTGGAATCCAAATCAACAGTCTGTTTGCAAATCAAAGAGATAGATAGATAGATAGATAGATAGATAGATAGATAGATAGATAGATAGATAGATAGATAGATAGATAGATAGATAGAGAGAGAGAGAGAGACACACAAACCATCCATTAGGTCAAGATCAGTGTTTATGTATTTCTACTAACAAAAAAGCAAATTATAACACATGTACAAAGCAAAAAAGTAAAGATATGAAGTTTGTTAATTTAAATATATGTTGAAGTTACTCAGAAAAATTTACTGACCTCACTACCTCACCAACATTAGAGGATATCAAATAACGAATGAACTGTTTCATGTTGTTATAAATGGCACGGCCTTCCTCTACAGCAGCTACAATAGTGGAGAAGTTATCATCAGCTAATACCATCTCAGAAGCAGATTTAGCTACAGCAGTACCAGAACCCATTGCAATACCAATTTCAGCTTTCTTTAGTGCTGGAGCATCATTTACGCCATCACCAGTCTATGAAGAGATGGATAATCTTAGTAACATTTTAAATTTACATTACATCATCATCATTATTATTATTATTATTATTATTATTATTATTAAGAGAGACCTCCAGGGAGTCAGAGACTCATCGAGGGAGGCCACATACTACACACACCGGCTATCATACTTATTCTTGAATTCATTCACGCTGCTTGCACTCACAACATTCAATGGCAATCCATTCCAATCATGCACCACCCTCTGAGAGAAAAACCCTGCCCTCACCCCCATCTTAGTGGCCTTCATTCTCAGCTTCCAGGATGCCCTCTCATCCTTTCCCCACCCTCCATAAACTGAAATCCTGTATGACCCTTTCAGAAGTTTGTTAGTCTTAATCATATCACCCCACCCCCCCTCTTTCTCCTGTTTGCCAGTGTCTGCAGTCTACAAATTCTCACTCTGTCTTCATAATCAGTATTCCACAATCCTGATATCATTTTTATCACTCTCCTTTGTACTCTCTCAATATATTAAAATCACAACAGAAACCAGGAGCGCACAATAGTCCAAGTGAGTTCTCATCGAGGACTTGATGAGAGCAAACTAACACATGTGAACGTTCCTTTCAGCATGCAATTATCTTTTGAGTTGTATTTGGATTCTTTGCTACATTGCCCTGAACTTCAACTTCCTATCTATTAACACTCCAAGATCCCTAGCCTCATCAGTTTCTTCTAGCCTAATCCCACCAATAGAATACGACATTGGATATTTAATCATGCCGAAGTAATGACTTTACATTTACTGATATCAGCAGCATTCCTGATTACCCTACCTATCTTTGCATCATCAGCAAATAGCTGCATGTCGCTTGTCAACTTCCTCCCAATATCATTAATGTACAGATTAAATAACAGTGGACCAAGCACTGATCCTTGTGGTACACCACTTGTTACCTTAAATCTTGCAGAGCAGACTCACATCGCCCCCTGTATACCACTTTTTGATATCTGTCGGTCAGCCATCCTCTTATCCATGCTAATATTCTATAACCCAAACCCATTTTCTCCAATTTATGCAACAGTTTACCATGCTATATTCTGTCAAAAGTCTTAGCAAAATCCAAAAGTATCATGGTGTATCCATTTCCCTAGTCTAGTTCAATGGTAACATTGTTATAGAATGTGAGCAAGTTGCTAAAATATGACCTTCCTGTAGTAAACCCATGTTGTTCATTGCAAAGTAGAGATTCACTGTCAATCCATTTCTGAATGTGAGCCCTAATTTATTCAGATCAAAATATCAAATTAAAAAGTTGATATAAATTTTAGGTGCCTATGCACAAATAAGTAACTATTTAAGAATTATTAAATATTCAGAGAAGTGTGAATGGACACAAATGGTATTTTACAAGATTTAAGTTTCTTTAAAAATTAAAATTTGCTCAAGACACTGTTATTAATTATCTATTTATTAAAAATCTGTTATTAATGTTATATGAAGATGATAAAAACAGTATTAATAATCAAGTTAATGAAAACAAAAACTTTAAAACTTTAAAAAATAGTAAAACATTTTTTTAAATTCACTAAGAAGATTAGTTTGAATTTCTATAATTTTCAGTGGATCATTATTTTGCTTTATCAAAAACTAGACAACTGTGTCAAGGCCTCCACATAACTTGTAAGGAATGAAGAAAACTTTCAACCCAATGTCTAATCTTACAGTTTGCAAGTATCCATATTTATCAAGATACTGACAGCGTGTTTGCACAATTCATTGCAGGAAATATTCATTATCATACAATTCATCATGGAGAATATTCTTTGCAGGGAAAATTCATCATGAGAAAAGTGAAATAATATTGTAATGATACACATATATGAAAATTAATGCAAAACAAGACATTTTAGAAAATAGTTTCTTTCTGTATTTCATAATTAAATTATATTTTTTTATAATATTTTTATTTTGTATAAAGCGAAATTAATATTTTGTATTTTTATGATCAGTGAATTCCCTATTTTTTTTTAAGCTTTTTTTTTCTTACTTAGATACTACAGACTCCGTAGACAGGATTTTTAATATTTTACAAAAGTGTGGTAGGGAGGGTAGGAAGTAAGTGCACCAAATTTAAGAATGTTTCTTTTTGTAACCTTTCACCTTTTTCTATGCACTTGACACACAAATCAAAATTTGGAATAGCAGGTTAATCATTTATTTTTCAACAGAATAAAAAATGAGTTTCACATAAAAAACAAAAATGCATATAAAGTTTTGAAAATAATCAGTTGATCAGCTTTCAGAGGAGAACAATAGCTTAAAAGTTCTATATTTGGTTTTTAGAGCACAGTTTCTGGATTATTTGGTTTATAACTTTTCATGAATGTGTGTGTGTGTGAGAGAGAGAGAGAGAGAGAGAGAAAAAAATCAGTCAAAAGACCAAGGTAGCAGCATACAACAGTATTCAAAACAAATTTTACCTTATTGGTAATTTTACCTTACTCGGGTTTAAAATAAAACAGATGTTTAAATACTGGAAAGCATGGATATGAGAGTTTTGAAGGAAATTAAAGGAGTGAATAGATAGCATCAGTGATAGAACTATTTTAAAAATAAAGGCATTAAAAATAAACAATAATAAAAAAACGGAAGTTGACATCATTAGTATTCAAGAATGTGTAAGCAGAGATAACCTAAAATAGTATTGGTGAGGAAAGATTAGCAAAACTTGGTGTGTGTGATGCAAATAGCCCATGGCATTCCTCTGCACTCACCGATTTGCCTTTCCTACTTGTCAGGGAATCATAGCAATTGCTAGCACTGCACATATGCCAAATAGAGGCAAAGTGCGGGGGGGCTAGACTTTCATATATCTATTAGCAGTTAGTATGCTTTTAGATATCGTTGGGTGAATATCGTGGTTTTGCTGCATTATTTTTGTTAAACACATATTTTTATTGATTTAATAATTCATGTGATTCTTTAGTTAGGCATCTTAATAACAGCAGCTTGCTGAAATTTGATGTAAAGAAGGCACATTCATAGAAAATATCAAAATAAAATGTATACATTTTTAAGCCATATTATAAAATGAGTAAAAAGAATCAAGGAACTTTATTAAATTTTTTAAATGTGAAGAATCCAAACTATTCGAGTCAGGAAGAAGCAAGAAATGACTACAAAAGCAAAATTATTTCTGAATCTCCACCAGCAAAAAAGAAAATCTAGTTTTATAAGACATCTTATAAAACTAGATTTTATAAGATGTCTTATAAAATCTAGTTTTATAAGACATTATAATGATGATTATCTTAAATATGGTTTTATTCTTTTACCTGAATCTACCGAAAAAGATCTGCATCCAATGTGTGTAATTTGTCGTGAAGTTAAATCTAATCATGCTATGAAAACCATCCAAGCTTTTGCAGCATTTTTGGATAAAACATCCTGAATTAGAAGAAAAGCCTTTGGAATATTTTGAACATAAGCAAGAGTTTCAATTACAGAAGAAATCATTTAAACATTTTATTTTATAGAAAATATGGAGAGAAGAGTCTAGGAATAAGAAAAGTCTCATTGACTATGTTATTGTTGATAGTGATGTTTTCTCCCTGGTGCAGGACACCAGAGTGTACAGAGGATTTGAAATTGGAAGTGATCACTATTTAGTCTTGAGCAGGATAAAATTGAATTTCATATTGAAAAGAATAACATGTAAGAAAGTTTTAAAGCGAATAAAAGTTGAGCAGCTCTCAGATGTTAACTGTAGACTAAAATACAGAAATATTATTGAAAAGAAAATGAAAGAGTTTGAGAACAGGAATCAAACCTTGGAGATTCACTGGCAAACTCTGAAGGAAACATTGATTGATTCTGCCAGAGAGGCATGTGGTGAGGTTGTGTGCAAAGATAAAAAAATCAGAACTCCCTGGTGGACACAGGAAGTTAAAGAGGCAGTGAAGGAAAGAAGAAAGCATATCAAAAGTTCCTGGCAAATAAGTCAGCTTTTACTCTTACAGAATACAGAGACAAATGTAAGAAAGCTAAACAGTGTGTAAAACTAGCTAAACAAAAGTCATGGGAGGACTTTGGCAAGAATATAGAAAATAAATATCAAGAAGGTGGCAAAATATTCTGGAGGTTGTTGAAGAAGCTTAGGAATGGAGGAAAGAGTGCTGTAAAAGGAATTAGAGATGATAAAGGTGAAATGAAAACAGGAGAAAAAGATATCCTTGAAGTATGGAGTAATTACTTTGAAAAACTGCTAAATGAAACAAGCAGTGATGACAGCACAGTGATAAAAAACACTGACCAGGCATGCAGTCAGGAATACATATCCATACTTGAAGTAGAAAAAGCCATCAAAGGCTTGAAATGTGGAAAGGCAGCAGGAGTAGATGATATTCGACCAGAAATGCTGAAGTATGGTGGTATAAGAGTCTTACAGTGGCTGCACTGCATGGTTCAGAAAGCCTGGACAGAGGGACGAATTCCCGATGATTGGAGTAGAGCTCTCATAGTACCCATATATAAAAAGGGAAATAAAACTGAATGTGAGAATTACAGAGGTATTTCCCTACTGAGTGTTCCTGGCAAGATCTATGCAAGTATACTTGAGAAACGGTTGAGAAGAATTGTGGAAGAAAAGCTTGGTGAAGAACAAGCTGGATTCAGGCCAAATAGAGGCTGTCAGGATCAGATCTTCACTTTACGACAAATAGTCGAGAAAGCATGGGAATATAACAAAGATCTGTATTTAAGTTTTGTCGATTTGGAAAAGGCATATGACAAGGTGCCAAGAGAGAAGCTATTCAATACGCTGCAGTTATATGGTGTCAATGGGGCATTATATCAAGCAATACTTAGTCTTTATTTGAGTTGTGAGTCAGCAGTTAGAATTGAAGGAAGTACAGGAAGATGGTTTAATGTTAAATCTGGTGTGAGACAAGGATGTACATTATCCCCTCTGTTATTCATTATCTATATGGATCACATTATGAAGGAATGTGGTATTAAACCTGATATCAAAATTGGAGATGTTAATGTCAGCTCTTTGCTTTATGCGGATGATGTTATACTTCTAAATAAATCCGCTACAAGTCTGCAAGATTCTCTGACTAAATTGAATAGCTGTTGTAATAGATATGGTATGAAGGTCAGCAATAAAAAGACAAAGACAATGAAAATAGGCAGAATCATTGAAAATGTCAACTGTGTTGTGAATGGAGAACCTGTGGAACAAGTAAAACATTTCAGCTACTTAGGCACAATTTTTACTGAAGATGGTAAACTAAATATAGAAATAGACAACAGAATCAGCAAAGCTGGTATTGTGGGAAGTCAATTGAATAAATTCATATGGAATAAGAAAGAAATTAGTCGGAACACTAAATTAGCTGTATACAAGACTGTGTTCAAACCAATTTTAACTTATGGATCTGAGAGCTGGGTCAGAAGTAAAACACATGACCAAAGACTAGAGACCGCAGATATGAGAGTCCTGAGAAAGATTAGAGGCGTGAACAGATGGCATCAATGGCAATATCATATTAAAAATGAGGATATTAGGAAAGAACTTGACATTGTCCGCATCCAGGAATGCGTTAGCAGAGCTAATCTCAGATGGTATGGTCACTTAAATAGAATGGGAGAGGAAAGATTAGCAAAACAAGTGTTCTCTGCCAGGTTGGCAGGAAAACGACCCAGAGGAAGACCAAGATATAGGTGGATTGATATGGTACAAAGTGCCTTAGACGATAGAAATATAAGATATGATAATGTTGGAGTGTTGACAGGTAACAGACTGATTTGGAGGAAAATTGTAGATAGGAAGTTAGTAATGATGTAATTTTTTTCATGTAGTACTGTCATATCCTGTACACCCCTTGAGGGTACATGGCAGGAATTTGATGATGATGATGATGATGATGAATCTTCATACCTAAGTAGCACTCCACAGTATATGCCTTTCCCTCATCTACTGCTCTTGTAACTTTATTATAAAAGGCTAGCATATTACTAAAACAAGAGCACCCTTCACAAATCCATATTGACTTTCACAGATATCATTACCCTCATCTGCCCAATGCTGTATACGATCTCTCACTACTTTCTCCAAGATCTTAACTACTGATGACACACAAACTGGCCTATAGTTAGACACTTCTAGTCTGCTACTGCCCTTATGCAATGGCACTATCTTGTCTTCCTTCCATTCCCTGGGCATCTTTCCCGTTACCAGACGTTCGTTGAAAAGCCAGGTCAAAGGAGCTGTCAGTTCTTTAGCACATTCTCTCAAAACATGTGGTGAAATACCATCCAGTCCCACAGCTTTACTGACATCCAGAGTACTCAGTGTTTGGAACACACTCTCCTCCTGCACCTCTAAACCTCGAACCTGCCCTATCCCTCTAGTATTAAAATTTACTCCTCCAGGATGAAATACTACTCCGATAAAGTGTTCATTGAACAATTCCACTATGTCCTCTGCATCAGTCACTCTATTCCCATTTTTATCCCACAATGTTATTCTTCCACAGTCATTTCTTCTCCTACTGGCCACATAGCTAAAAAATTCCCTAGGATTTTCTTCTTAGGGCCAATCTCTTCTCATATTCCAGTTTCACCTTCCTTACCATACTAGTCACTCTCCTGGCCTGTGTCTTATATTCTTCATGCATCTTCTATTCACCTGTCTCCTTATATCTTTCCATAGCCTCTTTTTCGCATGCAGTTCCTGTTTAATAATGTTTGTCATCCACTTTACTCCAAATTGGGTCCTCTTCTTCTTCACTTGTGGAATACAGCTTACTATTGCTGCAAACAAATATTCCTTCACAATTTCCCAAGCACTAATGATATCCTATCCCTCCCCCCATGAAATTTCCCCAAGTTCACATCGAAGACTATTATAATCTCCTGCCTTATAATTCCACATACGTTCCCATCTCTTTGCTACTCCTGCATGTCTATTCATCTTCCAAGTCAAAACCATATGGTCACTCTCTCCAACTGGAGAGAGTGACTGGAGAGAGTGGGAGAGATGTCATCTCAGTTATTATCAACTTTTCTGATGCTATGACCAAATCCAAAAAACTCTTTTATACCTCTACCTCTATTATATGCATCTTCCTCTCTCCAATTTATACTGCTGTAGTTAAAATCTCCCATAATAATCATTCTTCTTGTACTTGGCAAGCTCAACTGTCTAAATATCTCCTGGTCCCCACCCTCTGTGCTCCTTGGTCTGTAGTCTTTGGCCAGGCGCATGCTATCAGCGCCACTAATTTCTCTCCTTTATTCCGGAATAAAGTGCAATTTATGTTCTTACGATATGGTTTTTGATACTTTTTATATTGCCAGGCCATGAACAATTATCTGAGATTTAAGTGGTTGGCGATAGACAAAAGGGTGAGAAACGCTGTTCTAGAAGATGGAATGTATGGGCTGACAGTACTGATAACCTCATAAATTGAAGATTAACTTGTAAGAAATTTACTAATAAATTTACTAATAAACAAATAATAAACTTAATTGTGTAGCATAATTACACCATGTCGCTTGAGGGTATATTGAAATGATAATGACCCTTTAGCAGCAAAACGTGTTTCCAAATTAATGTTAACAGCTGGATTAGAAATAAAACCATTAATCAAAAAAATGAAGATTTAAGAATTTTGACAAAAATCTGCCCAGTGAAAGATCAAGATGGTTTTATTTTCTCTATATCAACTTCTTACTGCTATCATAGTGGTATCACACAGAGCAATGAAAATGAAGAAATCATTTATAATTCTGACTATCTGAAAAAATTTTCAGTGCTACAGAATTTTACAAACATACATTCTACAGTGGAGTTGCAACTCTCTTAAGTGACAGCTTGTTGACTGATGGCAAAGGAAGAAGGCTTGATTTGCTTGTCTACCAAAGCAAACAGTTCTAGCAGTAAACATTGTAAACTAATCATAAGCTTGGTTCAGACAGAAGCAGGCTTATGACAGAAGGTATAATATGAACAAATGTATCATATCATACCATAGACTCCCAAGTAATAAATCATGCTGGAAAAAATCACGAGAGGAAACTAGTTATGCAGTTGTAAAGGAATACATGTTCCAGAAAATGACAATTTTTGGTCTAATTCACTGTTTTATCTACATAGCAGGTTTGAGATATTAATGCTGATTAATAAGAAATTTCTATTCTTATTCATTCTTATCTTAAATTCTTTATCATTCTTATGTTAAAGCATAAAGGTCTTATGCTTTAAGATAAGAATGAGCAAATGATAATTTGTTCATTGCTCCTCTGCATTTTGTTACACCTGTGACCTTGTTTATTATTGCATTTAGAGCATCGTGCATGCTGGATTCACCAACAATTCTAAAAACCCAAATACAGAAAGACAATGGACACCTGGGCATGTACATAAACATTGCATGTAAGGATTATTCTAAATGTGCCTTACCATAGCAGAAATTTCACCCTCAGCTTGCAGAAACTCCACAATTTTACTTTTATGAGCTGGTTCTACCCTGGAGAATAACCTTGCTCGTTGACAAGCTCTCCTCTGTTCACTTAGTGGTAGATCATCAAATTCACGACCAGAATAAGACAATCCTTAAAAAAATAAAAATATATAAAATCAAATATACATGTGCATGTGCATAAATAAATGCAAGTGCGCAAGAATATAACTGATCAATAAATATTCAGCAAAAAAGGCATAATTCAAAGCTATATAACAGCCTATGCTAATTATTAAGTACCTTGAGTTTAATATTGATGGAATTTATTAACGAATTTATTAATTTAAAGATGTATTAAAATACATATTTGAATTACATAAATTAGATAAAAACAGCTGAAAAGTTTTGCTATCTCACAGCTGGTAACTTCTTCAAGATTTAAGTATATACATATAAAATACAAAGAATAGAGATTAAAATGAAACTACCATTAACACCTATAAACGTTACCTTGAATGTTCATGAGCCAACTGTCTACTTGGTAATGTGTTGGGCCTCCTTTGGCCAAGAGAACTACTTACACCTATCTTGGCAGTGATTCCACCAGACCATGGAAGATGTCTTGAGGTATTCTGGACCAACTATACAGAATAATGTCCCAAAAGGTAAGCAAATGTGCAAGGCACTAGCATCAACCAGTAAATGCTGCATTCTAAACAGTCTCACAAATGTTCAACGGGATTCAAATTAGGAAATCACATGGAATGCTTGGATATGCTCTTTAAACCATGCTTGCACAACATGAGCCTTGTGATAAAGGGAATTGTTTTGACACCATGAAACAATCTTCACACATGAATTAGCAGTCAAGGTTTGTTCGATGGGGATGAGAAGATCCAGTTATGTCCATAAGAGAAATCCCCACACCAGGATACGGCCATTACTGGCCTGTTTGACAAAATGTGCAGCTTGCTTGCCCCAAAACAGGCTGGGTGGTCATGATTTTTTGGTTCATAAGTTTATATGGAAGAACAAGACATGAAAACAGAGTATGTAGCATCTGCTCTCTTGCAGTGTTTTCAAATGACTGTTTGCATAACTGAAGTCCATAGCATTTAGAAATCAGATCAAAATTAATTCTTGGTTTTGAGGGAACCCTATGAATGAATGAATGAATAATTTCTGTAGATTTTTTAGCACTGCAGCAATGAATTCTCTTCTAAAAAACGTGTAGATGTATTCAGCTCTGTTTTGGTTTGCAGAAGCCCAATGAAGTCAGCTGCAATTTGCCATTTCTTTTATAAGCAATGTCACTAAGATCTTTGCTTTTACTGACGTCAAGAATTTCTATCCTTGTGACCTATTTTTAATGCAATACATATTTTATGAACTCTTAAAAATTCAGAAAAAGGACTGTCCTTTGGACAATCTTAAAATGCTATGAATAGAATGGATTTATAAGCCACACTACTAATGTTCTGTTCTTTCAAAAGCACAGCAATGGAAGTGGACAATCTACTAATGTATGAAAAATATACAGTTTCTGTACTGGACATCAATATTTGGGTGAAGATGGTTATTTGTAAATAGCAATTTTCAGAGAGACTTTTTGCAATAACTGTTAAGAATAAGTTGAAATAAGTTATTTAATTCTCATCTTTTAGGATATCACATGCTTTCTTCTTAAGGATGTTCATAATTCCAAACTTTCGTGTTATCCTGTGTGGATCAGCCCAACCTTGCATATCTATGCTGCAAACAATAGAGTGGAATACAGCAATTATGCTTTACTTAGAAGAGAATTTATCACGATGCATACAATCTCAACAGGAACCAATGATAAATTTTGCATGATATCTAGAAGTCTGATTTGACCTGTAAACATTACAGACTTAATTATTTCAATTATTTGAAAATGCTATGAGAGATCATCTAATACATACTCTGTTTACAAGTATCACATTCTTCAATGTTTAGTTTTAACAGTTTTGTTTCAATTTAACCTTTTCTTTTGAAGAAATGCAATTTTGCCACTACTTACAAACCTATCAACCAAATTTACAACTTGTTACCTTCTCCTAAGGACAAACTCTCATCTTTGATGTTGCCTGGCGTTTATGAGATACCATGCTCATGCAAATTGTCTTACTTTGGACAGACAGGTAGGTCTGTTCAGAAACGCATCTTGGAACATCAAGACCACATTCGTGTTTTTAAACTGCAGAAATCTGGCCTCTCTCTCAACACGGAATTGAAAATCCAAGCCATAGGATCCATTGGGAAAAGTCTAAACTTTTACATAGATCTTTATATAAACATTCATGTTTATATAAAGAAAGTTCTGAAGCCCTACTACACAGACCAAATTTAAACCGCAACGACGTTCTTACTATTCCTAAAGTATGGGAAATTGTCATACAAAATTATGTAATTTTTTTATTTATTTATTTATTTTTTTTAACTGATTACAATAGAATCTCATTAAACGTGTGTTTACGCACGTTTAATGAGATTCTATTGTAATCATGCGCCCTAACTGTATGTTATTCCTATTATTGTTTAAACTACTGTACTGATGATGTCCTAAGATACTTAGGATGAAATATTTACAATTAAATAATTTTCACTGTGGTTAATACGTGTGTTTCTTTTAATTATGATCTCACCACAGGTTTCGTTATTTAAAATTTTTTTTAAAATTATTTAAGCTAATGATTTTATTTCTTGACTACTTGTATAATAACTATAACACTTTTTTTGAATGTTAGTCAAGTGAGTTTTAATTTTGAATAAGCAAAAATCGGTGAAACATGTAGGATGGTAAATTAAAACTCACTTGACTAACATTCAAAAAAAGTGTTATAGTTATTATTTAAGCTATGTTATTTGCATTGTGTATATACACAGTAACCTAAAAAAGCTATTAGCTATGCTGTAGTGAAACTAATTCTATAATTAGTTTGTATAATTTCAAATGATATTAATGAATTTTTAGTTTCTTTCAATATTAAGAGCTTGCTGCCATAAAGCATTTCAGAAATACATTGCGACTATGTTACTTAATAAGTAACTTGCAGTTCAATGCATGGGAGAGACAGAAATTGGGCAAAAATAGTATTATTGAATAAAAATTTCTAGTCATAAATTTAACTTCAGAACCTAGAATTAATAAGTTTAATTCTAGGTTCAAAAGTAACAGCTTATGAATCTAGAATTATGTCCTCAACTTGTCATTAAAACAAATCCTACTGCAATAACCTATTAGAAGAAATTGTAAGAGTATCTAAATGAATCCATCTCAGTTTGCAAAATAATTTTCACTGAAAATCATTGAAGAGATCCAAGTTATTTCTCCTACCTTTATGTACTTTTCTTACAGATATTAGAAGGATATACAAGGCAGTGAAGAGTATTTCATTTTTATATGAAGAGTGACGGATTGCTGGAACATGTCAGAGTATATTTTATATTCCAAAATGCCCATCGTGTGATAAACATTGTGGAATGTAATAAACTTCCTGTATTGAGTCTTTTGGCACTATGACAAAGTAAAAACATATTATTTGGTCTAGAATGGTTTATAGCATAAATGAGTTGGTAAATAGTATATTTATTTGGAGAGAACTGCACCTTTTTCACTCAAAAGTTAACTGAATGGTGTTAAATTTGTTTAAAAAGTGTTTAACTACTGACTAGTGTAGTACTTTTCACTTCGCTAAGAACACTATAAGGGTGGTCTGAAAAGTTCTCGGCCTAACAATGAACAAATGAATTTATAATTTCAAAATTATTTTTATTTTTCAACATAATTGTCCTTAAGACTAAATACATTTATTCCAGCAATGCTCCAGCACCATTATCCCATCCCTGTAGTGGTTCTCAGTAAGATTTGCAAAATACCCCTCTACATCTGCAATAACCTCTTGATTCAAAGAAAAACGCTGACCAGTGAGGAAGAGTTTTAGTTTTGGGGGAGCCAAATCTTGGGAATAGGGTGGATGTTCCAACAATTCAGAGTGCAAATACCTTAATTTTCCCAATGCCAAAACGCCTTTGTGGGCAGATGCATTGTCCTGATGAAAGATGATTTTTTCTTCTGCAAACCAGGTCTTTTTACACGAATGTTTTCGTCTAGTCTGGTTACAAGATCAGAATAATATTCCCTGGTTATTGTTTTACCCTTTTCAAGATAATTAATAAAGAAAATGCCTTTAGCATCCCAAAACACTGATGCCATGACCTTTCCTGCTGATGGAACCAACATTGTCTTCTTTAGCACTGAACAACTGCCTTCTGTTCACTGTTGTTTGGATTCTGGTTGTGTAATGGTGAATCCAAGTCTCATCCATAGTAATAAATTGACACACAAAATCAGATTTATTTATGTTAAAACACTCCATGCACTGTTCAGAGATTTTCATGCGAGTGCGTTTTTGATCTGCTGTGAGTAAGCACAGTACCCATCTTGCACAAAGCTTTTTCATTTGCAATTTTTCATGCAAAATATATCCCGCACGTTCTTTTGGAATGCCTATAGTTTCAGCAATTTGATGCACTTTGACTCGCCAGTCATCCAATACCATATCGTGCGCTTCATCAATGATTTCTGGTATTGTTACACTTTTTGGACGTCCTTCACATGGATTATCTACAAGGCTGGTATGGCCACATTTAAACTTGGCAGGCCCATTTCTTAATTGTCAAAAATCAAGGATAACAGTGCCCATAAACTTTTATGAACTTCGAATGAATTTCTTCTGGCATGAAACCTTCCTTCTTTACAAAGAATTTTATAACCGCATGATACTCAATTTTATCCGTCTCAAGGGATAAAGACAACACTTTTGTTTCAGACAGCTGTATAAAACAAACTACTTGATAGAATGACTTGCAATTTCACATGGTTGCTTATGACAGATGTACCAACTTAGAAAAAAAAAAAAATCTTTCCGATAGTGTTGCCATCTATGGTCGAGGCTGAGAACTTTTCAGACCACCCTCAGAGTGTGAGGCAAGTTTAGCCTGTGGCCTATCTGATTATCTGATACACCCTCACCATCACTAAATTTAAGAATTTCAATCTTGTTATGTAATGTAACAAGTTTATGTGTATTCTTTTCACTGGAAGAAACAATACCTATACTTTTAACATTATCTGCTATTATTAATTAACATTGCTCTCTACATCTGTGTTTCATTGTTTCACTGTGTATGATAAACTTTTTATAACTATTATTTTATTGTATAAAATAATACAATAGCTTTAAGCAGTTAATCATACAGTGAAATAACAAAACACAAAGAGATGTAGTGACCAATGACATTATAAACAGTTCATGAAAACTGCATGTCACCTGATTCATCATCATCACTAAAACCTTTGTATGAGCAGATCATAACAAAGTGAAGCTTCATAAGGTAGAGAATTACTGTATAGTATTTTTATAAAATATGTATATAAATAGATATATAAATTAATATCCTTTAATATTTAATTAACCTTATTTAATTTAAAATTTTTTAACCTAGTCATTACAACCATTGCCAAAAATAACTTAGCTTTTCTTTCCTACTTTAAATAATTTTAAAGAGCATTGTGATTTTTTCAGAAATTTTATTTTTATAGTTATTTTATTTATTTATTTATTTTTTACACAGCTGGGAAACCCAAGAGACCAAAGGAACTTTTTCAAGTCATTTCAGTCCTCCAACAAACAGAATGACAGGATGTGGTCTCACAGGTGATGAAATTCATCTTCACCTAAACACAACATTTATTCCCATGACAGGATTCAAACCCACAGTTGGAGAGCAGATGCACTACCCACTCCCCTCCCTCCCCCCAAACAGGATGACCAATTACAAAAATTTCATACAAGTTGAAGCAACATATGAATACAGTATATTGTTGGATGTGAAAAATAAGAAATAGCAATGACAAAACTGACATTAATGACTGATTACTAAGTGAGCAGCTAAAAACTGCAATTGACAACTTTCATAAGCAGAAAATTGAGCTTAATTGGATCCAGAAATAATCAGCAATGAAACTGAATATTGGTTTAGCATAAGGTAACTAATTCGTCACAGGCATGGAGAAATCAAGTGTCTGAATACTGGGTGATGTATCAGTTGACCAGTGAAATGAAACACACAGGACTGACAATTTTTCGAATTGCTTCAATATTATCAAAGAGAAGGCAATGTTTTTCTACACAAAAGTCCGACAGGAGATGGAAATTGGTTTATCATTGTAACTCTGGAATTAAAATTCAGTCCATGGAATATACCTCACTGATGGCTAAAAATTTCAAAACTCAACCCTCCAACAGCAAAGGAGTCATTCACTAGGACTGTATGGGGAAAGAGTTAATAAATTAGCAAAGTTAAATACAGCTTTGTACCAAGGGATAGCAAATGCTTTTGAAATATGAAACAGCACACGAGTAAGTTCACTCCAACACAGCTATCAAAGAGATTGGATTTGAAGCTGTGGACTACTGATAATTTTTTAATGGCCAATTACACCCATGAAAGGTTATAAACCCATTGTTCATTATTACTGAGTGAGCTATGAGTTAAATACTTTGGAGATCTGCTCTAGAGACTAAACTTGATCTTTTTAAAATATTCAGGTCTTTCAATAAGTAGAATGTAGCCTCACACTGGTGATGAAATTCATCTCTCATCTAAAATATATTCATAAATATTCATTCCCACAATGGGATTCAAACCCATGAGCTGTTGGCTGGAGAACTGAGATGCTAGTTACTTATCCAACTGAGCTGGTCACCTATTTTCTAAAATGAGGTGATATCTCAAAAGTTATTCATTTTGAAAATGACAAACAGCTCAAAAGAGTGATGAAAATGGCTCTCAAAATAACCTGAAGAGTTTTTTTTTTTTTTTTATGATGGATTTATAAAGCTTATTATGCAGCAAAGAAAATGGCTTCAAAGGGAAGGAGATTAGGTTGAGAAAGTGTATGAAAATAAAGACTCAACCAACTTCTGATGTTCTTTTTATTTCACTGATACATCTCTTTTGGTTGGGGAACAATTACAGTAGAAGCATTACTTTCTGAATAATATCACATCAAATTACACAGAACAATTCTGTGTATTTAATTTTCAGCCAGTGCAAATATAACATATAAGTCCTGAAGTGGCCATTTCTTCTTCTTTGTAGCTGACAGTAATTAGACTGTAAAAAGATAACTACGAGGGTGGTCTGAAAAGTTCTCACCCTTGACCATAGATCGTAACACTATCAGCAACATTTTTTTCTTTCTAAGTTGGTACATCTGTCATAAGGATCCATGTCAAATTGCATGTCATTCAATCAAGTAGTTTGTTTTATACAGCTGTCTGAAGCAAAAGTGTTTTATACCTTGAAACGGATAAAATTGAGTATCGTACAGTTATAAAATTCTTTGTAAAAGAAGGTTTAATGCCAAAAGAAATTCATTCAAAGTTCATAAAAGTTTATGGGCACTGTTCTCCTTCGTTTTTGACAATAAAGAAATGGGCTGCCGAGTTTAAACATGGCTGTACCAGCCTTGAAGATGATCCACATGAAGGACGTCCAAAAAAGTGTAACAACACCAGAAATCATTGATCAAGTGCACGATATGTTATTGGATGACTGACGAGTCAAAGTGCATGAAATTGCTGAGACTATAGGCATTTTAAAAGAATGTGTAGGATATATTTTGCATGAAGAATTGCAAATGAAAAAACTTTGTGCAAGATGGGTGCTGTGCTTGCTCACAGCAGATCAAAAACGCACTCACATGAAAATCTCTGAACAGTGCTTGGAGCGTTTTAACATGAATAAATCTGATTTTGTATGTCAATTTATTACTATGGATTAGACTTGGATTCACCATTACACACCCAGAATCCAAACAACAGTGAACAGAAGGCAGTTGTTCAGTGCTAAAGAAGACAATGTTGGTTCCATCAGCAGGAAAGGTCATGGCATCAGTGTTTTGGGATGCTAAAGGCATTTTCTTTATTAATTATCTTGAAAAGGGTAAAACAATAACCAGGAAATATTATTCTGATCTTGTAACCAGACTAGACGAAAACATTCGTGTAAAAAGACCTGGTTTGCAGAAGAAAAAATCATCTTTCATCAGGACAATGCATCTGCCCACAAAGGCGTTTTGCCATTGGGAAAATTAAGGTATTTGCGCTCTGAATTGTTGGAACATCCACCCTATTCCCGAGATTTGGCTCCCTCTGAGATTTGTCTCCCCCAAAACTAAAACTCTTCCTCATTGGTCAGCGTTTTTCTTTGAATCAAGAGGTGATTGCAGATGTAGAGGGGTATTTTGCAGATCTTACTGAGAACCATTACAGGGATGGGATAATGGTGTTGGAGCATCGCTCAAATATTAGTCTTAAGGGAGATTATGTTGAAAAATAAAAATAATTCGGAAATGATAAATTCTTTTTTCATTGTTAGGCTGAGAACTTTTCAGACCACCCTCATAGGCAGTGGATCAAAGATCTTCTCTTAGTTACCTAACTTTAACCGTAATTATGCAATATCTTTTAATCCAAAAAAAGGAAAGAATCCTGAGATTTTAATGAAATATTATTGAAATTTAATTTCCAGATTAAATACAAAAAAGCAACTTACCTGTGGTATCTTCATCTTCACTAAATACACCAATTCTACGACAAATAGCCTCAGCAGTAGCCTATAATGGAAAATTGAAAAACATCATGCTAAATATTTATTAAGATATATTAACACTAATTATTTTGGTTACATTATAATAACAGGAAAAATATAAACCATCTTACTCATTTGTTCTTACTTATCAAAAAATAAACATCTTGCTCATGTTTACTCTAAAATAAAAACATGAGTAGGATGTTTTGCTATCAAACCAATACTAGGCTATATAGTAAACATGAACATATTTGGAATCATGGATTTATTTAAGTGATAATGAATCCTATCTTTACTCACACAATATTAAGAAGTATAGTTCTTGATAATTTCAGTTTTTTGATTACCATCTCGAAATGACAAAATTACCTCTAACTGCTACCTCGAGTATATTCAACCCCATGCAACTCTGCCAGTTATTCTATTTTTGACAAACAGACTGATCTGTTTCTAAATGTATCTCTAAACATCAATCCTACATCGCTTCCAAAAATCATAACAAAACTGGACTTAAACTGTCCTCCTCAGAAGTTTAGTTTAAAATTAAAATTGGGTAACTAAGGACATGTTTATGAATGCATAACATCTAGCCACTGTGAGTACTCAGCAGCTGGTTTGTCTGGAGAACTCCTAATATCCTAAATCTGCCAGTGCACCTTCAGTTGAGAAGGAATTCAATGTTCCTCCCATTTTCAGTGGGATTTGAATTTTCTCAGAATGCATATGAGAAATGATAGGTTTTGAATTAGGATAAGGGTTTTAACCAGAGTAATAATTCAACTTAATTTCAAATTCTAATCTTGAAAAGCAATTCCACAACACTTTCACTGCTGGAATATATAATATATGATGAGCAAACTCCAATTTTTGTTCTTTTATAATAGTAGAAATGGTAAAGGATCAGAAGCTATTTAAATTCTGTCTTCTGTCAAAATAATAAGTAGCTGAGTTTTCTTGAAAGCAAACTAGTGAACTTTGGGGCTAAACAGTTAATCTCAAATATGCTCAGTTTTCAGGTGAGATAACATGTTGTAATCTATTCCTCTCATTTGCTCTAATATAATGACATTATAATAATTAGAAACATGTTAAAGGGCTCCGGAAAAATAAATGTTATTTTGTGTAGTAATTGCAATATTTATTGCAGGCAAGAATGGCATTTTTGCATTTTAGTAAAGCATTGTTAATTTGTGGAAGCTTAATTGTAACTGTACAATTATTGGGCTTTATGGGTTTGCTATCAATATATATATAAGTGAATTTTGAAATTTGCCTTAAATGAAAAATCTGGTGGTACAAACAAGATCTGCACACTGTTCAGAGCGAAGGTGAAGTGTTATTAACGATGTAGATTTTTCAAGAATGGTTCAATGTCATGAGTGCTAAGTAGGCATGGCAAAATGTGAAAGTGTGTTCGTAGAAACACTGAAAAGGAAACTAGAGAGAGAAAGAAAGTATGATATTCTGTTGGATTGTGAGTTATCAGAAAATGCAAAACTGAAGGAATCAAAGCAAGATTGTGAGAGCGAAAGAATGTATGAATGAAAAAACAAAAGTGAAAGTGAAAGAATGTATGAATGAAAAAACAAAAGTGATAGTGAAACAAAAGAAAGTAGGAAGAAATAGAAGAAAGAAAGAAATGGAAGAATGAGGACTAAGACTATGGGAGGGACAGAGTGAAATTGCCAGAATGAAATGAAGAACAAGTTGCTCAGAATGAGCAATTAAATGAGTGCAGTGATATTAAAAATTTGGGGAAAAAGAATGAAAGAGTGCAAAAGGATAGAATGAAGGAAAGTAAAGAAAAAAAGGTGACAAATGACTTAAGAATTGCAATGTATACAGTTTCCATTATTAGAGGTGTGGTTAATGAGAGAGTCCACAATATCTGCTTTGCAGGAGGGAGAGCAAGTTAATTAATGCTTTAAATGTGAGAAGCAAATGAGTTAGTAGTGGTTGTAAAAACAAATGATTTGGTTGGACATAAAGAGAACGTAAGGATGGATACCAAGAGGTCAGCAGAGAGAGTGAAGGATAACAGTAGGAAAGGTTGTCAGTATGTTGCCAAGGTATGACAATGAAATGGTGGGACAGAGAGTGAGAATCGTGAATGTTGGAGCGAAGAGAAGTGCAGTTTGTAGATATGCACCATGCAATTGAGGGAAAAATGGATTTGCACAAACTGACAGATTGCAATTTATTGACTCTGGTATGAGTCAACTGGATAGATTGTTGCTAGAAGGAAGTGCAGTGAGTGATGCAAACAAGAGAACAGAGGAAGTAAGAGGTGAAGTGAAAGATCAGGAGAGTGGAAAAGATGAGACAAATGCTTGTTAATAGAAACAATAGTAGTATAAGAGATGGAGATAATAGGAATGCAAGGGAGACAGGGAAACATGGAATAGGGAGAATGGATGTTGGAGGTACTAGTCAATGTGAGTTTAATCAGCATAGGAATGGAATAGGATGTGAGGGGGGGGGTAGTTGAGTCTGAGAAGATATGTGGGGTAAGTGGTGATAAAGATGGTTGGGCAAGGGTAGATGTGGTAGAGAAATCATAACCAACAGGTGGCATACACCATTGGTCATGATTTCACCAACCCTCTTCCTTCTGTATATCTATAACCTACTTTAGTTGGCCTCCAACCCAGTACACAGTTTTGCAGATAACAGCACAGTGCACTCATCCCTTTCATTTGATAAACCTTACTCTACAAAAACCAACAGGTGGCATACACCATTGGTCATGATTTCACCAACCCTCTTCCTTCTGTATATCTATAACCTACTTTAGTTGGCCTCCAACCCAGTACACAGTTTTGCAGATAACAGCATAGTGCACTCATCCCTTTCATTTGATAAACTTTACTCTACAAAAATCACCTCAGTCTATAGAACACCACTGCCCTCAATTCTGATCTTCAATCCATCCTCCAATGGGGTTCAGATAACCTCGTCAATTTCAATGCTAGCAAAACCTTGTTCTACCTTATTTTTCACAAAACCATTTTCTCCCAGTACTATTTGAGAACACTCAAATTTTCAGCCAAGATGAGATTTCTCTTATTGGAATCACCAACATCAAGCCTCTCTTGTCATAAACACATCACAAACATTGCCTCCTCAGCATCTAAAAAAACTAGGATTTCTTTCACTCAAGACAATACTTCACCTCTGAACAGCTAGTAACTTTATACAAATCAGCCAGATATTGAATACTGTTCTCACATTTGGAGAATAGTACTCAATTTCTGGGGGGGGGGGGGCTCAAGAGCTCCCTCAAAATGCTTGAATCAATACAAGGAGGGCAATTAGATTGATTAATAACCCGTCTCTTACCAACTCAATCCTCCCAGTTTTGCACAGACATTTAGTTTCTGTAATATGTGTATTCTATAAATATTTCTAATGTTCATATGAAATAGAATCAATAATTTTCCCCCACTCAGTACTAAGTCTGTTTGAAGATGTGTATGTGGTTGCCACCTAACATCCCTTCACGGTACACCTTGAAACTCACAAAACAAATTTTGTGAGTTTCAAAACAAATCCCCTGCTGTATTGTGAAACAGTCTTTTAAATCAAATGTAAACAAGTTTCTTTTTTCCCATCCCACTATCCATACATAATACTAATGTACTATAGGGTGATTAACCAACGTCTCATGTATGGGCTCACATAAAAAAAAAAGGGGGGGAGGGTAATGAGCTGTTTCTCATTTTTGCATGGAGAGTGGCTGGTGAGTGGAATGCAATGTCTGACAATGTTGTGAATGCAGATACAATGAATGAGGTTAAAGTATGGCTTGATGGGCACTTTGGGTGTGACAGCATGTACCTCCCATGATCAATCTTTTGATTGCATGGATCGAGGTCTGGTGTTAATAATAACATTTTACTAATGGAAGAACCTCACAGCCTTGGACCATCAGCAGCAAAAATTACACCAATTTTCAGAAAGTCAGTTTTCTATTCTTAGATTATCCCAAGTAAATTTAATACAGTTTTTAGTTAAATCAGTAAGAAAATTAAAATAAGTTAATTGGCTTGGAACCATCTTTGAAGTTTTCTTTTCTTTTTTTTTTTTGTTCAAGCAGATATAAAGAAAATATGAAAAAAAATTCATACAGATACAAGCTGTCAAAACGTAACTGAATTTGTTGCAAAACAAATATGCAAACAAGCACATAGGTGGAGGTAAACACAGAATACTCTCATAAATAATTCATTTACTCCTTTGCATAAATATGCAAAGAAGTAGATAAATTATGTTTACTAAGTTTGTAAAGGGAGTACTGTTGTCTCCCAATTTTTAGTTCAAACTTTAATGCAAGTGGATTCTGTAACGCTTACTAAATTTTTTTTGTGACAGAGTAATGGTTTTTATGGTTTATACATCATAATGTTTTTTAATTTTCACAGATTACTTCTTTAACTTCCTGTGTTTTACCAGTGAGATATTTTTTTCATCTTTGCATATAAATTCATCAACATTTTTAGTGTTGCTATTTGGTGTCAAATGTTTGGGTCTTGTTATTAAATAACTTCCTTTTTTATCCAAAAAATATTTGTATACTTGCAGCTGGATACTGAACGAACGAGAATGGGCTGGCAATTTGGGATTTAGCAGACCAAATTGTATTCTTATTGGTTAAACCAAAATAAAAAATAATGGTACAACATGACAAAATTTCATGCCGGCTGGGGCGTCGCCTGGTTAAACAAGGCCCCCATTGTTTTTACCAGGGAACCAGGGTGAACAGCGAAAAGTCAGTTACTGGAACAAATCTGAAAACAAACCCCAACTCAACATCACCAGAGTTAAATATCGGTACTATCAACGTAAGAAGCATGAATGGCAAAGAAATGGAGCTAGCTGAGGAATTAGATAAGCACCAGATCGACAGAATAGGGGTGACTGAAACAAAAAAGACCAAAACTGGTGAGATCTTTCTGAGCAATAAATACAAAATGTTATATTCAGGCAATGACAATCAAGGAAAAGAAGGAGTAGCCATAGTATTCAACACAAAATATGAGGCTAATCTTCTTGAATGGCAGTCAGTCTCAAGTAGAGTAATGTGGACAAATATGAGAATGGGGAACTGGACAATGAGACTTATTTGTGCCTATGGTCCCACAGAAGGTTCTACTAAGGTAGAAGTGGAGGAATATTTTGAAGCTGTAGAAAAAGCAACTGACACAATGAAAAAGAAAATGTTGGTCCTTGTTGGGGATCTAAATAGAGTAGGAAATGATTGTGAGACATACAAAAATATTTTGGGAAAATTTTGAGAAAAGAGCCAAGCTAATAATAATGGCAAATATCTGTTGGATTTCTGCTCAGGACATGGACTGGTTATTACTAACACCATGTTCCAACATAAAAATGTGCACAAATTCACATGGAGAGAAGAGGCTAGGAATAAGAAAAATCTCATTGACTATGTTATTGTTGATAGTGATGTTTTCTCCCTGGTGCAGGACACCAGAGTGTGGAGAGGATTTGAAATTGAAAGTGATCACTATTTAGTCTTGAGCAGGATAAAACTGAATTTCATATTGAAAAGAATAACATGTAAGAAAGTTTTAAAGCGAATAAAAGTTGAGCAGCTCTCAGATGTGAACTGTAGACTAAAATACACAAAGATTATTGAAGAAAAAATGAAAGAATTTGAGAACAGAAATCAAACCTTGGAGATTCAGTGGCAAACTCTGAAGAAAACATTGATTGATTCTGCCAGAGAGGCATGTGGTGAGGTTGTCTGCAAGGATAAAAAAAATCAGAACTCCCTGGTGGACACAAGAAGTTAAAGAGGCAGTGAAGGAAAAGAAGAAAGCATATCAAAAGTTCCTGTCAAATAAGTCAGCTTGTGCTGTTAGAGAATATAGAGACAAATGCAAGAATGCTAAACATTGTGTAAAACTAGATAAACAAAAGTCATGGGAGGACTTTGGCAAGAATATAGAAAATAAATATCAAGAAGGTGGCAAAATATTCTGGAAGTTGTTGAAGAAGCTTAGGAATGGAGGAAAGAGTGCTGTAAAAGGAGTTAGAGATGATGAAGGTGACATGAAAACGGGAGAAAAAGATATCCTTGAAGTATGGAGTAATTACTTTTTAAAGATCTATGCAAGTATACTTGAGAAAAGATTGAGAAGAATTGTGGAAGAAAAGCTGGATGAAGAACAAGCTGGATTCAGGCCAAATAGAGGCTGTCAGGATCAGATCTTCACTTTACGACAAATAGTCGAGAAAGCATGGGAATATAACAAAGATCTGTATTTAAGTTTTGTCGATTTGGAAAAGGCATATGTCAAGGTGCCAAGAGAGAAGCTATTCAATACGCTGCAGTTATATGGTGTCAATGGGGCATTATATCAATCAATACTTAGTCTTTATTTGAGTTGTAAGTCAGCAGTTAGAATTGAAGGAAGTACAGGAAGATGGTTTAATGTTAAATCTGGTGTGAGACAAGGATGTACATTATCCCCTCTGTTATTATCTATATGGATTACATTATGAAGGAAAGTGGTATTAAATATGATATCAAATTTGGAGATGTTAATGTCAGCTCTTTGCTTTATGCGGATGATGTTATACTTCTAAATAAATCCACTATAAGTCTGTAAGATTCTCTGACTAAATTGAATAGCTGTTGTAATAGATATGGTATGAAGGTCAGCAATAAAAAGACAAAGACAATGAAAATAGGCAGAATCATTGAAAATATCAACTGTGTTGTGAATGGAGAACCTGTGGAACAAGTAAAACATATCAGCTACTTAGCCACAATTTTTACTGAAGATGGTAAATTAAATATAGAAATAGACAACAGAATCAGCAAAGCTGGTATGGTGGGAAGTCAACTGAATAAATTCATATGGAATAAGAGAGAAATTAGTCGGAACACTAAATTAGCTGTATATACAAGACAGTGTTCAAACCAGTTTTAACTTATGGATCTGAGAGCTGGGTCAGAAGTAAAACACTTGACCAAAGACTAGAGACTGCAGATATGAGAGTCCTGAACAGATGGCATCAATGGCAATATCATATTAAAAACGAGGATATTAGGAAAGAACTTGACATTGTCAGCATCCAGGAATGCGTTAGCAGAGCTAATCTCAGATGGTATGGTCACTTAAACAGAATGAGCAAGGAAAGATTAGCAAAACAAGTGTTCTCTGCCAGGTTGGCAGCAAAACGACCCAGAGGAAGACCAAGATATAGGTGGATTGATGCGGTACAAAGTGCCTTAGATGATAGAAATATAAGATCTGATAATGTTGGAATCTTGACAAGTAACAGACTGATTTGGAGGAAAATTGTAGATAGGAAGTTAGTAATGATGTAATTTTTTTCATGTAGTACTATCATATTCTGTACACCCCTTGAGGGTACATGGCAGGAATTTGATGATGCAGCTATACTTTACATTAAAGTTCTTTGATTTTTTAAGAATTTTAATGTGCATTTTTCTTTACGACGAAACACGTATTCTTATCCTGCTCAACAATGTGGTACTACCACACTTCCTATTTCAAACCTGTACACTTGTATCAATTTGAATATTTTAGTACATAAGAAGTTTATTGCTTTGTGTATGCTTTCTATATAAATTTATACATTTTTATGTAAGAACAATTGCTAGTTAGCAATGAGTAGCCATGCCCTGTGCAGAAATCTAGTAGGTACATGTCGATATTAGTCCTGCCATTTACTATAAATTTTCCCAAAACAAATGTCTCAGATTCATCTCATATGCCACTGATTATATCTCTAACAAAAACTAGCTTTTTCTTTTTATATCAGCCCTTTCTAAATATGCAAAACATTTCTCTGCTTATTCCCTATTAGAACCTTCTATGGTTCTAGTAGAGGAAATGGTAGAGGAAATAAGTCTCGCTATCCCATTTTGAAATTTTATCTCAACGCGCTACTTGAAATGGACTCCATTTAAGAAGCTCATCTTCACTGTGTAGCATTGAATATGTTTGTTGTTCTTGGATACCACCACACTGTCAGATGTATTCTTTATGCAACTGCAGAAAATAGCCATGTGCTCTTATAATAAACAAAATATTACTATATTTAATATTATTGCCTTAACTGTACATAAAAAAATCCTTATAAAAAAAGTACTTATTTGCAGTATACATTACATTAAATCTTCAGAATATACTTTTGGAAATGTTATTTTAGATAGAAGATGATGTAAAGCCAAGTGCATCGAAACTAAAAAATTAACTATACATTTCAAAAACTGTGACAAGAAAAAAATAAGTCAGGAATGACTCAGGTAATCATTCAATGGCACATCTTTACAACAGCATTCTTGTAAACTGATACTATTCATTATTGTGGAAACTGAACCTAGAATATTCTAGTACATATTATATAACTCTGTTTTGCCTAATTTTGCCATTAAAAAAAAAAGTATGAATGAAAAATCAAAACTGAGATCAAATACCAAATCATTTTTGCCAGCATGGTTGTCTGAGTAGATAGTGAATTCTGCTATGGCACAGATGTTTTCTGAATATCTTTAAGTGGGAGATAAATTTGATCATCCCTACTAGAAGCTAGAACAGAATTATCCCTATCATTCTAATTATTTTGTCAAATTTTACCAATAAAAATAATTTAAGAACAAAATTAAGCTGAGCGGACATTTCATCATTTCATTCAAAATTGTCAAACTTCATTTAATTTCATCCTGACTGATTGGAGTTGTTCATTTATATACTTCTGAAATGCTTATCCAAATTTTGCACATACAGATGGTCTGATTAAATGAAAACTGAGATGGCTTAACAAAAATTTTGGAAAGATTTCAAATAACAAATTTCAATAAAAATCAATCCAATCAGTGCTCAGGAATAACTCATGTATGAAGGAACGAAGACAATGTAATAATTCAGAAATTTTGTGAAATGCATCTAAAAACAAATGACAGAGGTTTTATCATTTTACCTAAAATTACAGAGGTGTTACTATATTTCTGAATGGCACTCAAATAAGGAAAGTAGGCCATCTAAATATGAGAAATGAACTGAAATCCATTTAAACAATTTAAAGTTTGTTTAAAACATTATGGTTGTTTCCTTTTCAAACTAGTTTTGTTTTAAATTCTTGTTTTACACTTCAGTCACTTTAGTTATGTTTTGAAGACATTTCTTACTCTTATTTTTTCATATTGCAAGTTAATTGAAAAAAAATTCTTACCTTATTATCACCAGTAATGACAATAACACGAATTCCAGCATCACGACAACGAACAATTGCGTCAAGCACTTCTTTTCTGGGAGGATCCAGCATGCCCACAACACCAACAAAGGTCATGTCAACCTAAAGCAAGGGAAACTCACTTTATTGATAAACTGATAATACCAAATAAATAGATAAATTTGGTGTACAGCTGATTTTTAAATATTAGAACAGAAATAAACACACACAATCTTCATTCTTTAAAGCATAATAACATTACCATGATAATAAATGATTAGATTTAAAATGACAATATATAAAAAATCCTTGTGAAATTATGAATAATGAAAAAAAGTAGCTGATCTTGTACTTGAATATAATGCAAAATATTATTTGCTGGAAGTTGTTTGTTTAGTTCAGCAGATAAAATAGTTGAGTTACTGAGTAACCACTTTGCATGGGTATATCATACAAGTGATGTTAATGCTGTGACTGTTTTAGATTTTGCTAAGGCTTTTGACAGAATACAGCATGGGATACTATTGCATAAATTGGAGAATATGGGATTAGATTATAAACTATTGGCACAGATAAGAGGATGGCTGAATGACATATCAAAAAGTGGTAAATGGGGAGGAGGGGTACCTGTAAGATTCAAAGGTAACCAATGGTGTACCTCAACGATCAGACCTTGGGCCACTGTAGCAAAGATTGTAAATACAACTCATTATTACAATGATGAGTTGTAAATACAACTCATCATGGGAATAATTGCAATGCTGAAACCAACCTTGCCATGTAAAGATAAGGAAGTCATTTTGCCCCTTTACAAGGCCTTGATAAGACCTCACTCGGACTATTGCATGGGTCTGGTCTCCTGGTTTCCATGGTGATTCTGATATAGTGGAAAGAGTGCAAAGAGGAGTGTCATAAAATGATATCAAGATTGTGGAATACAGATTATGAAAACAGACTGAGAATTTTTAGGCTGCAGACACTAGCAAACAGAAAAAAGAGGTGGTGATATGATTAAGACTTACAAACTTCTAAAATGGTTATACAGAATTTCAGTAGATGGAATTTTTCATTTTATGGAGATGCGAGGGCATCCATGAAAGTTGAGAATGAATGCTGTCAGGAAGGGGGTTAGGGCTAGATCTTTCTCTCATACAGTAGTGTGATTGGAATGGATTGCCATTGGATGTTGTGTGTGTAAGTAGCATGAATGAATTCAAGAATAGGTATTACAGCTAGTGCAACTAGCATGGTCTCCCTCGAGTTCCTGACTCCCTGAAGGTCTCTCTTAATAATAATAATGTGACAGAGACTTATGTAAGACCTTCAGGGAGTCAGGAACTTGAGGGAGGCCATGCTATTTGCACTAGCTGTAATACCTGTTCTTGAATTCATTCATGAACAGGTATTACTGAACAGCAATGGATGAAATGAAAGGTCTTGAGATATTGAAGAATCTCAATGTGAATAGAGCTGTGGGATTAGATGAGCTTCCATTTTGCAGGAATGTGCAAGGGAACTGGCAATGCCTCTGAACTAGGCTGTTTAAATTTAAGTCTCAGGTCTAGTAGAGTTCCAAACGAGTAGAAAGAGGACAAAAATAATTCTCTGGAAGTAGGGAGGTTCTAAGACTGCAGTGGCAAATTATAGACCAATCAGTATCTCAGGAGTGGTGGTAAAAGTACTGGAAAAATTGGTTAAAAAGAGAATTCAAGTATTGGTGGATAGGAATATGATACTCTACGAGGGAACAGAATCCAGGTGACTAGAGGTGCACCACAAGGTTCAGTGCTAAGACCACTACTATTTAATTTGTACATAAATGATATAGGAAATATCCTGAAAGGAAATATTCAGTTGTTTGCTGATGATGCAAAATTATGTAGAGTAATAGTAAATCAAGGTGACGTGGAGAGCTTGCAGGATGATTTAAATAGGCTGTCAGTATGGGCAAAAGATAATGGATGTCAGTTTAATGTCGAGAAATTTAAAGTTATGCATTTTGGGATAAAGAGATAACAAGCCATGTATCACATTGATGAAACTGTGCTTCAGGAAATAGATAAAGGTAGGGATTTAGGGGTGATAGTAGAGTTGAAATTTAGAGAACATATTGCTAAGGTTGCTGAAAAGATTACTTGGCTAATGAAGAACACGCTAACAAGTAGAGTTAAGAAAGTTATTTCTCTTTTATAAGAGAAATAACTTCCTTTGATATGTCTGCTTCTGGGTTACTGAGCTTAGGTCTGGTCTCCTGTGTTTCATGGGGATGAGGGAGTGATTCAGAGGCGAATAACCAAGATGGCAAGTGGTCTGTGGAATGTTTCCTATGAGGATAAAATGAGGATGTGTGTGGACTGCAGAACTTTGGTTGATAGGAGAAAAAGAGGGGGTATGATAGAAACATTTAAGTTACTTAAAGGGTTTTATAGGATTGATGCAGGGGAAAGCCCTTGGTTAGAGGGAGCAAAACGAGGTCTTCCATGAAAGTCAAGTAAAAGTGTGATTAGTAGGGGCGTGAGGACTAGATTTTTCACTTGAAGAGTAATGAAGGAATGGAATGGGTTGCCAGAGTCAGCTGTTAGTGTTTTGTCTGTTAATGGGTTCAAGGAGAAGTATGATATTATGTAGATAATTTAGGTCTCCCACGATGAGTCTTCAGAGTCCATGGAGGTGCCTGTACAATAATAACAACCATAGTTTCCTCTTATATTTCCGTTTGATCCCTGTAATTCCTTTGCAAACATTATTAATGTGTAAATTATGCATTGTAAGTAAAATTCATGGATAAAGTATGTGAAATAGAAAATGTAACAGTCAATAGCGTGCTTTGTCACTGACTTATGATGGGCTAAGCCAAACTTTTCTGTTTTGTGATAACACTGCCAATATATATATATTTGTTTTCTTCAATGCAAAACTCCAGCATGCCTGACCTATGTAGGCTAGACCACAGGAACATGGGATCATATAAACAATGAGATGCTTGAAAAGAGGAACACTATCCTTTGGAAATCTATGGAGGCCAGGAACTGTGTGGATCAGCTTGTACACTACTTACTCTAATGTTATGATCCTTGAGCAGGTAGCAATCCAGATGGACAGATTACCAATATATGGGATAGAAATTGAATCCCTATTGGATATCTTAATTGTGTCAAGGAAGATTATTATTATTATTATTATTACTTAACACCTCCAGGGAGTCCAAAGACTTATCTAGGGAGGGAACCTACTCTACACCTCTCCACCAACTACAACTAACCGCAACTATACCAATACCGCCTACCACCACCACTAGTATTTCCACAGACAATCATAAATATCCATGCCATTGGCAGGATTCGAACCCACAGCCTTTTGGCTGGAGAGCGGATAAGCTAACCACTCGGCCAACCAGGTTGGCTGTTTGACTGTGTTTTCAGAGCATCCATAAGAACAAAAAGATGGAGAAAGGTTAAAAATTCAGAAAGTCTTAATGGAAAACATTATCCGATTTTTTTTTTTTTTTTTTTTGTGTGTGAACAAACATCCAAAAAAGGTAGTCTGTCTTCATTCTCCATCTCTAATGTGAAATGAACAGAACTGTAAAGCAAATAAGTCATGCTTCTAAACTATAAAAATATCAACACACCTCCACTACATGATAGATAAGCATGTGGGGACTGTCAAGTGGTCTATAAAGACCATTGTTCCATCAAAGTATAGTTATACTGAAGGCAAATGTTCACACGGTCTGGTAACATCCAGTGAGAAGAGATCTTTAATTATATCTCAGGCTAGCAAAGATGTCCGATAGCAAGATATCAACATTTGACAGTTTCTGAATAAAATGGGCAAAATTCTTGTAAGTCTCTCATGTGACCTTACAATAGTCCAGCAAGATGTTGGATAACAAATCAGTAAGTTGATGCCACCACCAACTGGTCTTAAAGGAAAGCCCATTTCCAAACAATTCATTTTCAAATTCAAAAGCAATTTGTTTGTATTTTCATGCATAGTTTACATATTATCATGATTGATTGAAAGGTAAGTGGATGGAGGAGTCTACAAGCATGAAAGATATTTTTGAACTATACTCGGTGGTGGTGACATGATAACTGTTGCACCTCCCTTGTCAACCTTATGGATAATGATATTTTGGCTTCTTAACAAAGCATAGACTTTTCCAGACTGGTAGTATTGATCCTAGATACTAAAGAAGAAAGGAGAAGAGCAACGCTTTTGACCCAATTACATTCACAGAATCTAGCAGAAGATGAATGGTTTTTCCACATTGTACAACACTGCCAATTTTTGGAATAAAGCAGGAGTAATTGCAAAGCTAAAATCCCTTTAAGATTGAAGCTTCCAAACTATCTCAAGGATTCACTTTAGTGAGTACGGACATGGCAAACTCGAGGTACCTGATGCTGGACCATGCCTTACTTCATGTAATATACATCTGTAATATTATCTGTAGACTGTTCCCTCAACTTCTTTCTTCTCTTCTTGCTCTCCAATGCTATTAGTATTCAAAGGCTAGGGAGTGAATCTTTCCTATTTTGCTACGTCATTTCATCTTATGCAGCCACCGAAAGGGACAAGTTAGCTCCAATAGGTGAAGGTCCCAGGCCCAGATAAATGGCAAGGGTTGATATCGGGAAGGGCATCCAGTCGTAAAACTTCACTGCCAGCTCTAGCTATGATCAAATAAGTCAAGAAAGTGATACTAGGGCGTACCTCTTAGACAATGCGCAGCTACATCGCCTTACAGCTGCGAGAAGTGGACGAGAGCTATCGCATCAAGGCTGGATGCGGTTAAACGAGTGAGCCAGCAGGTGGAGAGAATGTTGCAGAATGGGAACATTGAATATTGGAAGCATGACTGCAAGGGGAGGAGAGGTGACAGATATGATGAGGAAGAGGAAGTTGGACATTTTGTGCATGCAGGAGACAAGGTGGAAGGGGGAAAAGGAGAAGGAACTGGGAAACAGGTATACACTGTTCTACTCTGGAACGAATAAAGAGGGAAGAAATGGTGTCGGAATTGTGGTGGTGTGTGTGTGGCAGAATGAAGGGCAAAGTACTGGAAGAGGGTAGGAGGAACGACAGGATTATGCGAATGAAGCTGGGTCTTGGAGAAGAGCAAGTGGTTGTTTTATGTGCATATGCCCTGCAAGTTGGCTGTACAGCAGAGGAGAAAGATGAGTTCTGGAACATGCTAGATGAAAAAATGAGGGAACTGTAAGAAAACAAGATGGTGATTGCAGAGGAGACTTGAATGGACACACAGGAAGACAGAACCGGGACTATGAAAGGGTGCATGGTGGCCATGGAGAGGGAATGATGAACCAGGAAGGAGAGAGGATTGTGGACTTCACGGTAGCGTTTGATCTGGCAATTGTGAACTCATTTTTTTGCAAGAGGGAAGAACATTTGATAACATTTAGAAGTGGTAACAACAGTTCACTACATTTTGACTAGAAGGAAACATCTTAAGGAAGTAACAAATTGTAAGGTAATTCCAACAGATCAAGTGGCACAGCAACACCAGCTGCTGTGTGCAGATTTTAAAATAAGGTCGAAGATAAGAACCTTTGGAAGCCATGGGATGAAGACAATTAAGTGGTTTCGATTACAAGAAGAGTGTGAGAGGAACCTTTTTAAAGAGAAGGTGTTAGAGAGGATTTCAGATGGACTAAAAAGTGTAGAATTTTGGTGGAGACATAATTCAAAAGCAATTCTGAGCTGTGCAATTGAGGTGCTTGGTGAAACATCTGGAAAGATTAGAGAGCAAAGGAGGGTTGGTGGGGGAATAATAATGTACAAGACACGGTGATGCCTAAGAGGAAGGCAAAGCAGAAGGGAGGAGTCAAGAATGAGAGGACAGAGAAGAGTACAGAGAGAGAGAAGCCAAGAGAGTTGTTGTGCAGGCAGAGGCCATGGCATATCAAGATCGTTATGATCAATTAGAAACAAAGGAAGGACAGAGAAAAATTTATCGATGGGCAAAATGTAGAAATGAGGCATCAAAGGACATCGTACATGTGAGGCAGATCAAAGACTGGAGGAAGAGCATTAAGGAGGGATGTGAATATAAGAAACAGATGGAGAATATATTTTGAAGGGCTTTTGAATGAGGACTCACAGAAAAGATGGGCAGCCTTATGAGAGGATGGTGCAGAACACCAGCAGAGTGGAAGTGAAGGAGGTCGTAAAGAGTATGAAGAATGGAAAATTGGTGGGCCCTAACAGGATCGCATTGGAGGCATGGAAGGCACTGGAGGAAGAAGGAAGTGACCAGTTCATAAAAGTTTGCCAACTGGAAAATATACCCAAGGAGTGGAGGAAAGTACTCTTGTCTTCATCTGCAAGGGTAAAGAGGATGCACAAGACTAAGAATTACAGAGGAATAAAGTTCATGTCCCACACAATGAAAATCCTAGAAAGGGTTCTTGATGGAAGACTGAGGAAGGAGGTGGAGATTGCAAAGAAGCAATTTGGCTTCATGCCTAGTTGATCGACGACAGATGCTATCTTTGGGCTATGGCAGATGATGGAAAAGTTTTCGAGAGAAACAACGGGAGCTACATCTGGTGTTTATTGATCTGGAGAAAGCATATGATAGAGTGCCAAGACAAGAAGTCTGAAAGTGTCTGAAGGAGAAGAAGGTACCGGAGAAATATGTCAGGTTGGTGCAGGAAATGTACAGAAACGTGAAGACAAGAGTTTGGACCTGCCTGGGAGAGACAAAGTTTTCAAGTGACAGTTGGCTTGCATCAAAGGTCAGCATTAAGTCCCATTAAGTCCATTCCTGTTTAATATTGTGATGGAGGTGGTAATGGAGGAGGTGAGAGAAGACGTACCTTGGACAATGTTTTATGCAGATGACATCATGCTGTGTGCAGAATCAAAAGAAGAAGTGGCAGCTAAACTGGAAAGATGGAGGAAAGTACTGGAAGAGAGAGGTATGAGACTGAGCATATGTGTTGATGGCAGCCAGAAGACAGATCTGGAGCTGGCAGGAAATGTCATCAGGAACGTTAGGGACTTTAGATACTTAAGTTCGACAGTGAGAGGCTGAGAAGGAAGTGAGATACAGGATACAAGTTGGATGGAGGAACTGGAAAGAGATGACTGGAGTGCTATGCGATAAGAGGGTGCCGATCAATCTAAAAGGCAAAATCTACAGGACAGTAGTGAGACCAGCTGTGATGTATGCTATGGAAACTGTGGCCCTGAGGAAAAATAACACCAGCAGGATGGAGGTAGTGGAGATGAGAATGCTTAGGTGGATGTGCAGTGTGACCAGAAAGGATTGTCTGAGAAATGACTATGGAAGGGGAACAGTGAAAGTTACGAAATGAGAGCAAAGATACAGGAGGCAAGACTGAGATGGTCTGGTCATGTGATGAGGAGAGAGGACAAGTATGTGGGAAGAAAGAAGAGATGGAGGAAGCTGGTAGAGGAGACTCACTAAAACAGCAATCCTACTTAAGTGGGACAAGCTGCAGAAGAAGATTGAAGCTTCTTAACATGTCAGAGTACTTTGACAGATTAATAATAATTTGTCACCAGGAAGATTTTTGTGCAAAGTGCATAAATTTACTAATAACAATGAATTGATGACAATTTTCAAATGCCCACAATTCTAGCTTATTCAAATCATACTGCAAGACTATCGCATGTCAGTTGTGTTCCTGACTAATCCTGTCTATCCTCTGCTTGCTTTTTTGCTTTCTCCATCTGCCACTCCATCTTCATATCTTACCAATGCCTCTCTATTATCACTCTTTGACTTTTACCAGTTCCCTCATGATTTGTTTAATAAGTTTAGTTCATATATTTCCAAAGTTAATTCATACTCAATGTCTCCATTAGTTTCCAAAATGGCATGATTCTGTTCATTTTGCAAGCCTCCTTTGTTCATTCTTCCACCAGCATTCCTCTTTATTGATGTTCTGTTGTTCTTGTGAGGCTCTGACATCATTTTACAGTACTATTTTAATATTTCAATATTCCAACAAAATATCAAGAAATATATTGAATGCTATAAACACACAAAAATCAGCAATAGTATGCTATAAAAAATTAATTATTCATATGATTTGCAAATGAAAGGTCACCAGACCTATAGCACATCAGAGTAGAGTGAGGAAGAAGAAATTAGTTTGCATTTTTTGATAGTTTAAAGTAGTTTGGGGGGAAGACAGAGTGAGGGAGACTGTACCAGAGTACAGAGGTAGATGGAATGAAAGAGGAAGAGAAGTTGTTTCTGTAAGTACGAAGGAGAAAGGTAAATAGATGTTGACCAGCAACTGCTCTTGTTCTTACAATTTTTGAAGTAAAATTTTTGAAGAGTGTTAGTGGCCAATTTAACAGAATAATGACCATGAAAGGACCTGCAGAAGAGGAATACAGCAGAAAATATTTGTGAAAAGGAACTTTTAATTCTGTGAGAGAGAGAGAGAGATTATTGATTAATCTGATTGTCCTCTTCTGAATAGCATCAAGAAATGCTAGTGATAATTTGGGTGCACAATCCCAAATGTGTGTGCAGCACTATATCTTCACCTGTAATGTAATGTGATGAACATAACATAGTATACAAGGTTCTCATACTTGCTGTATTGCACCAGTGAAATAACTCTTTCCAAACTAAATTTTGGAAAGTGGTGGGTAGCCAATCTCTAAACTTTGTTATCAGATAGCTATGAATTCATAACTATCTCATGACGTTGTCTGAAATAGCTGATTTTTCATCAGCTGTATAATCAGCTGATTTTTCTGAGATATGAGGTTCGAAAAAAGCATCTGGAAGGAATAACCATACTTGTCTGTGCAAGAGATTGACTAACTTGGGAAGAGAGAGAAAAAAAAAAGAAACCATCCTTTGCTTGAATGCAGGAATTGTGTCCACTGAATGGTCATGACACTAATTCTATAAAATTAAATTTTATACATTATTAAAAATTATAACAGAACTTGCCTCATATGTTGCAAATTTAGTAGAGTCACACAGATCCATTTCTTCAATTTTAAAAGGGTTATCCATAGTTGCAAGAGCTAAGCAACGCAATGTATCACGTCCAGTACCATAACCACGTGTTACTTCTAAAATACGTTCCTTCATGTCATGAGTTAGAGGAAGCTTCTGATTGCCAAGCCGTAGATGTGTGCACCTCTCCAGAACACCTTCAGGAGCACCCTTAGTATTTAAAAGTGTTTAATTCAAAAATTTGGAATAACAATTTGTAAAAATAAATAAATAAACCATTTCACTATATTAGTAAACTGTATAAAATTAAAATTTAAAACTATTAAAATATTTTTTTTTGTACAGTGAACACTCTTTCTAGATTAAACTCTAAAAATTAACTGCAGACCTGGTTGGCCAAACAGACAGTTCATGTGCTCTCCAACCAATGCAGGCTGCAGATTTGAATCCCACTGTGACAGAAAAGCTTGTGAATATCATTAGGGGGCACATAAATTTCACTTTCTAGTGTGAAACCACAAAGCTGCTAACTGATGATTTTGTTGAAAAAATTTCACAGTAGGCTAGAGTAGGATATCCAAATTGCCTAATCCTTAGCTCACCCACAGTACTAATACTAATGTACTATACACTTTATAGTGCTATAAACTACAATAATAGTATCGTAATTTACTTTGCAATAGTATAACATTTAATGGATGGGATTCACATTAAAATATAACTACTGCTGTGTTAACTGATTATACAACTCCAATATTATTCAAAAACTTTCATTTCCAATTGATTTCAAAACTAAAAATTTTATTAAGTTTATTACTTAATAACTCATAACTTAATAAATTTACTATAAATTAGGAAGGGAGAGTTAAATTTATGGTTGTAGTAATTAAAACTAGAGACCAATATATTATGTTTTAATTCTGTGTGTCCTGGCTGATTTGCATGATGGCAAACCCTGCCAACTCCATATGTAACTAGCTAACTCAATCTTCATCCCAAATATTCTAATAAAGGTTCTTTATATCCTAGACAGGATCAAACTGCAGGTTTTTCCAACCAAAAGGCATCATCCATACTTACTGAGATATGAAAGCTCTTGATATGTGTGTGTGTGTGTGTGTGTGTGTGTGTGTGTGTGTGTGTGTTATCCAGAATAGTTAACCCAAAGCTAGAATTTCTGATGACAACTTGTTGCTTCAAGATTTCTATAATCTCTTTTGACCTTTACATCAAATTCCCATCTTGGAATGCTAAAGCAATATAACTTGATTAAAGTAAACGTCTTTGTTCATAAGCTGTCTAGATATTTCTTTAATTGTAGTGATAAAGCTTGTATAGCCCAATTGAGCAAGGATGATTTCCTCTTATATCCCACCAATTTTGCAACTGAGGACTACTTTTTACTATATAATTACTCCTCCCCCCCCCTTTCCTCAGGAGATCATCATTGATAATGACTATCTGAATAAAGCCTTGGTAAGAAAGACTAATCATCTATCTTTTAGATTAGATGATGGTGGAAGTTGATCTTTCCCATCTGCATTTGTTTCTCATGTGTACTTGTTAAAGAATCGTCGTTTTTCCAGATGGGTGACCAAGAGTCTGCACTTCGCAGCAAATAGATTGCTGCTTGTGCAAGTCTTAATTACAGATGATTTTTCATTAGCATCCTGTTTATTCAAGGCCTGAGTCAGCTTGAAAAATAGTACTATATTTGGTCTGCAGTGCAGTGTTTCTCAGATAATTTAATCCTTAGCCAATCCATAGTATTAATGCCGAAAATTGTAACATTTTGTGGGTGAGTCACATTAAAAAACTATTTTCCATAATAAATTTAGTTTAATCCTTTATCCAAGTGTAAGCAAACAAAGTTGGCGCCTGAAGTATCTCAGGACTGAGGCAACTCGTGGTAAAGGTGGACAGCTCTCATCACTCCTTGTCTCGGTATCTCCCATAATGCAAAGCACATCTCCTTGCAGACATGTATAATGCTATGCATTAAGGGAAAGGCCACTACCCAGACCAGTTTCGACCTTTATTGAGGTCTCATCAGTGGGAGCCACACCCAGAGGTGATGATACCAAGGTGGAAGCAATAGAGAAGTCATATTTACCTATACGAGATGCCAAAAGGTGTCTTATCTTATTATTAAATTACTAAATAATTATTAAATTATTAACCCTTTAACTGCTGACTTTATATTCTACTGACATGGTCCGATGTGTGAATTAATTTTGCAAAAAATTTATAAATAAAATCAATTAAAATTCTTACTGAAGTAAGAAGTCCGGACAGCATCATACATTCTTGATATACACTTGTTCGCTCACAAAAATGGCAATAATAGTGTTTTATAAAATTTGCATAATCAAGGGATGTCCCACTTGATTATGCAAATTACACACATTAATTTATGTAGAATCACTAGGATCTTCATCTGAAGTACACAATTCACTTAACTTGGGCAATTCTTCTCCCGACTCATTCGTTGTTAACAATTCATTAATTTGATCATCAGTAAGATAACGTGGATATTTACTGGTAGACGCTATATTGTGACATCCCGGAAATCCCTGCAGTCACGTGGTTTATGCATCGTGCTGCATATTATTATTATTATTATTTGTGACACCTCCAAGGAGTCCGAAGACTCATCACGGGAGGACACCTACTGTACAACTCTCAGTCTCCACCCGAACCTCAACTACCGATCATCCACATTAACGCCATCTACCAGCCTCCACCACAACTAGTATTTTTCATCTGTAAGTTGCGTGTGTTCTAAAGTGCCAATTTGTCTGTATGCGGGCTGAAAAACCCAACTTTCAGGGAGAAAAAACACTGCTACCTCCATATGAGATCGGGTAACTCACCTTCGATTGAAAAAGTCCATATATAAAGATTCCTCCCGTCATGAAGAGAATCGAACTTAGGCCTTTTGCAATCGAAGGGCGCAATGTACTGTCGTTCTTCCAATTGCACGGAGGCACTTAATATGACTATTTGCACCAGTTCAAATTTTTCTCTTTAGATGTCATACAAGGACAGAAACCCAAATCAAATAAATTTCAATTCGTTGGCAATAGATGGAGGAACCTACCAGCGAAGTTTGAATATCTTATGACGATTCTTTCCATATTAAAAAACTGTCTGAATATGGGAGGTGCACCATATTCAGACAATTTCAAATCGAGTTAATACGATCGTAGCAAGGTCACCTTTTTTTTTTCCACGCTCGAGTTAACTCAACCATAGCAGTTAAAGGGTTAAACAAAGTTTGTGCCTTTGTTTGACCCAAAGGCACAAACTTTGTTTGCTTACACTTGGATAAAGGATTAAACTAAATTTATTATAGTCTAACCAAGTAGGGGAAAAAACCTTCCAACATCTTTCTCTAAATCCAGAGTAATTTAATAATAAGGAGAAAACCTTATTATTAAATTAAGGAAAGGTAAATAAGTCATATTTACTTATACGAGTTACCTTTTGGCAACTCGTATAGGTAAATATGACTTCTCCATTGCTTCCACCTTGGTATCATCACCTCTGGGTCTGGCTCCCACTGACGAGACCTCAATAAAGGTTGAAACAGGTCTGGGTAGTGGCCCTTCCCTTAATGTATAGCATTATACATGTCTGCAAGGAGATGTGTTTTGCATCATAGGAGATACTAAGACAAGGAGTGATGAGAGCTTGGTCCACCTTTACCACGAGTTGCCTCAGTCCTGAAGATACTTCAGGCGCAAACTTTGTTTGCTTACACTTGGATAAAGAATTAAACTAAATTTATTATAGTCTAACCAAGTGGAAAGAAACTTCCAACTATTTTCTATTTCTATACATGAACAAAATGGCATTGCAGCAAAGGTTAGGCTGAATTCTATGATGGTGTGCAATGGACAGACAGGAAGATCTATTAAGATCAGTCTTGGAGGCGAGAGAAAAAAAATACATTCATTACCATTATTATAGCAAGTCTGGACTGGCATGTGTGCATGCACGCACATACATACATACACACACACGCGCGCACACACACATGGTGGAAGAAAACCAATGGCGCTATGAAGCATTCTCCTAACTTGAACAAGTATGGACATTCATTTGTCAAAATTTTGGGAGACTTATCTTAAGATCAACTGCTACATAGCTGTACTTCTTTTTTACATTAGAGGATTCCAATTAGACTTTAGATTTTTGTACATTACAATTTGAATTGTTTTACTTACTCATGTTTGCATGTTAAATGGAACATGTAATGTTCCATTTAACATGCATCAGCTCTGAAGATGCTGGTTTGAAATCCAGTGAAATATAAGCCAGTTAATAAACATCTTTTTTTATAACTTATAACTTAGTTGGTCTGGTGTTGTAATACTGTTAAAATAAGTTATGAACACTTTTCTTGTAAAGAAATTTCAGAATAGCTGAACAATTTTAGTATTAAAGTTGATGATTCAAATGATTCTGTTGAATCATTGTTGAAAAAAAAAAGGGGTGGGGGGGCAAGAAACATTTTTTTTGCATATTCTATATAAAAATATCATCTATATATCTTTACAACAGCAACATAAAGAGACAATTTAAATAATTTTATTAAAAACAAACTGATCCTCATTGCATGCCAATCATAAATGCTTACTATTAATTTTTTCTTTTGTCCCAATTAATCCTAAGCAGATGCTCACATTACTTGTTTTATACAATAATACTAATACAGTAATACAAATATATATGAAAATAATCAAATACAAATAAAATTAAATCACGAGCTATCATATATGAGAGAGATAAACCAAGGGGTCCGACAGGGATGTCCCCTCTCAGCAACTCTTTTTAATATCTACTTAAACGAAATAAAAATAAAATGGAATAAAAGTTTACATCAAGGAATTAAACTTTCTCCTACATTGAACTTAAATACTGTCCTTTTTGCCGACGACCAAATAATAATTACGAATTCTGAAGATTACAGAAAGCTATTTTAGATCTAAATGAGATAGCCAAAGATTATGGTATAATAATATCAACAGAAAAATCACATTTCGTATGATCACATACGAAAATGTAAAAGATATAAACGTAAAAATTGCAAAATATTTAAAAATAACAGGTGAAATTAACTCTATATTTAAACCAAACCTAGTTCAAAAACAAACCAGACTAAAAGTATACAATACATTAGCCCTACCAGTCTTAATGTTTGGAAGCGAAATCTGGACAATAAAACAAAAAGACAAACAAAGATTAATAACAGCAGAAATGAAATTTATGAGAAAAACTGCAAAAGTATACCCTATTTGATCACAAAAAAAACTAAGAAATTATGAAAGAATTAAACCAAGAACCAGTAACAGAAAAAATTAAAATATATAAACATAAATGGATGGAACATGTTCAAAGAATGAAAATAGAAAGATTACCAAAACAAGCCTTAAAGTAAAAGCCATTAGGGAAAAGAAAACCAGGACGTCCTCTTAAACGATTCAACGATGACTTCTAAGGCCGGAACAGGCGATGCTAGGCCTAAATCCTTGATACGCATGATGATGATGATGATGATGATACAGCAATACTCACAAACTTACCAGAGTAGTGAGTTTGTGACATATGCTATAACATGTCAAGAGAAAAATATACTATGTATCTGCTCATAAATGTTGATGTTTTCTTTGAGTTGATTTATTTAAAAGTCATTATTTATAAATACTTTATAAGAACACAAAATATTTCTTGTTCGACAACAAAAATGTTTAGATATAATAATATAAACATTATTTATCGAAGATCTATACCACACCGCTCATACAAAAATCCCTCAAAAATGTTTATGGATGTTACTAGAATCAAGCCTCTTGATGGTTCTAAACATGTGAACCAGATATGTTCAATTCTCCTTTGAACAACGCTGTTTTATATACAAATAGCTCAAGATAGCAAATAATACTGAAAATTCTGCATTCACTAGTGCATTATAATAATATGAGATGGGGTACCAGTCTAAATCTTCTGATGACATCCAGAGGAAAATCCAAATAAATATTTAAATTGGAAAATATAAATGCAAATGTGGTAAAAACTTGAAAATTCAGTAAAAATTTTTATTTAAAAAACAAAAATTGAAATTAAATATTAAAAAAATAACAAATTGCTTAGGTGCCATAATGCTCTGGTCATGTGTTTTTTTTTTCCATTATTTTTTGATAATCTAATAGACAATAATGAATGTTTTTAACAAGGCATTAAAACAAATCCACATTGCACAATCGCATAAAGAGGAAGCCTACAATATTGTTTGAAAAAACACTGCCAAAAGAAGAGATTCCACATGAAATAATAGTTAATAATTCTGATCATTAAATACAAAAAACAAATCAATTAAATGAGAAAAGGTTGATTAGCTGTCCATAGTGAAGGAAATGACACGCTACTTAAATAAAATAGAATGGAAAAGCAAGAAACATTCTGAGGACATTCATCACCAGACATGAATATATTCAGTAATTCAAAACATTAAAAGGAGGGGGGGGGGAATCAAAGCTGCAATTAAACCATAGCAAGCAATAAATGACAAACTACAGTTAACTCTCGCCATACTAAACTCCTGAAGATCAAAGGAATTGTCAGTTATAGTGGATAGCTTGTGGTTGTGAATTTCTTTTACCATAGCACTGTACCTATGGAGCTTTGGTCAAGACTTTTCAATAGCTTGTTATGATGCTGTTTACTATAGTGAGAGTTGACTGTACACTCAAAACTACACATAATGTGTTAAACTTTTAAGGAAATATATTAAAATGCACTTTATAATGAAAATACATTTGTTGTCAGTGGTATGTGGTCAACGCCTTTACCTTGCAAAACAACTTTGGTCCAGATCCCAGGCGAGAAACTTTGGTAGGAACACAATAACTGCTCATAGATTTTCTGTCTCTTGAAAACTCCAAAGTAAATTCTTTCTTCCACATACTCTGAATACCATGATTAACAACTAATGCAGCATCTCGTCTAGATTTGCCAGATTTATCAAAGTTCCATGGGTTCATTTTCTCTGCTAAAACAATCAGTGCAGTTTCTGTGGCTTCTCCTACTTTTTCAAAGGCTTGCTTATACTGTAAAGAAAAAAAAAACCCTTTATGGCCTATATAGATTATGATGTATAAAGAACACATCAATATGTTGACATGCTTTTAATCTTGCAACTTTAGCAAACAGTTTGAACAAAAGCAACATAATGCGAAAGTGTTGTTTCACTTTAGATTAATATTAACTTATAAAAAATCTGTCTCTTAGAGCTTGCAAGTTATCGAATGCAGACTGAAAATGCATAACTGAAGAGAATTATAACAATCTAATGTCCATATATAAGGAAATGAGCCGCACAAGGAAAAATATTCATTTAAATGAAATTTATTATGATTACTATAATTATTACATGACATTTCCAAGAGAGGGTGCCCTACTCCACAAAACTCAATGCTAATAATACTACTTAATCCTCCATCTACACACAATGCTACTCTTTACTCACAACTACACATATTGACATTATACTTGACAAGAAATCATTATTCTTGTTTAATCCTGTATCAAAGTGTAACAAAGTTTGCATGTGAAATATCTTCATGCCTAGGCTACTTGTACACAGAGGCTGTTGACTTCACATCAGTTGCCTTAATATCCGTTGATGCAAAGCACTCCTGTTCCATTGTGTATGCTGCTATGCATTAAGGGAAGGGATTACTTGCAAGACCACTTTCAGCCTTTATTGAGGTCTCTTCAGTGGGAGCCAGACCCAGGATAACACCAAGGCTGAATTAATGCAAAGTCATATTTTCCATATAAAAGTATATCAAAAGATGTATCACCATATTAAAATACACTGAATGGCCACTTTATTAGAAACAGCATTTAATGAGTGAGACCCGCCCCCCCCTTTATTTTTTACTGCCTTGAGAACAGCTTGCATTCTCTGTGGCATTGACTCGATTTAGCATCTAAAACATTCTTCTGGGATGTTTGTCCATACTGTCAATTGTATTGTGCAATTGTTGAAGATTGGATGGGGGCATTGCTACTGTAAACTGCTTGTTTCACCTCATCCCAGAGATACACTTTTGGGTTGAGGTCTGAGGACTGAACTAGCAACCGAAGTAAAGGAAATTCACTGTCATGTTCCTTGAACCAATTCAACATACTAAGCAGTCTGTGACATGGTGCACTGTCTTGCTGAAAGTACCCATTTGATAATGAGTAAACTGTAGCCAAACATGATCAGCAATGATGTTAAGATAGGCTGTGGCATTCAGCTGGTGTTCGACTGGTATCAGGGAGGACCTAATGTGTACCAAGAAAACATTTTCCACACCATTATACCCCTGCCAAAAGTCTGAGCTGTTGCTACTCGGCAGGAAGGGTCCATGGCCTCATGTTGCTACTGCTGTATTCTGGTTCTGCCATCAGCATGATATAGTACAAACTGGGACCTCGTCAGACCAGGAGACATTTTTCCAGGTGTCACCAGTGTTTGGTGTTGGTGATCACATTCTCACTGAGGCTGCATCTTCTTGTTCTTAGTCGACAGCATTGGGAGCCAGGATAGTCATCTACTCCCGTACTCCATTCGTGACAGTGTGGTGAACTGTGCACTCTGAGATGATGTTCTGAACACCAGTTTTTGTGCTCTGTTGTGATTCGACTGGTCGTGGCCCTTCTGCACATTTCACAATCCTTACTATTCTTCTCTGACAGTGCAACAAACAGCTGTGTCCATCCACAGACCACTGGCTTGAAGATGTCTGGTTATTACACTATTAATAAGTCTGATGAGGTCCCAGTTTGTACTATATCATGCTGATGGCAGAACCAGAATTCAAAAGTAGCAACATAAGGCCATGGACTGTTGTGCACAAAAAAAGCTCAGAAGAGTAAACCAGCAATGTCTGGTGCCAACAATCATACAATGCAGTCACACCTTTATCTATTCTGATGCATCAAACACAAAAAACAGAACCATTGGATGCCTTTCTGTCCGATTTATATAGCAAGCTACAGCCACATGACTTGACATCTTTAGGAACAGTATTTTCCTAAATGGGGAAAGTGGCCACTCAGTGTATTATGGATCAAAAGATTGTTGTGTAATTTTTTTTTTTTTTAATGGTAAAAGCAAATTATTTTTTACACCCTTAATGCATAGCAATATACAAACCTGAAAAGAGGTGTGCTTCGCATTATGGAATACTAACAATTGATGTGAAGTTTAACAGCATGCATATATATATATATATATATATATATATATATATATATATATATGTGTGTGTGTGTGTGTGTGTGTGTGTGTGTGTGTGTATGTGTGTGTGTACACACACGCAGTCTTAGTTAGGAAGATACTTCGCATACAAACTTTGTTTGCTTATACTTGGATAAAGGATTAAACAATATAATTTCTTGTTAAGTATAATTTATATATTTATATATAATTTAATTATATTTTTGTCTGCTCCCGTAATCCATTCGTGACAGCGTGGTGAACTGTGCACTCTGAGATGATGTTCTGAACACCAGTTTTTGTGCTGTTGTGATTCTCTGTTGCGAGTGTTATTTTTGTCAATTTGTCTGTATAGGGGGATGAAAAACTCTGAGTATCTGGGAGGGGAAACTATCTCCATGTAAGTCAGCTAACTCACTTTCAATTGGAAAAAATAAATAAATACAATTTAAACATTCCTCTCATTGTGGCAAGAATTGAACTCGGGTCTTTCCCAATTGAAGGGCACAACGTTGTGTAAAATTTGCAGCTGGTCATAAAAACATGCAATGAACTGTTGAATTTCATACAAAAGGTATGAAATCTAGTGGCAGAAACTATTAACCTAATTAAAAAAAAAAAAATTAAAAAAAAAAAAATTAATAAACTACAAAATTTTCAATTCTGTAACAAAACCCTTTTCAGTGTTATATAAATTAAGTGGATATTAAATCCAACATCATTTCAAAGCCGAATACAGAAACTATAAAAGTTTCGTGCAAAAACTGACCAGAGAGCTTGCGGGAATACACCGCTGCCATACTACGAGTTGTCCTAGCCAAACTTAATAGGAAAAGCACGAATGCTAAAAGCACCCATATGTTGCCTTTTATTGGTCCATTTTGATAGGTTTCACAAGTCCCACAAGCTCTCTGGTCAATTTTCACACAAAACTTTTATAGTTTCTGTATTCAGCTTTGAAATGATGTTGGATTTAATATCCACTTAATTTATATAATTTTGCATCGCCAAAATGAAGCCTTCCACTCTTTATTTTAGTAAACCCATTTCGGTGTTATTAAATTCTCCTCTGTTGCTAATTTTGTTGAGTATACAACACAATACAAATGACTATATTTTCCTCCCATGTACTCTGAAATAATGTATGGAAGGAAAATTCTTGATTTTTATTTTCAAGTTCCTTACTTTTGCATTTTTCTTTCTATGTATTCCAAAAGAATCCCAATGCATAAAATATCACATTATAGACTATGTTTTATTTAATTCTATATGATTAAATATGATTAACTATGGTTATTTATATTAATAATGGATGGATAAGACCAAAAAAACTTTGTTATGCTTTCTAATTTTTCTTTTTAATTTTGAAAGTACTACAATGTGGCTATTCTTGATTTTTAATTTCAAGTTCTTTACTTCTGTATTTTTTCTTTCTTGTTTCATCCATTATTCCAAAATAAACCTAAAATGCTAATCAGCTACTAGAATCACCTGTCCATTCATCTGTGCAAATAACGACACTAATGAAGTTTGGTATTTTGGATTGTTACAAAAATTTTATTAATTAATTTCAATAGCAACTTAACTAAACTTTCAGTACAAAAATTATGCAAACTGATGAAACTTACTGCAATCATATTGTACAAAAATCCAATAACTGCTCAGTAAATTTACGTTTTATTCTGACAAATAAAGATTAGGATTAATCTTTATTGGTTTATTTTATAATATCTTATCTCTTTCACTTAGTTGGTTTGTGAACCAAACAGTTGCACTTATTTCATATATTAAATTTCATTCCATTCATTATCAAATCTTTTTTTTTTTTTTCATTAAAAAAAAATACCAATTCACTGAAATACAAAGTAATCTAATTTAGTCATTTGTTTCCTTAATCTAGTACATAAAGTAGTATTGAATGTATTACTTTATATTTAATCTGATAATTACACTATTTAAATTAAGGGGATATTAAATCCCACATTGTTTTAAAACCGAATAAGAAACTCAAAGATTAGAATCAGAGTTTCAAGCCAAATATAGTAAACTATAAAAATATCGGCGATTACTAGTGTGAGCTAATGCAAGTAGTCCTAGTATGTAGTACAATACCAGGCAACTTGCAGCAAAGGTGGTAAAGTTCTGATCGCTATTCTTGGTATTTTCCATAATGTAAAAACACATTTCCTAGGAAATGTATGCTGTTATTACACTATGGTAGGAGGTCACTACCCAGACCGGTTTCAGCCTTTTTTGAGGCTTCATCAGTGAGTAGCTAGACCAAATAGATACCAAAGGGTATAGCGGAAAGAACTTATATACTCTGCTATATGAGTTGTCAAACAGGTGCACCCATTAAGTTACTTAAATATAGAGCCAATAGGCTTCATTTCGGCGATATAAACATTACTTAAATAATGTTTATATCGCTGAAATGAAGCCTATTGGCTCTTTATATTTATTTATGATAATTACACTATTTTTAAAAGCAATTACCTTTTATTACGAAATACTACTAACACCTGTAGAATTAAGCTTAACATTTCTGATAATTTGGCTTGCTGAGAAAGTAATCACTTCTAGTTTCCTAGGGTCGAAAATTACAAATATGACAAATGTAATTTAGAAAAAAAAAAAAGAAAAGTAAAAGAGATCGTATTTCTGGTAGGTACTAATAATTTAAGTAGTGACAAATATAGTACGAGAGATATGAAAGGTCTATTGGAAGAAACAAGAAAGAAACATGAGAGTATAAAAATTATAGAATTGCTACCCAGATATGACAGTACTGAGTTAAGGAGGAGGAGAGAGCGATGAGAGCAAATGATTTCACGTGCAGCCTGTGTAAAAGAAATGGATGCAAGTTTTTAGATGTGTGGAGTGAGTTTGATGGCAGAAAAGACTTGTATAAGAGGGATGGCCTGCACTTGAATTCTTTTGCCATTTAGAGCTTGGAAAAATTACTTCTTGGTATAAGACTTAATGCAGAGAGTCAAGGAAACTAGATCATCAAGGGAGGAATAGGAAAATGTGTGTGAAAGTTCAGTTATGGTATGCACATATGACAAAGATATGAAATGTCTTTGAACACTGTTATGAATGTGGCAAAGGGGTGGAAAAATATGCTCTGGATTCAGACCTCTTGAGTATGTCTGGGGAGGGAAAAGAGAAAGTTCTAGAACAAGATCAAATAGATTGCATATCTAATTATAAGAATAGGCTAGGTGGTAATTTATTACGTCTATACACAAATTCCAGGAGCAACAGAAACAAAGGGGTTGAGTTTGTTGCTTTAGTGAATATGATGTGACCTAAGATTGTTGGCATTAGTGAAACCTGGCTATCAGAATCAGATATGGTAAGTGAGATAGCGAGTGTAATGGATATGCTATATTTAGGAATGACAGAAGAGATAGGAGAGGACTTAAGTCTAGTTAGGATAGGAATGCAAGAAAACAATAATGGTAACAATGTCCCATGTAATGGTGAGTTTGAGTCTATCTGGTGTGAAGTGAAGGTTAACAGAATGAAATATATGGTGGGGGTGTTGCTACAGACCTGGCAGCTCAACTGCAGAAGACAAAGAAATGCATTGCCAATTTAGCTTTATGGGTACCAAATGATCAATCATTAAGGATGACTTTAATTTTACAAACATTGAGAGAAAGGTAGGAGAGAATTCTCATGATAAGAAAGAGGAATTTGAGTTGTTACGAGACAACTTTCTCAAGCCACATGTGAAAGAAGGAACTCGAGGTCAAAGAGTGTTGGATTTTCTCATAGCGTCAGAAGGGGTCTCTGTCAAGAATATGGCTATTTTACCACTAGTTGGTGACAGTGAGCATGCTGTGCTTTCTTGGGAAGTATCTAATTGTGTTCATGCTTTGATCAGAAAAAAAACACGCTGAACTACAAAGCTGGAAATTATGATCAACTTATTAGAATACTATCATTGGTCCCATAGTATCAATTACTGAATGGGAAAAATATCAGTAATGCATGGAAATCATGGAAAAAGTGATTAAATAAGGTGGTATCTGAATGTATCCCTAGAATTTGAAGCATAAATAGGTTGGGAATGAAATGGATGTGTAACCTTATTAAGCAAAAGAACTACAAGATGATGATGTGAAAAGAATATCGTCAGAATAAGAGTGAGAGAAGTTACGAAATATATAAAGCTCAGGGGAAAAAAGTAACGAGTATTGTACTGAAAGCTAAATCGAAGTATGAAAAGAAACTGGCCATGCAAGCTAAAGGCAATCCAAAAGAAGTTTATCATTATGCCACAAGCAAAAGAAAGAATGAATGTGAAAGAATAATTTTACTGAATTCAGATGGTACTCGAGTGTCAGAAGCTAATGAGACTGTTCAGTTAATGAGTGCTCACTTTGCTAAGATGTATCAACCAGGTGTATGTAACATTGTGCACAGTGCTACTGCTACATTGGATGAAGAGTTAGAGGTGCACGAAAATGAGGTTGAAGAGCTGTTGCATAACCTCGTTAGGAATTGTCTAATAGGGACACATGGAATATCAGCCTGTTTGCTAAAAAAATGTTCAGCCGAATTGGCTATGCCTTTCACAAGTTTGCATAACTTGAGTCTCAGCTAAGGAATGATACCACAGGAATGGAAGGAATGTATGATAGTTCCATTGTACAAGGTGGTGCAAAAACTGATGTGTCTAATAAACAGATCTATTAGTATCTCTGGTGTGGTAGTGAAGATTTTAGAGAAGTTGGTAAGAACTTGTATACAGAAATGGGTAGACAAACATGCTATAATCTGCAAGGAACAGCATGGTTTACTAAAGGAAGGTCATGTTTTAGCAATTTGCTCATATTTTATGATAATGTTATGGCCAAGTTGGATAAAGGGAATGGATACATTATGATAATGTTGGATTTTTCTAAGGTATTTGATAGGATACCACACAAAATGCTGTTGCATAAACTGTAGAATATGAGATTGGAACATAAACTCATGACTTGGATCAGGGGATGGTTGACAGACAGATATCAAAAAGTGGTATACAGTGGGTGTGAATCTGCCAGATTTAAGGTGACCAGTGGTGTACCTCAGGGTTCAGTCCTTGGGCCATTATTGTTCAATCTATACATTAATGACATCAGGAAGGATTTAACATTAGATGTGCAATTGTTTGCCGATGATGCGAACATAGGCAGGGCAACCAGGGATGCAACTGATATTCAACACTTACAAAATGATTTGAATAGGCTGGAAATTTGGGCAAAAGAAATGGCTATCAGATTAATGTTAGTAAGTGTAAAGTTGGCACTTTGACGTGATTAGATTTCCAGCAGCATATAATATTAGTGGGGTTGTGCTACAAGAAACTGAGAAGGCAAGGATCTTGACATAATGGTGGATAGGAATTTGAAATTTAAAAGTCGTATAGCAAAAGTTGTAAATACAACTCAGAGGATAACTACAATGCTGAAGCGAACTTTGACACCTAAGGATAAGGAAGTCATTTTATAAGACTTTGATAAGACCACACCTGGGTTATTGTGTGCAGATTTGGTCTCCCAGATTCCAAGGGGATAAAGAAGCTGTGGAAAGGGTGCAAAGAAGAGTTACAAAGCTTATATCTGGATTATGGGATTTAGATTATGAGGACAAATTGTGAGTATGTGAATTACAGACTGATTAACAAGAGAAAGAGGGGTGAAATGATAGGTCTATAAACTTTTGAATGGGTATTATAGGATAGTGTCTGATGAAATTTTTCATTATATGGAAGGTGGGGCTCTCCCCACATGGGGGGATTCATGGAAGTTAAGGTTGTTCAGTCAAGAAAAGGGCAAGAGCTAGGTTTTTCTCTCTCACAGAGCGGTGAGTGAGTGGAATAGTTCGAGTTTAGGGGTAGTGAGTGCATCTAGTGTGAATGAATTTAAGGGAAGGTATGACAGCTGGTTTGGATGATTTACAGACATTCCTCGATGAGTCCTTGACTCCCTGGAGGTCATATAAATTGTATCTTATTATTATCTGAGTATAAAAGGACTATCAAGTCTAAAATAATCCATCAGAATTTCCAGCAGTTTACTAATTACTGAATAAAAAAATTACCTCATTAAAATCAACTGATGAATCATTGCACATAGAACATATAGTTGAAAGTTCAAACAATGCCTCATAATCTGCACATTTGGCTTTTTGTCCTCTCAGAAACCTGCAGGATAAAAAATTAAACTGAATTTTTTCACAGATTTTAATATTTTTTGCAAGTAATCTTGCTCATAAAATAGTCCTAGAATGGCAAGTTAAAACAACACTAAAAAACATGAAAGATTGTACTTGCTATATTTGAAGCTAATCAAAACTTTATGCAAATCCATGGGTTTTTTTTTCAGCTGTCATATCTCAACTGATATGTATCAGCTCATCCTTCTCTTAATGCATCAAGATCGATGGCTTGCTAGGAAATAACTTGTCTTCATGACAACATAATGAATGCTAAGAATTATGTTGTCTATATTCTATGGCATTTACTATCATTTGAGATCTGCTAGTTCAACTTCATGTGAAGTTTTTATAAAGGGTTTCTCAAATATTTTACTTGTTATTCCCATTCATGTCTGTTAAGTCCATTTAAGTGAAAACTATTCAGTGTGAACACATTTCTCTTTTTCCTCAACTTTCTGCCCATCCATAACACCAACTATACTATAGGTTAAATATACACAATTTGATATATGGGATTACATGAAGAAACATTTCCATAAAACTTCACTATCCCTATAAATATATTCAAGATATCTACAAACTGTAGATCCTTTTTACATAGCTCAGTCATTATCCTGCTCAATATCTTGGCTCTGGCTCTTTGTTGTCACTTGCTAATTATCATACCTACATAAAATATCAGAATATCTAAGCATGATGATTTTACTGCTTTCAAAACTATTTTATATTCTTCATACCCTTGGACAATCTTTTCACATGCTTCTTGACTTTCCCTTATTTATCTTGTAAGTCATTTGTATGTATCATAACTGCAAACTACTGTATATAATATTCTCTCATACCTTAAGCAACAATCATTTTGCTTAACATTGGACTTAAAAGACATATCACCACCAGACCTCTATTGAGCTAAGATTCATGGGAGATCCATGCAACTCATCAAAATCTGCATTAAGAATATTCACCTTTTCTGCACTCACCACTCTAAGGTAACATGTTCCAAATCACCCACCACTCTCCATGCAAAAAACCTACTCCTCTCCCTTCTCACGCTCTCCTTATAGTTTCCAAGGAGTCTCTTCTTCTTCCCATCTTTCTTCATTCTATGAAAAACTTCCACATTCATTTGGTAACAGTCCCTTACCAACTTATGTCTTAAATCATGAACTTCTTCCTCCTGCTATCCACTGAACTTCATATTTAACATTTCAGAGATCAGAAACCAGTCAATCAATCAATCATTTCTGGATCCTTTCCAATATGCTCTCATCCTTCTGAAAACCCAGATGAACAAATCTGTGCCAGTAATCCATATGTGGCCTATTGAAGGCCTCATTTGATGGAACTATAATCTCCTTCTGCATCATAATCTGTTATGCTATCCTCACAATTTTAGCAATTATCTCCTAAAATTCAGATCCTTATCTGAAATTTAGGAATTAACTGCTCAGATCTACTATCTTCTCCATATCCTTAAGATATATTACAATTGACAAGAAATTATATTCTTTCAATTCTTTACCAAAGCATAAGCAAACAAAGTATGTATATGAAGTATCTTCATGAGTAATCTAAAAAACTTTCTACAACTTCCTCTAAGATATCTCTACCAACTGTATACTCTGCATCCCATCTTTGCTTTTCAAAACCTTACACTTATCTGAATATGAATGGAATCTTGGCAACTTCAGGATATGTTCATTTATTTATTTTATGAAATCAAGAACTTTCACCTTTTTCACTTAAAAAGAAGAACTTTATGGCTTATTTTTGGTATATCCAAATTGCAGCATCACTATTCTTGCATTTTGGAGCCATTTTTAAGTAAAATAAGGGTTACTTGAACACAAGCACTGTGATACTGAGACAGTCGATCTGATAACCAAGGACTACTCAGAACAGTGTGCAATTTAAAACTTATGAAATGTTGATGTCTGGCATTTTGCATTTAATATTTTTGGACTGGGGTCGACTGCGGATAAGGGGAGGAAGGACGGTATTTACAAATTAAAAATACTTGAGCAATATTTTACAGTGTCCCTTGGTGCAGTTAGTGATAATACTGTTTAATTGGAAAGACTGGTTCAAATTTTATCTAGAATTTCTCATGTGCTTATTTACAGGCAGAAACAGATGTCTAGGAATCAAAATTAAATTTTATTTAGATATAGCTAGCCAATATTTTTATATTTTTCCTTATTAACGAGGCATCTTCACTTCTCTCATACATGTGCATATCTCACACCTTTGTGTCTAGGAAGGTATCTTTAGTAACCATGGAATAAAAGCTAGTTAATTATTATTCCTATGTTTCTGCCTTTAAACAAAAACAACAGTAATAAATCAGTTTAAATATCCATACCAGTTTCCATCTAGAAATATATTTATAAGCCAAGTAGGCTAGTCTCATACAGAGATGGCAGTTTTTTCCAGATGGAAATATTTTTTCCCTCTTTCTCTGTCATCAAATTCCTAACATGCACTCTCAAGGGATGAATGGGATACTATGAAAGTACTACATGATTAAATTTACATGGTTACTAACTTTCTAAACAGCAGACTTTCTACAAATTAGTCTTATACATCAGGACTCTGATACAGTGAGATCATATATACCTAAGACATCTAAGGTATTTCTACTACATCAATCCACCTAGATCTTTGTCTTCTTGCATCAAGGACCTGTTTTATGTTTCCTCTTCCATTCTGTTTAAGTAACCATACTAACAACTTAGATTAGTTCTGCTCACATTCTTGAATGCTAACAATGTCAAGTTCCTGTATAATATCTTCATTCTTAATATGATTTTGCCATCTGTTCCCTCCAATAATTTTTGTAGTCTATAGTCTTATAGTCTATAGACTACTGATATCTGCTATAGTCTTTGATCAACTGTTTTATTTTGAACCCAACTCTGAGATCAGTAAGTTAAAATTAGTTCGAACAATTCTTGTATATTACCTTGTAAAGCCAAAACACTAGTGCTAGTGCAGTGTTTTGGCTCTCCTATTACATATAAATTTATTCAATAGGCTCCCTACCATACTACCTTTGCTTATTCTTTATCTATTTAATTTGCCAGTCTCATTAAAGCTGGTATAGCTAAACAACTATAAAAAAAGAAAGAAAGTCTAAACTAATTTGGCAGAAAATGAAAGAAACAAACAAAAAAAAAAAAAAAACATTGCTAGTTGGGACAGCACAAGAAAATAATTAGCTGCAAAAGATAGGGCTAACTAGAGAAGATGTACCTCAAGTTTATGTGGTAAATAGCCTGAAATACTGTACTTATTCTATAGATTATGCATTGAGAATGCAGTTGATATTTTTCATATCTCCATTTTCATAGTTTGTCCTTTTTACTGCTGATTTTTCATACCAAATTTGTTAAATCAATTATTCAATTTAGTTAAGGAATCTTGAAGACTTGTACTCATTTCTTTAGGTGCATAACATCACCTGCATAAAGTAAAGAACTGAGTTGACTATCTCAATGATATGAGGTTTAATGTCTCTCCTTCAATGAATAACATGATCCATACAAATGATGAATAAGAGTGGATACAGTGTGCACCCATCTTATATATAACCATCTTCCTGTACCTCCTCTAATTCTGTCATCCTATAATTTAAATGTAGACTATGCACTGCACTGCACTGTATAATGTACCATTTACTTCTATAATTGTAGTGTTCTGTACAGCTTTTCCACATGCTTCCCCCCCCCCCCAAACACCACAAAAAACTAAATACAGATCTCAGTTACAATCCCAAGATTTCTCAACTATTTGTTTGTTTGAAGTGAAATTCAAATCCTGGTAACTTCTATTTAGAGTAAGCCAATCTGTATTTAAGTTTTATTTCCACAATTTTTCTTAGCTTCTTTTCAACTATGCTTGGATAAATCTTATCTGGAATCCTTAAGGATATTGCTGTGTAATTCGCACATTACAGTTTACAGCACTGCAGCTTTATTTCTTTTTGAGAAGCATAAAGTAAAGAACTGAGTTGAGATAGGAGAGCTCTATTCAATCACCCAGAATTCATCTATCTGACCAGGCATTATGAATTATGCAATATGGTACTGTGAAACTTCTATATTTGGATTTGGACATTTCTTTCCAAACACATACTTTGGCTGCCTTTCCACAGTTTGACTGCACTCATCTTGAATATTTCCTACTACTGTACTGCCACCGCTTAACTCATTAATAATCTTTTAAAGGGATTACTCCAAACATCTGGAATATTTGTATCTTCAGGTTTGATATCATCTTTATCACTTATTTCCTTTATGACACTCCTCTTCCTTCATTTTTAACTTTTTTTTCTTTTCCAAAAATTTCCATAGCATTGTCTAGAACACTGTTTTTCTCTTCCTAAACAAACAAAAATAGTCATAAAATACAAACATAACAGACTAGACATAGAATTGACTGTCCTGTTTAGCAATTATCAAGTATATGAAAGTTAAATTTTCATATATTAGATTCAAAACATTTTCCTATTTGAAAAGAAAGATAAGAATAGTAATTTTAATAATCATAATAATTCCTGATATGCACCCTCAGTTGGGTGAATAAGAGAATACTATGACAGTACTATGTGAATTATTGTTAACTTTGCTGGTTTTTTTTTTTTTTAATGGACTCATAATTAGATAGTTATATATCTAAGTCTTAGAATTCTGGACTGTTCTGGTAATAGTTATTATGAACAGGGAAACCAACTAATTATTTATTATTAGTTAGCTCCACTCATATATTTCAAACCCAAAGAAGGTTCTACACCCTCAGTCTCCAAAGGTTAGATACAGCTAAAACAGCCATGCCTGATCCCTATAGGGAATAAAAGGCATTAGCAGAATTTTTATTATAAGAAGGTTCTGCAGCCAAATTAGTTTTGCAACTTCTGGTGTATACTATAAAGTGTATACTTACTTAGAAAATTAGGAAACCTTACTTATCCTATTAGCAGAGTTTGGAGATTACAAACAAATAAATCTTACTACATTAACAGGCGTGCATGGTCATATTACTTACACATCTCCAATTGGTTCATAGGTAGAGCCTGTAGCTTCAAATTCATGGAAACTGATTTCATCATCCACTGCTTTGCTGACAATCAAGAACTACAAAAAAAGAAAAAAAAATCTCAAAAGAAACAATTAAGAAAGTTTTGTAATATCGGTAGGTTTTATTCTTTACTTTTTTGTCAGAAGTGAATACAGAAATGAATTTATAACTTAACTGGTAAAATGTATGGCATTTTGTTAATTCACATAATTTTATTTGAAGGTATTATCATAAAAGTCAATTTTGATTCTGAATGAATGAACGTTTATTCTACTTTTAAATTTACATTATTATAAATCAATAATTCAAAAAAGCGATTTATATAATATATAAAATTAACTACTGATCATAATAATGCAATACAATCAGGTGTAAAATTATAATTTGAAGAACACACCAAACCTACTTCTACTCTTCCTCTTTTCTCTCCTCTGGAACAGCCTTCCTCATGAAGTATTTCCAAATAACTACAACCTGCATCTCTTCAAAAATCATCAATAAATCTCAGTCCTCATTTACATCCCACACATGGCACTGATGCACTTATAGGTCCCTCGACCTCTCGTGTACATACTTTACTTCAGCATTTGATTGTTTTCTAACCAGTGGTTCTTTCTGTATGAAGTTTTTACTTTAATTTTATTCTTCTCTCAGTGTTACAAGTGCATTGGGACTTTTATTAGAAAGAAATACAGTACAATGCATGATCAGACTTTTTTTTTTTTTTTTTTTTTTTTTTATATATATATATGCTAACTGTCTAACACACCACCTGTTTAGCATTAAATGCTAATCTAAGTTGTGATCATTTATAGTTCCAAAATACATCTCAGAGAATGCTGGCAAAACTATAACCTTTAAACGGTAACATCTATATCTAGATGTTAAATGGTAACATTCAGATCATTTATACTTTCAAAATACTTCTCAGATATATGATTAGATATACACTTTAATATTACTATTAAAGTGTATACGTATATAATTGAATTATTCTACAGAAAAACTAGCTATTTTATAGAAAATAATTGGTCATTTTAAAGTATGAAATAAGAATTTTATTTCTTGTTTTAAATGGGTGATTTACGAAATACCTAGGTATTCTAAAAAATAACTAAGTAGTATCAAAGTATATAAAAAATATTGGTTGGGAAGTGGTGCAGTGGTCCAATTTAAATGGTGTAAAAAAGGCTTTCAAATTGCAAAAATATTTTAGTCTGACAATGTTTTCTTACCTACACATTTTTGCAAAATCATGACCTGAATCAGTTTATTGTGCTGTAGATATTTCTAAGAGTTACTTTTTCCTATTGGCACTTTGCCAGGAGAAAAAGATTTTTCATCACATACTCCAGATTGTGACTTTTTGCATAATTTTTCTTTTTCTTTTTTATATATAATTACACATTCCTAGTGCCCAACTGATAAACACCATTCTCAGCTTTTTCAAAGTATAATAACTAATAACTTTCGCCAGGGAACCAGGGCGAACAGCGAAAAGTCAGCTACTGGAACAAATCTGAAAACAAACCCCAACTCAACATCACCAGAGTTAAAGATCGGTACTATCAATGTAAGAAGCCTGAATGGCAAAGAAATGGAGCTAGCGCTGAGGAATTAGATAAGTACCAGATCGACAGAATAGGGGTGACTGAAACAAAAAAGACCAAAACTGGCGAGATCTTTCTGAGCAATAAATACAAAATGTTATATTCAGGCAATGACAATCAAGGAAAAGAAGGAGTAGCCATAGTATTCAACACAAAATACGAGGCTAATCTTCTTGAATGGCAGTCAGTCTCAAGTAGAGTAATGTGGGCAAATATGAGAATGGGGAACAGGACAATGAGACTTATTTGTGCCTATGGTCCCACAGAAGGTTCTACTAAGGTAGAAGTGGAGGAATTTTTTGACACTTTAGAAAAAGCAACTGACACAATAAAAAAGGAAAAGTTGGTCATTGTTGGGGATCTAAATAGCAGAGTAGGAAATGATTGTGAGACATACAAAAATATTTTGGGAAAATTTGGAGAAAAGAGCAAAGCTAATAATAATGGCAAATATCTGTTGGATTTCTGCTCAGGACATGGACTGTTTTTTCTAACACCATGTTCCAACATAAAAATATGCACAAATTCACATGGAGAGAAGAGGCTAGGAATAAGAAAAGTCTCATTGACTATGTTATTGTAGATAGTGATGTTTTCTCCCTGGTGCAGTACACCAGAGTGTACAGAGGATTTAAAATTGGAAGTGATCACTATTTAGTCTTGAGCAGGATAAAACTGAATTTCATATTGAAAAGAATAACATGTAAGAAAGTTTTAAAGCGAATAAAAGTTGAGCAGCTCTCAGATGTGAACTGTAGACTAAAATACACAAAGATTATTGAAGAAAAAATGAAAGAGTTTGAGAACAGAAATCAAACCTTGGAGATTCAGTGGCAAACTCTGAAGAAAACATTGATTGATTCTGCCAGAGAGGCATGTGGTGAGGTTATCTGTAAGGATAAAAAAATCAGAACTCCCTGGTGGACACAGGATGTTAAAGAGGCAGTGAAGGAAAGAAGAAAGCATATCAAAAGTTCCTGGCAAATAAGTCAGCTTGTGCTCTTAGAGAATATAGAGACAATTGCAAGAATGCTAAACACTGTTTAAAACTAGCTAAACAAAAGGCATGGGAGGACTTTGGCAAGAATATAGAAAATAAATATCAAGAAGGTGGCAAAATATTCTGAAGGTTGTTGAAGAAGCTTAAGAATGGAGGAAAGAGTGCTGTAAAAGGAATTAGAGATGATAAAGGTGACATGAAAACAGGAGAAAAAGAAATCCTTGAAGTATGGAGTAATTACTTTGAAAAACTGCTAAATGAAACAAGCAGTGATGACAGCACAGTGATAAAAAACACTGACCAGGCATGCAGTCAGAAATACATATCCATACTTGAAGTAGAAAAAGCCATCAAAGGCTTGAAATGTGAAAAGGCAGCAGGAGTAGATGATATTCGACCAGAAATGCTGAAGAATGGTGGTATAAAAGTCTTATAGTGGCTGCACTGCATAGTTCAGAATGCCTGGACAGAGGGACGAATTCCCAATGATTGGACTAGAGCTCTCATAGTACCCATATATAAAAACTTAAATAAAACTGAATGTGAGAATTACAGAGGTATTTCCCTTCTGAGTGTTCCTGGCAAGATCTATGCAAGTATACTTGAGAAACGGTTGAGAAGAATTGTGGAAGAAAAGCTTGCTGAAGAACAAGCTGGATTCAGGCCAAATAGAGGCTGTCAGGATCAGATCTTCACTTTACGACAAATAGTCGAGAAAACATGGGAATATAACAAAGATCTGTATTTAAGTTTTGTCAATTTGGAAAAGGCGTATGACAAGGTGCCAAGAGAGAAGCTATTCAAAACACTGCAGTTATATGGTGTCAATGGGCCATTATATCAAGCAATACTTAGTCTTTATTTGAGTTGTAAATCAGCAGTTAGAATTGAAGAAAGTACAGGAAGATGGTTTAATGTTAAATCTGGTGTGAGACAAGGATGTACATTATCCCCTCTGTTATTCATTATCTATATGGATCACATTATGAAGGAAAGTGGTATTAAACCTGATATCAAAATTGGAGATGTTAATGTCAGCTCTTTGCTTTATGCGGACAATGTTATGCTTCTAAATAAATCCGCTACAAGTCTGCAAGATTCTCTGACTAAATTGAATAGCTGTTGTAATAGATATGGTATGAAGGTCAGCAATAAAAATACAAAGACAATGAAAATAGGCAGAATCATTGAAAATGTCAACTGTGTTGTGAATGGAGAACCTGTGGAACAAGTAAAACATATCAGCTACTTAGCCACAATTTTTACTGAAGATGGTAAATTAAATATAGAAATAGACAACAGAATCAGCAAAGCTGGTATGGTGGGAAGTCAATTGAATTAATTCATATGGAATAAGAGAGAAATTAGTCGGAACACTAAATTAGCTGTATACAAGACAGTGTTCAAACCAGTTTTAACTTATGGATCTGAGAGCTGGGTCAGAAGTAAAACACTTGACCAAAGACTAGAGACTGCAGATATTAGGAAAGAACTTGACATTGTCAGCATCCAGGAATGCGTTAGCAGAGCTAATCTCAGGTGGTATGGTCGCTTAAATAGAATGGGAGAGGAAAGATTAGCAAAACAAGTGTTCTCTGCCAGGTTGGCAGGAAAACGACCCAGAGGAAGACCAAGGTATAGGTGGATTGATACTGTACAAAGTGCCTTAGACGATAGAAATATAAGATCTGATAATGTTGGAGTCTTGACAAGCAACAGACTGATTTGGATGAAAATTGTAGATAAGAAGTTAGTAATGATATAAATTTTTCATGTAGTACTGTCATATCCTGTACACCCCTTGAGGGTATATGGCAGGAATTTGATGATGATGATGATAATAACTAATACAGCGTGAACATCGCCTTTTCCCAGGTCTACTTTATGAACTTTAACAGATACAGTAGAACTGATAAAATTTCCAACATCAGAAGTATTTTTTTCCCTTGTAAATTGAAGCCTTCCTTGGTCTGTTCTTATTCTTTTAAAATAATTTTCTTTTTATTCCACAAAAGACTATCTTTGATTTGCATTATGGATACTAAGGCAACTGATGTGAAGTCAACAGCTTCTATATACAAGTGACCTAGTTGTGAAGATTCTTCATATGTAAACCTTTGCTTATACTTGGATAAACAATTAGAAAAGAATATCATTTCTTGGCAAGTTTCATTTAAAAATCACAATCTTTGTTTCAGCCAACCTTACCAGGCTCATCTACATCTAAACCACATATTATACACACTGGCAATTTGCACTGAATGCAGATGTGCATTTTTTTAACCATACCACAAATTTCATAGTTCTTATTGCAATTTACATTCGTATCTACAGTAGAAATTCCAAAATTTTCTTCTTGGTGGCTTTCTTTATTGGAAAAAATTATTTTCATGCTGAATGCTTTCCAAAGATTTACATTTTTGAAAATTATGGAAACAACTACCGTGTTTGAGTAAAACTTTAGTTTAATATAACTGAACTCTACATTCGATGTTTCGACCTTTATATCAAGGTCATCTTCTGGGGCATATGCATTATATACAGAGAACAAGCTACACTACAATCTATGTTGTTTGTTAAAGTTACTGACCAACCATTACAACAATTGTTGGCCTGACCTCTAGTGGAAAAAAAAAAAAGTTGGTCAACAATTGTTGTAACAGTTGGTCAGTAACTTTAACAAACCAGATAGATTGTAGTGTAGCTTGTTCTCTGTATATAGTGCATATGCTCCAGAAGATGACCTTGATATAAAGGTTGAAAGGTCGAATTTAGTTATATTAAATAAAGTTTTACTCAAACGCGGTAGTTGTCTCTATAATTTTCAAAAATGTACTCGGATCACTGTGCAAGCCTAAAAGAAAAGCTTTCCAAAGATTTGTTTAAACCTTCATTTTTATTACTTCCAAATGTTATTGAAGCAGACAAACCTGCCTGCTGAGATGTTTCAAAAGAGCAAGAAGCTTTTTAAAATGCCTATTTAATTCCTCAATAATTCTTTCTCTGCCTCCATGATCAACAGATAAGTGGATGTCATATAGAACTTAAATCTTCTTTAGTGATACCATTTAGTGAGAGAATTTTTTCCATCTGTTGAACCATGAGAATGTCATTATGTTGTAGTAACCATAATCACGAGGAAGCTTCTTTTCAGTATTTTTATTTTTTGTACTTCATTACTAAATCTACATTTTTCTAGATTTAGTAAAAATCAGATAATCAACAAGGCTTAACTACCACATCAGTGATGACAGGTACAAGAAGATGATTTTTTATAAATTGGCCACTAAGAATGGAATTCTAAAAAAAATTAAGCACAAATATCACAATTTGGTGGTTGTGATAAAACTTATTTCCTGTGAAGAATTGCCACCATAAAAAGTTTCTCTTTGAACAGTATATCTACAGCACAATCAACTGATAGAGGTCAGGGTCTTGTGAAATGTGTATATAAACAAAGATGTCAGGCTATAAAACATTTATGAGTGAAAGGAAATGCTTGAAATTCAAATGCCATTATAGTTCATCATATGCAAATAAATAAACCAATACCTCTTTTCACTATCAAGTTCTTCATTTGTATTCATCATGCTTATAAATTCATGAAAATGAAAATATTCTTTATTTGAGAAATATAATGTACCACTACAACATTTGCCAACCAATATTTTTTTTATATACTTTAACTAGTTATTCAGTTATTCTATAGAATACCTAGATATTTCATGAATTATCTAGTTCAAGTCATTAAGTATGAAATAAAATTCTCATTTTAAATGAACCATTATTCCACAGAATACCGAGTTATTCTATAGAATAATTGAATTATATACTTTAATAGTAACAAATAAAACAGAATAAGGAACAGCACATGCTAACCTCTATTTATGAACTTTCAAAATACGAACCAATTCATATAAGTGCTACTGACTCACAACAAATACAGTTATGAGGAACTGCTAAGAACTCCAAAACCAACTAAGAACAATGCAGCATGATTTATACTAAGAGAAATTTACTATATTAAACTATCTAATATAACAAACTGTGTGGTCCCTACCAGTTTGCTACAGTGAGAATTGACTGTATAGTCAACTACAGTATCACAGTTACTATTTTTTCATCACTCATCATCCAATTTTTCCACAATTTTATTCTCAGTTGTGAAAGTGTTTCCATATTACCTTGCCATTTATTCAGATATCTAGAAATTGAATTTCTTTCTAGTGTTTTTTTTTCTCCTTTTTTTTTCGTGCATATATTTTATTTAGGTATAGGAAATGGATCACTCCATTCTTGTATTTGAATAACATACGTGTAGTTTGGTTTAGATTTGTTACCAACTTATTATAATTTAGCCATTTACAAAGATCCTAATATATCATTAATTTGTCCATTGATATACTATAGGCTCTTTCTATAAAAATATAGAAGTACACTAGCACTTGTATATTTTGAATTTGTACATAAAGTGGAATATGTTAATACCATTAGTGTAGATTAATATGGTAAAGTCCTTTTGCAGGGCTATATCACTAATATAAAGTAGAAATTATAAGAACCAAGTACATGGGGAGAAACTCTATGCAGATATACATGTTGTGACAGATACTTCCAACATACACTGTTTTTCTGTATAACAATAATCTAATCATGTAGTTATATTTTTCTGTGATTGCTGTCTATAAATTTCTCACATGGAAACCTGTGCTATCAGGAAAGCGTGTTAATTTTCATAATGAATGTATTCATAAATGTATTAGCCTTTCAAATATTTAAACAAAGAGTGTGATTATATCAGTAAGTGCTCTCTTCCTCATATCTTGGTATAACTTCTGAATACTTTAATTTTGCCAGATTCAAGGGATAAATGAAATATATTTGCTAACAGTTGTGCAATTTTATCTTTTACCCTTTTAACTACAATACATAGTGAGGACATTTCATATTCTACAATAGGCTTTATATATAAAGCTTTTGAAAGAGCTGTCATTGATACTGATGATCACCTTAATATGCTTCAGTGGTTTTGAAATCTGGGATTTTAAGTTTGCTTGAAATGTGTTAAAAGTTATGAGGCCTTCTACACATTAGTAAATGTACTTATTGTTGATACTGAATTCATAATAAATAGCAAGAGTTTGACTGGAACAATGTTTAGAAAAATGAAACTAAAAACTATGACAAATATTTAGATGTTTTTTTAAAATATAATTGCAAGTATTCTGATTCAAATATTAACATTCACATTTGACTTCTGCAGCATGGTTGTAAAAACTTATATGCTTGTCTTTCATACTTAGGGTGACCAGTAATGAAGGACTTCCTGATGACCACACTTTGCTGCAATTCCATATTGCCTGCAGCAAACTTTTAGACCTGTTTTTTCGTGATGCTTTCAATATCTGTATTCAGAGTGGTATAAATGGTCATTTCTGGCATATTAAACAAAACATGCAATGTTCAATTCTTAATTCTCCAATTTAATTTTTAATGGTGAATAACTGAAACTTCATGTGAAGCCACAACTCTCTGGAGACCACAAGGTGCATTTGCACCCATAGTGCTAGGCCACCCAAAGAAAGAACATTCTAAGTTCAATTCTAGTCAATGACTAGAGGAACTTTTTCTAAGACTTTCCTCAACCAGTTCTTGAGTTAGTCTATTTCTGGCATGGGAAAGTAGGATTTTTCTCATGGAAACTCAGGATTTTAATCCCACAACTCAATAAAGTTGGCAACAGAACTTGCATTATTTCAGACAATAATATAAGATGTTAAAAGTTTTTCACTTGGTTATACCATAAATTAAAGATGCCAAGAAATTATATTCTTGGTTTAATCCTTTATCCAAGTGTAAGCAAACAAAGTTTGCACCTTCAGGACTGGGCAACTCATATATATAGAGGCTAATGACTGCATATCACTTGCCTTAGTATCCCATAATGCAAAGCACATATCCTTTCAGACATGTGTAATACAGAAGTCATATTTTCATATACAAGTAGCCAAAAGGTTATGGAAATATGACTTCTGCATTACTTCAACCTTGGTATCACTTCAGGGTCTGGCTCCCACTGATGAGACCTCAAAGGTTGAAACTGGTCTGGGTAGTGACCCTTCCCATAATGCATACCATTATACATGTCTGAAAGGATATGTACTTAGATTATGGAATACTAATGCAAGTATATATGATTTGCCCATTCCTGAAGATACTTCAGGTGCAGACTTTGTTTACACTTGGATAAAGGATTAAACCAAAAATATAATTTCTTGACATCTTTAATTTATAATAATGTAAGCTGTTGAAAGGTTATTATAGGATTGAAACTAGAGAGATTTTTCATATGGTAGAATGAGGAGAATGAACAAGGATAATGGGTCAAAGTTGGAAGTTGCAAAGTAAGAGAAGTAAATTTTTGGACAGAGTGGTAGGAGCATGAAATTTATTGCCCCAGAGGCTGGTTAAAGTGCAAACAGTTGATGAACCTAAGGAGTGGTATGATAGTCTGTGTTGTCTAGCAATGAGTCTTATAACTCCATGGAGGTCAGGAAAATAATGATTATAATACAAGGAATATAAATATAAAATATTATATTTAAATATAAAATAAAACTACAGATATTCTGAAAAATTAAAAATTCCTATCTATAAGAAAACAACCCAAGCAAAGTGATAATTTCATGTTGATTCACAACACCACTTCAAGGAATTGAGCATTAAATCTTGAAGTATGTGCATGCTGATATTTTAACAATAAGGATGAGTTAACCAAATAACTAATTCCATACTAATACCATCCTACAAAATGGTAGGTCAAATTAATCACATCTGAAGAATTCTCTTCAACTAACTCAAGGCACATCTAACAGTGAAGAATTAGAGGATATATTCCTCTCCCTGTACTGGCTCCATCAGTACAAAGCTGTACACAGAATCCTCAAAGAGTAGAAAATCAAAACATTTGCTCTCCTTCACATACAATCCTACTGTGATTTATTGAGCCACAAAATATGATGCAGAGAATATCATGGGTTTATAGTGTGATTTTAATACTATGGAGAAATAGAAATTTCTACTTAATTGCACACTGAATAGTATGTCATAAACAGAGTACAAGTGTTTAAATTCTACAGCTCTCTTTCAAGCCAAATGAATGATATTAAGTATTCTGGAATGGTTCTGAAATTCTACACTCTGATGCTACTAGGAGACTGAATGAAAATTTGTAGAATCCACAGAGAGGATGTTAAATCACAAGCATTTAACATAAATCCAATATTCAATCTTTCTAACTACTGCAAACCAAATTCAATTATTTTGAAAGAGAAAGCCTATGATTATAAGCAAAAATAGACATATACCGACTTATTTTAAATTACTTTTTAAGAACAGTGATATTCATATGAGCAGCTTCTTATACAATTTGGGCATCCAAATTAGTCCTTTATAAATAAGAATGAAACTAATCATGCATACATAAATATATATATACCAATGTATTCTGCTATTTCTTTCTAGCTGGTTACAAACTATATTCCTTGTGCGTATGCTGACAAAGTTTACATTCAATATAAACACATTTCTTTAACCCTCACGGTAAATTATTACATATTTCTATATTTCTAGTATTCTCTCTCTCAAAGAGAATACTAGAAATTAAAACGAACTAAGGCAAAATAATGATCCATCAAATTGAGCTCCCTCACAAGTAGTGCAATACTCAGACAACTCCTAAAAAGCAAGCAGTAAGTGTGTTATCAAACATGATATGAGAACCAGTAGAAACTTTTTTTAGCACAAACTTTAATTTGCTATTTACTTGACTAAAGAATTTTTACTCATCTCATCATCCCTATTAGGTTCAATGGCCTGCCATGGAAATCATGAAAATCTCATTAAGATCCTGATAGAGCAGTTAATCCTAATCTGTATGATCTTCTATATTTACCACAACTGAATGTTCTCTGGCTAGTTAAGTCTTGTGAGAATAAACCCTGCCAACTCAGTATGACACTAGCTAACATTTGAGCACTTATAAAGGCTTTTTGCAAACATAGACAGGATGGATTTGAACTTGGATGTTTCCAAATGAGGGGTATTGCGTTGAAAGTTTATTTTTCACTTGGTTAGACTATAATAAATTTAGTTTAATCCTTTATCCAAGTGTGAGCAAACAAAACATGCAACTGAAAATATCTTCAGGACTGAGGTAAGGTAGTACAACACCGGGCAACTCGCAGCAAAGGTGGATCAAGCTCTCAACTCCTTGTCTCAGTATCATGGCCTTAGTATCTGCCTTAGTATCTCTGCTCTGGGCCTGGCTCCCACTGACAAGATCTCAATAAAGGTCGAAACCGGTATGGGTAGTTGCCCCCCCTCTTAATGCATAGCAGTGTACATGTCTGCAAGGAGATGTGCTATGCATTATGGGAGATACTGAGACAAGGAGTTGAGAGCTTGATCCACCTTTACTGCAAGTTTCCCGGTGTTGTACTACCTTACCTCAGTCCTGAAGATATTTTCAGGCGCAAACTTTGTTTGCTCACACTTGGATAAAGGATTAAACTAAATTTATTATAGTCTAACCAAGTGAAAAAAAAACTTTCAACATCCTTCTCTAAATCCAGAATAATTTAATAAGGTGGCACACCTTTTGGCAACTCCTATAGGTAAGGATGACCTCTCCTATTGCTTCTGCCTTAGTATCTCCACTCTGGGCCTGACTCCCACTGACAAGACCTCAATAAAGGTCGAAACCAGTATGGGTAGTGTCCACCCCTTAATGCATAGCAGTGTACATGTCTGCAAGGAGATGTGCTGTGCATTATGGGAGATACTGAGACAAGGAGTTGAGAGCTTGATCCACCTTTGCTGCGAGTTGTCCGGTATTGTACTACCTTACCTCAGTCCTGAAGATATTTTCAGGCACAAACTTTGTTTGCTCACACTTGGATAAAGGATTAAACTAAATTTATTATAGAAGGGTATTGCCATTACTGAATGAGGTATAGAAGCTACAAATTTTTAATATTTTCTAATATACTTAGTTGCAAGCAGTCAGCAGAACTAACTGAACATGCATTGTAAAATACAATGAAAATTGAATTGTTAAAAATTATATTTGCCATAAGTTTTTATTATTATATCATCATCATCTGAGACCTCCAGGAAGTCAAGGACTCAAGTTGCAAGAATACCCTGAAATGATGATGGAACAGAATGGAAAAGAAACTGATTCTGGGCTATTAGTGATCCTGTTGAGTCTCAATTTCTCATCTCAGATGATGATTGTGCAAGTCATAACTTCTATTCTTCTCATGACATAAATTTACTATTTTATAGCAATACCTCTTAGAATAAGACGTATTAGTTCGTTGTACTGTGCTCAGTGAATGATTTAAATGACTGCAAAAAGTTCTAGAAAGTTTTCTTCACTTGGTACAAATTAAAATATACTTGCAAAGAAATCATTTTCCTATATAATATATAATCATATTCCTATATTGCATTCAATATGTTTGCATGCAAACAAAGTTTGCACATTAAGTTGTAATTTCTTCACAAGTATGAGTTACTTTGTAATCAAGTAAAAACTTTTTACAACTATCTCTGATCCAGAGTATTTTAATAATAAGGTGATTATGTCATTTTATAACTGGTATATGAGAAATACATGACTTCTGCATTGATTCAACTTAGGAAGTTACCAAAGTCTGGCTCCCACTGATGAGACCTCAACAAAGTTCAAAACCTGTCTAGACAGTGACCCTACCTTAATGCTTAGCAATTTGCATATCTGAGAGAGAAAGAAACAGAACTGCTGAGAAAGGAGATGGAAGGAATGAAGACTGCATTCAGGAGGGTGAATGAAGCCATTAGGAGGTTGGCTAGTGCAAGAACAAGAGCAGATCTGAGAGAAGGGCATCAGAAAGCAAGGAAGAGAGAAAATTTGCAGAAAGTAAAGAGAGAATAGAAGCAAGGGTTAGAAAGATGAGAGGGAGGAGGGGAGAGAGAGAGAGAGTGGAAGCCATGAGGGTCAGGGATGCCACTGAGAGAAAGATGAATGAATCTGTTCAGAGTGCCATGTATGGAGATTCAATGATTTTGGGCATGCAGAGTAGAGTGCCAGAGGAGTGCTTGCCTGATGTAATGATAGAGTGTAGCAATGGCAGTGAAGAGTAGTGCAAATGTAGAGGAGAAGTTAGTAATGGTTGGGATGAATGACCTGAGAGGGAGTGAATCATGTAGCACAAGATTTTAGGAACAGTGCAACAGAAATGCATCTGAGGAAAATATGATAATGTGGAGTGGAGGAGAACAGCAGAGATAACGAATAAGATGATAGTGTGAATGTGTAGGAAAAGTGGTCTGGAATATGTATATGCATGGAATATGTCTGGTGATAGAAGAGAACTGTATGCAAGAGATGGATTACATTTGAATGCAGAAGGGTGCAGGTATTTGAAGAGACTGTTGTTTTCTGGACAACTGAGTGTGTCAGGGCAGGGAAACTAGAACTGCACAGGTGGAATGTAGCCGTTATGGCCTCTTGTGGGGATAGTGGCTTGAGAAATGAGAGGATGTACACTATATTAAAGAGCCAGGTGAAGTATGAGGGAGCTGAATATCAACACTATAATGTGCTGTCATGCTACATGCTGTGGACATCTCAACTAAACTGGTAAATTAGACTGGCCATCAGAGAGTCCCAATATGAGAACTAAAAATGCACCTTTGGGTAGAGTTAACAACTGAATACTACTGTGTTGAAGAAATGGACCAAAACAGATGTGTTTATCTACATTTAGTGGAAATGTCTACCCAGATGAGTTGCATCTGTAATCATGACCAAAAGTCATGATTAAAAGTCAAAATAAAATGTTTAAGATATTATTTAGTATTATTACACCATACATTTTATTAAACTATGAAATTAACAAATACTTACCCTGCTTACTGACATCTGGTTAGTTGTTAGTGTTCCAGTTTTATCTGAACAGATAACAGAAGTACACCCTAGGGTTTCTACTGAAGGCAAGGACCTAACGATTGCATTTTTCTTTGCCATACGCCTTGTACCTGAAATATTTCATTTTTAATACTGTATCAAAAGCACTCAAGTCTGAATTGAACAAACAAAAAAAAAGTATCTCAGAGAGGGGAAAAAAATCAATTTCCTGATAATGCACCCTCAAGGGGTGTTCAGGCTATTCTGACAGCTCTACACTATTATTAATCTCTTATCAACAATTTTCCTCTAAATGAGTTTATTACTTGTCAGCACTCCAATACTGTCATATCTAACATTTTTTTCTTCTAAGGCACTTCTGACTGAATCAATCCACCTAGACCTTTGGTCTTCCTCTGGGTCTTTTTTTCCTGCAATCTTGGCATGAAACACCTGTTCTGCTAATCTTTCCTCACCCATTCCTATTTAAATGACCATACACCTTAGATTAGCCTGGCTCACACATTCTTGAATGCAAACAATGTCAAGTTCTTCATTTTCTTCATTTTTAATACGATTCTGCCAATCATGCATCTGTTAAGGCCCCTAATTTTTCTCAGAACTCTCATATCTGAAGTTACTAATCTTTGATCAAGTGCTTTATTTCTACCCTAACTCTACAATCCATAACTTAAAACTGGTTTGAACATTGTCTTGTACACTTCTAAATTTAATTTTCTTTAAATTAACATGAAAAGCACATGGAATAAGTAATACTATTTATTTAAGGCCATATATACTTCACTGTCCAAACTTAAATTGGAATGACTGCCTCTCTATCTAGAAAGTCTTATTCTAATCATTAAGATTAAAAAAAAAAAAAAGCTAATGAATAATTAATATTGCAATATTTCCTCAGTTATACTATTGCGTTGTTTTATGTATAACATCATGTGGCTCTTGCTTTTTCCAATCAATCCAATGTTCATGTTCTATTTTGTAATTAACTATTGTTGCCACTGAGATCGCCTGTAATATTTAGACTGAAATATATGTCCTTAAATAAATAGTACTACTTATTCCTTGTGTTTTTCATGTTAATTTAAAGAAACATCTCATGCAAGTTCAGTGCTTTGGCTAATTTCTCTCTTATCCCATATAAATTTATTCAAATGGCTTCCCACCATATCAGCTTTGCTTATTCTGTTGTTTATTTCCAGATTTAACTTGCTATCTGCACTAAAAAACTGTTCCTAAAGAGCTGAAATATTTTGTTTATTCTATAGACTCTCCATTAAGAATGCAGTTGCAGTTTTCTATGTTCCTGCCTATTTTCATAGTTTTGGTCTTCCTCTGATTGCTGATTTTCATGCCAAATTTGTTACAACTGTTATTCAATTTAATTAAAGAATCAAGTGCTTACAACATCATCTGCATAAACCAAAGAGCTAAATTTGATATCTCCAAGTCTAATACCAGGTTTAATTCCACTTTCTTTTTGATGATGCAAACTTAGGAAGAGTAATACTAACTCAAGGTGATGTGGAGAACTCATAGAAAGATTTAAGTAGGCTGTCAGTATGGGCATGAAAAAAAAGGGTATCAGTTTCATGTCGAGAAATGCATGTAAAGTTATGTATTTTGGGAAAAACAGCCATCAATCATATTGATTGCACTGTACTCCAAGAAACAGAGGAAGCTGGAGCTTTAGGGGTAGTAGTAAAAAGAGTTAAAGTTTAGAGGATATATTGCTAAGGTTGATAAGGTAGCCCATAAGATTACACTATCGAAGAACACATTAACATGTAGAGATAAGAAAGTTGTTATTCTTCTTTATAAGGCCATGATACACCCACATCTGGATTACTGTGCTCAAGTCTAGTCACTTGGGTTTCTTGGGGATGAGGAAGCAGTGGAGAGGATTCAGAGGAGAGTGACCAAGATTGTGAGGAGCCTGTGTAATGTTCCCTATGAGGATAGATTGAGGGTGTGTGGATTGCGGAAGTTGGTTGATAGAAAAAGAGGGGATATGATTCAGCACTTGGTTAGAGGAACCAGAAAAAGGGGTTATCCCTGGAAGTTGAATAAAGATGTGGTTAGTAGGGGTGTGAGGACTGGATTTTATGCTTGAAGATTTGTGAATGAGTGGAATGGGTTGCCAGAGTGAGCAGTGAGTGCTTTAATGGGTAATTTAATGGGTTTAAGGAGGAGAAGTATGATAGATTATGTGGATGGATCTCCCATGATGAGTCTTTGGACTCCATGGAGGTGCCTATATAATAATAATAGATGATGAATAAGAGCAGAGATAATATGCATCTTTGTCTTACACCTGATTTTACATCAAACAACCATCGTCCTATATTTTCTTCAATTCTAACTTTGGACTTACAACTTAAATATAGACTATGTATTGACCATTTATAATGTTCTATTTACCTATATATCTGCAGTGTTTTGAAAAGATTTTCTATGGGCACCTTGTCATATGTCTTTTCCAGATCCTTATATTCCTATGGTTTTTCAACTATTTGTTGTAAAGTGAAAATCTGATCCTGAACTTTTATTTGGCCCGAATTCAGCTTGTTCTCCCAGTTTCCCTTCCACAATTTTTCTCAACCTCTTTTCAAGTAAACTTGCATAAATCTTACCTGTAACACTTAGTACAGAACATACTTCCTCTATAATTCTCACATTCAGCTGCATTTCCTTTTTTTACAGATGGGTACTATGAGAGCTCCACTCCGATCATTGGAAATTCAACCTTCTGAATTATGCAATGTAGTCACTGCAGTACTTTCATACCTCCATATTTCAGCATTTCTGAGCATATCATCTACCTCCAGCTGCCTTTCGACATTTCAAGTTTTTGACAGCTTTTTCTACCTGAAATATTGATATGTACTCCTGTTTGCATTACTCTTGAAATTTTTCTAGTTTGGCTCTGTCACTGTTTGTTTAATTTAACAGTCTTTCAAAGTAATTACTCCAGAGATCTAGGATATCTTTATCTTGTTTTCATGTCACCTTCATGATATTTGATTACTTTTACAGTACTCGTTCCTCCATTTCTCAGCATTTTCAATAGCTTCCTGAACATTTTCCAACTTCCTGATATTTATCTTCTATAATCTTACTATAAAGTTTATCTAATATCTTCTGTTTAGCTATTTCTGCACATAGCTTAGTTCTCTGAGATTTTCTCTGTATCTGATGACCTGGTTGCTAGAACTTCCATATGCTTTCTTCTTTTCCAGGGCTGCTCCTTTAACTTCTTGTTTTTCTAGCATTCTTATTTTTCTATCCTTGCAAACAACTTCACCACATGCCTTCCTAGCTGAATCGATCTATGTTTTCTTCGAAGTTGGCCACTGAGACTCGTTTTCAAAAATGTTTCCCTCTTTCTTCAATAATTTTTGTATAGTCAAGTTTACAGTTTACCTGTAAAAGCTGCTCAACCTTAATTTTTTTAAAACTTTTTTTATATACTGTTCTTTTCAACATGGTATTCATATTTTATCCAACTTAAAACTAAGTGATGGTTACTTCACATTTCAAGTGCTTTGTACACTCTTGTATCCTGAACCAGCATGAAGATATCAATTTCAACAATAACATAGTCATTGAACCTTTTTTTTATTTCTTGTGTCTTCTCTCCATGTGAACTTGTGCACATCTTTATGTTGGAACATGGTGTTACATAATGACTATGTCCATATGCTGAGCAGAAATTCAGCAGATACTTACCATTATTATCAACATTGCCCTTTTCAAATTTTTCCAAAACATTTCTATATGCCTGGTGGGAATGAATTCCTACTCTGCTGTTTAAATCTCCAACAAATACCACTTTTTCCATTTTCTTTGTTAGCTGCTTGCTAACAGACTTGAAAAATTGACTAGTGACTTGAAAAATTCTTCTTCTTCCTCAGGAAATCCTTCTATGGAACCATAAGGTTTCAATATCCATTTCCCCATTTTGAAGTTTGAAAACATAATTACTTGAAACTGTCTTCCAAATCAAGAACTTTATCTTCATGTTTGGTGTTGAATGCTAATCACTACTCCTTCCTTTCCTTGATCATTATTGCCTGAATATAACATCCTGTACTTATTTAGTAAGATCTCACCTGTTTTCATCTTCTTTGTTTCAGTAATGCCAATTATATCCACATGGTAGTTTTCCAGTTCTTGAAGCTTGATTTTCTTTCCATTTGTACTCCTTATATTGATGGTTGCTATCTTCAGTTCTTCTGATGCTGGGTTTGTTCTTCTTCTTCTTCTAGAAGTTAAGCTAGAGTCTGTTCCAGTAGATGACTTTTCATTGCTTTCCATGGTTCCCTGACAAAAACAGTGGGAGGGGGCTTGTTTAACCAGGCAACACCCTGGCTGGCATGAAATCTCATGTTGCACCATCATATCACTCCTGGTTTAAGTCAATAGAGATTACAATTTGGTCGGCAAAGTCCCAAATTGCTGGCCCATCCTCATTCGTTCGGTACCCAGTGGATACCTATTAATAGGGTCAACAACATGAAGGTAAGGACAGGACATTAGGGCAGAAGCCCCGGTGCGTTCTCTGCATTCCTTAAAGGTGATGTGGAGGTCTCCTCCCAGTTATTTGGCTTTGACCATTAAGTGACCCCAAAAAATCATTTAACTTGAATTATACAACACCTGTCTAAATAACATGGAACAAAATGCAATGCTCTAAACCAAATTTAAAACATATAAAATATTTAATTAATGCTCAATATCAGTATAAACAATAAGTCAATATTTTCATTATTCTGAAAAATGAAAATGCTCAAACTTGCATGGAAATTGGAATTTCAGTAACTTAACTAATTAAGGAAGAATTATAATGCTAATTTTCAATACTGATCTGAGTATTAATATTGACTATTGAGGAACCAAATTTTTGAGAAAGGAAGGTGTTATTGGTTATCCAAAGTATTTTAAAAGCGTCACATTGTTAGCATCAATTTCCTACATATACAGACACATTCACTACAAACATTAACAAAAGAGAGGCATATGCCAGCCAAATCTACCTGACTTATTTGTTAAAGCAAATTACAAAACTGACCCTGCTTATTTTTTTCTCTCTGATATCTTCATGGGTGGAAATAAAGAACCTTCTTTTAACCAAGTGAGCTGGTAGAAAGCCCAGTTGTTTGTCATAGTTGTGTTTCATATTGCTCTCTTTACTGGTATTTCCTATCTCAGACCAATTAATTTGATTTCTTTTATGCATTAATTCCAAACAAGAGATCAGAAAACATAAAACAAGAGTGACAGGTACATGGGCAAGAAGTTAAGAAGGAGGAGGAACCTGTTTATATGTTTCACGAACAGCTAAGGGTTTCACTTCTTGAGCAAAACAGTGTCTGAATGATTGTATCAAAGAACAGAAGTAGATGGAATAAAAGAAAAAAAAATAAAAAGCTATTTTGGTAAATTTCACACTAATATAGTGAATTTGTGAGAGTGGGATCTATTAAATGGTGGCCTGTTTAGTTAGCATCAAGCATTTCTGATGCAAATCTCACCTCAAATACAAGAACAATATACTAAGGTTGAGTAAATTTGGTATTTATCACAGGGTTAGAAGATGTACAAGTGAGAAGCAGTGCTGTGAATTGAAGAGGAGAAGAAATAGAGTTTTTGCAAGCATGTGAAGAAATCTTCACGTGCTAAAATATAATGAATAATGCTCAATAAGACTAGAATGAGAAAAACATACCTAAAGCCAAGCATGTAGTAATCACAGCAGGAAGGCCTTCAGGAATGGCAGCTACAGCCAAAGCTACAGCAATTTTAAAATAATAAACAGCACCCTAAAAAAAAAACTTTTTTTTTAGAATTATTTACTTCAATGCATTAGTTGATAAACAGCAATGATAAATATAATTATTTAGGACATTGTTCACTGATTTAGCTTCTCACTTTACTGTGGACATTACAACATTTACAGACAGAAATAATTCTAGCAATGAATTTTAAAACAAAGGATCATGAAAAAGAGCTCTTTAAAATTGTTAAAGGAATGATTTTAATTAATCAAATAAAATTATCAGTTAAAATTTATTAGTTTTCGAAGTGGTGTTGAAAATTAGTCAATGCGTTAATAAAAGGCAAATATACAGACTCCTAGGCAGATTCTTTGCATTAACGAGTGCAAGTTAAGGCAATTGCTATGCCAAAAGGCTTATTCTCAAGTTATCTTGTAATATTCAAAACTTATGTTTCATTTATTTGGTTTTAAAATGAGGATGGATACTTAACATCTTCATTACATTTTACTAACTTTCCCAAACTGCCTTCAGGCTCTATATTTTAACACCGCAGTTTGTAACCCACCCTATCCCAAAATAAAGTATTTCACCAGTATAAAACATATTAATACCTTTTGAATCAGTGTTTTCCACATCTCATCAAGATGACTATCATCATTTATTTGAATGTAATTAAAAACCACTTAAATCATAAATTAAAGATGCCAATAAATTATATTCTTGATTTCATCCTTATTCCAAGTGTAAGCAAACGAAGTTTGAGCATGAAGTCACTTCACGACTCAGCTACTTGGATATAGAGGCTAATGACTTCACATCAATTGCCTTGGTATCCCATAATGCAATGCACATATCCTTACGGACATGTATAATGCTATGCATTATAGAAAGGGCCACTATGCAGACCCATGAAGTTTGCACGAAAAGTCACTTCATGCACAACCTTTGTTTGCTTGGATAAAAGACAGAAACCAAGAATATAATTTCTTGGCATCTTTAATTTATAGTATAACCAAATGAAAAAACTTTCAACAACCATCGAAGATATGAGGAAAAACTTTTATGAGGAAATAACAGACTTCTGAGCTGGATCAGTGACTCGCTGTCAGATAGGTATCACAAAGTTGTATATGGAGGGTGCAGTATCCCAAAAGAGGAAGGTCACTAGTGGTGCGTCACAGGGCTCAGTTTTGGGATCATTATCATTCAATTTGTATATTAATGATATTGGGATGGGTATAACTGGTGATATGCAGCTGTTTGCAGATGATGCAAAATTGGGGAGAGAGCAATGCAGAGTCAAGCAGATGTTATGGCCTTACAGGAGGATTTGAATAGATTGCATGAATGGGAAGGTAAGAGGAATTATCAGTTCAATGTTGCAAAGTACAAAGTTTTTAAATCTGGTAAGCAACAAATTATATCTCTAAATTACTCTGGATTTAGAGATATAGGCGATACTGAGATAGGAGTGTTGGTATCTTGCTCCACCTTTGCAACAAGTTTCCCTAGTGTTGTACCACCTTACCCCAGTCCTGAAGATACTTTCAGGTGCAAACTTTGTTTGCTCACACTTGGATAAAGGATTAAACTAAATTTATTATACTCTAACCAAGTGAAAAATAAACTTTCAACATCTTTCTCTAAATCCAGAGTAATTTATTAAAACAGGGTGGCACACCATTTGGCAACTCCTATAAGTAGAGACGACCTGCTAATGCTTCTGCCTGGTATCTCAACTTGGGCCTGGCTCCCACTGAAGAGACCTCAATGAAGGTTGAAACTAGTCTGAGTAGTGGCCCTTCCCTTAATGCACAACATTAGACATATCCGCAAGGAGATGTGTTTTGCATTATAGGAGATACTGAGACAGGATTGTTGGTAGCTTGCTCCACCTTTGCAACGAGTTGCACCTCCTTACCCCAGTCCTGAAGATACTTTCAGGTGCAAACTTTGTTTGCTCACACTTGGATAAAAGATTAAACTAAATTTATTATGCATATTTGTGTGTGCACACACGAGAGAGAGAGAGAGGTGAGGAATATAAACAATGGAGGCAGAAAGTCTGTTGAGTTTAATATGAAAAATTTGGTACAATGTGAGGAATGTGTGCATCGTCAAACACAAGTAATTTACTGGAAATAGGTGGTGGTGATGATGATGCAAAAATATACCAGAGTGTTGATTATGCTATTAAAAGTGTGTTTGAAATGTCAAATGAAGAAACAAGCAAGATGGTGTGGCAAGTATTGACATGTGGTAGATAAAATGAGAGTAAGAATGGAAGTGCTAAAATGGAAGATTGAGATAGTGGCAAGAAAGATGTGAGAGATATGATATGGGAAAGAAAAAACCTAAGAAGTGCAATACAATGCTAAAAATTGCAAACCTTCAATGAGTGCTTTCATTTACTTGAAAATGACTAAGTAAAATCAGAAATGGTAAGCACACAAATGGTAAACACACAAAGTAGTAAGGTGAAAGAAAGCAGAAATGGATTTAACAAAAAAATGATATAGTGATATATGACGATTCTATATATTATTTATTTTATTGTCTTGTGCTGTGAATTAAAACTATTATAAAAAAAAGAACTCAAAATATGCTGCACACCATTTCTCTCATATAATCTTACGTCTTTGCAATCATGGTGCCTCTCCTGAGCTCGCTTTTGTTGGTCTGTGGCATCAGACTGGTAGTTTTTACTGTTTCGCCCACCCCCTTTTTTTTGCCTTGTTCAACAACCATTTCATATCTTCTCTCATACCATGCTTTTTCTTTTCAAATTATTCATTCCAACCAATACAGTCATATCATCCACTTGTTCTACGTATTACATATTGCTTCAGTCATCTCAAGAATCTTCATGCATGTTTCCCAAGGCATGGTCTGCTAGTCTTGCCATAGCATTTGGCATATTTGGCATAACATTAATGCCTAATATGTTCCTTATGTTCTCCGAGGCAGATGTCAACAGACCTTCCTGTCTCTCCATAGTAAGCCAAGTCATTGGTACAGGGAATACTTCATATAAATTGCATTACTGAAGCATGATTGTATTAATAAGAAAGTGTAAGTTTTCGTTACTTTAAGCTTCCGCATTCTGCATCTTCAATGCTAGTAGTTTGTTTTCTGCTTTGCACATTTCTTATGAAACTGAAAACATCAATAAATTTGTACAGCATCCATGTTTAGACATTTTTGGAATTATTCATGGCTTTCCAATTTGGTTCACTTGTGTTTAAAAGAGAGATAAGCCTTCTCTACAGATTAGAAGTTGTTACTCCTATTAATCTTATGAGTTGTCAGGAAAAGATTTTTTCCTTTCATAATTATTGTTCTAACAAATATAACAATTCTTCATAAAGTGCATGAAGAAGAAATAAAAAGGAAAGCCAATGGACAATACTTCCTTGATATTATACATGCAACTCATACCAGACTACAAGAGCCTTCCCATCATAGTTTATCAAATACTTCTGAGATTTAGAGGATTCATCTCTGCTGAATGATGATGATTCGGATGAACAAACAGCTTTTCCCAAGAAACCTAATCATGGAGAATGCTTGAGTCAGTCAAAAACACTTTAGAAATTAGTAGAACTAGGAATAGGCTTCAAAAATTGAAAAACAGGCTGATGCTATAGAATATATAAAGCAGTTAGATTTTGAGAAAAATATTAAAGAACATGTTCAGTTTCCTTGTGATGTTGGTGTGTCATCAGATGAACTTGGAAAATTCTTATCAAAAAATCCCATGATATTCAAAGCATCATTAGATAAGCTTCGGGCTTGTGTAAAGTATTTAGAACCCAAAAATTTTACTTCAGATGCTATTGCAAAAATTATAGTTACTGCACCATATTTTCTGATGTTTTCAACCCAAAGCGTTGACATAAAACTAGGATATTTTCAGAAGCAGTTTTCTTTGAGTGGCGAGATATCAGGTCATTTACCACAAGATTAACAAAACTTCTGTTATGGAATATCCAGCATATTAAGAAAACAACATTCTGCATGACACAAAAGATGGGATTTTCAAGAGATGAAGTAAAAGTTTTACCAATAGCCAGATTTTTAACCAAAAATCTGGCTATTGGATCCATCTACGCTATACAAGAGATTTAACTTTCTTCACTTTGAATTAAAGATATCAAAAGAAAGCATTATTCAGTGTCCTGGTTCTCTTTTGATAAATACCATGAAACAGCATCACTTATATTTGGACAAGATTGGAAAAAGCCCAGTATAATGATGCCTATCCTGGTTATATCTCTCTCAAAGATATTGTTTTAGGCTGTGACTCTGACTTTTGCAATAATGTTACCAAGACACCTCTCAGCTACTTCAGGCAATTTTTTAATTCACCTTGTTAATTCATAAATTGTATAAACTTGTGTGCTTAATTTTGTTACAACCTGATAACTTAAGAATGTGAAAATTTCAGTTATCATGATGTAACAAGAGAAGAAATAAAAACCCTGTATAAATAACTAAGTAAGCAAGCTTGTTCCTAAGTAGATATCGTTAAGAGCCTTTGAAAGTAACAAACACATAAAATTAAAAGAAAGAAAAATATGCTTGCATCTAAGTGTAAAATATAGCTGAAATTGTTTGTTGACCTAAATAAAAAAATTATATAGTTGTGATGTGATAAAATAATGTTAAGTAAAGCAAAGAAGATCAGTCATAGGATTTTGCATGTGAAAGGCTAGTTTTTGACACTTGAAATAAGAGATTAAAGATTCGTGTTAATTCTTAGAAAATTTTGGAAAGAGAATTTAGTATAGGTAACTTAGAGGTTAGCTTAAACAAAAGACTATAGCTCAAGGTCATAATTCCCAAATTGAGACGTCGTCACGTGTCAGTCGCATGCACACGGACCGCAGGATGTTTTGGCAGAAAAATGCCACTCTAATTGGTCAGTGAAATCGACTCCAGTAAGGGGGGAAGAAAAGAAATTGAAGAAGGTGCCGGTAGGGGTCATCATATAAAAGGGTTAGGAACCCCCCACAGGGCTTTTTTCCTGAGAGTTTCTTCACGCGTCTTCGGATAAGTCTCACGCAGTTTTTCCTGAGTGATGGGTTAGGAGTTATCTCCGTCCGACACAACAAGGAAACAAAGTGTGCGGGATTTTGATTCCGTGTTCCTATTGTAAGAAACGAGGAATGCCGTTTAGTTAAAAGAGAGAAGATAATGCAAGTGTGTTTCATCACCCAGTAATCGTAACGAGAGAAAGAAATCTATAAAGAAGTCAGTATCCACGTGATGAATTTTACAGCCATAGAATAGATGATCCTGTGTGTGTCCTTGATTGAAGCATGTAAAGTAAAGATCATGAAATCCCATCTTAATGCCAAAGGAACTTAGGAGTGACAAGTTATAGAAGAGTTCGTCCTAGGAAAGTACAATTGGAAAAAGGTAGAGACCAGTGTAGAAGACCCAAGTCAAAAGGTACTGTGAAAATCTTTGTCAACTCAAATCGTATGTAACTGTAATCATTGCTCAATTATTAAACAGTTGAAGGAATTAATGAGAATTATACTAGGACTTTAGTACATGTCAGACTAGAATGAGAATAAGCTTGTTGCTATTAATTAATAAGTATTCATGTGCCTAGAGATTTAAGCATGTACATTGTATTTTATTTATGAGAGTTTTAAAGGTTTAAAAGTATGTATTAGCACAGCGAAAGGATAGTTTAAACCATACTGTTTTAGTAAGTTAGATAGAGTAAACTGATTATATATGTCCATGGTAATGCAGTATTATAGCACATTCAGACTAGTAAAGGGGTAAGCAAAGTGTTAACTAGTTCTGGGATTATATATATGTTTGTATATATAGAATCTGTTATGGCAGCATGATCGCAATTTTCATATATGTTTGTATGTATAGAATCTGTTATGGTGGCATGATCGCAATTCCCTTATAGGATCTTAGCCTAATGCTTGTGTTTAGCTAGTGTTAATTTGCATTTTATATTCTTAGAATTGAATTGAGTTTTATTTGATAGAAATTGAATTGTACCATGTTTAAGAGTTCAATAAACTTTTGTTCATTGAAAATACAGTTGTCTAAGATTGCTGCTCAATGCACCACTTGAAAAAATGTATGAATCTAATCATGCGGGGGGGGGGGGGTTGTTAAGTTGCGAGATAAAGGTCATGAATACATATTAGTTTCACACTCAGACATATTTTGGTAATTGCTCCTTGTTTTTGAGGGGAGAAGAAACTTGAATATTTGTATTTGGGTGATATCTCGTATATAAATAAGATTTGGATAACGATAAGTAGTTTCACATGTAAGGATAATTGAAAGCCTAATAATCGAGGGGTGCTTAAGGGTCAAAGCTGTATAACTGAGAGGAGACCTCCACATAGCCTTTAAAGGAATGCGGAGAGCCGACCAGGGCATTTGACCTAATGTCGAATCCTCACCTTCTCGTGGTGCACCCTGTTGGGTATCTACTTGGATACTGAACGGACGAGGATGGGCTGGCAATTTGGGATTTAGACGACCAAATTGTATTCTTATTGGTTAAACCAAAATATTGAATGATGGTACAACATGACAAAATTTCATGCCGGCTGGGGCGTCGCCCGGTTAAACAAGGCCCCAGTTGTTTTCGCCAGGGAACCAGGGTGAACAGCGAAAAGTCAGCTACTGGAACAAATCTGAAAATAAACCCCAACTCAACATCACCAGAGTTAAAGATCGGTACCATCAACGTAAGAAGCCTGAATGGCAAAGAAATGGAGCTAACTGAGGAATTAGATAAGTACCAGATCGACATAATAGGGGTGACTGAAACAAAATAGACCAAAACTGGTGAGATCTTTCTAAGCAATAAATACAAAATGTTATATTCAGGCAATGACAATCAAGGAAAAGAAGGAGTAGCCATAGTATTCAACACAAAATACGAGGCTAATCTTCTTGAATGGCAGTCAGTCTCAAGTAGAGTAATGTGGGCAAATATGAGAATGGGGAACTGGACAATGAGACTTATTTGTGCCTATGGTCCCACAGAAGGTTCTACTAAGGTAGAAGTGGAGGAATTTTTTGACGCTTTAGAAAAAGCAACTGACACAATGAAAAATGAAAAGTTGGTCCTTGTTGGGGATCTAAATAGCAGAGTAGGAAATGATTGCGAGACGTACAAAAATATTTTCGGAAAATTTGGAGAAAAGAGCAAAGCTAATAATGATGGCAAATATCTGTTGGATTTCTGCTCAGGACATGGACTGGTTATTACTAACACCATGTTCCAACATAAAAATGTGCACAAATTCACATGGAGAGAAGAGGCTAGGAATAAGAAAAGTCTCATTGATTATGTTATTGTTGATAGTGATGTTTTCTCCCTGGTGCAGGACACCAGAGTGTACAGAGGATTTGAAATTGGAAGTGATCACTATTTAGTCTTGAGCAGGATAAAATTGAATTTCATATTGGAAAGAAGAACATGTAAGAAAGTTTTAAAGCGAATAAAAGTTGAGCAGCTCTCAGATGCGAACTGTAGGCTAAAATACACAAAGATTATTGAAGAAAAAATGAAAGAGTTTGAGAACAGGAATCAAACCTTGGAGATTCAGTGGCAAACTCTGAAGAAAACATTGATTGATTCTGCCAGAGAGGCATGTGGTGAGGTTATCTGTAAGGATAAAAAAATCAGAACTCCCTGGTGGACACAGGAAGTTAAAGAGGCAGTGAAGGAAAAGAAGAAAGCATATCAAAAGTTCCTGGCAAATAAGTCAGCTTGTGCTCTTAGAGAATATAGAGACAAATGCAAGAATGCTAAACACTGTGTAAAACTAGCTAAACAAAAGGCATGGGAGGACTTTGGCAAGAATATAGAAAATAAATATCAAGAAGGTGGCAAAATATTCTGAAGGTTGTTGAAGAAGCTTAAGAATGGAGGAAAGAGTGCTGTAAAAGGAATTAGAGATGATAAAGGTGACATGAAAACGGGAGAAAAAGATATCCTTGAAGTATGGAGTAATTACTTTGAAAAACTGCTAAATGAAACAAGCAGTGATGACAGCACAGTGGTAAAAAACACTGACCAGGCATGCAGTCAGAAATACATATCCATACTAGAAGCAGAAAAAGCCATCAAAGGCTTGAAATGTGAAAAGGCAGCAGGAGTAGATGATATTCGACCAGAAATGTTGAAGTATGGTGGTATAAGAGTCTTACAGTGGCTGCACTGCATAGTTCAGAAAGCCTGGACAGAGGGACGAATTCCCGATGACTGGAGTAGAGCTCTCATAGTACCCATATATAAAAAGGGAAATAAAACTGCACGTGAGAATTACAGAGGTATTTCCCTACTGAGTGTTCCTGGCAAGATCTATGCAAGTATACTTGAGAAACGATTGAGAAGAATTGTGGAAGAAAAGCTTGGTGAAGAACAAGCTGGATTCAGGCCAAAGAGAGGCTGTCAGGATCAGATCTTCACTTTACGACAAATAGTCGAGAAAGCATGGGAATATAACAAAGATCTGTATTTAAGTTTTGTCGATCTGGAAAAGGCATATGACAAGGTGCCAAGAGAAAAGCTATTCAATACGCTGCAGTTATATGGTGTCAATGGGGCATTATATCAAGCAATACTTAGTCTTTATTTGAGTTGTAAGTCAGCAGTTAGAATTGAAGGAAGTACAGGAAGATGGTTTAATGTTAAATCTGGTGTGAGACAAGGATGTACATTATCCCCTCTGTTATTCATTATCTATATGGATCACATTATGAAGGAAAGTGGTATTAAACATGATATCAAAATTGGAGATGTTAATGTCAGCTCTTTGCTTTATGCAGATGATGTTATACTTCTAAATAAATCTGCTACAAGTCTGCAATATTCTCTGACTAAATTGAATAGCTGTTGTAATGGATATGGTATGAAGGTCAGCAATAAAAATACAAAGACAATGAAAATAGGCAGAATCATTGAAAATGTCAACTGTGTTGTGAATGGAGAACCTGTGGAACAAGTAAAACATATCAGCTACCTTAGCCACAATTTTTACTGAAGATGGTAAATTAAATATAGAAATAGACAACAGAATCAGCAAAGCTGGTATGGTGGGAAGTCAATTGAATTAATTCATATGGAATAAGAGAGAAATTAGTCGGAACACTAAATTAGCTGTGTACAAGACAGTGTTCAAACCAGTTTTAACTTATGGATCTGAGAGCTGAGTCAGAAGTAAAACACTTGACCAAAGACTAGAGACCACAGATATGAGAGTCCTGAGAAAGATTATAGGCGTGAACAGATGGCATCAATGGCAATATCATATTAAAAACGAGGATATTAGGAAAGAACTTGACATTGTCAGCATCCAGGAATGTGTTAGCAGAGCTAATCTCAGGTGGTATGGTCACTTAAACAGAATGGGTGAGGAAAGATTAGCAAAACAAGTGTTCTCTGCCAGGTTGGCAGCAAAACGACCTAGAGGAAGACCAAGATATAGGTGGATTGATACTGTACAAAGTGCTTTAGACAATAGAAATATAAGATCTGATAATGTTGGAGTCTTGACAAGTAACAGACTGATTTGGAGGAAAATTGTAGATAGGAAATTAATAATGATGTAATTTTTTCATGTAGTACTATCATATCCTGTACACCCCTTGAGGGTACATGGCAGGAATTTGATGATGATGATAATCGTAAATTGGGACACAACAATTTATTCCTTGTTTTCTTTACCTTACTTTCCTTTTAATGTGTTAAGATCACTGGCCTCATGACTAAGTAACCTGGTTTCATAGAAGCGTAATAATGCTGTGGCTGGCTAGTTTTGTTCTTCCTCCCAAAAACCTGAGTTTCTGAGAGGAGGACCTCTTCCACCTCTACATGAGGACTGTTTAATTATCTTAATTTGAAAATTCTTATGAAGGATTTTTTGCATCCCATATGGGATTCAGATCCAGATTTCTCCAGCCATTCTCACAACGGACAACATAGGCTCCATTAATTTGTTGGTGTAAAAATTCTTCACATGCTGTCATATCCCTCTGAAATTTTCCTAGGAAATACATTTTTTTAAACACATTTGCACTAGGATGGTTTTGTGCTATACTGGTGACAGAAGGCATGATTGTGTTAATGAATGGTATCAATAGACCGGTCTGGATGGCCAAGGATTTTTTGCTTCCCACATGGGATTCAGATCCAGGTTTCTCCAGCCATTCTCACAACAGACTACATAGGCTCCATTAATTTGTTGGTGTAAAAATTCTTCACATGCTGTCATATCCTATGAAATTTTCCTACAAAATACTACATTTTTTATACACATTTGCACTAGGATGGTTTTGTGCTATACTGGTGACAGAAGGCATGATGCGCGCGCGCGCACACACACACACACACACACACACATAGCCAGGCATGACTGTGTTAATGAATGGTATCAATAGGCCAGTCTGGATGGCCGAGTGGCTAGCATACTCACTTTCCAGCCAAAAGGCTGCGGGTTCGAATCCTACCGTGGCATGGATGTTTGCGATTGTCTGTGAAAATACTAGTGGTGGTGGGAGGTAGATGGTGTTGATATAGTTGCGGTTCATTTGTGGATTGAATAGTGTAGACAGAGAACTGTAGAGTAGGTGCCCTCCCTCGTTGAGTCTTTGGGCTCTCTGGAGGTACCAGGTAATAATAATAGAGGAGAGGAGATAAAGGAGATAAATGGATGTGATAAAGGAGAGTGCATCATTAGGTGAATGGATGAGGGTTGCATTTTGTATGATTTAAATGTGGCATGGAGCTTACATTTATAAAACATTCTGATATCTTTCAAAATGTGCTGAATGTATGAGATAGTAACAGTTTTGCTGTGGTCTTTTGTATTCAGGAAGTGGGGGGGGGTTTAAGAGAGACATTTAGCATTTTCTCTATTTCCTGGAAATTACAGCGATTGGCTAGAAAAAGTGTGGAGAGTAGTTCAGTGGTAAGAGCAGTATCACTGGAACAGATAGCTATAATTCTGTGTGTTAGTGTTTTAGTATACCATACTCTTGGGCTGGATGATGGTGTGATTGTGTAAATATCTTCAAGTATCCTTTTTAATTAACTTTTTTTTTTTTTTTTTTTTTTTTTTTTTAAGTGAACAGAATTTTTTTTTCATCATCAAATTCCTGATATGTAATCTCAAAGGGGTGTACAGGATATTATGATTGTACTACATGACAAACTTACATCATTACTTACATTACATCATTACTAGCATTCCATCAACAATTTTCCTCCAAATCAATTGTTATCTGTCAAGACTCCAACATTATCAAATATTATATTTCTGTCTTCTAAGAAACTTTTTACTATATCAATCCACCTATACCTTGGTCCTTGAAAACATTAATTGATTTAGCCAGACCTCACCTGCCTAAATCAATTAATGTTTTCTTCAGGGTTAGCCACTGAATTTCCAAGGTTTCGTTCCTGTTCTCAAACTCTTCCATTTTTTCTTGAATAATGTTTGTGTATTTTAGTCTACAGTTCACATCCGACAGCTGTTCAACTTTTATTCACTTTAAAACTTTCTTACATATTCTTCTTTTCAATATGAAATTAAATTTTATCTTGCCCAAGACTAATGTGAACATTTACAATTTCAAATCCTCTGTAAACTCTAGTGTACAGAGGTGTGAAAACAACACCATCAACAATAACATAGTCAATGAGATTTTCTTATTCCTTGCCTTTTCTCTCCATGGGAATTTATGCACATTTTTATGTTGTAATCTTGTGTTAGTAATAACCAGTCAATGTCCTGAGCAGAAATCCAACAGGTATTTGCCATTATTATTAGTTTTGCTCTTTTCTCCAAATTTTTCCAGAATATTTCTGTGTTTGACAATCATTTCCTACTCTGCTATTTAGATCCCCAACAATTCCTCCACCTTAGTAGAACCTTCTGTGGGACCATAGGCACAAATAAGTCTCATTGTCTAGTTCTCCATTCTGATATTTGCCAACATCACTCTACTTGATACTGCCTGCCATTCAAGAAGATTCACCTCATACTTAGCGTTGAATATACTATACAAGGGTGGTCTGAAAAGTTCTCAGCCTCAACCATAGATGGCAACACTATCGCCATGATTTTTTTTTTCTGAGTTGGTACAACATAAGCAACCTGTCATAAGCAACCATGTGAAATTGCAAGTCATTCTATCAAGTAGTTTGTTTTATACAGCTGTCTGAAGAAAAGTGTTGTCTTTATCCCTTGAAATGGATAAAATTGAGTATCGTGAGGTTATAAAATTCTTTGTAAAAGAAGGGTTAACACCAAAAGAAATTCATTTGAAGTTCATAAAAGTTTATGGGAATTCTCTTTTGTTTTTGAGAATTAAGAAATGGGCTACCGAGTTTAAACACGGCCGTACCAGCCTTGAAGATGATCCACATGAAGGACGTCCAAAAAAGTGTAACAACACCAGAAATCATTGATTGAATGCATGATATGGTATTGGATGACTGCCGAGTGAAAGTGTATGAAATTGCTAAGACTATAGGCATTTCAAAAGAATGTGTAGGATATATTTTGCATGAAGAATTGCAAATGAAAAAGCTTTGCATAAGATGGGTTCCGCACTTGCTCACAGTTTCAATCTTTTTTGATCACAGCAGATCAAAAATGCACTCGCATGAAAATCTCTGAACAGTGCTTAGAGCTTTTTAACAAGAATAACAAGGAGGTTCCAAGACTACTGTTGAAAATTATCGACCGATCAGCATATCAGGAGTCGTTGTCAAGGTTTTGGAGAAAGTAGTCAAAAGAAGAATACAGGAATGGATAGATGATAACGGGATACTGTATGGGGGACAGCATGGTTTTGTGAAGGGTAGATCATGCCTCACTAACGTGCTCACATTTTATAACACAGTGATGGCTGAGCTGGATAAGGGTAATGGGTTTACAGTCATATTGCTAAACCTTGCTAAGGCCTTTGACAGGATACCACATGGAATTCTAATCAGCAAACTGCAGCATATGGGGATGGATATAGAGTTGGTGAGATGGATAGGAGGGTGGTTGACGGAGAGATATCAGAGAGTAGTTTATTCAGGAGTAGAGTCCAAAAGACGGCCTGTGACTAGTGGTGTGCCACAGGGTTCTGTTCTTGGACCACTGCTATTTAATTTCTTCATTAATGATATCGGAAAGGATCTGAGAGGAACTATTCATTTGTTTTCTGATGATTCAAAGTTGGGTAGATGTGAATGCACATGATGTCAAAATTTTGCAAGATGATTTGGATAGATTGGGGAGGCTGGGCTAAGGAGAATGGATGTCAATTTAATGTGGCAAAGTGTAAGGTTATGTATTTTGGGGTGAAAAGATTAGCAGCAGTATACCCCATTGGTGGAACTGTACTCCAGGAGATTGACGAAGCCAGGGATTTGGGGGTGTTGGTGAATAGGCAGTTGAAGTTTAGAGGGCACATTGCAAAAGTGGCTAAATCAGCTCATCAAATAACTTGGTTACTGAAGAATACTTTGACGAGCAGAGACAAGCAAGTTATTGTTCCTCTGTATCCAGCCTTGATAAGTCTACATCTTGACTACTGTGCCCAGATCTGGGTACCAGGGTTTCTTCTTGATGGGGAGGAGGTAGAGAGGATCAGAGGCGAGCGACCAAGATGATAGCAGGTCTATGGAATGAACCTTATGAGAACAGGTTGAAGATTTGTGGGTTGCAGACATTGGTTGATAGGTGGAAGAGGGGTGATATGATTGAGACATTCAAATTACTGAAGGGTTTCTATAAGATTAATTCAGAGGAATTTTTCAGAACAGGTCTGGTGGTGAGAGGACTAGGAGCCATCCATGGAAACTGAGCAAGTCTGTGGTTAGCAAAGGTGTTAGAACTAGGTTTTTTGCATGGAGAGTGGTGAATGAGTGGAATAAGTTGCCAGAGTCTGTTGTGGGTGCCATGACTATGAGTGGGTTCAAGGCAAGATAGATACTGTGTGGAAGCTGAATAGTTGTTTACATGATGTTTAGGGCCTCTCTCAATGAGTCTAAGGACTCCTTGGTGTTGCTCGTAATAATAATAATAATAAAACTGATTTTGTGCATCAATTTATTACTATGGATGAGACTTGGATTCATCATTACACACCAGAATCCAAACAGCAATCAAAACAATGGACAGAAGCCAGTTGTTCAGCGCCAAAGAAGACAATGTCAGTTCCATCAGCAGAAAAGGTCATGGCATCAGTGTTTTGGGATGCTAAAGGCATTTTTGTTTATTAATTATCTTGAAAAGGGTAAAACAATAACAGGAGAATATTATTCTGATCTTTTAACCAGACTAGATGAAAAAATTCATGAGAAAAGATCCAGGTTGCAGAAGACAAAAAGCATCTTTCATCAGGACAATGCACCTGCTCACAAAGGTTTGACAATGGGAAAATTAAGGGATCTGCACTATGAATTGTTGGAACATCCACCCTATTCCCAGATTTGGCTCCCTCTGACTTCTGTCTCTTCCCCAAACTAAAACTCTTCCTCGCTGGTCAGCATTTTTCTTCGAATCAAGAATTGATTACAGCTGTAGAGGGATGTTTTGCAGATCTTACTGAGAACCACTACAAGGACATGATAATGGCACTGGAGCATTGCTGGAATAAATGTATTAGTCTTAAGGAAGATTATGTTGAATAATAAAAATAATTTTGAAATTATAAATTCGTTTTTTCATTGTCAGGCCACTCTCTTAGCTACTCCTTTTATCTGATTGTTATTGCTTAAATATAACATTTTGTATTTATTGCTTAGAAAGTTCTCACCAGTTTTTGTCTTTTTTGTTCCAGAATTTTTTTTAAAAACCCATATTCTAAAAATGTTCAGATAATGATAAGCTTTAATATTATTTCACTATAGTTGGAGAGAATTATAAGTAGAACCGCTGATGTTAATTCCCTTCAGGAAGATTTGAACAGACTTTTTGACTTGGACAAAGGAGTAGGGGTTGTAGTTTTAATATTGATAAGTACAAGGTGTTGTATTTTGGTGTGCAGAAATATAAAGCTGTGTACTATACTGATGGTGCCATACTGCATGAAGTGGATGAGATTCGAGAACGATGTGTCTATTGGTTGTCATAAACTAAAGTTTAGAGAGCATATTGCAAGTGTTGCACATCATAGTGCTGCTATTATGAGAAGTATTCTAACATTTAGGAATAAGGAAGTAGTTGTGCCACTAGTCAGACCACACTTGGACTATTGTGCTCAAAACTGAAGAAATGTGGATCATAGAGTTTGGTGGATAGGAGAAAAAGAGGTAATATGATAGCCATTTAAGTTAGTGAGAGGATTTCACTGGATTAATCCAGATGGAATTATAAAAAGAGTAGAAGGTGAGAAGGGAAAAACCAAATACTGTAAAATATCTTGAAGAAAATTTTTTCTTTGCTAATTTTTTGCAATTGATTTTCCAGTTTTTTTTTCTCTCAATATTTAGTAATATTTAAAATATAATGTACTAAATAGAATGTTACTGTAAAAGTGCATAAATGTTGAATTATATGTAGAGTTGTAGATTATGCCAGATTAGCGATGATGAAACACCATCTGAAGGTCGCAGGGTCAAGCGATGTTGACTGAATGGGCAGCAATGACGTCATCGCTAAAGGCTAATCCCCCCCCCCAAAAAAAAAACATCATATAGTGAACAAAGAGCGAGGTTTTGCATAAAAGGAGATTGTGGCTCTTGGCTGAAGGCTTTTTTTACCTTTCCGTCACTGAGGCTTTTTATCTTCTCGTTGCCGAGGCTCTTCTCCTCGTCTTTTTCTACTCGAGTGTTGTTGGATCCCCATCTCCAGATCGCAGCAGGTTGTTTCCTCATCAATGGCTCTCAAGTTTTAGTCTCCAGATAGAGAGCCGTTACGCGCTAGCCTCGCAGTAACTTCGGCTGACTCCATATCGGATGTCCGATGGATGAAAATTCTGCAAGAGACCGCCTGTATGTCCATGCAACAAGAAAGTTGACCAAATAGAATACACTACTGCTTTGAAAAAGTATGCTGCAATTTGTTTGGACTCTTTATTCATGGTAAAATTATAAGTAGGAAATGTTTTTGTAGTTGTTATAAAAGTATCTCGGAATTGTGAATGTGCTTACAAGAAATCGATTGTAAACAGGCGCTAACTAAGCCACAAGTTTTGTGGGAAGATTGTTTGTTAACTTGTATATTTAAATAATGAATGCGTGCTTAGTTATAGTATTGGGAGCAGTACTATTTAGAATATGTATGTAGTTAGGCAATTATTAAGTCAATATTTAAGGGAAGGATTTTGTTAACTTGTTTATACAGTGAGTGAGTATGTGCATGGTTTATGTCTAATGTGTTAACTCAGTAATTGTATGTATTATGAGTTTAGGTATATAAATTGCGTTCCCTATTTGTAAGAAGGATGAGTGAAATAATTTCACAATATCTCAAGTGTAATATACTTCTTGTCTAGTTTAAAATAAATGTTTTTATTTTGTAACTATGTGACCTGTTCTTTGGCTAATGCACAATCTCCAAAAAATAGCGAACCTGCGGGAATAATAAGGTACGAATAGTCATGACTTGCATATAGAGAATTGGGATATATTTAGTGATTAATTCCTGTTTTTCCTAACTTTCAAACAATATTTACTCAAATTGGATGACACAGTTGACAATAAAATAAATTTTCTAATTTGATTTGTATGAGAGTAGGGAACTGCATACATTAAATATACTTATAACACAAAGTTTGTTTAATAGCAGCGGGGAGGGGGGGGGGAACAGAAATTGTTCATGGTAAGATTAACCTTGAGAAGTTTATGTTAAAGCAGTTGAAAAAAGTAAAGTAAGTTAAGATAATACAAGATAAGTTAAGACAAATAAAGTGAATAATTAAATAGGCACAGCAGACATACATTTAAATAATTAACGTTATTTAACAATGCCATGTCTGGAAATTATGTAACAGTGTGGTTAAGAGGGGTGCGAGGAGTAGATTTTTTTACATGGAGAATGTCAATGAATAGAATGCATTACTAGAATGTTTGTTAATGCAAGGAATGTTAACGATTTTAACAATCAGTATGATAAATATATTTGAATGATCCTCCTACAGTTAATCTGCCGACTCCAAGAGGTTGCAATAATAATGAACCACTGACTGAGATCCTTGATTCGATAAAGTTCAATTCCCTTCAGATATTTTGAATCATTCAAATTTACAGTACGTGCTGGTTTTTTCACATAAAAAGAAAAATATACAAACTAGATGGAACAGTCATGAGTTCATGCCCAGTGGCATGATTGGCAGTGAAAGCATCGCTAATTCTTGCTGATCTGCATTTGTCATGATTGGCAAAGAAAGACTTCACGAAATTCAAACAACATAAATTCTTATCTGAAATGAAAAGAAATCTGGAAAAAATTTATCATCATCATCATCTGAGACCTCCAAGGAGTCAAGGACTCATTGAGTGAGGCTATAAATCATCAAAACCAGCTATCATACCCTCCCTTAAATTCATTCACGCTAGAGGCACTCACTACCACTAAGGGCAAATTATTCCACTCACTCACTCACTGCTCTCTGGGAGAAAAACCTAGCTCTTACCCCTTTCTTGACTGAGAACAACCTTAACTTCCATGGATGCCCCATGTTCTCTCCCCACCTTCCATATAACAAAAGATTTCATTAGTTGATATCCCATAACACCCATTCAAAAGTTTACAGACCTCTATCATATCACTCCTCTTTCCCCTTTAGCCAGTCTGCAATCCACATATTTGCAATCTGTCCTCATAACATAATTCCCATAATTCAGATATAATCTTTGTAACTCTTCTTTGCACCCTTTCCACAGTTTCTTTATCCCCTTGGAACCTGGGAGACCAAATCTCCACACAATAATCCAGGTGTGGTCTTATCAAAGCCTTATAAAGAGGCAAAATGACTTCCTTATCCTTACATGTCAAGGTTCGCTTCAACATCACAATTATCCTCTGATAATTATTTTCCCTGTTCAAAAAATACATATGTAATGAAAATTATATATAATAAATTTCATTATTTTTCTTATAGATATATATATATATTATCAAAATAAAAGCAAACATATACCTTAATCCAAGAACCACCATGGGCAGGATCATTAAAATGGCCAATATTGATAGCCCATACAGCAACACAAATAATTGAGATAACTTTTGATAGTTGTTCACCAAATTCATCAAGCTTCTGTTGAAGAGGAGTTTTGACCTCTTCAGTCTCGCACATTTCAGTACGGATTTTGCCTATTAAAAAATATTTTCCCTTAATATTTCACCAATAATAACAACAACAACAATAATAATAATAAACAATGAATATTTCAGCATAGAAAAAAACATGTAAATAAACAGTTACTTTACACTTTTATGGATCATATAGGTTGATGCAGGGCAGAGCTAATATATATGTCGGAACCATTTTAAAAAGTGCAGAAATATAAAATAAGTAAAAGAGGATTTAAAGAAATCACTGATATATTGAAGAAAAGTTTTTACAAATTATATAAAATATCTTTTTTTTTTTTTAAAGAGAAAAACGTTTTGCATTGTATAAGAAACATCTCAAATGCAAAGAAGCAGTTTCCTGAAACTAATTTCTGATGGCTACTGAATGTAGTCACCACTCACAGTTGAATTTTGTGTTATGTCATTATTCTAAATTGTAATGAAAAAATTTAGAAACAGTTATAATATACACTGCTTGGATAGAAATCAATAGATACTATAGTGTGAGGAACAAACAGCAATGGTACCCACCTCAATAAGATGTAGGACCTGCTTGTGCTGTGATGACAGCAGCCACCCTACAGGACATACTTTCCACAAGCAAATGACAGCTTGTGGAAAGTATGTCCACAAGCTATCATTTGATAGCTATCAAATGATAGCTTGTGTAAAATTATCATTGATAGCTATCAAATGATAGCTATCAATGATAATTTTGGACCTGGACTGTTATGAGACATTCCTTGATCTCGACTGATGTTACAGTTCATCCCACTGGTGTTCAATAGGGTTGAGATCAGGGCTCTGTGGAGGCCATCAAGCATGGTGACATTCATGTCCACAAACCATGCAGCTACAGCAGCAGCCTTATGACATGGTACACTGTCTTGATGAAATAGACAATGGCCAGTTCCATAGAAATGCCACAAAGTAGAAAGCACTGCATTATCTAGAATGTTCAGATACCTCTCTGAGTTCAATGTTTGTGGCACCACAAACAGAGGTCTGAGACCACACCAGGCAAAAACAGAACCATACCATCACACTGCCATCTCAGAATTTCATAGCTGGGGTTATACACTTTGGTAAGGGACATTCAGCAGGCATCCGTCACACCCACACCCATCTGCTCGGTAGATGGTGTAGAATGATTCATCACACCATAAAACAGCTTTCTAAGCTTCTTGCTGTACATACTCTTTGCATCACTGAAGACAACACTGCATGTTGGTTCAGATAATGTGGGAGTTGCATATTGCAGTTCCACCATGAAGACAGACAGACTGGACAAACAATTTGCAAAGCTTCAGGAATAGGAGGAAAGGATATATGATTGAGGCATTTAAGTTCATAAGTAGTTATTGGGTTAATGTAGAAGAAATTTTTCATAGAATGGTGGGAGATGAAGAGTAGGACAAGGGATCATCCCAGGAGAGTAGCTGGTGAGTGAAATGCATTGGATGAGCATGTGGTGAACGTGAACACAATGAATGAGTTTAAATCACAGTTTCAAGAACTTCATAAGTAACAGTATATACTCCCTGCAATGAGTCTTTTGACTTAGTAGAGGTCAAGTGTTGATAATCATATTTAAATTTTTTGTTTTCACTAAAAATTGTCTCTACATAACAACTCCAAGCTAAACTGCATTTAAATGGTGCCTATAAGTGCAAATTTGAGAATGCATTTGATATCTTGCATGTTCTGGCCTATTTTCATGCCAAATTTATCACAGCAGTTATTCAATTTAGTTAAAAATTCCTGAAGAATAGTAGTTTTTTTTTTTTTTTTTTTTAGGAGAATAACCTCAACTGCATGAAGAAAAGAACTGAGTTTAATAACTCCAATTTTGATATCAGGTGGCAGAATGTCACGTTGCTTTATAATGAGAGCAACCTCAAGTATGACAGCACATATCTCATCGGGAACATTCACTACAAAAAATTCTTTAGTAATTCTCACACATTTGGTCTTATTTCCATTTTTACAGAGCACTATGAGAGCACTACTCCAATGATTCAGAACTGGCCAGATCTTCTGAATTGTATGGTAACCATTGCAAAAATGGTATACCTGCATAAGTGAGCAATTTTTGTTGAATGTCAATACACTAATTGCTTCTCCACATTTCAGATTTCGTTTTTTCCTCTCTCATACTTGCTCATTACTACATTCCTCCTGAATATTTTCTACCACTGTTCTTTAGTGTTTTTCTGATTTAATAACTATTCAAAGTAATTACTTCTGACATCCAGAATCTTAGCTTCAGTTTTTGTGTCACTATTATCTCCACTTTGTTTTGTGGTACACTTTTTTCGACCTCTAAACTTTTCCATTGCGTCCAGAACAATATTTGTCCTTTCATGATAATTATCTTCTATGTTATTCCCAAAGTGTGCCCACAGCTTTTGTTCAGCTACTTTTCTACATAGTCTAACATTTTTCTCCATTTTTGAAAGGTACCTGACAATTTATTTGCTAAGGATTTTCAACAGCATTCCTCTTTCTTTTTTTCCTTTTTAAATCCCTGAAGATAACTCTTCATCCCTGATTGGATGAAGTTGGATGAAGAGTTAGAGGTTCATGAAAATGGGGCTGAAGAGCTTTTGCATAACCTGGATAAGAATTTGTCAATAGGGACAGATGGAATATCTGCCTGTTTGTTAAAGGAATGTTCAGCTGAATTGGCTAAGCCTTTCACACATTTGTATAATTTGAGTCTCAGCTCAGGAATGATACCAAAAGGAATGGAAGGAATCTAATATAGTTCCATTGCAGAAGAGGTGCAAAATCTGATGTGTCTAACTACCAACCTATTAGTATTTCTGGTGTGGTAGTGAAGATTTTAGAGAAGTTAGTAAGAACCCGCATACAGAAATGGGTAGACAATCATTCTATACTCTGCAAAGAACAGCATGGGTTTACTAAAGGAAGGTCAGGCTTTAGCAATTTGCTCATATTTTATAACAATGTTACAGCCAAGTTGGATAAAGGAAATGGATACACTATGATAATGTTGGATTTTTCTAAGGCATTTGATAGGATACCACATGATAGGCTGTTGCGTAAACTGGAGAATATGGGATTGGAACATAATCTATTGACTTGGATCAGGGGATGGTTAACAGACAGATATCAAAAAGTAGTATATAGTGGGTGTGAATCTGCCAGATTTAAGGTAACCAGTGGTGTACCTCAGGGTTCAGTCCTTGGGCCATTATTGTTCAATCTATACATTAACGACTTGAAGCAGGGTCTATCATCAGATTTGCAATTGTTTGCTGATGATGCAAAGATAGGCAGGGCAATCAGGGATGCTACTGATATTCAGCAATTACAAAATGATTTGAATAGACTGGAAATTTGGGCAAACGAAAATGGCTGTCAGTTTAATGTTAGTAAGTGTAAAATTATGCATTTTGGCATGATTAGAGATCCAGCGGCATATTATATTAGCGAGATTATGCTACAAGAAACTGAAGAGGCAAGGGATCTTGGTGTATTGGTGGATAAGAATTTAAAGTTCAAAGGTCACATGGAAAAAATTGCAAATACAACTCAGAGGATAATTTCTATGCTGAAGTGAACCTTGACATGTAAGGATAAGGAAGTCATTTTGCCTCTTTATGAGGCTTTGATAAGACCACACTTGGATTACTGTATGCAGATTTGGTCTCCTGGGCTTCAAGGGGATAAAGAAGCTGTGGAAAAGGTGCAAAGAAGAGTTATGAAGATTATATCCGGATTATGGGATTTAGATTATGAGGACAGATTGCAAGTATGTGGATTACAGACTCTGGTTAACAGGAGAAAGATGGGTGATATGATAGAGGTCTATAAACTTTTGAATGAGTGTTATAGCATTTCAAATGATGAAATTTTTCGTTATATGGAAGGTGGGGAGAGAACATGGGGGCATCCATGGAAGTTAAGGTTGTTCTCAGTCAAGAAAGGGGTAAGAGCTAGGTTTTTCTCTCAGAGAGCAGTGAGTGAGTGGAATAATTTGCCCTTAGGGGGTAGTGAGTGCATCTAGTGTAAATGAATTTAAGGGAAGGTATGATAGCTGGGTTGGGTAATTTACGGCCTCCCTCGATGAGTCCTTGACTCCCTGGAGGTATCAGAAAATAATAATATTTTGGCACTAGTTAACTTAATTTCTTAAAGAATTATTAGCATTAATGAGACTTGATTAACAGAAGAAGATATTATATCTTCCTTTGTTAACGAACAATATAAGGGATATTGTATTTTCTAGGAGGACAGAGTGAACAGAATAAGAGGAGGATACTGTTGATGATAGCAGAATAGCAAATAATAGTTCAGCAGCAAGGTAGCATTGAGTGAGGCAGTGCATTTGAAGCTATTTGGTGTAAGATAAAAAGCCAAGAAGCCAAAATGTATTTGTTGCTATAGCCTAGAGTAGAGAGGTGTGAAACACAAGACGTGAATGGAAGAAAGAGAATTTATGCAGATACTAAGAGATACTTAAAAACATTATGTGATGGACAGTACCTGAAGTTTCAGTTTGCTGAAAATGATAATAGCAGCAGAGAATTTGTCCACAACCAAGGTTTTGTCTCCAACATATGGAGTGATCATGTTGTATTGATGAAAGGTATCTAAATATAGCACTATATTATAAAGCTATGCTACTAAACTACAAAGTTGACATTAATGACAATCTCAAGTGGCAGCTTAGAACATCTCATGATTTAAGACTCTACAATAACAACAACAGATGGATGTTAATAATGCACAGAAAATGGCTGAGGGACATCTATGGAAATGCAGTAACAGAATGCATACCAAATCACGAGAAACATCAGGTAGGTGTTAAAAGGATGAGTAACATCATGAAACAAAAGCTGAAAAAACACTGAGGAGAGGATAGAGAATTATAGCAAACTAACAAGAACAGGAAAGAAGAACAATTATTATTATTACGTGACACCTCCAAGGAGTGCCCTCCTGCGAGGAGTCCAAGGACTCGTCGAGGGAGGGCACTCCACCACACACACTAACCATCTCCCTTACTATGCACAACTACCATATGCCATCTACCACCCATCATCACTACCAACAGTATATTTTGTCTGTAAATTGCATGTGTTCTGAAGGCCTATTTGTCTGTGTAGACAGGATGAAAAAAATCAAAGTTTTCAAGAGAAAAAAACCCTGCTACATCCACATGAGATTGGCTAACTCACCTTCAAAGAAAAAGTCTGTATAAAGATTCTTCTCATAACGACAAGAATTTAACTTAGGCCTTTTCCAATCAAAGAGCGCAATATACCATTGCGCTCTTTGATTGGAAAAGGTGCTGGAAGCTGGCACGAGTCAGTCATTGTTCAGCAGTTGTGCATGATAGTTTGCATAAAAATTAAAATCTGATGTGTTAAAAGATCTAATGAGTGACTTCCAAATGTCACAGATTCATTTCTTGGTTTCTGTTGAGAGTGCCTGGTGAGCGGATTACCATCGTAGCTTTGATGTTGCAGGTGCTGAAGTTGTCTTCTATGTAAGGCATGGAGCTCTTGTTCCATTCAATATTGTGGTTAGTGTGGGAGAAATGGAATGCCAGGCCTGAGCTATCTTTCTCTGTTTTTATTGATGTCTTCAATATGCTCCTTTGGCCTTATTTTTAACCTTCTAGAAGTTTGCCTATGTAAGTAAGGCCATAAGAATATGGAATATTGTAAATTCCAAGAAGTTTGTTGAAAGGGTTGTGGTCCTTAGGTGAGCATAACAGAGTTTTTGTACAGTCACAATCGGTATAGGCAGAGACAGGTGTAGGGAAAATTATCGAATTACTAATATGTATCCTCTAAATGTATATAGGATATTATGATGGTATCACATGAAAAGTTTATTATTACTAACTTCCTACTGACAATTTTCAATTCCTCAGCAGCTCACACCTACTTTGCTAACTCCTCTCCACATTCTGTTTAAGTGACTACCATCATCATCAATTTCCTGATATGTACCTATAAGGGGTTGTTCAGGTTACTATTATGATCAGTATCAGGTTACTATGACAGCATTACACAATTAAGTTTACATTATTATTAATCTCCTATCAACAATTTTCCTCCAAATCAATCTATTACTTATGAGAACTCCAATATTGTCATATTTAATATTTTATGCTTCTAAGGTACTTCTGCCTGAATCAATCCACCTAGACTTCGGTCTTCTTTTGGATTTCTGCAATTTTGGCATCAAACACCTGTTTTACTAACCTTTCCTCACCCATTCTGCAGTATGATGCAAAAAAAAAAAGGTAATGAATAACTACAGTGATATATATGTTATGGAGTAAATGGGTTTATTAAAAAGAAATATGTTTACACATGATGGTATGAAAATACATACATAACTATCTGTGGAATCTTGGTTGAATAAAGGATTAACGATGGTAGATTATGTGCTTGAAATGGGCACCTTGTCTTTCAAGACAGGTTTTGTAGCACATGAGAAGGTTCTCTGTTATCTTGGAGAAGTACATGTCCAGCATATGTTCCAACATCTGCTGGACATATAGTATAATTTTTATCCCTCAGTTCGTCAAGGTTTGAAGGCAGATTATGGTGGAGTACCCATTCCTTCAACATATCCAAATGAAGGCATCAAGTGATGCGAGATCAGAAGAACATGAAAGGTACTAGAATTCCGCAAACCTCGAAATGAGCCTCTTGGGGAAGTGTTCTGATAAACAGGATCTAAAACAATGTGATGTCTGACAGTTTGCTCCATCTTGTTGGAATACCTGTGCAGGAAATGGAATTTTTTGCACACCACATCTTATGCTCCTGGGTGAATGGAACTAACACATTCTCATTATAGTGTTCACTATTTAAAGTCATAGTTAAAACACCCTCTTCAACAAAGTGGGGCCCAATTATGCCATGGCCAAAAACCGCACACTATGTGGTAACCTTCTTGCTGTGAAGACATTTCTCTTGGACAAATTCAGGTCTTGAGAAGCCAACAAACCTGTAGGTTTGTCAGTTTACATGACCTCTTAGATGGACATGTGCTTTGTCCAAGAACCAGACATTATGGAGGAAGGACAGATCTTCATAGACATTAGCGAGCTCAGGTGCACAGTATTCCCACCATACAGCGTAATCCGTTGCTGTTAAACAGTGAACCATCTGAATGACATATGAACAGGCACCAAGCTGGTTAGAGATTCTCTGTAGCAATTGCCTCGGTATCCCAAGTTTTACTGCCATTCAGTGTTGGATGCATTCATTTCAGAGACTGTAACAAAGCACTTATTCAGGATCAAAATGGCATTTCCTTTGTTTTGGCTGTTATTTAATTTTAAATTTTCCAATGCTACTTTTTCTCCTTAGCCTAATGAGATTTAAGGAAAGATAAGATAGAAAATAATGATTAACATAGTCATTCCATGATGAATCTTGGAATTGTGTGAAGATGTCGGTGTAATAATAGCAGTAATAATAAATACTTTCCTGGCTAAATCATCAATTAATATTTTCTTTTATAATGCTATATTAGTGAGAAGAGATCTCTACATGGCTTGTAAGAAATGCAGAGAAATGACCACAGCTTGTGATCAATGTCCTAACTTTTCCACGTAAAAGCTATCAAAATAAATATTCTACAGAATAATTATATTCAGGTAATAGTGATCAGAGAAATGAAGGAGTCTTTAACACATACATAGTACATGTTTCAATACCTTAGACTTCCAACATAGTAAGTATTTGAAACATGAGGATGGTCTTAAAAGTTCACTGCCTAACAATGAAAAAATGAATTTTCTAATTTCAAAATTATTTTTATTTTTCAACATAATCTCCCTTAAGACTAATACATTTATTCCAGCAATTCTCCAGTGCCATTATCCCATCACTGTAGTAAGATCTGTGAAATACCCCTCTACAGCTCTTGATTTGAAGAAAAATGCTGACCAGCAAGGAAGAATTTTAGTTTTGGGAAGAGACAGAAGTTGGAGGGAGCCAAATCTGGTGGATGCTCGAACAATTTGCTTTGTGGGCAGGTGTATTGTCCTGATGAAAGATGATTTTTTTTCTTCTGCAAACCAGGTCTTTTTTCTCGAATTTTTTTCATCTAGTCTGGTTAAAAGATCAGAATAATATTCCACGGTTATTGTTTTACCCTTTTCAAGATATTAATAAACAAAATGCCTTTAGCATCCCAAAATACTGATGCCATGACCTTTCCTGCTGATGAAACTGACTCTGTCCTCTTTGGCACTGAACAACCGGCTTCTGTCCACGGTTTTGACTGCTGTTTGAATTCCGGTGTGAAATGATGAATCCAAGTCTCATCCATAGTAATAAATCGATGCACAAAATCAGTTTTATTCATGTTAAAATGCTCTAAGGACTGTTCAGAGATTTTCATGCGAGTGTGTTTTTGATCAGCTGTGAGTAAGCGCGGCACCCATCTCGTGCAAAGCTTTATCATTTGCAATTCTTCATGCAAAATATTTCCCCACGCGCTCTTTTAAAATGCCTACAGTCTCAGCAATTTCATGCACTTACTCACCAATCATCCAATACCATATTGTGCACTCGATCAATGATTTCTGGTGTTATGCTTTTTTGGACATCCTTCACGTGGATCATCTTCAAGGCTGGTACAACCATGCTTAAACTCGATAGCCCATTTCTTAATTGTCGAAAACGAAGGAGAAGAGTGCCCATAAACTTTTATGAACTTTTTTTGAGGTCTGCTTTTAGAAAGAATTTTATAACCACATGATACTCAATTTTATCCATTTCAACACTTTTGCTTCAGACAGCTGTATAAACAAAAACTACTTGATAGAATGACTTGCAATTTCACACAGATGTGTATGACAGATATACCACTTAGAAAAAAAAAAAGATTTTGCTGATAGTGTTCTAATCTATGGTCAAGGCCAAGAACTTTTCAGACCACTGTTGTAAATTCCTGTCTTGCACTTCTACACTGTCACCCTGCTCCCATCACTGAGGTCTGCTTCTTCAGGATGAAATACATCAATTTAATTATCATTAAACTCTACCCCCCCCCATTTCCATCTAGGGTCATCCACCCACAATCATTTCTCCTTATACCAGCTACATAACAAAAGAATGCTATAAGATTTTCCTTGGATTATAGTTAATTTCTTCTTGTATTTTCTCCACTTTTTTTAATACTTTTTCCATGACCTCTTTTTTTGATGTCATCAGTCATCCACTTTACACCAAACTGTATTATATCTTTTCTTGGAAGTATGCAATCTGCTATCACTGGTGATACATATTTAACTAGCTCCCAGCATTGATGGTCTCTCCCTTCCAATTCTTTTATCCACAGAACTGCCCTAAATTAATTTCTAAGATTATTATAGTCATATGCTTTATAATTCCACATAAATTCCTTTCTCCTTGATATTTCTGTATGTCTATTCATTCTCCAAGTTCAGTACCTATTGGAAGCAAGGGTGGCATCTCATTTATAATCAGATCTTCTGATGCTAGGACCAATTCCAAAACTCTTGATTCGCATTCCCTCTCCTATCTCCCAAGTCACTATCCCACAAGAGGACAATCCCAACTGGCAAATCTAGTTTCCCTTATTCTAAAGTGCACCTTGTCAGAGAACGATCTCTCCAGATGCATGCATCCTTCCAGGTTGCAGACAGCTTATCATCATTGTCATAGTTTATTTTCTATATGATACAATGTGAAAATGGAAAAGAGATTTACATTAAAAATTAAAGATTGCAAATTATGGTCATCCAAGTCTCTACCTTGAGCTAACCTGGTAGATGTCAGATGGAGTTTTATAGTTCAGCCTATTGATGATTTCACATATGTATTGCCAAAATTATTTGCATTGTCTTGTATTGTTTGCAGACAGCTATATATTCCAAATCTCTCCCTCTGACACACTGATATCATGTCATTCATAATTGCTGCTCTTCTCAATTCTGCCTTATTATATCAGGACAGTGCAATATCTTCCTTCTCATAACTTTTCTGCTGCACAATTCTTAATATTAACCTCAAATCTGTTGACACCCTATTCACACTACTTCAAGTTATTCAAACTAACAATCCCATTAATCTTGTCTACATTCTCAGCTCGCTTCATTGCCATGGTCGCATTTTCTGTTGTTCAAAACAGACAAGCACTCCAACATTCTGTTCTGCACACCACGATTCATTGAATCTCCATACATCACACCTCTCTATGATCCATTCATTCCTTACTCGCCTACATCTCTCACTCCCCAAAACACTCTCCTTGTTCTCTGAACTTACTGCACTCCTCTCATCTCTAACCTCTGCTTCTGTACTCTCTACTTCATTTCATTCCTTCTCTTTCCATGAATCTACCATTTACTCTCCTCTCATTCCTATAACTTTCTCTCACATCATCACTTAGCCTTTCAAGTCTCTCCCTTCATGCTCCTTAACTCATTTCATACTCTCTCTCTCCCCCTTATCTATACCTTTATGTGGAAAATTAGAAGAAAGTGAAATATTCTACAATGACTTAGAAAAACTGATGACACACTGTAATAAAAGTGATTTAATAATTGCAGGAGACTTTAATGCTAGAGTAAGGAACTGAAGTATACCACAAGTTGTAGGTAGATATGGATAACATTTTAATCAAAATGGAAACAAATTGAGGGATTTCTAATCATTTTATGAATTAAAAATAACCAACATATTTTTCAGAAGAAAAAAAAAATCCATAAATATACTTGGAGTACCAGAGGACTACCATCATTAATAGACTATATAATCATTAACAAAAAAGCTATCTTCACAAGTAAGAGAACAGACTGTAGAGGCAATGATATATATTCAGATCATTATCTGGTAGTCTCAAAAATATAAGCAATACAAGCAAAATGGAAATCACAAAAACCACAAGAATCTAAAGAAAAGAAAAATGTAAACAGAAACTACAAAACTTATCTACTCCAGGAACATAAATATATACACATATATAATAATACTTACCAATGGCAGTTTCCAATCCAGTTCCAATTACAACCCCTCTTGCCTTGCCTGATGCAATATTGGTACCCTTAAAAAAGAAAGGAATTTTTATCAAGAAAAATCAGTAACTTTTTCTCAATATTAGGAGAGGAGAAGGGAAGGAAATCCAGATAAAACAGAATTCCAGTCCACTAGGCACTCATTCTGAAACATTTAAAATTTTATGCTTTATTTATATGCCTCTTATGACATAGTTGAGAATTTCTAATTAACTCCTAATGTAATCACATAATTCAAAATTCAATGTTGCATCCTATTTTTTCATTAATGCATTATGCTCAGTAACTATGTCCACAAGCATAAAATAAATGATTATGACAAAGGATACAAGGTTTCTTGTTCTTGCAACTTATATTATGGTCAAACTAGGAGATCTGCCAACATCAACCACCACAACTATGGTCAGTCAGGTCTAGGTGACCATACCTTTGATGCCTTGCACAAGATCAGATGAAAAAAAAAAAAAAAAAAAAAGAAAAAAAAAAACTATGCTTCATCACATCAAAAGCAAACTTGAAAGACCCTTTGTAGAATCAGCAGCAGATTTAAAAAACCAGCTTAATCTAAATAAATATGGTTGTGTTAAACTTCCAAGATTTGGGAAATTTTAATCTTTAAACTTAACTTCTCAGACATCCAAGTCCAACATCTAAGGTTAGCCACCAACATCCATAGAGGGGCACCTCTCATAGGACTTTAGGCTTAAAATAGTCTAATTTCTTCCACTTATCATTGTGCTTTTGTGTGTTTTAATATTGTATTCCTGAAGATGTCTCCATGAAAGAGACAAAATGTTGGACCTGTTGCTTATTTCTCTGTGCTCTATTTATTCCATTAAGTTTAATTATTAGTGCATCCTCAAAACACCACACACACACACACACACACAGAATCAAAGCTATTTGTTCTAATGACACAGCCCTTGCACCAGAACTTAGTTATTTTAAAGACAGTATTTTTTAGACAATGGCTGCAATCCCTATAAAGCATGCTCCCCCTCTCTCTCTCTCTCACACACACACACACACACACACACACACACACACAAAACTATTCTAGATATGCATGGTGTGAAGGTTGCATGAAGATTATATCCAAAAATACAGTTAGTGTGTTTCATAAAATACAATTTCCATACTACTTTCAAACCATGTATCCAGCTAGCAACCTGCTGTTATTTACAGGATCAGCCTCCAACTTATGTGCCTGCAACTTTGATCACTTTGAAAAGACTGGTACATCTGTTATGCAATAGGAAAAACAGTTACCTGAAAGAGATGGGGTGGGAGGAAATCTGTCACCACAGATTGAGACCAGCTTACTTTCAGCTGAAGCTTGAATTATATGTTGCTTGAATCCTTAAATTTGTAGCAAATCTTTCCAACAAGGGTTCTTCTTATTGCTATGAAGACACCTAACACTAGTTATAGCTATATAACTGGGAGGAGATCTCCACTTAGTCTTTTAAGAAATGTTGAGAAGCAACTGAGAATTTTAACCTAATATTCAATCCTCACATTCTTGTGGTGTGCAGTGTGAATAGATATTCACCTAGAGAGCAAATGAAAGAGGTTGGTTTGAGAATTTGGGCTTTAGCCAAAAAAATTATATCATGAATTGGTACAACCAAAAATATAGCACATCATGGCAAAATACCATGTTAAGGAAATGCTTGGTTAAAAAAAGGTTAAGATTTTTTCTCAGAAAATAAGGACAAACAGTGAAATGTCAGCTATAACCTACTGAGACAAATTCAAACTAATCAGCAGAATTCAAGATGGGTTCCATCAACATCAACCAGAAGTTGATGTTGATGGAAAAGAAATACAGTGGAAAAGAAAGGGAACTGGCAGAAGAGCAAAGTATAAATTGACATAAGTGACATTACTGAAACAAAGAAGACAAAAGGACAAGATTCTACTAAATCATTACATGATATTTCAATAGTGATCAGCAAAAAAGAAGGGGGTACTATAGCATTTGATACTAAATACAAAGAATTTTCTTGTATGGCAGGCAGTTTCAGATAGTAATGTACGAAAAAATCAAAATTGGAAATTGGATAATGCTATAGTCCAAGAGAAAGACTAAGGAAGAAGTGGAGGAATTTGAATTGGAACGCAGCGACATAAAAGCTGATCCTGGCTGAAGATTTAAATAGCAGAGTAGGAAATGAATATCAAACGTACAGAAATGTTTAGAGAAAGGACAAAGCTAATAATGATAAATACCTGCTGGAGTTCTGTTCAGGACACAAACTAGTCATTATAATACTATGTTCCAACATAAACATATGCACAAGTTTACGTGGAGAGAAGATACAAGAAATAACTCTTATTTCTTATGTAATTGTTGACAGTGATATCATTTATTTATTTTTTTTTTTTTATTATCCCATGGTATTATTACACCAGATCATAGAGGTTAAGTTCATGTATTTTATACAGCATCTCTTCTGGGTTGTTATAGAATTCATATTTGGAAATATTCATACAGTTTATCAAATGCATTGGTGATGCTTCCTCAATGTTACAGATTTTGCAGGAGGGGAAGACTTTTATGCCATTGCTAAACTTGATTGGTCTTGTGTAGCCGGTCTTGAGGCGAGAGATCATGGTAGTGGCACTGCGATTAAACTTGGAGTTGATGGAAGCTCCTGGATTTTCTGCTGAGTACCAGTGGTGAGTCATGTCCTGAAGAATTGTTCTTTTTATGTTTTTTTTTTTGGGTGGTTTTAAAAAGATCGAAATCTGTGGTATCACTTGATGTTGGGGCCATTTTTGCTACTTCATCTGCAGTTTCGTTTCCCTTTAATCCCACATGGGACAGGATCCATTGGAAGATTATTTCGAAATCCTTATGTAATTTGTTTATGTTTTTTGCTATGTCTCAAAGTATTTCTTGATGGCTTTTGTAGCAGTTCTTAATAGCTTGAAGGGCTGCTAAGGAATCTGTGAAAAAATATAAACTCCTTTGGGTTTTGTTTGTCCAAATACTGCAGTGCTGTGTTAATGGCTATTAATTCTGCATGGTATGAGTTGCATCCAATACTGTTAGTTGTTTTTAGTTCTATATATGCCACTCCAAGAATTGCCATTTGGATTTTTGGAGCCATCTGTGTAGATCTTTATTGAGTCAGGTCCATATTCCATTATTTTTGAAAGGGCTAATGATCTCAAGATTTCAGGGTTTTCTAGGCTTTTTTTTCTCATGTTTCTCTATTTCAGAGTTGATAACTATATTTTTCCTGTTCTGATTTGGAAAAAATGCTGGGTAGTCAGCTATTTTATTTGGACAATCCAAGGGAATTTTATTTTCTATGATTTCATGCATTGTTGATTTTTTCTTTATTCTGTTTGTTGGTTTCCAGTTTTTAAAAAGTTCACTTGTTCTATGATGTGCAAGGTTGGCTCTTTTTTCTAAAAAATTTGGTAAGATTATCTTGCCACCTAATTTTTAAAGGAACAAGGTTGGATTCGAATTCTGCTATTTTTCCAGGAGTTGTATTCCTTAGTCCACATATGATTTTAGCTGCATTTTTCAGAATTTTTATAAGCTTGTCTAAACTGGTTTGTGATATTTGCATCCAGATAGGCGAATCATATTCCATTATGGGACGGATAATAGAGGTATATGCGACTTTTAAGGTTTTAGCATCGGCTCCCCACTCTTTACCCGAGATACTTTTCATGATATTTAGTCTTCTTTTTGCTCTGACTGCAACATTGTTGACATGTATATTGAAGCTTAGCGATGGATCCACAAGGTATTTGGGGTTTTCATTAAATGTAATTAGTTGACTGTTTAGCTTAATCTTTGGTCTCCACTTTCTGAGATATTATCATGATGATCCAGGACTAAAAAATTATAAAAATTACAAACAAGAAACTCTACAAGTTTCCTCAGGTAATATACAGAAAAAACATGAAGGCTAAGCTGTATGTAAAAGCAGCACGGGATTTGAAACACAGTAATCACCATTCAGTTTTGAACAGGATGACACTGAATATCATATGAAAAGAAAATATGAAAGAAAAGTTTTAAAAAAAAAAATCAATGCCAAGCAGCTTTCAGAAGTACATTGTATCTCAAATATAATAATAAAAAAATAAAAAAAAACATGTGAAAAGAATTCAAAACTTGGAAACTAATTGGCACTCTGGAGAAAAGAATAACTGCTTAAGCCAGAGAGGCACATGGTGCAGCTGTTACAAGGAAAGTCAGAATCTAATGCTGGACATTAGTAGTAAAGAGACAGTCTTGGAAAAGAAAAAAAACCATAACAAAAGGTTTATAACAAGAAAGTCTGCAAGTTTCCTCAGGTAATACACAGAAAAACGTATGAAAGCTAAGTTGTATGTAAAAGCAGCACAAAAAAGTATGGGAAGGTAGGTAAAGAATACAGAAAATAAATATCAGGAAGAAGGCAAAATGTTCTGAGAATTATTGAAAAAACTTAATAGAAATGGAGGAAAGAGTACGGTAAAAGTAATCAGAGAAAAAGCTAACAAAAATTTGAGGATGAAGATATTTTGAATATTTGAAGTAATTACTTACCTGAATGAAACAAGTGACAGAATAGTAGTAGAAAACAATCAACAAGAAAGCAATCAGGAATAAATATCAATCCTTGATTATTAATAATCAATCAGGGGTGACTGAAACAAAAAAGACTGGTGAGATCTTCCTGGGCAATAAATACAAAATGTTATATTCAGGCAAGAACAATCAGGGAAAAGACGGAGTAGCTATAGTACTCAACACTAATTAAGAGGCTAATCTTCTTGAATGGCAGGCAATATCAAGTAGAGTATTGTGGGCAAATATCAGAATGGGGAACCGGACAATGAGATTTATTTGTGCCTATGGTCCCACAGAAGGTTCTACTAAGGTAGAAGTAAAACACTTGACCAAAGACCATAGATATCAGTTGTGAGAAAGATTAGGGGTGTGAAGATTAGAGCATCAATGGCAATATCATATTAAAAACGAGGATATTAGGAAAAAACTTGACATTGTTAGCAGAGCTAATCTCAGGTGGTATGGTCACTTAAACAGAATGGGAGAGGAAAGATTAGCAAAACACAAGTGTTCTCTGCCAGGTTGGCAGGAAAAAGACCCAGAAGACCAAGATATAGGTGGATTGATACAATAAAAAAGAAGTGCCTTTAAAAACAGAAATATAATGTTGGAGTCTTGACAAGTAATAACAGATTGATTTGGAGGAAAATTATAGATAGGAAGTTAGTAATGATGTAAATTTTTCATGTAGTATTATCATATCCTGTACATCCCTTGAGGATACATGTCAGGAATTTGATGATGATTATTATTATTATTAATAACACTGTTTCATGATACAAACACTACCAAAAGAAAAAAAATAAATATATAAATAAATAAATTGAGATATATATATATATATATATATATATATATATATCTCAATCTTAATATTTCACTGGTTTCCTATCGAGCTTCATCTAACACAGGGTAGAAAAATCATAGTAAATTTGGTTGTACCTATTTAAGAAATCATGTCCAGCATCAAAAAGTAGTATCTACAATATCTACTAGAATGGCAAACAATACATGCTTGGATATGGCCAGAATTCTGACAAAATCCAAAACTCCCAAAAACAACATTCTACCTGCAAAAATATTAGTCCTAAAAACTTGACAGTTGCATTAATCTGATAACAATTCAACTGTCATTATGATGGTTAGTTGATTAGGAGTTTATTAGGCACACTGATAGCAAAGGCCATATTGAGCCAAGCCAAAGAATGTAGCAGTAATCAAGGTAACAGTAATAAAGAGATAAAGTAATAAATATCTTATGCAGAAAAAAAAAAAAAAAAAACATTTAAAAAAATTAATTAAGCAAACCCGTATCTGCATATAAATAGAATATATTTGTATATACAGAAGGCGGCGGGGGGGAGCTGAAAACTTCTGATGAACACCTAGAACAAAATGATATTACAGCAACTGATACAACCACAAGAAAGAACATACTAGTAACAGAGTTATAAAGGTAACTTATGTTCTTATATCCTCATATGTTCTTTCTTGTGGTTGTATCAGTTGCTTTAATATCATTTTGTTCTAGGTGTTTATCAGCACTTTCTTACCCACCCCTCATATTAATTCTATTTAAAAAGTTCAAAAAAATTTCATGAGATTTATATAAATCTGATTAAGATCTGCTTGTTGTATATGACCCAGCAAATGCATTAAAAAATTCATTCCTTTCTCAAGTGAAATGTGGCTCTCCACCAGAACATGACAAATGGAGATGCATTGTACTGTTCACACTTAAGTGGATTCTTCAATCCTCAGAAAATATGAATGTGTAACATGACTATAACCTATGCAGAGGCTAGCAAGCAACTTCCTCACTTCTGTTTTTCTCTGTTGACTAGACTGCCAATGCTTAATTTAAAGCTTAATCTCATGCAATTTATTTATCAGTGCTTCCTGCCATGATGACTATCATTGGGTCATCAACTTTCATCTTATAAATTGTCAGTAGTCTGTGTACAATAATGACCAATAGTATGTAGAAAATAATAAGTTGCAGTTTCATTTCCCTCAATTCTAATGTGGTTGAGAATCCAGCACAATTAAATATCAAAATTAAGAACCTGCAATTTGTATGAACAGTTGTAGAACCTTGAAAAGCACTGGATGTGGATTGAATACAGGAGAAGAGATGACCTGGATAGAACTTTATCACATACTTTTGGTAGCAGTTTTCTTTTATGAGCTAGGCTGGACGGCTTATAGCAAACTGAAAAAATTCCTATGCAGTAAAATAAAACCACAAAATAGAGCCAAACTTTTCAAGCAATGCATTATCCCAATTATGACATGGATCAATAACCAAACAAACATGTCCAATAACCAAACAAATACCCGACAAAATGAGAAAGACAGAATCAAGAGAGCCATGAAAAGCTATTAAGCCTAATAATGGAAAAATCAGATGATTGGGGGAGGGAGATACAGAAATATATCATACATAAGCAAAAAAACATTGCAGAAATACTCTTAAATATTTAAATTTATGCAATCATGCATATTATAATATTGAATAATGATAAATGCTTTGTTTACGCAGAATACAAGATAACAATGGTCAGATAACTTGCTCAAGTTTTATAACAGGGTGACGGCTGAACTGGATAAGGGAAATGGGTTTACAGTGATACTGCTGGACCTGGCAAAGGCGTTTGACAGGATACCACATGGAATTCTAATCCGTAAACTACAACATATGGGAATGGATATAGGGTTGGTGAGATGGATAGCTGGGTGGTTGATGGAGAGATATCAAAGAGTAGTTTATTCAGGAGTAGAGTCCAAAAAACGGCCTGTGACTAGTGGTGTGCCACAGGGTTCTGTTCTTGGACCACTGCTGTTTAATCTGTTCATTAACGATATAGGGAATGGTCTAAGTGGGACAGTTCATTTGTTCGCTGATGATGCAAAGTTGGGTAGGGCGATAGTGAATGCAGAAGATGTCGAAGTCTTGCAAGATGACTTAGATAGATTGGAGTTCTGGACTAAGGAGAATGGATGTCAATTTAATGTGACAAAATGTAAGGTTATGCATTTCGGAGTGAAAAGATTAGCAGCAGTATACCACATTGGTGGAACTGTACTCCAAGAGATTGATGAGGCCAGAAACTTGGGAGTGTTGGTGGATAGGGAGATGAAGTTTAGGGGGCACATTGCGAAAGTAGCTAAATCAGCTCATCAACTCACTTGGTTGTTGAAAAATACCTTGACGAGCAGAGAAAAACAAGTTATTGTACCTCTGTACCGAGCCCTGATAAGACCTCATCTCGACTACTGTGCCCAGATTTGGTCACCTCGGTTCCTTCTTGATGGGGAGGAGGTTGAGAGGATCCAGAGGCGAGTGACTAAGATGATAGCAGGTCTATGGAATGCACCATATGAGAACAGGTTGAAGATTTGTGGGTTGCAGAAACTAGTTGATAGGCGAAAAAGGGGAGATATGATTGAGACATTCAAATTGCTAAAAGGATTCTATAGGATTAATTCAGATGATATTTTTGAGATCAGGACTGGTGGTGGGAGAACTAGGGGACACCCATGGAAGCTGGGCAAGAGCGTGGTTAGCAGGGGTGTTAGAGCTGGGTTCTTTACTTTTAGAGTGGTAAATGAGTGGAATAAGCTGCCAGAGTCTGTTGTGGGTGCTATGACAGTGAGCGAGTTCAAGGCAAGGTATGATAGATACTGTGAGAATGTTGAACAGCTGTGTGAACATGATGTTTAGGGCCTCCCTCAATGAGTCTAAGGACTCCTGGAGTAGCCCATGGTAATAATAATAATAATAATAATAATTATACAATCAAATGGTCACATGGATGAAATATCAAATAATTTATGTTTTGTATCAACAAGGAAGGCAACAGGATACCACCTTGTTCTATTTTTCCCTAGTAAGACAGCAGCATGGATGGACATTCTAAGAGATAGTAAAGAGACAATGGCTCAATACTTGTGCTTGGTAGAGGAAGAAGCAAGATTTCCCAGGTCATAAACCAGTGAAATCCTTGTACATTCATTGGGACACGGAATGTCAGAACTCTCCTACAAATTGGAAAATTTGAAGAGAGAAATGGATAGATTAAAAATAGCCATATTGGGAATTAGCTAGATGGGATGAAATGTAACTGGACACTTCTGGAATGATGATTACAGAATCATTTATTCAGGTGATAAGACAGAAAAAAATGGAGTTGGTGGTTCTCCATAAGAAATGGAGAAGAAGAATAATCAACTTGGTAAAATGTAATAGCAGACAGATGATAGTAAAACTAGAAGCAAAACCAACAAATATTATAATAATACAAAAGCTTACATGCCTACTAGCGACCACAGTGATGAAGTTGAAAGAATATATGGAAATATGAAGAATTTAATCAAAATCACCAAAAAGGAAGACAACTTAGTGTAATGGGTGACAGGAATGCGATCACCGGTGAAGGCAAAGATGGTAGAGAGGTGGGAAAGTATGGACTTGGATGCCGAAATGAAACAGGAGATTGAATTGGTGGCAGAACTCCACGAGTCTATCTGATCATTACTAATACCTGGTATGAGGTACAAAAAGGCATACTAGGAAAATTACAGGGGATATGGTAAGGTACCAAATAGATTATATTATAAAAGAAATAGATTTAAAAAATCAAGTAAAATCATGCAAAAGTTACCTGGGAGCCAATGTTTGCAGTGACCACAATTTGGCTTTATTGAAATGCAATCTGAAATTTAAAAAGCTGTCACAACTAAGGAAAAGGCCTAAATGGAACATAGATAACCTGAAAAACAGAAGAAAACCATAGAAACTATAAACAGCAAACTAATGAAAGCATTAGAAAACACAGGAAAGAGTTGTTAAAAAAAAAGGACTTGCTTCAAGGGTACAATCGAGGCTGCCAATGACTGCACAGGATTAAGGAAGAAGCAAATTAAAAAAAAGGAATGGATTACACAGCACATTCTAGACCAGAAGCCTGAATGTCAAAGAAATGGAGCTAGCAGAGGAATTGGATAAGTACCAGATCAACATAATAGCATTGACATAAAAAAAAAAAGCGAGATCTTTCTGAGCAATAAATACAAAATGTTATATTCAGACTCAGGGAAAAGAAGGAGTCGCTATAGTAAAAACACTAATTATGAGGCTAATCTTGAATGGCAGGCAATATCAAGTAGAATGATGTGGTTCCACACAGAAGGTTCCACTAAGATAGAAGCGGAGGAATTTTTTGAGACTTGAGAGAAAGCAACTGACACATTGAAAATCTGGTCTTTGTTGAAGATTTAAATAGCAGAGTAGTAAATGATTGTCAGACATACAAAAATATTTTGGGAAAATTTGGAGAAAATGGAAAAGCTAATAATAATGGCAAATACCTATTGAATTTCTGCTTGGGACATGGATTGATTATTATACAATGTTACAACATAAAAATGTGCACAAATTCACATGGAGAGAAGAGGCAAGGAATAAGAAAAGTCTCACTGACTATATTATTATTAATAGTGATGTTTTCTCACTGGTGCAGGACACTAGAGTGTACACAGGATTTGAAATTGGAAGTGCTCACCATTTAGTCTTGAGCAAAATAAAACTGAATTTCATATTGAAAACAAGAACATGTAAGAAAGTTTTAAAGTGAATAAAAGTTGAACAGATCTCAGATGTGAACTATAGACTAAAATACACAAACATTATTCAAGAATAAATGAAAAAGTTTGAGAACAGGAACCAAACCCAGGAGATTCAGTGCCAAATCCTGAAGAAAATATTGATTCAGCCGTGGCGAGGTTGTCTGCAAGGATAGGAAAATCAGAACTCCATGGTGGACACGGGAAGTTAAACAGGCAGTGAAAGAAAAGAAGAAAATATATCAAAAGTTCCTGACAAAAAAGTCAGCTTGTATTCTTAGAGAATACAGAGATAAATGTAAGAAAGCTAAACACTATGTAAAACTAGCTAAACAAAAGTCATGGGAAGACTTTGATAAGACCATAGAAAATAAATATGAAAAAGGTGACAAGATATTCTGGAGGTTGTTGAAGCAGCACAGAAATTGAGGAAATATTGCTGTAAAAGGAATTAGAGATATCCTTGAAGAAAGATCCTTGAAGTATGGAGTAATTACATTGAAAAATTGAAAAATGAAACAAGCAGTGACACCATAGTAAATGGTGTCACTGCTTGTCACCATGGTAAAGTAGGATCAGGAATACATATCCATACTTGAAGTAGAAAAAGCCATCAAAAGCCTGAAATGTTTAAAGGCAGCAGGAGTAGATGATATTCGACCAGAAATGCTGAAGTATGAAGATATAAAAGTCTTACAGTGGCTGCACTGCATAGTTCAGAAGGCCTGGAAGAGAGAGATGAATTCCAGATGACTGGAGTAGAGTTCTCACAGTACCCATATATAAAAAGGGAACTAAAACTAATGTGAGAATTACAAAAGTCTTTCCCTACTGAGTGTTCCTTGTAAGATATATGCCAACATACTTGGGAAATGGTTGAGAAGGATTGTGAAAGAGAAGCTTGGTGAAGAACAAGTTGAATTCAGGCCAAAATAGAGGCTGTCAGGATCAGATTTTCACTTTACGACAAATAGTTGAGAAATCATGAGAACGTAACAAAAATCTGTATTAAGTTTTGTAGATCTGGAAAATGCATGACAAGGTGACAAGAGAAAAGCTATTCAAAACGCTACTGTTGTATGGTGTTAATGGGGCATTATATCAAGCAATACTTAGTCTTTATTTGAGTTGTAAGCCAGTAGTTACAACTGAAGGAAGTACAGGAAAATGGTTTAATGTTAAATCTGGTCAGACAAGGATGTCCATTATCCCCTCTGTTACTCATTATCTATATGAATCACGTTATGAAGGAAAGCGGTATTAAACCTGCTATCAAATTGGAAATGTGACGCTCAGCTCTTTACTTTATGCAGATGATGTTATACTTCTAAATAAATCCAGTACAAGTCTGCAAGATTTCCTGACTAAATTGAATAAGTGCTGTAATAGATTTCATATGAAGGTCAGCAATAACAAGACAAAGACAACGAAAACAGACAGAAGGAATGAACATATCAACTGCATTGGGAATGGTGAACCTACTGTAGTAAGAGATTTGGTATGAAGGTCAGCAAGAACAAGACAAAGACAATGAAAATAGACAGAAGCATTGATAATATTAACTGCACTGTGAATAGACAACCTATAGAACAAGCAAAACATTTCAGCTACTTAGGCATGATTTTTAGTGAAGATGGTAACTTAAATATGGAAATTTACAACAGAATCAACAAAGATGGTATGGTGGGAAGTCAACTGAATAATTTATATGGAATAAGAGAGACATTAGTGAAAACACTAAATTAACTGTATACAAGACAGTGTTTAAACCAATTTTAACTTATGGATCTGAGAGTTAGGTTAGAAGTAAAACACTTGACCAAAAACTACAGACCGCAGATATGAGAGTGGTGAAAAAGATTAGGGACATGAACAGATTGCATCAATGGCAATATCATAATAAAAACGAGGATATTAGGAAAGAACTTGACATTGCATCCAGAAATGTGTTAGCAGAGCTAATCTCAGGTGGTATTGGTCATTTAAACAGAACGGGAGAGGAAAGATTAGCAAAACAAGTGTATTCTACTAGGTTGGGATGAAAAAGACCCAGAGGAAGACCAAAATATAGGTGGATTGATACAGTGCCTCAGAAGACAGAAATACAAGATCTGATAATTAAGCATAAAAAACTTATTGTTTAATACTGACCATATACAAATATTTTAACTTTCTTTGTCTACCAGTTTCGCTAGCAAACTGGCTAGCTTTTTCAAGGCATTGACGTTAAAGTATAAAAAATACTAGTAAATGCAAATTGAAAGGAACATTAAAAACGTTGTAAACACTCTAGTAGCTAAGGTTGCAAGTTCGCGTGACAGAGACTGAATGGACTTATTGTTCTTAATCATTATCACTCATGCGTGTTTGTTGTAAACGCATAATGTGATTAATAGCTAGCTGCAGTTCAGATGGCTTTAGAGAGAGGATGAGGTTTTTCCATGAAGTGTTAAGAATAGTACCCTGGTTTCTGTTGAAGTTTCCGCCAGTTTTTAACACTATTGCGGCTTCCTTGAATAAACGATGTCTATAATCGTCATCTAAATATGGCATGGAGCTATTTTGCCACTCTATCGTGTGGTTAGATGTACAGAAACGAAGTGATAAGCTGGAAGAAATACTTCTGTTGTGGTTTACATCACCAACGTGCTCTCTCTGTCTGTTCTCCAAACTCCGTGAAGTTTGTCCGATGTAGGCGAGACCACAGGAGCAAGGAATGTAATATACTCCTGGATATTTGTAGAATGGCACCTTGTCTTTTGGTGATCCTAAAATACGTTTGATACTGGTGATTGGTGTGAAGATCACTCTGATGTTGTGGGCCTTTAGTATGCTATTTGATAAGAAATTGACTTGATGGAGGGAATCACTACAGTAGAAGTGTGCTGGGAGTTTGGTTCTTGTCTGGGGTGCCATTCTACAAATATCCAGGAGTATATTACATTCCTTGCTATTGTGGTCTTGTATACATCAGACAAACTTCACAGAGAGAGCACGTTGGTTATGTAAACCACAACAGAAGTATTTCTTCTGGCTTAGCACATCATTTCTGTATCTAACCACACGATAGAGTGGCAAAATAGTTCCATGAAATATTTAGATGACGATTATAGACATCGTTTATTCAAGGAAGCCGCAGTAGTGTTAAAAACTGGCAGAAACCTCAACAGAAACCAGGATACTATTCTTAACAGTTCATGAAAAAACCTCATCCTCTTTCTAAATCCATCTGAACTACAGCAAGCTAGTAATCACATTATGTGTTTACAACAAACATGCATGTGTGATAATGATTAAGAACAATAAGTCCACTCAGTCTCTGGTACGCGAACATGCAACCTTAGCTACTAGAGCATTTACAACATTTTTAATGTTCCTTTTAATTTGCATTTACTAGTATTTTTTATACTTTTCCGTCAACACCTTGAAAAAGCTAGCGAAACTGGTAGGCAAAGAATGTTAAAATATTTGTATATGATCAGTATTAAACAATACGTTTTTTATGCTTAACTTTCAAACTACCAAATATGTTTAATTTGAAGATCTGATAATGTTGGAGTCTTGACAGGTAACAGATTGATTTGGAGAAAAATTGTAGATAGGAAGTTAGTAATGATGTAAGTTTCTCATGTAGTACTATCATATCCTGTACACCCTTGAGAGTAAATGTCAGGAATTTGATGATGATGATGATGGCATACTTAAGGATAAGGAAGAAATTTCGGAAAAGTGGAAGGAGTACTTAGAAGATCAATACGGTGGAAAAGATCTAGATTCCAAGGCTAGAGAACATGAAACAATTCTTGATGTGGAAGAAATTGGTCCAAGTATATGAAAGGATGAATTTGAACAGGCACTATATTTATTGCCAGCTAACAAGGTACCAGGCGTTGATAACATCCCCTCAGAATTAATAAAATATTCAGGAAACATAACTAAGTCATACCTTTTCAAGATAATAAAGGATATACATGAAATGGAGATCATTCCCAAAGACTTTAGAGAAGGCTATATCATACCCATTCCTAAAGTGAGTAATGCAAACAACTGTGAAAATCATCGAACAATACGCTTAATGTTTTAAAATACTACTAAAAATTATACAAAAAAAACTAACAAAGAAGGCTGAAGAGTATATTGACAATGACCAGTTTGGATTCAGGAAACAACAGGGAACAAGAGAAAGCCTTTGATAGTATTGACTGGAACCAAATGTTTCTAAAAATAATTTCTAAGGTAAATTGGAAAGATGGAAGGCTTATATTTAATCTTTTAAAAGCACCAATAAGCTCTAATAGAAACAGCCAGCAATAAAACAAAACTGCAACAGTGAATATGTAGAGGTGTAAGACATGGTTGCTCTCTTTCACCCATACTGTTTAATCTCTACACTGATGATGCAATAAATAAATTGAAAGAACTAATAGAAACGGGAATTAAGATAAATGGAATATTGAAATTAACTGGCTATGAATTGCGGATGACATAGCAGTTATAGCTGATAATGAAGACAAACTGAAATCCACACTGACAAAGATAGAGGAAATTTTAACAGTAGAGCCTAAAAATTAATTATAAGAAAACAAAACTATTAATTACAAGTAAACTAAATTCAATGAAAATAAACCTGGAAATAAATAATAACCCATACAACAAGTATCCTCCTTTGAATATCTTGGAAGTCTTATCACGGAAGATGGAAAAACCGATCAGATATTAAAGCACGAATAATCTTGGCAAAAAAGCATTCTACAATAGAAGAAACATTTATATCAGTACAGGACTTAGCATCCTGCTCAAAAACAGGATAGTGAAAACATACATATGGAGCATTGCACTATATGGTTGTGAGGCCTGGATGCTACAAAAACAGGACATCAAAAAGTTGGAGGCATTTGAACTTTGGTGCTGGAGAATGATGATGAAAATTAGTTGGACAGAAAGAAAAAGTAATGAAGAAGTTCTAAATATAGTTCATGAAGAGCAGTTACTAATGAACCACATCAATAAGAGAAGAAAAAGCCTAATTGGACACCACTGAGGCATGGGAGACTGATTACAGAAATAATGGAGGGAAATGTAGAAGGAAAGATGCCATAAGGCAGACCAGGAATTTCATATAAAAATAACATAATGATGCTAACCAGTGCTAAAAGTTATAAAGAGATAAAAAGGTCACAAGACAGGATGTTATGACGTGCTGCTATAACTAACCAATCTCTGGACTGTGTGCACCAGACATAATCAACATTATTCTAATAGTATCCAAATATTATTTCAATTTTAATGGACACTTTGCATCCACGTATTTACTGGCACGTAAACACGTCAGGTGGTTATGGTGGTTAATATACAAGGAGTGTTCAAAAAAAGACCGAACTTTTAACTAGCATGCCAAACGGCACAGAGAGCACGTTGCAGCTATCGAGTGCAGCTAGTGGCAGGTTTTGATAACAAACTGCCAGACTGATGCCCATAGCAGAAGAGGTCGAGTTACATCCACTGAAGTGAGCACATGCATAAGCTGTTTGTTTAATAAGTGACAACGAAAGAGCTTGAACAACATGTGTGAAATTTTGCTGCAAACTTGGTAAAAATTTTACAGAGACATTTCAATTGCTTAACTAAGCATATCGGGAGGACAGTATGAGCCAATCGCAGTGCTATAAGTGGTTTAAGCATCAATGGATGAGTTGGTCAAAGATCAAAGTGATGTCGGTTGTGTTTTTTTAATGGAAAAGCATTGTCCAATATGAATTTGTACAACATGGTCAGATGGTAAACAAAGAGTTGTACCAGAAAGTTTTAGCATGTTTGAGGGATGCTGTGTGTGTGCAGGAAAAGGCCTGAATTGTGGGAAAATCAGAATTGGATGTTGCACCGAGACAATGCGTTGTCATGGTGCAACATCAAACATCTGTTGTGCCCCATCCACCCTATTCTCTGGACTTAGCAGAAGCAGCCTTTTTCCTGTTTCCCAAACTTAAAACCACTTTGAAAGGGCCAAAACATAGAGGAGATTCAGGAAAATGCAATAAGAGAACTGCAAGCCATCACAGAAAGTGCGTTCCAGGAAGCATTCCAACAATGGAAGAAATGCTGGGAACGGTCTATCGCCAGTAGAGGGGGACTACTTTGAAGGGGACAGTGCTTAGAATGTTATAAAATAAGCAATAGTCTTTACAGCAAAAGTTCGTTCTTTTTTTTAAAAAAAAAATGCTTTGTATAATGCTATATACTATGTAATATACAATATTAGGCTACTTAAAATTCTAACATTGCAATTTGTATATATGAGGTGACAAAAAATGCCATTACACAATACAAGCATGACATCTTCAAACAAGTAGCCTCAAATTTATATATTTAGAGAACCAAATTCAATTGTCTTTTACAAGAGCATAAGATAATAGACAATAATTATGACACACCTAGAAAGCAAACACTCCACTTTTAAAGTGGATTTTTGTGTTTGTTGTTTTCTTATAAAAGAGATTAAAACTTTAATATATTATACAAATATTACTAAACCTAATAATTAGTGTGGTGAATGCATGTGTTACTTACAGAAAAGAGAATATTCTTCTTATCTTGGTTAACAGCCCGAGGATCAGGAATAGCTTCAGTGTGTTTTATAACAGACACAGATTCACCTTTAAAATGCAAACAAGCAAACAATTTAATATTGATTACACCTTAATATTGCTGAGAGTAAACGGGTACCTGATCAGAGTACATTTTCTAAAACTATAGTTAATGCAACTCCACATATTAATTATATGTCAACTCTCACTACAGCCAACACATGGGACCACAGGAATGGTTTGTTTAAGTGGGTAATTTACTATAGCGAATTAGGATAAAGCTGTGTCTATGAGGGATTTGGTTGGTACTTCTTTGGTAGTTTATTATAATAGTATTTGCTATAATGAGAGATGACTGTATTTCTATGGAATAACAAACTTAAAGGAATACCATATTTAGCATGCTTTAAATTTCCAAGATTAAAATTACATACGTTTCCAATCAATATAATACATATGTATCATTTAAAGAAGTGAAATGCAGAGAATTAATACAGCTTTATTACATCCAGATATGTTCTGAAAATGTAACAGCACACAAATATCACTATTTGCATCATACAGTAATGTACAATTACACCCTCCGTCCAAAAAGAAAAACCAAACTTTTCGAAAATAGAAGAAACTAGTGGCACCACCTGTTGTATCTTTTTGTTATTGAAAGCGGCAACCTTCATTAGTGTTGTGTCAACTGTTTATGACATTTGTTTCATTAGAAGCCAAGTTATAGTGCCAAAAGTGACTGTGTTTTGACGAACGGTCAGTCATCATGATATTCAGGCCTTACGCGATGAATTCTCTCTCTATCAATCGCTTCAAAACTTCGAGATAAAACTCACCATTGACCGTTTGGCCAGGCGGAACGAATTCTTTGTGGATAATGCCCTTGGAATCGCAGAAACAAATCAGCATTGTCTTTACTTTTGACTTCTCCAAATGACTTTTATTCGGATGCCCCTCTTCTGGTGGTCTCCACTTAGCACTCTGGCGCTTTGTTTCGGGCTGATACTCAAAACACCACGTTTTGTCACCAGTAACGATCATTTCAAGGAAGTTTGATTCCTTACGAGCAGTTTTAATGAGGTCCTTGCATTGTTCAATTCGATACATTTTTTTGGTTGTCGGTCAGCTCATGGGGAACATATCGCGAATTCAATTTACGAAGGTCCAAACTCTTGGTTAAAATGTTATGTACAGTTGATTTTGGAATTCCAAATTCATCTTCAATCAATCAATCTCACGGACGATTTTGGGTTTTCTTTGATGAAATCATGCACTTTTTGGAAGTCAACTTCACTCAGTCCAGTTTTTGGACGGCCTGGCTTTTCGTCATCCCCAGCTGTCTCACGACCACTTTGAAATTGCTTACACCACTTGTAAACTTGAGTACGGGATAAGCATTCATCACCGTATTCAAAGAGTTTCGGTAAAACCTTTACCAAGTTTAACACAAAAGTCAATCGCAGCTCTCTGAAACTCATTTTCCGATCATTCGTCAAAACACACTGTCACTCTTGGCATTATAACTCTACTTCTAATGAAAAAAATGTCATAAACAGTTGACACAATACTAATGAAGGTTGCTGCTTTCAACAACAAAAAGATACAACAGGTGGAACCACTAGTTTCTTCTATTTTCGAAAAGTTCGGTTTCTTTTTGGACAGAGGGTATAGAAAAAATATATATACATATATATAGATATATGTTAAAAATACCAAGCAATTTTAAACCTGGTTTTACTCCATTTCCCAAGTAAGCAAACATATAGATATATATATATATAAAGCAAGATGTGCTTCATATCACATACAGTGATCTTTTCTCCCCTTCTCAATAGCTACTGATGACCGAGATGGGTTAAAATCTATAGCCACAATAAAAAGATGTGTGAAAAGACATGCAGGAATCACTAAAAAATATTTCATACAAAATACAGTCAACCATCTTGAGGACAAACACAAGCAATTTATTTTGCAGGGATGGGTCCCCCCCCACGGACGTATGATACAGCCAGGGGAAAAAAATGATTATAACAACCTATGAACTAATAAAGTTCATGTCTTAGCTATTATCATACTCAAAAACTTACTTCTTTCAAGATGCAAAAGTCACAAACATACTCCTGTATAGAGTAATATTACACATCAGTAAGTGCATATCTAATTTTCAAGTGAAGCTATAGTTTTGGAATTACAGCTGAAGCAACTAATGCCAGTGTTGAGGCAAGTATTATGTCTGTTAATCAATCTTACTCACATTCTCTGGCCAATTTGTTGCATTGTCAGATGAACATATGATATAGCCTTGATGATGTTCCATTGAAGAACACACAAGTAGAAATAAGGAAGTTGTTATGCCTCTTTATAAGGCCTCTTTATACGTCCGCATCTGGATTACTATGCTTAGGTCTCGTCAGGATGAGGAGGCAGTGGAGAAGATTCAGAAGTAAGCAACCAAGTTGGTGAGTGGTCTGTGGAATGTTCCCTATGAAGATAGATTGAGGGCATGTGGATTGCAAAAGTTGGTTGATAGGAGGAAAAGAGAGGATATGACAGAAACATTTAAGTTGTTTAAAGGGTTTTATAGAATTGATGCAGGAGAAAATGTTTCAGCACTTGGCTAAAGGGTCTATAACAAGAAGTCATCCCTGAAAGTTGAATAAAAGGTGTGGTTAGTAGGGGTGTGAGGACTAGATTTTTTGCTTCATGAGTTGTGAATGAGGGGAATGGGTTGCCAGAGTTAGTTATGAGTGCTTTGTCTGTTAATGGATTCAAGGAAATGTATGACAGTGTGGATAGTTTGGGTTTCCCACAGTGACTTTGGATTCCATGGATATGCCTGAACAATAAAATAATAATTCTGATCAAGGCAGGATGGCCAGTATGCCAAATTAGCAAAGATGACATGAGCAGGTTACTTGAGAGACTCTGGTAAGAAGGCGGCAATGTATCCTTTCTAGATGGCAGGAAGACAGTTTCCAAGCTAGTTTAAAAGAAGCATATATACAGAATTTATAAAGAATCCATGCTATTTGTTCTGAGGTTCATTCCAGAAAGTCAAGTTCAATTGTCTTTTCCTTGAAACATATGAGATGCTATGAAATCATCCAACCTCTGAATGAATCAGATTGCATACCAACATCCAAGTTTTGAGAAGGGATCAGCATTAATTGTTCATTATTGTGATTCGTGTTTTGAATGTAGTTAATTGTCTATCTCCCTGACAATGTCCAAGTAACAGTAGATGAAATATATTTTTGAATAAAATTCTATATAATTTGTTACATGTGAAAGTTAATTTAATATGTCTAGTGCACATGTTCCATTAAAACTATTAATAAAGATAATAGTTATGAATTTTTCATTAACAAATGAAAGATTAATGAAAGATTAATCTTTCAATAATCTTTCATTTAACTAAATTAATTTTTAATTTAGTTAAAACATTTGCTCACCTGTCAAAATGGACTGGTCAACCCTCAAAGTTGTGGAAAAAATTTTAATTAACCTGAGGTCTGCTGGAATTTTGTCCCCAACTAAAAGTAAAGTTAAGATACATATAATACAACCCAGCATAATTTGTATTACTGAATTAAAATTTCATGAATTTAAAAATAAGTCAACTCTTGATTATCTGATTTTATAATAACAATGACAAATTACTTTAATAATTTAACTTGATTAAAATGACTAAATATTATAAATCTGTTGATTTATTATAAATCATAATAATTAACTAAACATCTCTATAACCAGAATGCCAGATGACTATCCATCCTGTTCAATTTCAATGGTAGTTTATTATGTAGTAATATTTATCAAATGCTTTATCAAAATCCAGAAGAAAAAAAAAAAAATCACTATATAAGCATCTCCTTTGTCCAATACATTAATCAGCCTATTATAAAAATACACTATCTGTTCAGGCATATTCAGACCCCTTCTCATCTCAACTCTCACTCTGAGGTAAAATGCATCAATGTGGTCCACCAACTTAGTCCACCCTTTGCACCTATAACAGCCTTCAAATATCTGAGAAAGATTTCCAACTGGATTTTGGTGCACTGTTGCAGTAATTCCTATTCATTCTTCCAGAAGAGCATTTGTAAGAGCATTGGTAAGGTCAGTCACTGATGTTGGGGACAATTTGCCATAGCTCACAACTGGTGTTCCAATTCAATACACATGTATGGGGACAGGGCTTTGCAGGTCAAGTCAAGTTCTTCAACACCTATCTTGTCAAACCATTGACAAGATAGGTGTCAGACCTCACTACTTTGTAACAGGGCATTATGTTGATACTAAAAAGGACCTCACCGATCTGTTGCCATAAAGTTGCACAAAAATGTCTAGAATGTCATAGGTTGCAGTGTGAAGATTTTCCCACCACTGGAACAAGGGGATCAGCACAAATCATGAAAAACAGTCCCAGTGCCTCCTAAACCAAACTGTATAACAGGCACATCACATTCAGGCAAATAGCATTCTACTGGCATCTGTCAAACCCCAACTCTTCCATCAGATTGCCAGATGGTAAGGTATGATTCAACACTCCAGAGAGTGCCCTTCCACTGCTGTAGACCCCAATGGCAGTGAACTTTATACCACTCCATCCAATGCTTGCACTACTCTTGCTGATGTTAGGGTTGTATGCAGCTGTGTGACCATGGAAACAGATGTTCTTCTCCAGACAAATACTTTTTGATGCTGGCATTGCTTACAGAGGCATTTTGGAAGTAGTAAGTACTTCAATTGAGGCCAGGTAATTTTTTTCAATCCAGGTGCTTCAGAACTCAGTAGTCCCACTCTGTAATGTTTTGTGGCCTACCAGGTTGTGATTGTGCTATCATTGCTCTTAGGCATTTCCTACCTCACAATAACATCACTTACAGTTAACTGGGGTGGCTGTAGCCAGGTAGAAATTTCCCAAACTGAATTGTTGCACGGTAGCATCCAATGACAGTGCCATGTCAAAAGTCACTGAGCTCTTCAGTACAACCTATTTTATTATTAATGTTTGTCTATGAAGACTGCAACACACTGTGCTTCCTTTTATACCTGTATGATAATATGATATGGCCAGCCTAGCTGGCTGAGTGGTTAGTGTATCTGATCACCAGCTGAAACTACGAATTCGAATCCTGCTGTGGGCGAGGATGTTTGTGATTGTCTTTGAAATTACTAGTGGTGGTCAGCAGTAGATGGCGTTGGTGTAGTTGCAGTCAGTGGGTGGATTGAGTGGCAAAGACAGAGTCGTAGAGCAGGTGCCCTCCCTCGATGATTCTTTGGACTCCCTGGAGGTGTCTAATAATAATAATAATAATCCATGGTAGTGAATGTATATACGAGGGGGGGGGGGCGGATGAAAAGTTCTGATAAACACCTAAAACAAAAACTATATTAAAGAAACTGATATAACCACAAAAAAAAAACATATCTTAAAACTCTTTAACCCCCATGTTTCATCAAATTGTAATAATTTGTTCTTTTCCTTTTAGGATATATAAGAAGACACAGAGATGCGGGTTGTCATCAAGTTTTTCGTGCTGCAAGAAAAGTCCACAATTGAGATTCATCAAACGTTGTGTGAGACTTTAGGGGGCTGTGCCTCAGTATAATCCAACAGTTGCCAGATGAGTGGCCAAATTTAAAACTGGGCATCCTGAGACAACAGATACCTCCAAGTGAGGAAATGCCTTCTGCAGCAATCACACATGGAAACATCTATGCAGTGCATGCCATTATCCTTGATTTTAGATTAATACCAGCCTAAAACAATGCAAAGACTCTGGGGGATATCCAGGGAATGAGTTGGAGTCATCATCTGCCAACATCTGAACATACATGCAGAAGCTCTCAGCAAAGTGAGTCCTCAAAATGTTTGAATGCCGACCAAAAGAGAGAACATATGCCATCATCTCAAGGGATTTAGAGTCATTTTGAGAAATCAGTGCAAATATTTTGGTTCGTATTGACTGTTGATGAAGCATGGCCTCATCACTATGACCAAACAACAGTCCACTGAGTCAAGACACAAAGATTCTCCACAGCCAAAGAAGTTCCGAAAATAAAAGTCAGCAGGGAAGGTTCTTGCCATTGTCCTTTGGATATGGATGTGTAATCCTTATCAAGCACCTCAAAAAAGGTTACTGTTATAGCAGCAGTTTATTCAACAGCTCTGAAGGAATTGAAGGAGGTACTGAAAGAAAAACGCCATTGGAAACTGAGCAGAGGTGAATAAATTAAAGACTTAATTCTGTATGTTAGTCAAGTAAATATTAGTTTAATATCCAACATTTCATTGGCTGATATCTGCCAGCATTTTCAAAGGAATACACTGGTAAGCAATAGAAAGTATTGCAAAGACAACAAAATGAAACCCAATACATCATCTCTATAACAATTCCATTTGTTAGTGCCATATCCAGAAAATTAGCTCTTCTTCTAAAACCATATAATATCAGAGTAACCTTCAAACCTACTGAGACCATTCAAAAGTTTATAAGATCCCCGAAAGATAGCCATCCTTTATATAATTTTTAGAATTGTCGGTTAGTTTCCTAGTTTTTGTTACTTTCTACAAATACTCTGGAGTTTATAGCATACCTTGTCCTTGCGGTATTAATTACATCGGACAGACATCTAGAAGTTTTGATACAAGAAAGAAAGAACACATAGGCTATGTAAGGAATAACAGACAGGACATATCAGGCCTTTCTTCACACTTCGCCTCTACCAACCATAATAGTGAATGGGATACGAGTCATATGCCCTACATAGAAGACAACTACCATTCCAGAACATTTACAGTCGCCCGTTCAACAGGTAACTTAAATAAGAATCAAGGCCTAATCTTACCAGATATATGGAAAACTCTAATCAGATCATTTAATCAAAAAGAAATTTGGTTAAATTTCAAAAATAAAACAAAATTTTCATGAAAATTACATTAAATATCTCAACAAATAAAACATTGTGCTTGCGACACGCGTATTATATCATTGTATCATGCACAGTGATAACTATATAATTTTTAGAATTGTCGGTTAGTTTCCTAGTTTTTGTTACTTTCTATTGCTTACCAAGTGTATTCCTTTGAAAATGCTGACAGATATCAGTCAGTGAAACGTTGGATATTAAACTAATATTTACTTGACTAACATACAGAATTAAGTCTTTTAATTTATTAATACTAGTAGTCAAGAAAAAGGTCATAATATGAGCAGAGGTGTGTTGCTTTTGAAGGAAAACACACCTGCTCACGAAACCCAACAGACAATACATAACTTAGGCTTTCAAAGTTCTGCCTCACCCACCCTATTCACCAGATTTGGCCCCCATCTGACTATTTCCTATTCCCAAATTTAAAGAAACACTTGAAAAAACAAAATTTACGACAGATGATGAAGTCATATCTACAATTGAAGACTGGTTTGTGCATCAAGGAAAAGACTTTTTCTCAGAGGATTACAAATGATGGAGCAGCATTGTAACAAGTGTGCAACACTTCGTGAGGAATACGTAGAATAATGTGTAAGTTATGTGGTTCTACCTCGATACTTTTATGGTGATTATCACAACTTTTCAGCACACCCTCGCAGTCATATCCACTACTACAAAGGGGGGGTGTCCAGTTATTTTTGATCAGATAGTGTATAACCAAGTTAGTGAAGCAAGATCTCTCCTTAATAAACCTTAACCAGATCATAGGGAAGAGACTGTGACAAAAAAAAGATAGGGAAAATGGCATTGCAAGTGGGCAAAAATTATGCTAATATGAACCAGATGGCATGCGACTATGAAATAATTCAGAGTCAATGATAAACAAAGTCATTCGATGATGTTTATTTTGCTCAGTTCGCAAAATAATGCGATATAAAAGATGCATCACATAGAGCTGACATTTTGCAATAAGCTGTTAAGCTCCTTGCAAAATGATCAATGGAGGCAATGCTCAATGTGTTTGGCCTTTTGTGCAGGACCAACAGTTGATACCACTATACAGCATTGTCTACAGCAGAACGCAACTGATCTGCCAAAAGGTTTCACACATGATGTGCAATTTTATCTTTCAAATCTGTCAAGTGAAGAATTTTGTTCTTATACACTATGCTTTTGAGATAACCCCAAAGCCAAAAGTCACAGAGATTAAAGGTCTCGTGAATGTGGTGGCCATTTCATATAAAATGAGCAAATAATTACTCTATCCTGTGTGAAATGTTGACAATAATTGTTGAACTTCACATCCTATGTGGGGAGGTGCTCCATCTTGCATCAACACTGTTGTGTTCAGGCATCCTCTTTGCTAAAGCATGGTTGAGGGATGACAAAACTGCTCAACATGTCCTGATAATGCATAGCCATGACCAGGATTGGTTTGATGGATTTCTTCAAAAAAAAAAAAAAACAGCCAAGTTCATTATCTGCCTGATAATGAACTTGGCTGTAAATGCTATCCATACTGTGACCTTTAGTAGAGATGTAAGGGAACTTGATGAAACGCATGGGGATTCACTGTAGCCCAATGCAGACGTTTTGAGTGTTTACTGTTCCACAAACATGAAATGCACTTCACTCCATAGGATGTCCCAATGCCAATCCCTGTCCATCTCTATGCATGTCAGAAATGTCAACACAAATGTTACTCAGACAATGGCATTGTAAAAATAATCATTATTAAAATTCTGAATATTTTTACGTATTGTTTATGTTAGTATGTTTATTAGTTTTGCTTTCATAACACGCATTGTCGGCACTTGCGATGTGCCCGTTATGGAAATTGTTTTGTTAAAAGTTATATGCAAAGCATTTAAAAATTTATGTACTTACCGGATTTGAATAATTGTGTTACTTTAAACAAATTTTATTGCAATTTAAAATTATCAAAAGTTGTGTTTTATGAGGACATTCTCTTATCGCTAACGGAGACAAAGTGTCAGCCATTATACAGCACTTACTTTCTCGCTTGCCATGGAGTGCACATGCTCGCCGAAAGGTTTGATGTGTGATTGACAGCTGACAAGGAAAGCGTTTGGTATCTGAGTAATGCCTGTAAACAAGAGAGCGTTCGGAAGGAATTTAGAACATAAGCTGGCAGATATTTAGGTTCGGAGGAACTAAATTTTTTTATGCGAGAGTCGGAGGAAAATTAATAGTATATTCTGAAAAAGGAATCGTGGAACTATTAAGTTTTAATGTGGAATAAGTATGTGGATAAATAAAAGAAAATATTGCTATATGCGTTTTAAACGGAATATTAGAGGAAACACTAATTGAAAGATTAATAGTAGATTCCGAAAAGGGAATCGTAGAACTGCAAGTTTTTTTTATTGGAAGATTTAAGACTGTCAATAAGCATTTAGTGAATAAAAGAAGAATTTGCTATTTATGTTCTAAAGGAATGTTCGAGAAAACTCTGATTAGGAATTTTGATCTGTATTAAGGACGTCAGATCTGACTATTATTTCTACTGAAGAAAAGAGACAGAATTAAGTCAGGAAGAATTAATGTGTGTTACATAAGTGATGAGAAAGGATCCTGTAAAAATGAAGAATAGAGTCGCATATCTTCGGAAAAGGGCCTTGACAGAGAAAGAAACTGGCTATGAACATTTTGTGATTGTGCAAACAAAGTGTTTAGTATAGTCTTAAGTGTAAGTTTATTTTAAAAAGGCCTTGGATCCAATTAATTTGTAGTTAGTTATGTAAAGTTGTTTGAAGTGTATATATATTGTTTTCGTTTTATTAAATGTGTTTATTTTGTATTTTGGTCTTGAGTCAGTGATTATTTGGATTCTGAAAGAGTTAAGATCATTGCACCAATTGGAGTGAACCCTTGTGCATATAATAATATATAGGTACACTCGGAAATAAAAAAAAATAATAATTGTTAGAAACAGAGATAATTCTCTATGGTAGGATCAATAATATTATGATAATATTTATGAATAATCTCCTCAATATAAAAATCCACCAATTATTAACAGCATCTCCTGTTTGCAACTCTTGGCTGTGGATGAGTTTATATGGGTGGCATTACAATGCTTTATGCAATGTTCTCCATACTGTTGTGTATGGAATATCTAATTGTCTTCTACAGAATGCCCTGCATGAACCTACAGCATTCTCACATTTGACTGCTCAGCAACTGTAGTTGCAACATCTTTAGTCATTTGCAGAATTTCAGATTTATGCCCTGTTCCTGGTTGGGCTCAAAATGCCTGTCTCTTCAAATTGACATGACCATGTATCACACTGCATTTGGTGTGACTGGGCCTTTTCACATTGTCTTTAGGCATCTGTACTCACGAAGTGCTGTTGCTGCAGCATTTTCCCCATTCCAATATACTTCACAAGCAAAGCATGTTCAGGCAAAGTGAGATCCATCGTGCAAGTTGAATGGACGACTGTATAGAGTTAGTCTTGCTCCTGAATTTATACTGCCTTACAACTTGTGATATGCAAAATTCACTACCTTTTTTTGCTCACAATGCCATATTTCCCCTATTGGTCATTTTTTTTAGTATACTTTTTTTTTTTTTTAATGTCAAAAGCTTTTCCTCGTGATCTGGTTAGAGTGCCCACCAAGTTTGAAGGCATTTCATCTACTGGTTCTCTGTACAGATTGCTCTAAACAGGGGTATTTTAATTTGAAACACCCTGCATATATGAAGTGAAGTTCAATGAGTAGACTTTTGTAAAATGGCATCATATTAATGAGGTTACATTGTATTTTGAACTAGACACCTACATGGAATATTCTGAATTGCTGCAAATCACTTACGCTTTTTTTTTTTTAAAACCTATGCATAAAATGTTTTACAATGTTATATATTATTAAAAGAATAAGATGTGAATTTCATATCCAACTTATTTATATTACTTTACATATACATTACCTGACTAAATTTTAAACACAAACTCACCTGAAACTTCAACAATATCGCCAGGGACAATTTCTTTCGCTCTAATTTTCTGCACACCTTGTTTATCTGCCCTGACCACTTTACCCATTTCAGGCTCGTACTCTTTAAGGGCTTCAATAGCACTCTCTGCATTCCTTTCCTAAAATCAGAATTTTTCCTTTTAAAATTATACGACACTTAAAAAAATAATTTTTATAAATTATAAATATTATTTATTATAATATCATCAAATTCTTGATATGTATCCTCAGGGTGTGCACAGGATGTTATGATAGTATCACATGAAAAAGTTACATTATTACTAATTTCAGACCAAATTAGTATATTGACCACATTGGTATATTGGCAGTTGCATGCCTATATGGAAACTAATGATTTCTGCGGACAACTGGAACGTATGGCATAGATATACAGGAAGATACCTACATAAACAATCACATCATCATCGTCCAGTCCAACAGTATGGCATTTTAAAAACACACACAGAGCCAAAGCCATTTATTCTAGTGATATGATACAGCTCTGTCCACAGAACTCAAATATCTGCACCATACGTTATTTGCCAATGGCTATAATTCCTATAAAATACTACATAGCCCCATTACCCCTCTCTCCTCTAATACATAGCAAATAGAAATGGTAATGTTGTGTTCCTATGTCAGAGGTACATCAAAAAAGATAGGCAAAGTACTGATGAAACATAGCCTTCACATCACTTTCAAACCTCATGTTAAACTAGCAACTCTGATCTGCTCACTTAAGAATAAACTTCACCCTCTAACACACCCTGGAGTATATGAAGTTCCCTGTGACTGTGACTTGGCCTATTATGGGCAAACAGGAAGATCAGTTAACATCCGCCTGGAAGAACATAAAAAATACATTCGCTACTATTACTATGACAAGTTAGGACTGACAGAACATGCTTTGGACGTCTCTTCACACAAGATTAGATGGAAGAAAACAAATGTGCTATTTAGAAGTCATTACAGATCTGAAAGATTATTTTTTGAGTCAGCCATGGCTTTGAAGAATTCTCTTAACCTGAACAAATACAGCTGCATTAATTTTCCAAAAATTTGGGAGACTGTTATCTTAAGAGCAATTACCACATAGCCATTATGTTTTTTTTTTACAACATCAGAGGGCACCAAAATAGGAATTTAGATCTTTTGTCAGTTAAAATTGTATTGATTCACTTATTCACTGTCGCATATACAAACTGTGTTGTGCTCTGATGATGCTGATTTGAAATTCAGGAAATAAGCAGTTAATAAAACATCATCATCATCATCATCAAATTCCTGCCATGTACCCTCAAGGGGTGTACAGGATATGACAGTACTACATGAAAAAATTACATCATTACTAACTTCCTATCTACAATTTTCCTCCAAATCAGTCTGTTACTTGTCAAGACTCCAACATTATCAGATCTTATATTTCTATCGTCTAAGGCACTTTGTACCGTATCAATCCACCTATATCGTGGTCTTCCTCTGGGTCGTTTTCCTGCCAACCTGGCAGAGAACACTTGTTTTGCTAATCTTTCCTCTCCCATTCTATTTAAGTGACCATACCATCTGAGATTAGCTCTGCTAACGCATTCCTGGATGCTGACAATGTCAAGTTCTTTCCTAATATCCTCATTTTTAATATGATATTGCCATTGATGCCATCTGTTCACGCCTCTAATCTTTCTCAGGACTCTCATATCTGCAGTCTCTAGTCTTTGGTCAAGTGTTTTACTTCTGACCCAGCTCTCAGATCCATAAGTTAAAATTGGTTTGAACACAGTCTTGTATACAGCTAATTTAGTGTTGCGACTAATTTCTTTCTTATTCCATATGAATTTATTCAATTGACTTCCCACGATACCAGCTTTGCTGATTCTGTTGTCTATTTCTATATTTAGTTTACCATCTTCGGTAAAAATTGTGCCTAAGTAGCTGAAATGTTTTACTTGTTCCACAGGTTCTCCATTCACAACACAGTTGACATTTTCAATGATTCTGCCTATTTTCATTGTCTTTGTCTTTTTATTGCTGACCTTCATACCATATCTATTACAACAGCTATTCAATTTAGTCAGAGAATCTTGCAGACTTGTAGCGGATTTATTTAGAAGTATAACATCATCCGCATAAAGCAAAGAGCTGACATTAACATCTCCAATTTTGATATCAGGTTTAATACCACATTCCTTCATAATGTGATCCATATAGATAATGAATAACAGAGGGGATAATGTACATCCTTGTCTCACACCAGATTTAACATTAAACCATCTTCCTGTACTTCCTTCAATTCTAACTGCTGACTCACAACTCAAATAAAGACTAAGTATTGCTTGATATAATGCCCCATTGACACCATATAACTGCAGCGTATTGAATAGCTTCTCTCTTGGCACCTTGTCATATGCCTTTTCCAAATCGACAAAACTTAAATACAGATCTTTGTTATATTCCCATGCTTTCTCGACTATTTGTCGTAAAGTGAAGATCTGATCCTGACAGCCTCTATTTGGCCTGAATCCAGCTTGTTCTTCACCAAGCTTTTCTTCCACAATTCTTCTCAACCGTTTCTCAAGTATACTTGCATAGATCTTGCCAGGAACACTCTTTAATAAAACATCTTTTGATAAAACTGTTTGGTATTTAACCCCATGAACACATGCATCTACAGTCATAAGCCCCTCCCACTCCCAATGCCAGACTCTGTGACAAGACAACTGGGGTTTACCATAGTAATAAAGCATAGTGAACCTTGCATTAAGTGGGATATGTAAATCATCTAAAAAGTAAAAAAGAGATCTATTCTTTCTATAAAAGAAAGCTTATATTAAAAACTGAATAAATAATACTGAACTTACTTGCCAAACACCAACAATTGCATTGGCAATGAGAATAAGTAGAATAACAAATGGCTCTACAAAGGCAGTAATTTGTGAACTTTCATCTTCATGTTCCTCAAACAATGCTAATACCTATAAAATAAAACAATCAAGACATAAACCAAGTTATCATAATGAATTAAGCAACAACATCCTGCTTAAGACAGAATTCAATTGCATTTATCTAAAAGCTTTAAAATAAGATTATAAGCTAAAAATCCCATAATAAATATGCTTGTAGATGTTGAACTCTTTAAGTAACTGCTTAATATGCTGAGCAAATGAACATGATCAATGTGCAATTAACAAATTTTAATAAAAATTAAATATTTATATAAAGCAAAATATTTTACAGAGGTTTTTTTTATAACAATGAAGAGTTGTACAATTAATCCATACAAACACTTATTCTGTTCCTTTTTTTCTTTATGTAAATATCACCATATCTTGTCACATTTGCTCAGTGTGTAGATGAAATGTTTATAACTGTTTTTCTTAACATACAATTCTGTATTCTTTAAACATATTTATAACAATGCTTAGCAACCTATACACATCTCTTTGTCTACTACAGATATGTTGCAGTAATTCTTCCACTGATAAATGTTTTGTTGATTTAAAAATAAAATAAAAATTGAGCTTAGCATTCAATATGCTCAAGAATGAAATTATAGACCCCTCATTTTTATGTATTATCAAACTTTTGAAAAATCATGTTAAACAACTCTGAAGAAAATGACTTACAGGATGTTTTTCCCTTTAAATTTGTATAATAGAGCATGAGCTAAATACAACATTGCTGGATATAGTACCAATCTGTATCTATTTCAAGTACTTCTGCACCCTAAAATTATTCATTTGAAGCACTGTTTAAAGATGCTTTCCTCCAGCTCAACTTTATGTACAGAAGCATAAATGATACTTTTATTCCTAATACTATATTTTTAACATCCTGTCATGATAAAATCATCGGAAAATACTTTTTTTTTTTTTTTTCAGCAAAGAGATTATTATTATTATACAGGAACCTCCATGGAGTCCGAAGACTCATCGAAAGGAGACCAATCCATACAACCTATCTGAACCCATTAACAGTCTTTAATAAGTAGTGGTAAAAACCACCACCACTACTTATTAGAGACTTGAAGTGCCTGAAAGGGTTGCATATTTGAACTCTAGGGCAAGATTTCCTGATTATTTAACCTTTAGTCATCTCACAATATTATGTGTAGGAATACACTTAAAGTAAATAGATAAAGGTTTTCAAGTTTTCAGCAGTGTGATGTTAATAAAGTAGTGTAGTTGAATTTCTTTTTACATAATCCATGCATGTTACCAAAAAAACAAACTACCAATAAATTAAAGTATCTGTAAATAACTATAATGCAAAGCAAATTACATATGGACCTATATTCCGTAGGCACGAATCACATATGCAATGCTTAAAGTGCAAAATACAACTTATATAATAGGGTGCAGAAATAAATCAATAATAAAGAGTCTCTCTAACTCTGTACAGTAGATCACTAAGACATGAGTTAAATCCATCTGGTCATGTAACTCTTGGTAGACAGAGAGAGGAATGGAGCATTTTTTAAAACTGAAAAATGAGAAACTATAGTGATGGAATGCAGGCGAGTCAAGGTGAAAAGACATTTTTAGGTATGCAGTATTGTCTACTGCAATGTCTAGAGCTTGTGCCAGTTCCTTGATAAGTCTACCAAATGAATGTATATCATTTTGAAAGTTTTAACAGTTTTACAAATTTTCGTAATGTGGAAAAAAAAAGTTTGTCCACGTGAATGGTCTAGCAGGAATTTTATTTTGACTGTATAGTGTAAATACAGCTACTGGTGCTAAAACAATAACAATGCTTGGTTTACTTTGACATGGATTAGGAACAGATATTCAAGATGTGCCACTGCAGTTCTAATTGCCTGAATTTAGGATCTAACCATCGAAGCATACTGTCTCTGGCAGAGGCAGATTGAAGACTTGTAATCAAATCATGACTGAAGTTCTTGGCAAGTGGAGCAAATAACACTCCACACATCTTTTGTATTTTATCGTTCACAAGAGGTGAACGATAAAATACAAAATATGTCTACTGTTCACTTATTATAGTCTTTATCTAGTCTAAGTTGTGCAACCAAGTCTGCTCTGGTCAGAATTTTAAAAAAAAAAAATTAATTTTACAGATTTAAATTCCAAAAGAATTTAAATCTTTCCATATACCAGACCTCCAAGTTGTGTGGTATGCAATTCTATAGCAAAGAAAAGTGATCCCAAGTCTCTATTAAAAGCAGATCCTAGGTTCAAGGTTATATCGTGAGTAGTAGTAGGTGTATTTAGTACTAATGTAAAATTGGCGATTTTTATTAGGTTTATTGTGTTTTTCCTTAGAAAATTAGTGTTTTATGGTATATATTAGAGTAGATTTTTGTGTTTTTAGAGAATTTACTGTCTTTATAACATTTGTATTGTGATATTGTAATATTAAATACAGCCATAAAATGGAATGGTGCCAAAAACACAGAAGAAATAGAATGCTAACAAGTACAGTGAAGTAGTAAACAAGGTTTTATCCACTAAAGATGATACTGTAAATAATTTAACCTCTGAAATCGCTAGGTTAAAGAAGATTATTAGATGGTGAGGGAATTACAGAATGTCAAGCAGCATTCAGAGGAACTCAAGAGAATAAAAAAAGTTTAGCAGCAAAATAGAAAATAAAGCACAGAATCAGATAAGTAAAGTTGACTGTAAAAAAATTAGGATGTTATTTGGTATGGCGACTATCATAAACCATGCCATTGATGAGCAGGTTATAATATCAAGTTTTCCCAGAGCAAAAATTAAAAACACAGCACAAGCAATTGAAAAACAGAAAAGAAAAGAGGTCATAATTCTGGTAGGTACCAATGACTTAACTAGCAATAAATTCAGTATGAGAGAGGATATAAAAGGTTGCTGGAAGGGAGTGAAGAGTGAGAAAGTCATTAGTATATTACCTAGACATGATGGAAATGAATTACGAAGAAGGGCTATGATGGCAAAAAATTTGATGCTTAGGCTGTGTAGAAGTGGATGCAAGTGTTTGGATGTGTGGAGCAAGTGTTGAGGGAAGAACGGATTTGTATAAGAGTGATGGCCTACACCTGAATGTGTTTGATATCAGAAGTCTTGAAAAATTATTAACTGATATGTGTTAGGTCACAGAGTCAGAGAACTTGAATTATGACAGAAAGAATCATGAGAATCTGTGTATAAGAGCAAAAATGTTAGGTAACTGTGTTAATGATGGTAATGGTTATTATTAAGAAAATGATTATGAAGAGAGAATGATTCTGTGTTCACCTGGTTCAGACCTATCAAGCATGTGTAAAGATGGTTTCAGGGCAGTTCATCCAATTATTTTCGTCCAATCAAAATCTCGTCCATTACTTTTCTCGTCCAGTAGGACATTTCATACAATCTTATTCGTCCAATTCTATTTCATCCAAATGAAAATAACTGGACGAAATGCCCTGAAAGCACAACTCTCGCAAGTTTGGTTGGCGATGAGATACCGGAAGAATATCATCATCAAATTCCTGCATATCATATATATCATATCATAGCATATCATATCATATACAGGATATGATAGTACCACATGAAAAAATTACACCATTACTAACTTCCTATCTACAATTTTCCTCCAAATCAGTCCGTTACTTGCCAAGACTCCAAACATTATCAGATCTTATATTTCTATCGTCTAAGGCACTTTGTACTGTATCAATCCACCTATATCTTGGTCTTCCTCTGGGTCGTTTTCCTGCAACCTGGCAGAGAACACTTCTTTTGCTAATCTTTTCTCTCCCATTCTATTTAAGTGACCATACCACCTGAGATTAGATCTGCTAATGCATTCCTGGATGCTGACAATGTCGAGTTGTTTCCTAATATCTGCGGTCTCTAGTCTTTGGTCAAGTGTTTTACTTCTGACCCAGCTCTCAGATCCATAAGTTAAAACTGGTTTGAACATTGTCTTGTATACAGCTAATTTAGTGTTCCGACTAATTTCTCTCTTATTCTATATGAATTTATTCAATTGCCTTCCAACCATACCAGCTTTGCTGATTCTTTTGTCTATTTCTATACTGAATTTACCATCTTCACTAAAAATCGTACCTAAGTAGCTGAAATGTTTAACTTGTTCCACAGGTTCTCCATTCACAACACAGTTGACATTTTCAATGATTCTGCCTATTTTCATTGTCTTTGTCATTTTATTGCTGACCTTCATACCATATCTATTACAACAGTTATTCAATTTAGTCAGAGAATCTTGCAGACTTGTAGCAGATTTATTTAGAAGTATAACATCAACCGCATAAAGCAAAGAGCTGACATTAACATCTTCAATTTTGATATGATGTTTAATACCACTTTCCTTCATAATGTGATCCATATAGATAATGAATAACAGAGGGGATAATGTACATCCTTGTCTCACACCAGATTTAACATTAAACCATCTTCCTGTACTTCCTTCAATTCTAACTGCTGACTTACAACTCAAATAAAGACTAAGTATTGCTTGATATAATGCCCCATTGACACATTCTTCCACAATTCTTCTCAATCGTTTCTCAAGTATACTTGCATAGATCTTGCCAGGAAATACCTCTGTAATTCTCACATTCAGTTTTATTTCCCTTTTTATATATGGGTACTACGAGAGCTCTACTCCAATCATCAGGAATTCCTCCAATCATCACCATTGACACCATATAACTGTAGCATATTGAATAGCTTCTCTCTCGACACCTTGTCATATGCCTTTTCCAAATAAACAAAACTTAAATACAGATCGTTGTTATATTCCCATGCTTTCTCGACTATTTGTTGTAAGGTGAAGATTTGATCCTGACAGCCTCTATTTGGCCTGAATCCAGCTTGTTCTTCACCCAGATTTTCTTCCACAATTCTTCTCAATCGTTTCTCAAGTATACTTGCATAGATCTTGCCAGGAAATACCTCTGTAATTCTCACATTCAGTTTTATTTCCCTTTTTATATATGGGTACTACGAGAGCTCTACTCCAATCATCAGGAATTCGTCCCTCTGTCCAGGCTTTCTGAACTATGCAGTGCTGCCACTGTAAGGCTTTTATACCACCATACTTCAGCATTTCTGGTCGAATATCATCTACTCCTGATGCCTTTCCAAATTTCATGCCTTTGATGGCTTTTTCTACTTCAAGTATGGATATGTATTCCTGACTGCATGCCTGGTCAGTGTTTTTTTTACCACTGTGCTGTCATCATTGCTTGTTTCATTTAGCAGTTTTTCAAAGCATTTACTCCACACTTCAAGGATATCTTTTTCTTCCGTTTTCATGTCACCTTCATCATCTCTAACTCCGTTTACAGCACTCTTTCCTCCATTCCTAAGCTTCTTCAACAACCTCCAGAATATTCTGCCACCTTCTTGATATTTATTTTCTATATTCTTGCCAAAGTCCTCCCATGCCTTTTGTTTAGCTAGTTTTACACAGTGTTTAGTATTCTTGCATTTGTATCTGTATTCTCTAAGAGCACAAGCTGACTTATTTGCCATAATTGCATGGAACTTTTGATATACTTTCTTCTTTTCCTTTACTGCCTCCTTAACTTCCTGTGTCGACCATGGAGTTCTAATTTTTCTATCCTTGCAGACAACTTCACCACATGCCTCTCTAGCTGAGTCAATCAGGTCTTTCTTCAAGGCTTGCCACTGAATCTCTAAGGTTTGATTCCTGTTCTCAAACTTTTTCATTTTTTCTTCAATAATCTTTGTGTATTTTAGTCTACAGTTCACATCTGAGAGCTGCTCAACTTTGATTCGCCAAAAAACTTTCTTACATGTTATTCTTTTCAATATGAAATTCAGTTTCATCCTGCTCAAGACTAAATAGTGATCGCTTCCAATTTCAAATCCTCTGTACATTCTGGTGTCCTGCACCAAAGAGAAAACATCACTATCAACAATAACATAGTCAATGAGACTTTTCTTATTCCTTGCCTCTTCTCTCCATGTGAATTTGTGCACATATTTATGTTGGAACATGGTGTTAGTAATAACCTGTCCATGTCCTGAGCAGAAATCCAACAGATATTGGCCATTATTATTAGCTTGGCTCTTTTCTCCAAATTTTCCCAAAATATTTTTGTATGTCTGATAATCATTTCCTACTCTGCTATTTAGATCCCCAACAATGACCAACTTTTCCTTTTTCATTGTGTCAGTTGTTTTTTCTAAAGCATCAAAAAGTTCCTCCACTTCTACCTTAGTAGAACCTTCTGTGGGATCATAGGCACAAATAAGTCTCATTGTCCAATTCCCCATTCTCATATTTTCCCACATTGCCTGCCATTCAAGAAGATAAGCCTCATATTTTGTGTTGATTACTGTGGCTACTCCTTCTTTTCCTTGATTGTCACTGCCTGAATATAACAATTGTATTTATTGCTCAGAAAGATCTCACTAGTTTTTGTCTTTTTTGTTTCAGTCACCCTTATTATGTCGATTTGGTACTTATCTAATTCCTCAGCTAGCTCCATTTCTTTGCCATTCAGGCTTCTTATGTTGATAGTACCGATCTTTAACTCTGGTGATGTTGAGTTGGGGTGTGTTTTCAGATTTGTTTCAGTAGCTGACTTTTCGCTGTTCGCCCTGGTTCCCTGGCAAAAACAACAGGGGCCTTGTTTAACCGGGCGATGCCCCAACAGGCATGAAATTTTGTCATCTTGTACTATCATTTTTTATTTTGGTTTAAGCCAATAAGAATACAATTTGGTCGGCTAAATTCCAAATTGCGAGCCCATCCTCGTTCGTTCAGTATCAAAGTAGATACCCAACAGGGTGCACCACGAGAAGGTGAGGACTGGACATTAGTTCAGAAGCCCTGGTCGGTTCTCCGCATTCCTTTAAAGGCTATGTAGAGGTCTCCTCTCAGTTATACAGCTTTGACCCTTAAATACCCCCGGAAGAATATCAAGTAACGTTAAATCATGACAGATTTCTTTTTTATGATTCTGGTGTACAGGATGAGGATCGTCTTCTTGTTTTTGCCACAACGGAGAACCTAAGATTACTTGGAGCAAGTGACATTATCTTCTTGGATGGCATATTTAAAACTATGCCCTCACAATTTGCTCAGTTGGTTACTATGCATGGAATATTTCCAGAGCATGTCATGCCTCTGGTGTATGCTCTAACTCCTGCAAAAACTGAGACTACATATCGGTCAATATACCAGCATGTTGTCAACACTGCAAAACAAGCAGGAAATATTGTGAATCCACATACTGTTATGATGGATTTCGAGCTAGCGAATATGAATGTTGCATGGGAGATATTTCCCAATGCAAATATAAAGTGTTGTCTATTTCACTTTTCTCAGGTCCTTTGGCGACATAGGGTCTGTGACAGCAGTATAAAGTTGCAGGAAGCCCTATATGTGAAGAAGCATCAATGCTGTTCAGCTTGCTATTCGTGCCGATTGACAACGTACTCTAGATATTTGACTACATTGCAGAGAGCATTTCTGAAGACCTAGAAGGATAGAGTATAGAGTATGTTGAACGTGTTTACAACAGAGGGCGTGGGGGGAGGAAAGAAACCCTCGCTTTCCACCCGAGGTATGGAACATCCATGATTTGGTCACGAATGGGACACAGAGAACCAACAATTCTGTAAAAGGTTGGCATAACAAATTCCAAAAGTTGATGGCGGCATACTATCCATCACTTTGGTGGTTCATCAATTCCCTGAAGGAGGAACAGAGGCCGAATGAACAAGATATAACACACCTTCTTGGAACTCAAAGAAACATCAGGGCTCCTGTGAATAGCCGGTACCTACATAACCAAGAATGCATTTTCTCCCTAGTACAGCAATATCCTCAGTACAAGGCTGAAAACAGACTCAACACGTACCTGCGGTCAATCACTTATAGTTTGAAGGTGAACCCAGCTGAGGAAGTCAATGAAAAGACTAAATTCTCCAAACTCCGCAGATTTCAAAATCCATTATCTCGTTTTCACATACCATTTCACATCAATTTCCGAATTAATTCTGTTGTTTCCTTATTTGATTTGTTATAATTAAATGCTCACATACATATCATGTAGAAATTTGTACAAATTAAAACAAGTGGCTCAGAATCACTGCTGAGTGGAAAAATCTAGGTTGGACATAGTGATATATAGGACAAACTGAGGTTGGACAAAATGACCGATGGGACAAATTGAGATTGGATGAAATGTCCGACCGGATGAGTGTTCTCTTGGACAAACTTATAAAAGGACAAAAAATTTTGGACCATCTGCCCTCTAACCGTAAAGATGTCTGCAAGGAACTAGATAACAGCAGAGATCTGCAAGTTGTCAAACTGTCATGCAGACTATGTCACGCAGTATTAAAAAAAAAGCATGAAGGTAACTTATGTCTGTACACGAATACTAGGAGTATCATACTTAGGCATTAGTGAGACCTGGGAAGAATTTTATGAATTTAGTGAGAGTTTACTAAGGAAAGGTCATATTTTAGCAACTCAATAACTGGTATTGAGGGCAGAGAGTATAGTATTTTTTTAGAAAGGATATGAGAGGAAAGAGTATGCTGCTAATGACTTGAATCCAGTTGAGACCCATGACTGCAATACTAGTAAGTTTTTCATGTGGCAGCGAGTTTGAAGCCCTTTGTTGTGACGTAGAGTCTAACAAGATCAAATATATATTGGGGTGTTGTTACAGAGCTAATGGATCAGATGCTAATGATGATCCATTAGCAACTGATCCATCAAATAAAGATGATAGGTATAAAAAGAGTAATCATACTGGAGGACTTTAATTATTTAAACATTGATTTGGGTAGTTGTGAAATCACATGAGAAGAATGAATCTGAATTTGCACTGAGCTGTTATGAGACAACTTCCTCAAGCAGCATGAGACAGAAAGAACTGATCAAAGCGTGTTAGATTTGATTATAGTGTCAGAGAGGATTTCAGTTTAAGACTTAACTATTCTGCCTACAGTAGGTGACAGTGATCATGTAGTACTCGCTTCGGAAGTAAAAAGTTTATGAATGTTCCTTTCAGAAAAGGTTACATGATGAACTACAAAGAAGGAAATTATGACCACCTGAAGTTTATTTGCAGAACTTGCAGAAGTTATTTTACCTCTTTACAAGGCCTTGATAAGACCTCATGTGGACTTTTCTTGCAGGTCTAGTCTTCATGGTGATTCTGAAAGGTTCTTACAGAATTTTAGTAGATGGAATTTTTCATTTTATGGAGGGTGGAGAAAGAAAGCAAGGGCATCCTCAGAAGTTGGGAATGAATGCTTTCAAGAAGGGGGTGAAGGCTAGATTTTTCTCTCACAGAGTGGTGTGCAATTGGAACGGACTGCCATTGGATTTTGTGTGTGCAGCTTGAAAGAAATCAAGAATAGGTATGATAGCTGTACAAATAGCATGGCCTCCCTTGATGAGTTCCTGACTCCATGGAGGTCTCTCTCTTAATAATAATAATTTCTAATGAATGCTTCCAGTTCTAATATTTTTCAGGAAGAGTTACAAAAAAAGTTGGTATTTGCTAGAAATCATTAAAAATTAAAGGTAACTATTTTTTCTCAGCATCTTGCACAAGCAGCTGATCAGGATTATAAATTTATTGGAATATCTGAATCCTTTATCAGGCTGTAGAAAATTTTTCACTTAGTTATAAATTAAATTAAAAATCCCAAGAAATTATATTCATGTTTACTCCTTTATCTACACATAAGCAAACCAAGTTTGTGCATGAAGTGTCTTCACGACTAGGCTACTTCTCTATAGAGGATAGTGATGTCACATTAATGCCTTAGTATCCCATAAAATGGGGTGCTTAAGGGTCAAAGCTGTATAACTGAGAAGAGACCTCCACATAGCCTTTAAAGGAATGCAGAGAACCGACCAGGGCTTCTGACCTAATGTCCAATCCTCACCTCGTGGTGCACCCTGTTGGGTATCTACCTGGATACTGAATGAACGAGGATGGGCTGGCAATTTGGGATTTAGACGACCAAATTGTATTCTTATTGGTTAAACCAAAATACAAAATGATAGTACAACATGACAAAATTTCATGCCGGCTGGGGCGTCGCCCGGTTAAACAAGGTACCTCTTGTTTACGCCAGGGAACCAAGGTGAACAGCAAAAAGTCAGCTACTGGAACAAATCTGAAAACACACCCCAACTCAACATCACCAGAGTTAAAGATCGGTACTATCAACATAAGAAGCCTGAATGGCAAAGAAATGGAGCTAGCTGAGGAATTAGATAAGTACCAAATCGACATAACAGGGGTGACTGAAACAAAAAAGACAAAAACTGGTGAGATCTTTCTGAGCAATAAATACAAATTGTTATATGCAGGCAATGACAATCAAGGAAAAGAAGGAGTAGCCACAGTAATCAACACAAAATACGAGGCTTATCTTCTTGAATGGCAGGCAGTCTCAAGTAGAGTAATGTGGGAAAATATGAGAATGGGGAATTGGACAATGAGACTTATTGGTGCCTATGGTCCCACAGAAGGTTCTACTAAGGTAGTAGTGGAGGAATTTTTTGAGGCTTTAGAAAAAGCAACTGACAATGAAAAAGGAAAAGTTGGTCCTTGTTGGTGATCTAAATAGCAGACTAGGAAATGATTATCACACATACACAAATATTTGGGGAAAATTTGGAGAAAAGAGCAAAAATAATAATAATGGCAAATATCTGTTAGATTTCTGCTCAGAACATATCATGTTCCAACATAAAAATGTGCACAAATTCACATGGAGAGAAGAGGAAAGGAATAAGAAAAGTCTCATTGATTATGTTATTGTTGAAAGTGATGTTTTCTCCCTGGTGCGGGACACCAGAGTGTAAAGAGGATTTGAAATTGGAAGCGATTACTATTTAGTCTTGAGCAGGATAAAACTGAATTTCATATTGAAAAGAATAACATGTAAGAAAGTTTTAAAGCGAATAAAAGTTGAACAGCTCTCAGATGTGAATTGTAGACTAAAATACACAAAGAATATTGAAAAAAAAAAAAAATGAAAGAGTTTGAGAACAGGAACTAAACCTTGGAAATTCAGTGGCAAGCCTCAAAGAAAATCCTGTTCGATTCAGCCAGAGAGGCATGTGGTGAGGTTGTCTGCAAGGATAGAAAAATCAGAACTCAATGGTGGACACAGGAAGTTAAAGAGGCAGTGAAGGAAAAGAAGAAAGCATAACAAAAGTTCCTGACAAATAAGTCAGCTTGTGCTCTTACAGAATACAGAGACAAATGTAAGAAGGCAAAACACTGTGTAAAACTAGCTAAACAAAAGTCATGGGAGGACTTTGGCAAGAATATAGAAAATAAATATCAAGAAGGTGGCAAAATATTAAGGAGGCTGTTGAAGAAGCTTAGGAATGGAGGAAAGAGTGCTGTAAAAGGAGTTAGAGATGATAAAGGTGACATGAAAACAGGAGAAAAAGATATCCTTGAAGTATGGAGTAATTACTTTGAAAAATTGCTAAATGAAACAAGCTGTGATAGCACAGTGGTAAAAAAACACTCAACAGGCATACAGTCGAGAATACATATCCATACTTGAAGTAGAAAAAGCCATCAAAGGCATGAAATTTGGAAAGGCATCAGGAGTAGATGATATTTGACCATAAATGTTGAAGTATGGTGGTATAAAAGTCTTACAGTGGCTGCACTGCATAGTTCAGAAAGCCTGATGATTGGAGTAGAGCTCTCATAGTACCCATATATAAAATTGGAAATCAAACTGAATGTGAGAATTACAGAGGTATTTCCCTACTGAGTGTTCATGGCAAGATCTATGCAAGTATACTTGAGAAACGGTTGAGAAGAATTGTGGAAGAAAAGCTTGGTGAAGAACAAGCTGGATTCAGGCCAAATAGAGGCTGTCAGGATTAGATCTTCACTTTACGACAAATAGTCGAGAAAGCATGGGAATATAACAGAGTATTTATGTATTTAAGTTTTGTCGATTTGGAAAAGGCATAAGACAAGGTGCCAAGAGAGAGAGGCTATTCAATGCGCTACAGTTATGATGTCAATGGGGCATTATATCAAGCAATACTTAGTCTGTATTTGAGTTGTAAGTCGGCAGTTAGAATTGAAGGAAGTACAGGAAGATGGTTTAATGTTAAATCTGGTGTGAGACAAGGATGTACATTATCCCCTTTGTTATTCATTATCTATATGGATCAAATTATGAAGGAAAGTGGTATTAAACACGATATCAAAATTGGAGATGTTAATGTCAGCTCTTTGCTTTATGCGGACAATGTTATACTTCTAAATAAATCCACTACAAGTTCGCAAGATTCCCTGACTAAATTGAATAACTGTTGTAATAGATATGGTATGAAGGTCAGCATTAAAAAGACAAAGACAATGAAAATAGGTAGAATTGTTGAAAATATCAACTGTGTTGTGAAAGGGAACCTGTGGAACAAATAAAACATTTCAGCTATTTTTACTGAAGATGGTATATTAAAAATGAAAATAGACAACAGAATCAACAAAACTGGTATGGTGAGAAGTCAACTGAATAAATTCATATGGAATATAGAGAGAAATTAGTCGGAACACTAAATTAGCTGTATACAAGACAGTGTTCAAACCAGTTTTATCTGATGGGACTGAGAGCTGGGTCAAAAGTAAAACATTTGACCAAAGACTAGAGACCGCAGATATGAGAGTCCTGAGAAAAATTAGAGGCGTGAACAGATGGCATCAATGGCAATATCATATTAAAAATGAGGATATTAGGAAAGAACTTGACATTGTTGGCATCCAGGAATGTGTTATCAGAGCTAATCTCAGGTGGTATGGTCACTTAAACAGAATGGGCAAGGAAAGATTAGCAAAACAAGTGTTCTCTGCCAAGTTAGCAGGAAAACGACCCAGAGGAAGACCAAGATGTATATGGATTGATACGGTACAACGTGCTTTAGACGATAGAATATAAGATCTGATAATATTGGAGTCTTGACAAGTAACAGACTGATTTGGAGAAAAATTGTAGATAGGAAGTTAGTAACAATGTAAATTTTTCATGTAGTACTATCATATCCTGTACACCCCTTGAGAGTATATGTCAGGAATTAGATGATGATTATGATGACAAGAATATAATTTATTCGCATTTTTAATTTATCGTGCTCTGGAAAAAATTACCAATTCCATTTCCAGAAATTCAGTCTCACTGATTGTACTGTAAAATCATGGAAGATGGTGATAGATATTTGACCATCTCATGGTGGATGCTATCTGGTTTAGCATTTGGTCAACATTAATGCTAAGAAGCTTTTAGTTGTTTCTTGAACAGCCTCTCGTAGAGTTCCGGATAATTTGATGAGAAAAGAATGATGTTTTTCTGTTTTGCTTTTTAAAGCCATAAATTCATGGAAGTAACATGGCGACATTTTGCAAACCTTTTCCTGAATGTATCTGGAAATTTTTAATTTTCAGATATTTTGGGTAAGCAAATGTGCATTCATTGTATTCCAGGATCAAAAATAGTTGATTGGCATATCTGCCCTTCATTTTCTGAATTTTGTCCCAGACCACTTTGGTAGTGGTTGATTTGGATATAGAAGATCCAAATTAGATTCAGGAGCTATTTTGGTTCTGATAGTGGATGTACTGTGCTTAATCATGAGCATGTTTGAAAGCAATCATTAAGTTCCTTATGGAAGGGTATCTAATGGATACTTGGAGATTTGTTTTCAGCTTACTCTGCTGCTGTATTGTGCATTGCATAATGATATAGAATAAGACAAAAACCAATGGAATATTTTGGGTATTTCATATTATACCCTCTATCATATGATTTTCTGCTTCAACGATAGGGATGTAATGACTAATATGGTCAAATTCTGTGTTCCAGTCAATTTTTCATTTTCCATCATGAAAAATGTAACTGTAATTGGCATTCTTCAAAATAGATGTCGCATGAAGGAGTTGTTCTGAAGCGGGTTTTTTAGATGCTGTTTTGCCTAAGAAATCACCTAAATGGAGATTTTTCAATGAATTTTGGAAAATGCTTACTCTTCCAAACCTTTTAGTTAAAGAAAGGAGCCAATTTGTAGATTAGATGGTTGCCAGTAGAATGAATAATTAAAAATATTAATGTTTTGAAAGCCATAAATTCATGGAAGTAACATAACATTTTGCAAACATGTTTCTGTTGTTTCTATTTCTTGTTCATGTTGGTTGATATGTCCCCCACTTTTTGACATGTCTTGGACCTTGTAATGGTTCCTAATAAATCTGAAAATGAAGGTTTCATACCAGAATTAAAGGATTCTGAGCCAGAGTGGCATGCACTCAGTGATATATAACAAGCTTTGGATTCCATCCCAAAATCACGGGAGAAAGGGACATATTGTGACACCACTTACTTGAAATGGAACCCATTAGCAAAATGATCTTAACTAGGCCATCGAAGACCATTTATCTTACAAAAGCAATGCATATACACCATAAGGATCCCCATCCAAATGCCCATGGCAAGAATGGCAGCAGGGCTTCTGTGAAAAGGATAATTGGCTAAATTATTGAAATAAGACTTGGATGCAGGACTGTTGTTAAGGTATATATACAGGCACTAAATTCAAAAAATTTGTAATTTTTTTAAAGTGGTTTTTTTTTTTTTTTTTTTTTTTTTTTTTTTTTTTTTTTTTTTTTTTAAATAATTGAGCTACAATTCTGTTGGATTTTGCCACCCTCCAAGCCTGCTCCTAGGGACTGCTTTAGATGCTTAGTGGGTTATGACAGTCCTGCTTGTATATGCATTATGTAAAAAAGTTACAAGAGCTGAGTGCAGAGTGAAAAAGAGGAACCAGCATGGCGATTTCTAACTAATGAGCAAACAATTAATTTTCCTATTTTGACAAAAGTAGACAACAGCTACTATCTTTAAGAAAGAAAACATTATCACAATATGAAGCTTATGGGAGATTTTAACTACAGCAGTATAAATTGGGGAGAGGAAGATGCATGTAGCAATAAGGGAATGGAATTTCTAGAATCCTTGAGGGACAAATGCCTTAGGCAAAACTCTTGTTCCCTCTACATATGTAGAGGGAACAAGAGTTTTGGATTTGGTCATAGCATCAGAAGAGTTGATATGAGATGACATCTCTTCCACCAGTTGGAGAGTGACCATATGGTTTTGACCTGGAAGATGAATAGATATGCAGGAGTATCAAAGAGAAGGTAACGTATCTGGAATTATAAGGCAGGTCATTATAATAGTCTTAGATGTCAGCTTGGGGAAGTTTCATGGAGGGAGGAAATGGAAGGTAGGGATATCATTATTGTTTGGAAATTGTGAAGGAATATTTGTTAGCAGCAATAGTAAGCCTCTTCTTCACTTGTGTAATAGTAAATGTATTACACAAGTGAAGAAGAGGACACAATTTGGTGTAAAGTGGATGACAAACAATATTAAAAAGGAACTGCATTCAAAAAAAGGCTATGGAAGAGATATAAGGAGATGGCTGTCCGATAGGTTTCAGAGAGTTGTGTATGGTGGGGCAGATGCATGAAGAATATAAGACACAGGCCAGGAGAGTGAATAGTATGGTAAGGATAAAAATGGGAATAGATGACTGATGCAGAGGACATAGTGGAATTGTTCAATGAACACTTTATTGGAGTATTTCATCCTGGAAGAGCAAATTTTAATACTAGAGGGGTAAGGCAGGTTCGAGGTTTAGAGGTGCAGGAGGAGAGCGTGTTCCAAATACTGAGTACTCTACATGTAAGTAAAGCTGTGGGACTGGATGGTATTTCACGAGTTTTGAGAGAATGTGCTAAAGAACTGACAGCTCCTTTGTCCTGGCTTTTCAACGAAAGTCTGGCAATGGGAAAGATGCCCAGAGAATGGAAGGAAGGCAAAATAGTGCCATTGCATAAGGGCAGTAGCAGACTAGAAGTGTCTAATTATAGGCCAGTTTGTGAGTCATCAGTAGTTGTTAAGATCTTGGAAAAAGTAGTGAGGGACCATATACAGCATTGGACAGATGAGGGTAATGTTATCTGTGAGAGTCAACATGGATTTGCGAAGGGGCGCTCTTGTTTTAGTAATATGCTAGCCTTTTATAAAAAAGTTACAAGAGCAGATGAGGGAAAGGCATATACTGCCATTTTCTTGGATTTAGCGAAGGCATTTGACAGGGTGCCACATGATAAGCTGATATTTAAGTTGCAGCACATGGGTTTGGATGTCATGTTGGTCAACTGGATTCAGGATTGGCTGTCCGATAGGTATCAGAGAGTTGTGGATGGTAGGGTAGTTTCAAGGAGGCAGAGGGTTCTTACTAATAGTGCAGATGTGGTAGTCCTGCAAGAGGATTTGAATAAGCTAGACAGATGGACAAATGAATGGGAGTATCTGTTTAATGCAGCAAAATGTAAGGTCTTGAGGTTTGGGACACATCGATGGGACGCTGTATACTCTATTTGAGAGCTATATGGAGGATGTAGGGGAGACTAGAGATCTGGGGGTTGATGATTGATAGAAACATGAAATTTAGGGGAAATATTGCAAAGGTGGTGAAGGTAACACAGAGGATTGCTGCAATAATGAGAAGGACAATGACTAATTGTGTATAATAATTGTATAATTGTTATACAATTATTATACACAAAGTATAATTGTGTACTATCAAAAAACTACTGTAAAAATGTCATAGTTTTACTAAAATAAAATACATGCCAAGAAAACTATAGGTCAATATTCTTTTATAAAAAGTGTAAGGGAGGCACAAGAATTTTTTTTTAGAAAAAAAAGATGGGGAGGTATCTCTTCAAAAAGTCTGAAAACTGGGTTACTTAGCCAATTATTCATCTAATCAATGCAGCAATGTAATAACAACATGTAATCCAGCATGAATGTGTTAATAAATGACAAATAGTAAATAGAATTCTAATGTATATTCACATAGAAATTTCATGCTAAGAAAAGAATTCTTTTTTCTGTATAGTGGCAATATGATGCTATGCTACTATAATAATAAAAAAAAATACTTACAAATGATATGATAGCTGCAAGTAATAAAATTTTTACCAAAAGATCATCAAACTGTTCAAGGATTAGCTGCCAGAGTGGTTTTGCTGTTAACAAAATAAATAGAATGATTTTAGGCAATTTTGGTTGTTTGTATCTAGAGCTGACAGAACAATTACAATAATAAGATTCATTATAGACTTGAAGAGGTTATTGCTAAATTTAAAAGGAATCTGTTTATATGAGAAGTATTTTTAATAGATTTTAACTATCAATACATATCAATTCTGATGGCTGCAGTCATAATATAAGTCAAGTTAATGACTTAAGTCACATAAGTAAGTCTTGTAGATAAACTTATGTTGGTTACATCATCATCATCATAGTTTATTCACAATATGATACAATGTGAAAAAGGAAAAGAGATTTATATTAAAAATTAAATATTGCAAATTATGGTCTTCTAAGTCTCTCTATTTGAGCAGTTTAGCCTATGGATGGTTTCACATATATATTGCCAAAATTGTTTGCATGGTCTTCCTATCATGCGATTGCCATTTTCTGGTTTGTACAGGATGAGGGATTCCAAAAACGGTGAGACTTCAGGATGTCTGAGTTGATGCCCAAGCCATCAGATTTGTAGTTTTTTTTGACTATATTGACAAGTGGTTCTTCTTAGTCAGATTTAGCATAGCAGAGTTAGTGACAGGGTCCATCCAAGTGTATCCAAAGATCAGACTGAGACATGTGCACATAGATTTATGTTCCCAGGAGCTGACAATGTAGCATTGCCAAAATATAGGAAGGTATTGATTCAAGTTTTTTAATTAATATTTTAGTATACGCTGTCATTTCCTGAAAAATTTAAAGTCACACATAAGTAGGTAGGAGAGAGAGTGAGAGATGATTCAAGTTGAAATTAAATTTTTTTTTTCACTTGTCAATTCAGAAATGCAAATAAACTTTTCAAATGAAAATAAAGTCCTTTTCAATGATTGAAACAAAGCTCTTAAAAATCACATTTTTGATTATTTGAAAAACAAGTAAAATGTTTTTTTTAATTCACTTGATAGATTTCTCTAACAATACTTTTTTGTGTATCAGCAATACATTACTTTCTTTCTTTCTGTTTCCCCCGAGAACATTTCCAACTTATAAAAACTTGTTTGGTTAGTAAACATGCTTAAAAATAAGCACAAGCATTGGCAACCAAAAAATAATGCAGTTGCAATTAACAAAAGATCTTGCAAATTTTATTAAAGAATTACAAAATGATTTAGATGAGGGTGGGTAACCTATAACCTTTTGTGACTCCCAACTTAGCTTACTTGTATGTAGTATGAATATCAGTTGACTGCTAACGATGCTAAGATGGGGAGAGCAATAATTAATAAATGTGATGTAAAGATCCAACCCAAAGAGACTGGCATTTTGGGCAAAGTATAATGGCTACAGTTTAATGTGAAAGTGTTTGGAATAAAAAAACTACAGGCTGAATATTACATGAATAGAACTACACTGCAAAAACTTGGTGAGGCTAAGAATTTAGGAGTAATGGTGGACAGAGTTCAAATATATCACAAAACTAGGAAAAATAGCTTACAGGATCATTCCAACCTTAACACTAACAAGAAGAAATAAGAAGATTATTATTCATCTTTATAAAGCTTTGACATGAAATCCATCCCTAAACAAACACAGATTTGGTTGGTTTGAGGCATTTCTTGAGGATGTGGGACTGTTGCTAGATGTTTAATAGAGACATGTGCATTACAGATAGTATAATGTTTTAAACAATGGCTTCACACATGAAAGAGAAAACTAAATAAATAAAATTTATTACTCCTATATATTTCCCTCAATATGTCATGAGCTTCATTCAGGGAGAAATGCATAAATCTCATTATCCATTATGTCCAACTGGTTATTTCAAAGGATCTTTTACTTATTATCTAGCTAAATATCTTTCAAGACTTCTATGAAACTTTACTGGAAAAAACAACCTCTTATATCAAAAACAGTTTTGACTTCAAAAGAAAAAATTAAAGATCATCTTCAAGATCTGAAACGATGGTTTACTTTTATGTAGTTTCACTGTTTACACGAATACCACTTCAAGAGACTCGCTACACCTTTCGCAAGCAGATTTCCCTGCTGACATCATCAGATTACATAATTCCGGTTATTTTACTTGGTGTAGTAAATAATTTCAGCAGACTGAAGGGACTACAATGGGTAGTCCTATATCACCTGTTTTGGCTGATTATTTTATGGAGCATTTAGAGGATCGGATTTCTAACACCATTTCTCCTCAACTTCACATTTGGCTACATTTTGTGGGTGATGTTTTTGCAATCTAGTCTCACGATGAAACAGTACTTCAATTTTTGGTTAAATTAACTCCTTATATTCATCAAGTTCACTAATGAAAGTTTATCTAACAACAGTCTCTCCTTTTTGGATACCTTAATAAATCATAACTCTGTTAGTAGTATTGAATTTTCTGTTTACAGGAAGCCATATCTACATATCTACACATCACCATCCTTCACGAAAAGTAGGTATTATCAATAGCTTTGTGCACTGAGCATGCACAAATTGTTCTTCTGAGTCTCTTCTATTAGAAGAATTAAATAAAATAAAATTTACTCTATTACTTAATGGATACGAGAGCTTGATACAGAAAATATTTGATAATTATCATCTCTCTCCCAGATTGCAATCTGATGTTAAAAGAATCTGCATAAAGGAACATTCTGAATAAACAGCAAGGACCTTTTGCAGATATAATCTGTAAATCACCTTCGAACCAACCTGGAAATAGTCATTTTTCTTACTGCCTATCAAAGATACATCATCACCTGTATCCTAGCATGGTGTTTATCAAATATCCTGTTCTTGTCATCTTTGCTACTGTGAACAAACTGGCTACTGCTATGATCAGAATCCAAGAAAATCGAAATTATATAATTTTTTGAACTATTTTTTTCTGTATAAAACCACAAAGATGTCAAATAGAAACTATGTTTTTATTTCAACTAGTTTTGTAAAATACTTTCACTTCATCTGGAAATAACATGAATAAATTAAAAACTAGAAAGTAAGTAAAAACAGTTAACATCTCTAGTAAAAAATATTTGAAAATGTTTAAACGATGGAAAGCATACATTTGCTATTACACTAGTTTGTGAGATGCTGTATACTACTGATACAAATGTATTGTGATGGATTAAGGAAGACTAGACTCAATGTAAAATCATCCTTTTTTTTTGTTACACTGTAGAGGATGCTTAATCATTTCAGCTGATTCTTTGAATGCTCTTGAGTAAAAACTGTAATCAATGTGAAGCATTTCAGTTTGGTGCCATTCCACTTGGTGTTTTGTTTCCATTGTATGTGCTGCTAGCCCTGATTTATGCTTTTTCATTCTCAGCATCTTTGAAATGTTCTGATTTGTGTATTGGTCTGTCCTGGCAGATCTCGTGGTGATGAGAAGTTGCTTGTGGGTCCTTTACACAATTTGAAGATTTGTCACCTTCCTGAACAATATTCATCCTTGAATTAATTCACAGTCGAATTAGAAAGAAATAAGTTTTTACCATTTTTGAATACACTAGTTGAGATATCAGAACAAAACATGCTCAACTTCTAAATCTACAGGAAACCAACTAACACAGGACACTTACCTATATGCAACTTCTCAGCACCACCCAGTGCAAAAAATTGGCATTATCTGTTCCTTTCATGATAAAGCCTACAGAATTTCCATGAACATAAACAAAAGAAACCGAGAACAACAGTATCTTAATTCTGTCCTTCCAAAAAAAAAAAGCTACAGAGCATTAGTCAAAAAAAAATAAAATAAAAAGTAAAAAATTCTATTTCGACCTCAATTAATCAGCAGAAGAACAAAAAACAGAATACAAAGCAGCAGTGATTCTTCCATATATACAATCAGTCACAAGATTGCTTTGCCAACAAAACTTCTACCCAATTGACAAAATCCTTGGATATCTAAAACCTACTAAACCTCCATATCTGCAACTTAAAAAAACGAGGTGCCTACAAGGTCAGTTGCAGTTATAGTCTACACCACATTTCCATTGTCTAAATGTTTTTAAATATTTTTAACTAAAGATGTTACATGCCATTATTTGCTTTCTAGTTCTTAGTTTATTCACGTTAATCCCTGATGAAGTGAAAGTATTTCACAACACTAGTCAAAATAAAAACAGTTTGACATCTTTGTAAAAAAGGTTCTAAAAATGTCCTATCTCAACAGAAGTCCACGTAACAAGATTATATAAGATTTTTGGAAACTGAAGGTTCAGGCCTTGCTTCTCATGCCATCAACACTAGGCAGAGTTCACTGGAACCATACCTAGATGCTACACTACAGTAGGTTCAAATCGATAGTCTATTTACTGAATCATGACATGCCACATACCACCATCTTAATCAGACTGTATGCCTCTAAGTTTTGGGAAGTGATTTCTTTTAATCTCTTTAATGTATATGGAAGTAATTTCTTCTGCCTTCTCCCTGAATGAAGCTCATAACACTGAGCAAAATATGGGATATGTCAAAATTATGTTAATACTTATATGGAATGAACATTTAAATTTTATTTTCTTTTTTTTCTCAGATATAATTTTACAATAAATGTTTTTTCCATTTAAGTGTTAACGTAATTTTAACATACACTGTATATAGGAGTAATAAATTCCATTTAATAAAAATATAACTAGCACTGGGTTTATAGGTCATAATATTTATTTAATAAACCTACTAATTTCACCACTTAAGCTAGTGGCTTCATCTGGGTTAGGATAAACACATAAATAAATAGACAACAAGCGTTAAATATGAATCATTACATAGCTAAAAACACAGAATGTGTAGGAACCATTACACAAAAAACAAGTAAAACAGAAACACGTAGAACATGTAAGCTGCCACATAATCATTTTTCAGAATGTGCAGTCAACAGTTCACAGAAAAATTAAATTCCGATGTGTTTAAAGATCTAATGAGCGACTTCCAAATGTCACACAAAATCATTCCTTGGTTTCTGTTGAGAGTGCCTTGTTAGTGGATTACCATTGTAACCTCTTTGATGTTACAAGCACTGAAGTTGTCTTCTATGTTGTAGTGAGTGTGGAAGAAATGGAATGAGCTATCTTCTCTGTTGTTATTGATCTCCAATGTGACTTTTTTTTTTTTGTCTTATTTCTAAACTTCTTGATGTTTGCCCTATGTAATTAAAGCCACAAGAAAATGGAATATTGTAAACTCCAGGATGTTTTTTGAAAGGATTGTGGTCCTTGGGCAAGTGTAACAGATTTTGTACTGTCAGAATGGGTTTGAAGGCCACTCTAATGTCATGAGATTTGCAATTTTTAGCGAAAGTTTACCAATAAAAGGGATGGAAACCGAGGTTCTGTAATGAATGTCATTGATCTGTTGTGGAGAGGAATTAGAGAATAGTATTCTTTGTGCTATTTTTTTAGGATATCCATTGCTCATCAATAGTTGGAGAATAGAAAATTCTTCTGTTAGTGGTCCATCTCTTATAATAGAGATCGTATGTATATCAGTGTATGTATAATACCTAATTTTTGTGAAATATGGTGCAACAGATGAAGCCACTAGCTTAAGTAGTGAAACTAGTAGATTTATTAAATAATCATTATGACCTATATTAGTCAAAAAAAATCAACATACTCAAATTCCATTTAGTTTTCTTACATGTGTGAAGCCATTATTTAAAACATTACATGATGGGGAAGTAGTGGAGAAGATTCGGAGATGATCAAAATATTATTTATACGGATATCTCCATAGATCAGACTCATCATAGGAGATTCACACTACCCATGATTCACACAATATATATCATATATTTCCTTAAACTTATTCATTGTCGGGAGGTGCTTGCAACTACCTCTGGTGATCCATTCCACTCATTCTCCATGTGAAAAACCTTGTACACACATCCTTATTAACTACACTCTTAGACAACTTTGTGCGACTCCTTGTTCTCCCCCTATTTCTCATACATTGAAAAATTTCTTTTGTGTCAATCTTATAGAATACCTTTAGTAACCTATAAGTACCTATCACATCCCCTCTTTTCTGCCTATCAGCTAAACTCTGCAACCAAACACCTTCGTTCTATCCTCTTAGAGAACATTCCACAGACCCATCACCAACTTGGTCACTCATCTCCGAATCCTTTCCAACACTTCCTTATTCTCAAGAAACCCAGGTACCAATTCTGTCATGGTAGTTAACATGTGGCTAAATCACAACTTTATCAAGAGGGATAATAACTTCCCTGCCTTTACTTGTCAATGTGTTCTTCAACATCTAAGTAATCCTCTAAGTCATTTTGCCAACCTTTAAATTTTCTTTCTCCTTTGAATTTCAAATCTCTATTCACCAACCTCCAGATCCCTAACCGTATCAATTTCCTGTAATCCAGTACCATCAATATGATATAAATTATGTAATCTTTTCATCCTCAAGTGTATTACCCTACATTTTGCAACATTAAACTGGCAACCATTGTCCTTTGCCCACAATACCAATTTATTTAAATCATCATGCAGGATATCAACATCAGCTTTATCAACCAATGCCCTCCCCATTTTTGCATCATCACCAAACAACTAAGTACTCCCTACCTCGAATCTTCTGCTATATTATTAATGTACAAATTAAATAGTACAGAGCCCTGGGGTCCTCCACTAGTCATCTTCATTCGCATTGATTCTCTCCACCATACATCACCTTCTGATGTCTATCAGCCACCCACATATCCATGCCACCAGTCTCATATCTATTCACATGAGTTGAAACTTAATTTACAACTTATTACAACTTAATAACATACTTTTCCATGAAACATTCTGTCAAATGCCTTTGCAATGTCCAGAAGAATCGTAGCCATTTCCTTTATTCAATTTTGCTATCACCTTATTATAATATAAATAAATTATTGAGACAGAACCTATCTTTTACAAAGTCATGCTGCCCTTATAGATTATCATATTTCTATCCACCCATTCCTGAATTTTACTTTAAACCATCTTTTCCAATACTTTAGCCACCACTCCAGAGATACTAATTTGTTCTGTAATTTGCTACTTTCATCTTGGAGCCACCTTTATAATTTTTGTAATGGAACTATCTTATCCTCTTTCTACTCCCTTGAAACCTTGCAAGAACTGACATTTAGATTTTATATCTTAACCGCATTTCCAGTTCTCCTGCACATTCTCATAGCACATCAGCTAATACACCTTCCAGGTACACTACTGTATTCATATTGACATTTTCAATTTGCTTAGTACTTCCACTTCACCTATTCCAATTCTCACATCAGTAACTGCAAAAGTTACCACCTGGATGATATATCTTTGCAAAATGATAGTAACAAGTATTTCTTCTGCTTCTGTCACTTTCCTATCATCAGCACTGTGTAAAAGTTATCTTTCCATAAAACCAAAATTTACTTTCCATTACTAGTGAAAAACTTTTGGATTTACTTTGGCCTGCTTAGCTAATTTAGTCTTTCTTGCCATACTAATTATCCTTCTTTCTTGTGCTTTGTATTGCTCATGAACATGCTGATCACATTTTTCTTTATATTCTTTCTACAATGCTTTTTTTTCTTTTTTTGCAGCTCCTGCTTGATATTGCTACTCATTTGCTTAATCCATGCTCTGTTTATCCCCCTGACTCTGAGTATGCTACCTGATACTGTCTCACTTAAAACAATCTCTGCCCACTTCCTATGAACTGACAACGTTCATTCTATGTTGCTTCTTATGCAATGGAATTGCTCCAAATTACCACCTAAGTTTGTCATAATTGCCAGCTTTGTAGTTCCACACAAAAAAACTTTCCCTTGACTGAAAATTCTACATGTTGAGCAACCTCCCAGAACAAGAATGCATAGTCACTTTCCCTGATTGGAAGTAGAGTTGGTACTGCAGTTATGGGTAGATCGTCTGATGCTATTACCAGATCTAACACTCTCAAACCCCTAGTCCCTTCCATCATGTGCTGTTTCAGGTAATTATACCTTAACTATATAACTTCCATTCCTCCCTCTAGTTAATAAAGAATCAGCAGTTTTTTTTCCTCCATTTCTAAAGTAAACTGCATTAACCTTCACAACAAACATGAGGAATTCTAATGTAAATATCTTTTTTACCCATACAAAATTCATGGTCTAGAAAGAATGTCAAAGAGGGAATGCTGCTCAAAATGCTAAATACAATAATTAGCAAGCAATGGAAAAAGAAAATTTCCCCACAGCTGTGTCTTGTATTTGTGGTAAAAATTCTTCACGTAATTAAAATAGCTGGAAAAACTGCAGAATATAAAATTATAAGTAGGATATACCAAAAAGAGGGAGAACTGGAAGAAATAAATAGACATTAACTTTAATTAACTAATTAAAGTTTAATTTAATTTTAATTTAATTAAAAAGTTAATTAATTAACTTTGCTTTTTGGGAGAGTGGGGCTTTACATGATTTTTTTATATATCTTTTCATTATAATAAAGATATATATAACAATATAATGCAACATTTCCTTGATATAAATGTATACAACACATATTTAAAGAATATAATTTAAAAAATGATAGATTTTCCTACCTTCCTCAGCTGGCAATTCTGAAACAAAATAAAAATGATAGAATATTAAAAAAAAATAGGCTTGTATTTTTATTTCACAAATTAATTTCATAACTTTTCTATTTTACAAGAGCAGTCATAGAAATGAGACAATTCAAATTTTTTTATATACACCTTTCCTAACACAATAGCAAAAGAGTATAAACTTCCATTTCAGTTATTAACTATTTGATTCAAGTTAAGTTTTAAATGAATTACAGAATATACAAACAAATGAGAACTTTAAGAAAAATAAAGGAATGTGCAATTAAAGGATGAAAATTTTTAGGATATTGATGCACTAATTATCTGCAATTCTACAGACTATTACCCTCATACAAACTTTAACCTGTTATCTTTATTTTATTTTTTTAAAGAAAATTAAGGAAACATTTCAGTACAAAGAAGAAAATTATGACCACCTGAGGAGTATGCTAGGTTCTACACCATGGTATCAGTCGTTAGATGAGAAGAATATTGACAGTGCATGGGGAGTGTCACTCGCCATGATACAATATCAGAATTGTGTCTGTAACGTTTGAAGAATAAATAGGGGTAGAAGTGAGATGGATGTGCAATCTTATTAAGCAAGAAATTCCTAAGAAAAAGATGTGGGAGGAATTCCATGTACATAAGGATGATGTTTATTATGAAAATTATAAGCAGCAAGCCAGAAGAGTCACAACTGTTGTAAGAAAAGCTAAGTGAGTATGAAAAGAAACTTGTTCTGCAAGCTAGACAAAACCAAAAAGAATTCTATCATTATGCTGCAGGTTAAAGAAGGAATGAATATGAAAGAAGGATTCTTCTGAATGTAAATGGTATGCAGATGCCTGAGGTAGAAGAGATTGTTCAACTAATGAGTGGATATTTTGCTAAAGGCAAAATATCACTTCACTACTACCTCTTCACTGTATGAAGAAACTCAGGTGTACAAGGAGGAGATACAATAGCAGCTGCACACTCTGAGTAAGAATTCTGCCATAGGGACTGATGGGATATCAGCATGTGTGCTGATATCCCATCAGAACACACTTTTAGCAGCATGTGTGCAGCTAAAAGTGTGTTCCACTTAACTGGCTATTCCTTTGACAAGATTATATAATATGAGTCTCAGAACAGATAAGATTCCACAAGAGTGGAAAGAATATATGGTAATTCCATGACACAAAGGTAGTGCAAAAGACTGATGTATCCAACTAACAACATCTCTGAAGTGGTGGTGAACATTTTGGAAAATGTTAGTCAGGGCTCGAATATAGAAAGGCATTGTCAGAGAAACTATACTCAATGAACAACATAGGTTTACTAAGGGAAGGTCATGTTTTAGCAACTTGCTTACATTCTATAATAATGTTACCAATGAGTTAGACAAGGAGAATGGATAAATCATGATACTATTGGATTTTGATAAGGCTTTTGACAGAATACAGCATGAAAGACTTGCATAAATTGAAGAATATGTAACAGGATTATAAATTATTGGCATGAATACGAGGATGACTGACTGACACAAACAGTGGTACAAGGGGGGGGGGGCGAGTCTGCAAGATTTAAGGTAACTAGCAGTATGACACAAGGATCAGTTCTTGGTTCATTGTTATTCAATTTCTACATTAAATGACAAAGGAAAGGATTTGACATACAGCTATTTGCTGATGATGCAAAGATCGGTACGATAATCGGTGCATGAGAAGATTTAAGGTATTTTTATCTTGCATAAATGTAGGCTGGAATTGTGGGCATGTGAAAATCGATTTATTACTATGGATGAGACGTGGATTCACCATTACACATCAGAATCCAAACAGCAGTCAAAACAGTGGACAGAAGCTAGTTGTTAAGCGGCAAAGATGACAAAGTTGGTTCCATTAGCAAGAAATGTCATGGCATCAGTGTTTTGGGATGCTAAAGGCATTTTGTTAATTAATTATCTTGAAAAGGGTAAAACAATAACTGGGGAATATTATTCTGATCTTTTAACCAGACTAAATGAAAAAATTCGTGAGAAAAGACCCGGTTTGCAGAAGGAAAAAAGCATCTTTCATCAGGACAATGCACCTTCCCCCAAAGGTGTTTGGCAATGGGAAAATTAAGGGATCTGCACTATGAATTTCTGTTAGAACATCCACCCTATTTCCCAGTTTTGGTTCCCTCTGACTTCCATCTTTACCTAAAACTCTTCCTCGCTGGTCAGCATTTTTCTTCGAATCATGAGGTGATTGCAGCAGTAGAGGGGTATTTTGCAGATCTTACAAGAACCACTACAGGGACGGGATAATAGCGCTGGAGCATCACTGGAATAAATGAACCTTTGTACCCTTTCCACAGTTAATTTATCCCCTTCATATCCTGGGGACCAAATTTGAGAACAATAGTGTAAGTATGGTCTGATCAGGGTCTTATACAATAGAATGATGACTCTTATCTCTGCAGGTCAGCATCTTTCTCAGTATTGCAGCAATCCTCTGGGTTATCTTCAGAACGTTTGCAATATGTTCCCTGAATTTCAGTTTTCTATCAGTCATCACCCTCAGATCTCGTCTTCCCTACTTCCTCCAATCGAATATGCAGCCTCCCATCGATGTATCTCACATTTTGCTGCATTAAACCGACATCCCCATTCATTCACCCATCTGTCTGGTTTATTCGAATCCTCTTGCAGGGCTACCGCATCTGCAATATTATTAATAACCCTTCTCAGCTTCACATTATCCGCAAACAACTAAATATCCCCCTGCAATCCACTGACAATGTCATTGATATAAAGGTTAAACAATACATGTCCCAGTACTGAGCCCTGTGGGACCCCACTTGTAACCTTCTGCCTCCTTGATACTGCCCCATCATACACAACTCTCTGATACCTATCAGACAGCCAATCCCGAATCCAGATGACTAACCTGACATCTAAACCCATGTGCTGCACTTAAATATCAGCTTATCATATGGCACCCTGTCAAATGCCTTTGCAAAATAAAAAAAAAACTGCAGTATTTAAGGAAATTATACTACTCAAAATGTTCTTAAGTATATATATACAGATTGTTTCTTTTTTAATAATAAAAATGCACACTGTTAGCAAATATTTGTTGAGCTGTTGGTCTTAAACTGATCTTTAAATACACCAGAAATGCTAAATTTAGAGATTTTACGTTTATGGAATGTAAATAATTTTTTTAATTATTTGCAAACTATTATAATCTTAAACAAAAATTAATAGAACATTGCACGTGCACACACACACACACACACACACACACACACAACAAATATCTTATCTGCACAAAAAAAGTAATGATTAGAGCTTTGAATTTTTTTTTTTTTTTTTTTTATGAATTCCACCCACAAAAGGTTGATAAACTTATAGCATATTAGTAACAAAGGTTAGATAATTAAAAATCCTGATCTGGAAAGAAAACATGGAGCTTTAGTCCGAGTCAGATCTCTAATATGCTGAAATTTATGATGAAGCCAAGTTTTTTTTTTTTTTTTTTTTATCATGTCAGCAAATGTCATTTTAAGGAATGTCACTTCAAGCTTAATACTTAGGAAGTAATAAGTTATTTACGTGTGCTCAATGAAAACCATTCAGTAAACAACACTTGAACAAAAGACAAGTAGATGAAATACTTTTTTTTTTCACTTTTCTCTTAATGTGTTAGGCTCAGTGCCCTGTTACAGCCAAGAAACTAGGCTTCATATAAACCCTATTCGAGTATACTGATAAGACAGTTAATCCTATCTACAGTGTGCAATGTCTATCAAAGTGTGTATTCTCTCATTTAAAAAAAATCATCACAAAGACAGTTTAATCATAAATCAACTGTTTATTGAGAAACCTACAACTGATCTAAAAATAAATTCATAAAAAATTAATTAAAAGGCATTTTCTGATCTTTGTGTGTTATAAATCTCTGATTATTATCTCACCTTGACTTAACATCAAATAAGTCAAGTCATAAATCAAGGGATGTATGGGATACATTGATAGGAAGTAGTTGCTAGATCTCAGTCTTTTTTTTCCTACCATCCTCACAACAAACACCTGTTTTGTTACCTTTCTCTCTCAAATTCTGCAAGAATTTGAGAATTCTCATTGATTTATTTCAAATTCTGTGTTGCAAATTCTTTCCTACTGTCTTCATTTTCTACGATTTCTGCCATTGATGTTTGCTCCCCTTTCTCAGAATTCTCATATCTGTGGTCTCTAGTTGCCAATCAACTGTTTTTTTTCTAATGCAGTTCTCAGATCAGTAAGTTAAAACTGCTTTGAACAGAGTTTGAACATATGGATAGTTTAAGATTAAATTAAAATTTTTGATTAAATTTCTCTTGCATCATAAATGCTGATTTAGTCTATACCACACCAAATTTGCTTATTCGAGTTTTTATCTATTAACATATTTAATTTGAAATCTTCACTAAAAATTATACATAGTAAAATGTTTCATTTGTTCTACAATTCATCTAAAAATCTATATAGTAACATATGACCTAGACTGTAAAGGAAATGAGAAAAATTGAACATACTAAGACAAGTAAAGATGAAGAGATAGTAGATGTTAAGATGGAGAGGAAATTAATTGTTTTGGAGATGAGCAAGACAGAATGGAAAAAACAAGGAAAGAGAAAAACTTTCCTTGTTTTTTCCATTTTGAGGAGACCATATTTTGTTTTGGAAAGTAGATGACCACTCAAAATATGTTGTGGGTTTTTTCCCCATCAGTAAAAACATTTACAGCCTAAATGAAATAAATCAATAAATCAAGATTGATTTATTTCATTTAGGTACATGCACCACACAAGATCTGGGTGTGGAGTAAAAAGAAAAAAAAAACATGAGGAGCAGTTTATATTGCTCCTCATGTTAAGACGCATTTATATTGGTACTAAGAGGACTAAAGGTTACATAATCGGGAAACCCTGTCCTAAAGACTAGGCATGGAACTTTTTGAAGTCAATCAGGTCTTCAATAAGCAGGGTAGGTGTCTCATACTGGAGATCTTTAGCTAATATACAAAACTTATCAATCCACTCTACAACCAATAGGTCATAGGTTTGAATCCCACCATCGGTCGGCATGGATGTCTTTAGGTGAAGATGAATTTCATTGCTTAGTGTGAGACTACCACCTTGCTTATTGAAGGCTTGAAGTGACTAAAAAAGTTCCATGTTTGGTCTCTAGAGCAGGGTTTCCAGACCATGTAAAAATAAATTTTTAAAAAATTACAATATATATATATATATAATTGACAAGAATGAAAAAAAAAAAAAAAATCCTTAGTCCACCCACAGTACAAATGTGGTTACCATCCTTTCTTGGATGGTAACCACATAAAAAAAAATAATAAATAAATATAAAAAAACTATAAGATATTCAAAAAGCATCCATACCCATGCTAGGATTTTAACTCTCAGCCAGTTGGCTGGATAATGGATTCACTAATTACTTGTCTAAAGGACAGTCAGGACAGCAGGAAAGAATGCAAAGAGTGGATAAGGGATAAAGTTGTTCCCTTAACAGCGAAACAAAATTGGTTAGGTGTTATTACCAGCTTAGTGCATAAAACAATTTCACAAAATCGTTGGGAAAGTCCAAATTATAGGACAGTTTGTAACCTAGAGTTGTAGTTAGAGCTTCACAAGAGCTGAGATCTAGAATTGGGTGCAACAGTAGAATTTTCTGAGAATAGTGTTTTATTAAGGAGAGATCATGTTTCAGCAATCTACTGCTGCCATATTAAAACAGGGGATTAAATGTAGTGGACAAGGAAGATGCATATAGAATAATTATTTAGATTTTGCAAAGATCTTTTGCAGATCTGAAAAATGCAGGTCTGGTTTTCTGAGTGGTTAACACAGACCACTCTCAAACCATCAAGATGCAAGATCAAATTCTACAATGGACATGGATGTTTGCAATTGTCTTTAGACAGGAGGTGAATTTCATCAACCAGTGTGAGACCACCACACCACTTATTTGGGATTTGAATTGGGATGAAAAATTTTTTGTCTGATCTGTAGAACAGAATTTCCAGACTACGTAAAAACCTTAAACATTACTGCAAGCAATTGAAGACGGGGGGGGGAGAGAAAAAAATGAGTGTGGAAGAATAATTTTACTACAGAACTCTTGTCAGAAGCAGATGTGATTGTTCAAAGAGAACATTGTGCTACCACTACACTGCATGAAGAGACAGAGGTGTGCAAGGAGGAAGTTCTAGAACTATTGTATAATCTGCATAGGAATTCGACAATAGCGCCAGATGTGATATTAGCACATATGTTAAAGAAATGCTCAGCTGAAATGGTTAGGCTCTTGAGCTGGTTGTATAATTTGAGTCTCAGCTCAGGAATGATCCCACAGGAATGGAAAGAATGTATGACAGTCAACCTTGTACAATGGCGATGCAAAAACTGATGGGTAACTACCAACTTATCCATATCTCTGGAGTAGTGGTGAATATTTTAGAAGTTAGTAAGAACCTGCATGCAGAGATTTGCTTTACAAAGATCAGCATGGATTTACTAAAAGGGAGGTCATGTTAGAACAATTCACTGCATTTTATAATATTACAGCTGAGCTGGATAAAGAGAATGGATACACCATGGTACTTTAGGACTCTGCAAAGGCATTTGATAGGATACCACGTGAAATGCTGTGGCATAAATTAGAGAATATAGGGTTGGAATATAAAACTATTGACCTGGATAAGTGGGTGGCTGATGGACAGGTATCAGGAAGTGATATATTGGGAGTGGGGGGGGGGGCTGAAGTGACTAGTGGTATTTCCCAGGGATTGGTCCATGGGCCACTGTGCAATATGTACATTAGCAACAATACTGAGAAGGATCTGACGGGAGATGTTCAATTGTTTGCTAGTGATGAGAAGACAGGTGGACAATCAGGGATGTTACTGATATACTGCACTTAAAGAATAACTTGAATAGATTAGAACTGTGAGCAAATGATAATGGCTATCAATTCATTATTAGTAACTGTGAGGTTATAAACTTTGGAGTGATGAGATTTCCAACAGCATATTATACTGGTGGGAGTATGGTAGGAAAAACAGATAAGACGGGATCTCTGAGTTATGGTGGATAGGAAGTTAAAAGTTAGATGTAGTCACATAGTTTAATTGGAAATGTAATGATGATAACTGTAATGCTGAAACAAACATTGACATTTAAGGATAAGAAAATCTCTTTTTGCCTCTTTGCAAGGCCTTAATACAACCACATCTGGACTATTGTGTTAGGATTTGGTCTCCAGAGGAGATGGAGAAGCTGTGGAGAAGGCAAAAAGTTAAAGATGATATTGGGACCCGAGCACAGTAATCCAAATGTGGAAGTATCATTGCCTTATAAAGGTGAATAATAACCTCTATCTCTGGATGTTAGTGTTCTTCAATAACCAAGTAATCCTATGTGCAATCTTGGACACCTTAGCAATGTGTCCTCTGAACTTCATCTCCCTAGCCACTAACATTTTGTAGACTCAATAAACATTTCTTAGTTGCTTTATCCATTTATCTGTGTTTGCTTGTGTTATGTGTGCTGGAAGGATTTTAAAAGAAATTTGGTATTTGTTGACTTCAGTAAACTTTATTAGCAGATTTCAACTTGATTTTGTCCATTTATCTGTGTTTGTTTGTGTTATGTGTACTGGAAGGATTTTAAAAGAAATTTGGTATTTGTTGACTTCAGTAAACTTTATGTGAATAATATAGCTAAGCTATACTATTCACATTTTTTCTGTCTAATCAGAGCTGCAAGTGATTTTTTTTTTTTTTTTTTTTTTAATTCAGAAACGCTTTAAACTTGTATCCAGATATCCAGTTTATTAGATATTTTTATCTAAAATATTTAATAAAATAATTTTAAAATAACCAGAAAACACAAAAACAATCACTTATGCAATAAATACTTACCATTTGGCCCATATTTTTCCTGATACTTTTTTACTTGATCAGGTGTCAAACCACGTTCATTATCTGTATTAAAATAATCCAGTACCTCTTGATATGTTTTTGTATGTGCTAAATCCATGGTTACTAGTTCAATAAGAAAGGTAAAAAATGAAGGAAAGAGGAAAACTAAAACTCACACCAAGGTGCCCAGTAATCTTGACTTCAAAATTTGAAGTCAAATCTGAAAAGAAATTTAAAGAAATGCTTCTTTATAATTCTATAGATAAAATATATTATTAATACAGTGAATGTCAAGTTTTCTAAAAACTTAATTAAAATGCATAAAATATATACAATGAATTAATTAAAAATCATTTTGTATCATGGCATAGAGAATTTTTTTACTTACTTATGCATCATTTTTTTGCATATTTATTATGTGCTAATATTTTTTTCTTCTAAATTGATTGAGAACCTAAAAGGCTGTTCAAGCCTCTAAGAGTGCTGTACTCCTTACAAGAATGGCATTTGCATCCATAACACTAGGCAACAGAAGAAAGGCTGCTCTAAGTTAGACTCCAGTCACTAGAGAAACGTTTTCAAAACTTCTCTTCAAATCAGTTGATCTCTGGCAAGGGCAACTAAGGTTGGCCCCTCGGGAAAATGATTTTGAACCCCAGATCAAGAAAATCCACTAGGGAAATTATGTTACAGACAATAATACAAGTGTCAAATAGCAGCACAAGACATGCAGTTGTTTGTCATATTCCCTATCCTGAAAAACTTTGATTTATTGAGAGTTTAGGCTCACTATCAATGCTTAAAGGATAAAGACAGGCTGCTTGCTAATTTTCAAAAAGTTAGTCAGGACTAAAGGAGCTCTGCTTTACTACCTTTGGGAGTAATTTCATAGAAGTAAATCAGCAGTAATTTCATTATAATTCATGAATGGCCAAAAAAGAGTAAAGAAAAAAAAAACATTTCAAAAACCCTATCAAGCACAACTATTTTTAATGCTTCATGGTTTTTTGAACAAAATTAAAAAAAAAAAAAAAAAAAAAAAAAAATATATATATATATACACACACACACACACACACACACACACACACACACACACACACACACACACACACTAGGGGGCTCCATCCCCCCTGACACCTACGGCACCCCCCTAGTTCTGACTGGTAGGCCAGTTCTCCTTGAATTCTGAAGACTCGAAAGTGGGGTCCCCCTGGCGGCTACGGCACCCAAACCCTCAAGTTCCAGACTGGTAGGCCAGTTCTCCTTTAATTCTGATGACTCAAATTTTGAAAACTCGAAAGGGGTTGCTCCCCCTGCCTCCTACAGTGCCAAACCTGAGTTCCGGACTGGTAGGCTAGTTCTCCTTGAATTCTGATGACTCGAATTTTGAAGACTCGAAAGGGCGGTTTTCCTCCGCAGTGCATAAGGCACCCAACCCCTCAAGTTCCAGATTAGTAGGCCAGTTCTCCTTGGATTCAGATGACTTGAATTTTGAAGACTCGAAAGGGGTTCCAACCCCCCCCCCCCCCCGTGCATAAGGCGCCCCCCCCCCCCACACCACCACCACCTTTGTGCAGTGGAACCTGACTTTCCTCAATTTGCCTCCTCCAATTCTTTCTGATTTAGCCATGAAAAATTACTACAATTAATGCTTTGTAGACAGTTTTGTTGGGATTTCTATTCACAAGATATTTGTTTTTAATTCAACATAGGATCAAGTGTACAAACAAAGTTTCACTATTGGTGAAAAAAAAACACTAACCAGCTAACTCTCAGCTGATGCCCACAGTTTGCTATATAGCACTGTCCAAGACAAGGAGAGTAATTGAAAGTGAGAAGGTTTCCCTTGCCTTAGTGAAATCTGGCAAGATTAGTGTTTAAGGTGCTGATTATGGAGGATCTTATAACTTGGAATATTTGAGAAATGCAAGATTCAGTATCATGTGAGGTCATATGATATGTCAAGTTCTATTACTATTCCATTATATTCCAATTATTTCTCAACTATTTGTCTTAAAGTGAAAATTTGATCCTGATAACCCCTATTTGGCCTGAACGTAGCTTGTTCTTCTCCAAGTTTCTTTTCTACAATTTTTCTTAGGCTTTTCGCAAGTATGATTACGTAAATTTTACCTGAAACACTTAGAGAAATTCCTCTGTAATTCTCATATTCAGTTTTATTTCCCTTTTGTAGGTGTAGCTGGGTACTATGAGAGATCTACTCCAATCATCAAGAATTCGACTATTGTACTAGGCCTCCTGAATCATGCAGTATAGTCACCGGAAAAAAATTATTATAGTACTTCAATTTTTCAACATTTCTGGTTGAATGTCATCTATTTCAGCTGCCTTTCTACATTCAGATTTTTTAATGGCTTTTTTTCTAGATCAATCATTGCTATGTACTCCTAATTGCATTCTCTTGAACATTTTCCACCATCATTCCTGTCACCTCTTGTTTCAATTTTTCTGCTATGAGTCTCCCACTCATGAAATTTTGTAAACCTATAGTACATTAGTATGAGTGAGCTAAGGATATTTTCTACATTTTTTTATTAATTTTATATTTTTTACATAGTTCAGAAACTACTCTAGAGACCAAAACATGTAACACTTTTCAAGCTACTTCATGCCTACAATAAATAGCAGTAGTCTTGCACCAAACAAAAAAATTAATCTTTTGTCCCCTCCCCATTAATAATCTTCCAAAATAACTGCTCCAAACATCTAAGAAATCATACCTTCAGTCACCTTTATCATCTGCTTTCTTTTACAGTACTTTTTCTACTACTTCTAAGTTTTTTCAATGGCTTCCAGAACATTATTCCACAACATTACAGAACTCAGTGGTCTTTGGAGTAAGAGGACAGATTAAAAGAATGTAAATTACAAAGCCTTGTGAGTAGGAGGATATGATCAAGACATATAAGCTAGTCAGGGGTTGACATAGAAGAGATTTTTCATAGAAGGGGAGATCAGGGTGAAACAAGAGGCCATCACTAGAAACTGTATAAGGAGAGTGTGAGCAGAAGATTCTTCTTTGCATGGAGAGTGGTTGGTGAGCGGAATGTATGGCCTGATTGTGTTGTGAACGTAGGCACATTGAATCAATTTAAGGCATGGTTAGATGAGCATTGTGTGCATTAGTGTGTACAGCGAGTCTTTGACTCCAGAAGTCAGATGTTAATAATTATTATGCTAGCTTCCTGATATTTATTTTCTGTATTCTTACTTAAGTCTTCTCATGACTTTCTTCTCAAGGAAATTATACGAGCAACAAAGAAATAATATTCCTGAACAGACTGATTTAGAAGGACCACCCATTTTACTTTGTGAAGTTGAAAATCCAGTCAGAAAACTAAAACCACATAAAGCTGCAGGAATAGGTTATACCTTGGCAGAATGGTTGAGGGCTCTCAATGAAGTAGGACTGAAATTTCTAAAATTTATGTAATAAGATATAAGAGACTGGATTTCTACCCAAAGATATTAATCATTAATTTTTGTTCCAATGATACACAAAGTGGCTTCAAGGAAAATGTAGGTAGAAGAGAAGGTATTTTCAACGTCAGAACCATCATAGAAAGATATCTAGAAAAACAAAAAGATGTATACCTCTGCTTCATAGATTACAAAAAGACATTCGACAATGTTCAACATGAGCAATTAATTGAAATCCTTTCAAAAATAGGCATGGACAGAAAAGACATTAGGCTAATAACTAATCTTTACTGGGAACAGACTGCATCTTTGAGAATAAATAGAGAGACCACAGAAGAATTCCCAGTTCAGAAAGGTGTGAGACAAGGCTGTGTCTTGTCTCACACTGATTCTGTTTAACCTGTACACAGAAGAAATATTTAATAAAATTAGTAACCTCAAAAGGAATCAGTGTAGGGGACAGAAATATTGATAACCTAAGATATGCAGATGACACTGTTCTTCTAGCTGAAAATAAATATGACCTCAAGACTCTTATAGATGAAATCCTTACAGCGAACAATATGGCCTCAGTTTCAACTTTAAAAAGACAAAAATCATGATAATTTCAAGAGAAAAGGAAATACCAAAAATATACATCAATATAAAAGGAAATAAATTAAAACAGGTGCAAACATACACATACCTCAGACACTTGATCACAGAGAAAGGAAGGACAGAAGATGAAATTAGAAAAAAGATTGAAATTACAAGGTCACCTTTCAACAATATGAAAAATCTACTGACATCTAGAGAATTAAATCTGAAAACAAGACTAAGAATCTCCAAATGTTACATATGACCCACATTATTATATGGAGTAGAGACATGGACACTCTCCAATCTGAGTGTGAAAAAACTGGAGGCTTTTGAAATGTGGATATTGCGAAAAATTATGAGGATATCATGGAAAGACAAATGAAGAGGTATTCAAGATGGTAGGCATAAACAGGAGCCTGATAAAAGAAATTAAAAAGAGAAAAGTCAATTATTTCGGACATATTCTGAGATATAACTGCCTACAAAGGACACTTCTCGAAGGAACTGTTGAGGGAAAGAGAAGGAAAGGAAGACTGGAGTGGATGAAAAATATAGAAGACTGGACCTATCTCTCATATGAGGAATGCAGCAGAAAGGCACAGAATAGGACATGGTGGAGACACATGGTAGTCAATCTCCTGGAAGGAGAAGATACCTGACATGACAGGATACCTTCTCACATTTTTTTCTGTATTTTCTCAGAGTATATGCTGCTTTACTCGTTAGGAACTACTTAACATGCTTTTGTCTTTTCCATGACTCCACCACATGCCCCTGGTTGAATCCATGTTTTCTTCAGAGTTTGCCAATAAGTCTCCAAGGTTGACTGATTGTCTTCAAACTCTTTCATTTTTTTCCCAATAACATTTGTATATCTTCTCATTCATAAAAATGAATGAGAAGACCATCCTACTGGCTTATTGCTGATAATTTCAGACAGTACAATATGGAGTGGATGAAATGGAGACTTGCCAGGATGTTCTACAAATATCTAATTTAATTAAGGTAGGTAAGCCTATTAGTCTTGTCATAAACCAAAAAATAGATTAATACATACATTTCAAGAACCAACTCAGATCAAATCCTACCTGGTTGTTGATAATTATATTTTTGAGCAAGTTGATCATTTTAAATATCTAGGAGTCAACATTAACACCTATGTTATGCATTAAGAGGAGAGAACTGAGAAGGTCAATCATGGATATTTTGCAAATACTGAAGCTTATAAAATCCAGAATATCATCAAGAAAATCCAAAGAAAAGTTCTATAGTTATCAACAACCAATGTTAACCTCGGGTTGTGAAACATTGTCAACAACAAAAGAGGATAATATAAAACTTTACATTTGAAAAAAAAAGTATTGAGACTTTTGGACAATATAACAATCAAAATACAGTGGACTATGTATGAGTGAAAAGATAACGATGAACTACAAAAACTGTTTAAATGAACCAATATTCTATCATTTATAAGAAAGTAACCTTATAAATTAGGTAACATTTACAAGAAGGTAACATGGTCAAAAAGTGGTCTGACCATGCAGTCTATGACAAACAGATGGAGAAACCTGAAGCAGAATTAGAGCTAAGGTCCATTAAGATGTTGAAGTTATTATTTAGAAGAATCTCAGCCATCTGTGTCTCTGTTTAAGGAACACCAATTATGCTGACATGGTATTTAATTCTTCTGCCAGTTCCATTGCTTTTCTGTTGACAGGTCCCATTTTAAATTCTGCTGATATTGCTTTGAATTTTGTTCCAGTAGCTGACTTTTCACTGTTTGCCTTGGTTTTCTGCTGAAAAAACAGTGAGGGCATTGCTTAACTGAGCAATACCCCAGCTATCATGATAGTCCCTCTTGTGTCATTATTGTCTTATGGTTTAAGTTAATACAGATTTGTCTAGACAACCATTTTATGCAAGGAAAAAATATGATCAGGATACCCTTTTGCAACAAATGATGTATAAGTATCTATGTAAACTTATGTTTGATCAGTGTTTCTACACATTTTGTTCCATGTTACTACTCATGTTTATGTTTAGTGGAAAACACACATCTAGAAATAATTACTAACTAAATTTATTTAGCTAATATCAGGGGCGCGCAAAGTAGTATGCAGCGCCTGTGTGCAAAACTTTAGTTGGTGCCCCTATACCTCTCCCCCCCCCACAATAAAAAATCACTTTATAAAAAAGTATCAGTGAGTTAAAATGAAATACGAAATATATTAATTATAAGTTTATTGAACAAAAAGCAGAAATTACAAAAAATATATATATAAAAAACAAAACATACAAGAAGGGTACAAAAACAACGAAAATAAAGTGAATAAATAATAAGATAAATAAATAATAGTAACTTACAAGTATATAAAATAGGAACATATTAAACATTACTGGGTAAAGAAATGGTTAAATAAATATTTAAACAAAAAGAAAAATCACTTAGTGAATTGAACTTTTCTAGTTTTCATTAATGAAAATTCTCAAATAATATCATGTATATCAAGTTGATCCAAAATATCTGACTCTATTGATATAATGGCAAGATTTGAAAGTCTGTCTTGTACCATTGTGGAGCACAAGTATTTTTTTAATAACTTTAAGTTAAGAAAAGGACCGTTCCGCAGATGCTACAGATACCGGTAATGACAAAAGAATCCGAAGGGTAATTGTAAAGTTTGGATAAACTGTGATTAAGTCATTTGAATAAATATACTGAATTATCGTTTTTATATATCGTTTTTAAAATTAGAAATAAATGTAGACAGTGTAAAATTTCTTTACATAAATCGTCTGTGTCAATCAATGTCTGAATGATTCTCATGTGTTAATTTTTGTCGTAACTTTTTACAACAAGATAATAAATATTCTTTATTTCGTGAAGTACTTAACAAATACAAAAACTGAAATGAATTCATATTTTCATGTTCGCAATCAAATTGTGTTATCTTTTTACGTCGCCTTAGTGGTCTACTACTACAAAATACAGATTCTGCATCAAATTTTGCTGCAATTAATTTTAGCATTCTACAATTTCTTTGAAAGTTTCATCAGACCTATAATTATTATTATTATGGGCAACTCCAGGGGTCCTTAGACTCAATCGAGGGAGACCCCAAATCATGTTCATCACAGCTATTCGACATTCATACAGTATCTATCATACCTTGCCTTAAACTCATTCACTGTCACAGCATCCACCACAGACTCTGGCAGCCTATTCCACTCATTCACCACTCTAAAAGTAAAGAACCCAGCTCTAACACCCTTACTAACCACACTTTTGCCCAGTTTTGCCAATTAATTTTAGCATTCTACAATTTCTTTGAAAGTTTCATCAGACCTATAATTATTATTATAATGGGCAACTCCAGGGGTCCTTAGACTCAATCGAGGGAGACCCCAAATCATGTTCATCACAACTATTCGACATTCATACAGTATCTATCATACCTCGCCTTAAACTCATTCACTGTCACAGCATCCACCACAGACTCTGGCAGCCTATTCCACTCATTCACCACTCTAAAAGTAAAGAACCCATCTCTAACACCCTTACTAACCACACTTTTGCCCAGTTTCCATGGATGTCCCCTAGTCCTCCCACAACCAGCCCTGTTCTTTAAAATATCTTCTGAATTAATTTTATAGAAACCCTTCAGTAATTTGAATGTCTCAATCATATTTCCCCTCCTTCACCTATCAACCAATTTTTGCAACCCACAAATCCTCAACCTGTTCTCATAAGGTTCATTCCACAGACCTGCTATCATCTTGGTCACTTGCCTCTGCATTCTCTCAACCTCCTCCCCATCAAGAAGAAACCTAGGTGACCAAATCTGGGCACAGTAGTCGAGATGGGGTCTTATCAAGGCTCGATACAGAGGAACAATAACCTGCTTGTCAACGTATTCTTCAGCAACCAAGTGATTTGATGAGCTGATTTGGCCACTTTTGCAATGTGCCCCCTAAACTTCAACTCCTTATCCACCAACACTCCTAAATCTCATGCCACATCAATTTCCTGGAGTACAGTTCCAATGTAGTAAACTGCTGCTAATCTTTTCACCCCAAAATGTATAACCTTACATTTTGCCACATTAAATTGACATCCATTCTCCTTAGCCCAGACCTCCAATCTATCCAAATCATCCTGCAAAATTTTGACATCATCTGCATTCACTATTGCCCTACCCAACTTTGCATCATGCACAAACAAATGAACTGTTCCTCTCAGATCCGTTCCTATATCATTAATGAACAAATTAAACAGCAGTGGTCCAAGAACAGATCCTTCTGGCACACCACTAATAAACTACTCTCTGATATCTCTCTGTCAACCATCCTCCTATCCATCTCACCAACCCTATATCCATCCCTATATGCTGCAACTTCCTGATTAGAATTCCATGTGGTATCCTGTCAAAGGCTTTAGCAAGGTCCAGTAGAATCACTGTAAACCCTTTACCCTTATCCAGTTCAGCTGTCACTGTGTTATAATACATGAGCAAGTTACTGAGGCATGACCTACCCTTCACAAAACCATGCTGTCCCCGATACAGTATCCCATTTTCATCTATCCAATCTTGTATTTTCCTCTTGACTATTTTCTCCAAGACCTTGATAATGATTCCTGTTATGCTGATTGGCCGGTAATTTTCAACAGCAGCCTTGGAACCACCTTTATACAGCGGAACTATTTTCCCCTCTTTCTACACCCGAGGCTCAAATTAAACAAAATGGTCAAGGGCACTGACAATTCTTTAGCCGCTTCACGTATGACACGAAGTGGTATACCAACCAATCCCACAGATGTATTGACATTGAGGTTCTGTAATAGACTATTCACCTCTACTTCATTCATCACAATTCCAGTATAAGCTGTTGGTTCTTCTATTCTTGCAATGTCACCACCTGGATGATATACTCTTGCAAAGTGCTCGCTCAGTAATTCCACTATATCAACTGATTCGGTTACCTCCCTACCCTCAGCATTTTTTAAAATCATTCTGCCATGAATATTTTTCCTTTTACTTGCAACATATTGAAAAAACTGTTTGGGATTCTCTTTAGCCTGCATGGCCAATTTTCTTTCGTAATCTGCTTTTGCTTTTATTACCACCCTTGTTACCATCCTGGCCTGAGCTTTATACTGTTCCTGCACTTGCTGGTCACCTTTCTCCTTAAATTCCCTCCACAAATGTTTCTTTTTCTGCAGCTCAAGCTTAATAGTGTTATTCATCCATTTAACCCCTACTTGATTTATTATTCGGACTTTTGGTATACAGTCAACCATTGCCTCCTGCAAACACTTCTTAACCACCTCCCATGCACTATCAACATCCAGCCCTTGCAGTTTTACATGCCATGGCACTGAGCCAAGCACACTCCTAAGCTTGTCATACTTACCAGCCCGGTAATTCCACATGTACCCTGTCTTAATTGTAAATTCCACTCCTTTAGCCACCTCCCAAGTCATGACCTTATGATCACTCTCACCAATTGGTGGCAACATGGTCATGTTCGTTACAGCCACATTCTCAGATGCAATTACTAGGTCAAGCATTCTCTGCCCCCCCCCCTAGTATTTTCCACTACATGCTGTCGCAGATAATTGTCCCTTAATAACCGCATAAAATCCAATTTCTTCCTCCCATGTGTCCTCTCCTCTTTCCAGTCAGTGCCACCATAATCGAAATCACCCATAATAATTACCCTCCTTCCACTCATTTCTTCTATTTGCCTATGCATACTATCCCCACCATCTATTCCAACACCTGGTCTATAGCAGCACCGAATTGTATATTTTGTTCTGCTAGACTATCTCACACCAAATAGCCTCAAATGTGTTCTTTTCTCTATCCTGCAGTTCAACTTTTATACTCCTTGGCTGCAACTCATCAGCTATCATCAATAACACCCCCCCCCCCATTTTTATTCTCCCTGTCACTCCTGAACACGCTATACCCATCGCATTGAATCCCACTAGCTTTATTATCTTCTGTCAGCCATGTTTCACTAATACCAACAACCTGTGGCCTGGAAGTGCCAACCAAAGCCAAAAACTCTTCCTTCTTGTTCCTAATACTCCTGGCATTAGTGTTCATGAATTGCAAAGCCCATTAGTCCCATCTCTACTTTGATGCCTTATACTAACTATCCCATTCTGATCTGTTGTCCTTCGTACTCACTCAGGCATATTATACTCATTCATACACTCAACTGCCTCCCTAAAGTCTGCATATCTACTACCCCCCCCTTAATAAATCTAGTTTCCCTGAGTCTGTACATCCACTTCCACTTCATTCACCAACACTTTTTCAAGACTCCGTACACCAAATCCATTCAAATGTAACCCATCCATCTTATATAAATCCTTTCACCCATCGAACTCACTCCACACATCCACAAATTCCACACCACTCTCCATGCATAACCCACGCATAAAGTCATTGGCAATTATGGCCCTCCTTCTAAACACTTCACTGTCATACCGCAGCAAAATACTCACCATCCTAACTCTCTCGCTCTTCTCTTTTGCTACCTCAAGTAATTCCCTCACATCCTCTATCATTTCCATTTTGTCTTCTTTCAAATCATTTGTTCCTGCCACGAATATCATCTCTTTCACTTCTGTTTTTGCACTCAAATAGATTTGCTGACGTCCTTTATGTTCGCACCCAGCTGGTACGATTTTGTCAAACTCTCAACTATCACACCTCTTAATAGCGAATCTCCATACAGCACTCGCTCCTTCATTTTATTGACGTTTATGAACATTCTATTATTTTTCGTAACAGACTTTCCCTGTTTATTAGTCGGTACGTTCAGCACACGTTTTTCCATACGCTCCAGTTGCCGCTTTGCTCTGTGTATCGCTCTGCTCAACCGAGCAATTTCACTACTTGCATCTATCTCACCATTTTCATTAGCGATTAAATCATCCATTCGTTCTATATTTCTACCTTCATTTACACTTTCAACGACGCTCTCACACCTATCTGGTACTACCTCGCAATTCCTTATCACATCGCTAATTTCTATATTCTGACTATCTTTAACGATATCACTCTCGCCACCCAAAACACGCTTGAGATCCTCATTCTCCTTACACTTTCTGCACATATTAACTCCACTATCACCATCTAACCAGACTCCCACCGCTCTTCGCAAAGCATATTACTTTACATCTCACAGACAGCACATTGCAGAAACTCTTTTATATCAAAACTCTTAAACAAACATGGCGACCTGGCTGCATTTTTTTTTTTTTTTTTTTTTTTTTTTTTTTTTAAATCGGTGCCATATGTACGCTATCTTATCTTAAAAATAATAATTAAAATAACACAGAAAACACAAAAATCGCACAGACACACCAAGAAACAAAAAGCAAACAATATTACGTAAAATTGCCAATGATAACATAAAATACTACTAATCTTTTCAGGAGCTCTTGATCATTTAAAAATTGATTTAGATCATTCAATGCATCTAAAGTAAGGAGATTCATAGATGAAGACTGCAGTATTTTGCTGACAAAATTCATTTTATTTAAAATATATCAAATCTTTGGCGCCTGTGTGCATTGCACACATTGCACATATGGCCGGCACGCTCCTGGCTAATATCTCACCTACCTTGTTTACCAAGGCATCTTCATGGGCACAAAGAAATACAATTAAGCATATGCATACAGGCACATTAGTAGGCAAACACATAATATGAAGGGCATGATCCTATAGTCCTAAATGGTACCTTCTATATGTGCAATGACAGAATCTTCTAGCAGGTCTCATGATAATGGTCTCCCAGAATTTTAGGAAAGCAAGGCAGTCAAACCTGTTCAGATTTGGAGAATGTTGTAATGCTAGAGTCTGCTCCAATTTATATCTGATTCTGTACAAAAAGGAGGTTTTGTTCCATTGGATCCAGTAATATATATATCCATGGTCTGCTACTCCACAAAGGCTATAAGTGCAGGTTAGCTGTTCTTCCTGTTTGTCCAAAGTATATTATAATTATTATGCGACACCTCCAAGAAGTCCACGGACTCCACTCCACTACACACAGCTAATCATCTCCCCTACTACTTAATTCTTTACTACACATAACTATCATCGATGGCATCTACCACCAACAGTATTTTTTGTCTGTAAATTGTGTGTGTGTTTAGAAGGCCATTTGCCTGTATATGGAATGAAAAAGCCCCTGCTACATCCATATGAGATTGGCTAACTCACCTTCAAATGAAAAAGCCCATATAAAGGTTCCTCTCAATTCTAATGATGAGACTCAAACTTAGGCCTTTTCCATATGCAAGTTTGCTAGTACAGGTCTTATGGTGAGTGGATAAGGGTAGCTAAATATTGATCTGGCTTGAAGGAGGTCCATACATCAATGTATCTTTTTAAAACACATGAAATTTGTTCCCTAGACATATGAAATTACACATTTTTTGTGTTCTAGATTTGGGGGAAAGGAAAAGAGTTCTGCTTATTATGTGGAGGGGAGGAAAACCATTATCTAAAATTGTGTCCCAGATGCAACTGACTAGTGTGGTGAGAGCAAATGCTTCTGGCTTGATTTGCTTAGGTTTTGATAACAGGCAAACATAGACCAAGTAAGAAAAGTGAAATTCTACAGTCCTAACTGGCACTATGGGTGTTGTGATGGAATCAACATGAATAATAACATCTAAGCATCAACTTCACATTCTGTCTTACAAAGTCATATATGAATGTTACTGAAGGTGTGACATCACTTTGCTTACAGGAGGCTAGAAGTAGCATGAAGAATGCCACATTTAAGTGTCCAGAGTAGGCTTCAGAATTATTCTAACTATTAATTATTCGTTCCATTCAGAAAGCAGGAAATTAGTACCAACTGAGAAGCATACTGAGTTCAGCGCAACGGTATCAGTTGCTGGATGGGAAGAATATCAATAATGCATGGGAAGCATTCAAACATTCCTTAAATAATGCAATTTCAGAATGTGTCCTGAGAGTTCAGAGAACAAATAAGGTAGGAGAGTCAAATGAATGTGTAATCTCATCAAACAAGAGATTCGTAAGAAAAGGATGATGTGGTAGGCATATCGTGTGCATAAGGACAATGTCTGTTATGAAAATTATAAGCAGCAGGCCAGAAGAGTCACAACTGTTGATGGAAAGCTAAGTCTAAGTATGAAAAAAAAAACTGCCTCTGCAAGTTAAAAATAACCCCAAAGAATTCTATTGATATGCTGCAAGTAAAAAAAGAGAATGGATATAAAAGAATAACTCTACTAAATGCAGATGGTGAGAGGGTGACACATGCATAAGAGGATGTTCAAATTGGTGTATGCAACATTGAGCTCACTGCTACTTCTTCACTGGATGAAGAAACTCAGGTATATCAGGAAGAGGTATTAGAGCTGTTGCACAAACTGAATAATAATTCAGCAATAGGGACTGAAGGGGTATCAGCATAGAAGCTAAAAGAGCATTCAGCTGAAATGGCTATTCCTCTGACCAGGCTATATAATTTGAGTCTCAAAATAAAGAAAATTCCACAGCAGTGGAAAGAATCCATGTGTTGAGGTTTAAATGCTGTGAAGAATTCGTGTTGAAGGTTTAATGAAATATTATCAGCACTGAGAAAAGATTAAAACTAATTTTAATGCTTCCAATATTTCATCTCAGTCACAGAGACATCTTCAGGGATTACAAATAACCAAAGTAAGTATGTCCGAAGTAAGCTGGCTTACTTTGGACAGACAGGCAGATCAGCAACCATTCAGTTAGAAGAACACAAGTCATACATCTGCAAACACAATTATGGTCAATCTGGCCTTGCAGACCATGTTTAGGATACAACCCTGGGGGGGGAACCACCATGTTCCACCACAACAAATTCAAAAAAGAAAGACTGTTTTTTGAATCTACATCTGCACTAAGGAATCAACCTAACTGAAACAAATATGGTTGCATAAAACTTCCCAAAATTTGGGAAACATTAATTATCAGAGATCCCTCTTTACATCCTAGGCCACTTGCAAATGTCCATAGAGGGTGCACCACCTAGATAGGACTTTAGTTTCACTAACATGTTTTACTTATCATTGTATTGTACTGTATTTGTGTGTTGTTACAAAAAGTTATTTGTAATCCTTGAAGATGTCTCTGTGACTGAGACGAAATATTGGAAGCATTAAAATCAGTTTTAATCCTCTCAGTGCTGATAATATTCCATTAAACCTCCAACATGGAGTGGAAAGAATGTATCGTAATCCCATTGCACAAGGGTGGTACAAAGACCAATATATCCAACTAGCGACCAATCAGTATCTCAGGAGTGATTATGAAGATTTTGGAAAAGTTGGTTAGGACAGAGAATCTCTACTTTGCAATGAACAGCATGAGTTTATTAAGGAAAGGTCATGTTTTTGCAACTTTCTCACATTCTATAATAATAATGTTACCCTTGAGCTAGACAAGGGGAATGGATAAACCATGATACTTTTTAATTTTGGTAATGTTTTTGACAGAACACAGAATGGAAGACTGTTGCATAAATTGGAGAACATGGGTATGAATTATAAAAAATTAGTGTAGATAAGAGGATAACTCACTGACATATCAAAAAGTGGTATATGGGGGGGGGGGGGGGGATGCGAGTGTGCAAGATTTAAGGTAACCAGTGGTGTACCACAAGCATCAGTTCTTGGTCCACTGTGATTCAATCCATACATTTATGACATGGGGAAGGATTTGACAGGCAACAGAGCTATTTGCTGATGATGTAAAGATAGGTAGGGTAATCAGGAATGTGGCTGATATGCAGTACTTGCAGATTGATGTTGCATATTGGATGTCAGGTCAATGTCAGTAAATATAAATTCATGCATTTTGGCATGATTAAATATCCAATGTTGTATTATATTGTTGGTGGAATTATGCTAGAAGAAACATGAGGCTAAGGATCTTGGAGTGTTAGTAGATAGGAAGTTGAAGTTCAGGGGCCATGTAGCGAAGATTGCAAATACAACAATCAGAAGATAATTACAATGCTAAAATGAACTTTGACATGTAAAGATAAGGATGCCATTTGGTTCTATTTACAAGGCCTTGAAAAAAACTCAACTATTGTGTGCAGGTCTGGTCTTCGGGTTTTCACAGTGGACAGAGTGTAAAAGAGTGTTAAAAATGATATCAGGATTGTGGAATACTGATTATGATGATAAATTGAGAAATTTTAGCCTGCAGACACTAGCAAACAGGAGAAAAAGAGATGATATGATTGAGAGACAAAAACTTCTGAAAGGATCATACAGGATTTTAGTTGATAGAATTTTTTTATTTTATGGAGGATGGAGAAAGGACAAGAGGGCATCCTTTGAAGATGAGAATGAATGCTGTTATAAAGGGGGGGGGGGGGCAAGATCTAGATTTTTCTCTCAGAGTGGTAGGTGATAAGAATGGATTGCCATTGGATGTAATGTGCCAAATAGTGTGAATGAATTCAAGAATAACTATTGTTGTGTCTTGAGCATTAAAAAGGTTTATATTAAAATATTCAGGTCACAACATTAATTCTAATCAGGCAGAGAACGTGGAACGTTGGCAATAGAAAAAATAAATTGTTTGCGAACACAAGTCAAGATAAAGTTTAAGGAATTGTATAAAATTGTATAAAGTGTTTAAATATAATCTGTATTAAGTGTAGGCCTGATAATAGAAATCCATGTAAGCTGGCAAAATCCGTTTGGAAAACCAGCCTCTTGCACTGAAATAGTAAAGCCTATAAGTCAGGGCTCAAAGGTCACTTTTACCGTCCTGCATTATGAAAGTATTGGAAAGGGAAACCTAAGCATCTTCCAGGAATAGGAGGCAGACACACGTGCAAAAAATTAATAGAGGGAGCTAATGAGATTGACGTGGACACACGTGACCGAGTTGGCGCGTGTCGCAAATATTGAGATTTAACGAGAGGAGAAAATGAAACAAAAAGGCCTTGCATGAAGATTCGAAATCCTTTTTTTCCTGGATTCCTGATCTCTCGGAGTGGTCCTACTCGTCGTAGGAGGGAAGTCCCTGGCCAGTCGCGGAAGGCACTTAGTTCGTCCGTCGCAGCGTTCGTATTGGGCCAAGCTATGTCCGTGTTCTAGGATACTGTGATGTTGTCGTACGACGGAGGGACTAAATTGACCTGTCCATTCAAGGGGACGTTACCGTGCCACCTCCCATGTTTCCCTCGGAGATTCTACTCGCACAAACCTACGGAAGATATCTTCCAAAGCGATTACATTTGAAGGCCTTGATGATTAGACAAGGTGGGAACAAGTTTTAAGAGTTCCAGGACAGAAATGGTAATGTAGATTTTTGAAATACTAATTCGAGTTGTAAGAAGAGAGTGAATTCCCTGTGTGAACGTTTAAATTGGACTGAACTTAAAGAACTGTAAGAGTAGCCTACAACTAGATACGTGTCCGAGACAGTGTTAAGAATTGTTTGCCCAAGAGGCAGAATAGATACAAGATCATGTTAAACTAAAAGTGTAATTGTGCTGATGTGTTCACTGATAGCCACATGTATCCGAATGGCTTAATGATAATCTATGAATTGTATTTTATGATTGTATTTAAGGTTATTAAGATTTTGTATGTGTGATAAGTACAAGTTAATTAGAGCTTTTGATCTGAGTTGAGTGCAACCATATTATCCTGTTTTGAAATGTATTATAGTGTATCACCTTAAAGTTAATTAAATTGTTTCATTCATGTACTTGCCTGATCTGCCTATATTATATGAATTCAAAACTACCGCTCATAAAAATAACAACGAACCAAGCGGGATAAACCCATGAATACTAATGCGCAAGCTGCGACTGTAAGAAAGAAAGGGACAAGCGAGGGGGAGATAAATTTATGCTTGATCAAATAATCATTAACTCTCTAAAGGAGTCACCCTGAACAAGAATCCTTTCTACCTAGGTATTAGCTGGCACAGCATAAATATAAATGTGTTAATACTTATAGGGTGAACTTCTTCAGGTTGTTTGTTTAGGACATAGAGAGGCCAATAGGACTGCAAAGCACTGAAGAAGAGAATATTTGATTGTAGAGTTTAAATTATAAGGGATAAATGTGTATAAGTAAGGCACAGTGTTAGACGAGTTTTGAATTTAAGAAAGATAGGATGTTGGATTAGTTAAGAAAGGGTAGATAAAGGGTAAATAACTAATTAAGTAAAGAAAAGGCAAACAAGATAAGAAAAAGTCAACATAAATGGTGTAGCTGGAAGGATAAAGGAAAGATATAAAACAATAGAAGTTAATCTAAATGATTAGAGTACAAATATATTATAACAAATAAGTAGAGAGATAAATATTATAAGAAACGTCGCAACAGTATGATAGCTGGTGCGTGTAGAAGTACATGGCCTCCCTTGATGAGTTATTAACTCCCTGGAGGTCGTTTAAAAAACACAAAATTAAAGTTTGAGCCTACATTAATGATAATTTGCTTAAATGAGACATCATGCCATAAAAGATGTTTATTATCACATATGATAAATAATGCACGATTTATTCTTGTATCAAATCAGTACAAGACTTTTGAATTGTGAACTAAGGATTACTAGTTATAATAAACTGCTAGACTAGTCAGATGAGTGGTTAATATCCCCACTCTCCAACCAACAAGCTGTAGGTTTAAATCATGCATGAATTTTTGTGGTTGTTGCCTACAATATTGCATTGTAGGCAACAATATTGCCTACAATGCAATATTGTTGGACTTTGCAAAAGCCTTCGATAAGACACACAAAATACTCTTAAGTAAAAAGAAAAAATGGGGATGGATATGATTTTTGTGAGATGGACATGAGGATGGCTGTCAGACAAACATCAAAGAGGCAGTATATGATGGAACAAAATCATGGATTAAACAGGTGACCAGTGGTATCACAACTTTGTTCTTGGATCACTGCTGTTTAATCTCTATATTAATAATACTGGAGGTAATTTAATGAATGATATTCACAATCGTACTAAGTTGGGGAAGGCAATAGTAAATAAGAGATATTTCAGGATGGCTTGAATCTTAAACTCAAGACAGAACTGTCAAAATAACAGGAGTTATCTTTGAAACTTGGGAGAATTTAAGTAAAACTTAAGTTATAGTATTGATGGATAGGGAAAAACAGATTTATTTAGGAAAAATCTTGTTTTAGCCATTTTAAATTATATTTTATAAGGTCAACTGCACTTGACAAGGGATATGCATATGCTACAAAATTTCTGAATTTTACAAAAAGAAAGGCATTGGATAAAATGGCACATAATCAGTCAGTACTGAAATTAAAGAGAATGGGGACGAGGGAAGAGAGAAATAATGGACTCACTATGGAATGATAAGTTTGGATGCCAGTTTAATGGTGCTAAGTGCAAGCTTTCTATTTCAGAATACAGAGGACCTGTCTATTTTATGGTGAAATGTGCTGCAAGAGGTTGCTGACACCAATGATCTGGAGGTGACAGTAAGTGAAAATTAGAGAATGTTTAATTATGGAGTAGTGGTTAATGTTTTGGAAAAATTTATTAAAGCCAGAATTCAAGAATGAGTTAATAAGAATGATATTTACAGAGGATAGCAGCAGCATGGCTTTGTTAAGAGAGTGGGCTTGTCTTAGCAATTTATTTCTATAATAGTGATGACAATCTGAATCACTATTATAGTGATTCAGATTTATCCTCTGAATGTTGGTCGATTGGTAGAGCCTCTGCTACTAATGGCTGTTAAGTAAGTTTGAGCGAGGTCAGTAGTTGGAAGGGGACCAATCGTTTGATGCTGTTGGCACATTCTCCCTCGAGGTGTCAAATAATAATAATAATAATAATAATAGTGATTCAGAGGATAAATGCAATGCCTACAATGCAATATTGTTGGACTTTGCAAAAGCCTTCGATAAGACACACAAGATACTCTTAAGTAAAGAAGAAAAAATGCAGATGGATATGATTTTTGTGAGATGGACATGAGGATAGCTGTCAGACAAACATCAAAGAGGCAGTATATGATGGAACAAAATCATGGATTAAACAGGTGACCAGTGGTATCACAACTTTGTTCTTGGATCACTGCTGTTTAATCTCTGTATTAATAATACTGGAGGTAATTTAATGAATGATATTCACAATCGTACTAAGTTGGGGAAGGCAATAGTAAATAAGAGATAATTTAGGATGGCTTGAATAGGCCACTGCATGGAAAGGGCAATGGTTGTTTTTTTCAATGTAGCAAAATTTAGAGTTATGCACTTTGCATTAAAAAAGGTTTTAATTTTTATATTATATTGATGAAGTTTCACTTCTGGAAATTGATGAGGTCAAAAGATTTGGGGGAAGGGGTCACAGTTGACAGAGAACTTAAGTTCAGAGGCTATGTTGCAAAAACTGACAAAACAGCTTGGATGCTAAAAAATATGCTGATTGTATAGACAAAGAAGTCATTATTCCTCTTTATACAGCTTTGATATGTATGCATGTGGATAACCACTATACTCGGATTTGTCACCTGGTTTTTCTGGGGATGTGGAAGTGACTGAGAAAATTTAGAGGTGGACAATTGATATAGTTTCAGGTTAGTGGAATGCTCCGTATATGATTTCAGACTAAAGATTTGTGGGTTAAAAGAATTGGCTGATAGACAGTTACCAAAAGGATTTTATAGATTGGATGAAAGGGAAAATTTTTTGATATATATGGAAAGAGAGGAAAGAACAAAAGGTATGATCATTTGGAAGGCAAGTGTAGTTAGTAGGGGATGCAAGGTTTAGACTTGACTACAAAAGTGGTGAATGAGTAATGGATTGCCTGAAGTGAGTGTCGGTGCTTAATCGATGAATCAATTTAAGGAGAAGTACTGGGTGAAAAATGGTGGTCTCCCATCTCCCTCTTACAATGAGCCTTAGACCACACAGGGATGTTTAGTTAACAATAATACAACCTAAATAAAATATATATATATATCCTTTAATTATAGCCTTTCATTAAATCTCATGCAACAGCATTTGATTTTATGGAGATCAAAGTAACATATCTAGTTACTTCACCCTCCCCAGTCGTGTATAAAATTACTGAGCAGGGAAAAAATTATAATGTAGTGTATAAAGCAAATAAATGCTTATTGTATTTGCTATATACACTGCATTATAACTATAACAAAACTACATTATACTAGATTATTAGAGAGGTTTTAAAATGACAATTCGGTTGGTTTTTTTTTTTTTTTTTTTTTAAATTTAAACCACACTAATCTATAACCTAAACAGTTATTGCAACTCTTGATTCTTCATATGTCCTGTAGTGTTCAACAACCAAAAAAATATAAATAAAACAATAGGTTAATATCACACACACACACAGAAACAGAATATAGGGGAAATACGTCACATTAACATTTTCTTGTCTGTATACTACTATAGCTTAATTTACCACATATGCATTAATTACATATTTATTAATATATTTTTTTTAAAAAACTATTAAAATTCCATTCTCAGATAATTATGTTTACTAAAAAATGCATACTCTATGTATTAATTATCATCTATTCGATATTAAGCTATCAATTACAAAAAGTGTTCTATAGTGTCACTAAAGAACACCTTTGTAATTGAAAATAATTTTGTCAGTTCTAGTTTTTCCCCTACCGCCAAGATACTGAATCTGGCTTTTACACATTTTGTCACTAAAGTTAATAATTAAGCAATGTTACAAGCTGTGTACCAGATTGATGGAACTATACTCCAAGAGATTGATGAAGCTGGGAACTTAGGGGTGTTGGTAGATAGAGAGTTGAAGTTCAGAGGGAATACTGCTAAGGTGTCCAAGATAGCTCATCAGTAGCGCACTCAGGATTTAATCTGGAGTAGACGGTTTAAGAACACACATACTACACATCGTATACGACCTATGACTGAACATCTGCAAATATTTGCTAATTCATAAGTAGGATAGAAATAGAAGACACAACATAAATAAAAAAAAATGAATTTTAATTAGGAAAAGATTTTGGGAAAATTTTCTAGTGTTTTTTTTTTTCCTTTTTCTTTGGGGGGATGAGGGGGGATGAGGGGGGAAGGGCCCCTTGATTCCCCCCTTCTGGGTACACCACAGTAGTTCATAGTATTATTTGGCTATTGAAGAACACACTAACATGCAGAGATAAAGAAATTATTATTCGTCTTTATATAGGATTGATACATCCACATCTCGATTACTGTGCTCAAGTCTGGTTGCCTGGATTCCTTGGAGATGAGGAAATGGTAGAAAAGATTCAGGGAAGAGTGACCAAGTTGGTATGTGATATAAAGAATGCTCTCTACATTGATAGATTGAGAGTTTGTTAGTTACAGAAGTTGGTTGATAGACAGAGAAGATGGAATATGATGCAAATATTTAAGTTACTAAAAGGTTTTTATAAGACTGATGCAGGGGAAATATTTCAGCAGTGGAATAGTGGTGGAAGAACAAGAGGTCATCCCTGGAAATTAAGTAAGAGTGTGGTTAACAAGGGTATGAGGACTAGCTTTTTTGCTTGGAGAGTGGTGAATGAATGGAATGCATTGCATGACTCAGTTGTGAATGTTTCATCTGTCAATGAATTCAAGAAGAGGTATGATTTATATTGTGAGAACAGTTTGGGTAGCCTATGATTAGTCTACTGACTCCATAGAGATGGCCATATAATAAGCTACTGATCAAAAGTAATAAATTATCTTTAAATTGTACGAAAAACACAAGAAGCACTGAACAGCTCACAAAGTTGAATTATTAAGATCCAACTCCAGAAAATAAATAAATAAATAAAATAAAAAATTTCATTGTAGACTTTTTTTTTTGTAAGGATCTGTAATAATTAACAATAACAGAATATTAAAGCCAATGATGGAGCGTGAAACTTGGTGAATATTACCAATAATTAGCATGTGTTTGTATTAACAACATACTTATACGGCGCATTCATATTACCAAGATAGTGTAAACACTAGTGTTTTTACCTTTAAGATTTATATATATATATATATATATATATATATAATCTGCTTAAAGAATAAAAACGTGTACAACACGTTTATTTATCTTGGTTGACACAGTTGTAGATTTTAGCACATTTAGAACAACGAATATAAGTGAAATTGAGTAAAGAGGGGAATACAGCATATAAATGTGACATTTCTTGGCACTTCTCTGAAGAACTGAATTAACTCCACTTCCTGCATACTAAGGATATCAAAACAGTCAACAGGTGATCACGATACCAACAACAAAACAATCCACATAATCAACGTCGATGAACATAACTGGGTTAGCATGTTAAACTAAACGCGAAATACAACATATTCCAGAAGTGAAATTTCATCCATCCTCTCAAAATTGCAACATAGCGGTAAGAACATTTTTCATGCATTTCAAAATTGCCACACACATACATAACGGGTTTAATCTAAAAATCCGTCTATGCGGCGGTTGTTATCCAAACGTTGCACCAATATACCTGAAGCTAAGACAACATCATCTGAATTACAACTAACCAGTGAAACTATTCTGTATCATGATAGTTCTGCACTGTATGATAACAAAGAGAAGCCTACATACTATCAACACTTCCGCATTAAAAACACATTACCGGTACCGACAAACTTCAACTTCCTCCCCGTTATCAAACCACACAGATGACGGTTCTAATGAACTGAAGCCACCTACACAAGCAGTGTTTGAAAGCATTTGATTGGGCCAAGTTTACTCTTCTACCAACCACAAGAAGCCGAAATTATGACCTCACAGACATTATTCCCCGGCGTAGAATGAATGCTTCTCTTACGCAGAATTAAGAAATAACTCAACACGAACCATGTTTTAAAGCAACGTCATTTCTTCATCAACTTATTTAGTGATTAAAATTTTTCCGATGCCAAATTCTATCGAATGTGGAAAAAATACTGATCAGAATTCTACTATAGTGCATGAAACCCTATGATTATTTGGGTTAATGTTTGTGTTTCTTTGAAGAAAAATTACTCCGAGTTTGGTTATATAACTAAAATCTCCTATAACATGGCAATTTCTTCAGGATTTTTTTTTTTTTGTTTTGTAGCTCAAACCTGTAAAACAACATTATATAACTACGCATCTCAGATAAAACAAGAAAAGTTTCAAATAATAACAAAATGAAGCACTGTTACATAGAGAGTTTTTTTTTTTTTTTTTTTTTTTTTTTTTGCTGCCATGGTGAAATTTAAAACCCGGAAATTGTAAAGTGATTGCTTGTACTACGCAACCGAAGGAAGAAATAACAACTAAACAATCGGTCTTTGGTTAAGAGTGTGATGGCGAAAACTTAATCACACACACAAAGTTTCGGAACACTATAATCAAGGAAGTTAGCTTTTAAATAAATCATATTAAGAAATGGGATCGTTTGGGGAGGAGTTTACAAAAGACGCAAGTGCTGTGCGTTTAGGTCTCGAACATTAAGTGATCTACACTTACCATCAGTCAATAAAATAACGTTTACTTAAATAATAATAATGATAAAACCTTAGCAGTTTGTTACTGTTAAGTTCATTTTTCACACCGGATCTCCTCAATAACAGTTTGTATACTCATTCAGACGCTCTGTTAGGTCGAAATCAGGTGAGTGAACAGGTCATGAAACATACTCGTAAAAAGACTCCCAGAACCTTTCCCAAACTATCTGTTCATGATAATGAACAGATAGTTTGGGAAAGAATTATCGCATGATGAATTGTCCTGATGTAAGTAAAACTGTTACCAGGTGGATAGAATTACAAACAAGAAGGGTAACAAACTTGATCTGTAACAACTCTGGTGTACATTGCGGTATTCGGAAGTCACATCACCGGCATCAAGGTTCCGTCCGCTTCTTACATCGCCATCAGCCTGCAGTATTTTTACTTGACATGATTGGTCCATTGATTTATACTAGTGTTGCCATACCATAGTGTTGTGATTTGCGTGGAACAACTTGGATCAATCGAACTAGATGACTTTTTCTCCACTCCTTAGGTGTCAGTGTTCCAATGCCCACTATATCAGTAGATGCGAGCCTTTGTAGCTCAGTCGGTATCGAAGATGCTCTTTGGTTGGAAAGACTGGATTTTCCATCTAGGATGCAAAGAATCTCCTTACAGAACACTTCAACTAAACCTAAGTAAGCAGGTCGGCTTACTAAGCAGTAAACGAAGTGGAAAGGTTTTCCTCAGAGAAACTCGGGTTATTCATCCCTCAAAACAGGCAAACTGGCCAGAAAAACACAAGCAGTTAACAGACAGCACACTGGTCTCATAATCTGAGTCGCTTCGGCAGAAAGAACTCGTTTAGTTTTAACTTCTGCAAGTTGGTGACGAGATATTTTCCCTCAGTATCTGTCACCAATAAATGAGCTCATGCTGCAAATGATCTATTATTATTATCCCAAGACCATGGAGTCAAAGACTAGAGCTGAAAGATTAAAAAAAAAAAAAACATTACTCGAGACATATACTCTACTTATCGACTAACTCGGGAGCCATTCCGAAAAGCGGGAGCATAGAAAAAGTTCCTTCAGTCGACGAACAAGGAAGAACTGGTCCTCTAAAGTCTTTCTTTCAGTATGCATTACAAAATCAGTGCTGCAAGGCTATACAGGCTACCCATTCTTCAATAAATAGTATTTATTATTTTTACCCTAGAAGAAATATTTAATTCCTTGTATATATATATATATATATATATATATATATATATATATATACTCTCTATATATAAAAAGATAAGCCGAAATTTGAAACGTTTTTAGTCTTACCGGTTTACCAGCCCGGATCTCGGGGGGGGGACGCCGTAGGCGCTAGGGGGGGGGGGTGGCCCCTAGTATGTATGTATGTATGTATGTATGTATGTATGTATGTATGTATATATATATATATATATATATATATATATATATATATATATAAGGCGCATGTATTGTACAGTACAGTACAATCTAACCCGAATGAATATATTTTATACCGCCATACAAATGTAGAATACTACATATCCGTAATAGGATATCAATACATTTCAAAGACCAATAAATAAAAAGGCAATAATTCTATACTCTATTCCCAACTGTATAACTACATTGCCATATGAGTATAGAATTCTACACATCAGTCATGGGCTATAAATGCACTTTAAGAACACAATTTAAAGGCAAAAACTGTATAATAGTACAAAAAGACAGCGTCATATTATACAAAGTTTTTTTTCTCAAAACGTTTGCAGGGTTTTTTAAGATAATCCTTCCCATGAAAGTTTAGAAACCTAAAGCTTCAATATCAATATCAGGATAGGCGAAGGAATACATTTTCCATTCACTCTACTCTGGAATAGTCTTTATCAGACTACTGCAATTCACTGATAATAATGGTGGAGACATTATACTAAGAATTGAAGATCGTATGCCAAAGACTTTCACAAGCATCCATCCATAGTTATAATTTAAAACTCAAGAAAGCGTGAGTGCATCTCTCAAAAGCGTCTCATAACGACACCATTAGTATTTTTATAGCATTAAGGGAAATCATAATATAAAAAAGTTATTATGCAAATATGGAATGCATGTTTAGCTTTGTGGCAACGTTCCTGGTTCGACAACGCTGGCAAGACTATTCCAGTCGCCGACTGATGAAAGTTTTCTACAGTTAGTTGATCGCTGCTGAAGGTAAGGGGTATTTGCTACCAGAAACTCAAGTTTTAACCTAACTCATAAACATATACCTTAGAACTAGTACTGTTTCAGGCAATACCATTTAGAGTTTAGAAACACTATAAGGCAGTAGTTGCTGCCTTACTCTAACCCCATAGGTTCCCAAAGTGGGCGGTACTGTCCCCCAGTGGGTGCTGAAGCCTTCTAGCGGAGCTATAGTGGGGTGAGAAGCATTTGGGGGCGTTCAGGCGGTCTAGGGATCGGTGGCTCTTTATAGAAGAAATTAATAATATATATTTAAAAATTAATTATTTTCGTGATTTTGCGATTAGATAATCATTTAAAATTTAAATATTGCATTTTAATTCATCTTATGCCCGTCTTACACGATCAATTTTTTTAATCAATTTTCTATTTCAATTATTTAATCATTTGAAAATTTACCATGTCAGATAGAAATAGATGTCAATTTTCTGTGTCAATGAGAAAATATAGCATTTATATATGTGTGTATAATAGGTTATGTTTACAGTAGCAAATATATTCGTTATATTTCATTTCAAAATATATATAAAATATATAAAACCACTTTTCTAATTGATTAATATAAAAATAAACCAATTTTATATAATTTATATAATGGGGGGGGGCGTTACAAAATTTATGTCTTGCAAAGTGGGCGGTGGCCCGAAAAAGTTTGTGAACCTATGCTCTAACCCCTTAAAATTTTCTAAATCAGCGGCAGCTGTATACTCAACCTCTAGTGACGATTAAGAGTAGAGCTAGAGATTTCCAAAAAAAGATAGAACCAAACGGATTCCACCTACTCCTTTTGGTGAATAAAACACGTTTGGGGAATTATTTATTAATGTATTTATTTATATGTTATTTTTATGTAAACTATATTATAATATGAAAATATTCCTTGTTAACTTTTTTATTACTAAGGTGGGTGTCTAATGAGAAGTCATATACTTAATACCTACACATTCCAGAGAAGAAACAGAAACGTTGCTTGACAGAACTAAAGGGTATTATTTTATTAAGAGGGTATTATTTGAAGTGTTAATAAATTGAAGAAGGGATGGCCAACCTATGGCCAATGCGCCAAAAGTGGCGCATTGGACCCAATGATAATAATAAAAAAGTGTTTATGCAAAAGGCACTGACTAAAAACCGATCCGTAGGGGAAAAAAAAAAAAAAAAAAAAGCTACAGCTCAGTAATTACCGTATATTTAGCGATTTTATTGTTTTGTGCACATCTTTTGCACATTCTCTTGTATGATCCTGAGACGCCAAGCGATAGCAACAGCGGGATGGCGCAGGTTTTTGCAATTAGGTTTACAACTGATACTCGTGAGCTATGGAGTTGTGCTTTGTTCGTCCTTTGTGAACATTTGAAGTTTTGTACTTTTTTTCGAAAATTTAGCCTTGTTTCACTTACTCCATCACAATGCAAAAGAAAAACAGGTGATAGATACTAAGCGTGAATTCAATGAATGAGTTATTTATAGCGAATCTGTCAGGAAAGCAGCTGTGCGTTGTTTGGGAAAACATTTTCTCACATAATAAAAGACATGATCTTAATAGACACTACAAAACACAATATCAACTGAAATAGAAGGAAAACTGAAGCTAGTGCTTGGGTGTGAGTTGCAGAGAGAGATTCTTGCATTTATATTAAATCAATATCATGTCTATATTAACATATTTTAACTGGGAGCTTTTAAGGGTACAAGAGTTGTATGATGCATCTGAACTCGTACATGAAAAAATTGGCGCATGGAACGTAAAAGGTTGGCCACCCCTCAATTAATATATCATATAATTACTAATCATTTGAATTAAATGCAATACTATCTAAACATAAATAGACTGCATTGAAAAAAGAACGGGGGGAAAGCAAAAGGAACAGAACAATGAAAACCAAAGTATCTTATCGAAAGTATATTGAGCCAAAGTAGCTTGTACTATGTAGAATTGCATCTCGAATGCAGGACAATTCTACATCCGGGCAGAACTCTATAGGACGTTACAACACATTTTTAAAATAGGACGGGTGGCAATTTTGGGATAGGTTGGCCTTTTATTTATTTATTTATTTATATTGTACATTTGAATCTTAAGAAGAGCCACAAAGCAAATTAGGACATTTTTCGAACCAAGGTTTTTCCAAATAATGGGTATCTCATAGTTGGAAAAACCTTGGTTCGTATACCGTCTAGGACACGAATAATCTTTAAAAGAGCTTTTCAACTAAAGATGAGTCTGTTCAACTAAAGTTAGTCTGTTTCATAAGGGGATAGCAGGGGTTTTCCTTCAAGAAAAAAAGCAGTCCACAGAAACCGATAAACAAATAGCAAACAATATACTTTTCGTAGCTTTGGTTGCATTTTCTGTAACTTCAAACCGAACCTATCCGCACTACAAAAACAATGAGTGCCTGTTAGCAGTGGTGTAGCTAGAGCTTTTGCCGCTCCGCTGAACATACACCAAAAATACTACAAAGTCAAAACGACGTACAGGGAAATAAATTAAAACACTATATTTATTTTTGAAGTAAAACTTTAATTTCAACATTCTAAATGTAATTTTTCTTGCTTTTCTGTTAGCAAAATCGTCGATGACATTGGCGAAGTCTATTTCATAGTAATGTAGGTAATTCATAATCAATTTTATTTAGAAAAACTCCTCTCACAACTAGCAATAGTTACAGCAATTGTGAAGAAAATTCGCAGTAGTATTACAATATTTGGAAATGAGTTCTCGAGATTGTATTTTAGAATTAACTGCAAAAGTTCAAAAAAGGCTCAAAGTGCCGCCCGGGGCGGACCGCTCCCTCCGCATCCCTCTAGCTACGCCTCTGCCTGTTCGTAAAACAAAATACAAGGTCTCCAAAAAATAATCCTACTGTTTTAAATGAAAATAATGAAAGCGGGGGAGGGGGAAGAAGTACAGCAATCACAGATATTTTAAATTACTTCTAATGTAATTTTGGGGGAAAGAAGGGTTGGTGAAGAAGTTCAATGTCAGATTATATGTATCTCCGCATAACCCGTAACCCAACTCAACTCTTGTTATGTGCTTTGTAACATTTCCGGAATAACTACTATTGATTTTTCTATTAGCTCTTATGGTGGATGCACTTGATAATTTAAGTAACCCCATTAAAAATAATAATAATAAATCTACCGAATGCAAGGTCAGGACAATGAGGTAACTAAGAAATTGTTCCTTATAAACCAAACAGCACTGAAATGCATTTCGCGCTTATGAAAATAATAATAATAATAATAATTATTATTATTATAATTATTGGGCACCTTCAAATGTTCCAGTCCTCTATTTCCCAATTCGCCTAACTCCTTTCAATCCATTTTATTTATTTATTTTTTCTCTCTGTAAATTGTGTGTTCTCGACCGGGTTGCCTTTAATTTGGGTGTGTGTGTGGGGGGGGGGGGGGATTGAACAACGAAGTTTCGGGAAACAATCTCTGCTACATCCTGAGATCTATTAACTCAGGAGTAGGCGGGAAAGTGTAGCTCTAAAACTTTTTGAAGACTAATAGGTAGCTGATCTCTACCTTCAGTGACGGCTAAAGGTAGAGATAGGCAGCCAATCTCTACCTTTAGCCGTCACTGACAGATGGTCCTAGGTAATTAATGATTTTCATAAGCATCTGGGAAGAAGAACAGTATGTCCCAACCCGAGTTTGCAGTAGGAAACTTGCAGTTCTCCTGAAAAGCCCTATTTGCCTGTGCCAAAGATCGACTAACTCAAGAACGAGCTGAAAAAAAGCCTGATAAAAATGGAGGTCCAGTGTTATGGACCTTCATTTGAACAGAAGGCATTCAAAAAAGATACGATATATAATTTGTGGTTTTAAATAATTTATAAAGTGTTGATGCTAGATTTAGAATACTAGCTTGTTTGTAAAAAAATTTAAGCTGGTATGTTGTAATCATACAGCGCACCTTTGAGAAATGAACTAAAAAGTGTTAACATGAGCTGGTTGCAACTGGGAAATGGGATGTAGTGATCAGAAAACAAAGTTACAAGCTTTTGGAAAATCAGAAAAAGCCTAAAGTGAATCATATCAAAGAGAATATCAGAGAAGAAAGGAACCATAGGCCAAGATGGGGGGGGGGGGGAGTATTTTAAGCAGAATTCTGAAACGCTGAAAAGCGTGACAGTGGGGAGTTTGCTTGGGAAATTATTGGAAATTGAGGATTTAAGACATACAAATATTTTTTTTTAACGACAGGAGCACAAGAGCACAGTTCCGAAAGAGTGTCAGCATAATAATGACTTCCCAAAAAAGTGAATCTTTCGGTAAGGTTCCCTGTCAAGAGAGTGACCAGTAAACCATATAGTTTAAAAAAATAATAAAGTAAAGAATTCTTCTGGAATTTTATAGTCAAGTTGACTTTTCAGTTAAGTTAAGCATGAAAAAAAAAAAAAAAATATATATATATATATATATATATATATATATATCTTCTCCTTCTTCTTCCTTTTTCTCTCTTTTACCTTGCGGTGTCGAGGGTTTTCTATTCATTTAACCGCAACCGTACACAAGAATAAGGTGGTTGGCCCTATGCCTCACAGTGTATCCTATATCTGTAGAAGCGTTGAATTCTCAAAGCGATTTGCCTGCTTGCGGGATGATAAACTCCAGATAAACTGGGGAGAAAGACCCTGCAGTCCACGCCTAAGATCGGCTAACTTAGGCGTGGACTGCAGGGTCTATTATTACATTAACTTCCTCATTGATTATTAGTTGTATTTTTAGTTGATTTCTTAGAGATGAATTTAATTAAAGTCACGACTAAGAATCCATAAAAGTTTTTTTATTTTTATTTTATTAAACTAAAGTTCTTTACTAGAGAGACAGGAAAATAGTTTTAGTTGGCATCAAGCTGTACCTCCAGCTTTCTTCTTCTTATTATTATTGTTGTTGCTGTTGTCATGTGAATCTTACCTACGAAAGTAGTCTATTACTATCCTGAGATGATCTTTTCTCCTTCGTTATCAGCATCTCGGTGGAGCATACGGAAGAACTGATGTGTCCTTTGATTGAAAAGACTAATTCGAATCCCGTCTAGGTTGCGAAAAACCTTCATAGAATGGGTTTTTTTGTTCACTTATTGCTTTTATAGTCTCATGCAGAATTGACGGTTTATAGCAGTATAATCCTAACAAAACAGACTGCATAATTCACTCGACTTCGGGTCTTAACTCTTCAGCATAATACATCTCCGTCTCCCTCCCCCCGCGAATCTGCTGGGTGAATAGCGGATCGAGATTATAACAATAATATACTGTAATATTACTGTAATATAATACACAGTAGTAATAATAATATACATTATTATTACTACTGTGTAATAATAATAATATACATTCTAAAAATAATATAATAATAATAATAATATACATATATAATGTAAAAAAGAATATTTATTTTTAGTATTGTCTAGTATTTTGAATAAGTGTGAATTGTATGAAAGACATAAAACATTTGTTTTGACTCAGTTAATGGGGCTACATCAATAGAGAATAATAAATTACAGAGAAGTACAGAGTATTGAGAAATACAGAAAAATAAATCATCAACCGATTGATTCCCGTTGAAAGTTAAATCGATAGTTATCCAAAGTATTTTCAAAAAGGAAGAAAACTTTTATTGGTTAAGGCTTGTTTATTTTATCTCTTCTTTTGTTTCAATATTATTAATGGTAGTTTCTCTTCTTTCCATCCATTGTCGAGACTGGATGGGACGGACGAGAATGGATTGAGTCCTCTAATTAGGCGTCAGTTAAGTTAAGCATGGAAATTTTATATATATATATATATATATATATCTTCTTCTTCCTTTTTTATAGTTCAATTTTATGTCTAAAGCATTTTATGTCTATAGTATGTTCACGAGGCCGGGTAGTCTGTTTGCTAGATGAAAAGCCTGAATTTCCAGGAGGGTAAACTCTTCTACCTTCGTATTTTGCTTGAACAATAAGGTGACAAGATGTCCCTCATTCCCACAATGCATCTCACTGCTAATTTAATCCGAAAAGTGTCCCAATCTAAGTACGAGTAACGAAAGTAATATAAATAACGTGCCAGATTGAACTATAATATTACATTAACTTCCTCAGGGTAGCGGGGAAAAAAAAAAAAAAAAAAATCAACAATCACAGTTCCTTATCATTGGCCACTGCTTCTCCTTTAGGAGTTCTATTCTGATGCCGAACCTAATTACTGATTGATTTTCTCTGGATGGCAAATACCGAGTGGAAAAATGAATTAAGTATTTTCGCAAACCCGGAACATGTAATATATACTTTTATGGATATATGGAGTCTATCGTAACTTGAACCTAACAAAATAAACTCTCTACTTGCTAGAGCGAGTACTTTGTTCATGTACATAATTTTTTACAAGAGAGGATTATTAATGCTTTTTCTTTTTTATTAATAGCTTTTTTTTTCTGTGGAAATTTTTGGGGAAAAGCGAAGTAAATAAAACTGTACTTCGGGACAAAGTTCTGCATTAGAGGAATAATTGTATCAGTAAAGTCATGTACAATATTCTAGTAGGCTAAAGTGATAAGATGCTATTATCATTGTAGAACTTTTTTCCCCCTCTTTTTAAACTTATCAACGATTATTTGTACTACAAGGTCAGGTACCCAATAAAGAATAATGATGAAACAGTTCAGAAATCAAAGAAGTAATTTCTGAATTATATGTCGACCCCACTAAGTGTAGGCATAACTAGTTGTTTAAAAAAAAAAAAAATTTACCCAACTCCAACCCTGAAACATATTTTTGATTGTTAATTATGTGTTCTCCAGCTAGTTTGCCTGTTTTGCAGGAGAAAAATGTCAATCCCAGTAAGCAAAAAAGTCCTGATATCTCTGTACAACAGTGAATATTCTATTTTTAAGGTTCTGATTAGGGTTTTCCATATCTCTGGGAGTATTAGGCCTTGATTTCTGTTAAGGTTCACAGTAGAACGGGCGACTGTTGCTGCTTCTTTGAACATTCTTGAATGGTAATCTTCCTCTAAGTATAGGTTTAAACACTCTCACATGCGTAACTGCAAACCGACAAGAATAAAAACTGACTAGAATAATTACAAATAAATAGTATCGAACGTGAGTGAAACACGTATCGCGTGTACAAGATCAGCTAGTTGTTGCTGAGGAACTTTCTGTAGTTTGTATAACTACAGAAAGTTCTTCCTGTTCATTTCTTCCGTTTTTAAGAAGCAGCCACAGTCGCCCGTTCTACTGTGAACCTTAACAGAAATCAAGGCCTAATACTCCCAGAGATATGGAAAACCCTAATCAGAACCTTAAAAACGGAAGAAATGAACTTTAATACAAACTACATAAAGTTCCTCAGCAACAGCTAGCTGATCTTGTACACGCGATACGTGTTTCACTCACGTTCGATACTATTTATTTGTAATTATTCTAGTCAGTTTTTATTCTTGTCAGTTTGCAGTTACGCATGTGAGAGTGTTTAAACCTATACTTAGAGGAAGATTACCATTCAAGAATGTTCAAAGAAGCAGCCACAGTCGCCCGTTCTACTGTGAACCTTAACAGAAACCAAGTGAATATTCTATTTCAGCTTGCGCGATACATTTAACATAAGTCGAGGAAAGAAAAGTTTAAGAAAGACAAACTTTTAAAAAGCATAATTTTTGAAATAAACAAAAACACAAGTTTCGTTACTTTTTTTTTGAAAAAAATTGCTTATGTATATTTAATATTATTATTACTGCGATGAATTAAATAAAAGAAATAAATTCTTTCCTGCATGATAAATCTGAATCGTATAAATGCAAATTTTACTGTTTGTGTGTAGTGCCACCACAGTTTTGCATCGCATATCACAAAACACAAACGCCTTTAAGGCGTTTCACAGCTCGTGATTTCCTGTTGTGGTTATCGTTCGTAAGCTTAAACAGCCATACAAGGGCGGGGGGGGAGAAAGAGAGAGATGGGGGGGTCTTATTTTGTACTTTTTATGGGAAACTCATACTAAAATTGAGTAAATCCGTAATGGCGTAAATGAGAATTAAAAATTATGGTTTGAATTTCTGCACAAATAAAAAGGAATAACTGAAGAGGAAGAAAAGTAAGTTCTGACTAGAAATTCAGCAGTTTAAACAGTAAATTAAACCATCCAGTCAAGAGCAAGTCGCAGAAAGTAATTCTTAATTCTTAGGATTCTGATCGCACCACCAATTGCCTACTTTTACTTAACTAATGTAATGAACAAAAGGATAAACACAGCAAAAATATCGAGCCGAAATCCCATATCTGCTATGAAGCCATACGTCACATTGATGTAATTCCTCTATCTAAACCTCCAGACAATCGTTCGGTGGATAAAGAACTAGATAAATCAGTAGATAAAATGAACAAATGAAAGTAGAGCAGAAATTAGATTTAGAATTTGCACTACTATATTTAGAAAATAGCCTGACTTAATCTTATATGAGATTTAAGTTTGACAAAGTCCAAGTGCAACTTTTAGGATTTGCAAGCAAGGTGGAATTTACTTGTGAAAAAATGCAAATATTTCTCTTTCGCAAACGCTATAAAAGAATTATTATTATTATCATTATTATTACTGTGACGAGAAGCTCATTGTTATGGCAGAACACAAACAAGCCAAACCAGAATACATACCACCCGTTAATTCTTCTAAGTTAATCCCTACAAGGAAATAGTCATCTTTCCATACCACATGAAGTAAATGATATGAAAATATGGAGAAAATATGTGGGAATTTTAAAGTCACGGGACTTGAGTTGGCAATATAAAATGCTGCTGCTCCCTCTGTAAATCTGAGAATAAACTCAAACCTATGAATATGACTAAGGTTAAAACTTCCTCACCGGCATTTTGCATTTAAAAGAATGTGCCCTATAAACAACAAACAAGAACATCGTGAAAAATAATCCATATTTTTCAAAAATGTTCCGATTTTTTTAACGAAAGCAAAAGATTGCGAATTGCAAAATTCAGATTGAAATTTTCCTTCAAGCATTCCATCTCCGATGTAACGTCGCTGCAAATACACTTTTATCATCCAGATTCCCTCCCAGCCAATGTTGGAGGTGTGAGTGACAGACACAAGGAAAAGTTCCGCTAAGATAATTGTGCAGCAGAAAAATGTTATCAAGGGTAATAGATCCCAAATATGTTAGCTACTGGTATACGTTGATTAGAAATGCATCTGTATTTACAGTTGCAAACGAAAATGAATGACTCATCAAAATAGATTCCGCACATAGTAGTTTTAACATCTGCTTATTTTGAAAGAATGCGTAGAAGAAATTACGTAGCATTTATCTTATTGATACCATAGCCACAAAATGCAAATGAAAATTTAAAATCGCGACGAAAAAAGAAACGGTTTAAAAAGCTAAAGTGAAAATGTTAAGTGAATGAGCGATTTGTTTTCTAGTTTGTTTCATTTTACGGCTGAAGGGGTTTAAAGGCGAATATTTACGCAAGTTTTGCTACGTGCTGAGATTCCAGAGATGCAGAAAAAGTACGCTTACGCAATAAGCACGTACAAGTTTACTATTCTCAAGAAATCTGACATATACTCTCCAACCAAAACTGATAGAACGTGAGTGCAGATATATTCAAAATATTTTTTGAATTAACACAGCAAGAATTAGCAACGTGTTGTCCCGCCTTTGCTAATAACTATTTCAATGCGTGGAAAACTTTCCACTCATTTCTAGTAGAAAGCTCACAGTAATGTTTTAAATGAGGAGTGTAGCAGCAGCAGCACTAATTTTCACAAATGAAGATTATCGTCTTAACAGAGCCATAATTATGGGTTCCATCTCATTCCATCCCACAGATGTTCTATCGGGTTATGTGCTGCCCGCTGCAATGTTATCTCAAGATCATGTGTTTACAATCATTGCTTTGCGACACAGAGCATTACAGTGTTGGAAAGGATGAAAGGACTGTACTGTAAATTATCAAAATACTAGACATGTCCAGTTTTCCAGAACATCGGTATAGGATCTCGCGTATGTGTGCACTATAGCTAGTAGTCTTAATCCATAATACGAGAAGCAATTGCGCATCACTGCACTGTTACGTTCAAAATTCATTGTTGGGATAACACACTCAGGAAAAATAAGTTTCCCGGACATTCTCAATATCAAACATCTATTAAATGGGAAGAACGTGTAAGGTGAGTTGTCGCTCTACAGAACCGATTTCCATTGCTTTGCCATCAGAGTTATGTGTGCCTAGATTCGTGTCAATCGATGTGTAATTGTGGTTATTAAAATAAAGGATAGTGGATGGCTCTTTCAAGAAAATTCAGGGCATGGGTGGTTCTTTATATACTCGTATATCTTTATGTAGAAACGTCGTGGGATTCTCCACAATATGGTGATGAGTTAACCAGCTTCCTCAATGGATATCAGTTCTTGAGTTAGTATTTTAAGCTAATTTGCAGACTTTGCTTTCAGCATCTTGTCGACTATGGACTTGGGATTGCTTAACTGATCAGTGGTAGGACATTTTTCCAAAATGACTATCACTGCCCTCTCAGAGGCCGTTAACTCATTCCGTGTATCCGCAGCCAAGATCTAAATTATTTCTGAGTGAACTGAGCTCCTTTACAGCCACAAAGTTCAGACGGTTAACCGGATGAAATCTTCCTAACATCCGCAGAAATCGCTGGCATCTATGATGCACATGTGCACAACTTCAGTAGCCTGGGATGCAGAAGTATTCATTTCATTCTTCGATGATAATCAACACGCATATCTTCTCAAAGCAACTATTCTCGTTTTTTTTTTTTTTTTATTTTAAGTTTAGATCTCAGCATTGGGATTTTCTTAAGCAGTATCTGGACATGTGTATATGTGTATTAGGATTCATAACGCAAAAGTATTCAGTTGGTAGCAGTTATATAGTTTAAACTAGAAGTTGACAACCCACGGACTGCTTGCGATCCTTGAGTCCATTTTATGGTGCTCGAAAATCTTGTCCTAAAACATGAACAGTCTTAATGAAATCTTTTGATAAACTATGAAATCAGCCAATATATTTGACAGTTTTATTATTTTAAACTTGGATGCTTCCTCCCCCCCCCTCCTGCGTTCAAGCTGTTTATCCATTCCTTTTTACACTTCCTACCGTGTCTGTTAAAATAATTCTGTATCATTGATTCCTCCTATCTTCATAATGAAAAAGCAGTTTATCCTGTCCTTTCAATTCCTTTCATGTTCACGTGGCCGTGAACATTACTTTCATTTACATAGATATTAAATTTAGTATATTAAACCCACCGTTATTTTTTTATATACAGAGAGTTTTAACAGATTTTAATATTTTTCACTGAATTGGTTTCTTTCATTTGCTACATCTTTTTAAATAAATAAATAAAATACATCTAACGCCTGTTATTCCCAAAGGAAATGAATGGAGCACGTTTAGCCCTAACTTGCCAACGAAATACAAGCAAAAAATAGGGCATATCATAAGTGGTTCAAAAATCTAGCATCACATCCAGCCTACGCTGTGGCTCGCATTCACCAAAAATAAAAATAAAATAAAAACAACAATAAATCCAAATCAGATTTTCAAAAGGCCACATGCTCCAAACTCGCTTCCTATTTTTCAAATGGGAGTTGTTAAATCTTCTGATCTCTCGCCAAGGCCATTGGGTACAACTTTTGCCCATCCATATTCTACCACTCTCACATACAGATAACCTCACTTAAATACAAGGCTGATCTACTAGCGTCAGTATTTATTTCTATTTCTGCATTGATGAACAAGTCAAGTTTTCCACAACTCACTCACACTTCACCAACAAGAGCTGCTTACGCAGTGCCAGATTAGTCTTTCTCTAGAAAGCAATTCGAAGAATCTTGAATAATTTGGAAACACACAAGGCATCTGGTCCTCACGGTACGGTATCCTTCCATTGTGTTAAAAACTCGTGCCCTGGAATTGACATCTACGCTACAGGGAGTTTTAATGGATTTTAATACTTTTCACTGGTTTCTTCTATTACAATATACTTCATTCCTACTGCATGGAAACAAACGTTATATTGTGCCCATTCAAAAAATAATAATAATAATAATAATAAAATGATAAAATTAGCTAAAAATTACCGTCTCAATACAGTTTTGTCAAAACCCATGGAAAAGATCATGAAGAGCAAACATTTGCAACACCTAGGGAAAACCTAACTAATTAGTGAATTAGTGACTGGCAATATAAATTGCAGCAATCTTGATCCACAGCTGATCTTCTAGCTTGCACAACCTTTGGATCCAGTCATGGAAAGGTTTGGAGAAACTCGCGTAGTTTTGCTCGACATTTCTCAGGCATTCAGTTGGATTGGACATACAAGCCCGCTAAGTAAATTGTCATTCTATGGTCTGACTACTGTTTGCAATTAGGTTGCCAGCTTCCTCTCTTATGTGTCATAGTAGATGGTTTCCTCTCCTTAGATTTCTCACCAATTCAGGAGTATCCTAGTGTTCTGTATACTTTTATCCACCTTATTCCTCCTCCTATACATATATAACCTACTCTCGCTGTTAAATTCTATCCATAGCTTTGTTAATGCCAGTACACTCCATTCCTTTTTTTTTTTTTTTTTTTTTCACTTGACAAACTTTGAAGTGCCCAATTATTAGAAGTTCAAGATTACTGTTCACACATTTAAGGTTGTGCATCCAAATCCTCTCTAAGATGGCTTGATGCCTATTCAGAAAAGGAAAATCTGGCTAAAGGATTATCATTTTCTTTCAGATACACTCCAATCCCTCTCTTAGAGACGTTCAGTTTCTGCCTTGTGCTTCTATAGGTAATTTTCATGGATAATTCAGTAGAGGAAACCATCTACTGAACTCACAACTGTCCTTCCAGTTTCAAAACTGAAAGAACAAGAGCAGCTGCTGGTCAATACCAATTTACAGTCCAGCTCCAAATTTACCGAACCAACTTATTTCTTTCATTCCATCTACATCTGTTCTTTGAAACAACCTTCCTCACTCTGTCTTTTCCCAAAGACGACACCATTCAGATGTTCAAGAAACATATTAACAAATTCCCACTTTCTATTTAATCTATTACTTACATGCGATACTAATGTGCTATAGGTCGTGAGACTTTTCGTATGTGGATCAGTATGTCAGTTATCACCGACAGTTGAGTAGGGTAGACAACTTCTTCTACCACGTGTCCTAAACCCCACCTGGTATTCTGGCTGAAATAGTGCGTATTCTTACTTTGTTTTATTAATTTTGATATTTTTAAGTGAATGTAATCGAAAAATCACACCCAAAAAAAAAATCAATTTCCTGAACTTTATTTATTTATTTATTCGAGAAATACATAATTCTCGAATAACAGTTTCGAATTATTTCGAAACTGTTATAGCTGTTGGCTTAAATACAAAATAACATTGTGAAACACTAATTATTTTCAGTTTTAAGAAACTTACGTAGTACATACATGCAAATTTAGATTATTTACAGATGTTATTACTGTCTTTTTTTTTTTTTATTATTTTTTTCTACTCCTGTTATGAAGCTGGATGAATGTGTCCGTTGGTAGTATAAAAAGGTTGCAGAAGTAAGGTTTAAATTATCGGGTATTGAACTTTTGGTATCAAGTGATAATTTATTTGGGCGTGTACATTTTTATACAAACCTCGCTGTTCAACTTCTCCTTAAGAAGATAGCTAGATAAGTGAGTTACCGAAACGTTGAGATTATTATTATTATTAGGTTATGCGGCTTTTAACAAGCGAAAGTTTCCAGTTCCTGATTTCGTTGACTAATTACAAACATTTTCCTTTAAAAAAAATAAAGCTTGTCTTTTAACCATTTGGCAGATTTTTCTGATTTCTTCCCGGAGAGAGAAACAAACTGGTACATTGAGTGTATGATGTATTTGGTAATACGAGAATTAATAAAGGGAGGGAAGGGAAAGGAAGTGATATACTAGTAAAATATAGCTTTTAAGCAGTTTCAGAGAATGGCAGATACAAGAGTGGGATAAACGAATGATATAGTATGGGATCAGAGAGAATGTCATATCAGCATGGATAGAATGTCTATTTTCTTTTTCTTCCAGAAGCGACTTTGGATTTATCAGTAACTTGAATGTAGGAATTGCGCGATTTAATATTGACAAAAAAAAAAAAAGAAAAGAAAATAGGAAGCATATTTTTCATCTAGTTTGGCGTGTGTATCGGTTGACTGCTTACGATATACGAGAGAAATTAAGGCTATGAGGCGTGAGTATTATGCATGTATACTGACTGTGTTTTGGCAAATTTTCAAGCTTTGTGGAATGAAAAGGCCAAGATTCCGGAAAGGAAGGGGGGGGGTTCTATTACTTTTATATGAGATCAGGTAACTCATTTTTAGATGAAAATTCCTTATAACTACTTCTTTCGTAGTACAACAAGAATCAAACCCAGGTCTCTCATCTTTTTAACCAAAGTGTGTCGTTAAAAAGATGTGGTTAAAAGTGTGTCGCTATCGACTACGCCACAGAGATGCTTTTCTTGGAGGAAAAAAAATCTTGTCACTTCCGTCTGGGACCAGCTAATTTAGCCTTGGAAGTTCATAAGAAACTTCCTTTTGCGTCCTTGATGGGATTAGAACTTAGATCTTTTCAACAGAGAAGCATATATGTCTTTCCTGCTGCCAAGGAGTAGTATAGTTTTTGTAGATAAATGAACATTCTCAAGTGATCTCGTAAAATTTTTTTTTTTTAATTGCTATATTTTCAATGGGATGATAGGAAAACTCGTTCGGAACTCCTACTCCATTAACATATTATACATTCGGTGTAAATTGTTTGCCAAATAGTTATAAATATTTCCTGTTTAATTGAACAAATCACGCCAACAATTGAATTTTGAACAGTAGATATAAAATGTTGATTCAGTTTTTGTCATCAAAATATAAGTATGCATATTATAAACATTCGGCATGAAACAAATTTCAACCTGTTACATTAAACACATTAATATCGTAAAGTTCTTTTTTTTTTTCCCATTTAATGCAAATTGCAAACATGTTTGTCAAAAAAAAAAAAAAAAAGAAGTAATAAATATATTACTTTGGTCTATAATGATTCCTTTTCAGCATTAGGTGGACTAAATAGAAGATTAGAGTTTATTTATTTCTTTTTTCCCTAAAAAAATGTAAAACTGCAAAGAAGGAAATGAATAACAGAAGGAAGTGGTCAACATTAGCCAAATTGTTAAAAATTGCTAATATCTCTCATTTGAACAAAATGCCATTAATATATTAAAAGAGGACATCGTAAAGTGCAATAGATTGCAACGTTAACGGCACATGGTAACACTGCAGTTCGTAATTCTTAATTTCATTTTATTAAAGCTTCTTTTTCATTATTTTTTTTTTATTTAGGAACTTTTAAGTTCGTCAAATGAAGAGTGATAGATTTACATAGCTGATATTCTTAGATGTATATGCATCTCCACAAAACTATTTGTTATGAATTTCACGGTCATTTGAGCAAATAAAATTTGAACGCACGGAAATGTGTGTTTAAAATTTATTTTAAAAAAAAGGAAGAAAAGAGAAAGAGAGAAAAGAGAAGAAGAAACAATATCAGTCTTCCCAAGAAGCTATAATCGGAAGTTGCTCAAAGCAAATATCAACTATTTCCTTCTGTCTATCTAAATCATGATTTAAAGCCTTCATATCTATCCACTTTTCCAAAGACAAAGTTCACTAATTTGTTTTTTAAAGTGCTGTTTATTATTATTATTTACTCGTGTTCATATCTGAAATCAGTTATAGGGGGATGAACGGAGGTGAACATGTGGCTGTCTTGGATAATATAGATGTGCAAAGGAAAGGGTGTGTTATCCCCTTTTTTCTTTAATCGCACGTATCTTGTTACGTATTTTCTGTGTTGTTCTGCATGTTCTGCAAAAGAAGAATGCCAACGCCGCTTCTTTTTTTAATTACTAATAGGCGTTAAAATAAAAGCATGAAAGCCAGTTGTTGTTTTATCCTTTATTCCTGGGAAGGAATAAAGCATTCCCATTTACAAACATTGTTGCTATTTAGGAACTTACTATTCCAGACCAGTTCTGGTAATCGTCCCAATGAGCAAATAAAATTAGTGACACACATTATTATCCTTGCGCCTATTTTAAAACAGGACCGTTTGTGGTATTAGTCCCGGGAGACGAGGAATTTTCAGCCTTAAAATAGAATATTCATTTTGTTTTTTTATGCACTTGGTTACTGTTACAACAGCTTGCTATTGTACAATCCTTTAAAGAGCATTCAAATTGTACTGCCTTTTATTCAACTCCTTTTACATTCTCATTTCGTTTTATTTATTTCCTAACTAGCCATATGGGCATACACAGTATCATTTAGCTGATTAAATAGCAATATTCGATGCGTCATTTTAGTTCATTTTTTATATATATAATTGAATAATGCTTGCCATTATCATACGTGCTATAACAGATTCAATACGCATTTCGAATCTCTTGTTTAAATGCATTTAACTCGTTAATTAAAAACTGTACAAATATTTCATTAATTTTTTTTTCGATAAAGAAAAATAGAGGGAAGGAAACTAAATTGTTTGTCAATTTCACAATTTACAACGAATTGTAAATTGTCCTGTTGATAGTGTTCGAGAGTTCAAGCTTTTTAAGACGATAGCTTGAATAATTTCTAAATGGCATTTGATGGAGGATGACGAATTACTCAATCCCGTATTTTAAGTCTTATATCCAACTCTTAAAAATTTAGAAATATCATTTATGAAAGGGATAACATTTTGATATTTAGTAGCGGATTTTTTAAAATTCCAGATGAACAATAAGTTTCTAAAGAACTTATTCCCCACATTTCTCAACAAATGGCGACTTCATACAGAGGAATTTTTAATGGCCTCGATACATCTAGTTTTTAAGTTCAATTAATCACAATTAAATTAAATTTAGTTAAATTTTGAACACAGGCATAAATTATGAGCTAATTCAATTTTAGAACATCTTTAATATAAACATCATATCAGACTCACGCATGAAAAATCACAAGACCTCAAGCATATGAGGGCCACGTGAGGGTAGCTGCATTTTATTTGATTTTATTTTTATTTCTGAAAAATCTGCAGAATCTCTTTCTCTGGCAGATTAATACAGTAAATCACTCAGAATTTTTAAGTGATTTGCTGTATTAATCTGCTAGTTGCATTATTAACTAAGATCAATTTTAATTAGAAATGATGCTAAAATGACATGAATTATCATTTAACATTAAAGTCTAATCTCAGCACAGTTCGACTAGGGAAAATAATTGCATCATAGAAATAAATACCTAAATACATAAATAGTCTCTGGCTCTGGCTGAGCCTTGTAAATTAAGAATTCTAAAAGCATAATAATTACTTTTATTTTGGATTGCAGAAGCAAAATGTGGAGAGAGTGTGTTTCTTATAATGCATGTCTTAAAATGACAAAAACCTTTTTTTTTTTAACGACTGGCGGATTCCTTTTTGGTCTATTTGTTTGTTTTCCCTTTTGAAAAATGAAAATATTACATTTTAACTTATCGTTATTTGGATTTATTTAGTGTTTCCAATTGCCAATCGTTTCAGTACAGGCCGTCTACAAAATTTGTTCTTGATTTTAAGACGCTATACGGCCTCAAAACCACCATTCTTATCCTAACGAACAAAACCATTAAAGTAACAGCTCCACTCCAAACTAACGTTGATATCAGAATCCTCCGTTTCTGCGCATTTCCTGAAATGAGGTGGAGCTACAGAATATAGCTCCACCTCATTTCAGCAATGTTTACATGATGCACTGAATGAATGAGAAGTTTTCAGCCCTGTTGCATGGGAGTCCAATCCCTTGGCTTTCTGCATCATCAAAGTTGATAATGCTCATTTCCCCGCCCAGGGATGCATCAAAGATGCTATGTATAGACAGGCTGGTCAAGATAGGTTGTATGGAATACAAAGGAACACTGCAATTGCTCGCAACACTAACTCCCCAAATTCTAAACCGTATTAGGATTAAAATTCAACATCAGTATTGCAAAAAGAGTGCATTTGAAATTTACTAACATAAATATGAGAACATTTTCCATTGTTGATGCCATTGTTTTGTTTATTAAGTTATATGTAATACTTTTGAAAATAATACCGAATATTTTATGAACATCCTGTATCTGAATGAATCAGAATAAAATACCATTGAATTGGAATGAAGTACCATTAAATTATTCCAGGATAATCTTAATGGATTAAATTATTATCAGACTGAGTCCTCAGTCATGATATTAATATTATAACAGAACGTAAGTGAATTAGGCAGGCTACTCGGATTTCGTATAGCTTCGTTGTTACTTCTACATAGCAATCCGTATATCGCAATCCTGATTTGATGACCAATTTTTTTCATGCTCCTTCAGGTCTTCAACAATAATCAGGATAGCGGTGATGATTAAATCAGGACAAGCATATCATCTCCTGCCTATCTAAAGACAGCTAGAAAGATCATTCCACTAAGATTTCAATTCGCTAATAACAAAGTAGAAATGTAATCAGTGACCATCAAAGAGTGGGTATATAAATCCTCAAATTGTACATTCAATTTTACTACTGCACCAGATACTGTAGCGTTACTGCTTTTTAAATCTCTTGAGCGTAACACGCCAAAAGGAAAGGTGACCGGAACCCCGATTGATGGGAACAGCTATCACATAGTGGATATTTGGATATATGCATCTGATCTGAAACAATGTTTAGTGAGGAGGTCGAGTCAGACAATAGTCGAATGCTATCACTGATTCAAGTGAGTTACAGGAAAGCATGCCTAGCCTCGTATACTACAACCACCACACACAAAACTGGAGCAAAGACCTGCGCTGCTCTTTTCATATCTTGTTCTTTCAATGAGTATAATTTAAAACTAGACTCATTTGTAAGGTCATCTGGATCAGATGACCTTTCTACAATCTTCCACAGTAACCATTTCGGTGGCGCAGCGGCACTGAGTGACATCTGTTATTACAGCCCAAAACAAATAAAAATGAACCCCTTGATGCGGTTGTCAAGATTAACTGTCCGTAACATTGTTACGGACAGTTAATCTTGGTCAATGTCTGTTCGAATCCATTTTGTTTCCCAACTTTCGGTTTTGGAAATCGAGTAACAATTCGTCCAAATGCATTTTGCTCACTGTTTTAGCTGCCTATGATCTATTCCTGGTAACCCCCACCCCCGACATTGTTATTCTTGAACAACCAATGAGAGATTCTGGTTACACAATACTGCGCCTGCTCTTCTGATGTCCGCAATTATCCCAAATTCAAAGTCTGTTAAGTTATGTATATATATTTTCCATTGGAAAATTTGTCGTAAAGCATTTCTAAACGCACGTGCTTAGACTTTAGAGCAACCACGTGGCAATGTGACGTCATAAAAGAAAGTATTATCAGTGAAGCAAAATGCAGATAAAAATGGGTAGACAGATATGAATTGTTTGCATTTATGAAGTGCCATGGAAAGACGAGTGTAATGGCAGTGTAAACTTGAAGATGAGACTACAGCAAATATAAGCTATGCAAATCCTTACGAGTAAGATACGTGATGGGATGTGCCAGATTAAACAAACCGAATTAAACAAGACGCGTGCATTTAAATTCATGATATGAATTATACCAGAATTACTACGTGGACTGATATTAATTTAACATTTACTGTTGCTCTCATAAATACTGTTCGTTGCTATTTAGAATAACTTCTTTTTGAATAAAGAAAAGAAAACGTTATTACTAATACAGTTGTAAAAGAAAAGGAAATTATTTTACTAGTGACTAGGTTTAAAATGAGCAGTAACAGTACAGTATTTTTCCCAATTTTTTTTTTTTTTAAATACATTTAACCAATAATCTTCTTGAAAGTTTTATGCACAGGAAGGATCTCTCACAGACATAGCTTTAAATTTCCATGGTATCACTGTACTCAAAAAAAGTTTGACTTTTGAGTAAATTTTACTCAAGACTTTTACTCAAAAGACTCGTGATTAAATTTTAGGTAGTAGACGATTATTGTTGCCCGGTGTGAGACTGAGACTGCCGTCTCGCTCACTGGAGGAGCAAAGTAGTTTTAAACACTTCCGTGTTTTTCAACCGCTTCGACTTTCCAAATTATTTAACTCTTAACCTACACAAGGAACTCACATGCAACAAGTTTGCTGCTTTTCGCAACTAGGATTCACACTGAAGGAGAAGAAAAAAATCGCGCTGAAACCACTGAGTAACAGGCCACTCAGCAGAGTCAGTGTGGTTCCATAAGAGAAGAGCACTCAAATACACCTACTTAAATATATGCATAGGACCCACGTAGATGTGCTTTGCTCATCCCAATAAGTATAACTGAAAGCGAACGAGTGAATTAACATTATTCATTACACGGGCTCGAATAATCACGCGTTTATTAAGAGCAGGAATAGTCAGCAACTTCTGCTTAATATTATTATCCGACAGGCACAACACTCGAGAGGTGAGCAGAGTGTTCAACTATTACATTGGTCAAAAATATTATTTCTGACATTACGCACAATGAAATCACTCTGGTGAATTGAAATGTAATTTATTTTTTATTTCAAATGTTATTTTAACATTATTTTAACATTAACTGTTACAAAATATCCCATGTTTTTTTTTAAATTTATTTTAAGATTTATAAAATCCTACTACGTTCAAAAAACATAATAAATAAATAAATAAATAATAATAATAATAATAATAATAATAATAATAATAGTTAAAATTGTGCTGACAGAGTATCCAGAGACTCCCTAACTAAATTGCACTTTTCCTTACTTCCAAATGAGAACAGTACTGCATTTAGGACCATTTTATATATATATATGCTTTATTCCATAATAAAGTACAAAGAGTAATGAATTACTAATAGTATTATATTTGACAATTCATTTATATTATTGTGCATTATTATGTTATATGCAAACATATAGAATATATTTTGGATATGCTCAATATTCCCTTTGTGTGTTTATTTGCTAGTAAAAGTATATTTTCTAGTATATACATATTCCAGTATACTCATCTCCTTCTATGCCAATGAGCGCATTGGTGTATCCCACTCCAATATACAGCGAGGTAAAGTTCGCCCAGATTAGAGACCCTTCGACACGTCTGCGCATGTCACAAAAAGGAGAATTCATTCGGATAATAGGGTAATCAATCTATCTTGTGGGATGAGTTGTTTATTATTACATGTCGGAAAATTAACTTTTCTTTTATGATCATTGTAGTTAACTATGTTGATTGTATAACAGTTGGAAAATTTTACCTATAAAGCACGTGATTTCGCGTGTTGGCGACCAATTCGTACATCCTTCATTTCTTTCTTCCCTTCAGCATGAATCGACTATTCTTGGCAAGTTTCCAAGTGGAGATCTCTAAAGCGTGGGCATACTATAGAAAACAAAAAAACTTATACTATAGAATGTATAAGTTATTTTGTTTTGTTTTTTCAATTTCCATTAGAATGGTTAATGCAGTTAAAGTTCGTGCATGTATACCTCCTTTGTTATGATTATTCACTCATGAATGGCTTGAAACTCACAGCACAATTAGCAGTGGAGTAGATAAGCCAGGAACTCTATGCGAGAGACTTATCATAGTCCTTTTGATTCCACTTCAGGCCTCCTATAAGCAAGTTTGCAGTCTCACATAGGACAATGAAAATCATCATACACAAAGACTTTCAAGAGCATCCATACTACAGTGGGATTCAAACCCGCAGTCTGTTCGTAGCGAAATGAAGTCGCTGTCCACAAGGCCACTCAGGCCCACATCTTCAAAATTTGGGAGATCAGAATTCCAATCGTGGACGAGAGGAGGGATCCAGGAATACTGTCAACTCGCCCTTGATCACATCACTACTTGGTATTCGAGGCACTGCTCCAGAAAGAGAGAGGCACTTCCCGACTGATGATCACAGGTGTGCGGAAAACCTTTCAGAGTGATGAAGTTTACATGTGGACTTAATCAAATATGAAATGAAGAACACCAAACGATTCCCCCCCCAAAAAAATATATCGATATAACAGATGTGATAGCGTCTAATTTCCATCAATTTAGCTCTGGTGTATGAAATAATCCAGGCAATGAGAAAGTGTCGGTCATCACAATGCTGTCAATATAAGCAGGATATAGTTCCATGTACCAGTATAACAAAGAAGAAACACTTGGCTGTAGGTGAGGTAGATATCCAATTAGGTCCAGCTGAAGCGAACATTTAATCCTTCTTAACTAGAGTTTCTTTAATCATGATTGACTGGTTCCACAAACATAGACGTGTTGCAGGTTTCCAAGTCTAATCCAGTAAACATTTTTCGTTCATGAATAACTCGCTCTAAATCACTTCAGGTTGCAAATGATATGAGTAATTCTTTAAAAAAAAAACTAAATAAAACGAACAAGAAAACTTTTGTTACATTTTTCTTTACGCCAATACAACCACCGCTTCGACAACATAATTTCTGTTTTTGGTATTTACTTACACACTTAACAAATTGCATTCATTAACACTTATTCTTGATTGGATGGAAAGCAAATAGAACGGAAGCGAACTAGAGGCACAATTTACTAGCTTTGTATTATATTATTTCAAATATAATTCGATTATTCGTAAATTAAATTAGTAAGCAGCTTATCATACATGTCACTTTGAATTCAACATAAAAACTAAGTTACTTTATTATTATTTGATATTTAAAATCAACTAATATGTGCACTTGTCACTTACCTGACAATTAACTATGGTCCCGGTCTTCGAGAAAGCCTAGCTATACCTGAGTGGTAACACGAATTCTTTTTCGATAGTTTATCGACGGACCATGCCGTCTGTAGGATCGACAGTCACTAAGATACAGGCTCTACCTTACTACACGGCCGAAAAACTATGCCGTGTGACACCGAATAGTTACGTCTGTGAGACTATATCGGACGAATGAAGCGCGATCTGGTGGGTTGTTTGTCAGTTGTTCTTGTGATTCGCGCCAGTCACATTCTACTCAAAGTCTCAAGGCCTAAGATACCCCTCAAAAGGGAAAGGTATTAAGGAGTTGCAACATCCTTGTCATTATAGTACTGTGTATCGTGCGGTGAGCTGCAAGCAGTTCTTCAGCCAAGGTTTTCTCAGGGCTGCTAATTACACTAGTCAGAAAAAATAAAAATAAAATAAAAAAATAAATAAAATAAATGGCGAACCGAAGCATCTTCCCTGTAGTGTTAAATATATTTTATTAGCACACAGGAGTAGAGGAAATCTCTGATAGGATAGTATTTTTTTTCTTCCTATGGCTTCATTCTTTATGGAACAAAGAAAGAATAAGACTTAGGGTTAGCAGTACTGTGAAAAATTTGGAAACCTTAAAATAGAAACAGGAATTTTAGTGTCACAGCCGATGGACGGATATAGCTAATTTAGAACTTCAAGCTTGGCTCTTTATTGTCTGCCTTGCTTGACAAAAGTAATCTTCCCTGAACTCGGATCAGAACCTTTCGTCTGCTCTACTGATTTAAGTTTTTTTTTTCTGTTCTTTTTTAGCCTTGGCTACAACTTGAAGGCTAAGTTGCTGAAAGAAATAGATGTATGGTTGAACTGAAGACAGAAAAAAAAAAGTACTGCACAAAAATTTGCCCTTCATTTAGAAAAAAGTATGCGGAACAAAATTAAAACTAAATGGAAATCACAAAAAATAGGGAAGGAAAGAGTTACAAAAGTAGCCAAACTGGTAAAAAATATCAGCATTGACTAGTGCTTAAAAAAAGAAAGTAGAGGCAAAAGACAACTGAGTTGTACTTAAAAAAAAAAAAGAAGTTAACCAGTCAAGAGGAAGTTGACCCAAACATTACAGATTTCAAAAAAAGTAAGAAAAAGAAATAAATAAATAAAAAAGAAAAGAAAAAGAAAAAATTAGATACGACTGAAAACATCACAATACAGCAATTAATTCAATGCTCTATTTACTTTGAACTCAAATGTAATTTACTACTGCGGTTGCGAAATTTTTTTCTGGGTTACTTTTCCTCTCTTTTATTAAAGAAATCAAGTTACATTAAGTATCCGAAAAATATATATTATCACAAGCTTGAAATCTGTTGTTTCACGTGTAACCATGGTGATATGTAACAAGCTTCGAAGCTAAATATTTTGATTATAATCACTCGGTTTACATAACTGCATTTAAACTGAATATCCGAAATAAGATGAATTAATGCATATGATTAGTATTTATAAAAGAAACAAATAGTTCAAAACAATAATATACCAAGGAAACGATATTACACTATTTTTGCTCTCCGGTCCGCATGTGCTTTAAAGGCTAACTAACCTTTGGAGTATCCTCTCAAAGAGCATAACTTTCTCGTCCATGTCATGTTATTTTTTTTTTTTTTTTAAACGTTTAAAAATGATTTTTTGAATTTTTTTTAATATGGCGAGTGCTTCTAAGCAGAAAATTTTAAAGTTTTTCTTAAAAAAATGGTAACGTGACAATCATTCCAGATTTGGTAAAGTGACATCACTCTAGACTTTGTAATATGACATCATTTTAGACTTGGTAACGTGGCATTCTAGAAGCAGCTCTTCCTAGCCTTAGAGTATTATACATTCCCTACACTTCCCTTCTCATGACATCATATAGGAATGACCCCCCTAGCTGTCTCTGCTAGGGACAGATCGGGGTCATTCTTAAGATGATTACGGTGACTGATCTCATATGATTAAGGTGACTGGTCACATTTTTAGAAAATGTCACAAATTTTAGAAAAATAATTATGCTTTAAAAATAAAGAAAATACATAAAAGTCCATTCTTTTAAGAAATAGTTTAAAAACAGCAGATTTCTTCGGCGTTCGGTTTCGTCAATGAGAGGCCGATAGAAACTGAGATGAACTTTTTTCAGTCTTCATTTTCAAAAGCAGGCAAGCTGACAATTCAGAGATTGGTTTATATAACAGAATGAAGGTGCCATTGTTTCATAAAACAAAGCCATACACGTATATATTTATTGGGAGGGTTCTGATCCTGTGATTTTAATTGGGGTTTGTTCTTATTTTATGTAGCCACCAAAAGGTTAAAATACATAACCTACTCTTAGATTCATGCCTTCATTTTTATTGATTGATTCTGAACAAAAGTACTTGATCAGTGTCTTGGTACCGATAAAGGATATCATTAATTAGTTCTTTGTTTCGAGATTAGGATTACTCTTCGTACCACTCCCTTTTTATTTATACTGTCTATATTAAAGTTTTAATAGCTGGATTCTTTTGACTGGTTAACAAAATTGTTCGAGATCTCCTTTTCACAACAACGCTTAGCTTGATCGTTAATAATTTTCTGTAAGAGGAATCACTGTACTATTATCACTGGAAACATCTTAATCGTACCAAGTCAGGAAATACTGAAAAGTTATTTAAGCAAAAGTAATGAAATAAGGCCTATTTTGCTACTTCTGCAAATAATTTAACTACTCAAGCACTCTAGGTCTAAGATGTAGAGGAGCATTCAGGTCTATATTTTTAAGGTGTTCATCTCATACCATAAAACTGTCATATTTTTCCTTAATCCAGTAATCGGGAAGTTTTTCTTAGGTAAGTCTTCGCGAAATTAAGAGTTTACTTTTCATATTAAAATGTCAGTAGCTGTTGTAATGATACACGTTAAAGTTTCTGAAATAAAAATTACTTGGAACGGGAACTAAATAAATAATTTCCTAACTAAATTAACTATTTTCACGCCGACATTTCTCCAGCTCAAGCAAGCATTATCAAAGACATTTTAAAGAATTTCACTCAGAGAAGTGAAAGTGAAATGATGTCGAGAACAAGCACAATCAGGTGCATGAAAGGTGGCAGTGGCGCTCTACGTTATGATCTTCTATGATAGTGTTGATGGGAGAATAGGGCAGTGCACAAAAATTTGTGTAGGCTCGCACAATCAGTTGTGTAGCAGTTAGCTGGGTTCTGTACAATTTCAGCTGCTTCCAGGAACAGTGTCTGTGATTTAAACTGGGACTTGTGTATTAGCCTGGTTTATTTCCACCTCATGAAATGATCATTATCCAAGGCATGTTGTGCTAGTCTGCTCACACCGAATATACTTTAAATGTTCTAATCCTCTTACCAGGGTGATCCGTCTGTCTGTGGGAAATACTTGGAACCACATTAACAGGTGATACTGTACGCACCTGGGAAGTGGGGGAAGAGGATACTGGAGTGCCTTGATTTGTTCCTGGAACATTAGAAAAAAGGGATGAAAACGACGCATTGAAGCTAACTAAGACGATGTCATGCCGATATGCTTAGTTCCGCTTCTAAATGTTAACAGGTTTATAGATGGAACAATTTATGGAATCTGATGGAACGCAGCAGAGCTCCAGGCTTGTGGACTTTAGGTAGCCCCTGTAGTCTTGGGTATTTTTTTAATTTGGATAAAGTTTGCATTGGCCGACTTGTAATATTATCTAATAGCCTTATGGTTTTATTTTTTATCGATACACTGGATTCCTTTACTATTGGAATATAAGTCGATATCCGATAATAATTCTTTTAATTTATTATTGTAGCCATCTATATCAGTGTGGCATTTTCTTTGTCTTCTGCTTTCACTTATAATTATGTTTCAAGTAATTTTAGGTTTTACAAGGTTGTTTTTTTAATCCCTTTGAGACAGTGGCGCACTCAGGATTTAATCTTGGAAGGGGCCGAGCGCTCAGGATTTAACCTTTTGGGGGGGAGGGAGAGTTGAGAAGACGATTTGCGATTACACACTACGCATCGCATACGACCTATGACTGAGCATCTGCAGGGATCGCTAATTCATAAGTAGTACAGAAATAGAAGACACGACACAACAAAAATAAAAAAATGAATTTTAATTAGGAAAAGATTTTTGGAAAATTTTCTAGTGTTTTTCCATTTCTTTGGGGGGGTTCCCCTTTCCCTTCCCCTCCACTGGGTGCGCCACTGCTTTGAGATATTGCTTTCACGGAGGACTTGCGTTTTTAACCAAGGTGGAGGCTCGTAGCCTAATCATGTGTTCTTTTTTAATGGCGAATGTTGGCCATGATCTGCACGCGCAAGATTTTTTACAGAGCAATTACGAAATTAAAGACGTTACTTGAAAGATTGGTTTCATTGTCAGAAAATATATAATCCAACAAGTTGTGGATTACCTTGCCGGAAGTTGCTGGGGATTTTTCTTTGTTGCATGGTTCATTTGCGGCGGAGAGGCGGTGCAGTGCCGTAACGAGGGCGTGGCGAAAGAGGCGCCCGACACGGGCGCAACTAGCTTTGGGGCGCAAAACGTATAACATTTTTGTCATTTTTGGGTTAGGGGGGGCAAGGCCGAAGGCTTTCACGACTTCGTTCGCAGCTATTCAATCATCATCATCATCATTATGCCTATCAAGGATTTAGGCCTAGCATGGCCTGTTCCGGCCCTAGAAGTCATCGTTGAATCGTTTAAGAGGACGTCCTCTTAAAACGAAAAAAAAAAGAAATAAAGTTTTCTTTTTCCTAATGGCTTGTACTTTAAGGCTTGTTTTGGTAATCTTTCTGTTTTCATTCTCTGAACGTGTTCCATCCATTTATGTTTATATTTTTTAATTTTTTCTATTACTGATTTTTGGTTTAATTCTTTCACAATTTCTTCATTTCTTTTGGGATCAAATAGGGTATACTTTGCAGTTTTTCTCATAAACTTCATTTCTGCTGTTGTTATTCTTTGTTTGTTTTTTTTGTTTTATTGTCCAGATTTCATGTCCATACAATAAGACTGGTAGGGCTAATGTATTGTATACTTTTAGTCTGGTTTGGTTTAAATATAGAGTTAATTACACCTGTTATTTTTAAATATTTTGCAATTTTTATGTTTATATCTTTTTCATTTTCATATGTGATCATACATCCTAGGTAGTTAAATGAATTCACCTGTTCTAAGATCTTGTTATCTATTACTATTTTAGTTCTTGCTCGATCTCGTCCTTTAAAGGCATAGTTTTTGATTTTTCTGTTGATATTATCATACCATAATCTTTGGATATCTCATTTAGATCTAAAATAGCTTTCTGTAGTTTATCTTCAGAATTTGTAATTATTATTTGGTCGTCGGCAAAGAGGAGAATGTTTAAGTTCACTGTAGGAGAAAGTTTAATTCCTTGATGTAAATTTTTATTCCATTTTATTAGTAGATATTTAAGTAGATATTAAAAAGAGTTGCTGAGAGGGGACATCCCTGTCGGCCCCCTTGGTTTATCTCTCTCGTATATGATAGTTCGTGATTTAATCTTATTTGTATTTGATTATTTTCATATATACTTGTGATAGCTTTTAGGATATTATTTGGTATTTGTCTTTCTTTGAATATGTTAAATAATATGTTTCTTTTAACTTTGTCAAATGCTTTTTCAAAGTCAATAAATGCAATATGTGTTTCTAAATTGTATTCTCTTCTTTTCTCTATTATTAATTTTAGGCAAAAGGCCGGGTCTATACATGATCGTCCTTTTCTAAATCCATTCTGTACTTCTAAAATAAAGTTTTCGGAATATTTCATTTGTTTGCTATTTTAAGATTCTGCTGTATATTTTGTAACAGGAATTTAGTATACTGACACCTCTATAGTTTTTAGGGTCATCTCTATTACCTTTTTTAAAGATAGGAATCACAATTGCTTTTTTCCATTCTATTGGGGGGGGATACCAGTTGAATAAATTTTATTTAAAAATAATAAGAGTCTTTCTTTGAATCTTGTTCCTGCGTATTTATATAGTTCTGAACCTAGCTTATCTTCTCCAGGTGATTTTCCGTTTCTTGTTTCTTTCAGGCTGATTTCTAATTCTTTTTAGTTATTTCCTTTTCATTTTTGTTAATTGTTTGCCAGTTGTCTTTTTTAAAATCTTTGTCTGTCCACAATTCTGTGTAGTAATTTAGAAATTCTTCTAATTTCAATTCAGTGTTTAATTTTTTCTTATGTTTTCTTTGGTATCTGCATTTAAGTGTTTCAAAAGTTTATATACATTGGATCTTATTTTATATAAATCATGTTCTAAATTAGAAACAAATTTGTTCCATGATTCTCTATGTCTTTTTCTGACTTCTCTTTTAGCTATGGCTCTTATTCTTTTATATTCTATTTCATCTTCTAATCTTTTACTGCTTAACCATTTGTGATAGGCTTCTTTTTTCTTTTTGATTATTTCTTTCATTGTATCATCCCAGATCTTCAGTTTTTTCCCTTTTTTTTGGTCTTTCCTAAGCTTTCATTTGCTGCTGCATTTAGAATCGTTTTTATATTAAGCCATTCTATTTCTATTTCTTCATTTTGTTTTATTTTATCTAGATATTGGTTAATTCTTTGTTCACATAGCCATTGTACATTTGTGTCATTCAATAGTCTAGTTTTATAAACAAATTTCAATTTTTCTTTCTGTTCTTGTTACTTGTAGCCATTTAGGTGGTAATCTTAATTTTATTTTAACAAGGAAGTGGTCACTGCTTATTTCATATCCTCTGTGAACTCTAACATCTAGTGAAAATTTTGATGTCTTTTCATTTAATATAAAGTAATCTAATATTAATTTCCATCCTCTTGCTGCCCATGTATATTTATGTATGTCTTTATGTTTATAGAAGGAATTCATTATTTTTAGGCTATTATAAACTACAAAGTCAATCAATTTTTTACCATTCCTGTTTAGAGTATGTTCTCCATGTATTCCTATATTATTATTAATTTTCGTGCTTACAATTCTTGCCTTTAAGTCTCCTGCTAAAATTACGTAATCATTTTTATTTATTTTATTATATATATTTTGTAGCTGATTATAAAAATCAATATTATCTTGTTCTCTTCCCTCTTCTGGTGCATATAAACCAATTATTGTTAAATAGCCTCTATCAATTTTTATTCTAGCTTCTATTATTCTTTCATTCCATAATTTATAATGTTTTAACTGTTTTGGAAGGGAGTTATGAATCGAAATCATGACTCCTGCTTGTGCTCTTTGGTCTCTGTCGACTCCACTGTATATCACATTAAAATTTTCAGTTCTCATGGTTCCTTTTAATTTCTTTTTTGTTTCAGTGATTACTACTGATTTAAAATTTCTTTCATTTAATAATTGGTCTAATTCTATTTCTTTATATGCTATTCCTCTTACATTCCAGTTTGCTATGTGTATTATATTTTGTCGTTTCCATTTTTGTTTTACCTTTTCCATTCCAGGGTCGGTTTCTCATAGATTCAATTCGATTATCTTTTTCTGTCAGCTTACTAGTAGAATTATGTTCTCCATGTCAGGGGACTAGCCTGACGATGGAATAGTTCAGTGGTAGGGCTGCTACCTTAAGGCTCCTGAACTAGCCTTCTTCCGAATTTACCCATAGTCGTGGGTATATTGAAGGGGGAAAGAGTAGATTATAGAAGAATTATAGTAAGGTTTATAGAGAGTGCATAGTTGTAAGGCCAGAAATGAAAAGACCCCATGGCCCTCGAGTACTCTAATAGTGTAAGGGTCATAAAATAAGAAGAGTTGGCTAATAAGGCCTTATAGGAAAGATTAAAGTAAATGGATCTTCCTCAAAGTAGAAGAAGGAGAGGATAGATCCAGCTAGGGATTCATGGGAATGCCGCTTCCCTGACAATCAAGATGATTGCCCATTATGGCCCTGTTGGTCCACGAGTCCTTATTCAGTATATTCGGACCACCCCACCACACACACACACACACACGCACACGCACGCACGCACGCACGCACACACACACACACACACACACACATGGTGGGCTCCCCTATCCGCCACCCAGCTGTTCAATAAAGAAGTTATACTTCCATATCCAAATTTCGTAGCTTTTTTAAATGATTCATGGTGAAGTGTCTGGAATATAAACTTGTGAAACTAAAATGAAATTCATTTACTAACTAAATTAATTGTTTACATGCCGCGCTTCGGCAACTCAATTAGCATTATCAATGAAATTCTAAAGACACAAAATGTGTAACAGGCAGACTGGGATTTCTAAAACAACAGAAAATTAGAACGATCTATAAAACTTTAAAGAAAGTTTCCACCTTCCTGAGACAAATATTATATTCAGTATGGGCAACCTAAAAGCGAACTACATGCTCTGGATAAGGACAGTTTCCTCACGTAGAAGAAAACCAAGCTAATACACAAGCCCAAGTTTAAATCAGAGGGACTGTTCCTGGAAGCAGATGAAATTCTACAGAAGCTGGCTAACTACTATAGAAGTGATCCTCACAAATTTTGCCACTCTTCCCTATTCTTCCATCAGCAGTAATCACAGAGGATCACACGAAGAACGTCACTGTTGCTCTCAGTCCTTGTTTCCGAGGTTATATTTCAGTCTTCTTCCTGGAAGCATTTTTTAAAATGACTTTAACAATGCTAGCTTGAGCTGGCGAAACACTGGAGTATAAATAATTAATTTAGTTAGTAAATTACTTTTTTTTTTTCATTCTAGTTTCACGTAGTTTTTATCCCAGAAACTTCAACATAAATCATGTTACTTTACGATTGTTAATAAATAAAATGCAAAATGAGTAATGCGAGATTGCATTTCTGAATGCAAAAAAATTATCAGCACTCAAAGCTCAATGGAGGCTAAAATAAGCTTGAAAAGTTCTATGCCTGGCTTCTAGAGCACGGTTTCCGGATTATGTAAAAAATGATAAAATATATATAAAAAAATTAAAGGAAAACTCTTAGCTCATGGTACTAACATATAACTTGACAACCTATATATATATATATATATATATATATATAAAACCAGAGAGAGAGAGGGAGAATTTTGCTCCACCGTAAAATAGTATATGACATATTTTTAATCAAAATCCTGGGCTTAATAATAATATATGAGCAACACAACTTCTGCAATAGACATACCTGTCAGTATCCCAACGAGTCTAGCACCTACTGATGAAATAACAGAGGTCGAAACTGGTCTAGAAAGTAAAACTGGTCTCATTATGCAAGCAGCTGGTTTGTGACGATGCTTCATTCATAAACATATTCACTTACAAGAAATAGATGGAAACAGGAATATAATTTCTTCTGAAGTACTACTGCTCAATCCAATGGAAACACGTGCTATTAAAATACGTACGTGCATACGTGTAATTGATGTGTTGTTATTATTATTATTATTAATTTTAACTCACTCTCAGGAGCAGTCCGGTGGGAACTAGAACATAATTTCCACAAGAAAGAATCGCGTGCAGTTTCTGCAAAGTATCGGCGAAGGAAAATGACTAAAATTCTTATAATTCAAAATATCTCAGTAGTAGGGTAGCCACTCTGAACAAGATCAAGATAAGATAAGGAATCGCGACGTGATTGGTTGATAGAAGATGACGTCATTGTGGGCGTGACGTCATGAGATTGGAATGTTTGGAATTTCCCTGGGGGAATATGTATGTATGAGGTCACGTTGTTTGTTTTGTTTGTGTATGGATTATGGGTGATGGTAGAGATAAGGATTCATGTTGTGATTGGTGGGACACTCTGAACAAGATCAAGATCAAGATAAGATAAGGAATCATGATGTGGGTGTGTGTGTGTTGTTATGAGATGAAGATAAGTGATCGTCATTTGTTAGTTGTAAATAAGTGACGTTATTGTTTTGAATGGAAAGGAAGATATATTAGAGATAAGGAATCGTGTCGTGATTGGTGGGACACTTCTAACAAGATCAAGATAAGATAAGGAATCGTGACGTGAATGTTTGTAGTTATCAGATGAAGATAAGTGACGTCATTTGTTAGTTGTAAATAAGTGACGTTGTTGTTTTGAATGGAAAGGGAGATATATTAGTGTATAAGGAATTATGTCATGATTGGTGGGACACTTTTGACAAGATCAAGAAGATAAGGAATCGTGACATGGATGTTTGTTGTTATTGATTTTGGAATTTCGCTGGGGCCCTCGTCTGTCAGGGACATCATGTGGTATTTTTGGTTCGCTTATTGCATTGTGGGTGTTTTTAGAGATAAGAATCGTGACGTTATGTGTTTGGAAATTTCTGGGGAACATATGTCTCTCTGTGATATCACATGTTGTTTTGGTTTGGCTATGGAATTGTGGGTGATGTTTTTGAGATAAGATATCTTGGAATTTTCCCAGGGTGATACACATCTGTCATTGTCGTCATGCTTTGTTTGGTTGTCTATAGATGGGTGTCCTAATTTCCAATACATTATGGGGTATTTCTTTCCTGTTAAAGGGTGGGAATTCTTAGAGCAGAGTAGAGTCTAGTGGCGGCTGTGTTTCGAGCTTTTCTGATTAATTAATTATATGCTGGTGTCCCTCAAACACACATTAGGCATGAAAAGTCGCTAATGTATCCATGTTGATACTCTAATATGTATCCTATGATTATTCTTATGAAAAAAAACTATTCAGTATTAGAAATATGTTTACCAAAATATACGAGTAGTGATTATTGAAATTTCAATTATCAATTATTATGTTTAAGTTAAAAAATTAACTTACATTTCTTTCCAGAATGGGAACATCTTGGTACTATCTAGGTTTTCTGAATATTCCTAATTGTTGATTTTTAACATATATTCACAGCACAGAACACAAACACAAGTCTGAAAATTCAGTTGACTTTTCATTATAGGTTACTATAATGAACTAACATATATTCACAACACCTGTCTTTTGGTGGCTAATATATCTGCCAGCGATCAGTAATTTCCCATCTCTCAATGAGTTTTTTTTTTCAAATGATTGTGATTTTGTATTTTACTTTTAAAATTCAGTTAACTACATATTATAAACAGAATAACTGAGTAAAACAAATAAATTGTGTGTGAATTATTTTCCCACACTGTTAATATTCATTAGACTTGTATGTAGATAACTGAGTGACTCATATCCGTTCAGTCAGTCATTGTTCAGAGATTGGGAATATTAGGTAGACATTTGTAAATAAATTATCATCGCGGTTTCTTCAAAGGTAAAATTTTCCCCAGGGTTGTGTATTAGTCATGCTTTCTGTTGTGACTAATGTTTACATGAGTGTTAAGTAGCAAATGGTTGCAATTGACCTCATGTGATGATGAGAACTAAGTTATTCGAATCACTTCCTTTCATAGACGTATAGCGGTTTCTTCAAAGGTAAATTTCCCAGGATTATGTATTACTCAAGCTTTCTGTTGTGACTAATTGTTTTTTCGAGGTGGTACAGTAATTGATTACACTACTTTTGGGGAGCAAAGATTTGCAATTTGACCTCGTGTGATCGTTGAGAACTAAATTATTCAATGTCACATGTTATCGTTATTGGTTTTCCATTGGTTCTGATTTTTTTATAAATAGACTAATGAGCTCGCTGCTTCCATTTGTCTTTCTAGTATTTTGTAAAATTTGTATGCACTCAGAAGTTTTGTAGTTCCAAAATGAATTTTTCTGGAGAAAAGGTATGTAAATTTTATGTCATTTTTAGAGCAATGTTTTTTTATAGCGACTTTTGTCTATAAAGTTATAAGGTGGTTTTTGGAATGGAAAATTAAAAAGCATGTTCATGATTTTCAATCTGTTTTGTGTTAAGTGAAATCCCATAAGTCATGTCATTATATATATATATATATATATTTTTTTTTTTTTTTTTTTGATTGGGAAGATATATTGAGTGTGGTTATTTAGTAACATTTTGTTAGTGAAACCATCGCGTATTGTCGAAATTGCAAAAACACTTGAAAATATTTCAAACTGTTTTTGTGTTAAGTGAAAACAGCATTAGTCATTATATTTAATTTAATTTAATTTTTGTTTTGTTTTGGTTGTTAGTGATTGGGGAAAGATATTGAGGGCTAATGTTTAGTAAAATAGTGTTAGTAAAAACATCATGATTTAGTGTCGAAATTGCAAAATCACCGTATGATTTTTTATTTCTAAACAATATTTCTGAAATCTAGAAAGTAATTTTTTTTAATAGCGATCATCCATTATTCGTTATGTTGATGGTGATGGGAATATTTTAATCATCACCCCATTTTTGTAGAGGTTGATTTGCCAGGAGAAAATGAGCAAAGCACAGGACATGGTGTTAATCCTCATGTAACAATTGCTGATGTGGCTGGAGGAAGTCACGACCACCCCAAAATTTATATAATTTACATTCAGTTTCTGGATGTGAAACTAAACTCTCTACTTCAACTATTGAACCCTCACTCTACAGGGACTTTTATACTGTTTCAGTGGCCTGATCACGTAATTCTATCAAGTATCAAACTCGTCAATTGGAGTATCAAATTCGATTCCGTGATCTTGAACTCTTTTCACCAGAGTGTTTTTTTGAAATATTTCGAGATATGCTTAATGAGATCATTCAGCGTTTATCGAGTTCAGAAACTTTTTCTCACGTTCGGTTGGGCGTTAGTGCATCCAGTTTAGAAAGCAACATTAACTTACCATTCATGTTGCTTTCTGAACTAACTATCCAAAGGATAGTTGATGCTTTTTATGCTGTCGCCCAATCGAAACGTGAGTTTCTTTTGGCAAATGATTTTTCTATAGATGTCATACTTATCAATATAAGTAACAATGGTGGTGGAAGAACCAATGTTAAAAGAAGAACGCTGCTTAGCTTGGATGACTTTATGAAAAAAAAAAAAAACTGTCGTGGAAATTTCTAACAAAGACAATCTTTGCATGGCCCGAGCACTTGTTCTGGGTGTTTCATCACATGCTGATGATGCCAAAACATACAGACAAGTGTGATTAGATTGTAAAAAGATACAAACAAAGAGGGCTTTAACTCTGCACAAAATTGTAGGGGTTCAGCTTGGTTCTTGTGGTATTCCAGAGGCTGATCTCTTTCAAAAGCATTTGACTCCGGAATACCAAATCATAATTTTTTTGGCAGATGCTGATTTTTCTGTGGTGTTTCGGGGTCCAAATGCAAGTAAACAGATCTGTCTTTTATATCACTCATCTCATTATGATTTTGTGTGTAGTGTGCCAGCTCTGTTTGGGAATAACTATTATTGCCCCAGTTGCTTGAAAACATTCAAACAATCTATCAAATTACAAATGCATAGATGCCAAAATGTGTGCATCCGCTGCCGCACAAACGCCAATCATAGTGTGCAGAACCTTCTTTGTGTGAGTCATGCAATAGATTTTTCTACGGCAATGAATGTCTGAATTTGCACATACAAAATAATATTTGTTGAAAAATCTATCGTTGTGGACAGTGTTTGGCTACTTTCTCTACAGATAAAAGCCACGTCTGTCCACCTGAAAATTTCTACACCCACTGCAAATTAGTTCACCCAAAACAGATGTGCTTTGTACAAAAATAGGAGGTCTCAAATAAACAAGTTTCTATGGTTTTTTGACACAGAAACTATAGTTAAAATCATCATCATGTACCAGTTTTATGTATAGCTGATTTCGGTAGTCACGATCGCGAATTCTGGGGTGAAAACTGTGTGGGCCAATTCCTAGATGATCTGTTTTCTGTCAATAATATCATGAAACGGGGATAAGATGACAGGATCCTTCGGACTGTCAAACCAAAATACGAAAATATCCATGTGATTGCACACAATTTTCGTGGTTTTGACAGCTACTTTATTTTGGAATATCTTTTTTCAAAAAATTTCCAACCCCATGTAGTGTTTGACAGATTAAAGATACTTGCTATCTATTATGACCCATTAAACACCATATTTCTTGACAGTTTTTTCTACATTAGTGTCGCTCTTAGGAAACTGCCAGCCATGTTCGATCTCCCAGAAGTTCGTAAGGGTTTCTTTCCTCATAAGTTTCACACATCCGATTCTCTGGATTATCGTAGAGTCATCCCCCAAAAATCATATTTCCAGCTGGAATTTATGAATAAAGAATCTCATACAGAGTTCGAGACTTGGTACGAAAATCAGATAGACACTGAATACTGTCTGAAAGCAGAACTTTTAGCTTATACGAAAGATGATGTGCATGTTTTTTGCATGACAGTTGCAACACTTTTTGCACTCTCTTCATACAGCTCACCCAGATTAATTCCTTTCTCCATGACATTAGAATTGCAGGAGTATGTTTGAGAGTATTTCTCCAAAACTTTTTGAAACCTAACATATTGGCCATACTTCCTGCTCGGGGTTACATAAGGGCAAACATGCAAAGTCGAAAGGCTTTGGCTTGGCTCAAATGGCAAGAACAACAGAACAACATAACCATACAACATGCACGTTCTGTTGGGGGAGGTCCGCATCGGACCTTATTTTGTCGATGGGAAATGTGGAAGCTTAATTTTTGAATATTACAGTTGCTTCTTCCATGTTTGTCAAAAGTGCTACAGACCAAGTACATTCCAACCATACAGAAACACAGACACGATTTCCCTTTTTGAGCAAATGAAGGATTGCGAAAACTATTTTTGTAGCAAAGGATTCAACGTTATCTCAATTTTGGAATGCCAATTTAATTTTCTGAAAAGAAATTCTGTGTTTTCAGAAATTTCTTCAGAAATTTCTGAAAACACAGCCTTGAAAAACTTTATTGCTGCTCTTAATATTCCAGATCCCATTTTACCTTGTAGTGCTCTTCACTACGAGGTAAAACCCTGGTAAAAAACCTGGCAGAACTGACTGCTACAAAATGTATCACAAAATACAGTCAGAAGGGGAAGTTATTCACTATTTGGACTTCAATAGCCTTTATCCATGGGTAATGAAATACCCGCTAGGGCCTTTGGTGCCCACATGCAATTTCTATCTAAGTGCCCCTGTAACAATCTAGGAGTGTGCGGTTCTTTTACGATAATAAAAATTTTAATTGTTTGAAATTTCTTAAATAAATTTTGACAGAACAGCCACACATTGGTTCGCTAAATGTAATGAACCGGGGATGTTGGCTAGGCAGGATAATCGTTAAAAACCAGAATATTCAAAAAATTTTCAAAAGTTAAAGCAAATTTTGATAAAGCAACTTCACTTTAATCGTTGAATATAATGATACAGGGATTATAGCCTTCTCACCGACCCAAATCGCTAACAAAATTAAAATGAATTTTAATTAAAGTTAAGATTTATTTGAACTAAAGTTTAAAAAATTCTTGCATTTTACAAGTTACTAAATTCTTAGTAACTTGTAAAAATTTTTTAATAATTTTTATAAGTGGAATTATCTTTTAGAAAAATAAAAGAAACTCAAGATAGATGAGAAAATAAGAAAAGAATTAGAACATTTAATATAAGTATTCAAAAAATGACATCTTTACAGAATAACAGAAAATAAATTAAATTACATAAATATACTTGATATTTTTTTTATTAAAATTTCAAGGATTTTGATTTCATATTCACAAAATTAGAAATAATGGTCTTAACGTTTAATTCCGCACATATATCATTTTCAACAGCTATTAACGCCAAACTAACAAGCCTTTTTTGTGACATACTTGCTCTTAAGTAGGTTTTAATCAATTTCAACTTGGAAAAGGAACGTTCACCGCTCGCTACACTAACAGGTAAGGTTAATAGTATTCTTAAAGCAATTGAAATGTTAGGGAAAGATAAATTATTGGACACAATAAAATTAAGAATATCGAAAGGGCTTTTGAATATTTAAATTATCCTTCCGAAAAATATCCCGGAAAGCACATAACTCGTCACATAGTTCTATTGCATTTACGTCTTTATTATCGCAGTCCTTCAAGAGAATCTCTAAATCATCACAATTTTTTTGTAAATCTTTGTTATTAATTTGTAGTAATCTATACAAGAAATTGAAATTATCATAATATATTTTTAGTTGTTCAAAACGTTCTATTAATGAACACATTGCAACGTCTAGAAGTGTATAAAACACATTCACTCTAAATTTATCTTCTGGCGATTGTGGCGTTTCGTCATGATGCTCGTAGTCAAATTGTCGTGTCTTCTTTGGTCGTCGAACTTCTGTAGTTTTAAATTCTTGTTCTCGATCCACCTCTTCACTCAGTTATTTTGCCGTTTTTAGAACTTCTGTGAGTTAAACTATTCTCATGTCTATGTAAAGTTGTACTTACATTTCTCCAATCGTTATAACCTTCTACAAGACTGAGTAGGTGATTCAGTCGATTTAGTAGGTGCAACAAGTTTGCAACAAAAGCAAAAAAAAAAAACAGAATTTAAAGTTTCGGAATAAATCAGCAATGTTCTTGGCACGAGCTCCCATTTTCCATTTTTCAATTATAATACGTGTCGCCAAATTTACGACCATATGTATCTCTGGGATATATTATATTTTTCTTTTGAACAGGCCCCATTTCAATTAAAACAACTTATAATTTTTCATCAATATTTCTCCATTCACCTGGATCTTCTAAATTTAGAGAGACTAACAATGGTTATTAAAGGGATAAAAATCCAATGTTTTTATATAGCCAGTAAGTGAAACTCAAGATCGAGAACTACGATCTATGAGAGTTTCAATGCCGAAAAACTATCGGCGAAAGCAATTCGAAGCAAAGGTGGAGCAAGATCCCTCACTATTCTTGATTTTCTCTCATAATGTAAAACACAGCTCCTAGGAGATGTAATACTGTCATTACATTATGAGGAGAGGTCACTACCCAGACCGGTTTCAACCTTTTTTGAGGTCTCATCAGTGAGTAGGTAGACCTGGAAGATATCAAAGCTTAGTTAAAAGAACTTACATACCTTCACTATACGAATGCCATAAAGGTGTGCTTATATTTTGTAATTAAAATGAAAAGTCAAACGGCTAGTTTTCTGGCAAGTTTTGGGTTAGTTTTCTGGGTTAGTTTCGTGGTCAACTACAACTAAATCTTGTTGTAGTTGACTAAATCCTAACTATTTTTCACTTAAATCATGATCAATTATCTTGTTCAATGGTTGCAATAGTACTTTCATGCAAACTGGATGATGTGCATGGTTCTTCAATTCTGATTTCTGATGTATCGAGTTGGTTACAATCTGCATCAGAATATTTTAATATTTTAACAAATTTCTTTCTTAAGAACCCCAGTTTGTTTCTTAATATCTGCTTCTCTCGTAGCATGACGCTTACGATTTTGTGCACCGAATAACTTTTTTTAAATTTTTGATTACATTTCTATTTTATATCCACAAGAAATTATTACACAACACGACACAGAGACGAAATAATAGTCGGCACTGCACTATTGTCAGTAGTCTACTGAGATGCGTACCATATGACTGGTTTACTAGCAACAAATATTTTGTAGGAAAATTTGTTTCTGCGCATAAAAACCGTTCATCGTTTCACTTTAGATAGATTGCAGTAGACACAACATTCTGCAGGCAAGCATTTAACCTGCTCTAGTTGCAAATTTTAAACAGCCGGCTGATCAAAGAGGCGGCAATATATATATATATTTAAATTTTTATTCGGTGTATCCGGCCTTATTTATTTTAATATTGATCATTCTAAGAATATTTTGTTTTTATGATAAAAATTTTGTTTCTTAAAAATTAACTTATGAACCGCTCTCTGGTGGCGGCACCAGCATGCCCGCTTCCGCCGGCCCTGGAAATACCAGGTATTTCCTATGGGGCATCCCGAAGTTATTATCGATAATTTCGACTATTCTCCTGGGGTATACTTTGGTATTTGCTATGCAAAAGTGGAAGCACCTACCGATCACTTTTTACCGGTTTTGCCCATCACAGTTAACGAAAAATTAATCTTCCCCGAGTGTGGAAAGTGTGCTTCCGAAATGGCCCCATTATGCTCTCATACGGACCGATCATTTACAGGTTATTGGTGCACTCCAGAATTAGATTTAGCACGTGCTCGCGGTTATAAAGTTATAGAATTTTACGAGGTGTGGCATTTTTCTCAAAAATTTGAAGGGGAAGAAAACTTCTTTGCTCACTACAGTGATACCTTTCTGAAGCTGAAACAGGAAGAATCTGGATGGCCTGAAGGTCAAAACCGATAGTCTTATCTGGATGAGTTTTTGCTAAGGGAAGGTGTTATGTTAAATAGTGAACACATTAGTAAAAACCCTGGTAAACGTTCAATCTGCACTTTAGCCTTAGAATCAGCATTTGCAGTCAGTAAACAAAATTCGGGAGAACTGCGAACCATACGAACACGAACAGTAACGTTGTTGATCAAGTACCGGTCTTGATGCATGATGTCAGCGTGTATTCGCACAAGCATCTCGACACTTTTCGATTGCTTAATTCGAGCTTGTCGTCTACGCATCCCACATTCACTTTTGGTAAACATATCACTAACATTAATCACATCATCTTTAAGAAATAGTTCATTTGTCAGTTGACTGTTTTTAGCATCTCTGTCATAATTTAGTAAGTTTTCAATATAAGCCCTGTAAGGATACGTGTCTGATGCCACATTCACTAGTTTATCTTGGAGAAAAAAGTCAATTTGACTGAACAGGGAAGAAAAAATTATTCACAACACCAACAGAAGAATCTTCGATAGGTTTATTATCATTGTCAGTGATGCACACACGAACGCGTAGGTATGATTTCCCCAAATCCAAGTATTCTTCAGATGTACCTGGTATGCAAAACTCCACAGGACCTCCACTGTCAGTACTGGATATTGGTTGGTAGGTGACATAAGAACTTCTTTCCACACACATGTTGACACGAGGGTGGGAAAAAAGATCTAACTCTGACATCATATCCTCAGCAAACGATGTCATCTCGCTTGCGCTTTTTAGTATTCGTTTTTTTTCTTCTTGCTTCCTTGACCTCTCTGAAGTAATCGACTCTGAGCCTTTTCAGCAATGGTTTTCCCAGCTTCTGATGCTCTGTTTATAAAGGCTCGACGTACAGGTACCCCTTCCAATACATCTCCTATCATATGCTGACCGCTTTTAAGGCATGACGACCGACAAATTGAGCTGCAGGTTTTAAAAGTGGACTTAGAAAGGAGAAGGCACCTCAGAAAATGCTACCTAATCCGTACCCACGCTGTATTGGGGGGGGGGCGTAAACATTTGAGCCCCACCTGCCTGCAATGTGTAATATCTGAGATAATCAGTCATCCTTCACTTGTCGGAACTGTAATTTAACTATTGTCTTGCCGCCACGAAAGTGGAACAACTCGCCGCTGTCAGAACGAATTTCAATGCTAATTGACTGAAATGTTTGTTTTCGTAACGGATAATAATCAGGTTGAGCAAAAACGAAGGAACACTTGGTGCTGCACTGACCAAATCGTAACAATGGTGCACATGTATCACCAACTATCTGTTCTTGGATTAAATCAGAATAAACAAAATATGCGGCTACATCTCTCTTTATATCAATTGGATATTTCCCTGTGATTGTACCTTTCAGTTTAACACCAGTAGAAGCCCCAAACCCGAGGCCTCCTTGGGAAACAACAGGTTGAAATTTTTTGGGACTGTCAGAGAAATGGTGTTGTTTGGGTTCTTTTTTCCAGTAATCACAGAACTCACATCAAACACTGCTTGAAGAAGTTCAGAGGGTGAATTATAACTGCCATGGGGAATCTTGTACACTTTGTCAAATCCTTCTTTAGACTTTTCGAAAACTTTATTTCCTCTGATGTCGTTGTTGTCGATATTGTTGACTCCTCCTCCAACTGCACGTATCATATGAAACTCATCGTAACCGGAATCGATATTATTAAATTCTCCCGGAAGATGAATTTCGGCAAGAGCAACTTCCCATTTACCTTTAAGTCTGATCTCGTGTGGTAATTCCACTTGAAATTTCGTTTGCATGTTTGCAGGAAACATTTTCATATTGGCGTTACTGGGAAGGGTTAAGTAAAACATCTTTGCTACGAACCCAAGAATTATACGATGAGGGATAACCGAGCCACTTAACAAAATACTGAAGCTTTCCTTTCTGTTTGCGGTGTTTAAGTACTTGTTCGATTAGATACACGTCTTCCGGAAGTTCATTGGGTATATTAGCCTATTGCAGCTGAGGTTCATAGAAAGTTCCCTCCACTATCTCTCCGTCTCGACTGCGAACTCTATATACTACAGGGATTCTATTAATAACCTGAACAATAGTGAACAATTCTCGTGTCTAGTTACCCCAATACCCTTTTCTAAATTTGTGGGTATCATCACTTAAAACCACACTATCATCTACTTGAAATTTTGGTTTGGTAGTCTCCTCTTGGGTTCCGCACAAATATTTCCAAACACGATCCTTTGTGAAGGTTAACTTGCGAAGGAGCCATACCGATAGTGTGGTGTGAGGTTATAAGTATGTACAAGGGTCGGCAAAACATTCGTATAACTTTTACTTTTAATATACGTCATCCATTTGTAGATCTTTGTTTTCAATGTTCTGATAAATCTTTCTGCAATGGGTGCTTTCATTTCGCTCCTGGTCGTATAGAAATGAATATTATGGTTTTTAAACAATTTTAAACAATGCATGAACTTTCTTCTTGCAAAACTCTTTTCCTTGATCAGTGTTTATGTAACATGGCACTTCCTCTTTAAAAATAGACTCGAAAGCATTAACAACAGCGTCTGCTGATTTCTTCTTCAGGGTTCGAACCCACGCAAATCGGGAAAAACAATCAATGCATACAAGACGGAAACACACACCCCATTCTCTTTTGCATGGAATGACATATCTGCCAAATCACATTGAAAAATGTGTAAAAGTGTCGGGACTTTGATTTGCTTGCATTTAAACTTTCTTCTAATGGGTTTATGTCTCACATAAGTAGGTTGCTAACCAACTTTTCACGGTTTCATGTGGCAAATTTGTATGTTTCTGTAAAGCTTTGATACTTCCAAAACTAACTACTGTATTAGGATTATAGTAATCTGCTAACTTTTCCATTACTATCAATGATTTTTTTTTCTTTGCAGGTGAAAATCAAGAACCATCGCAAAAGTGGCAGATATTTGCTTTTATAGCAGTACTGCTAATATTAGTGTTCGCGGAAATTGCCATAATCATTTGGGAAGTAGTATCAAAATCAGGCAATCAAACATGCCTGATCAAAGAAATGTTACGCCAAGAAAAACACCACATACATTGGTGATATATGTAAATTCATATTTCTGCATATTGCATTGTAAATAATATCTGTGAAATAAATATGTAAACTTAAAAGAACAAACAGTGTCTTTGATGTGTTATGTATGTTTAAGTCAGAACACTTTCGAAATCGCCGTGAATTCACACACGATTTGTTTATTTATTTATTAAACTTTAAGATCTTAATTTTAGACAAATCAAAATATTCGAATTAATTATGAATAAAATATGAACTTGAATTAGAATATGAATATAGAAGAAAATAGAGATGAACTATGGAAAAAAAAGTGTGTGTTTAAGGGACACCAGTATATAATTAAATTATTCAGTAAAGCTCGAAACACACCCGTCACGACATACTCTAAGAATTCCCAACCTTTAACAGGAAAGAAATACCCCATAATGTATTGGAAATTAGGACACCCATCTATAGACAACCAAACAAAACATGACGACAATGACGGATGTGTGTCACCCTGGAAAAATTCCAAGATATCTTATCTCAAAAACATCGCCCACAATTCCATAGCCAAACCAAAACAACATGTGATATCACAGAGAGACATATGTTCCCCAGAAATTTCCAAACACATAACGTCACGATTCTTATCTCTAAATATCACCCACAATGCATTAAGCGAACCAAAAATACCACGTGATGTCCCTGACAGACGAGGGCTCCAGCGAAATTTCAAAATCAATAACAACAAACACCCACGTCACGATTCCTTATACACGATTCCTAATATATCTCCCTTTCCATTCAAAACAACAACGTCACTTATTTACAACTAACAAATGACGTCACTTATCTTCATCTGATAACAACAAACATTCACGTCACGATTCCTTATCTTATCTTGATCTTGATCTTGTTCAGAGTGGCTACCCTACTACTTATCTCTAAGCTAAATGTGTTCTTTTTTGTGTCTCTTGTGGATGCGAATGCAATCGCGATCTCGAAGATTGTGTCATTATTAAAAACATCGGCACTAGATCTGTAATGATAACGAAAAAGCGATTAAATGTATTCCAAAATTAAGTCTGCACTTTTATTTTTTGCTGGTCAGTTAGACGGTTTTGAAGGAGGAAATCGTTCTCCCCGCTATGGACGGGACTGTCTCAAGTAGACCTAAGAAAACCTTTGCGTCACAAACCTTTGTGTCCTAATGGAATTTGAACTCGAGTCTATCCCAGACTACTAATGCATCCCAAAGCCACCGAGGCGCCTTTTATCAGTACGCTATTCTTAGTTTAATTAAACAATTATTCAGGCCTTTTAGGTCTTAACCAGCCTGACATTAGATAAATAATGATAACAAGGTGTTATCACAATGAAATAGCACTTCAGACCGCAAACTTTCTCCTAAATTTGCATCCTGAAGTGATTCAGTTCGAATGTAGTGCTTGAATCGCATGCCTTGATTTAAAAAGAATGCTCATACTTGTCTACAAAGAAAGGGATAAATATAACAGTAAATTTAAGAGAATAAAATCTGAACAATCATAGGCTTACACTAATTTTTATAACATGTATACCCATGCACGCACGCACGCACGCACGCGCGCGCGCACACACACACACACACACACACACACACACACACACACACACACACACACACACACACACACACACACACACACACACACACACACACACACACACACACACACTTTAGGTAATTTGCATCGTAAAATAGGTTAAAAAAAGATACACTGATTTTGACTTTTCGTCTTCATGATTCGAAAAAATTTGGATGCAGATTTAGATTATTTCAGTTCAACCACACTTTTCTTGTTTGGTAAGTCTCAACTTGAACTACTTTTTCATTATATTCACAACACTTGCAGCCTTAAGCTACATTCACCTGTACCTAAAGAAATGACAAATGTTCTCTCCATTCTTATGTCCCACATTTTGGGAAAAGACCATGATTGGATAGGATATCTGATTGCGTTTAGCATTAAGAACTTTATAGCACAGCTGGAAGAAAGATAGGTATTGTGCACTTCGATTGGAAAAGATCTGAGTTCGATTCTAGGTCGTGAAGAGGAATCATTAAATGGACTTTTTCATTTGAGGATAAGTTAATTAATTGAGGTAGAAGGGTTTTACCAGCCGGAAACTTGTGTTTTTCATTCTAGGTTCAGGTAAATCGGCCAGAGAACACAGAAATTACAGACAAAATTACATTATAACCAGTAGCATTATATCAGTTTCATAAGATGGTGGTATACCTGTCTGTGGGTTCTCACTGCCATCTCGTCATCATAACCTAAATACACACCCTATTATAGTCCATTTTCTGTATTTTGCAAGCAAGTGGGTGCGGATTCTCTGCAGCCGCAAATCGCGGATGATGTTGGACGACTCATTTATTCGTTACTAATCCTGAGGTATAGCAAAGTTCCGTTCTTTCTCTTACTCTCTTCCTTTCTGAATAGCCTTAAATATTGACTGCTAAACCATTTTTCCAGAAAATTTGTTTAGTAAATTATTAGTAAAAATGTTTCTAATAGCTTTTCGTGAAACAATATAGAACTTAGTTTTACAAGCCATCACTGCTAGTAAATCTTAGTCAGCGGTCTGCCATTTCGTAATTTATAAAAAATAAATAAATAAATAAAATAAAATAAAATCTTTCTACCAACACTTAATTTGAATGATAACATATTTCAAGATAAGATGAATTGTCGATAACTCTCCATAGTCTAAAAATCTTTCTACACAAATGAATAAGACTTAGGGTGGCGAACTTTTGTTACCCCCCCCCCCTCGTCGCAGCAGCAAGAATTTTTGTTGGTGCTTCATGAGAATTCATAAAGCCTCTTTCATCATAGTACGATACTAAGAGACTTCTAGAATATTTGCAATTCTTCATTAGGAATCTAGTATTTTATCTTCAATGTTCATAAAACATAATAGTTTTAATTTTGTTGGAAAATAATACATTTCTAAGCGTCAATATTACGCAGATTTCGGAATAATATGGGAGACTTCACTCCTTAGAATTATTTCATTCACTTTATCTTGGGTTATTACTATTAAATTATAGTAGTAACCCAAAAATATTATCAATGACAGTAAAGTAAAATATTATCAATTAATTAGTTGATAAATGGGCCTCAGGCCGTTGTATCGTTATACAACGGCCGTGAGGCCCATAGGGCATGTATGGCACTGACTAACGACCACAGGATCTTAGTGTGGTCGTTAGTCACGACCACACTAAGATCGTGTGGTCGTGACTAACGCGATCGGTTTGTGAAACATTGGAACCCAAATGAATGAATGAGTCAACCGCACTTTCATTCGGACCAGCTGTCCATTGCCGAAGCTTAGCAGCTGAAATCAGGATTGTGACAATGGCTCAAACCAGCAGTTAATATACCTTACTTACGACTTTATTAGAGGTTATTATTTACAAAATTCATTTTACTTAATTTCTCTCTCTCTCTCTCTCTCTCTCTCTCTCTCTCTCTCTTTAAATTGTAATGTCTTGTTCACGAAATCCGGGAATTTCATACATAGCGTGGTTCAATTTCTGCACGTTAATGACAGGGTGCTAGCAAAAATTCATTGTAAGCTGATAGAAGTGCACTTAGCAAACTTCATATAATGGAAATAGATTTGGTGTAATGGCTTCACAAATTGCAGAACAGATGTCAAAGGTGAGTATCGACCTGACTACATAAGCACATTCCCCAAGACTATATACTGCTAAACTAAATATATTGATACTTTCTATTCATTGTGTCAAATTCTGTTATTTAAATAGCTCGGCGGATTTTAGTAAAGATGACAAATACGAAATGTCATCCAAAAGCAGTGCATCCACTCATAACGGAATTGTTTATAAGCGTATACTCGTATATGACGAACGCAGACAAAATGAATCTAAAGGGCCATTATACATTGTTACAAAATGCATCGATCATGATATATATAATGGAATATACTGTACATTAATATTATTAGGCATGGGTATGTTCTAAGAACCATACTTTTTTCAAGCGCTTTAACTCAAAATTTGAAAAGAAAAAGAAAAACCTCTGAGGAAGCATAGAATTCTATAGGAAACAAATTCTTCCTATAGCCAACTGCAAGCACACCAAACAATATAATCAGTTTCTAGAAGTCAGTTACTGATAGTACCTAAGATCCCATCATTTTTCCTTCGGGTATTAGGCGCAATGGTCTGTTGCATGAATTAACTTGCCACGTTCTAAACTAATTCATTAGTGTGCTCTTTGTCAATGCGTGTGTTCTCAGGATGATTTTCAAGAGGGAAAAAAAAAAAGGTGCAAAAATAAAAATCTGTCCGCCCGAAACTGGATTAATAAACTACAGTCGAAAAAGGTCTCATGCAGGTTCCGTGTGGCGTGAAGCATATTTGCACGCAGGTCTTGCTACATAAAGGACTTTGTCTCTAGGAGCGGCGCTGTGGATGCACTTTATGGTTAAATACTAAGTAGGATTTTCAAAATAGCCAGCCTGATTGGTTGGCCGAGTGGTTAGTTTCTTCGTCTTCCAACTAACAGGCTGTGGATTCGAATTTGGCTTGCTGAAGGCTTGAAGTGACTAGGAAACTTTCCATGGTTAGTCTTTGCAGCAGAGTTTCCGGATTACATATATGTTAGCCCCATTCACGGTACTATAATGTACAATAGTAAAAAACTTGTTGAATGAGACAGGAAGATGAGAAGAGTCTATTAGGATTCTTCTCATCCGTGTAACAAGGAGTCAGTCCAGGAAGGGTATAATGCGTAAAATCTGGAGTTCTTTTTGAACTTCCAGTATGTGTTTCTTGCTTGTGTGAGCTAAGTGTTAAGCTTGCTCCAAATTCAAGCTCTGTATTTATGACTGTATATTACTGCAGTACGAGGTACATCCAAAGCTTGACGAATTACGGCATTCGACCAGGCCACCTTCATTATCTCTCTGTACAAAATAATGAAACTCCCATTGTCTTTTTTTAGTTAAATGCTTAGGAATGATGCTTTTATCTTCAAGCAAACCCATTCGTAATAGCTTGGCTTAATTCGTAAGCTTGACTAGATTTGCTAAGGTTCGCAATGTTTGGAGAGTGTTGGCCCTTGTTCAGTGGGCACAACATTAAGTCGATTAGTCACTAATTAACCGTAAGCCAGTAATGGCAATAAAAAGCTATTAAATCATTGAGAGTGACAACATTGCTCTGGAGTAAAGAAACACATGATGTAAATGATGCAGTTTCTTCATTCAAGAATTAACGTAAACAAATATCACTATCATTACTAATGGTGATTCCAGTAATGACATGCTACGGGTACGTTATAGTGCAGTCGCTACGTTTGCCATTTAATTGGAAAGACTGGCTTTGAATTGAATCTATTATGCGAAGAATTCTTTACACGGCCTTTTCAAATGAAGGTGAGCTAGACTGTTTCGTGCAGCTAATTACCTGTCTGGTTTGGCAAGTGGACAGCATCACTTCTCCTCAACCAACAAGCCGAGGATTCGAATTCCATTGTTCGCACTGATGTTTGTGAATGCCTTTAGGCGAAGGTATTTGCTGCTCGATGTAAGGCACTACTCTCTTCACGGGGGATCTGAAGTGGCTCGAAAAAAGGACTATGTTTGGTCTCTAGAGTAGGGAAACCCCATGATGCAATCTTGGATATCCCGGAATACTAAAAAATGTGCAATAGGTTTATAATTTTTCGCGGGCGAGATGCACATTAAAAAAATCATGGCATGTATTATGTATGTTAACTACGTGTGTTTCTCTGGCCAGTTGACCTTATTTACAGAATGAGAAACCCTGCTACCTTCACAGAAAATTGAGGGGAAAAGGCTGCAGTCCAGATTTTTCATCCTGCAAAAAGATGGGGAAAAAACGCAATTAACAAATTGAACATGTTTTGGTCATAAAGTATTACAAAATAAAGATTTATTGTTACATAGACCATATATTTACAACGTACTTAAGCTCTTACAAATTGCCTACCGGTTTCGCTAGTAACTGACCAGCTTTCTCAAGGCTTGCATAGTACAAAAAAGAGGTAAATGCAAAAAAGGTTTCAAAATACAAAGAACCGTTAGTACCTGTTAGGTAGCTAGGGTGACCCATTCGCGTGACATAACTACTCAGCATCATGAACACGCGTTACATGCAAACGCGTAATATGATTATTTGCGTACTGTAGCTCTGTTGAACTGAGGGAGTTAATTAGAAATTTGAAGATGATTCACCAGCATTACTCCTAAACCTTCTATATGGTGGAGATATGTGGATGACATCTTCATCATACGGAAAGACAACTTAGAAAGCCTACATATGTTTGTTAACAGAATCAATGCACTCCACAATAAAATAAAATTTACTCTAGAAGTAGAAAATAACGAACAGCTACGCTTCTTGGACGTACTAGTAAAAAGACAAGGAAACAGCATCAAACTGTCGATTTAGAAAAAACCAACGGACACTGGAAGATATCTACATTACTCTTCTAACCATCATAGGTCACAGAAACACAGCATCATCCACATGCTAAGAAATCGAGCTAGAAAATTTATCTCTGACGAGGAAGAAATTCAAACAGAACTGTCTCAAATAGCTACAACTCTATCACAAAATGGTTATCCTAGACACATCATCAACAAATTTCTATACAAAGATAACCAACAAGAAAGAACAGTCGCCCAGCATATCTCAACAGCAGTCATCCCCTTTATAGGTTCAACTTCAACAAAAATTGCAAGATTGTTAAAGACACATAACATCAGGGTTGTATTTAAACCAACAAATAGCATAAGACAGGTCTTAAGATCTCCTAAAGACAGTGTGCCATTTTATAAATATCCAGGTGTGTATAATATTCCATGCACGTGCGGTCTTTCCTACATCGGACAGACTTCGAGAAGCCTGGAAATAAGACAGAAAGAACATATAGGCGATGTTAATCACAACAGAATGATCACCTCAGGATTGGCACATCACTTTTCAACTTCGAACTGCACTATAGACTGGAATAACAGCTCCATGCCCTACGTAGACGAGGATTACAGACATCGAGTATTTAAAGAAGCGGCAGTTGTACTACGTACGGGAAGTAACCTAAACAGAAATCAAGGGGCCATTCTGAATGATACCTGAAAAAATCTAATTAACTCCCTCGGTTCAACAGAGCTACAGTACGCAAATAATCATATTACGCGTTTGCATGTAACGCGTGTTCATGATGCTGAGTAGTTATGTCACGCGAACGGGTCACCCTAGCCTAGTTCTTTGTATTTTGAAAACTAGGTCACCCTAGTTCTTTGTATTTTGAAACCTTTTTTGCATTTACCTCTTTTTTGTACTATGCAAGCCTTGAGAAAGCTGGTCAGTTACTAGCGAAACCGGTAGGCAATTTGTAAGAGCTTAAGTACGTTGTAAATATATGGTCTATGTAACAATAAATCTTTATTTTGCAATTAACAAACTTAACATAAAGAACGTCGAATCACTTTATCTAACCGTTTACCTAAAACCTCAAGCTATTTGAAAATATAGAGAAGCAAAACATCGGTTGGAGACAAGGACGTTTTATCAACAGGAGTACCTAAGTCCATATGGAAATCACATAAGCTTTTTGAAAATTCAGTTTTATATGTACACAGTATATAAAATAAAATAAATTTTTTATCGATTGAAAATTGAGACTTCATATTAAAACCATTCTATTGTGCAATAATATACCATGTAATACGTGTTAATATATATATATATATATATATATATATATATATATATATATATATATATATATATATATATATATTAGCCAATCGCAGAAAGCAATAAAGTCCTTAATGATTTTAACAGATATTTGGAGAGGAGAGTACGGTAGATAACTGTTGTCATCGCATGATCCTTAACACTATATATAGTGTGAATTCTAAGGTCGATTTTCTTGAGTTAGAGGATTAAAAACCAGAGATTAAAAACGCGAGAAAAATCCACTTGACTGTGGAAGAGATCGACTAACTCTTGAATCAGTCGAAGAAAGTCTTAGAAAAGTTCCTCTAGTCGGCAGCTAGAATCGAATTTATAATGGTGTTCTTAATGTGTTGTCGCAGCCAACTAATTTAGCTTATAAAAATGGTTTACTCACTTTCTAGAGGCGGAGAAGAGAGAGAAGAAAGAATCCAAATAGCAAAATACGTGTATGAATGTTGAGCGTTCCAAAGAATAGTCCTTGGTTTAATACACTGTATCCGTAGTTCAACTCTGATAATTTTAGTAGAGATAACCGCTTAATATATGGGGATAACAGCTATCAAGGATATGCACGCATCGCCGAACAACACTAATTTTCCAATTTGAGTGGCTGACACCATTTTGCCATAACATGTTTATCACTAGATGAAAAAAAAAAAAAAAAAAAAAAAAAACCCAGTTTTTATAACTCAAAAATTTTTTTAAAGAAACATACAACTCGAGACTCTATTACTTTAGCTCATTAAAATGGTGTGAGAAAGAGAGCATTATTTACATTGAATACAATTAATGAAAGACCACATATATATTTACCTAGTCTTCAAAAAATGTCATACTCAATTCAAGCGCTGTTTAAAATTGCTATTTCATTGAATTGGCTACAGTGATATCCGAACAGCAATTCATGGACAAGAGCTCCTCGGTTAAATTTTGTTCAACAATAACAGCTAAAAGCAATCTGCTGGAAACTCTATACTTTGTAAATAACATGTCCATCATGAAATCACAATTATAATTCTATGAAACTGTAATTAGTAATACAAATTTAGTAATACTACTGACATCTTAGGATGTTTAACGTCTAATTTCAGATGATGAATGACATCAATCTACACGACTGGTCTCGCTCATCAACCCAGACTAAATGACACGGTCTTTCGTTGCTGTTATTAATCTCTCATACATTGACATTATTAATTGAAAATGATGATTATACATTTTAAATATGTCAGTTGAATTAAATGCGCTGGTATCCAAAAGCTGATGACGAACTACATTTTTACCTGTATATGAAAAAATTTTCATGACTACAGCAAATGTGGACATAAATTTATTGCCAGCAAAATAATAAATTATATTACACAAAAATGTGTAATAAATTTCGTACGTTCTCGGCAAAAATTATAAATTTCTTAAGGACGTAGTTAAGCAATTAATGTACAGTGCATACAGAAAACTCTGCGGAAAGACATTTCAGTATGGAATATGTCCACCCGAACTGCGATTCACCTCTCACAACGTCGTACAATGCTTATCACCAAGTGATTCAGGAGTTCCTGAGGCAAACTGGCCCATTCCTCCTTCAGAGCAAGGATAAAGCCTTGTTTGTTTTCTTGAAGGGAATTTCGAGCAGCAAATGTGTCTCCCTATTGCATCCCAAAAGTGTTATTTGGAGTTGAGATCTGGGAAGCGTGCTGGCCACTCGATTAGATTAATATCCTCGGTCTTAAGAGGTATTTCCACTGCTCGCGTACGATGTGGTGTGGCTGTCATCCATGAAAATGAATTCTTCACCTACAGCAGCACGGAACAATCGAACATGACGTTGAAGAATTTCGCTGCAATATCGTTCACCAGTCATAGTCCCTTTTTCCAGCACGTTTAGCTCGGTGCGTCCATTAAGAATAATGCGTCCCCGCAGTATGACCCCAGCATCGCCGTATCTATCCCTTTGAAGAACATTCTCTCGATGGTAAGCAGTAACACTTTCACGCTAGATCAAGTGTCGTCTAGAATCGGACGACACTTGATCTAACGCCTCTCATCTGTAAAGAGTACATTAGACTATTGGTGTCTTGGCCAATTTTTATGGATACAACACTACTGAAAACGTGCTCTAAGATGAGTTGTGGATAAAGTGAACACAGACTACAGGCCTTCGGACGTATAGGCCTACTTGTCGCAGATGTCTTGCCACCGTTTGTCGAGATATCCGCGTATTGTGCTTGAATGCAGCCCACTTGCAAGCTGACTGCCATGGTGCATTCATTAAGTTTTATTGTTATAACCAAAACTCTGTCTTCATGCTCCGTGGCAATGTGAGGGCGACCTCTTAGCAAAGGTCTGGAACACATTCCATTGGTTTGAAACGCTGCCCAGAGCGTCGATACATGAGATTTCAAACTCTATGGCAATATCAGTAATTCTGCGGCCTTTTTCAAGCTTTCCAACAATTCTTTCCAGCGTGAAACTACATCACGTAGTTGATGTCTTCGAGACATTACAAAACTTCCAAGTTTACAACTTTATTTCACGAAAAGAGCTTCCCTCAAACACAGTTTGCTTAGCGCAGTGTTTTTTTGCCTTTTATCCTGTTGAGTGTTACCACGTAACCCCTTTGCGTGCGATTCGAAAATTTGAATGTGTACCCGTTTTCTACTCGAAATCGACAGTTATACAAATTGCCGCAAGCTGATTCGTCTGATTTGTGGTTGTAATCTTCAGAAATAGTGTTCGTCCTTAGGTTTTGGCCACCAGTGTATTATGAAACGCAATCTGTCATAAAACATGAGTTTCACAATACACTTCGTTTACATATTTGCTTGTCGTTTTCATTATTTATTGGGATTATGGAACGTGGACCATGAGGACAGATTGAGAGTATGTAGGCTGCAGATACATTTAACAAGAGGAAGAGCAGTGATACGATGAAGGTGTATAAACTTTTGAAAAGGTGTTACAAGTTATCGATTGATGAAAATTTTCGTCGTATGATGGTGAGGAGGGGACATGGAGGCATCCGTAAGTTCGGTTTGTGTGCAGTTACGAAAGGGGTGAAAGCTAAAGTTTTCTCTCAAAGAACTGTAAGTGAGATAATAAAATATTATGAAAACAACTTAATAAGAGCAAATAAATCATGAAAGGTCTGAAGTTTTCTGGAGACATATCACCAATATTATCAGAATTCTAAATTGTAGTTGAAATGTCACTTGGTCCTGTTATGAAAGAGCTGCATTTACTAAATTATTAGTAGTAACTCTATTTAGTAAAACTGTTATTTGTAAATTTTTAAATAAATTATTATTAGTAGTAAATTTAATTATTACCAAATTATTTATTTAATTAAAATGAAATATTTAATTACAGCAATGCAATACGTTAAAATAAATCTATATTTATTCAACAGTGGCAAGCTGTTGACATTAGCAAAAACATTTTGCATACGAACTGTTGAAATAAAACTAATAACAATCTAATGCTAACAAATGGCGTAGCGGTATTAGAGCATGTACGCACTCGTACATACTCGTATATCATTCGTATAAACTCCTATAAACAGCCTCCTGCAACATGTGAAAACTTTGCCGTGCTTCTTTAATTAGACTACAACGTAATACGTATGAATACATTATTTGTTCTCAAACTGCAGCAAGAGTAATGCAGTTTTCTTTCACCCTTTTCCATAAGGATCGTTTTCTAAATGGTTTGGCAGGCGGCCACGGCTCTCGCACACAGCCAACTCAATATACGCGCCGAAATGAATGGCGGTGAATATTACACTTGAAAATGGATCATGGAGATACCCCATTTAGAGTAAAGGAAAAGTTCCAGGAAAACGGTACGCTATACAAATCGCTACCTAAATGCGATCATATACAGTAATTATCAATAAACTTCAAATAAATATTAACTGCTAATAATCATTATTACAAATACTGAAAAAAAAAAAAAAAATATATATATATATAGAGAGAGAGAGAGAGAGAGAGAAAGAAAGAATTTACTAACGTAATGGAATGAATAAGACAGAATTATGCTTTAGTAGAGAGTTGAAGTGAAACTATCCTCATTCCACTAGAGAATGGTAAGGAGATCACTGTTTAAGACATTGATTAAGGAAAATCTTGAATCCTTTGGGTATTGCATGATTTTGTCGAATGAATGCAATGTCTTATTGCTAACAAAATTATCAATAAGATTTGTAGTTAGTAAGTGAAGGCACTTAAACTACTGAAGGAAGAGTACAGAGCCATAGTAGGATACACCAGCAGTGTTAAAGGAATCCGAAGAAAGGAAACCATCTAGCATGACATCCAGTAAATCACCAAAAAAAAAAAAAAAAACAATTGGAGACCCAACTGTAAAAGACTGAAGGTAAACCATAAGTGATCGCTTGTTAAGAAAATCTCTAAGAATATCAAACTCGATTGAGTGTCCTGAAAATATCGACAGATCTCACTTAAGTTCCTCAAAATTGTTCATGTTTAATGTCGCAGGAGAGAATGGAACGGTTGCTTGAATAAGCTGCCATTCTCGCCTGGTATTTGATATAAGGATGGGCGTTAGCTGAATGCAATTGGGAGGATAATCAGGCAAAGCAATCTTATTATACAGACTAATTGGGATATTTGTAATGTCTTTCTGGCGAACAATCAAAGGAGCTAAATAATGGGATATTCTTGGTACGTGGGAGTCAATTTTCCTGTTTTGAATATGAGTTTGAGGAAAATATCAATACCAAAGGGTCAGCTTTATCTTTTGGTGGCGATACTATGGCCCCATCTGGGCGTGTGCGTGTGTGAATGCGAGAGAGAGAAAGAGAGACGGAACGTATTAAGGCAGAAATTACGTCCAATAACCTTAACAAGAAAACAGAGTCAAATTTTCGTCATTTAGTTTTTTTAGAGTGTGATATTTTCTTTGTTTCTTTCTTTCTCTCCCTCCTTCTCTCTCTCTCTCTCTCTCTCTCTCTCTCTTTTTTTTTACAAATGTTGAGGTTTCTATCGTTGGGTGAGTGCGAAGATGGGGTCTTTTGGTTCAAACTATTTCAGATATATTGAATTAATAATAATTCACGATAATTCATGATAACATGGATAGTGTTTTGGCACACCACACTTGCTGGAGTACCTGGGCTTGAACAGTGGTCTTTGACAGTGGTATCGTGAATTAATAATAATTCACGATAATTCATGATAACATGGATAGTGTTTTGACACACCACACTTGCTGGAGTACCTGGGCTTGAACAGTGGTCTGTTCAAGCCCAGGTACTCCAGCAAGTGTGGTGTGTCAAAACAGATTTTGTGTGGAGTGGAGATGAAGGCCCACATTCCGGAAAAGGTCATATGAACTATTCCCAAAAATGTTAGAGCAGACGTTTGGATCAGGAGAGCGGAAAAAGTAATGAGACTATTGCAAAGAGACGTAGAAATCACGGAGGGCATTCCATTTGGTACCAGTGAAGCGCCGTGGGAGATATGGAGCCGAAATTGGTTGGATGAAGGTCGATCCGTAGAAAAAGAAAACGTGGTCAAGATTATAGTAGACGTTATCAATAGAAGACCTGATATCTGCAGTGTACTTGAAGGAAGTAAATGGGATGATGGACGAAGCAATTAAAGCTAAGGCCCTCGTATTATGTTTGTTAATTGCGTGTGTAATTGTAACCAGTTTGTTTTGCAGGATGCAAAATTCTTCCACCTCCGTATGATGGTTATTCACTTTTAGATGAAAAAAAAATTTTATAAAGCTTCTTCGCGCTCTAGATGAATTCATATTTAGGTCTTTCCAACCAAAGCTAAAGAACATTTTTTTAGCTAGCATTCAGCACTGGTAGCTCAGTCGATATCGACTGAGCTTGAAAACTGAGTACTGGTAAATCAAATGTCCAGGTGTTGGGCGAATGTTAAGGATTATTTAGTAGGATTATAAAGGAACAATGTGTGTTAGATCATCACTAATACTAAGACAGTGTCTTGCGGCCTAATTTGTGAAGTTAGAGAATGGAAGCCACTTTGAATTATGAACATTGAAATTTTATTTCAAATATTTTCTTATTATTTATTAATACAACTATTGGAAAGTGCTAACTAATAAAGGGACAGTTCCGGAACGATGTAGTAGTAGTTCGAGTTAACTTTAACTGTCAATTAATAAACCCCCTTGTAATCAATCGGTAGATTGATTACAAGGGGGTTTATTAATTGTTATACATTTTAAGTATCCTTAAAACAACAAAATCGGTAGATAGACTGCTGAATTAAGTCACCAATACTGATCTTCTGATAACTACAAAAGTGTATATACAAATTCTGATTTCCTGTATAGAAATGGCCAATTTGTTACAACTTTTTTTGCTTGACTGGCGTTTTGGATTCCTTTCCTTTGTATTTCTTCACATCGGAAACCGAGAGAAACAAAGGTGGGAGGGGGAGGGATACTGTGTTGCCAACGCGGAGCATGATCGATTCAGAAGAGAGTAATTTGAATTTTAATTATTCGAAAGTAAGAAACTAGCACTCCGTTACAGCTGAAAAGCATATCCATGTTTAATATTATTACATTCACCACGTTAAAATAAAATAAAATAATTTCGCTTTTAAGAGTTTATCATTATAGGTGATACTTATTACGTCGAAGTTTGTGAACCTTAAGGGATCACCATCTCGAAATAATGATACTGTTATTTTAATTTAAGCTTCTTTTACGGAAAAAAATGAGATTGTTAGAAAAAGTTATACATAATATCTTTTGTACATGAAAAAATATACTCATAATTTCATAACACAATTCTTCATTTCACAGACTTGTTTACACATTAAAGCACACACCATTAAAACGGACAATTTTCTGAGGCTGACGAAAGATGCTAAATCAGTCAACGCATTTTTTTTCTTTTTCTTTTTTCCAGCATCCCTGGGCGTGTAAGAGAGAAGGCGTTAGCACGGAATTCTAGAAATATGCTGAGACAGCTGCTCCAGAGAAAGTATCGCAAGAAAGTCATTGCCATGCACAGAGAAAGAGAGAGAACAAAAAGAATTGTTTATTTTTCAACTAGGTGTATCTTTGCATGAGTCAAAATGAAACATTAGCTTCCTGCTTACTGGTTTGGTAAAGGAGAACTGCTCTTAAAATTATGAGACGTTGTTATACGATAACAAAGTAATATGGAAAGCAGAGACGATGTAGATATGCACTTACTGCCACTCTCTATGCCATTTTCCCAAACTTTACATAGCTAGGGATCGTTTTTTTTTTTCTTTTCCCAATACAATTGTGTCTCGCCCAGTACGTATACATAAATATATGTATATGAGATTTATATTTCGTATTTTTACTGATATCAGTTTAGGTAATGGACCCGGATTAAGTTTGTGTATGTAAGTATGCCCTGATTGTAAGCTTGAACAAGCAACAGCTACACATTTCTGTTGTTAAATTTTAGTATTTTATTTTTTTATCGTTTGTAATTTGATTCTTCTCTATCGCCAGCTAACATGCTTATTTGAATTTTTAATATTTTCTGAGGAATGATATTTTTAAAAGTTTTATTTATTTTATTTATTTATTTACACGGACCGATACAGGTCCGTAGGCCACACTTTGGGAAATTGTAGTCTATATGATTGAATGTTTTACTTTCATAATGATCTATAACTACCAAGAGTGCAGATCGCGTGTTTATACAAAACTTTCAGGTTACACACTATATAAAGATATCTAATTCTTCTCAATCTTACAGAGTTTAATATATAGTTATGAGCAAGATCCAAGCAATCAGGAAAACATTCCTTTAGAATATTTCTCAAACGTAATCTTCCTCCGTAATTTTTAATGAGTTTTTTCCCTCCTGATATTACTTAAGAGCGTAAAACTGCTCTTAAAATTATAATTGTGAGATATAAAGGAAGAAATTTAATTTTTAAATAAAACCTACATTTTTTACTTTACATTATGATTATATTAGCATATGAGATAAACTTCGTATATATTCAAAAGAAAGATCAGTACAAGCTTTAAAAAATCAAAAATAAAAAATAACTAGTAATTTTATACTGTCTGAACAATTTCTTGTTAAAAATGCTAAATTTCAAATAAAAAAAAATCATGTTCATTCTAAGAACAGTGGCTTTTACCGCAATATTGTTATTCAAATGGGAAAAAAAATTCTGCTGAAGTCATAAAGATCATCTATCAGATTTATTTTATGGCATATGTAGATTTTCACATGCTTTAATCATCTCATATTTCATAAGTTGAGTCAGTCCATCTATGGAATTTGATTCATTCATAACAAAAGATGCACTGGTATTCCTCAGTTTACTGTAAGCTAAGGAATACCTGGGTATCTTTTTTTTTAACCAACGCAGCTATTTGAGTAAGCTTTAGGCGCTAAGTTGCGTTGCCAAGAATAGTGCGTATCGCGAATTCTCTCTCTAAAATTAATTTTAAAAAAGTATTCTTGATGTTTTACGAAGTAAAAAAAATTCATTTTTTCATATGTGTCGTACATTTAGCACCGTGGACTAATGGTTAGATAATCTTTCCTTGCTCTAGAAACCAAACATGATACTTTTTTCAAGGTCATCAGGCCTCAGTAATCAGAGAAGTTGTCTCACACACCAAAAGGTGAAGATCATCTACTACCTAAAGACTTCACAAACATTGCCGTAAAGAGAACCGTTCTGTTGGATGTAGAGTGAAGACACTACATCACATGGCAACCAGGTCTGCACCTGGTTGGTGGGGTGGAAACCCAGAAAAGAATGAATTAATCATTATTTATATTCAGTGTTATAAACCATTCTACAATAACAACAGCAAATACTACTACTACTACTACTACTACTACTACTAATAATAATAATAATAAATATTTGCGATACTAAACAAAATTAAAAGAATAAATTTTTTCTCAGCCTCATGGTAATTTTCATGACGCTAGACTAGGTCTTCAGAAGAAAGAAAGAAAGAATAATCGACTATAATAAAAATGATAGTCATGGGCTAGAGGAACTTTTTATGCCATTTCCGGGGTCATTTGATATCTAGCGTAAATAAGTTATTTTTATTATTTACTTATTCATTTATTTGTTTTTCCTAATACAGGCAGAAACAAGAGTTTTTAACTCCGCAACTAAGAAAAATTGACCATAGAAAACACAAGTACATACGAATAAATATTAGTTATGAAACTAATAAATATATTAATTAAACGTTAGCTGATAAATGTGCCAATTAATAAACATTTCATTCAAAGAAAAATATAAAATGTCCCCATTTGATACCAGAGCGGACCAGCCAGTGTACGTATTACGAAAATTATAAAGTTTCGAAAGTTATTTTTTTTATTTTATTCGTATGATAATACAACGGCCGTGAGGCCCCTTTTACGGGGAAGTACGGCACCATCTCAATCCCCCAAATTTTATCCGGGGTTGCGGACCGGCATAACTGACGAATCAGGCCTATGGCTGGGTCTTAAGTATTCCTGACTGTAATCCATGTGTGTTCACGGGACTGGTTTGCCTGCTTGCGGGAGGAAAAACCACACTTAAACTGGAGAGAAAAACCCTGCTGTCCACGCCCAAGGCCGGCTAACTTGGCTATGTCTGAGAAAGATATCCAAGCTCATCACGTCGGCGACGAGAATCGAACCCAGGACACTCCTTTCCCAGGCATATGGTTGCGAAGAGCATAGCCATTTGGCTAACCGCGCGGACAGTTTCGAAAGTGATCCATAGCTTAAGGAACTTTGATGATGATCTTCGACATGAATTGCTTGGAATCGCGCTGCTGAAAAGAATCTCCGAAGAGTCCACATATTCCTCTTTTACTAATGCTGTTGATTAAGATTTTTAATAAGAGTGATGACAGCTGTTTCATTAAAGACAAAGGAAAAACTAAGAATGCCCACATTGTTCATGATTCAACATTATGTAGTTTCTAAGTGAACTATAAGCTGAGAGTCAAAATGGTAATTATTGAAACGAAAAAGTATCCAAATGCTTCATACTGGTACAACATAACTTTCCGCATCCCATGTGGGATATATATATACATACACTTATCAGACCTTGTACAATACCAAGACAATTCAAATAAGCAGTATAAGCTGCAATAATCTGTGAAAAGTTTCATTTCAGAGCGAAAGCAGTTTGCCTACCTTTGGTATACACTATAATATTTTTATCCTTTTTTTTTTTTGGACGAGTTTTAATGAAAAAAATTAAGGATGTCTTTTCAATAATTATTATTTCAAAATGAATGGAACATGTTCAAAGAATGAAAACAGAAAAATAACCAAAACAAGCCATTAGGGAAAAGAAAACCAGGACGTCTTCTTAAACGATTCAACGATGACTTCTAAGGCCGGAACAGGCCTTTCTAGGTCTAAATCCTTGATATGCATGATGATGATGATGACTTTTTTTTTATTTCAGAGCATGAGAAATTTCAGGATAATTTATTTGGTCCCATTTTTTAGAAGGGAAACTAAATCAGTCATCATGAAGTTCGTCAGATTAGTTGGTCGTGCCTTCATCAAAATAAGTCGTTTTAATTCATGCTTGATAACAACAACAACAAAGGCAGATTAGGCAATCAAAAAGATGGGGAAAATCGTTTAGGCATCATTCCTTAAGTGACACTGTCTTGACTCTTATATAGTGGAAGAGATTTCCGGTTTTCTTTTATGAATTAACTATTGACTATATTATTAACTATTGTGAATACCAGTGCAATATTGATGCAACAATCTGATATAAATAAGATTTTTATTATCATTTCACAAAACGCACCGTGTTCAGAAATGTTTATGTAAGAAGCAATTAGTATGGATCTATTCATTTGTCAACAACAGACAATTGTTCCAATCGGTGACAATTTTCAGACAAATGACAAATGAAATGTTTTAGCTCTCTCGTATTTCGCACTCTATTTCTAATTCTATTAGATCCTTGTGGAGAAGAGAGTGGCACTTCAGCCTTTATTATGAGTTTTGGAACTGCTCTGTACAGGAGAATGGCCTTGACTCAAGAGCCCAAAACTGTATTTCATGAATAATGAATGCTGAATGTGCACAGTTGTATGGCATTTACTTCATATTAGATGAGACACAAGCAATGCAAATGAATGCGTTACTAGAATGAATAGTAAACACTAAATGAACTTTTAGATTTAATATGTAATTTCACTTCGAATCAATTTTATGACCTCTTGTATATGAAGAAATAATTATAAATACCCAATGGTTTGATAAAAATCCTTACTTTTCTTATTGCTGCTATGAATAATTGTCAGCGTATGTAATAAGAATATGTAAATCTGAATATTAGTAAAAGAAAGTGCAGAAAGACTGACTGGGGAAAACAAGTTTTTCAGTCGCCTTAAATGCTAACAACTCAGCTGCGTTTAAGGATGTGTTCAATATAAATAATTAGCTAAAATAATAATGCATATTTGAATCATGTGCATTCTTGACCCTATTTTTTATGCGCTTTGTAACTTGTGATAAGTAATGAAGTAAAAAATATGTCGAAGTAAAAAAAGTATGCTCTGTATTTTTGCATTTAATAGGAAAGAAATTATTATTATTATTATTATTATTATTACTATTATTAACCATCGTTTCAAATGCACATACTCGTTAGTCTAATTTTAATAGCGAATTCTGAAAATCATGATACATCGATCAGAAAACAGTTGCAAATACTATGGATAAATGCTCTCTCTCTCTCTCTCTCTCTCTCTCTCTCTCTCTCTCTCTCTCTCTCTCTCTCTCTCTCTCTCTCTCTCTCTCTCTCTCTCTCTTTCTCTCATAATACAATGCTTTTTAATCATTGTATTGCATATGGTATTATGATTTTATATATTCATATTTCAGCAAAAAGTGAGATTCATTTGAAGAATTTCATACTGGCATTCGTTCATGTGAATCTGAGTAAAATTATTCAAGAAACAATAAGCAAAGTACGTATAAAGACAAGTAAAAAAAATCTCATTGTACAAGAAAGAACAAGTTACATTCACAAGGGCATATACGTTTGTTTTTTGTCACACTACCGTTTATTTGGAGGCCGTATGGTCAGTCCCGTACCTCATAGGGTTTTGGGAGTGAAGTCTCTACTGGAAGAAGACGCGATAAGGTCGCTGCTCCCTTTCCACAGAGAATCAGTGAAAAGTTACAAACATTCATTCCCATGGCTGATTCGGATCGCAGCCTATTGGTTGGGGAGCGCATACGTTTAACACCAAGCCAACTAGGCGGCGTTATGTTCTTTATTGAGTGAGTTATTAATAATTTATAATGAATGAAAAATGTTATGGAAATTTCGCATTAAACGTCATCCATAAATGATGTTATGTTTCGGAAACTGTTGGAATTCTTTCCTCTCCACCATGCACATCGCAGCTAATAAAACGGAAACTTTTTCCTTACAATATTAGAAACTATATTAAAAATTCGACAGTTTTTTTTAATAGTCTTTCAGATATTTAAACTATGTTAAGTAATGGTTTCTAATTTGAAGATTTACACACACACACACACACACACACACACACACACACACACACACACACACACACACACACACACACACACACACACACACACACACACACACACACACACACACACTTGCAAATAAATACTTCGAAAGATTATCGACTTCACTGCAAAAATACACTCACAGCATCGATGATAAAAGACAGAGTCAGGCTGCGTACAAAGTTCAAATTAAAAAAAAAAGAAAAAAAAAAGGCAGACTAAAGAAAGAATGCCTAGAACTTCCTTCTAGAAATTAAAATGTGTCGGATGATTTATTATTTTTTTTTCTAACAACTTTGTAGGCAAGATATATTTTTTTAAATAGTTTCTTCTTAACTGCATCTCCTAACCCTAAGATCTTCCTGAATAACAAATTTTGATCACCACGGCGAAATGTTAATTTTTAATTTCTTATTTATTTTTTGTGAGATATCTGAATGCCACTGTCGGCTAGATCCAACCCGAGCACATTCGTCCTTCTAATCCAACTCTAATTTTATCACGTCCGATTAACGTAGTGACAGATTAATTAAGGGGTAAGGGAAGCTATTAACAGTGAGGATTTATACTTTGGGGAGAAACTAAGAAATACTAATTCATTTTTTTCCCCTTTTCAACATTTCTGTTAGGGAGATATTTTCTCCTATCTTCTGGAACCGCACTGAACAGAAGATGATACCTGCCATCAGTCACTGAACTTTGCTAAACTGAATTAACTTTTTCAGATAGTTGGAGTTGTTCACTACGTAATGACACGCGGCCACAATTGCTTGAATTAAGTCAACCTCGTATGATAGAAAGCCTCCACATATTGTGTTACAGGTGTTGCAGCCTCTTGGGTGTGGGGATTTGATATTAAAAAAAAAAAAAACAGATGAGTGGAACATTCAGAAGGACAATCTAAGGTGAATTAACCGGTGTTCGAGGCAGCAGGGTTGTTCCTCCAACACCCCAGATTTTCATCCCACATAACATATGTGGGATGAAACATAACATATTTCAGATGTGTCTCGTTTTCGAGAAACTTTTCAATGTGCAAATAATTTGAAGAAATCTATTTACAGCCAATGTTGATCTCTCTATATCCGACAACGGGAGAAAGCAGATTTGCTTGACTTTAATTCCTCCAAAACTTAATATTATTTTTATATGCATAAAAAATTCATTTCCACCGACTTTATTGTTGATATCTAAGATCTATCAACAGTAGTTTTTCCTTACTGAAATGGTTTAGAATTCTACAGACATAAACAATACTGATCACCAAGAATTTTGTAACGAGGATCAAGATAGGTGATCTCTGTGCATTTGAAGCATACAATTTTAAAATGTAACTTCGTATTACTTTCTTTACCCCACCCTCCCCTTTCCGGGAGGTTGGAATTCTTTGTAACAAGTATGCCAAAAGATAAGATCGGCTTAGTGTTGTTCAATGATAAAAATTAAACAAAAATGTGTCAACTTTAAAATGGATTTGGTAAAATTAATTTAAATAGCTAAAATTCAAGTACTTTCATATATTGCTATATTCACGACGAGTACTTCAATTTTAAAACAATTAAAAAATACATACAAATTTAAAAGTTCTCATAAGCACTTCGTCTCTTGTAAACACCTTCGCATGTCTTTTTTGAAGAAACCTCGAGTAAATTTTCTTTGGTATCGTTGCTCAATTGGAATAATGTGTATGTGGAACCGTTTATCTGGCTTGTCACTCACTGCTTCGTGGTTTTCAGAAAAGAAGTCCAGAGAGTGAAAGAAGAGAATCTACTGTGAAAAGTTGTCCACTTTTGTTGTCAGTTGTTATAACACAGATTGGTGCCAGGATGCTAATTTGTTATAAGTTGATCAAATACGTAATTTTTACTTTTAGTGTTCTTTAAACCTTTCAATAATATATCTGAACGAATCTTCAGGAATGTTTTATAATTCCATTTATATTTAAGTGAGACTTTTATCAAATTCTTTATCTTTTAATACTTCTTTGAGTCTTACAAAATTAATATTAGTTTGTTTTCTGAAGTTTCTGGAAATGTTGCAGTTAGGAAATGCAAGTCCAGTTATATTCAATGCTTTAACAACGTTTATCACGCGATCCAGTTTAATATGTACTAGTGGTAGAAATATTTTCTTAGGTCAAGGAGAGGCTATAAAAAGACAACAAGGAACAATAATTTCAAATTTCAGTATTATTACTGACTAATTCATGACAAAATATTTCATTAATATGCTTTTGAAAAGCATACATATCTGAAAAAACAATCCTTATGGAAAAAATTTTCAAATCCTCAAAATACATTGGAATCGCTTAATTAATTTCGGTTACAAAAGAAAAAAGTTTTAGTTTGTTGACTAGAATACTCGCATTTACAGCTATGTTAAGCAGCATTCAAAAAATTGGGAAGCTACAGATGTGTTATCTTTATCACGTTTGATGGAAATGGCTCAAGACAAGTCATAAAAAGATGCGTTTCATAACTACATTCTTCTATAGTGACATCATTCATTATCACAGCAGTTTAGCACGTTAAGAACCTTTATAAAAGATTTGCAAGTGAAGATGAGGTGACAGGGATTTTTTTCCCAGAAACTTTGATTTTTCATCCTGCAACAGAGGCAAACCCGTCAGAAGAGCAAACTCACTTAATAGATATACACTACCAGCTTGGGACTTTGGCATAATTCAAAACATTCCTCATTTGAACCAGAGGTGTTTTGGACATAAGCACTGTAGATAGAATTTTTGCTTTGCTATTAAAAACAGTCCGACTGAGATGTGTCTACCAATTTGAGTAGAAATCGAAATACCAATTTCATTAAATCTGATGCAGTTAGAGTGATATTACAGCAATCAATTTGAAACATTTTCCTGATAAAAACATTCTGAATGAAACCAAGATTAAGCTCACTAAAATTTTATTAGAGATCCTAAATATTAAGTTTGATGGAAAGGGTCACATTTCAGCCACGACGGAGTTACTATTTGTCGATATATTTATTTTTCTTTTGCTTTCAAATTTCGCCACTAAAAGTAGTCTGAATGAAACTAAAGTTGACATAGTTCGACTATTTTTTTAAAGTAAAATTTGTTGGATCATCTCTCGCTTTCTAGATGGATGTATCAATTTGAAACATTTTCCTGATAAAAACATTCTGAATGAAACCAAGATTAAGCTCACTAAAATTTTATTAGAGATCCTAAATATTAAGTTTGATGGAAAGGGTCACATTTCAGCGGTCCAGCAGAGAGGGAGAGAGAGAGAGAGAGAGAGAGAGAGAGAGAGAGAGAGAGAGAGAGAGAGAGAGAGAGAGAGAGAGAAATAACATCTAACCATGTTTCTCTGTAAGGACGGACAAAACTGGTCAGAAGTAATCTAACGGGTGATCTGTATTTTCCGAATTTTCTATTGTGATAATGCATAGTGGAACTGTATATTATGCATTAACACATGCTACGAGTATATAAGGAGCATTTCGTTAATATATAAACGAAATGCACCTTTTATGTTTGTTTAAAATTATCTCCTTGCTTGCTTATTTCTGCTATGTTTCTCTCATTCACTGATTAAGCTTAAATGGTTCAAAGAAATATCTAAATAACATATTCAACAACAAAAACAAAACAGTTATATTTATTTTCTGAGCAGGTTATTCGTTGCAAGACAGTGTTAAAAAATGTCATGCTTGTACTGCAAGGTTAATAGTGCTTTAATGAAAATGAATGTGTCCTTTCTGGAATGCATACTACATATTCTAAAGGTGTCTTTAGAACGGAACTTTGTGAAAAGAAAGCTAGAAAATCATAGAAGATAAAAGCTCATTACAAGTTGTAAATTCAAGAACGCCACAGACTAATTCAGTACTAAGACCGAGGACGCTTACATCAAGAAATGGGAATAATCTCACTCAAGTCAGCAAGTGCAAGCAAGTGTGGCTTTTGCCAAGACCGACTTGGCACCTTACCAAGTTACTCTTCTGTGGAAGATTAACTTATTGGAAACAACTCGAGTTATCTAATGTGGCAGATAACATCACGAAACCGTGTATTTTTCCTTTATGATATCTCAAATCAGAAACGTATACAAGATAAACGAAGCTCTGAAATATCGCTTATTAATTATTATTACAAGTAAAAATTAACGCAATTTAATCCGTTTCAAAAGATGATCGTTAGTTATTTGATCCAAAGGGTACAATTTTTGGAATCCGTCCAGCTGAAGATCGTGATCTCTAAGCACTTTAATTGAACGGACATAGAAATATGTACCAAATGCGGAAAAGGCTCACTATACAACCCCAATTTTTACTTCAAGAGTTTGAATAAAACTTCCTGCAATACCCAAGCGATGAGGGACTTGAATAAGATGGATAAACGTTTTCAGCTAGGATTTCAACTGTACACACGATGACAGATGAAGAAAGTGTCTGAAGATCGCCAAGACTACAAATTGCTGGAATGATTAATATGCATGTTTTCTATTTTAAGCCTCGGAATAGGACCCTCGATGTTTTTTCAGCAGCACAATCGTCTAAAGGTAACTGAAACTTTGGCACACTTGATAAAAGCATGTGATGATTTTTACGATTCAACTAGTCGCCCCTTTGCAAAATTATGCGAATTAAAAATCAGATTTATATAATTATACCACGACTGAGGTAACGAACACAGGTTCGCTTTTATATTTTCTCTGGCACTTTTAATCTAAAAGGTTAGAACAACTTAATATCCCCATTTCACAATTTAAAATAAGCTACCGTTTATTATTATTATTTATAATTCTCAACTGGATCGAATTTTTAACAATACTGACTGAATGGAGATTTTAAGGACTTATGTCTAGAAGCTGAAGTTTTTCTCCATTTCAATCTTCAAGTGACAACTTATCTGAGCTGCACAGCCAAGATCATATTACATGATCATTGTAGATTTTTAAGCATCGAATGACTTGTTAGGGATGTGCATTTGTGATTATTTTCGATTATTATCTTTAAAAATAACTGAAGCAAAACTTTACAATAATCGTCCATTCAGAATACAGTAATGATGATGCGATACGTCATTTTGCTATATGTATTTGGGAAATAAGATTTCTTAGATAGTTTTCAGTATCTCCATCGGTGTAGATTCCTTAAGAAAGATCGAAACCGATTCAAGATCCCCAGGTATTATATACGTGAGAACGGAAAGTGCTGTGCATGATGGGAAGCAAACAGGAACTGGATACGAAGTCAACCGCTGTCTCTATATGCAACTAGTCTAGTCTCACGACTTTCTAATGATTTTTATTTATTTATTATTATTATTATCATCATTTTTTTTTGTTCATGCGATAAAATATGGATGAAACAAGACTATAAAAAGAAATAGTAACTTTTCGGTAGGGTGCGTCAATAGCAACTATTTATTTATTTATTTATTTTGAAAGAATAAAACAAGTTAATACCAAAATAGGAAGTAGCAGCTATACTAAACTGATTAGTTGAAGACGTCAGCTAATTAGTTCTTATTAGTCTGTTCTGCACTGTTAATTTCCTTTAGCTGTATTGTACTGTGTCCCACCTACTGTACTTTTATTATGTCACCAATCCACACTAAATGCTAAATTTATCATATGTCGCATCTCTCTCACGTTAACGAACTTCTTTGGCTGAAAATAAAGAACTATTCTCCGAGCCACGGGTGTGAGAGAGAGAGAGAGAGAGAGAGAGAGAGAGAGAGAGAGAGAGAGAGAGAAAATACAAACTATAATCATATAAAACGGCACATTTCAGTGGATTTGACATTATGCACTGTACATATAGTTTTATTTCACCTAATTTTTCGATTAAAAATGATCCAGTTATAGAAAAAAAAAATCCGTGAAACGATTTGATTTGCTTCAAATAAATAAATAATAATAATAAAACAGAATTATAACCAAAAAGTAAGAAAAAGTTAAGAGAAAGATGTTGAAAGTTTATTTTTCCTTTCTTACAGTAAACTTTCAACATCTTTCTCTAAATCCAGAGTAATTAAAAAAGGGTGGCACACCATTTGGCAACTCCTATAGGTAGAGATGACCTGCTAATGCTTCTGCCTGGTATCTGCACTTGGGCCTGGCTCCCACTGAAGAGACCTCAATAAAGATCGAAACTAGGCTGAGTAGTGGCCCCTCCCCTTAATGCATAACATTAGACATATCCGCAAGGAGATGTGTTTAGCATTATAGGAGATACTGAGATAGGAGTGTTGGTAGCTTGCTCCACCTTTGCAAGGAGTTGCCTGGTGTTGTACCGCCTTACTTACAGTCCTGAAGATACTTTCAGGTGCAAACTTTGTTTGCTCACACTTGGATAAAGGATTAAACTAAATTTATTATACTCTAACCAAGTGAAAAATAAACTTTCAACGTACTAAGAAAAGGTGAATATTCGTGGGTACAACCAGTTTAGTAATAAATCACAAATGGATATTTTTCATTTCCAACGGAAAGCAAGATTAATTTTATTGACCGTTTACATTTTTATTCCGGTGGGTGGGTGGATAGGGGCTCGGTGCATTGCTTTGTCCAGGGCCGTACAATGCTGTTAAGACGGTACTGTCCGTTATACTCAACATTTCTGCTAAATCTATAATAATACGAACCACAGCTACTAACTTCCTTTTACATTTGAACTGTTGACACACCAAAACTTACTATTTTCAGTCGTATTTCATTTCGTCTACCTCAGTTCTGTGGAACAGCCTTTCCCATGAAATTTTCCGCAAGATCAACCTCCAGCTATTCAAGAGGAATATCAACAAATTACTTTGCTCACAGAATTTATTTGCTAACAAGCCTTGAGGCTTCTCCTGTTTTCGAGTGATATATGTATTGTATAAATGTATTGCGCAAATATTATAATAAAAGGTCTCCAAGATTCTTGCAATAAATTCATTAATAATATTGATAATAATCTACGTGTACAACAAAACAATTTATAAATTAATGAAAAATTTGAATAAACCAGAAAAAGATATAGGCAAAATTACAGGGAAACTCAAAAGGATTGGGGGGGGGTTGCCGTTGTTAGCCTTAATGAGAGAGCCTCGCTTCAGTACGTGAAAACAGGCCAACAGTCATGAAACAGTAGCATATACTTACAAGTTACTGTTAGTTTCTTTTTCTTTCTAAATGTTCTTATCTTCCCAAACGCACTTAAGCATACTTGGCTTTGTCAACAGAAACTACACATGATAAGACTCCTAGGACTTTCCCCAAATACGTGCTTGAGATTTCTTGCTATTCTGAAATTTGTTCTCAGGAAATATTCAAGATAAAGTACTTAACACTCAAGAAATAATATGAGCTATTCTGAAAGATTGAGAAATTCTGTGTTAGCTATTATGTAGACGTTTCTGGCATATTTAGAAAGAAGTAACATAAACGTGCTTATTTAAAACCAGGAAATCAAATATAGGTTCCGAGCTCTTCCTCTTTCTTCTGATTACACGAATACATAAATCCCAGTGTTAATAAATATAAAAATAATTCTGTTAAATCAACTGTTAAAAACATATCTGGAAAAAAGAGAGAGACAGATGTATGTTTTGAACCTCTAACAAGATAATCCGTAAACCTTACCGTCAAACTAAATACGGAACGTTTGGAAGTCACTTCAAGACCCCGTTAAGCAGGGTGGTCTAACACTGGATGACGAAAACAGCCTACCACCTGCAGACATTCATAAATATTTATGCAATACGAGTACAATGGAGGAACAGGTTTGGAGGTTCTGCAAATATATTTAATAAAATTCTAATTTGTCGTTTTTATTTTAATTAACTGTAAATTGATTTTTTTAGAAAAATCAATTTACAGTTAATCATAATATAGTTAATTGGAAAAATAAAATATAATAAAATCCCTTATTAGAAAATAAATGAAATTATTAATTAAAATGTTTAATTAAAAGAGTATTGCGATAAGATTTTTAGATACAATTCTAAAAAAAAAAAATAATTCATTTTTATACCTAAAAATACGCACTAAAATAGGCCGTACTGAATAGGATTCCATAAAATATTTAGGACCAGGGTGACCACATCTAGTACTTTCGTACTAGATCCAGTACGTTTTATAAATTTTTAGTGTTCTAGTACGTTCACCAACAGATCTAGTACTGCTTCCCTTCCAAATAATAACAACAACATGAGAATTAGGCATATGAGTTGAATATTTTTCTCTTCTCCCCATATGTCACATTCAGTAACACAAGAATATGATTTCTCTTTTTTTATTACCCCTCTCACTGTTCGCTAGTCTTCTCCCCCCCCCCCCCCACGATCCCATACTCAGGCAATACGACTGACATTAGCCAATGAAAATATATTCTTCGCCGTTCAAACATTTCTCGCGCGTTATAAGAATCAAAAACTTTTTTAATTCTTCATCGAAAATATTATTATTTAGATTTTACTTTTAAACATGGACAAGTGACAAGAAAAACGTTCTAAATTTAAATTTGATTCTAAATCTCAGGAGAAAATGTGTAGTGCACGAGTCAGTAAAGTATTATACATAAACGAACTATTGAAAGTGAAGATCTCAATGCCAGCCCTTCCCACTAACAAGAAACAACTTATGACATAGATAATTCAGATAAAAGAAAAAATGATGCTAGTTATGATTCAAATTCAGGTTTTCAAGGCTCATTTAAAAAGATGAAAAAATCATATAAGCAAAAATTCAAAAGAAGAATGGTTGGAGAATCCCATTCTTAAATCCTGGATTCATTCAGGTAAAAGTAAAGGACACTGCTTATCGTAAATTTTGTGATATAAGCATTAATGGTAGCAAATGTCTATTGATTCGTTATGCAAACACTCCAAAAAAATTGCAGAATGTAGAATCTAAAAGAAGTTCACCAGGTATAATGTCGTTGTTTAAATCCAGTTCCAAACATCAGTCGGAAAAATAAATTAAAAGGTCCCTTCCGTAAAGGGTGCAATGAACCTGGGCGGCACAATTTAGGGGTGATATAATCGAACACGTTCATAAAAAATAGGGAATAAATAATACACTGAACTGTTTGTGCATATTTGTCACCTTCGAATGTGAGAGATTTCAATGAGGGACTGAGTCGCTGGGTAGTTAAATAAATGGTACGAGCTTCAACACAACTTACTTTAATCACTGCTCTTAGCACAGTGAACAAACATTCTAGGAATTTCTTGAGTTTTCTTCTTGATGGACCTGTGTTTCACTCAGAATTTCTCCATGAGTGCAGGTCATAAAGATGCCTCCAACGATCTCGAGCTCCTTCTCTCTCTTCCATGTTATGCCCATAGATTTCACTAGTGGATCTTCTCATCTTGTAGGTGATCTTCCTGGTTTTCTCTTTATTCTTGTTGCCAGCTGAATATTCTATATGTCCATCTGTTATTCCTGAGTCTGGCGATGTGACCTACCTATCTCATCCTGCTTTCATATACTGCAGTTACCATATCTTTTATGCCTGATCTCTTTCTTAGTTCCGTGATTCTAACATGTTCCATTTTGTTGATGTTACAAATCCTACGTTCCATTGCACGCCGAGTTATTCTGAGAGTCTCTTCTTTTCTTGTCGTGTTCCATGTACATTACAGGAGTATGTTTGTTTATTATATAAAAATAAGTTTTTTATTATTATTTGTGTTTTTTCTTTATTTTAATATACATTCTTCTTAATGTGCAGTATAATAAAATGATTCTTAACGTGTTATTGTACTTCGGGATCCTTTAATTTTTAATGAAAGGGGGGCACAAAAATTTTGCACTCAGGAGTCGCAAACAAACGGAATGGCCTTGGATGCCAAACACAATCTGCTTTTGTGGCTTATGGATACTCTTTCAACTCTATTGAAAACAACTGCTCCTGATAGTGAAATTGCTAAGAAAATAAGTGTGGACGCACTAAATGTAACGATCTTATAAAAAATGCGTTGGCTGTAGATTCACGCAATGAAATCTCAAAAAAAAAAAAAAAATTCCTTTGATGAATGGACTCCTTTTGACAAAAGAAAAATCGAAACATTCATCAGCTACAGATTTTACTGCTTCTGAAGACCCCTGTATATATGAAAATAGCATAATAAATAGCTTAAAATTTAATGTTACATTATTTTAAACACTAAAATGAGACTAAAAATTATATGGTAAATTAATACACATGTGAAGTGCTAGAGTTACAATTGGGACTTCTGTTATGATGATTGACAACTGCAGCTCTTGGACTCATATATGACTACAGTGAGGCGAGTTTTGACTTTTTTTCTTTTCATATTTATTATACATGTGTTAATTTAGCGGTTTTACATTGAGTTCATCTATGATAAGGTAGTAATATCGTAAAATGTCTTAAATAGAGTGAAACGAAAGCAAATGAAAATTAAGTACTTTTTTTTTCAGATCTAGTACCTTTTTCCTGCATACGTTAGTACGAAATATTTTTGCTGGGTGGTCACCCTGTTTACGAATCGAATTCCATAGGTGTTGGAAGTTTGAAGACTGCTGCATCATTGCAAACCTTAAACTGACTGTGATCACTAACTATTAAATAGTTTGACATGAAAAGTTGTTAAAATATTTGCACAGCTTTCATTTTCTCATATTTGAGTCACTTAGAATACTTCTTCCTAGCTCCCGTAAATAAAAATAACATATGTATATTTATTTTTAATCACAATCATTCAACTTGCACGCAAATGTCAGCTACGCATAGCTTCAACTACAACAGTGACCTCTGGTGTAAATATTACATATAAAAAGGAAATAAATCGTCTGCCTACAGAAAACGTATCATAAGAGGTCTTATTAATTTTTCTTGTTATGAATGATGTCTGTGATGTTCTCGCAGTAGCCCATTCCGGTTATATCAATCTTTTCCTTACGTTATTTACGAGGCATTTTAAAGTTAAGTTGGAGTAAATCCTATTTTTCACAGAACGCTGGCATCAGAAGTAAAAATGTTTTGAACGAACAAAATTGAGATTTGATTCTTGTTATCTTAAATAGCAACAAATATCTTGAGACACTCCAAAATGCTAAAGTCCTGTGCTTACAAGTAGTCTTTTATCTATAACAGATTGTCTTCACAGGTTTGAGATACCAGCAGGTAAAGTTTTACTTCTATATCTAGAGTAGATACATTGCCATCAAAGAGATTTTAGTGAGACAAGTGCATGACGTAAATGTTAAGAACGTGTATATTTAATATTTTTTAGATTGTAACGAATTATCTATAACTCCACATGCGTTTGATTATTGCATTAATGATAAGAAATAGCGTCATTTCAAAAAAAAAAAAAAAAAAAGCTAAAAGAATAAGAATGAATACTTCTGTATTAGTATTCGAAGGGAACACTTTTTCCTCCCCTCAAGTGCTATCAAATTACTCAATTTCTATTTATCACTTTTAAGAAAACTAGCATTACATTTAACAGTATTACATAGAAGAACGTTTTGCACGCACGTCATGTAATTTAGTTCCTTAGCGCCTTTCAACTCGTTAAACTGCATGGAGTCTGATTAAATTTTGTACAATGCTCCTTGCAAGAATATATCTGCAATGCACTTTTATTAGCGATTAGTCAATTTAAACTACAATGTACACAGGTCCCATTATGCGAAACCACATATTTGATACAACCTCACTCAAACATCAACGGTATTATGCCAAGAACATAATGTATAAGAGTTGGGACATGCACCAATGTATAGTTGTTTGGAATTTTGGCCGAAGCACCTAAGGCAGATACAGAAACCCTTATAAAGGTTCTTCACGTTCCTGACTAGAATTGAATGTAGGTCTTTCTAACTAGAAGGCATCGTCGACATGAACTAAGTTGGGAAAGCTCTTTGTGTGCGCCAAACCATGTTTAAATGTTATGCAAGTGAAAATCACTTGCATGACATTTGATGATTAGGCAAGTGATACATAACATTTCACTTGCTAGATCAGCGTTTAACATATGGAAACTTTAGTCTGCAGCCCTATTTCATTAATATCCCCCTTCCCCCCCCGTAATGTGTATGAAACAAGATTTGGAATTTACAATGAAAATTTACAATTTAATCTCGAATAACGTCACAAATACACAGATAAATAAATTCAGTTCGTTTAGCATGAGGTCCATTTATTATGTCTATTATGTCTACAATTGCGTGTGTGATTTTCTGGCCAGTTTTTCTGTGTTGCAGGAAAATAAAACCCGAGTTTGGAGAAGAAAAAATCCTACCACTTTCGTATTATTGTGTGATTATCGTGCAGCATATTTTGATCTTGAGAAGAATAACATAAGGAGACCTTAAACACAAAGAAATAATCCTCAAAATATTGTAACGAAAGTATTTAAAAACTCTCTATATATTCCATTGATGAATCATACTTTGCCTTCTAACTTTAAACACTAAAGTGTAGTATTTAACTCCACATTAATAAAGGTTTAATATATTATCAGTTGACTAGTTGTACCGGATGATAATATACCGGGAAAGAGAGGGGCTACTGTTAAATTAATTATTTTTTTATATTTTAAATAAAAACAATTACTCATTATTAAAGTTTTCTGCATAGCGAACAATTGAAATTTTCATTATTAGCAGGGAGAGAAGATATGATATTACATGACCCTCTATGAAGTCCAAGAACTAATCTAGGATAGCGATCATCTACATCAGCTATCCCACCTGCCCCACTAATCAACTATATGCTATACACTAATAAAGGCCATGTAAAAATTTGGAGACACCCATGTTATCCCTCCATATTTCAAAGGCATTCGATCATGGCGCATTATATTAGACACTTCTCGTCTCAGGCGCCGAGGCCTCCTCAACAAAATGACATCTTATGGCCTCCCTCTTGCATTCTGTGATTGAATTGCCAGCTTCCTCTCTGGTTGTTCATTGCACGTCATGGTGAATGGCTTTCTTTCATCAGATTTCTCCATCAATGTTGGAGTGCACTAGGGTTCTGTGGTTCGCACGCACTATCTCCTTTAGTTCCTTCTCTTATGACCTTTTCTCTCTGACTTGAAATCTTATTCACAGCTTCGCCGATGACAATATTCTTTTTTCCTCTAGGCCTGCCTTATTTTCTGCAAGAAAAATCCTACCGTATCCCCCCTCTTGCTTTTGATAATGTTCCAGTTTCCTTTCAAGATCAGCTTTCTTTTCTTAGGTTGACTGTCACGTCCAGCTTATCCTGGCACATAGGTATTACATACATAACCTCCTCTGCCTCTAAAAAGCTTGGTATTCTTTTCCATCCTAAACATGATCAACTCCTAACATTTTATCAGTCTCAGATATGACCAACCTTGGAGTATTGTTCTCACATTTGGGGTGGAGCACCCAAGACCTCTCTAAGAATTCATGATGATATTCAGACTTGGGCACCCTGCTTAATAGATGACTCTTCATCCACAAATTCCCTTCAGTCGCTTTACTAGAGGCGCACCGTTTTTGCGCTGTACCAGTTTTATAGGTATTTTAATGGCCATTGCTCTTCTGAATTAGCTGCTACCATTCCTCCACTTTCTTCTAACCATGTAAGAACTAGAGCAGCCACTAGCCAACAATCATATGCTGTCCAGCTCCAAACACACTGAACTAACTTCTCATCATCTTCCTTCATTCCATCCGCCTCTATTCTTTGGAACAACCTCTCCCCATCATGTTTCCCGACTGAGTGCAACCTCTCACTCTTTAAGGAACATATCAATAGGCTACTACTTTCTTCCTGGCACTGTGGTGCTATAGGACTTGTGGCCTTTCATGTGTGGCTTAATCATTATATATATATATATGTATATATATATATATATATATATATATATATATATATATATATATATATATATATATATATATATATATATATATATATATATATATATATATATATATATATATATATTATTTATTTATTTATTTATTTATTATTTGTATGACGTATTTATTTGTATGCAGATTGATTCGGTTTATGAACATGTTTAATAATTTTAATGACTTAAAACACCGAGATAATTAAGAATAAAAGTTTAATACGGACACAACTAGTTTCGTTGGTAAGCCAACTTCATCAGGTATCAAAGCACAAAGGTATATACAAAAAGACGACAGAAACATTGCACACTTACAACAACAGAGCTATCAAAAACTGTAGTTAAGTTTGAATTGGAGTCCGCGTTTCAGTTTTAGCTTCCTTTATATGCGTGCGTGTGATCTCGTGATAACGCCAATACTGAATAGCAGAGCTATGAGAGTCTGGTAAATTGTAACTAAGGTTACTACTATTCACGTGGGTAGAATCGAGGGCGATTTCTTTTGACTCCAGGATACATTTTTCAAGTGCATCGTAACATTTGTGAATATTAGAAGTTAGTTTCCAGTCTATTTGGTGTTGGCGGTCTTCATCAGAGTTTACAGAGAACAAGACATGGCTGGCGAGGGCGCTGGCTCTGATTCTATTATATGAGATGTCTCTTTTGTGCTCTTCAAAATGACTTTCTTGAAGAGCACAAAAGTGCTCTTCAAGAAAGATTGAGTTATCAGTTTGTCCGTAATATGGTTTACGGTACCAGGGCCGACCATCTCGGGGGTGCGATGGATGCAATGCACCCGGGCCCCACGATCGAGTGGGCACCGTCGGTACACATTTGCGGAAACGTATATTTTATTTTATTTTCTTTCTTCTTCTAATTTTGCTTATTTGTCGATTTCATCGACAGGATTTTAGGTCCCCCGGTAATAATAATATCTCTGTGTTTCTCTATTATATTAGGGTTTTTGCTTAACCCTTTTGATGCGTTTATGCAGCGTATAAAAATGAACAAACATGATTTCGTTTTTACCCTAAAATGCCTGATTCATCATTAGTTTTTTTCTAATCTGTTACATATTTATATCATTTGGCTCGTTATCGAAACCGTTGAAAAATATTTATTATATTCTTTATATATGGATAGTCTAGAGCAGGGGTGGACAACCCTTAACATGCCTGCCAAACGTGGCGCGCCAACGACTTTTTTCTGGCACGCAACTAAGAGCTCATCTTAAAAAATAATTAAATAAAAAAATACATTTCAAACATCTTCGCTGACACATATTTTAACTTAATATAATACAATTTTATTAAGTACAGCTATACCAAATAAAAATGCAATAATTAATTAAACTCTACCAACTGTTTCATAATAATAAGTAATAAGAAAATTAGAAACAAACATGATATTTCCAAGCCATCGATATATCTCCGCGATATACTCATGTACAAGTTTTGTCCAGTGCAGTTGTTGCATTATTCATCAGGCATCCAGATGTGGCGTGACTCCTTTACCATCATTTCATATATCTTTTCATGTTTCGTAAAGAACGTATCCGTTTTCTAAAGTGTATTTGTATTTGGATTTTATTAAATCGTAAGTTATTAAAATATGGATTGGAAGTATTTATTGTCAATTAATATGTTTAGCTTATTAGATATAAAAGCAAATTTCCTTTACATTGATTTTCGGAAACTAAAGTTTTCAGTTTTTTTCCGTAAAATCCCCGTATACATTTTGCTATTTCCTGCCTAGAGAGCAGTTTCCTTGTGTGCATCCTACCCAAATAGCACCATCTGCTTTTCCATTATTTCAAGCAAAAATCAGCAGTAATTTACAAGACTTGAGATACTTAATGAACAGACAGCCATGGTACTAGGCCAGTAAATATATGTGCATATGATTGGTGCGGTATTAACAAAAGATCGCACGAGTCAAAGATAAAAGTCAGCAGACAATTTTTGAATTGAAATGCTAATTCTCTTCAATCAAATTCAATATCTGAAAGTGCCATAACAATATTCACTATATATTTCCTAGCTTTAACACGTTTACGAATTTTAACACTTTGCTGTGCATTTGAGCTGGGGGGACAGACTCCCACACATCTAGTTTTTAGTGTTTGCCAGTGCAGCATTATAGTTTTGCTTGCAGCTAAATAGCATAGTTTTTGGGGGGAAGGGACATGCGATTCATTAGTTAGTGCCATTTTTATCCTAGCGGTTTCTAATTGCTCTATTTGTTGAGAAATATATTACACAGACTGCAAATGTTTGTACCTTATTCAGGGATACAATAAAACGACCTGCTTTTACTTGCGTCTGCAGGACGTATTGGCTAGTATGGAGGACGCGTGGTTTGCCACGGGAAGCGAGTCACTATTGCCATGAGGTGAACGTGATTAAACTTTTTTTTTCTGTGAGATTATGCAAAACTTTTCAATTTCTTTTTTTCGCAAAGTAAAATCAGGGGTGCGAGTTATACACGAGGACCAGTTATATTCCAGTAAAGACGGTAAGTTATTTTTAAAGCTATGTGAAATGTATTATCAATATTCAGGATTATGAAGTGTTGTCCGCACGTCATTAGATCTCAAGTACGTAAATTTCAACTCAGTTAACAGTGATAGATAAGGGTGAAACTGATGTACTAAAGTAAACAAACAAAAAAATAAACACATTCCTTGAGAGTTTCTAAAATTTTGTAATATTGTAAAAAGTATGTACATATTTAACTTTTTGTTAATTCATGGGATAAAAATATTTAATATTATTTACTTATTCGACAGGCAAAGCCTAACCCATAATGTCCATGCCAAGAAAGTATCCCTCTGGGTGTCAAAAAAGGAAATCAGCAGAAAAGAAAAAAGAAGAAAAACCAAATCTCAAAAAGTCACAGGTAGATTTTGTAATATTGTAAAAAGTATGTACATATTTAACTTTTTGTTAATTCATGGGATAAAAATATTTAATATTATTTACTTATTCGACAGGCAAAGCCTAACCCATAATGTCCATGCCAAGAAAGTATCCCTCTGGGTGTCAAAAAAGGAAATCAGCAGAAAAGAAAAAAGAAGAAAAACCAAATCTCAAAAAGTCACAGGTAGATTTGTTTTCATGGCTACAAAATTGCTACGACTTCAGCAGTTGCGATTCAAAATTCAACTGAAGAAGAAAACTCCAAACAAGCTACAAAACTTTTCAACGAAAATGTAGAAACCGTGGGATTCGTCGAAAAAGACGCGTCTGATATACAAACGTTTTGGATACAGCAAATAACGATGAAAACAATACGTGTGTAGAGGTAAGTGTTATGAGGACATCATGTTGGAGGCTTAATGGATTTTTTACAACACTCAAAAAGAATTAAAATAGAATTTAATACTTCCTATATTTCGTCCTAGTCACTAGGACATCTACGGGGATTACAAAAACAATTAATGTAACATATACACAAATAACAAACAATACTAAGCCCAACCACGTGGGTGACACTAAAGTCCTATCTAGGTAGAGCGCCCTCTAAGGGCAGTAGTAGGTGGCCTGGAATGTAAGGTGGGAACTCTGGTGATGAGTGTTTCCCAAATCTTCGGAAGCTTAATGCAACCGTGTTTATTGAGATTTGGTTGGTTTTTGAGAGCTGCTGCTGCTTCTAAGAAAAGTCTCTCTTTCTTGAATTTGCTGTGGTGGAGCATGGTCAGCCAAGCCTGAATGGCCATAGTGGCCATTCAGGCTTGTAATCCCCGTAGATGTCCTAGTGACTAGGACGAAATATAGGAAGTATTAAATTCTATTTTAATTCTTTTTGAGTGTTGTATAAAAATCCATTAAGCCTCCAACATGATGAAAACAATAATAACGATGGTGATCAAGTGAATATAAATGATCCAGGTTTGTGGTCAAATAATATAACTGATAAATTTAGATTATTTTGTGTTAAAACCGGACTTAAACAACATCATCAAGACGCATTCGTTAAGAATATTGAAGGTAGATCATTTTCTACATCGTACTATTTAAAAAAAATGCCAAATGGTGAAACTCAGCTTCGCAGCTGGTTAGTTTACTCAAAAGCTCAAGACTCAGTATTTGATGTGTATTATTTTCCAAAAGAAGAGGAAAAGATCAATCAACACGATTTATATATGGTTTTAATAAATGAGCTTTCTGTTGGTCACTTTAATTCTTTTATTGCTTGGCAAGAATTATTAAAAAGGCTTCATTTATGTTCGACTGTTGACAGAACAAATCAAATTAATATAAATAAAGAAACGGAACGTGTAAAATTACTATTCCAAAGAATTGTAGATGTAATTTTATTTTTAGCAAGTAATAATCTGTCATTTCGAGGATCCCATGAAACAATAGGAACGCCGAATAATGGAAATTTTTTAAGTTTAATAGAATTATTAAGTAAATATGATCCTGTGCTAATGGATCATGTAAACAGAACTAAAAATACGAAAAAAAGAATTGTGCATCATTTGGCGCATAGATTTCAAGAGGGAACTGTTGCTGCATTAGGTAATGAAGTCCTTATTAAAATTAAAGACGATATAAAAGCAGCCATATATTACAGTATCCAAATGGATTGTACTCCTGATATTTCTCACAAGGAACAAACTTCAATAATTATTAGATATGTAAATTTTGTAGACAAAAAAAATTAATTATAAATGAGTCATTTATAGGATTTATTGAAGGAACTGATGTGACTGGTGAAGGACTAGCAAATTCGCTTTTGAAAAGAATAGGTGAGCTTGATTTAGATATTATGATATTGTAGAATATCATAATATCTAAATCAAGCTCACCATAATAATAAGAATAGCAATATGAAGGGAACATATAAAGGCGTACAATCAAGAATAATTAGTTTAAACCCTCATGCAATTTATGTACCTTACTTATCACATTCTTTTAATTTGATAATTTGTGATGCTCCTTCCAGTAGTATATATTGTAAAAAAAAATTTCGGAATATTGCAACGTTTATACTGCGTATTTTCTGCATCTACAAAAAGGTGGGAAATTATACAAAAGCATTTAAATATTACGCTTAAACCATTATGTGATACTCGATGGGAAGCCAAAATAGACACAGTGAAAGCAGTGTATACACAGTTTGAACAAACTAATAATGCCTTAGAAGAATTTATTGATGCAATTAACGATAACACAGCAGTATCCGAAGCTAAAAGTCTACTAGATTCATTACAAGAAATGCCATTTATTTTAAGCTTATCGGTGTGGTTTACAATATTGTCAAAAATTAATAGTATCAACAAACTATTTCAAGCAAAAACAATTGCTATTGACTCTGCTTTTAATTTAGTGAATAAAATTAAAAATGAAATCTAAAATGTAAGATTAAAATTTAACACATTTTTAGACGACGCAAAAATGATAGCACGAAACTTGAATATTTCCGAAGACTTCCCTGAAAAAAGAATTCGAAAAAGAAAAAGATTATTTTCCGAACTAGCAGAAGATGAAGTTTTACTAAACCTGGTAGAGGAATTTAGATGTCACTTTTTCAACGTTGTGATTGATACTGTTATTGTACAAATAGATGAGAGATTTAAAAATATACCCAATGTTATTTCTTATTTTGAATTAATCACTGATATAAAAACATTGGAAAAAAATGAACTAGTAAACCGCTCAAGGGAGTTTGTAAAATATTATAGTAAAGATGTAAATGAAGACTTAATCCAGGAAATTGATTTGTTACGAGAATTGATCTTGGACCAAAAGAAATGTAAATAACGCGCAAGACATATTGTAATATATATTAAATAATAGTTATAATGAACTATTTCCAAATGTGCTAACTGTATTGAAAATTTTCTTTACGTTACCAGTTACTATAGCAAGTGCAAAGCGTTCTTTTAGCAAATTAAAATTGATGAAGAATTATCTTCGATCAAGTATGTGCGAACGCATTTGCTATATTAAGCATCGAAAAGGAAATTGCCAAAAATTGTAATTTTTTGGAAATGATTCATGACATTGCAAAAAAAATCGCATATTTAATTAAATACATATTAAGCAATATACACGTGTTAGTAAAACTAGGCCCCTAAATAGTAAACCTATTTATTTTTTTTATATGCTTAAATTAATTTTTTTATTACTTTAAACAATAATTAATTGTAAATAGTTTTTGTGCGCTAGTTGGTGAGCCAGGTTACTTTTGTTTTGTGTTAAATATTTATTTATTTTAATTATTTAATACTTTTGTTTTGTGTTCAGCAAATGTTATGTTAACCTATTATATTCCGAATGTTTTTTTTTTTTTTTTGGTTTTCCTGTGGTAAAATCCTTTGCAGGTAAGATGTTTTACAATATGTCTATTTCGAATCCTTTAATTTTTACCTCTGAAAAATATTTTAGGGCCCCAAAGGTTTCTTGCACCCGGGCCCCTTTATAGCGAAGGCCGACCTGGGTTTACCACAACTACAAATAATTCTGTATAGTCTTGGGAAGTGAAGATGATGATGTTTTTCTTTAGGCTGGCTAAGAATAGATCGGAGTTTTGGTAAAGTAGAGAAGCACGTTTTGATGTTAAGCTTTTTTAATATTCTTGCCAGTTTGGGGATAGGGGGGGACTAATGTAAGGTAAGGAGATGTAAGCTCTTGGGATGGTAGAATCTTCATTGGTTTGTTGACGACAGTGAAATAGAAGTTTCTCAATACTTTTTGGAGAGAAACCGTTATTGATAAAGGTCCTTTTGAGGAAATTAAGTTCATTTTGAAGCTCTACGTCATCTGATAATAAGGATCTGGCCCGATGCGCAAGAGTAGATATAATGCCATATTTCTGTGGTGGGTAGTGGTGAGAGGACGCGTGAAGGCATCTATCTGTGTTGGTTTCCTGAAGATTGAAATTTTAATATTATCAGTACTCCTGGTTAGCTTTATGCTTAAACGAAAAACAGCTTCCATCCGTAGTAGGTTTGTGTCTTGGTTGGAACACAAGCTACTATCATTCCTCGAAGTATTCAGCGTCTGTAGATTTGTGTGTTCAGGGGGTCGGTTTGCTAGTTTTGAGAGATGAAAAAACCCGGAGGAAAAAAAATTCTCTATCTCCGTACGAGATCGATTGACTGACTTTTAGTTGAAATCACTTCATAAAAGTTCCTCACGTCATGGACGGGAATCGAACCCAGTTCTTTCCGACTGAAGGGCTTCGTCTATACTAATTGAACTAAGAACGCTTCTTTTTATCTTGATTACCATTACTCGTGCTGTATTTCCACATTTTCAGATTTTCTCCTTCGAAGACTGATAAATACTTTCTATTTTATTGCTCCTGGATATTTTCTAAACGTTCTCAATAGTCACAAGTGTTATTTACTGCGTTTGTGATATTTACATGAATATCGCCTAGGAATAGCAAAATGTACGTGTAGAAGTTAGCCAAAATCTCCCCATGATGTTTTGAAAAAGAGTTTCTATAAAATTGCATTAATATGCTTAATATAAATATAAATATTAATATAACTATATACAGTATGAGACATCGTGAAGGATAGACATCATGATGCAAATCTTGATATCCTTTAATGACTGAAAAATCGATTAAGAAAAAAAAGTATTCCTTTACGTCAAACAGATATCCCGATATAACAAAAAAAAAAAAAAAAACGAATAAAATAGCTTAAAAGAAATATATATATATATATATATATATACATATTTATTTATTTTAGTTTAAACAGTCCATAGCTTAACGTAGTAAAATGCAATGGAATGCAAACGTTGGGGTAAGTCGATCTTACGGCTCAAGATTTTTGTATATTTTTGGGGGGATGAAATTGGGGGGTTATTGTATACTTTTGGGGGGATCAAATTAGTGGTCAAGTAAAATTGGTGGAAAGGGTTCCAACGGTTTTCCAGATATTACCAAAAAATAAAAAATAAATAATAATAATAATAAAATAAGCAGAGAAACTGCCGATTGCGAAACACTGCTTAACATTGGATTTTCTGAATTAAAAATCTACGACTGGCTGACCCAGAAAACTGTTTTGAAATTAATGTATTTTATGTGACCATCAATGTTGTACAGTCCATCCAAAATCTTATGACAATATTTCGCAACAGTCTATTCCATCTCGCCCGGTGACACTTGCATCACGTGAAAGTATACATGATACTGGCTTTCATTGATAGTGGACGATGTACTGTTTATTCGAAGTTGCTCATAGACACCATCAAGGTACGTAATACGACTGACTTAAAAAAAGGCAGGATTGTACGATATCTGTTGGAGGGTAGTGGTATCCAAACTTCCCGTATTTTATGCTGTTCATGAAGTACTATAGTTAAGGTCATAAGAGCGCCTACATTATGACGCTCTCATCATGACTCATCGATGTTGATACACACAGGTTGTCCTGTTTTGTGCAAGCACAAAGACGAAAACAACCCGTGGAACGCTTGAACATGGAATTTAGCTAGGGAACCAATGGCAATATTTCTCTAGACGATAGTCCAATATCCTTTACATCGACCTCAAAAGAAGGCGGCAAGTCAAGGCACCCATGCTTACGTCTAATCATTGACAGCTTCGTCTATAGTTTGCAACTGGTAAAAAAAAAGTTGCCTTTTCGTGAATATTGTTTCCACTTATGCCGTATGAACTGTAGGCGAAGGGTTAGGAGAAAACCTAGAGATAGGAATCACCTCGATGTCATGGTCTAGTAGAAAGGGGCAGGAGCGTTTTGGTACAGGGAATGTTTTCTTGGGAATTTCTTGAAGACTTGATACCCGTAGACCGTACTTATCTACCAATTGTTGCTTATTAGATATGCCCTTTATGATGACTATGAAGACAGTTCCTCCAGCAGGAAAATGCACAGTGACATATTGCTGAATCCTCTTCTTTTTTGTTGGTTCGTGAAACGCAACAGCAGCTTAAAGGTGTTCTCATTGCCGCCGAATTCGTTGGGTTTAAATCAGTGGCGGCCGGTGAAAATTTTAAGTGGGGGTATACAAAAAAAAAAAAAAAAAAACTTTTTTTCTTAATCAGTAACGAATTTATTAATAAATAAATTTACATATTAAAAATTGCTTTATTAAAAATATTTCATCCTCACCACGAACAAACACCAATAATAAAAATTTCGTATCAATAACAACGACAAGCGCAAACGAATATCAGCGTTAGATCGCAGTGCATTTGTTTCGTGTAACGATAATTGAAAAAATATAATTCTTTTCATATTTTCAACAGTGACACTCGTCATAATTCAGCCTTGTATCTATAATAAATAAATAATCATATGTTATTTTAACAAAATAAAATAATATTGACAAAAAATAGTTCACCACGCACACGCACCAATAATAAACTTTTCATAAAGGACCTCCCAGATGAGTATTTGACTCCATGAGGTCTTGGGATAATAATAATAATATCTCACAGAAATAACGTGTGTAAGGATACTAAAAATACACTGCCGTTTGGGCAGTGTCTGAATGACATAACGTACAATGACAAGCGCAAACGAATATCGGCGTTAGATCGCAGTGCATCTGTTTCTTAATCTTAAGTGTTAATCGAACAATTCCAATTATTAACTATTCAATCAATGTCAAAACATAAGCTGTAGACTTTACCATGTTGTATTGCATTTATATAATGTTGTAAGCATCGTTATTATTTATCAACACAAACAAAATTTAATTTTTTCATTTTTTCCTTGGGGGTGCTGCAGTGTCGCAGTGCTTATGTATGGGCCGCCACTGGTTTAAATCCCACAGAACATATTTGGATTACGTTAATCGACAGATCTGACTTTTGCATCCTTCACTTCAGACACTCGCAGATTACTTCCTACAACGTTCAAAGGTCATATAAAGTTGATTCCACATTGCGTAGCGAGAGTTCTGGCAAAAAGAGGGAGCCCATGAACAATTAGGGCGGTTGTTGATAATTTGACTGGGCCGTATATCTATCTCGGGGTGGGCCATAATTTATGCAACACATTTTCGAAAGGGAGTCTATAAAATTCGTAATCCCACCCCTTCCCGGAAAGCAACAAATCTCAGAATATCTTGTAATTTCATCTTACAGGTTTCAACTGTACTGTAAGATGAAATTCCAAGCTTTCCGTAGTCACATTCAAGAAGAGAGAAGCAAATACAACGCTCGTTCTATGACTCCGGTACCCTCGAATAGCGCAAAGATATCATTGCATTTTTCTACAATTATTATATTTCTATTTTTTTTTTTTTAATGCCTGAAATTTCATATTGCTCAGCATTTGAAATTCTAGTTTACTTAGTGGCTCTCATAATGCGGCCACCGTTTTGGGAGCACAGACCACAAACACACATTTATTGGCGACGTTTAGCAGATTCGAATAGATGATATATGAAAGTGGTGCTAAGTGATCTCTGAGGTCGACAGTCTGCTTTTTTTTATTAGTCATTCTGAATAGGCGTGACTTATTATACACAGTGTGTTGGACAAAATTACTATCAAGAAAAAAATGATATATTGCTACCTACCCAAGAAAAAAAACACAGAACTTCCCTTGTAGATTCAGAAATTCTCCAAATTTTAGGACTTTCAGTCATCTCCACATCTGCATCATTGATAGCGCAACAAAGAGCTGGTACTTGATCTCTCGTTAGTTCTTTTAGTAAAATCCTGTGTGAGAACTATGAGTCTTCACAAAAGAAATCAAAAAGGAAGGGGGTGCAGTCAAATCTAATAACTTTTGAGATCATGCCGTCCACCTGTCTGGAAAATGCTAATTAAGAAAGGCTTTTCAGTGGATTGGAATAAATTGACAGAACGCAGTCATACTGGGAGAGGCATCCTTGGATGACTGCATAATTTCGCAACATACCCAGGTTGCATCTGCTGCTGTAGTTTCTGCGAAGGGGAATGGCCCCCTCACGGAATCCAAAGTCAAGGGTCAGGTTAGGTAGAATTATGACCATCATATCTGTTAATTGTGTGCATTCTTTGTGAAAAACACGAATTTCCGAAAGCAAAAATTTTGCCACCTCCCTATGAATCTGGATAACTCATCTTCATTTGAAAAGTTCTTATAAAGTCCGAAGTCAGTCAGTATTCTGTTACAAAGTGTGGATTTTCCCTGTTCCAGATTCATCATTTATGTTGCTGTGCCTTACCAGAAACGTAAAAGATGACTTCGTCGAGGATTTCATCAAAGCAACGTAATATTGAGAAATGCCTTGACCATTATCCACCCACGATAGCATTTCCACTTTTTTTTCTTCTGTGCTTTTCCCACCCACGAAAGGATTTCTTTTTATTTTGTGAACCTATAATACATTCGTAATCATTGGTGAGCGAAGTATTTTTTTATCCATTGTATATATTACATCGTGTCAGAACTTTTTCAAGCCCCTTCAGGCCTCCAATAAGTGGGGAGGTGGTCTCGCACTGAGCGATGAAATCCATCTCCCACTAAAGACAATAACAAAAATTCATGTCCACGGTAGGATTCGAACCCGCATCCTGTTCTTAGGAGAGCGGATACGTTATTCGCTCTCCAAATGAAATGCAGTTAGGAAAGCTTCTTTGAAAACTTTTCTCGCGTCACTTTCTTTCTTTATCAGGATAGAACTGGTTTCTGTCAACTGTTTATTAGCTACCATTATGCTGTTTTTATAAATGTTTTGCCTAACAATACTCAGCCAGGCAAACCACATTCGTTGCACCAGCTACATTGTAAATGACGTCATTATAACACTAATTGGAATAATTGCGTAATGCAGGACGAAATCTTTTACTCTGTGGGGCATTAAATTTTGGGAAGGTTTTGCATCAGTGAGTGAGAATCCAGTTATTTTACCCGTCACTTTATGAATTGTATTGTTAGTAAATCTTCGGGACCAGACTTTTTTATTTTATCTTTTTATTTGTTTATATACACATTATGTTTAGGGAGAAGCACGAATTTTCAAAAACGGTGTAGAAAAAAAGATAAATTTACATTATTGCGAAACCTCAATGTGAAATGACGCATTTCTCTGGAGACAGTATATCTACCGATAAACACGCTTCCTGTTTGACAGTACGTGTTCTGAGATGAGACTGCACTTTCTTGTTAATTTACTTCGTTCGGCTTACTTTATGAAAGTGATGATGCAGAATACAAAATATTGCAAATATTTATATTTTAATTTTACAAATCTGTAATTAATTGTCATCTTTTGTGACGAAAAAAATATTCAGACACACATATGACCATTAAATATACGCAGTTCATTTTCTGCATACACAAGTATAAATATTATCGTTCATTCAAAATAATTTTCACAAACTTCGGATCTTTGAATCAAAATGTTCTTTATAAAATCCTCTATTTCTCGATAAATCTTCCTGTGGCCTCGTTTTGTATCTGATTTTATTGCACATGATGTTAATCAAATCATTCCAATCGTTGCAATAACATAAATTCAATAAACAAAATACGAAGGGGGGGGGGTTAAAACATTTCTTTACTGGTAGGATAGAATAATTCAGTAAAGTGACCTGTGCTATGCTACATCTTATGACAGGACAAATAAGTAATCATTAAAAAGTCACGTGCTTTTTTTATTCAAGGTAAGCGGACACGCTAGGAATAAGTATATTTTAGCGTAAAAATATTTTATTTCCAAATAATTATATGATCTGCTCAAAAAAAGGTACCACCATGATACAGATTTCAGTGTCACCTGTCCTCGTTATTATGACAAGTATATGGAATATGTTTAAGCCATTGGGCTTAACTTATCTAAACCTACTGATGTCCAAACTTATGGAGTGAGGGATGGACCTAGAAAATACTGCACCTCAGTAAGCACAGGAGATTCCTTCTTTTGGTGAATGGCTTCATCGAACCAATACGTCAAAAGAAAGCAGGTACTATGGAGTGCGTTCCTATCTTCCTTTTCAGTGAATGTTCTTTTCTATACTAAAGACACATATTGCATTCAAATATTAAACGCTCCACGTTCTCCCTTTTTATATGCTTTCCACCCCACCTTTTGATTTTTAAATATAAATAATCGGAAAAATTTCATGTTTTATGTTTTTAAATATTTCCGAAAAAAAGTCAATGGTTAGCACTTTTAAATAAAAATGTATGTATAATTATAACATTTCCTTCAGTTCTAAATTAAGAGAATCGCACGATACATTGACAGCCTATCAACCTGTGGAATTATGGATCAACAACCTATACGATCACCTTCGGAGAACAATTACCGTAAAACACCCAAAGAGAAACCGAACTTTTTGAAAATTGAAGAAACTAGTGGCACCACCTGTTGTATCTTTTTGTTGTCGAAAGCGGCAACCTTCATTAGTGTTGTGTCAACTGTTTATGACATTTGTTTCATTAGAAGCCGAGTTATAGTACCGTGACGTATCGTGACGAACGGTCGGTCGTCACGATATTCATGCCTTACGCGACGAATTCTCGCTATCAATCGCTTCAAAACTTCGAGATAAAACTCACCATTAACCGTTTGGCCAGCGGAACGAATTTTTTGTGGATAATTCCCTTGGAATCGTAGAAATAAATCAGCATTGTCTTTACTTTTGACTTCTCCAAGCGATTTTTTTCGGATGTCCCTCTGCTAGTGGTCTACACTCAACACTCTGGCGCTTTGTTTCGGGCTCATACTCAAAACACCACGTTTCGTCACCAGTAACGATAATTTTAAAGGAAGTTTTTCTCGAGCGGTTTTAATGAGGTCCTTGCAGTGCTCAATTCAAAACATTTTTTTTGGTCGTTGGTCAACTTGTGGGAAACAAATCGCGAATTTAATTTACGAAGGCCCAAACTCTCAGTCAAAATGTTGTGCACAGTTGATTTTGGAATCCCCAATTCACCTTCAATCAATTTCACGGACGGTTTTCTTTGATGAAATCACGCACTTTTTTGGATGGTAACTTCGCTCATTCCAATTTTTGGACGGCTCGGCTTTTCGTCGTCCTCAAGCGTCTCACGACCACTTTGAAATCGCTTAAACCGCTCGTAAACGTGAGTACGGGATAAGTATTCATCACCGTATGCTTTTTGAAGCATTTCGGTAAAACCTTTACCAAGTTTAACACAAAAATCAATCGAAGCTCTTTGATTAAAACTCATTTTCCGACCGTTCGTCAAAACACACTGTCACTCTTGGCACTATAACTCGGCTTCTAATGAAACAAATGTCATAAACAGTTCACACAACACTAATGAAGGTTGCCGCTTTCGACAACAAAAAGATACAACAGGTGGTGCCACTAGTGTCTTCTATTTTCGAAGAGTTCGGTTTCTTTTTTGGACAGAGGGAAATAAGTAATCAAATGCAGATATGCGATAAGATTAGAATACGAAGCTATTTTAGTCGAATGAGGGCTTTATTCTGTAATTGGTTTTTCTTTTCTCGACGAGTATCATTTACAAGGGTCTTTAGGAACTTTGCCTTGCTGAATATAAGATTATTTAGACTTATCGATGAAGCACATAACCATGAGTCATCAACATATTATGTCTGTCAACAGGATATCGAAATTTTACAGAGACGATTAAAAAAAAAAACTTTTACCTGTTTGAAGTTGGTTAGCTGAGCCTTACCTGAATAAAAATAGAAAATGCCTCCCAAAACAGACAGAATCTGAACCCAGATTTCTTGGTTGGGGACGTCATTCTGAAGAGGCGACACCCTCACTACACCTAATCTCAGTTCAAGAAGAAGCTCAAAGATGCATTTGCTAAAATACTATGGTGCTTAGGCTCGTACCCTAGTAAATGTAAAACCCTAGTAAATTTTCCCATCTCCACAGAAGGGTTTATGTATTCTTTGTCAATTTAAGTTATACAAATTTTATTAGAAGAAGAAAATAAAATTATGAGATGTATAAAACGATGAGAAAATGAACGAAGAAACTGTAATTAACCGTTATCTATTACACTGAAACTAGAATCTTTCAACATTTTTAATTTTTTTTCCTGAGTTTAGTTTCCTTACGTTACAATGTGTAGAGTAAGGTTGGTTACGAAAATAACCAGTTGCTGTTTAAGCTCCACTGTTATTTGTGGTATTTGGCTGTTTCCCACATACGTCACTGACTACTGCTTTGTTTACATCACCTTCCCCTTCCTTGAAAAACATATAATCTTCAACAGCAAATCTTCTCAAGCATTTTCTCTTTTGAATCTCAGCGGATTCACTTCCTATATAAACAAGCGAAGTATACAATATTAGAAAAACCCAGTTTGTAATTAGATTATCTTGAAGGTTGCCCATTGATCTTGAAGAATGAACTTAAGAATTTAGCTTTCTTATTCTCATATATTTATCATATTGTTTCGTTGATTTACAAAGAAGATTTATAATTTTTCTGTATTAAATGCATTTTTTTTGGTGTTGTAAAGTATTACAAATATGAAATTTTAATCGCTGAACGTGTTTATTACGAATGACTGGTTAGTGTGGTATAATCAGACTGCAAATAACTGAAGCATTCTTGGCCTGTTTCCCAAGGGGGAAGGGAAGAATTTCAACAACCAATCTTCCTGATCAGTTGTTCCAAACTGAAACATCCTGAGTCAGTCAGTCAGTCAATGTTCGGGTCTATGACTGACTGTCGAGTAGTATGAAGTGCTGCGCAAGTAAAAATGATCAACGAACTTTTTTACTATTTATACAATAATAAACAGATTTAATGATCAGCTAAGTTTATATCTTTTCAGTTTTAATGGCGGATTGTTATTTATTTTCATTTCCTTCGTTTTTTACATATCATAAAAATATTTCACATTAAAAAAAGAGAGTCATGGGCTGAGAATGCACGAAGTTGGCTACAATTCAGAAGCTACTATTCGGTTGACATATTGTTTGAGAATATTCCCTTCTGAAATTCCATCGGTACCATAACAAGCAGAAAGGGCAAATTCATAATAAAAACATCAATAAAGTAGCTGGTTCTTACTCGCAGAAAACTTCCCACTTTTCTCAGTACTTGGCTCACTTTTTTTTATAATGTGTATATGAGACATCTCATATACACATTATAAAAATTATTCTTTTTTTTACAATTAAACAGGTAAACCAATCAAGAAATGATATCTAATCGATGCTATCAAAAGAGATGTGTAGGGCATTTTTTGTCTCTTACTTTATAGATAAAAAAATCTCTCAAACCCAAAATAACTTAATTAAACCTCAAATTTTTAAACTAAACAAATTTGGTCGTTTTATAATTAAAGTACAAACTTATTCAATACTGACCATTTTACAAACATCTTACATTATAGCCTACCAGTTTCGCCAGCAAACTGTCTGGCGTTTTCAAGGCGTTTACGGAAAGACATAAAAACTAGTAAATGCAAATTGAAAGGAACATAAAAAAAACCATTGTAAACCAACTAGTAGCTAAGATTACACGTTCGCGTGGCAGAGAGGACTTATTGTTCTTATTCATTATCATGCATGCGTGTTTGTTGTAAACGTGTAATGTGATAACTGGCTAGCTGTAGTTCAGATTGATTTAGAGAGGGGATCAGGTTTTTCCACGAATTGTTTAGGATTGCACCCTGATTTCTGTTGAGATTTCCGCCGGTTATTAACACTATTGTGGCTTCCTTGAATAAACGATGTCTGTAGTCGTCACCCAGATATGGAATGGAGCTGTTTTGTCACTCTATCGCGTGGTTAGACGTACAGAAATGATGTGCTAAGCTGGAAGAGATACTTATGTTGTGGTTTACATCACTAACATGTTCTTTTTGTCTGATTTCTAAAATTCGTGAAGTTTGTCCGATGTGGGCAAGACCACAGGAGCAAGGAATGTAATATACTCCTGGATATTTGTAGAATGGCACCTTATCTTTTGGGGATCCTAAAACTTGTCTGATGCTGGTCGTTGGTTTGAAGACCACTCAGATGTTGCAGGCTCTTAGTATTCTGGCTATTTGATAAGAAATTGACTTGATGAAAGGGATCACTACAGTAGAAATGTGCTGGGAGCATGATTCTTCTTGTCTGGGGTTGTCACCGTATAGATATTTTTTGATGATGTTTGAGGATATCCATTTTGTGATAATGTGTTGGCTATTAGTGAGAGTTCAGTCTGTGTATCCTCCTCTTCTGATATAAACTTTCTGGCCCTTTATTTCAGCATGAGCATTATCCACATCATCAAAAAATATCTATACGGTGACAACCCCAGACAAGAAGAATCACGCTCCCAGCACATTTCTACTGTAGTGATCCCTTTCATCAAGTCAATTTCTTATCAAATAGCCAGAATACTAAGAGCTTGCAACATCTGAGTGGTCTTCAAACCAACGACCAGCATCAGACAAGTTTTAGGATCCCCAAAAGATAAGGTGCCATTCTACAAATATCCAGGAGTATATTACATTCCTTGCTCCTGTGGTCTTGCCCACATCGGACAAACTTCACGAATTTTAGAAATCAGACAAAAAGAACATGTTGGTGATGTAAACCACAACATAAGTATCTCTTCCAGCTTAGCACATCATTTCTGTACGTCTAACCACGCGATAGAGTGGCAAAACAGCTCCATTCCATATCTGGGTGACGACTACAGACATCGTTTATTCAAGGAAGCCACAATAGTGTTAATAACCGGCGGAAATCTCAACAGAAATCAGAGTGCAATCCTAAACAGTTCGTGAAAAAACCTGATCCTCTCTCTAAATCAATCTGAACTACAGCTAGCCAGTAATCACATTACACGTTTACAACAAACACGCATGCATGATAATGAATAAGAACAATAAGTCCTCTCTGTCACGCGAACGTGCAACCTTAGCTACTAGTTGGTTTATAACGTTTTTTTTATGTTCCTTTCAATTTGCATTTACTAGTTTTTATGTCTTTCCGTAAACGCCTTGAAAAAGCCAGACAGTTTGCTGGCGAAACTGGTAGGTTATAATGTAAGTTTGTTTGTAAATGATCAGTATTAAATAAGTTTGTATTTTAAACCTCAAATTAAAACAATACCATACAGTGTGCCACATTTCTTTGATTTATAATTTTAAGAGTACATTATCTTATGCCAACTACCCGTTATTAGGTCTCAGTCCAATTAGAAAACTGACTTGCTTGTCCGATTCTACCAAAATTCTCAGAAGAAACAATATTCCAAATTAATAAAAATTAATTTATTATTATTAATTTACATGTCACATGTAGAAATGTTTGCGGAGGAAGTAAATCCTTACAACCTTCTTCCTTTTTAGTCTCCGATAGACAATTCCATGTCCCAAATAAATTTGGAACATGGAATTGGTTCATGGAACCAATTTAAACATGGAACGTGGTTGACGATGCAAGCTGTAAAGGTATCTGGAGTGAAGGAGAAACAGAAGAGGAAAACGTTCATTTTTAGCTGGTTTTTACCACTTCATTGAATCTATTAATGAAAGATTAAATAAATTTTCGGTCATTATAATTTTATTACTAAAATCAAATCTGACCCATTCTTTGCTCTAATTCTTTCCTTAACGCGCTTCATATGTATCAGGAGACTGCATCTGGTGAACAGCTCTATCAAATAAATGTAGTAGATCGACAATATTCGGTTAAAAACTGGCGTTTGAGGTTACATCAGGTAGACTTTTCACTCGATTCTTGTAAATAATAGTACAGTTTTAGTGTTTTTTCATAATTTCATATTCATCTCAAAAAATATTGTCAATGAAGCTTGTTTTATTTCTGTTTTAATAATAGGGGTTCAGCTTTCTTCTTATTATTCTTTGTTCCTATAAAACGTTTAACTCAAAAAAAAAACCCTCTGATATTATTACCCATAGAAAAGACTATTCAATTATGAAACGTTCAAAATTTAACAGATTCGTGCAAAGACATTTCTAGTTACAGTGTTCAGATGTATTGCATTTAAGAGTTTATACAAAAAACAAAAGTATCCAAAATCAAAACGCAGTTTAAGCCAAAGCAACTAAAACGATGCGGCCATCACATTTATACCTGTTAAATGCGTATGCTCTCTAGCACATTTGGCGTTTTGTAGAGGTATAAACACTATGACCTCAGTATGAGACGAGCTAGTTCACTTTCATTGAAAATAAAATTATGCTTGACAGCATTTTATCCAAACATGAGCAAATAAAGGCTTCACGTAAATGTAAGGCATTACACGCTCTCGAGAAGGGAGTGCGCTGTACATTATAAGTAACGTTATGTGAAGCAAGCTACTCTCTACATACAAGTAGCCTAGTCATAAAGATATTTTGCTTGCAAACTTGTTTGATCGCGTCGTAGACTCCTTGCACCACATATATATTAAGGGTTTGCCTATATATTTGTATTTAACGTACACCCCCCCCCCCACACACACCCAATAAATAATGCCATTTGAACACGGACTGAAAAGTTTTTGAACCTAAGTAGTAAACATTTGTACGTTAATAAATTTCTATAATTTAGTAAACTTTTCCTTCTTCCAACTCCCAGAAACGAATGCTTATGAGTGGAAAGATTATGGTTTTTAAAGTAATTATAGTTTTGATTAGTTTGGGATTTTTGGTTTACTGGTAACTTACTCCCCCGTCCCTCCCAAAAGGCTATACCGGTGGTAGCCTTACTACCAGCAGGGCCTCCCAAGCCGGCCAGGTCACAGGGATGAAGTCGGAGTCATCCTGGTCCTCCAGGTTAGGAGTTGAGAATGGGGCCGATAACTCCATCTCGTAAAAAATAAACTGATCACGAAATAAGTACAAGTAATCTTCACTGGACGGATATAAATTGATATCGACCCAAGCCTTGAAATAATGGTTTCCGAACAGGATAATTGAATGTGAGAAGATTGTACAGAGTCGGATCATTTCAAGAACTTACTCATGAATTACACAGATATCGGATACGCTAGCAATACAAGAGGCAGGGGAAGGTAATCTGAAGAAAGACCTTTTGGTATTTTATAGTGGAAACAACTCTGATAAATACACATCTGGAACAGGTTTCATCATTAAGAAAAATCATGGTCTTTGACTGAATTTGAAGCTTTTAATGAAAGAATAAGCAAGCTAAGAATACAAGCAAAATAGTTCAAGATAACTTTTACTAATGTATGCGCATAAATACAGAAACTGCAGAAGAAGAAATAAAAGATCAATTATATGAAGAACTGGAACTAATCCTCAAAAAATTCCCACGAAAGGACATAATCATCCTATTAGGAGATTTCAATGCAAAAATTGGAAAAGAAGAAATATGTAAAACATTTTTGGAAGCCAAAGCTTTCATGTAAAAACAAATATTAATGGAGAAAGATCGCTTCATTTGGCGCATTTAGAAATTTAATAATAAGCAACTCCAAGTTTATAAGAAAGAATATACAAAAAAAAAAAATATGGAAATCTCCTGATGGACATGCATTTCAGTCAAGTAGCCCATATCATAATCAGTAAAACACACAGGAATTGCATTCAGAATATACAGGAGCTCAGTACGATAGTGATAATTTTTCTAGTTGACGCTGTTCTGAGGGTTAAAGTAAACAGTAAATATTTTTCAGCACATGTATATCAACTGAGATACAATATTAACAAACTAGATAAAATAGAAGGGAGAATGAAAATATGAGTGCGAATTAAACAAAAATTGAGAACTATGCAGCTGGAATAAAATGAAAACATTGAAAACAACTGGAATCATATCAAGGAGAGCATGAAAGCAGCAGCAGTAAACTCAATTGGAATCAAAGTAAAATACAGTATAATAATGGTTTAATGAAGAATATAAACTAATAGTACAGAAAAAATGATAGAAGTATTTGGTTTCATAACCCAACTGACAGTTATGCTGGCCAGAGATACAAAAAGAGCAACAAGGAGGCCAATTAAATAATGAGACAAGAGAAAAGAAAAGAACATTTTTACATGAATGGGTTGAAGAAATCCAGAAACCATCCAGTAAAATAACAAAAAAATTCTATGAAATTAGAACCAAAAATAGGTCCACATATGAAAACAATAATAATCAACAATAGTAATGTATATATACGCTAGAGATGAAACAGTACACTGGCGGAAAGAGTACCTTTAACAAACTCCTAAATTGTGATGAACCTGCTGAGACTTCCAAACAGAATACTTATCATACTTGTCACCCACAAATATTTAAACCTTCGCTAGCGGAATTAGAAGAAAGTATAAAGCAGCTCAAAGACAATAAAGCACCGGGTACTGATGACGTAGTTGAGCTCACCAAATATGGTAGAAGTGAATTAACTACACATGTGCATAAACTGGTACATTTAATATGGAAAAAAGAAGAGGTGTGCCTTCAGAGATGAAAGAATTACTAATCATTCTAACATATAAAAAGGAAACAAAGATCAATGTGAAAATCACAGAGGAATATCGCTCCTGTCAGGCTACAAAATTTTATCTAATATTATACTAAAAAAAGAATCGCAGTTTATACTGAAGAAAATATAGGTGAATATTATTTTTATTATTATTATTACTACGGGCGACTCCAAGGAGTCCTTAGACTCATCGAGGGAGGCCCTAAACATCATGTCCACACAACTATTCGACATTCTCACAGTATCTATCATACCTTGCCTTGAACTCATTCACTGTCATAGCACCAACAACAGACTCTGGCAGCTTATGCCACTCATTTACCACTCTAAAAGTAAGGAACCCAGCTCTAACTCTTACTAACCACACTCTTGCCCAGCTTCCATAGAAGTCCCCTAGTCCTCCCACCACTAGTCCTGATCTCAAAAATATACTCTGAATTAATCCTATAGAAACCCTTCAGCAATTTGAATGTCTCAATTATATCTCCTCTTTTCCGACTATAAACCAATTTCTGCAACCCACAAATCTTCAACCTGTTCTCACAAGGTTCATTCCATAGACCTGCTATCATCTTGGTCACTCGCCTCTGGATCCTCTCAACCTCCTTCCTGTGAAGAAGAAACCTAGGTGACCCAATCTGGGCACAGTAGTCGAGATGACGTCTTATCAAGGCTCGGTACAGAGGAACAATAACCTGCTTGTCAACGTATTCTTCAGCAACCAAGTGATTTGATGACCTGATTTAGCCACTTTTGTAATGTGTCCCCTAAACTTCATCTCCCTCCACCAACACTCCCAAGTCGCTGGCTTCATCAATCTCCTGGAGTACAGTTCCACCAATGTGGTATACTGCTGCAAATCTTTTCACCCCAAAATGCAAACCTTAAATTTTGTCACATTAAATTGACATCCATTCTCCTTAGCCCAGAACTCCAATCTATCCAAGTCATCCTATAAGATTTTGACATCTTCTGCATTCACTATTGGCCTATCCAACTTTGCATCATCAGCGAACAAATGAACTGTTCCTCTTAAATCCTTCCCTGTATCGTTAATGAACAAATTAAACAGCAGTGGTCCAAGAACAGAACCCTGCGGCACACCACTAGTCACAGGCCGTTTTTTGGACTCTACTCCTGAATAAACTACTCTCTGGTATCTCCCCATCAACCACCCTCCCATCCATCTCACCAACCATTTATCCATTCCCATATGTTGCAGTTTACGGATTAGAATTCCATGTGGTAGCCTGTCAAAGGCCTTAGCCAGGTCCAGCAGTATCACTGTAAACCCATTGCCCTTATCCAGTTCAGCCGTCATTGTGTTATAAAACTTGAGCAAGTTACTGAGGCACGATCTCCCTATCACAAAGCCATGCTGTCCTCCATACAGCATCTCATTTTCATCAATCCATTCCTGTATTTTTCCCTTGACTACTTTCTCCAAGACCTTGACAACGACTTCTGATATGCCGATCGGTCGGTAATCTGCAACAGTAGTCTTGGATCCTCCTTTATGCAGTGGAACTATTTTCCCCTCTATCCACACCTTCGGGACTAAACCAGACCCAAGACTCAGATTAAACAACATGGTCAAGGGCACTGATAATTCTTTAGCCGCTTCACGTAAGACCCGTGGCGGTATAACATCCAATCCCACAGATGTATTCACATTATGGTTCTGGAATAGACTATTCACCTCCACTTCATTCACCACAATTCCCAAGATTTTTCGATTCGATCAGATTTTTACATTAAGATAGATACTAGAAAATATGTGAATATAATCAGCCAGTTCATATTTTATTTATAGATTTTAGAAAAGCATATGATAGCCTTCATAGAGAAGGTCTTTGGGGGTATTAGATGAACTGAGAATACTTCATGACATATGCCTACTTGGAGAAAATGCTGAAGACATCAGAAAACTCAAAGCTTCTGCTGAAAAGCTGAGATTACAAATCGACCAGGATATAACCGAATATTTAAAGGTATGTGGAAATCACAATCTAGGAGAAAATGACCACTTCACCATCGATAACCAAAAATGTAAAAGTGCCGCTTTCTTCAAATATCTTGGAACATTGATTACTCGAGATAATAAAATTAGTACAGAAATACAAGCTAGAATACATACTGCAGGCATGTACATAGTTTCATTCACTACATCATAAAAATTCGTTAGTTTTCTGATGGTTATTCCACGTCTCATATTTCAGTTCGTTGATGGTAAACACAAACCACTGATTCCTCTAATTGGATGATAAAAAGCAAGTGGAGTGTGGTGACACTCCGATCACAAGGCAAACACGCAACTGGTTTAAAAAATCAGTTTTAGAAATGGTACAGCAAACTGAGAACTCGGATTCAGTAGCAGATATAGATTTGGTTTGAAAGCCAACATTTAAAACAAGGAGAAGTCAATGCGCTTTGATTTGAAAAATTTTGAAACTGAAATAAACTTTCACGCAATTTTAGTTATCGTTGTTAAATGGATGAGAAGAATTGCCACCAAGCAATAGAAAAAACACTTTAATAAAATGGTTATAAGCTTTTTGTGTGATATCTTTTGGCATAGCGAAATATTTAATGACTCTACGAAGTCCTTTTCTATTCTTCGAAGAGTGCCGACTTCTCACTTTTCACCCTACAAAATATTTTGATCGATGCCTATTGACAGATATAAAGATTTACGACATTAACATAAAAATGAAAAGAATGATATTTATGTTTTCTCTTTATTATTATCATTCTTGTGGTATTATTATTTATTATGTATTTATTTTTTTGTTTGTGCAAGCTAACTTATTTTAATCGATAGCAAGTGGTTCTGAAGAAACAAAACCAATGTATGCAGGAAACACTCAAACACAAGAACGTTTTGTGCTCAGGTTGTGGGAGCACTACTGCTACGAATACAGAAAGAGAGAAAATAAGAAACAAAAACAATTGGAAAGAGGTGGATTTTTTCCGGTAAAAATTTTTTCCGGTAAAAATCCAGAAACTAGGTTTTTACCGGACACGAAACAATTACAATGAATTAAAAAGAAATCAAATCTAATAGTCGAATACTTTTTGAACGAAATCTAAAAAGAAATTAAAAACATCTCCTCACGAGGAATTTCATTGGATCATACTGTGATTTTCCTGGATCTGAATTTTAAGATCAAATAATATTATTAGTAGTATCTCTTCCTTGCATTTTCCACATTTCTATGACATAAGACCTTTTGATTCTTGAAGTACAGGTTACGTGTGAACTCTGGCTGAAATCAATACCACTCGTGTGGTATTTGGGTGATGACAGCACAGGAAAGTTAGGTCTAGGTCAAGGAAAAGTTGTCAGGTGCCAGCCATATAAAATGCACAACATTGCGAATTACCGGCTCTGAACAACCTTGCTTTACACACACACACACACACACACACACACACACACATAAAATAATAAAGCTCTTTTTGGATTCCTGCCATGAGGTTCAGAGTGGGGCATGGTTTTTATTTCTTCGTCTTCTTTGCCATATCGTCATATTGCTACTAGGCTGCATGCCAAGTTATGTAGGCATCTCTGTGCGCCCGAAGTGTTCGACAGGGACGTTTGATGTGCAGGGGTTCGGTAAAGGACTTTGTCCATGTTATGTGCGATGTTGCAAAGTAAGAGACCTTCAGGGTTTGTGTGATAAAATAATGTTGCATGTATGCTATTTATGGTCCACACTGTATGAGTTTACGTACACACACACACATCCTACTATGACATACTGTATTTGTATGAAATTTACTATATTTTTTTAACTTTGTGTTTTCTGAACAATTTGTCGGTTTTGCCTGGTTGGCCGAGCAGATAGCGCGCGCGCGTGCACACACACACACACACACACACACACACACACACACACACACACACACACACACACACACACACACACACACACATGGGTTCGGGTTCTACCATGGACATGGGTGTTTGTAAAGCCTGGCTAAGTCATTTCAATTGAAAGACATGCTTGCGCTTTGGAGTTTGTTTTCTCGATAACATGAATTAAATGTACTTTTTTTTTCTTAAATCGTATATGCTTATTAATAATAGCTGAAAAATCTTCAAAATACAAGTTATTTTAGCCTTGATTATTCTTTGTATTCAATATACATGAACTTACATACTATTAACTATTCATTTGGAAAAATTGGAAGTCATTTGGACTAATAATGCATAATCAGCTTACGTTAAAGTTGCAATAATAAGAAACAATTTAAGAAAATGCACAGAAAATATTTTTAAAAAATTCAAATAATGATTCATTTAAAAGATACATAAATTTGATGAAGATTTTGAAGTAACAATCAAATACAAATCGAATAAGTACTTACTCGGATAAATGGACTTAGATGACAGAGAAATGCATCATCCGTTTATTATTATTATTGAAGTGTTTCGAAAAATAATATAACAGCACATCGCACTAAAATCCCACTGCTAACCAACCAATCGCCGATTTGGGGGGGGGGGTAGATTTCTGTTTCTTCATACGACCATGAGAAGACTTCATGAATGGCAGAAATTCCTTGTCACTAGATGGGAATTTCTGAACCGTTGCGGTCCTAATCCAATGATTTCCAACTTGAGGAAGCGCCTAACAAACGCTCTGCAACCAACAGCAATGTATATCAAGCTGTCGTTTCCTGGTTAAAGACTCTTCATCGTGATTTATTCAACGTCGGGACAGCGGTCTTGGTGAATGGTAGAACAAATGCATAAGCATCTTTGGCGATTATGTGGAAAAGTGGTGTATACCACAGCAGACTTATGAGGCATACAGACATCCAACTGAATAACTGTTTCTTTATGTATATATACTCGTATATATTAAATTGTCACATCTCGTATAAATAAATTTCATTTATTACTATTTTTTTAAGAATCATTTAACTCATTATGCAGTGACAGGCTCAGCAGAGACGGTCTCACTGAACAATCCCAGATCATCACCAAACTCATCACTGCCGACTTGGATGACTTCAGGACGGGAAGCTCAGCGGTAGCACCACTCAATGACAGACAAAAACCCTACACCGAGCAGAACCTTTATACTTCCCAGGATGCAAATAAACCCAAAGACGAACATTGTTAAATGTCATCAGTGGGAGCCAGACCCAGAAAGGATATTAACGCTGAAGTAATGTAGAATTCATACATTTCCAACGTACAAGTAGTGAAAAGGTGTAAAACCTTATTATTAAAATACTCTGGATTAGAGCTAGCTATTGAGATTTTTTCAAATTGGTTAAAATGAAATTAAAAACAACAAGAAATTATATTCTTGTTTATCATTTATTCAAGTTTAAGCAAAGTTTGTGCACGAAGAATATAATTTTTGGCGTCTTATATGCACCAGAAATGATGTGTACTCTGCGTTATGGGGCATTAAGGCAATTAATGTGTAGTCACTGGCCTCTATATAGTAGCCTAATCGTGAAGATGCTTCGCATGAAAATTTTGTTTGCTTACACTTAACAAAAATATAAGGATTAAACATAACTTAAATACAACTTCTTGACATCTTTAATTTAATTTATAACCAAGTGAAAAACTTTCAACACTTAAAGCTTATTATTCTATAAGTAAATAGGATCTGATCAATACATCTGGCTGTGTGTTAATTTTTTAAATTTTCAGCCGATCTTCGACGAAAGTTTTATTAATATCTTGCTAATATATATATATATATATATATATATATATATATATATATATATATATATACATTGTTATTTCAATCAACTCAGTTATACGGCATCGCTTGAGAATGTTCCTCAGTTGCAGATTCTTGAGAAGAATCTACGCGTGTAATAAAAATTCAAACTAACATTAGTTTTCTATTTTTTTATTACACATATTGTACTTCTTTTCAATTAAAAACATATGAATGTTGACTCAACAAGTTTATTCTCGTTCATCTCTCTCCCCTAAACTTTCTGTTCATTCACGATATCAATGTACTACTGGTTGAACAACCTCTCATGCATGCTATCATCTCATCAAAAATATTTTTTTCATCTGATCGCACTACTGAATCAGAACCTTGGATCGCTTATATCAACATACCAGGCTTTGACTCCTACAACTTTAGCTCTCGCATATTTAGAAAATCCTACTGTCTTGTAGTAATTAATAATAGTTTTGGCTCTACCATCCACTGCGTGCGATACAAAAGGCATATTGAGTCACGAGCATCAAGCTCAAATGTACTACTACTTCGCAGTCTCTGACGCACAACTTGAGTACAATATTGTAGATGCATTCAGTATTCAGTACTGGCTGAATTCGAGTATATATTAACAGTATATACTCGATTTGGCACTTACTATAATTATATTATAGTAAGTGCCAAAGAGTTTTGAAACATATATAATTAAAACACACACACACACACACACACACACACACACACACACACACACACACACACACACACACACACACACACACACACACACACACACACACACACACACGAGATGACATCTTCATTCATGTGATGTTATTGCTGAATGATTACTAAAAATTACATGTTCTTTAAGAGATACTTGTGCCATAAGGTTTCTTCAGTTCCCACGAAAACACAAGGAAATACGTGAATAATATCTATTTCAAGGCCATGTATTTCAACCTTAAAATTACAGGTTATCACTAGGAGCCACGTTAGCTAATTACTACATAGAAGACGAACAATGGATTTATTCGGAACAGTGAGAGCCGTATGATGTTCAACATACAACAACGTAAAAGTATAATTGAGGAAACATTGTATTATTAGTTATTAAAAAAATTACATCGTCATGTCTGGAACCAAGAAAAATATCTTTGCTAAAGTTATTCTGGAGGTTACACAGATGGGTGTCGGTAGCTTAGAAAGTCATAGGAATCAATGTATAATATCCGCGAACACTATTTCTATTTTTAGAAAGGTTTGTTTTATGAAGGTAAAAACTGAAATTTTCTGGAGTGGAGAACTGTCAACCTCTGTCTAAGTAAAGAATCTTCTTTATATTCTTGACAAGTTTAAGATCGAAGTCCTTTCAAACAGCTTCCTACCAAAGCCAGATGCATCTTAGAAATTATTAACAATCAGTGTAGCGATATCTAGTCATAACATTTTTACATTGCTGTACGGAACTCGTTAGCAAACGGAGGGTCAGAGACTAAGCATATGAAAGCGCTGCAGTTCTAAATTGCAGTTAGAAAGCGATAAAGGCAATGTCTCAATTACTCATTTCTTCACAATTTATCGACTGCTATTTTCTTTAGAAAACAAGAAAAATGGTGTAAGAGCACACGCATTTTACAGACATGATACACAAAAATATCAGTGATATTCTGGAAAGCAAGTTGCTAAAATAATAGGCCAAAAGATTTCCCGTAAGCGAGTGCCGACCAGGCAGTTAAAATTGGAACACAAGAGTGGAGTATGGGAGCAGTAAGTTATAAAATGAAAGTACTTATAGATTAACAATGAAAACCTTTTTTCAATTTATTTTTTAAGAACATATTCACAACCGCAACTCATTATGTTATTTTAGGAAGTTATGGTATCACTTTGATCCATGCTTAAAATGCTGTATTGAATATAATATTTTCAAATGTAGTGCAAGTGAGAAAAGCAAATTTTTGTATATTCAAAGGAATAAGAATACATTTTCGAGAATAAAAAAAGCATTCTATGCTCTTAAAAATTTAATGATATCTTCTAACTTGTTGCAGCTTTTCAACCCCACATATGAGAGGTCTCAAGGACTATGACACGATAGCGTCGTGTGTGGGCAAGCGATCAAAGCGAAGAATCAGTTAAATGGTTTCTTTTCTTTTTTGAAGATTTGAAAAGTCGTATGCATTAGGGAAGTTCCAAAGAAAAGAGGTATATGGAATGAAGGAAGCGGATGAGCAGTTGGTTCGGTGTGTAAGTAGAGTTTACAACCTTGTGTAGGTAGAAGTAACATAAACAATAAATCAATTCTATTTTAAAATCATTGAATTACCAATGTTTGGTTGTGATGCTATCAGTTAAGGAAGATTTGAATATTTGATTTACGTATATGAAAACATTTAGTTTTATATAAAGTCCTTGATTGACATGAGAATCGAAGCATTGAACAAAATGTATTATTATTTATTTTGGGAGGGGGGATTAACTACAATAATACCTGAAAAATATTTGGTCAGAATTCATGCCGCCGATGAACCACCAAAGTAAGCTCTCAAAAATCCAACAATGAAAACTTAAAGAAGGATCTTTCAGTCCGGAAAGAAAACCAGTCTTCAGCATAGCCCTCCCCTTTAACTTTCACTTTATTAAAGAGAAAGATGAAGATTTGTTCGAAAATGCAAAAAGTATGTGATTTTTATAATTAGAGACAAAGAAGTTTCTGCCATTCACGAGCCCTTTAGTGCTGTGTGTGTGTGTGTGTGTGTGTGTGTGTGTGTGTGTGTGTGTGTGTGTGTGTGTGTGTGTGTGTGTGTGTGTGTGTGTGTGTGTGTGTGTGTGTGTGTGTGTGTGTGTGTGTTAAACATTATTTCAGTGAATATGTTTTTAATTTTAAGCGATAATATAAAATAATATTAGGATCTAGATATCTAAACTTAATATTAATGTTACAATAACTTTAAAAATATCCATTTCAGTTTCGTTTTGTCTTCTGGCAAAATCTATTATCAATAAAGGAAACTTGGGTCCCTTCGACACAAACATTCTCTATAAACCCAGTTTACAACAAATAGAGATTGATAAATGAACTAAGTGTATATACATGTATTGCGCTACAAGAAAATGTTGCACAATAATAATAATAACGAAATAATAATTTAAAGGCAATTAAATTATTCTTCGCTATCAGAAGAATAATTTAACCGCTCCAAGTCGTCTTGCAGTAAAATTTGCACGTTAAAAAAACGTACAATTCCATACAACATGCAAATCAGTGATCATGCACGCATGAATAATGAACTCTAAAAGATAAAATATAATTTAAATTCTATATTTTTGTTAATAAATGTATCAACTCAATCTCATAATAATTATAGGTTTCCATAAAACTAATTTTCCTTCACGGTTCTCTTCCCCCCCCCCCTCCCTCGTTCTATTTATTCATTACTATCCTCTATAAAAGTGACTCGAACGAAACAGAGCAATCTAAATATAAGATCTAAGCAATATAAATCTAAGATAGTTAAGTGCTTAAAAGAGAGAGAGAGAGAGAGAGAGAGCAAACTATGACATTTTTAAGTAACTGTTTATACTCCGAAGACTGAAACATTACTTTAGTTGAAAATTTTAGCTTTAATTCCGAGCAAATATTATTGTGATGCAATTTCACAGTTCTATTCAGAGTTATAACTTTTTTGTTTCTCAAAATGACTCTTTTAAAGTTGTGTGGGGGATTATCTCGAGTAATATTTTGCTCTACACACATATGGGATATTTCTTTTTGAAATTTAAGTGTAGATCTTTTTTGAACTGAAATTGTGCCCTTAAACTCTCTTGTATTATTGCTGTTGGCAACCGGGGAACAAATAAACTCTTAGACTTCCGCCAAGTTCTTTTTTTTTTTATTTTTTAATTACTGTTATAGTTGTAACAGCTACCGCGACAAGCCAATTACGTCACACGGCATAGCATCTACCTACCTACCAACCATAGCAAGCTGTCCAGAAAGAGTTATTTAAAGCCACATGTAACTAATGACTTTCTAAGCCTGTAAGTATCATCATGGCTTGGAAATACGAGAAAAACAAAAGAAGTTCGTAACAACATGATTGCTCATGTACAACTTTGGCTGTAGAAGGTTCTTGTCTATGTGGAATGAATGGAATTTGGTATTGTGTTATTATGGACAACTGTCAGAAGAAATATCGTTAGCTGCTGTCGGAAATATACTGAAAGAAAAAAAAAGAAAACGAAAAGCACTCAAAATAACAGCTGGAAAACCGAAGCAAAACAATGGAATACGTAGGTGCTTCTGGCACAACACAGCCAGAATCCATTTTTATACTTTTCACAATAATGTTGCAATCTTCATAATTAAACCACGATTGTCATAGCTCTGCCAATGGCAAACATGCATAAAAATCTATGCAGTTAATTCCGCTTAGAACTAAAAGCCACATATTGAATTAATTAAGCATAATGTATTCAGCTTACAAATTAAGCAATGCAAAAATCAACAATAATAATAATAATCATATATAATCATATATAGTAATAATAGCACTGATTAAGAATAAGCATATCATATCAATAACTGAACATTCTAAGACCCTACGATTCTCTATATATCCAGCTTTTATTTCCGTTTAGAACAACATAGAATGAAAGAATAGCAATACGACATGGCGATCACGAAGTATATGAATAAATTGTCTTGGTGTTTATGCGTAATCCACGAAAGGCCCATATAATTACCTTTTATTGGTGTTTGCTTTGAGTTCCACTGCTTTCAATACACGCACATTCTCTAGAACTAGATTCTCCTCAGAGGTGAAGTAGAAACTCAGAACACGTGCGGCTTTACATGTTACCTTAAATGGAATTAACCGCATCTGAGCAGAATCGAGTACAAAGCAGTGCTGTCAGGTTAAAGTTTCTTTAATGTAACGCTTTTAATGGTTCTTAAATTGAATAATAAATGCTAGAACGAAATTAAAATTGGCCAATATACAGTAGAAAAAGCTAAGAATTTTACATTATTAGTAGTTAATGTTGATACTGAAGGTTGGAGAGTGACAAAGATATAACGCAAAGGTTGACAAAAGCAAATACAGCTTTTAGATGACTGAATAATATATGGAAATAGTAGGATCTCAAATATAATATAAAATCTAATCAAAACTAAAATTATGGACTCAAAACGGAATAAAAGAGGCAAGAAAATTATGATGTAAAATTAAAACATGTTACATTCTCGTCTCTCGTTTCTTCATTATACTTTAGAAAGTTCTTTTAAGTCAGAACGAGAACTGCGATCTAATATCACGATTAGGTCGCAGTACCAATATAAAGGCGATCAGAGGCACTACTAAGATTCAAATAATCCTCAGTTCATAGTTCTCGTTTGGTGTACTAAAGGTATGTAGACTTCCTTCGGGAAAGACGGCTGAAAAATGGGAAGCTAAGCATACAAGTATGTCAACAAATATGCGAAAAAATCTAGTGCTACACAGAAAAAATCTAAACAACGCATCATTGTTCTGTACTAAAAAATGCTGCGAAGAATTTCAGCTCAGAAAATGCAAATGTGGACAGGTAGTTTGAACATTTTCTGCATGAAACGAGAAAATTACGAGTCATTGAAGAAACCAACAAAGAGAAGGTTGCACCAATGTTGAGTCGAGGACTGGCTATATTTTTAGAGTGAGGTCCAAAACTTAAAAATTGTTTATTTTTAAGTTTTGTCAATGTATTAATGGATATATCAGGGACTTAGGATTAAGCTCAAGCAGTTAAAGCGTTGAGCGTATGTATGTTGCTATGTTAGTGTGTATGTCTTGTGTGTGTGTGGGGGGGGACTTCAAGTTTAAGGGAGGAACACTCCACTTTCGTATGAGACAGCTAACTTACCTTCAGAAAAGCGACCATAAATCTTTATTGAATATTTGTGATATGAACTGGAAAAACATAGGCATTTGCCTGTGAAAGCATCTTCGCTGACTGCATTACACGTATGAGAAGCAGACTTTATCTACTACAACAAAGAGCTGAGAGTATCATCATCAAATTCCTGATGTGAACAGGATATGATAGTACTACATGAAAAAATTTACATCACCACTAACTTCCTATCTACAATTTTCCTCCAAATCAGTCTGTTACTTGTCAAGACTCCAATATTATCATTATCGGATCTTATATTCTATCGTCTAAAGCACATTGTACCGTATCAATCCACCTATATCTTGGTCTTCCTCTGGGTCTTTTTCCTGCCAAACTGGCAGAGAATACTTGTTTTGCTAATCTTTCCTTTCCCATTCTGTTTAAGGGCTGCACAGTGGCTGCACTGTGCAGTTCAGAAGGCCTGGACAGAGGGACGAATTCCAGCTGATTGGAGTAGAGCTCTCATAGTACCCATATATAAAAAGGTAAATGGGCTGAGAGTAAGGTATATCAAAATATGAAAGTAGTCATTTGCTCGAATTTCTTATCTGTATTTCAATCATTTTAGAAATAGTGAATAAAAACAATGCATATAAAATGAGTAACAGAGACACGAATTAAGTTCAAACTAAGGTTCGGAAACAAATGCGAAATGACTCTAGATACTTTTATTTAATGATGAATTTACTTCTGAATGAAATATAGAATAACACGGTTCTTTGTCTTAACAAATACGACAACATTTTAAAAGTTCACGCACTGCTTATAATAAGAAAAGATTATTACTGTTTACACAGATATGTGTCATGCTGCCGGTTTTAAAAAAAAAAAACTAAAGGGGGGATAAGATAGATGAAGTAGTAAAAGGTTGAGCATATGATAAAAGATGTGGCACTTATCAAGATATCATGCACCAAAGTAATCACACAACTCGTTGTGCTTGTTTCAAGACTACTTAGCATATTTTTATAAATTAGATGGAGCAGTCATGTTCAAGTGAATCCTATGAATCGAATGAGTCAAGTGAATAGACTATCCTGACAAAAGGTCAATTTTTGTTAACATGTCTTCGTGACATGTTGACAAAAAAATAATTACATACGTCCTTGTCTTTTGAAGCATTATTCCACTAATGCTTCAAAGGAATTACTAACGAAGAAGAAGACAGTTTGAGCTTTGCTCTAATTAAGGGTTTCAGCCTGCCCCACATATTCTACTAGATTCAGGTTAGAATCTGCTGATCATGGCAATGTTCCAATTTTATTTCGTATTTCGAACCATGCTTTATGAAAATACCTTCCAATAAAAATTAGAGGGTGTCGTTCCCCAAACATGATTCACACCCCGATTTATCCTTCTGGAGAGCGTGTCACACCGCACGATCGATTTAGTTTATATTTCTCGATTTTCCTACCAAATCACAGAGCTTTTCGGAACAGTGTCCTGACCTTGTGCCTTGACCCATGCTAATCAATAAGGGTATATTTAATGTTTTTAACAAACGCTTGTGGAATGCAGGCCGTTCCATGAAAATTCATATCATGCAACCTTTTCCTGCTTGGCGACAACAATGAGCAGCTCGCGTCTCGATTCTCTGTGATGTGGATCTGATAGCGAGATGGAATAATCGGTTATAGCTGAAACTTCTTCTCAAGGAGTGTGGCTTTTATGAGCTTTTAATCTAAAATACTCTTAACTCTTTTTTTATATTCTCATCGTTCTGCGTATAAGATAGAAATTACTACCATGCGAATCGCCGAAGCTATAAGGTCGGGAAATTTGGATATTGAGTATCTCATCTTTTTTTTTTTTTTTTGCATTCGAGCAGAGTTCCCGTGACTTTTTAGTAGGATAGTATATATTATATATAATTTATTTATTTACGCACATATACCTTTCAAAATCGTTTAGATACTTTGATGTTTCGTTTCTTGAGTGTACATCACATTTATGCCATTCAAGATTATTAGATTATTATTGACTGACGTCACTAAACATCTGAAATGTGATGATAAAAAAAAATAGTCAAAAGAATGCCCTGGAGCAGTCATTACTTCAAATAATGCTCGAATCATGCACTAAAGAATCGGCAGAGATTAAACAGTAGCAAGTGATGAATTACGATACATTTTTGAAGAATTTAATGGATGGTGGAGCATATCCAGCAGGCTCGTATCAATCATGGAATCATGGAGGACAATGTGGACAAATCAACTGGCGGCGAAGTCTACGTACTAAAATACAAAATACTATTTTGTATTTTAGCCATTTCAATTTAATGGCTAAAATACAAAATGACCTTTTTTTTTTGGTTCAAAAATTACAAAATTAGCAAAATTTATTAGCATAGCCTCCTATCCTCTCGCATGGATCAAAGACTGGATTTCAAAATCCTATGTTTCCTGATTATATAGATTTTGTGCATTATGTTTTGCTATAGAAAGAATCTGTTTTGTTTGTGATAATTACTTGTTTTATATACGGATATTAAAAGTTAAGCGTGCAATGCTATTTATGTGAATTTCCCTACAAAATATGCATAATACAGACTGTCTATAAAGTCCTTGTGCACTTGAAATTTTAATAACTTCAGTTTTAATAAGATATCAACAATCTGTTAAGTGCAACGAACATGGAGTTTATTCAATATTTAGCATATTTACTTGTAGAAATGAAGCTTCTGTTGGTACAGATGAGCCCTTTGGCTGGAAAGACCAGGATTCTAATCCTGTTTATGATGTGAGGAACCATTATCAGGTCTTTCAATCAAATGGTGAGTTAGCCGGTCTCATACGGAGATACATGGTTTTTTCCCTTTATTTTGCTGTGACAATTTCGGTCGTTGGTACACTGGGGGGGGGGGGGGTGGCAATGTGCTCTGTCTTGCTAAAAGACTGTACTGTCGATTAGTCTTGACTACCCCAGTTCAGGAATAAAGTAATTCTGAAGCACGTTCAAATAAGTCTCACTATTCCCAGGAGTCCCTTCAAAAAAGAATGAACGAATTATGTGTGATTTTGCTAGAGCTCACCAGACGTTCCCTTGAGGAGAAACTTTTTAATGCTCTCAAACTTCTGGTTTTTGTCCCCCAGATACAGTAGTTATGGTGATTAACCTTGATTACTGCTGATGTGAAATGCTGTTTCGCCAGTAAACCATAAATCGTCTATAGTTCAATGAGGAGTTATTTTCAACTTCATGATTAAAATAATGACAGAAGCTAAGCTTGCATGGTAATTGTGGAGTCGAACCATGCACATTCGCTATTCTCGAATTTTAATTTGAGGATTTTCTGAACGTTGCTCTAGGAATACCAGCTCCAATAAAGTTCATCTCAACTCGCAAAAAAAAAAAAAAAAAAAAAAAAAAAAAAAAGACCTTTACTTCAATTGAAGCCATTCAGTATTGTGTATTAAGTGGAAAATAAATTACATTATAACAAATGAATCATCAACAATTTTTAAATATTGAATAAATTCCCATCTGTTGTATTTTGTTTATAGCAATGAAGTTATTAAAAATTCAAACTATACAAGGACTTTATAGAACTTTCAATAAATTTAAATGATTTCCCCTTTCCCCGCACTTACAGTGTATATTCACTTGGGGACATTCATTTATTTACGGCTGCCAAACATCTAAGTGTAGGCCATACCCAGCATATCCCCCTTCCCTTGGCAAAGACCCTGATGCAGCTATTTTTAACGTTTTCCGTTATCTAAAGAAGTGTTTCTAAACCTTTCTATTAACGCAGACCACATTAAACCATAAAAACGTTTCTACTACTGTGTAAAAATAATTTTTAACTGGCAGATTTTTATGTACCTATGGGGCAGACCACTTACCAATGAAAATAAACGATAAACAAAGAGACAAATCTTCAAGTAAAGCCACTTCCAGCTTCCCTGTAATATCATCGGTGAGGAATGAAGATTTCAATGACGATACACTATATAACTATAGCTTTTTTTTTTTTGTAGCTTCAATTCCTCAAAAAGCGCCTGTCCTTTCACCAGCATACTCATGTCCTGTGTTATAATATCAAGCAGAACCTTGATAGATGTCACAATTTAAAAGTACCTCCAATTGACTTATTGATCATTATGGGCAGAAAAAAAAATCAGTATCCGAATTAAAAACAAAAAAAAAGGGCATAACGGTAAAAGAATGTCACCATTCTTCTTCTTCTTGCTCTTCGCCATTTGATCTAAGACCAGCTCTCAGAACAGTTTTCAATTTCTTTTCCTTTTTTTTTTTTTAATACTTTAAGCTTCAACTTTTACCGGAATAAAAAATCATAACTATTACTGTTTCAGGATTCAAAACATTACACATTCTCTTTAGCCAGAGATATTAATTTCTTTCTATTTATACAAAATCATTTATTCCGTATAAATTTGACATCTATAGTACTACAGAATACGATTTCTTTTTTTTGGAACAGTACTCACAATGTTCTGACTTTTTTTTTAAGAGCTGAACTAATTAATCACCTACTACTGCTGATTTACTATATTTCTGTCAACATAAAAACTCACTTTCTTTTTTATGGCAATCCACCCACGAAATTTCTAATCTTTTAGTACATTAATATTAGTACCGTGAATAGGCTAAAAATTAGATAAACTAGGAAAAATCCTAGAGACCATACTTGTAAGTTTTGCAAGCCACTTCAAGCCTAAAAATAAGCTCTGAAAATATATGTTGCGTGTGTTTTCTTTTCTATGGAGTCTTCTGTGCACAGTGCTAATATGTATCGGCATCTATTAGTCCACATTTTTATTAAAACCTGCTAAATAGTTCCAACTCCTCGTCATAAATTCATAATTTCTTTGCACTTGTAATATCAGCAGAACAAAATGGATCTTCCTTCCTCAGTATAGATAAATTATAACCTGTAGTTGTTTCAATTTAATGTTTTAAAATAGCAAGTTTTCTTTTCTCGACCTTTGGCACAGCTACGATATTAAAGTGCCTCTTCTTTCGCTGGTTCCAATAATGCATCAAGTACCATCAAATACTGTTTGGTTTTTGCTAATATCATTCATTGCGGCTGTTAAATATTCCACTAACTTCTTGTTCCAGTACGTTTGCTTCCAATCGTACTGAAACAAGATTATAAGCACGAGACGTGCAAGCAAAAACAGGTTTCAGTAAATCCATAGAGTTAGTTGTAGGAAAGTTCCGGATATAAAGGGTAGAAATCAGTGAACATTGCATCCCTTTCAATTTCATTCAAAGTGCACAAGGATTCCCATCCCTGGGAGGCGCGTTTTCAAAAATGGACTGCTGCTTCGATATCTGCATGCGGAGAATTGGTTTTGAAAGTAACTTCGAAACCATTTCGCAAAGTGTGTATGGCATTCTTTCTGCAGCTGAGTGACTGTCTGAAGTGGACAAAGTGCTAAGTGATAAATCCAGATGTGCGATGATTTGGTTTAAAGAAAAACCACAATACCAATTAATGGACGACCCAGAGTTTTCACGTTAATCCCATTTGTGGAGTGATTTAGAGAAATGTGAGAAATCATCCAATGAGGAAAGTATTCACAGACTACATTCACAAACGTTCAGCGCAATTAGATGGTGAAGTATTTTCGCCGATGCATATCACAGAATAAATGAAAGTATTTCTTGTACGCTAAGAGCATGCAAGGGTAGAACATAAAAATGGAGTATTAAAATATGTGTTCAGTTGCGTGAACTTTACGTCCTGATTTGAAACAGAATGCTGCAGATAATAATGCAAAAAAAAGGACATTATATATATATACTGTATATACAGTATATATATATATATTAAAGATACCAAGCAATTTTATAAGTAGGTTTTAATCCTTTTTCCCGAAGTGAAGCAAACAGACAAATAAGTCAAGTTTGCGCCTGAACGTAGTTCAAGTCTGAGGCAACTCGTGGAAAAGGTGGAGTAAGAGCTGATCACTTTCCTTAGTATTTCCACCTACTGTAATGCAAAGCACATCCCCTTGCGGAGATGCATGATGCTATGCATTAAAGGCAAGGGCCACTACACAGACCGGTTTCGACCTTTATTGAGGTCTCGTCAGTGGGAGCCAGACCCATAAATGCCAAGGTTGAAGTAATGCAGAGCTTATAGATTTTACCTAAACAAGTTGCTACAAGGTGCTTTGATCTCATTAAATAAAAATCACGAGTTGCCTCAGACTTGAACTACGTTCAGGCGCACACTTGACTTATTTGTCTGTTTGCTTCACTTGGGGAAAAAGGACCTAGCTTATAAAATTGCTTGATATCTTTAACATAATATACCCAACTTAAAAAACTTTCTACATCTTACTCTCATCCTGAGATTTTTATTTAATAAGTTCAAAGCACCTTGTGTCAACTTGTTTAGGTAAAAACTATAAGCTCTGCATTACTTCAACCTTCGCATTTATGGGTCTAGCTCCCACTGACGAGACCTCAATAAAGGTCGAAACCGGTCTGGGTAGTGGCCCTTGCCTTTAATGCATAACATCATGCATCTCCGCAAGGGGATGTGCTTTGCATTAGGGAGAAATACTAAGGAAAGCGATCGGAGCTTACTCCACTTTTATCACGACTTGCCTCAGACTTGAACTACGTTCAGGCGCGAACTTCACTTATTTGTATGTTTTCTTCACTTGGGGAAAAAGCATTAAAACCTAACTTATAAAATTGCTTGGTATCTTTAACATAATATACCCAAGTTAAAAAGCTTTCTACATATATATCTATTCTATATATACAGTTGTGAGCTATAAGGGCCTTTGTTAAATTTTTCTCAAATTTGCGAGCTCCTTGTTCTTCTTGTTTACATTTTTATTTTTTCAAAAAAAAAAACAACAACATAATTTTTTGAAATATATTAAGCGACAAACTCATACGGTAACCTAACAAAGTGATTTTATTAAATAATATATTATAGTTACTGTTGCCACCATTTTACAAATAAGAATTCACTTTTGGTAATCGCATATAAATAAATAGGACTCTGAACTAATGCCTCTTGATTGGTACCGTTGATTATCACTTGAAGTATAAAAACTAAAGAGAAATATAACGTATTTCAATATTATTGTGTTTAGATAATATTTATTTATTCTTTATAGATTGTTTATCATAAAAAGTTCTATCGCAAACAAAACCAATTTATTTTGTTTATAAAAAATGCGAACTATGGCATATGTTGCGATTATAAAAGATTTTATTCTTATTATATTTTGATAGTTAAAAATTTTTTCTTATGTAAGATAAATTAACGCAGATGATTGTGTGCAAATATTTCATGTTTAGATCATGAAATATGATCTAAACATGAAAATTTCATGAAACATGAAATATGATCTAAACATGAAAATATGATCTAAACATTAAAAATGATAGCCTTTACAGGTTGATTGTCCCCTCGTACTTTTTGATTGGCATTTGTACACAAGCTGTATTAATAAAAGTTTTTGTGTGAAATACGCTTTTTTTTTGCTCGACAATGCGAGCCCTTTGTTAAAATTTCCGTAGCTCACCACTGTATATATATATATAAAAAGATAAGCCGAACTTTGAAACGTTTTTATGTTACGTTTTTTGTCTTACCAGCTTACCGGCTTACCAGTCCGGAACTCGGGGGGGGGGGTTAGCGCCGTAGGCGCAAGGGTGGGGGGAGGAGTCCCCTAGTATATATATATATAACCTAACCTAATAAATATATATATATATAAACAAGTTGCCACATGGTGTTTTGACCTTATTAAATAAAAATCTCAGAATGAGAGAAAGATGTAGAAAGTTTTTTTACCTTGTGTATACTATATATATATATATGCTTTTAATGCATAGCATCATACATCTCCGCAAGGGTATGTGCTTTGCATTAGGGGAAATATTAAGGAAAGTGATCGGAGCTTACTCCACCTTTACCACGAGTTGCCTCAGACCTGAACTATCTTCAAGCGCAAACTTGACTTGCTTGTCTGTTTGCTTACTTGGGAAAAAGGATTAAAAACCAAGTTTATAAACTTGCTTGGTATCTTTAACATATAGTATACAAAAGGTAAAAAACTTTCTACATATATATCTACTCTCTCTCTATATAAAAAGTTAAGCCGAAATTTGAAACGTTTTTATGTCACGTTTTTGTCTTACCAGCTTACCGGCTTACCAGCCTGGAACTCGGGGGGTTGGGCGCCAGGGGGGGGGGAGGAGCCCTCTAGTGCCCAAAACCCCGAGTTCTTCCGGGCTGGTAAGCCAGTAACACAAACCTGTTTTCAGCTAGTAAGTTAAAAATCAGTATATTAACAGAAATTTGGCAAAATGCAATTTATGAATGCCCCGAAGTCTGCTTATGCTGAAATGATCCCCCATCGATCGACATCACATTCCCATCAAAATCATCCGAATTAGATAGTAGAAAATCAATTTTGTCGTTGCTTTAAACTGTACATTTTATTACAATGCTATTTTCTTTTGTTTACTAAAATAAGTTGAAATGAGTTATCTTAGGTTAGCTGAGCTGGTAGTAACTTTGACATAGTGATAAATCGGTGCACCGTCATATCCGTGTACTAATCTTTCGACATAAGGTTATACTATTCTTCCTCCATCCCCTCACTCCTACCGATAATCGTTCCTCTTGGATTACGTATCATATTATCTTTCTTTTGCTCTCTCTGTCACACACACACACCGCAATTAAGCTTTTGTGTTCCAGTTTATATTTTTAAGCCCTTAATCAATCAACAGCTACAAGTATAAGAGCAAAGCATTTCTGTATTTCTTAAAACATCACAGTATTTGCAGATGGTTTGAAATAGCGGCACAGTTCTTTCAAAAAAACCCGGTCTCTTTTGGGCAATTCGAAATATTTGTAAACTAGTTTTCTGAGTTTATTTTTAAAAACACTTTCTATTCAAACTTGCTATTCTTGTATTCAAGAATGGCAAGTTTGAAATATAAATTGTTGAGTAACACGTTTATTTTGTACCTGAAAAGCGATTTTAGGATTGCAAAAGTAGAAGGGTTTCATTACGGAAACGCGTTTTTTTTTTTTTTTTTCCATCCTGTGCAAAACAGGAAAATCGGGTCAGAAGAACACACGTAATTAATAGACATAACACATTTGTCTCATAGCTTTCAGTATACTGAATTAGTGGTCAAAATCTTAACGCAGGAAGGACGACACGCATGCGTCCTTTAGATAGAATCCCGTTCCGATGCGAGAAACTTTTAGAAAGGCATCAGAGCTGTAAATGATTTAGCCGACCTCTACGAAGGAGAAACAGTTTCTTCTTCTTCCACAAAACAAACGGAGGCGAGAAAACTGATGCGGTTAACAAACGAGGTAACTTAGGCCAATTCGATTATTTTGCGGAATGCAGTTACTTCTTTGCCTATTAGCGGTTATCAAGCAAAAGAGAAATCATAAGAACTGAAGGTAAGTAGCACAAAGGAACACTACCGCCATCTCTCCCTCTCTCGCGTGCATGCAACTTCCTCAGTCAATAGTTTATAATAGTCTACGCCATGTTTTGGAATACAAAATCTATCAGAGTTTGGCTTTTTTTTTTTTTTTTTTTCAATCATGTAATAAATACATTTTAGATATTTTTGTGCAAGAAAATTGTAAGATTAAGATTAAGTTGTAAGATTATAACTGTAATATAAAAATATTTGCGTGTAACACCTAGCTATTTTTTTTCCGATTTTCTTCTTCTTATAATAATAATATTATTATTATTATAAAGTCGACGCTTTAAAATGAGATATAGACGTGAAATATGTCTATGTTTTCGTTTATTTCAATAGAGTAAGATTACTAATAAAAATTGAAATATATATATATATATATATATATATATATAGCCTTGCAATATACAGCCTTCCCAGCGAATCATTCCCCCCCCCCCATCCCACCGTAAGGTTTGTTTCCACAAACGGAGCTCTGGAGAGACAAATATTATTGGCATACAAGCATACTGTCCCTATTTGAAAGAAATGCTGTGTGTGTGTGTGTGTGTGTGTGTGTGTGTGTGTGTGTGTGTGTGTGTGTGTGTGTGTGTGTGTGTGTGTGTGTGTGTGTGTGTGTGTGTGTCTTCTAGCATCGGATAACCTGACAGGTCTCAAGAATCGTACAAAAGAGCAAACTGTTGAGAGATGCTACAGTCTACTGTTATTGCAAAAATCATCAATCATCAGAGCCAAACTGGATCTTCAGAAATAACCATTAACAAAAACACTTCTGCATCAACTTCTAGGGTATAAGCATAAATGACTCTGTACAAGCATAAATGACATGTGCCACCATTCACAGGAATCAAAACCTGATTTGTTATTTATTCCTTGCCGAAACCTCAAATGACTATAGTTCACTAATATTTCTAATCAGTAAAGATCTAACACAAAGCGTTCACCTACCCGCCAGAATACAAGATAATCCTTTACAAGATAATCATTTAAATGGAAGGACCAGCTGTCCTTCCATTTAAATTTAGATGTTAACTCTCTTCTTGGTAACTCCAACCATAGGCTTGTCCGTGTGTGTGTTTCTATTTCTACAGACTGGCCATCCCTCAGCCTCAAAAATGGCACTAGAACGGTGCAAATTAGAAATGACTATCGGTATTTCTAGTTCTCTTTTCCAAGCTCTGATTATTATTTCAGCACTACTGATCTAATCACCTCTCAGACCAAATACCGAAATTGTTTTGCTGGAATCAGAATCTTTATTACCCACAACACAATTTAAGCTTGGGTTCTTCAACAAATGTGCTAAAGCAGCCGAAGAAATAAAATTCAGCATACATCGAATAGCTCAAGTCAAAAATCCAAATTCACAGCTTTCACCAGAGCCCATAAGGACTGCAAAAATTATAATTTCAAAGCAGATATTATAAGTACCAAATACAAAAAGCTTGTTTCCTTCTCAAATGGCAATCGAGCATTCTAGTCCCTCGCTGGGGACAACGTGCTTTTCATGTTGCCATCTCAGCGGCACACGCTGATGACATCTTAATAGTAAAGTCACCTAATGATATCGCAATCATTAGGTGACTTTACCAAAGGAAAGACTGGTCTCAGTCTTTCCTTTGAGCTCTTGTATAGACAACCAATGCAAATTTCCTCGTAGTATACCACGAACTGCCCACAGCATGCTCTACTACTCAAGAGTCTTGATACTAATAAGCCACCTGGTACAGATTATTTCTTCCAGTAATAATAAAAGATTGTGCTTCAGAATTAATACCCATTCTGTTCTGCCTTTATACGCTGTCATGCTCATCTGATATTTACCTAACAGTATATAACAAACATTTATCTAATCTAATCTGTTCCTAACAGATTAGGATCATCTCCTTGAAAATAATGGTAAAGGTATTTAACAGTCCTACTATATCATTATCTGGAGATTCACCAGTTAATCAGTGATCACCGATATGAATTCTACCACACTTGCTCCAGATATTTCCAAAGGAAATATCAAATGCTTTTGGATATTCCTAAAGGCAATATCAAGAGCCATTTGATCGACTGGCTCTTTCGCTGGTCGTTCATTATGTTATGGTAGATGGGTTTCTCTCATGAGATTTTGCCGTCACTGAGGACTTTCACACACACGCACTCTTCTTCCTAGGTATCTTATCCTATGATAAAAGCAAACGCTAAAGCTGATTAAAGATTAATATTATTTTTTTTTCATACAACAGATATAATCAATGAACTCTTTAATAGCAATTGAAATATGTCCATTATTGATATTAAAAATATCGCTTTAAAATAAATATCAATACAGTTTGCGTCATTATTTTTCCCTTTTGCATTCAGCTACATAACAACGTATAACTATTAATAAGTCATTTGGCTTTCACTGATATCTTCCGCTTATTTGCTTTCTTTTTAAATTTGCGTCAGTTGCTTTAAGGTCAGTGTTTAGAGAGAGAGAGAGAGAGAGAGAGAGAGAGAGAGAGAGAGAGAGAGAGAGAGAAAGAGAGAGAGAGAGAGAGAGCAGAGATTTCTGTTTCTGTGCCAACTGACACATAATGCTAGAAATGGAGACAGGAGGAAGAGATAAAAGCAATAGGGGTGCACAAGAGAGGAAACGAATGTACAGCTCTACAGTGCGCACGGAGGTTGAACAGACTCGCCAAGACTTTATGCTCCAAGTTCCACAACCATACCAGTCCGTATTACGAATTGCCCGGCCTGGAAGAGTTCCAAACTGTTGCAAGCTCTGTTGCTAACACTTCAGCCTGCTTGTAGTACGGAGCAGTTATTTCCATCTATCTTTACTTAGGACACAATTGGGCTAATGTATATCTTTCTTCATTGGCTGGCATTTATTCCAGAGGCTTCCAAGTAATGCGAATAAGACAGTTTGCTATCGAGTATTGTTATTAAGCACAGACAACGGAAGGAAAGCACCTGTTACATGCTTCTTTCATTTTTCTTTTCTTTCTTTTTTTTTTTTAAGTGACACACGCTTCCTCCTCTTAATCATTTCACGATCTACTTCGACTACTAATGCAATATACAGAAATCACTCTTCTAGTATAAAACAAATAATAATAATAAAAGGAAATTATTTAGGAGTAAACTTGCATGATAACACATAAAGTTGCAGATAGTAAAAAATTAAAAGACTCCGAAAACGTTTTTAAAAATCAATTCAGAAAACTAGTTTAAAAATATTTTGAATGGTCAATAGGCGACCAGGTTTTGAAAGAATATTGTGGAAGTATTCAAAAATATCTGATAATAAATATTACGATGAATAACTTTTAAGAAATACTTTAGTTTTGACCATAACGTATACATCAACCTTTACACGCTTATAACCACAGCAGCTAATTTAAGAGCTTCAAATTATAACTGCAGGCCGTTGGCCGAGGGGATTGTGTCGCCTCTCTTCAGCCAATAGGTCGTGAATTGAAATGTCACTGTGGAACAGATATTTGTAATGTGTTTTGGGATTCAATGTTTTTCATCCTCCTGCGTAAGAAAAACCACCCTAATCCTTAGCCTACTCGTGGGATTAATGTGAGAGAAGTTTGCCATGTTTCACTGAGAGAGAGAGAGAAATTTAATAACTATCTGTATAGTTACAAATAATTTTCTCTTAAGAATTCATTAACAAAAAAGATTCTAGAAAAAACATTCCTGACTACTCATGATGTTGTTTATAGGAAGAAGCATCCATCTAGAGATAATAATTAATTAACTAATTTTATTTAGCTATTAAATTATTAACCTAATATTTTGTTTTGATCTGTAAAGCATCTTCATGAGCATAAAAATAATGAACCATGGTACTTCCTTTTGGTATGCACTCAGGCATACCAAAAAAGAAGGCAAACACAGCCTGAGTGGGGAAAAAAGTGTGTGTGCGTGTGGGGGATCCTAAAGTTCTAACTGGAGTCTAATTCGGCAAAATCTCCTTACCGCATCCACAAGTAAGTAAATTCTATTCTCCCTCTCTCTCTCTCTCCTCTTTTATTGCACATGGTGGCCTGTTTCAGTAGTCTACAACGAAGAAAGGATGTACTGTGGTAACGGACATAATTTCTATGTTCATGTAATAGAATATTTGACTGTTCTAGTTTGAATAAAGATTTCTTCTAGTTTGAATTCCATAAGGTAAAGCAGCCATAAATAAGCCATCTCTGGAGTGGTACTCCACTCCACGCCACATAACTTACCGTCTTCATTATTTAATCCTCCTTCTATATACAAGTATCCCGTATCTGCACACAACGCCATCTACCACTTTGCCAATAGAATGGTAGTGATGATGATCCCGTCGTTTGTTTTTCCAACTGTGCTGCTGAGGAGCGCTTATTTAACACTTACACAAAGTTAGTTAAATTATTATTATCCTTACACGTGCGCTTCTTCCTCTGAGCAGACCCATTAGCGGACAGCGGACCACACTTTGAGAGAGGACCGCGGTCCGCTAATGGGCCGCATGGTTTTTCTAGTGTGCAACGGGAGAATTTTATTACTAAATAAATATATTTTTAAAATCTTAAGATTGTAAATTTTCAGATACAATTTAGAATATAACATATTAAAAATCCTATTAATTAAAAAATTAGCATAACATAACAACCTTAATACGTTTTCAATGGAAAATCAAGTCGGAGGAAAATAAGGATTTGACTGTTCTAGTCTGCATAAAGTTTTCTTCTAGTTTGAATTCCATAAGGTAAAGCGGCCATAAATAAGCCATCTCTGGAGTGGTACTCCAGTCCACTCCACATAACTTATTTCAGAAATAAGACTATGAAAATATGCAGTACTGTGAAGTACAGTACTGTATAATGTTACTAGTGAGACACTTGTAAAGTAGTTAATTGTTTATTCGACTCAAACTTCAAACTTGAACTTCAAACATTCAAGGAATTATGTTTGTATAAAAAAGTATCAAATATATTAAAGCGAAGAATGGCACTCTACAGCTTTCTTTCAGATCCTAGTAAACGCATGTCAGGTTCTAAGCTGGAGAGTTTTAGACTTCTTTCAGCTCCACGGTTAGACGATGGTGGCGACACAGCGACTGATTTTATGTACTGCTATACATTGCGCGTTGAGTATTACGAAATATTATAAGTATTATTGAAAATATTGAAAGTAAATGAAGTATGTAAAACGAAATTTTTATTAATAGGATTTCTAATATATTGTATTCTAAAGTGTATTTGAAAATTTACAACCCAAGATAAAATAGAGCCTGTGTAGCTCAGTGGAAGTGGCGCTTGCGTCCTCTGCGCTTGACCTCTCTCGAAGTTAGACCTAGGGTCAAGTCTAGTCGCCGACTGGAGGAACTTTTTCTAAGCCTATCTTCGACCTGTTCCCGAGTTAGTCGATCTCTGGCACGGGCAAGCGGGTTTTTCCTCCCGTAAACTCAACAAAATCGACCGTAGTACCCACATTATTTCATACAATTACATATCCTGTTAGGGTTAGGCACCAAGAGATGGCAGCACTTGTCTGCTGGTCTCTTCATCAGTAGCCACCTATAATTAGTGATTGGCTACCGATGGAGATTGAACTGCCCACTCAGTCTCCAAACGCTAGATAGGGTATAAAGGCCTCGCCTACTCCCTATTAGGGAATAAAATACATTAGCTGATTTATTTTATTTAGATAAAAAAAAATATATTTATAGCCAAAGAGTATTAATCAGGGATTAGTGCCTTTGTTAGCAGAGTCGCGGGGAAGATGAGACATTTGTAATTCAGCTGTAAAGACCTGAATATGAATCCTGCAGTAAAGGGAACTTTTCATCTGAAAGCAATTAACAGGTCTCATATTGAGATGGGTAAGTTTTTCATTCTGTAAAACATGAAACCAAACGAACGGCTTTCGTTTCTTCTGCTGTAATTATAACCAAATCAATTCGGAAGTATGACTGTTTCCCTAACATTTCTGCAAGGAACTGTATAAGAAACAGCATGCAACGGCAAAAAATTCCAGGTGAACTTCATCGTTCAGTAAAGTGTATATATGTTATGCGATGGTTAGAATGTGACAGCTGGAGACCGTCTACTTTCTGACTCCATTTTTAAACCACAGCCTTGATTTTTCTAACATTTTCATGCAGGATCATTCCTAGTGACTGAACTGCAGAAAATTAAGAAAGTGAATGATTTAATTTGAAAGATATTTTATATTTTCCTAAGAATCGCGTAATAAGAGAAGGAAATATCTATATAAGAGATGATTTCTTCTAAATATTCTTATAACGAAAATAAATTATCGTTAGAATAAAATGGAAAGTTTTCCAGAAAGAAGTATCTCGGTGTAGTAAACGTCACCGAGTTTTTGTCCCTGGATGCAATACGTCTGAAATTACTCCAAGTAGTCAAATCTATAGAAGGAATGCAGCAATTGCGGCTTTCTTGGCTAATCTCATTATCCTCTTACATGTTAAGTTTAATGGGCTGTCATAGGCAAGTAACCTGGTTTGCAAGAAATTTAATTAACGTTCTGATAGGGCGCCTAATCCTATATGCATAATCTGCATGTATGTCAGTTATGTGTATTTTCTGGCCGTTATGTCTATCTTAAGGATGAAAAACCCAAGTTTCCGAAGTAAAAACTCTGTCACCTCCGTAAGTGACCAGAAAGCTCGCGTTCAGTTGGGAATTTCTTATAAGGGTTCTTCGAGTGCCTACACAGTATTAGAATTAGGTCTTTTCCAACGACTGAACGTTTCAATTGAATGAAGGATCCTCTTACGGAGTTTATGATTCTGATGAGCTTATGTTAGTATGAACAAATGATTTAAAAAACTGCAGGATGATTTTGTGCTCTCTGGTAAATCCAAATATTAAAAAATGGTAATTTCATTAATTACGCACGGTTAACCTAGTGGTTATGCGCTTCGCAACCATATGCCTGGGAAAGGAGTGTCTTGGGTTCGATCCTTGTCGCCGACGTGAGGAGCTTAAGGATCTTTCTCAGACATAGTCAAGTTAGCCGGTCTTAGGTGTGGACAGCAGGGTTTTTCTACTCAGTTTATATGGGATTTTTCCTCCCGCAAGGAGGCAAATCGACGCTGTGAACACGTGCAGCTACACCCATAGAATATACCAGGAGGCATAGGGCTAGTCACCTTATCTTCGGGACGGGTACAACTTATAAGGGTTTAAGATAGCTCCGTAACAGGCCAGTAGGCCTAATACGTAGAAGGGAGAAGAAGAAGAAGGTAATTTCATTAATACTGTATAATACTCAGATTTACTACTGGATTAGTTGAGCCTTATTCAGCTAACTAATCCAGTAGCGAACTTAGATGTTCCTCACAGATATTTCGGCAGTGGTAAGAGAGCGAATAGTGTAACTCTTCTTCTTTTAAGTCCCATAAAATTTTAGAGACGGTTTCCCGTTTCCATTCTGCTGCCATAAGAGGTGGACATATGAATGGAAATTGTGAAACAATTGTGAAAAGAACAGCGGTTTTTGAACTATAAGAAGGGTTCAGCAAGCTTACCAGGATAAGTTCAGTAAGCTTACTAGGCAAAGTAAATCCAGCACTAGGTTTTGGTCAGCAAAAATGAGGAGGAAATACTATTAAAAAAAAGTGATCAGAACTTAATCCACCTTTACCACGAGTTGCCTAGAGTGGCACTACGTGCAGGCGCAAACTTGACTTACTTGTCTGTTTGCTCACTTGGGAAATAGGATTAAAAACCAAGTTTATATAAAATTACTTTACCTTGAATACATAATATACCCAAGTTAAAAAACTTTCTACATCTGTCTCTCATCCTGAGATTTTATTTAATAAGGTCTAAGCACCTTGTGGCAACTTGTTTTAGGCAAAATTCATATAAGCTCTGCATTACTTCAACCTTAGCATTGTCTGATCTGGCTCCAACTGACGAGACCTCAATAAAGGTTGAAACCGGTATGGGTAGAGACCATTGCCTTTAATGCATAGCATTATACATCTCCGCAAGGGGATGTGCTTTACATTAAGGGAAAAATACTAAGGAAAGTGATCAGAACTTAATCTACCTTTACCACGAGTTGCACTACGTGCAGGCGCAAACTTGACTTATTTGTCTGTTTGCTTAATTAGGAAATAGGATTAAAAACCAAGTTTATATAAAATTACTTGGTATCTTGAATACATAATATACACAAGTTAAAAAACTTTCTATATATATAAATATATAATATATATAAATTGTAATAACAGAACAAGTACAAAAAGACAGTAGCGTGTTTGAAAACAAAATGCGAGCTTGAGTTCCAAACAAACGTATACTACGCGCTGTCGCAAGTGCGCCAGTACTGAACAGAGGCAACGTGTGCGTCAGAAAGATTGAAACTCAGGCTGTTGTTGATATGAGAGGAATCTAGAGAAATTTGCCTAGATTCGACAATCTTTCTCTTGAGTTCATCATAGCACACATGGATGTTAGAAGTTTGAGTCCAGTTCACAATGTGTTGGCGGCCTTCGTCTGAGTTAGCTGAAAAGAGAACGTGGCTAGAGAGAGCGCTAGCTCTAGTCCTGTTATAGGAGATATCTCTACCCTGTTCTTCCAAACGTAGAAGGATGGATTTAGCAGTCTGGCCATAGTATGGCTTTCCACAATCACATAAAACCTTGTACACGCCTGGAAACTGAGTTGGAAGATGTTTCTCTTTAGGTTTGCTAAGTATTGAACGAAGTTTTGGAAGCGTAGTGAAGCAAATTTTGAAGTTAAACTTGTTGAGAATCTTTGCCAGTTTTGGTGAAAGAGAGCTGATGTAAGGGAAAGAGGTGAAAGCTCTTGGGGAAGAGGGATCTTCAGAAGTAGTTGAGTGACTGGGGGAAAGAAATTTGTCAATTTTCTTAGGAGAGAAACCATTATTAATAAAAGTTTTTTTAAGAAAAAGGAGTTCATTTTCAATTTCTGTTTCTCCTGTAAGTAATGATTTGACTCGGTGAGCTAAGGTGGAAATAATACCAAATTTTTGTGGGGGATAGTGATGGGAGAAAGCATGAATGGTAAGTGTAATTAATAACTTTACACTTTGAATTCATATCAAGGGAAAAAAATCTTATTTAGATTTTAATGCTCTCAGCACATCTGGTAAGTTTCAGGTCTAAAAAGGGGAAGGCAGTCATCCAGTTCGAAGGTAAAAGAGATTTTTTCATGGCACTTGTTTAGGTGGTCTCAAAATAAATTGAGGTTGTTGACACCACCTTCCCAGATGAGGAAAATATCATCAATATAGCGATACCAGAATTTTGTTTTAAGATGGAAGGAGTTAATAGCTTTTTCTTTCAAGTCCATCATAGTACACATGGATATTAGAAGTTAGTGGCCAGTCTACGAGGTGTTGGCGGCCCTCATCCGAGTTGATAGAGAAGAGAACGTGGCTAGAGAGAGAGCTGGCTCTGGTTCTGTTATAGGAAATGTCTCTTTTGTGTTCTTCCATGCGTAAAAGGATGGATTTAGCTGTCTGGCCGTAGTATGGTCTGCCACAATCACACAGAAAAGAGACATTTCCTACAACAGAACCAGAGCCAGCGCTCTCTATAGCCACGTTCTCTTTTCCATCAACTCGGATGAGGGCCGCCAACACCTCGTCGACTGGCCACTAACTTCTAATATCCATGATGAACTATGATGAACCTGAAAGAAAAACAATTGAATCTAGAGAAATATCGCTTGATTCATCTCATATTAACAATAGCCTTAGCTATAATATCTCTGACGCACACGTTGCCACTATCCAATACTGGCGCACTCACGCCAGCTCTCGCATAGTCAACGTCAGTTGGAACTCAAGCACGCATTCCTCTCTTTTAAATGTAAATGTACTTGTGTGTTTTATTCTAGATCTGTTAATGTATTTTATTATGTCTCTGTTATTTTTTATTTAATTCTTTGCCAGTGATATCTGAAGAAGTTGATGTATTCAACGAAACTAGTTGTATCTTAACATTAAACTTGTCATTCTCGGTATAGAGTCATTTAAATTCCTTTTTTATATACAGTTCTACCGAGTAAATAATGAACATTAATATATATATATATATATATATATATTTATTTATTTATTTTTTATTTTTATTATTATTTTTTTAATTCAATAAAACCTTTACAATGACTTTCCCTGGTGTTGCACCACCTTTAGACTTGAACTACATTCAGGCGCAAACTTAACTGTTTGCTTACTTGGGATTAGGAGTAAAATAACCAAGTTTATAAAATTATTTAGTAACCCTAATATACATTATTCCCAAGGTAAAAAAAAAAAAAAAAACTTATTTACATCTATATCTCCTCCAGAGATTCTTATTCAAAATAAAAACACCTTGTAGCAACTTGTATAGGTAAAGTTGATAAGGCTCTGTATTACTAAAACCTTGGTATTTAGCTATTCACTGAGGAGACCTCAAAAAAGTTTGAAACCGGTCTGGGTAGTGACCCCACCCATAATGCATTGCAGTATACATCTCTTAGTGAGATGTGCTTTACATTATGGAAAATACTAAGAACAGTGATCAGAGCTTTATCCACCTTTACAATGAGTTGCCTGGTGTTGCACCACCTTTAGACTTGAACTACGTTCAGGCGCAAACTTAACTGTTTGCTTACTTGGGATTAGGAGTAAAATAACCAAGTTTATAAAATTACTTGGTAACCCTAATATATATATATATATTTTTTTTTTTCCTGTCTTATGTTGCTAAAGGTCTTTTAATAAAATCAAGTAATCGATCTAAAATGAAGGGGACTTCCGTCAACTTTCACCACACAAGTAAAATCGTTCGTTCGTTTCCTACCAAGTTTGGAATCAATTTGTTTGTTATTTGTCTTTTTTTTTTTTTTTTCCCTGGCGGAAACTCAGATTTTTTCCATCCTTCAAACATGGCAAGACCAGGAGAATACACAGAGTTAACAGAAATAATATGCTGATCTCAGAGGCTTTGCTGTTTGACTTGTAATTCTAAATAACAGGTAATGACATTCAACCAATAAATAAAGCGTCAAAAAACTGAGTCAAATACCGATGAAAGCAGGCTACCTCGTTGATATTATCATCATCGATTTAATTGAAATTTCAGCAGTACTGTAACAAAAAGCAACAACAACAATTATTAATTAGAAACAATGTCAGTAAAGCAAGCTTTTCTTACAGCTGCCAACCACCCGCTTCCTCAGTACTTGGCTCACCTCTTCATATATTCATATTTATTATATATTTCTCTCATACAAGCACAAAATGGTGTATAGTCCTATTATGACTATTCCAGATATGAGTTACCAGTGGCAAAATTCTTCACTCGATTAAAATCTTGTTTTATCCATATTTATCATAGCATAAAAAATATGCATGAAATCTTTTCGGAACTAAAGCTGCTAAATTCTACCCTATTTCCAAGAGAAGATGTGCGGAATTTGGTCAAATCCAAAGGGCTTATTTTATTACTCAGCTGGCTTCTTATCCTTTGAATGTTTTCCCGTATTAAATGGAGGATATCTTAATTTCTCAGACCACAGAAAAAATATACAAGAAATAAATGTGCAAAACTTTTCATTTCGAGAAGGTCTCTTTCTTCACGATACACCTTAGGCTGTCCCTCCATCTTTCTAATTTCATTTCTTCCAGAATAATGTCTCCTTTTTTATCCACCAGCTTACCAGCTGTTTCTATTTTGTTTATTCTTGGTGCTTTGATTTCTATATAGAATGTCAGATTATTGTATTTGTCGCTTATGAAATTCGCTGTGACGTCCCTACACAACCTATTTGTTGGTCTATCTCTTTGTACTTTTCGTCCTCTAGCCCCCGGTCAAAACTCTCCTGTCATTCCTTATGTATCCCCCCTCCCCCTTTACATTCTTCTGTTACTTCTTTTCCAGTGTAAGTATGTGGTCTGTATGATTTTCCAGTGTCATTCTGGACACTGGAAAACGAGGTCATAACGTCTCAGTTTCGTTTCTCAAGGGACTGTCAATGTCTTTTGATTCTGTTATTTTTTATAATGTTTTCCATTTTTAGGATAAGTAGCCTATTATTTGGAAGTTATTTGTAGACTATTCAATATACTTGATCAGCTGATAAAGATCAGATCAGAGATTGGCCCTGATATCCAAAGGAAAATCCTAATGATTTCTTTCGTTATGTGGCCAGTAGGAGGAAGAATGATTGTGGCAGAATTACATAGTCAAAGAGGCGAGTGGAGTGACTAATGCAGAGGATACAGTTGAGTAGTTTAATGATCACTTTATTGGGGTATTTCATCTTAGAGAAGTAGGCTTTAATTCTAAAGCAGTGGTTCTTAACCTTTTCGAAGTCACGGAACACTTTTGATTATAAGAAGAATTTGGGGAACACCAAAAGCACTAGGGGTCATAAAGCTAACAATAAAAAATATGCATGGACTTACCTTTTATAAAAATAGAACTTATTTTAATGCGATACTTGAGCTTGTCGGCTTTTGCAGATTTCAGCAATATCAGGTCTAATATGTGATATAGCTACCCTCATCTCTTTGTCTATATTAGTAAGTCTTTCACGCTTTTTAGTTTTTATGTTGGTTAATATTGAGAAACAGAACTCACATAAATATGACGTTGAAAACTGTAACAAAATTTTCCGTGCCCTTGTGGAGAAAGCTGGGTATTCGGCTTGGACAAAAATCCAAAATTCCTCAAGAGTTGTTTCAGAGAATTTAATATTTAGAGTACGATCCGTTGACAAAGGTAACTAATTGTTCTTCTTCTTGTAACGAAAATTCACAACTCGATGTATTAACTGTGCAAAATGGATTTTGTATCCAGTCATAATTGTGTGTATTTAGGAAAGGAAAGTAACTTGAAATCTTTTCTTCCAATATTGTTACATTTTTACACATTAAAAATAGTACCTATACTTCTATTGGTTTAGAAGTCAACGCACATAGCAGTCTTCAGTTGTTAGGATCAGAGTAGCCAATCACACTCAGAACTGTGTCACGTGACATCTTTCATCGGCGGAACACCGGTTAAGAACACTGTTCTAGAGGGATGGGGAGGGTTCGAGGTGCAAGAGGAGAGTGTGCTTCAAATACAGAATACTCCAGATGTCAAACAATGGGACTGATTGGGATTTGCTATTAGTTTTGAGGGAATTCGCTAAAGGACTGACAGCTCATATGACATGGCTTTTCAATAAAAGTGTCTAGGGGAAAGGTGCACAAGGAGTGAAAGTAGGAAAAAATAGTGCCACTGCATAAGGGTGGTAGTAGAATGAAAGTATCAAACTATAGACTAGTTTGAATTTCATCAGTTCTGTTACGATTTTAGAGAAATTAGTGAGGGATCATATACAGCATTGGACAGATGCAGATGGAGATAAGGTTATCTGTGCGAATTAGCATGGATTCTTAAGGGGTACTCATGTTTGAGTAATCTGATTGCCTTTTATAATAATGTAACAAGAATGGTTGATGAGGAAAAGGCATATGCTGCATTTTCTTTTCTTTTTTTTTTACAAAGCATTTGACAGGGCGCCACATGATAAGCTGATATTTAATTTACAGAACATTGCACATTGGTTTAGCTGTCAGGCTAGTGAATTGGATTGGGAATTGGCTGTCTGATATATTCATATTAGTATCAAGGAAAAAGAAGGTTACAAGTGGGGTCCCATGGGACAGAATTGGGACCCGTATTGTTTACCCTTTATATCAATGACATTGTCAACGGACTGCAAGGGGGTATTCAGTTGTTTGCAGATCAGTTTAATGCAACTAAATACAAAGTCTTGAAGTTTGAGATACATCGATGGGGGGATACATACCCCGTTGTAGGAAGTGGGGAAGGCAAGGGACCTAGTGGTGATGATTCATATCAACTTGAAGTTCAGGCGACATATTGCAAAAGTGGTAGAGGTAGCCCAGAGAATCCCAGCAATGCTTAGAAAAACACTGACCAGCAGAGAAGAGTTACGATTCCATTGTATAAAGCCGTGATCAGATAACACCTGGACTAATGTGCTCGGATTTCATTCCCAGGATTTAAAGGGGATAAATTAACATTGGAAAGAGGTGGATAACAAAAATGACATCAGGACTGTACAATGTTAGTTATGAGGATAGACTGAGGAAATGTTTACTGCAAAGTTTGTTAGAAGGAAAGGCGATATGATTGAAACATTTAAAGTTATTGAGAGGTAGTTACAGGGTTGACAACAGGGAGTTCTTTCGTATGACAGAACAAGAAGGAGCGAGGCGATTCTCTGAAGTTCGAGAAAAAAGGTGATGAGTGGTTTCTTTGAATGGAGGATGGTTGAACGGTGGAATGCATTGCCTGATAGGGTGGTGAGAGCATGAACGATAAAGAGTTTATGGAGTGGTATAATAGACTGTGTTGTCTAGGATGGGTCTCGCATAATGAGTCTAATAATAACAAAGCCCATGGCGGTATTCGAACGCATAGCGTATTGGCTGGAAAGCAGGTACGTTAACCATTTGGCCAACCAGGTTGGTATGCAGTTCATTAAAAAATCATCTGAAAAAAATCATATGATTTCCTGTAACATTTACGCATAACGAGGCCAGTGTATTGTCTCTTAGGAAAAGAGAAATGACATCGTGACATTTTCATTTCAATTGGAAACACCTGGGTTCAGATCCCTTCTCGGAATTGATGAACTTAAGGACAATTCAGTAGAAAGCAAGTTATCCAGTAACAAAATGACACGAAACTGATTTATCATTTACACACAGACAAACTGGTAGGAGAATACCTGTGATAAGCAGACATAATAGACTGGTCTCATGCCTTAATTAGACCATAATTTCAAATGATCCAATCCAACCATGCATTCAAGAATTATCTGAGAGCAGAAAAATATTTTAGTCTATTGCAATTCTTTTTAGTTCTCGAGAGCCACCTCTATCCTCTGTCAACAGTGTTCCCAAGATACTTTTCTCGAACTTATTCTAATCTCTCTCATTCAATCACTACATTCATCTTGCTGATATTCATCTTCAATCATTTTTTTTATTTTTAATTTGTATTTTGAATCAAACTGAAGAGATAAGAATGTGAGCGAGAGAAAGCGGAGTTTTCCGTTGACTTAAGGTGTTTCTCTAGTAGTGTGTGTTGGGGGTAGTAGAGAGAGAGGCAGTGTTCGTGTTCATTTCCCTTGTACTCGTAATTTCGTATTCCTTGTATTTTGTACTTTCGTGTGTGGCTGATTTTTCGTGTCAGTGTGTATTTCTTGGTATTTATATCTTCTTGTGTGACGGATCTTTTGTTTTTATTTATTTATTTATTTATTTTTTCATAGACATTCCACTCATGAAATGTTTCAAAAACCTATAGTATATTAGTACCGTAAGTAGTAATGTGTGTTTCTTCTGTGCTCTGGTTTGTTTGGTTGTCTCAGTGTTGGGGGAGCATTTTTTTTTTTTTTTTAAACTGTTTCTCTACCTCTCATTATGGACTGTGTTTATATTTCTTGATGTTAACTAAGTTAGGTGGAGTAGAGTTGCTCCGGTATCTGGGAATTCTGTTATTTTTATTTTATTTTTTGAGAAGAAAGAATATAATGATTTTTCTATGATGTATCATTGACTATTGGTGATGTTGAACAGAGAAAGCATCTTTTCTCAATGATTTTTCCCCTTTTATGAAACATATATTTACTATTATTATTAGCAGATAAGCAGTGAAGTAATTTAGTATGTATATGACAAATTAAAGAGATCAAACGATTTTTGTTTTATTTTAATTTACGAAAGTCTAAATACAAAAAAAAGCACTATAATATTTCATTAAGCTTAACTCTACCAGCTTCACAATTACAGCATTATAAACATAACCTGCATTAAACATATTTTTCTGAGAGTTTGCTCACATATGGAATTCCCTGTTTATGACTTCAAGTAATGGCAGTGAAATTATCCTGAAGAATAATAATAGGAATTTTCTTGTGCTAAACGTAGAGATCTGATCTGCAAGAATCTCTCAAACAGATTATACTCGAAGGATTTCTATCTGTTTCCTAATTCCTACTGTTTTTCTATTATATGAACGCTGAAGCTAGATAACCCATTTTCTTGATTGAGTGACGAAATGTAATGGCTGCTGTATTGCACTAAACTGAATGTTCATTATAGATTGGTGAAAGGTGACAAGAGTGTAATCATCTGTCCGTGTTTCCAGTGTGGTACGCGTACTTCCAGGAGTACACAAATGCTTATCAATGCCGGCCTGGTTGGCCAAGTGGTTAGTGTATACGCTCTCCAGCCAAAGGCTGCTGGTTCGAATCCGGCATGGATGTTTGGGATTGTCTGTGAAAATACTAATGGTGGTGGTTGTGGGCAGTAGATGGTGTTGGTGTAGATGATGCTGTTCGCTGTAGTTGGTGGATTGAGTGGTAGAGACGGAGAGCTGTAGAGTAGGTGCCCTCCCTTGATGAGCCCTTGGACTTCTTGGAGGTATCACGTAATAATAATAACTAAAAAATCTAAAGGAAGTGTTAAACAAAATGTGTCTCTTGGCGTGTAACCACTGCCATTCGTTAGGGCCGTGTCTGGTTAATGACACAATCGTTCGAACCGCCTTAAATGCGAATAGTTCGGAGAAGATAAAAAGAATATGGTGAAGCAAATCTGTACAGGTATCCCTTTTGACAGTAGAAAAGTTGAGAACGGGTTTCAATTAAGGAGAGAAAAAAACTAAAAAAAATTCGAATACACGAAAGCAGCGGGGCCACAATTAATAAAATAATAAATCTTGAACATGACTGATTACCTTAACTTCTCAATTTCCCTCTTTATTATTGGGATTTAATAAAGATTCCATTCAGTTAAATCTTAGCCCATCTATGCCTACATCAAAAGTTTAGTATGTTAAAATCTAGTTTAACAAAATCTTTTTCTTTTTCTTTTTTTTTAAAAAAAAAGTTTATTAAAATAAGGAAAAATTTAAAACAGCTCTCTGAAAAAAAACTACAAAAAAAAAAAGAGAGAGGACCATTTAACTGTCTCTTGTTACTCCTTTCTTAATGAGCAAATATGGTAATACTCTGTGTATTTTAACTTTTATAATAAAAGAGATACTCAAATCGTCATTTAGGCTATTTAATGTCATGCATGCTAAATTTAGAATACGCAGATTTATTTTTAGGTACATATCACGCACAGAAAGTTGTAACATACAGCACATTAGTATAGTACAAAAGGCGAGGTAGGAATTTTTTATAATTCATTTTTTATCGAATCCGGAAATCCAGCTCATTTAAAACAACCAAGCTATCCTATCCGTTGTATTTGGTATATGCATCATTAAAAAAAATCATAAAAAATTTATTTGGAAAAGATGCTTTCTTTGTAACAACCATGTGTAATGAGGCCAGCATACATATTTATGTCTCTTTATATATTTTAGGGGAAAAAACAAGAAGTGAAGTAAAGTAAAGAAAAGAAAGAAACGTCATGACATTTCTGCAAAAGATGGGCTATCCAGTCTACAAGAAACTGTGGTTTATCACTGGCACGTTAGGGCAAAAACTGGCGGGGGAACACGCGATAAGCCGGCATAATACAGTAGTAGCGCAGCTTTAATTGATTCGACTTGTAAATCCAACCAACCATGCAATTCACTAATTATTTGAGAGCATAAAATATATTTTTTTATCCATTGCAGTTCACGAGAGCAGCCTCCATCCTTTGTCAATAGTGCCCTAAGATACTGATATTTTCGAACTTTTTCGGATCGCTCTCTCTTTTTGTCTTCTTCGATCACTATACTTCTCACTTGGTGATCTCAATCCTCTGCATTTTCTGAGTTTGTCTTCATTCCACAAAGTCAGCAAATGAGGTACGGAGGCTCCACGTATTTAAAGAAAGAGGAATAGACTCGTGCAAACCTTTCATTACGCCAGCATATCTACTGTTTATTTTTGTTCTTTTGTCATAATTACTATCCAGTACAGGACAGGAAACGTACAGCTCAATCTTTGGCGTATTTTTTTTTCCCTTTAGTATCTTTTAAAGTATCTCTAAAATTATTGTCTCCTTGTGAATTGCAATAATATTTAGCCAATCAGTTGAAATTTTATCAGCTTGCTAATTATATTTTGTATATGTTCTTTCTGAATTGAGAAATTAAGATATCATTCAGTCCCACTGAATGTCTAACACACGAAAGTTAAATATACCCGTACAAATGGCAGTAGGGCGTTTTTAAGTCTTTCGAATTTTATTTTTCAACTCATAAATTTTCCTTTTGTGATGTTTTTTTTTTCTTTTCCTCAGTTTCTGAGATTCAATTTCGTCGTCACTACAACAGAACTACGGTCTGAATCATAGTGTTCCTTGCGAAACTTTGACTTTATTTATTTTTTTTAAATTTTATTTTAACGAGAGAAAACTGATACCGCATGCTATAGAGCTGAGATGAACTGAACCTACTAGGGGTTAAGTAGTGAACAACTCACGAGAAGTCACACTATGCTTTCATTCAGTCTATATTCTAACACTATCATTTTTTTTTTTTTTTTGGCGTATTTATATTATATAACACTTCGATTTGCCTTTCTTCCAGTTTGTGTGCGCGAAAGAGAGAAAATAAATCTTCCAAATTTTACTCATGTTATGCGAGATGGCCAGATATATCTTGCAGGCGGCACCAAAGTGAAAAAAAAAAAAAAAAAAAAAAAAAAAAAAAAAAAAAAAGCATCTAGAAAACACATTTTATGGCCACCGGTCACGAATGGCAATTGTCAAAAGGTGTTCAATGATACAAGCATGATCGGACAGATAGTGCCTACAGAAGTACATAGTTTGCCAGTTATGGTAATTTGGAAATTTCAGAAAGTTTTATTATTAAAAGTGAGCTTTAGTGATTCAATGGAATTATTTTTTACCTGTCTACTGCGCACCCACCAAAGTCATGTTAGTGAATTCCAAACAAAATCAAAATCAGTGAATCTCAAACGATCCCAAGGAGTCATTGCGGGAGGACAATTCACTCCACTCGACTACACGTAACACCAACTACACACAAAGCCATTCTCAACTTGGATGGTATTCGCGGGACAAATGTTTCCAAGGCTCAGAGTACAGAGAATAATCCTCCTGCTATTTACTCAAAATTCGTGTCTGAAAGGCGTTCAAGTATAGCGATATGCAGAGACAGACACTGTCAAACCACGTACGAACATCAAACTAGGCTATGTGGGAGACTTTAACTAGTCTTTCCTCTGCACGCTTTAATTCTACATCACCATTAAAGCAGTGGCGGCTGGTAAGAATTTGTAGTGGTGGGGCTGCAATGTTACCAGCCCAAACTGCACGTAAATCACGCGTTACCCCCATTAGGTAGTAGCACTTTGGTGTGGTCTGCATTGAATGCAGCTTCAACGTTGAGTATACTAGTCAGTACTGATACCAGCCCTAGTCCGCACAGCACATTGACTATTGCAAAATACAACTATTGCTACAAAATGAATTATATAAAATACTATCGAGCGGTATTGTATTACAAACAAGAAAATAACGGTTTTTAGATAAAATAATGATCCGAATATAAAACAAGACAAACACAACCAAAATCTCACAAAAAAAAAAAAAAAATAACCAAACACCTACAATGAAAAGAAAAGAAAAAAAAGGTTCATATACTGTAATATTGTGCAGCGTTTCGTAAATTGTGTTTAGGGAACTCTGGGAGCTTCCGCAGAACACCAAGCTATACTTCCAAAATAAGAATAAAAATAATATCTCCTCTATACTATAATATATGCTCTTAGAGATTCTTATAAGCTAGTTCAGAAACTTCTGTTTTTTTTAGATTTCCCAAGTATTCCTGTCAGAGGTATTTGGGTGCCTATAAATTTTATATTTTTATGAAGCCGGGCCATAAATAAGTCATGATCAAAAAATTGATGGAATCGGGTGCAAGATGGGATAAAAGATTTCAAAATCTTCATTTTGCTAGACATTCGGAAATGATGTATTCCTTCTTGCAGTAGAGCTGAACTGAGCTATGCTAACACCCACCTACGAGTTATTTAAAACAATGAATTGCATGTGTCACAGATCCATTAAAGCATAAACTGGTTTTAGCTCCAAACTGTTACTTTGTTCAGCTAAACTTCCAAACTGTTGTTGAAGCAATTATAGCTAAGAGGCCAGTATGTCTGTAGATGGGATATCAGCTAGGGTTTTGCAAGAGAAAATGCAAGAGATCGGGCTGTTTTAAGTTTTTCCACTTGGTTATAATATAAATTAAAGATGCCAAGAAATTACATTCTTGGTTTAATCCTTTATCCAAGTGTAAACAAACAAGTTTGTGCCTCGTATAAAGAAGTTAATGAGTTCACATCACTTGCCTTAGTATTTCATAATGCAAAGCACATCTCTCTGCAGACATGTATAATCTATCTTATAAAACGTCATGCCTTCCCATAATGCTATGCATTATGGGAAGGTCACTCACTACCCAGACCAGTTTTGACCTTTATTGAAGTCTCATCAGTGGGAGCCAGACCGAGAGGTGATACTAAGGTTGAAGTAATGTAGTCAGGTGCAAACCAAGAATATAATTTCTTGGTATCTTTAATTTATAAGAGAATTGGCAATGCCTTTGACTCAGCTATTTAATTTAAGTCTCAGCTCTAGTAGAGTTCCAAGGGAGTGGAAAGAGGGCAAAATTATTCCTTTGCATAAGAGAAGTTTTAAGACTGCAGTAGCAAATTATAGACAAATCAGTATCTCAGGCATGGTGGTAAAAGTAATAGAAAAATTGGTAAAAAAAGAGAATTTCAGAATGGGTAGATAAAAATATGATACGAGGGTCAACATGGCTTTGTGAATGGTCGGTCATGCCTTAGTAATTTACTAAGTTTTTATAATAGAGAAGCAGCTGAGTTGGATAAAGGAAATGGCTACATGCTGATTTTGCAAAGGCATTTGACAAAATATCACATGGACCTCTGTTATGCAAATTAGAACAAATGGGGATGGTTAAGTGGATAAGAGGGTGGCTGCAGGACAGATATCAAAAAGTGGTATATAGAGGGACAGAATCGAGACGAAAACAAGTGACTAGTGGTGTGCTGATGCGAAATCAGGTAGAGTAATAGTTAATCAAGATGATGTGGTGAGCTTGCAGGACGATTTAAATATGCTGTCAGTATGGGCAAAAGTTAATGGGTATCAGTTTAATGTTGAGAAAAGTAAAGTTATGCATTTTGGGATAAACAGATTACAAGCCGTGTATCACATTATACATGGCACTATATGCTAGGAAATAAATAGGAAATAAATGAAGCTAGAGATTTAGTGGTGGTGGTAGACACAGTTAAAGTTTAGAGGACATATTGCTAAGGTAGCCCATAAGATTACTTGACTAGTGAAGAACACATTAACAACTAATTATATATTGGGTTTTTATCCTTTATCCAAGTGTAAGCAAACAAAGTCTGCACCTGAAGTACTTTCAGGACTGGGGTAACTCGTGGTAAAGGTGGTATAAGTTCTCATCACTTGCCTTAGTATCTTCCATAATGCAAAGCACATCTCTTTGTGGACATGTATAATGATATGCATTAAGGGAAGGGCCACTACCCAGATCGGTTTTGACCTTTATTGAGGTGCTGTTTAAGTAAAGACCTCTCTAAAAATTTGGAAGTCCCCCCCCCCCAGACCACTCCCTATTTGCAACTGAAGGATCGTCCAACTCGGCGGTGGCTCCACTCAGTGACAGGCTTACCCCGCCACCAAGCAGAGCCATAATCTCAGCGGTGGCCCAACTCAGAGACAGGCAAAAACCTACCCCCAAGCAGAGCCTCTCACATCTCAGGGAAAGCAACCACTTCTGCGCAAACCTTGTTTGCTTATACTTGGATAAAGGATAAAACCCAATATATAATTAGTAGCATAGCCAAGTGAAAACACTTCCATAAACTTATCTCTAATCCAGAGAATTTTAATAATGGGGTGTGACACCCTTTGGCAACTCGTATAGGTAAATATGGCTTCTCCATTACTTCTGCCTTAGTAGCATCACCTCTGGGTATGGCTCTCACTGATGAGACTTCAATAAAGGTTGAAACCAGTCTGGGTAGTTGGCTTTCCCTTAATGCATAGCATTATACATGTCTGCAAGGAGATGTGCTTTGCATTATGGGAGATACTAAGGCAAGTGATGAGAACTTTTACCACGAGTTGCTCCAGTCCTAAAAGTACTTCAGGTGCAAACTTTGTTTGCTTACACTTGGATAAAGCATAAAACCCAATATATAATTAGTAGCATAGCCAAGTGAAAAAACTTCTATAAACACATTAACAAGTTAAGATAAGGAAGTTGTTATTCCTCTTTATAAGGCCTTGATATATGCACATCTGAATTACTGTGCTCAAGTCTGGTCCCCCTGGGTTTCTTGGGAATGAGGAAGCAGTGGAGAGAATTCAGAGGCGAGTGACCAAGATGGTGAGTGGCCTGTGAAATGTTCCCTATGAAGACAGATTGAAGGCATGTGGATTGCAGAAGTTGGTTGATAGGAGAAAAAGAAGGGATATGATAGAAACATTTAAGTTACTTAAAGGGTTTTATAGGATAGATGGTGCAGGGGAAGTGTTTCAGCACTTGGCTAAAGGGACCAGAACAATGGGTCATCCCTGGAAGTTGAATAAAGGTGTGGTTAGTAAGGGTGCGAGGATTAGATTTTTTGCTTGGAGAATTGTGAATGAGTGGAATGGGTTGCCACAGTCAGTTGTGAGTGCTTTGTCGGTTAATGGGTTCAAAGCTTGGTATGACAGATTGGGTCTCCTGCGATGAGTTTTCAGACTCCATGGAGTTGCCCACATAATAATAATAATAATAATGTATTAATTGCATGTGTTCTCTTATTTTCTGCTCAGTCTGCTGCTTTTGTAGGATGAACATGCATGGATTCATCATGAGAATGCTGTCAAATACAAGATAGAGAAATGTTGATTTTTTTTTTGAAATTTCTTAAATGAGAATATTCCAAATCTTGTGATTTATTAGTAACCCTTACAAAAAAAATTACTTCATGATTTTTGATGTTTAGCAAAAAGTAAGTAGTCAGCAATAACATATAGGAATAAGCAACAACCAAGAATGCACTGCTGCTTGCACAACTACGGTATTTAATAGTAATGTACATCCAAATAAAACAGTTTAAAGAGCATTTCAACAAGCCATTCTAAGTGAGTAGAAAATTTTAACTGGATTTACAAATTCACAAGTTCATAGCAACTGTGTAAAAGTTAGCTTGTTCATCATAAATATATGGCTCTGATTTGAGAATCTTGGCTGCTGATAAATAATAATTCATAACTAACTTTAAAAGTTGTTTTACCTCAAACAAAAATTTTAAACTGACTAATGCAAAATTGATGTTGAACAAACTATGGTATAATATTTTATATAACAGCATGCCCTGAAACTCGGATTATCATGAGTAAATTATTATTAAATTGGTAAACAACAAAACACCACCACCACCATAAAATTATAAATTATTTTATTGAGACTATACAGGGTAAAAAAAAAAAAAAAACATCAGCAGTCAAAAATTCAAGGCATATGAAAGTTCATTGCATGACATTTCTGAGAGTTTTAAAAAGCAATATGATTCCCATTCCAGATGACAGCATACAGCCTAACCTGGTTAAAATGATAAAAGTCACTGTAAAAAACTGTTTAATTTGCGTACTGTAATTTACAAAACTTACAGTGAAGAAAAAAAATTCAAAATAGTATGCAAAGCAAATGTGTAAGTATAAGAAACAAAACTGTATAAGAGATGATTTTGTTTTTTCTTTAGCTAATTCAACAGGGAACTTTTTTTTCCCTTTTAAATTTATATTTGTAAAGTATCAGTTTACAATCTGTTCAAGAGAATGGAAATGCAAAATCAGGCAGTCTCAAATATGAATGGAACAGTTGTTAAAGAGTATCAGAGGGCATAACGGGATAATACAATATATGTATACCACTATAAAAAATATCAGCAATAAGGGTGACAAGTTTTTCAAAGACTATATATATTCTCAAAAAATATTTTCAAAAATTATAATCATTAAGGAGATTTGGTTAATACAGGAGCATATAATTACAGGGATAAAATGTAATGGGCATTATTATTATTATTATTATATGAAACCTCCAGGGAGTCCCAAGGACTCATCGAGGGAGAGCACCTAATCAACAGGTCTGACTCCACACTCAATCCAGCTATTGCAACTACGCCAATGCTATCTATCACCCACCACCACCACCACTAGTATTTCCACAGACAATCACAAACATCCATGCCCACAGCGGGATTCGAATCCGCAGCCTTTTGGCTGGAGAGCAGATACGACAACCACTAGACCAACGAATCCTATCTTTCCTGAAACAATTATGTTTTGGGAAAGATAAGATGTGGGGTGAAGTATTGCAAACCAGCAAGAGTAGAGATTCAGCAGGAAGCAGTGCGCTTGAGATTAGAGTAACAAAGACAAAATATGTAGTGGGTTGCAGCAATGAAACAAGAAATGATAAGGAAGATTACACTCAATGCATTAACAAATTGGCTCAATGAGAATAGGTAAGTAGTTATTAAGGGGGACTTCAGTTATGGGGAAATAGAGTGGAAGTAGAAAAGGACATACTTGGAGAAGGAAATGGAATTTATATACTACTAAAATTATTCTAAAACAACATATGATGACAGAGAGGAACCAAGGATTTATCTGTGAGCAAGGTAACCACTTTGCCTCTGACTAAGGGGAGTAATTATGTAATCTTGATCTGGGAGGTGGTTAAGTATGTGAATTTTCAGTTAGGGAAACAGTGGAACTAAAGAGCTAATGATTATGAAAAAACTTAGGAAGAGGTTTGCAGCAGTGTGGTATGGGGAATGGTCAAGGGATGTTTAAGGGAAGCATATCAAGCTATATTCTGAGAGTAAGGAGGATAAATCAGATGGGAGTAAATTGGATGAATTAGCAGAAGCTAAAAAAAATGTCTAAGAGTATAAATTATGAACAGTACAAAACACAGACAAGAAGAATGACTAGTAAGGAAGGCAAATAGATTATAAGAGGAAATTTAGGTGATAGACAATTTTTGTCAGCTGGTGAGAGACGACCACTTTGTATAGATGACCAATTTCAAGCCAGAAGTGGCTTGAAATTATTCAACCTCTTCCCCCACACCTCCCTCAACAAACAGCAGTAAATCTACCATTTTTCACCTTCCTTGAATGGGATTCACATAAAATACATAAATTAGGAGGGTAGAGAGGTGACATTAACAGAAGAAACTGTTTGAATTACTGTGTGATCCCTTTGAAAGAATGCATATGAAAGGTAGATATGACAGAGACTAAAATGAGAATGGCAGCAGATAGGAGGTACTGAGGATATTACAACATCTCAATGTGAATACAGCCATAGAACTGGATGAGGTACCAGCCTGTGCATCACTTGTTCATCTACTGCAACGAGTGCCCAAGACCTGGTAATATAATTTAAGATAAAGCATTGGCAGGGTCGCCAAGTGGAAGGAGGATAAAACAGTTTCATTCATAATGGCGAATCCAAACCAGATTATACACTTGTTACTATCTCTGGAGTAATGGTTCAGATTATGAAAAATTTGGTAAAGGAGGGCTGAAATTCTGGAAGGAGCATGACCCTAGGAAGAATTGGCGAGTGGTTAGCGTATCCGCTCTCCAGTCAAAAGGCTGCGGGTTCAAATCCTGTCATGGGCATGGATGTTCAGGATTGTTTGTGGAAATACTAGTGGTGGTGGTCGGTGGTAGATGGCATTGGTGTAGTTGCAGTCAGTTGTGGATGAGTGGTGGAGACAGAGTTGTAGAGCAGGCGCTCTCCCTCGATGAGTCATTGGACTCCCTGGAGGCTGGAGGTGACGTGTAATAATAATAATAACAATAATTGGTCTTGCCTTAGCAATTTACTTACCTTGTATAATAATGTGGTATGTAATATACTAAAGTGGCACTTCCTTTGCATAAAGAAAATGGCTACATCTAGTTTTCTTGGACTTGTAAAAGCATTCAGTGGAATACCATAGGAGTGTATTACATAAATTGGATCAAATGGAGAAGGATATGAAGGTGTGACTTAAGAGGATGGCTTATCAGAAAGACATTAAAGGGTAGTATACAGTGCAAATGATCACTGTGTGCATGTATGCCACAGAGATCTATATTAGACAGCTGCTGTTTAACACGTTCGCTGCTATGCTCCTCAGGCATAGTTTCTTACCGCACGGCAAGCAATTTCACATCTTCAAGGTCAGTTAAGAGTAATCTCGTTGCTGGCGGGAATTGACATACAAGTATATTCGTAGTTGGCTTGTGAGGCTCACATACCAACTACGAGTATACACACTTTTGCTACGCTCTGCAAGCCAAGCAGTTTCACTTCTTCAAGGTCAGTACGAGTAATCTTGTTGCCAGCAGTAATCGACATACGAGTATATTCGTAGTTGGCTTGTGAGGTTCATATACCAACTACGAATACTTGTAGTTGGCAGCGAATGTGGTAATTTGTAAATTAATGATACTGGGAATGATCTGAAAGGAAACATGTACTTGTTTTCTGATGATGCTAAACTTGAGGGTTAATTTAAATTATCCAGCAGGATGATTTAAATAAACTGAAAGCATGACAAAAGATAATGATTGCCAGCTCACCTTGTATAATACACTTAATAAGTTATACACTTTGAGATGAAAGGAATATGGTATGTGTATTACACAGATCAACTGAACTGTAACAAATCAGAGGCTATGATTTAGAAGTGATAGTGGGCAGAGAGTTGAAGTCGTAAGACAAATTGAAAAAGTGAACAAAACAGCTCACATGATTACTAGGCATCAAGAAGCACACTGCTAAATAGGGATAAGGAAATTATCATATTAGCATGGAATAAAGGACTTTTTTTTTTTTTTTTGAGATAGAGAGGTGAATAAACAGGCATTTTGTGAGCAATGGTTAGCATGGGTCTCAGACATTAATGAAATGTTACTACAATAATAATACTAATATTTTAAATCACATTTTCACATCTTATTATATGGAAGCTTTCAGAGAATCCAAGGTACCATTATGCAGTTTGCTCTGAACATACCCACCATCACTAGCTATCATATATCTCACTTTGTGTTTATTCATAGATGACCTTATCTTGTCCACTAGCAACCCATTCTGCTCACTGCCAAGAAAGAGCAAACACCTAGCCAATCAAATGTGTGAACTAGTTTTTTTCTTACTCAGTTTCAAAAATGACTCACTGTTCTTCCATTACTGCTATATACTGAAAGATTTCACATATCTGTTCTATAAAATACTCATTAATTTTATGGTTCCATTATACCATTCACTTCTGTCTGGTCACTTGGGTTTGTAGTTCACATTTTCTTAATCTGTCTTCATAAACATTTTATAAACCTAATATCAGTTTGCTTAGTATAGATGGTTATATCTTCTCCACTGCTTACTCATCTTCTTGGAACCCTAGAAATCAGGTCCAAGCACAATGTAGTCAGGTCTGAGCACAATGTAGTCATATCAAAACCTTACAAAGCAGTTACATTAACTTCTTCATTCTTATATATCAGTGCCTCTCATTCTCACTCAGCATGACATATTTTATAACTGCAACATGGTCCCTGAACTCAATAGCCACCATCACTCCAACATCTTTATTACTTTCCTAGACCAAAATACTGTCTAATATGTTGTGGCACATGGAATCTCTTCAATCCAATATGCACGTTTGAATTTTTTATTATTTTTTCATAATAGTCCCACTCACACGAGGGGTTTTAAAACTACTGTACATGTTAGTATAATGGCTCTGCTGGATGTTTAATGGAATGAAAATGGCACACAATTCTAGTTATTTTTTCTGTCACTTTGATCATATGGAAAGTAATCATATCACTGTAATCCATATATGGAGATGGGTGAGGATTGGAAGGCAAATTAAGTGCTGTGCTAATTAATTAACAAAATACTTAATCAAACATCATGTTCTAAATATTTTTACTGTGTCTGAATTCAGGTATTTTCTTAAATAATGCTCTAGGTCCAGTGCCCACAGAACCTTTCAACTACTTTTAAACCAGCAATTTTCATTCAAATCTCTAACAGGCTCAATTGTATCCCAAACTCTGGAATTCCACTGCTAGTTTGCTTGTATGTGAGATCAACAACTGAGTTATCCAGGAGGATAAACTCTACTATCTCTGTATGAGACAGTCTACCTCACCTTGAGGCAAAAAAAAACATTTCACATAGGAAGGACACAAAAATTAAGTAGCAAACTAAGAAACAACAAAGCACTGAATCAGGTAAGATATTTCATAATGATAATCAAGCCGATTATTACAAAAAAAATTATTTGGTATGGCAATTTCATAATAAAACATACCATTTGATAATGGCAGTGGTATTAATTCAAAGTTTTTCTGGAGCAAAAAATCAAAAATGTAACAAATGCAATTATAAAAAAAAGAGTAAAAGAGATAGTAATTCTAGTAGATACAAATGATTCAATTAGTGATAAGTTCAGCATGAGTAAGGAAAGGATTGCTGGAAGTGAGAAAATAAAAATCATTAGAATATTAGCTAGATATGATAGAAGTGAATTAAGAAGAGAGCAAATGATTCGATGCACAAAAGGAATGGATGCAAGTTTTTTGGATGTGTGGAGTAAGTTTGAGGGAAGAATATATTGATATATATTGGCTATGCTTGAATGCAAATGGCAACAGAAGTCTGGAGAAATTATTAACTAGTATGAGACAGACCTAACACAGTCAGGGAAACTAGATTATGATGAAAAAAATAATGAGAATCTGTATGTAAGAGTGACTGTGTTGTGCAATTGTGTTAACGTAAGGAATGCGCATTATCATGGAAATGGTTGTTATGCAATGTTCATGAAAGGAATGTGAACTATAATGAAAATGATAATGAAGAAGGAACAATTGTGTGTTTGTCAGGTTTGGACTTATTAAATGTGTACAATGATGTGTGCAGACTACATAAGCGAGCATACAAAAAAAGCATGCAAATAACCTATTATGTCTGCACGCAAATGCAAGGAGTATCAGAAACAAAAGATTGAGTTTGTTGCTTAGGTAAATATGCTGAGCCTCAGATTATAGGCAGTAGTGAGACCTGCAGATATACTTAACTGGTATTGAGATATACTAACTGGACAGGAGTGGATGGGTGTGCGGTAATGATATTGCATGATTTAACTCCAATTAGGGCAGAACACTAGAAACAATTTTTAATGTGGAAGTGAGTTTGAAGTTGTGAGGTGGAGTCTAATGGGATCAAATACATGGTGGGGGGTTATAGAACTAGTGGACTGGTTGTTAGTAACAACAAAATGCTTTATCAAATAAATATGATAGGTGTGAAAAAAGTAATCATCATGGGTGACTTTAATTATCTGAACATCGACTGTGTAGGGGAGAAATCTCTTGATAAATCTCATTAAAGTCATTCACTTTGGCATGATTAGATACCCAATGTCGTATTATATTGGTGGGATTATGCTAGAAGAAACTGATGAAGCTAGGGATCTTGGAGTGTTAGTAGATGGAAAACTGAAATTCAGGGGCCATGTAGGAAAGATTGCAAATACAACTGAAAGATAATCACAATCATTGCAATGCTGAAATGAATGTTTACATGTAAAGATATGGATGTCATTTTGCCTCTTTACAAAGCCTTGATAAGGCCTCACTTGGACTACTGTGCGCAGGCCTGGTCTCCTAGTTACCATTGTGATTCTGATATAGTGGAATGTTAAAAATGATATCAGGATTGTGGAATGGAATACTGATTATGAAGACAGGTTGAGAATTTGTAGGCTGCAGACACTAGTAAATAGGAGAAAGAGGTGGTGATATGATTGAGACTTACAAACTTCTGAAAGGGTCATACAGGATTTCAGTTGATGGAATTTTTCATTTTATGGGGAGAGGACAAGAGGGCATTCTTGGAAGCTGAGAATAAATGCCATTAAGAAGTGGTGAGGGCTAGATTTTTCTCTCAAAGGATGGTGCTTGATTGGAATGAATTGCCATTGGATGTTTGAGTGCAAGAAGTGTGAATGAATTCAAGAATAAGTATGACAGCTAGTGTGTGACCTCCCTGACTCCCTGGAGGTCTAATAATAATAAGAAGAATGTAATTGAATTTCTTGAGTTGTGAGACAACTTCCTCAAGCAGCATGAGACAGAAGGAACCAAGATGAAAGAGTGTTCAGACTATAGTGTGGGCTGGAGTTTCATTTAATGATGTTATTTTTCTGCCTCCAGTTGATGACAGTGATCATGCTGTACTGACTTGGGAAGTGGCTAAGTTTACGGATATTCCATTCAGAATAGGTTACATGCTGAACTACAAAGTAGGAAATAATAACAACCCGAGGAGTATTCTAGGTTCTGTCCCATGGTATCAGTTGCTAGATAAGAAGGACACCGGCAGCATAGGAAGCATTTCAAATTTTTAAATCATGCAATATCAGAAATGTTTCTTCTTCTTCTTTGAGTGCCATCTCCTATCGGAGGTTGGTGACCACTTTGGCAAATTTTGAGCGATCCTCAGCCACTCTGAACAGTCCCTCAGAGCTAATGTCAGTCCACTGTCTGATGTCTACTAGCCAAGATTTCGTCTTCCTTGTCCTCTTCTTCCATTTATCTTCCCTTTTATGATCAATTGAGGTATCTTATATTTTTCAATATGAAGTAGGTGACCAAGATATGCAATTTTCCTTCTTTTTATGGAATCTAGGTTCATGTGATTTCCCCATTTGTTCCTGATTGGACGTTTTGCTGTCCATGGGATTTTTACATTCGTTTTTTTTTTTATCGATGTTGTCTTTAAGGTCCAAGTTTCTGTACCGTACAGACCATACATAGCATTTAACAATGCATACTCTAAGCACCAAATTTAAATTGCAGTTACACAGTGTTGATTTCATCAGGAGATGAAATTGAGGAGTTATGCCTGTATTGTAGATCTTATTAAATAGCTTTACTAATACAGTAATGTTGTATAGTAAACTTGTTCACTCTTTCTATTTGTTTCCCATTTAAAGAAAGTACTGAATTAAAAATTGGTTTCTTGCTTATGACCATGAATTTGGTTTTGGTGATATTTATTTTTATTCCCATTTTTTCGCTCTCTTTGTTCGTTAGTTCCAGAAGATTTTGAAGATCCTGAATGTTGTCAGCCAGGAGAGTTGTGTCATCAGCATATTGGATGTTACTGATAATTTCACTATTTACATTAATCCCTTCCTCTCTTCCTTTTAAGATTTTTTTGAAATATGGCATCTGAGTATATGTTAAAAAGAAGAGGTGATAGCACACATCCTTGCCTTACTCCTCGTTTGATGTTAATGGAGTCTGTAATAATGTCATCAACTTGAAGATGCCTTTTGGTTCCAATATGTTTTCAATGATCCTGATGTCTTTACCATCTAATCCAATTCTTTTTAATAGTGCAATAATTTTAGTATGTTGGACTCTGTCAAATGCTTTCTCGATGAACAAAATGAATATTTCCTTGTTTTAGTCACTACATTTTTGGAATAAGATTTGAGAACAGAAAAGAGCCTCTCCGATTCCCAAACCATTTCTAAAGCCGAATTGGATATCACTGATGGTTTGCGCCTGAAAGTATCTTCAGGACTGGGGTAAGGTAGTGCAACATCAGGCAACTCGTTGCAAAGGTGGAGAAAGATCTCATCACTCCTATCTCAGTATCTCCCATAATGCAAAGCACATCTCCTTGCGGATATGTGTAATGCTATGCATTAAGGCAAGGGCCACTACCCATACCGGTTTCGACTTTTATTGAGGTCTCTTCAGTGGGAGCCAGGCCCAGTAGTGGAGATACAAGGCAGAAGCAATGAGAGGTCATCCTAACCTATAGGAGTTGCCAAAGGGTGTGCAACCTTATTATTAAATTACTCCGGATTCAGAGAAAGATGTTGAGAGTTTATTTTTCACTTGGTTAGACTCCTATAGGTTAGGATGACCTCTCATTGCTTCTGCCTTGTATCTCCACTACTGGGCCTGGCTCCCACCGACGAGACTTCAATAAAGGTCGAAACCGGTATGGGTAGTGGCCCTTGCCTTAATGCATAGCATTACACATATATGCAAGGAGATGTGTTTTGCATTATGGGAGATACTGAGATAGGAGTGATGAGATCTTTCTCCACCTTTGCAACGAGTTGCCTGATGTTGCACTACCTTATCCCAGTCCTGAAGATACTTTCAGGCGCAAACTTTGTTTGCTCACACTTGGATAAAGGATTAAACTAAACTTATTATAGTCTAACCAAGTGAAAAATAAACTCTCATCACTGATGGTGTCTTCACATTTTCTGTATATTTTTTTTTTATTTTCAGAAACATTTTGAGAATATGGCTCATTAGGCTGATCATTCTATAGTCATTACAAGTTTTCACATTTGCTTTTTTAGGTAGCATGATGAAGGTCGACTGTAACCAGTCTTGAGGGATTATGCCTGTATCGTAGATCTTATTAAATAGCTTAACTAATATAGTAATGTTGTCACCTTCTAATAACTTTACTATTTCTGCTGGTATTCTGTCAGGGCCTAAGGCTTTACCATTTTTAGCCAAGTTCAGTGCACATTCTACCTCTGATCTTAGAATGCATGGACCTTCTATCTGTTCATAAGCATTTTCTGGGTTCTGTCTGTTATCAGTTCTACATATTCTTGTATTTTGTCATCCTTTTTGGATATTATTTCTCCCTTTTTGTTTCAAAGGATCATAGTTGTTTTTTCTTAAATATACCTGAGGTCTCTTTCAGCTTTTTGTGTAGATTAAAACTGTCATGCTTTTCCTGTAGAATTTCTATTTCTTTACATTTTTCATTCATCCAGATTTCTTTTGCTTCTTTGATCTTGCCTTTAATAATAATTTTCAGAACCTTTTTATATTTTGCTGAACTATGATTTTTATATGATCTGCATTGATCCATGAGAGAAAGAATTTCGTTAGTTATCCAATCTTTCTTTTTTACTGCTCTATCAGGACACAAGGTATTGGTACATTTCTCTATGAAGACAGATTTGAATTTGTTCTATGATTCATCAACCCTCATGACATCATAATTCTTGATAAGTGATATGTCTTGATTCAGATCTTGACTCAATTTATTTCTTATCTCTGGGTTTTTTAACTTTGCTAGATCAAACCTTTCTCGTTGAAGTTTCTTAAGTATAGCTTTCAGTCTAAGTATTGTATTTCTTGAAATGTCTCTAGAGTTCAAAACACGAATAGGACAGAAGTGAAATGGATGTGCAATCTTTATTAAGCAAGAGATTCTTAAGAAAAAAGATGATGAAGTAGGAATACCATGTGGATAAGGATGAAGCCAGTTATGAAAATTATAAGGAACAGGCTAGAAAAGTTACAACTATTGTACACAAAGTTAAGTCTGAGTATGTAAACAAATTGGCTCTGCAAGCTAAAGACAACTCAAAAGAATTCTAACGTTATACTGCAAGTAAAAGAAAGAACGAATGAATACAGATGGTATATAGGTGACAGATGCAGAAGAGGTTGTTCAATTAATGAGTGCTATTTTGTTGAAAGCTATCCAGCCTCATGTATGCAAACATTGAGCTCACTGCTAACTTTTCACTAGATGAAGGAGCTCTTGCACAAATTAAATAAGAATTTGGCAATTAAGGCAGATGGGATATCAGCACAGATGCTAAAAGAGTGTTCAGCTGAACTGTTCCTTTGACCAAACTATATAATTTGAGTCTAAAAGTAGCAAAAATTCCATAGGATCAGAAAGAACGTGTGATAATCTTCTTGCACAAGGGTGGTGCAAAGAATGATGTATCTGACTATCAACCTATCAGTATCTCTGGAGTGATGGTGAAGATTTAGGTAAAGCTGGTAAGAGATTGCATACAGAACTGGGTTGACAGAGAATCTACAGACTGCAATTGAACAGCATGAGTTTACTAAGAGAAGGTCATGTTTGTGTAACTTGCTCACATTTTATAATAACTTTACTGTTGAGTTAGACAAAGGGAATGGACACCATGATACTTTTGGACTTTGCTAAAGCTTTTGATAGGACTAAGCATGAAAGGCATTTGCATAAGTTGGAAGATATGGGACCTAGATTATAAACTACTAGTTCATTTAAAAGGATGACTAATTGACAGATATCAAAAAGTGGTACAGGCATACCACTGATTTCCAGAAAATCAGTGGTATGCTTGTCGAATTAGCTGATTTGCAGGACTAATGGAGGTTACATAATAATTTTTTTATCAGTATATCTCTGACCCACTAATTATACCTTTCCACATTTCTAAAGCACCACTGATTGCTATAAACTTAAATAATAAATTTGAATTAAGTGATTAAATGGTATACATTTTGTATAAATGATATTGCACATCATATATACAAAATCACAGTATACAGCATAAATGAAGTTTATGCTGCACTGTGGTTTTTTAAATTTCTGTATTTATGAAGAATGTTTGTCGATGACCAAATGATAATTAAAAATTCTGAAGATAACTTACAAAAAGCTATTTTAGATCTAAATGAGATAGCCAAAGATTATGGTATGATAATATCAACAGAAAAATAAAAAACTATGGTCTTTAAAGGACAAGATCCAGCAAGAACTAAAATAGTAATAGATAGCAAGATCTTAGAACAGGTGAATTCATTTAACTACCTAGGATGTATGATTACATATGAAAATGAAAAAGATATAAATGTAAAAATTGCAAAATATTTAAAAATAACAGGTGTAATTAACTCTATATTTAAACCAAACCTAGTTCAAAAACAAACCAGACTAAAAGTATACAATACATTATCCCTACCAGTCTTAATGTATGGAAGCAAAATCTGGACAATAAAACAAAAAGACAAACAAAGATTAATAACAGTAGAAATGAAGTTTATGAGAAAAACTGCAAAGTATACCCTATTTGATCACAAAAGAAACAAAGAAATTATGAAAGAATTAAACCAAGAACCAGTAATAGAAAAAATTAAAAAATATAAACATAAATGGATGGAACATGTTCAAAGAATGAAAACAGAAAGATTACCAAACCAAGCCTTAAAGTACAAGCCATTAGGAAAAGAAAACCAGGACGTCCTCTTAAACGATTCAACAATGACTTCTAAGGCCAGAACAGGCCATGCTATGCCTAAATCCTTGATATGCATGATGATGATGATGAAGAATATTACAATAGTACTATTCCCAAAGTGGCAAAATTTTACTGAGATTATACAGTAAGCAAAAACGAAATATATTTTATTACTCTTATACATTTTGTTCAGTATGTCATGAGCTTCTTTCACAAAGAAGACAAATAAACTGGTAACAACATTTATATTCTGAATACAAGAACGAGTCATACAGCATGCATATAATATCACATTTCAGTTGCAGCTGTCCAATAGGAGGGAACACTATTAGAGTTCAGAAAAGTGGAAATAGATGTACAATTAATTAATTAATTATATATATATTCCCATAAGGGTCATAACAACTAGCCAGCAGCCCACTGTAGAGTTGTGTTTGTAGTGATAAATAATGATGAACAATAATTTCTGAATCAGATTGATGTCTTAGTTTGGCTGTCACTAAGGGAGTGTGTTGTCTATCACACAGAAATGTCTCATCTGCTGTGTGGTGATAATGGTATGATATGGGAATACTGCTCCTAGCATAGAAAGATCCATTGTTGTAGTGCTCAGAAAAATGAACAGTGAATCTTGTACTACTGAACCATCTAATGGACAATTATAGAATTGGCTTGATTCTATTCTCTAACTAATTAGATGCATTCAAATCCCACTATAGATGTATGCTTGTGAATGTTTTGTGGTAACAAATTTTCATCTCCTGTGAAACTACTGCCACCATTTACTATAAGCTGATGTGGCTTGGAAATATTTCATGCTCTGCCTGTAGAGCAGGGTTCTCAGTGCAGATTTCTGATCTAATCCTTATAGAGCAGCACTCTTGAGATGAGTTATCTCAGTTGAGAGTGAAAACAACAGGTCAATTTTACTACAGGAAGTAACTGTCATATTGGTTGAGGAATGTGTGAAATACTATATATCTCTGTTAACATTTAGTGGAAGTCCATTAAGCAGAGTTGCATCTGTGATTTCAATCAGATGTCCCCTCTCCTAGATATAGACTTAATGGTTTATTTATCCAATTCTATGTTAAGCTTAACAGCCTGCCTGTCAAGTAACTTGGCAGTGCTGAAACCTGAATAATGCTCTTGATAGGACTGTTAATTCTATCTGCATGTGTATTATGACTGTCAACTGCATACGTTCTTCTTCTTCTTCTTCTGGCTGGTTTGACTGTTTTTGCAGAAACAAAAAACTCTAGTTTCTTGGAGGGCAAAACTAGTAACTCTGTGAGACTGGTTAACTTACCTTCAACTGAAAAGCCCAGATAAAGGTTCTTTACATCACAGACAGGATGCAAACTCAGATCTTTCCAAGTAGAGGAAATTGTAGAAACTGAATGAGCAGCACAAGTTGAAAATTATACAAATCAAGTGTCCATGAGACATTTTGGTGTTGGTAATTTTTGCAACACTGTACCTACAGTGATCTCTCAATTATCCAACTTTTGAATCAGCAAACCCTCAGATAACCAACTCTTGAATGAGCAATCCAACTGATTTCTGATACAACATCATATAAATGCACCCTCACTCAAGCATATGCAAAAATGTCTGCATAAGAGACACTAAATAAGAACAGAGATCTGCAAGTTGTCCAACTGTGTCACATAGACTACAGACAATAGCATACAAAAAAGGCATGTAGTTAGCCTACTACACATATACATGAATGCTAGGAGTATCAGAAACCAATGGATAGAATTTGTTGCCCTGGTCAATACATTGGGACCTTGGATTGTAGGATTGGGACCTTGGATTAGTGAAACCTGGCTATCAGAAGTGGACACACCAACTAGTATTGAGTGTAAAGGGTACAGTATTTTTAGGAAGGATAGGAGAGAAGAGGAAGGAACATGCTGCTAATGATGACTTCAATCCAGTTACCATCACCAAATAAAAATGATGGGTGCAAAAAGAGTAATCATAACAGGGGACTATAATTATCCAAACATTCATTGGGTAGCAGTAAAATCTCATGAGTAGAATGAAACAGAACTTACTGAGTGACTGCAGGACAACTTCCTGAAGCAGCATGTAACAGAAGGAACTCAAGGTCAAAGAGTGTTAGATTTGATTAGTGTCAGAGGGGATTTCAGTTAAAGATGTAACGGTTTTTCCTCCAGTTGGCGACAGTGATCATGTGGAATGACTATTAGTTCAATGTTAGTAAATGTCAAGTCATGCACTTTGTGTGAATTAGTGACTAAGTTTATGAATGGCTAAGTTTATGAATGCTCCATTCAGTAAAAGTTACATGCTGAACTATCAATACAAAGCAGTTAAATTGTGGGCAACTGAGGAGAATGCTGGATTCTATGCCATGATATTGGTTATTGGATGGGAAGAATATCGACAGTACTTGGGAAGCAGTTTAAAAATACCTAAATGATGCAAGATCGGAATGTGTTTCAAGAGTTTGAAGAATGAAAAGGGTAGGAGTGAAATCAATGTCTAATCTCATTAAGCAAGAGATTCGTAAGAAAGGATGATGTGGTAGAAATACTGTGTCCATAAGGATGATGTCAGTTATAGAAATTATAAGGAGTAGGCCAGAAGAGTCACAACTATTGTATTGAAAGCTGAGTCAAAGTCTGGCTCTGCAAGTTAATGACAACCCCAAAGAATTCTATAATTATGCTGCAGGTAAAAGAAAGAAATTATTATTATTATTATTATTATTACCATCATCATCATCGCGGGCAACTCCAAGGAGTCGACAGATTCATCGAAGGAGGCCCTAACATCATGTCAAGAACAACTATTTGACATTCACACAGTATCTATCATACCTCACCTTGAACTCATTCATGGTCATAGCACCCACAACAGACTCTGGCAGCTTATTCCACTCATTCACCACTCTCCAAGTAAAAAACCTAGTTCTAATACCCCTGCTAACCCACATTCTTGCCCAGCTTCCATGTATGGCACCTAGTCCTCCCACCACCAGTCCTATTCTCAAAAATATCTTATGGATTAATCCTAAGAAACCCTTCAGCAATTTGAATGTCTCAATCATATCACCCTTTTTCTGCCTATCAACCAATTTTTGCAACCCACAAATTTTCAACCTGTTCTCATAAGGTTCATTCCACAGACAAGCTATCATCTTGGTCACTCGTTTCTGGATCCTCACCACCTCCTCCCCATCAAGAAGAAACCCTGGCCCCCATATCTGGGCACAGTAGTCTAGATGAGGTCTTATCAAGGCTCGATACAGAGGTACAATAACTTGTTTTTCTCCGCTTGTTAAAGTATTTTTCAGCAACCAAGTGATTTGATGAGCTGATTTGGCCACTTTTACAATGTGCCCCCTAAACTTCAACTCCCTATCCACCACCACTCCCAAATCCCTGGCCTCATCAATCTCCAGGAGTACGGGTCCACCAATGTGATATACTGCTGCTAATCTTTTCACTCCAAAATGCATAATCTTACACTTTGCCACATTAAATTGACATCCATTTTCCCTAGCCTAGTCCTCCAAACTATCCAAATCATCCTGCAAAATCTTGACATTCTGTGCACTCACAATTGCTCCACCCAACTTTGCATCATCAGCAAACAAGTGAATACTTCCTCTCAGATCCTTTCCTACATCGTTAATGAACAAATTGAAAAGTAGTGGTCCAAGAACAGAATCCTGCGGCACACCACTTGTCACAAGCTGTCTTTTTGACTCCACTCCTGAATAAACCACGCTCTGGTATCTCTCCATCAACCACCCTCCTATCCATCTCACCAACCCTATATCCATCCCCATCTGCTCCAGTTTACTGATTAGAGTTCCATGTGGTATCCTGTCAAAAGCCTTGGCAAGGTCGAGTAGAATCACTGTAAACCCATTACCCTTATCCAGTTCAGCCATCACTGTGTTATAAAACGTGAGCAAGTTACTGAGGCATGATCTACCTTCACAAAAACCATGTTGTCCCCCATACAGTATCCCATTTTCATCTATCCAGTCCTGTATTCTTTTCTTGACTAATTTCTCCAAGACCTTGACAACGATTCCTGATATGCTAATCGGTCGGTAATTTACAACAGCAGTCTTTGAATCTCCTTTATGCAGTGGAACTATTTCCCCCTCTTTCCACCCCCCCCCCTCGGGAATAACCCAGACTCGAGACTCAAATTAAACAAAATGGTCAAGGGTACTGACAATTCTTTAGCCGCTTCATGTACGACACAAGCTGGTATACCATTCAATCCCACAGGTGTATTGACATTGAGGTTTTGCAATAGACTACTCACCTCCACTTCATTCACCACAATTCTCGTATAATCTATTGGTTCATTCATTTCTGCAATGTCACCACCTGGAAGATATATTCTTGCAAAGTGCTAGCTCAGTAATTCAACTATATCAACTGATTCGGTTACCTCCCTACCATCGGCATCCTTTAAAATCATTCTGCCATATACATTTTTTCTTTTACTTGCAACATATCGAAAAAACTGTTTAGGATTCTCTTTAGCCTGCATGGCCAATGTTCTTTCGTAATCCTTTTTTGCTTTTCTTACCACACTTGTTACCCTTCTGGCCTGTGTTTTATACCGTTCATGTGCCTGCAGGTCGCCTTTCTCCTTAAATTCCCCTCCAGAGTTGTTTCTTTTTTTGCAGCTCAATCTTAATGGTGTTATTCATCCATTTAACCCCTACTTGATTTATTATTCAGACTCTAGATATACAGTCAGCCACTGCTTCATGCAAACACTTCTTAACCGCCTCCCATGCACTATCAACATCCAGCCCTTGCAGTTGTACATGCCATGGCACTGAACCAATCAATCTCCTAAGCTTGTCATACTTACCAGCCCGATAATTCTACATGTACTCTGTCCTAATTGTAAATTCCACACCTTTAGCCACCTCCCAAGTCAAGACCCTATGATCACTCTCACTAATTGGTGGCAACGTGGTCATATTCGTTACAGCCAAATTCTCAGATGCAATTACTAGGTCAAGCACTCTCTGACCCCTAGTATTTTCCATTACATGCTGTTGCAGATAGTTATTCCTTAATAACCGCATAAAATCTAATTCCTTCCTCCCGTGTGTCCTCTCCTCCTTCCAATCAATGTTACCATAGTTGAAATCTCCCATAATAATTACCCTCCTTCCACTCATTTCTTCTATTTGCTTATGCATACTATCTCCACCATCTATTCCATCACCTGTATATTTAGTTCTGCTAGTTTCAATCTCACACCAAATAGCCTCAAATGTGCTCTTTTCTCTATCCTGCAGTTCTACTTCTATTCTTCTTGGCTGTAGCTCATCAGCTATCATCAATAACACTCCTCCCTCCCCATTTTATTCTCCCTGTCACTCCTGAACACACCATACCCCTCACATTCAATCCCACTAGCTGTGTCATCTTCTGTCAGCCATGTTTTACTAATGCCAATAATCTGTGGTCTGGAAGTGCCAACCAAGGCCAAAAATTCTTCCTTCTTGTTCCTAATACTTCTGGCATTTGTATGCATGAATTGCAGAAGCCGATTTGTCCCATCCCTTTGATGCCTTATACGAACTATCCCATTATGATTCGTGGTCTTTCCTACTCGCTTGGACATATTACACACATTCACATACTCAACTGTCTCCCTAAAATCTGCATATCTACTTCACCCCCCCCCTTAATAACTCTAGTTTCCCTGATTCCGCACATTCACTTCTGCTACATTCGACAACACCTTTTCAAGTCTCCATACACTAAATCCATTCAAATATAAACCATCCATTTTATATAAATCCTTTCGCTCATTGAACTCATTCCACACATCCACAAATTCCACACCACTCATCAAACATAATTCATGCATAAAGTCATTAGCAATTATGGCCCTCCTTCTATACTCTTCACTGTCATACCACGGCAACAGACTCGCCAACCTAACTCTCTCAATCTTCTCTTTTGCTACCTCAAGCAATTCCTTCACATCCTCACTCATAGCCTTTTTGTTTCCTTTCAAATCATTTGTACCTGCCACCACTATCAATTCTTTCACCCGCTGCTTTTGCATTCTAATTGACTCGCTTACGTTCTTAACGTTCGACCGGGTTGGTACGATTTTGTTAAACTCTGAACTAACACACCTCTTACTAAGGAATCTCCATACAACACACGCTCTTTCATTTTGTTTACAATCACTATCATACCCTTATTTTTTCTATCATACTTTTGCATTAATCGCTTGGTAAACATTTTTGGCAACGCTCCAGCTGCCGATTTGCCCTATGTATTGCTGCATGTAATAAAGCGATCTCACTCATTGCATCAGTGTCATCATTTTTATTCTCCGATGATTCATTCGATCGTTCTGTTTACCTTCATTCTCACTTTCAACACCACTCTCAACAGCTATCAGGTACTACCTCGCAAATATCACCATTCATACCTCGAATATCACTGTTATCTAGATTCTCACTTTCATCAATGATATCACTCACACGACCTGAAGCACTCTTTAAATCCTCACGTTCTTTACACTTTTTACACACATTCACTCCACTATCGTTGTTTAACCAGACTCCAACCGTTCTCCTCAATGCATACATTTTGCAAACGGTACACTGAATCAAATCCTTTAAGTTAAGATTTTTAGACCAATATGGTGACCTGGTCGCCATCTTTGTATTCCTCTTTATGGGAGCCATGTGCACAGATAATTGTATCCATCAATTTACTATTAAAATACTCAAAAAACACACAAAAATCACCCAGACTCGCTAAAATACTAAAAGTAAACAATGTAAATACTATGCAAATTCATCAATTTTTACTCAAAATATCACTTATCTGTTCAGGAGCTATCCACAAACATGACATACCATACAGCCCTCTAGTGGCTAAATGAATGTGAAAGAATAACTCTACTGAATGCAGATGGTATGTAGGTGACAGATGCAGAAGAGATTGTTCAACTAATGAATACCATAATAAATTTAGTTTAATCCTTTATCCAAGCGTAAGCAAACAAAGTTTGCGCCTGAAAATATCTTCAAGACTGGGGTAAGGTAGTACAACACTGGGCAACTCATAGCAAAAGTGGATCAAGCTACTATCACTCCTATCTCAGTATCTCCCATAATGCAAAACACATCTCCTTGCAGATATGTATAATGTTATGCATTAAGGGAAGAGCCACTACCCAGACTAGTTTCGACCTTTATTGAGGTCTCTTCAGTGGTTGCCAGGCCCAGAAGTGGAGATACCAGGCAGAACCAATAGCGAGGTCATCTTTACCTATAGGAGTTGCCAAAAGGTGTGCCACCTTTTTATTAAATTACTCTGGATTTAGAGAAAGATGTCGAAAGTTTATTTTTCACTTGGTTAGACTATAATACATTTAGTTTAATCCTTTATCCAAGTGTGAGCAAACAAAGTTTGCACCCGAAAATATCTTCAAGACTGGGGTAAGGTAGTACACCATTTGCTAAAAGATATCCAACATGTGTGCAAAATTGAGCTTACTGCTAACTTTTCATTGAATGAAGAAACTCAGGTATGAGGAGGTGCTAGAACTCTTGCACAAATTGAATAAGAATTTGGCAGTTGGTGCAGATGTGATATCAGGACAGATGCTAGAAGAGTGTTCAAGTTGAACTGGCTATTCCTTTGACCAAGCTATATAATTTGAGTCGCAGAACAGGGAAGATTCTGCAGGAGGGGTCAAGTCATGCACTTTGGTGTGATTAGATATCCAACATCATATTATATTGATGGGATTATGCTAGAAGAAACTGATCAGGCAAAGAATCTTGGACTTTTAGCAGATAAGAAGTTGAAGTTCAAGGGCCATATAGAAAATATTGCAAGTACAACTCAGAGGATAATTGTAATGCTGAAATGAACTTTGACATGTAAAGATAAGATATGATATCAAGGATATGATAAGACCTCGTTTGGTTTCCTGGTTTCTGTGGTGATTCTGATACAGTGGAAAGACTTCCAAAGTGTGTTAAAAATGATATTGGGATTATGGAATATTAATTATGATGACATTGAGAATTTGTAGACTGCAGACACTAGTAAACAGGAGAAAGAGTAGTGATGTGATTGAGACTTACAAACTTCTGAAAGGATCATACAGGATTTCAGTAGATAGAATTTTTCATTTTATGGAAATGTGGGGAAAGATGAGAGGGCATCCTTAAGTTGAGAATGAATGCTGTCAAGAAGCGGGTGAGAGCTAGATTTTTCTCTTATAGAGAGTGGTGAGTGATTGAATGGATTGCCTCTGGATGCAGTGTGTGCAAGTAGTGTGAATGAATTCAAGAACAGCTGGATAGCTGGTGCACATAATGTGGTCTCCCTTGATGAGTTCCTGATTCTGTTGATTGTGATTAATAATAATCACAATCAACCAATAAACTGATTTCCCAGCATGATCACATAATTGAGCGATTATTGTATGTATGTGTGAGCATGCAAGCATACCAAGGAATGAGTTAGTAATACATGACTAATGACAAGTAGCATTGGCTATAAACAGTTAATAATATTGCAGGAGACAGCATTCTTTATTTAAGTATGTGAAAATGTACAAAGGTTATGACTCAGGTAACTTCTGTAGGAAAAAAATTAAATCTAGAGGAATGACAAATGAAAACAATACAAATTATTGCCAAGAAATCAGTAAAGCTATAGAGAAATATTGTCAGAAAGATAAAGAAACATACATCAACTTTGATTCAAAAATCAAAGCACTCTCTAATAGTTTTGAGGTAAAAAACTACAACATAGAAGATAAACATGGATACAGCTTAACTAAAAAAAAAAAAGAGAGAGAAATTTTAGAGAGATAGTTAGAGAGATGGAAAGAATACTGTGAGGGTCTATGCAAAATTTCAGATAGATTAGGTAATGAATGGTTGGCACAAACATGGGAAAATGATCTCCCATTGTAAGAGACAGGAGGTGGACCTAGCTATCAAAAATATTAAAACCAGATCATATCAAAGGATCATACTGCAAAAGCAGTTGGTAATGATGAATTTATACTGAGATCATAAAAAGCATGGGTATAGCAGGGATTGAAGTAATGCTGAGTTATGTAATCAAATTTGGGCTAATATCTGGCCAACAAGAGATCATCTCTCACAGATGTTCAGTTTCTGCCTTGTGCCTCTTCTACAGATCATGGACATTGCTATGAACTGGCTGCTATTATTCCTCTACTCTCCTCCAAAATCATTAAAACAAAAGCCACTGCTAACCAACACCCTTTTACAGTACATCTTGATACTCGGTGAACCAACTTCACTGCCTCCTCCTTCATCCCATCTACTTCTGTCTTTTGGAACAGTCTATTGTAATCTTTTGCAAAGATTACAATCCTCAGCTGCTCAAGCAAAATATGAATGGATTCCTCTTGCCTTCACATGGCACTAATGTGTTATAGGTCTTGTGGCTTTTCATGTGTTGATCAGATAAAAAAAAAAGTGAAACTAAAGAATAATAGCATTAACCTCAAATGTGAATAAAATCGGGCTGTATATTATCAAAGAAAGAATTAGTAATCATTTGAAGGATCTTATTTCTTTATAGCAGGCTGAATTCATAAAGGAAAGAGGTACCAGAGATCAGACCTCAAATCTCAGACACCTTACTGAGAAATCAAGCAAATTCAATAGCTCTGCTTACTTATATTTTATTGACTACACCAAAATCTTCAGCTGTGTAAAATGGAAAATAGATGTGGGAAATAATGTCTAAGTTTGGCTTTTCCCCAACATCTTATCCAGTTACTGTCAACTTTACAACAATAACCAAACTGCAGTAAGAATTGATACCATGTTATCAGACTGTTTGCATTTTTGCTTTGTTTGCATAAAGGAGTAAGGCAAGGTTGTATAAGGAAATCATCAAGAGATCTCTGGATGACAGGAATAGAGGCATATTGATAGGTGTCTCAAGAATCAATTACTAAAAATATGCTGATGATATAGTACTAATAACAGAAAATGAAAAGGAAATTCTTGGAAGAATAGAATGACATAGTTTGACATACTGATTCAAGATTAATGTCAGTAAAACAAAGCTGATGATCTAGATAAAAATCATAACAGAAATACTTTAAGGACTGATTATTAACATAGATAAAGTTGATCAGTTTGTCTATCTGAACTCATTGATCTCTACCAATGGGAGTCATATGGGGGAAATTAAATTATGGATTACAGTGAGAAGCTCTGCAATTCAGCTCACCAAGATTTGGAAGACTGGTCAGATCCTTGGTCTTCTCTGTGATTCTTTATGGCTCAGAGTCTTGGACAATGAACAAGACAGTTAAAAAGATCAATGCTTTTGAAATGTGGGTCTGGAGAAAGATGCTTTGAGTTCCTTGGACAAAGAAAAGAACCAACCTGAGTATCAAAGATCAAATGAATCATGAAATGAGTCTCTGCAACATGGTAAAGAGAAGAATCGTCAGAATTTTTTGGCGCATCTCAAAATGGAGAAAACATTGAAAAATTCTTCATGCAGGGTAGAATGCCAAGAGCCAGAGGAGAAGAAGAGACATGCCTATTGTAGATGGCTAGATAAAATTCCTACTCTTACTGGACTAAGATTGGAGGATGCACTTAGAATGACAGAATACAGAGAAAGGCGGAGAAGACTAATACATTGGGTTCACAAGTCCTCAGACATGGAGAAGATTGTCTGAGAGAGAGAGAGAGAGAGTATAAAAATTTATATTGTGTTAGTTTGGTGACTTAAAGGATCAAGATAGATAACTGGGGGAGACCTAGACATAGCCTTTAAGGAATGAAGAAAACCAACCAGCTAGGGCTACTAACTCAACATCCAATCTCCACTTTCTTATGGTGCGCCCTGTTATTAGGTATCCAACTGAATACTCAATGAACATACTGTATTTACTCAAATAAAACTCAACCTCGCATATAACTCACACTCCTGACTTTACTTTATGAAAAAAGAAATTAAAAAGTTTCGCATATCCCTTGCAAGCGCTAAAAATTTTAAACACATTCACATTGGGACGATAGTAACTCACTCGGTGTGGTATATATACAACAGAAACTATGCTGTCATTCAAACATTTGTCCAAATTTTCAATTACATGAAACAAGTGTTTGTTAGATTGCGTTTAAAATTTTCAATGTCATTAAAACAGATCACAAAGGCTAACTTCAAATAAAATTCTACTGGCGAATTGAAACTAACATGCCGAATAACGTGTGTGTGTGTGTGAGTACACCCTCCAGCACAATGCGGAAGTGGCACACAAACAAGCAGCAATAAAATTCAACTGAAGGTTGAAATTTTGTGTCAGTTGAGCCTGCCCACCTGACGTGGAAGCGATACGCAAACAGTAATGATAAGTCCTGTTGGAATGATAAATGGGTGAAACATCACCCTGACCTGAATGTGTTAAAACTAAGAAATATACAGAGAATACTGTTATGGCAGTTTCAGATATTTTGGAATTCGGTTGAAGAGAATCAGCATTTCAACTCAACAACTGTGCTTGCCTTTGTTGTTGAGTAGCACAACAAAGATAAGCAGACAGTTAGTTTCAGAAAATCCCTGCATATATCTCGCACCACCATTTTTTAATTTTAATTTTGGGAAAAAAAGTGCGAGTTATATTCGAGTATATATGGTAGATTGCTAGACAATTTTGGACAGAGCTGGACACTAAACTACAAATAAATATGATGACAAAATATGATGAAATGCAATTCTGGCTTGAGCACAACTCAATCGAACCTCCTCCCCATTTCAATCAACGAATCACTGTAAATGAAGAAAAGTGAGTGAATGGAACAGCCTCACACTCAACAGATTTCAAAATAGGCAACATCAATAATTTCCTCAGACGGTGCTAAGTTCGTTGGAACATGTGCAGCATCTGCCCAACATCCCTTTCATACAAGTTTCTTTACTTCCTCCTCCAACCCTGCTACTGCTGTATTGTGTAAGTCTGAACTGTCTTCTCCCTGATGTGTTTCCCAAGGAGTGCAATATACAGGCTTTTAAATTAAATGTAAACAAGTTTCTCCTTTCACAACCCACTACTCATAGATGGTACTAATGTATTACAGGTTGATTAACCAACCTCTCGTGTATGAAATCAACATAAAAAAAAACACCATTAGAGGCAGTCAAAGAGGTATACCTAGAAGAAAATCATGAAAATACCACAGTCAAGTAACTAGTATTATCAAGAGGGGGGGGGGAAGAACAACAATTAGAGATAGGAATGGGTAGCTAGTTTCATCACCAAACACAAAGATAAACTTCTTGAATGGCAAATAGTTTCAAAAAGAGTGATGGGAGCAAAAATATCAAAATGGGAAATTGGACAATGGGAATTATTTGTCTGACAGAAGGCTGCAGTAGGAAAGAAGTAGAGGATTTTTTTTTTCTGTTATTAGATAAGGCAGATGATATATAAAAATTGCTGGTTCTTGGAAACTTAAACAGAAGAAATTAAAGATGCCAAGAAATTATATTCTTGGTCTAATCCTTTGTCCAAGTGTAAGCAAACAATGTTTGTGTGAGAAGTATCTTCACGACTCAGCTACTTGTATATAGAGTTTAATAACTTCAAATCAAATGCTTTAGTATCCCATAATGCAAAACACATCTTTTAGGGTGTGCATAATGCTATGTATTCTCTGATCTAGAGTAATTTAATTTATTTATTCGTATGGAGTTTCCTCCCTTTTTCCCACCCATCCCTATTGGGGCGAGTCGAGCCCCCTCATGGGGGGTTAAGTATTTATGGCTGTAGATCCGTGTGTGTTCACGGGGCCGGTTCGCCTGCTTGCAGGATGAAAAATGCCAGATAAACTGGCAGAAAAAATCCTACTACCCACGCCCAAGACCGGCTAACTCGGCTATGGCTGAGGAAGATCCTCAAATTCCTCACGTCTTCTACGGGAATCGAACCCGGGACACTCCTTCCCCAGTCATATGATTGCGAAGCGCACAGCCACTAGGCTAACCGCACAGACAGTAATTTAATAACAAGGTGATACACACCTTTTCAGTAGTTGTATATGGGAAATATGACTTCTGCATTACTTCAACTTGATATCCCTTCTGGGTCTGGCTCCCACTGAAGAGACTTCAATAAAGGTAAAAAACAGTCTGGGTAGCAGCTCTTCACATAATACATAGCATTATAGATACCCTAAAGGATGTGTGCTTTGCATTTTTGGATACTAATCCCAAAAACACAGAAACATTTGGAGAAATGAACAAAGCTAACAATATGTAAAGAACCTACTGTATTGCTATGAAAGCTAAGCTATTTGTAAAAGTTGGTAAATAAAAGCAATGGAAAGACTTGAGAAAGAATGTAGAAGATAATTATCACAGTTCCAGAGGCCCTTCACAGAAACTGAGGAAAGAGTACTTTAAAAGAAATCAGAGAGAGGGAAAAGATAATGTAAAAACTGAAAATATCTGGAATAATTACATCGAAAGATTATTAAATAAGATATGAAGCGATATAAACAACACAAGAAAAATGCAACCAGGAATACATAAGAATACAATTATTACTATTATATATTTTTACTAATTATAACTAACACTATGTTCCAACATTAAGATGATAATAAATTCATATGGAAAGAGAAAGAACATACAAAAAATAAGAAGTCTTATTGGTATCCCTTCTAGGTCTGGTTCCTCTGAGTCTCTCTTTTATAGTTTAACCAAAATTTTCAAAATCTAAACAGAACAGTTTAAACTAATCCCAGATGCACAGAAACATTTGGGGAAAAATTTGGAGAAATGAACAAAGCTAACATGATGAATGTTTCTTTCGACTACTATATACTACATGAGATGACAGAAAAATTGGGTTTAATAGGTCAGAGATTTTGATACAAACTATTAGTCTACTAGTTTCGGCATGTTAACTGGTGGCTTCTTCTGGGCCAGATAAATCGACACATAACAGCTTAAAAACAAAAACGAGCTTAAGTTACGAATGAATACATAACTGAAAGATGAAAAAATATCAAATTCATAGGAACTGTTACACAAATGTGTGGAGCATCAATGTCAGCATTTGGTCAGTCATTGTTAAGCAGGTGTGTCCTATAATTGGCTGCGAAGTTGACTGATGTGTTGAGAGATCTTATGAGTGATTTCCAGATATCACAAAGGATCATGGTTTCTGTTCAGGGTGCCTTGTGAACAGATAACTACTGCTGCTTCTTTTATGTTGCAGGAGTTGTAGTCCTCTTCTATGTATGGCATAGTACTTTTAAAACCCATTCAATGTTGTGGTTAGTGTTGAAAAAATGGAAAGCTAAACCAGAATTGTCCTCTCTGTTGTTGTTTACGTCTCCGATATGCTCCTTTTGTCGAATGTTGTGAGGTCTTAGGAGGTTGGCAATTTTTGTGCCAGCAAAAAGAATGGAAATAGAAGTCCTGTGATGAGTTAATTAGATTTGCTGTTGAGAGGGGTTGGAGAAAAGCATTATTTTTGTTATTTTTTTTGGATATCATTTTTTGTTAATGTTTGGAGAATAAAATCTAATTTGTCTGTTAATACTCTGTTGTCTCTTATGATAGAGGTTGCCCTGTTTTTTAGCATATGTATAATGCTTAATTTTTGTGAAATATGGTGTGATGAGGCGAAATGCAAGAACGGTCTGTGTGGGTCAGTTTGCAGTATACATTAAGGCCAATGCTGTCGTCCATTTGTTTTGTAATTAATATGTCCAAAAAAAGGTACTTTCCCTTCATTTTCAAGTTCCAAGGTGAACTTGATTTTTTGTTGAAACAAGTTTATGGAAGTTAGGAAATCATATAGATCTGCCTCACTATGTTTCCATATTATAAATATGTTGTTGTCAACATACCTCCACTACACTGACGGTATGTAATAAGATGTCATTTTAGAACTTTTCCACGAATAAGTCTGCACATGGAGGAGATAGAGGACTTCCCATAGGAGGACCTGAAAGTAGATCTTTCCATTCCACTTCAAGAAATTTGAATTGAGGCAATGTCTTGAGGAAACAGATTGTCTATGAGAGTCATAACTTCATTCACTGGGACATTCATAAATCAAGACACAACATCTAAATTAGTTAGAATGTCTGTTCTTGATATGGAGATATTTCTTAGCTTTTTAATAAAGTGTTGTGTATTTTTGATATATTTGTCTGCATTTCTAATGTGTGCGAGATGTTTGGATAATAAATAAGTTGGGGAGTTTATCCCATGCTAAGGTATGCAAAGTACCTACTATATTGCTATGAAGGATATGGGCTAATTATAACTAACACTATAATGTTCCAACATTACGATGTGAATAAATTCACATGGAAAGAAAATATAGAGAATATATAGAGTAAAAAAAAGATGCCAGTTTGAAAGAAAAAAAAAAAAAGGACCAAACCTTAGAGATTCAGTGGCAAAATCCTGATTCAGCAGTGGGAGGCATGTGGTGAACTTATTTGCAATTATAGGCAAATCTGAACTTCAAGGTGAATTCAAATACTTAGCGAGGCAGTTGTAAAAAAAAAGAAAAAAATCAAAAAGAAAAAATTCATTGTAAGCAAGATAGTAGATAACCTGGAGAATACAGATAAAATAGTAAGAAAGCTAAGCTATATGTAAAAGTAGGTAAACAAAAGACTTGAGAAAGAACATAGAAGATAATTATCACAGTTCCAGAAGCTCTTTATAGAAACTGAGGAAAGAGTACTTTAAAAGAAATCAGAGAGGGAAAAGATAATGTAAAAACTGGAGATGTCTGGAATAATTACATTGAAAGATTGTTAAATGAGATATGCAGTGATATAAACCACTCAAGAAAAATGCAACCAGGAATACATAACAATACATAAGGAAGAAAATGCTATCAGAAATATGAAATGTGGAAAAGAAGCTTCAGTTGATTCAATCAGAAATGTACAAATATACAATATAAATTTTACAATGGCTACGCTGGGTAATTCTAAATGCTGGGTCAGAAGGTTGAACTTCAAGTGACTGATGTAAAATTCTCATAGGATGTATCTATAAAAACAAAAATGACACAAAATGAGAGATATAAGTTACAGAAAATTATATTATTATTACAGAAAATTAAATTAATATTACAGAAAATTATATTGTTAGTTTAATCCTTTATCCAAGTGTAAGCAAATGAAGTTTGCATATGAATTTGCTTACACTTGGATAAAGGATTAAATCAAAAATATAATTTCTTCGCATTTGTGACTTATTGTTTAACCAAGTGAAAAAAAATTGCAACACGAAATAAATGAGAGAATTACAGTTGAATTTCCCTACCAAGTGTTTGTCCCAGTAAAATTTATGCAAGCATACACGAGAAGAGGCTGAGAAAAAATTGTAAAGGAGAAACTTGTACACTCAATTCAGTCCAAATGAGATAGTCAGATCAGATTTTTAAGAAATCATACAAATATAACAAGGAAATGTACATATGTTTTGTATGCTTGAAAATGGCATATCATGACGGAAATAAAATAATGTGAGAAATATACGGATTCTTCTGTACTGGGCACTCTGGGTAAGATTTATGCAAGTATACTTAAGATGATAAGAAAGAAAACTGTGGAAAGAGAAGCAAAAGACTAAAACTAAATGATATAAATTAAATATAAATATTTGCTTTATAGCAAATACTCAAGAAATAATGGGAATATACCAAGGATCTGTACTAAGTTTGTACTTATGGAAAAGGTGTGTAATAAGGGGCAAATAGAAAGACTTTTCAAGACTATTCTTATATGGTGGAAATTGGATATCTCACTCACACACACACACACATGGAGAGAGAGAGCCCATTGCAAATCAGCTTTTAGAACTCAAGGATGTACAGGAATGCTTGATGTAAAATCAAGTGTAATTCAAGGGTGCACACCATCTCCACTGAAAAGTGGCATTAAAACTGATATCAAAATATGAGCTATTATACTAGTCTTCAGCATTCCAACTAAACTGAATACCTACCTATCATCCAACGTTACAGCCTGTTGTGAGCCTTAGCCTCCTGCTAAACTGAATAACTATTACAAAGAAAGTTGGCATGAAAATCAACAATAAAAAGACAAAAATTATGAAAATAGTAAGGATGCGAGAAAATATAAACTGCAATCTCACTGGACATCTTATAGAACAAGTAAAACCTTTCGGTTATTTTCAAGTAGTGAAGATGAAAAATAAAAATTGGAAAAGTGAGGAGCCAGCTGAATAGTGTAAATGAAATACAGGAGAAATTAGTCAAAGCACTAAATTATTAGTACACAAGATCATAACCTATGGATCTGTCAACAACTAAATAAAACAGCTAATCAAAGGCTAGAGGACACAGATATAAGATTTCTGAGAAAACTTAGGAAGAGAGAATGAAGTATATCAATGGCAATCACATTAAAACAGAAATCTTAGAAAAGAATTTAATGCTTGAATGCCAAGGTGGAATGGTTACTTGAACAGAACAGAAGAGGAAAGGTTATCAAAATAGGTGGTGGATGTCAGGTTATTGTTGTTTGGAACTAGGGCCAAAGCAATTAAGACTATGAGACCAGTGTAATGCATCTATTAATTGCATGTAGTTGGTTTTTCTGTCTTGTGGGATGAAAAACCCAGCCAGCACTATATGAAACTGGCTAACTCATCTTCCAGTGAAAGCTCTTATAAAAGTTATTTTTGTGTGCTAGCCATAATTTGAACTCAGATCTGTCCAAACAAAGGGCATCATCAGTACTCTTTGTTTGGACAGATACCAGAATGGCAAGAAATATAAGACTTGATGATGCTAGAGACCTGAAAAGTAGCATATTAACTGGAACAAAACTGTTGATGGGAAGCAAAAGTAATAAATACAAACTTAATCAAATAGTGCTATCACAGTATCCCATATGGCTCCTTGAGGATACCTATCAAGGATTGATGATGATGATAGTGTTAGGAGTTATATCAGCGAGAATTACTAACTTGAATAGATGACAATAATTCTTTGGAAGCAGAAAAAGCTATGGATATGATGTGTTTGGTCCGCGCGGTTAGCCTAGTGGCTTTGCGCTTCGCAACCATATGCCTGGGGAAGGAGTGTCCTAGGTTCGATTCCCGTCGGAGACGTGAGGAGCTGAAGGATCTTCCTCAGCCATAGCCAAGTTAGCCGGTCTTGGGCGCGGGCAGTAGGGTTTTATCCGCCAGTTTATCTGGTGTTTTTCATCCCGCAAGCAGGCAAACCGGACCCTTGAACACACAGGGATACAGTCAAAAATACCTTGAGGCATAGGAGTGACCATTCTATCCTCGTATTTCGGTTACGAAATCCAAGCATGCTTGGAAGGTTGTGGGCCTTAAAGGCCTGTTAAAGCCATTGGGATAGATAGATATGATGTGTTTGTGTCAGGAAACTGTAGTGGAGAAAATCAGCCCAAGAAGAGAAATCTGGTGTTGATTGTAGATCTAGTATTATGAAGGCAAGGAGAAGTGATGTTAGATCTTTCCTATGAAAGGTCTAAGTTCACTAGGTTGTCCTCATGCTACTAGAGAACTGCAAGGAGACCAGAGTTTACACTATGCTATCATCAGTTGTTGTTGTTGTCTTGTCCTTTGAAGAGTCTTAGATGTTTCCGTGTGCTCTTTGTACTGCTTTGGCTATGTCGATGAGTTTGTTTGTATAGAGCTGTTGTTCAGGATTAGGATCTATTTCTTGCAAGGCTGCTGTAATTGCTGGACAGGTAAAGATGCGAGTGGGTGTCAGTTCAGTATTGGGGCAGTTGTTGCAGTTTCTATATGTTCGTGTATCATCTGTATTGATCTTCATTCCTCTATAATGTCCTGTTCCGCCATGGTATAATATCCGCCACGATAGTCTTGCTATCGTGGCGGAGGTCCTTCTGTCAGCACTGATTTCAGGAATTTGATGTTGTATCACTGATTTCAGTGGAATTAGTTTAGCTTTGGCTAGTGCATTGGTATCAGCAAGAGTTATCATATGAGTTTCTTGGTTGAGTTCTCTGGTCTCTTTTGTTAATTTATCAGCTGCTTCATTGTAATCAATGCCTACATGAGCAGGAATCCATTGTAAAATGCAACTTTTACCTAAACACTTTAGTTGATTTAAGAGTTTATGGATGTCTTGTGTGAGCTATCATCAGTGAAATGATGGATAGGATTTTAAGTTAGTGAGAGAATGCCAATTAACATATAGGAGGAGGACCATGTGGTGAAAGTACAGAGCTGTGATATGATCAAGTACTGATGGAGAAATCTCAAACTACCTGCATGATTCAGCAGATTTAACCAGAGAGGAAACTGGTGATCCAATTGATAACAGTAAAAGGCAGACCATAAGAGAACTTATGGTTAATATCTCAACCATGAAGATAATATCATGGTAAAGGACAGCCTCTATGGGAGACACAATAAGGAACATTGTGCAGCCCATTCAAAGTTGAATTTGAAACGACTGATGGTTTTTTAAGATGAGTTGCAGAATTCTTATTCACAACCATAATTCACTGATGGACTTCCTGGAAGTGAATACTTTTAGGACATTTTCCATTGTTTTTGATATAGTTTAATGGCTGATTTTTATCAAATTTTTGTGGGATGAACTGAATATAGTTTTGCTTCTATGCCATCAAGTGGATGCCAGATAAATATGAACAGTTTGTGCAGACAACATAGGATAAGTCTTAATTCTAGAGTGCAATGTTTGAAAACAACTGGGGAAAATATCATCTATATTATGAGCTTAACTAGTATTCAAGCTACTAAGGATTCTTCTGATGTCTTTTGATTAAAGATCAAAGTGGCATGGAAGAACTGTTCTTGACATGATGGGAGGTAATTTGTCTTGGACAATTATATTCCACAGTTGGAAGAGGAGGAGGAATGATGCTGGCAAACAGACTTATCTCTGGGAGATGTTATAATGGTACTATCTGGTGTGAAGGAGATGGAAGTGCAGAAGTTGTATAGTAGGCAGGGCGCCAGAAGGCTCAAATGCTGTGTGAGCAAGTTTTCTGCATTTGGTATTTTTCCATTTCATATTTCAATTTGTTGATGGTTGTTTTTGCAGATTTTGTTGAGTACAAACTGTTTTTTTTTAAATTGAGCCACTTGAGAGCTGCCAAAATTTAATTTTTGACTACTTCTGAACACTTTTTAGAGAGAGAGAGATGCTTTGATTATAGTCAGAGAATGAAGGCCCTCATTCCAGCAAAGGATTATTTCAGTTATTTATTCAGAGCAGATGTTTTGATTGGGAGAACAGAAACATATTTTGAATGGGAGAAACTGAACCATGGAAAGGAAGAGTATAAATCCCACAGGTCATCCAATTTGGTAACATTATAAGGACAAAGGGTATATGACTGGGAATGGCATTGTAAAAGCTGATGTGTAATAAAGGAAACATGGATAAGGTTATGGTCTAAGTTAGTAAGAGGAGAGTTGACATCCACAGTGTACCTGGAAAAAGAGTTGGTTAAGAAAAGGTGCAGTGTTGAGGGGGGGGGGAGGTTATCAACTCTTCTGCTGGAACAATTTATTTTAGGTTAGTCGTTAACAATGAAATTCCTAAGGAGGATAACCTTGCTGTTTGCATAATTAGACTGCAGAAAATCTAACTTCAAAGATTAATAATCAAAGCAGTCAGAGTGGTTATCAGAATTTCATGAGCAATAAAGACAACAAATGAATGCAACAAAGTATTACAAGGAAATTTGGAGATGATACAGATAATGAGGAAGGGAGAAATTCTAGGTTTGGTATTCTCTGACATGGAGTGCAAGATCTGAAAAATGCACATGTGCCATCCATTTTTTACAAAAAATCATGCAAAATGTGTAGTTTAAATAACTGAGGTGAATGGTGGTCGTTGATGCTATCACTTTAATAGTGTTAGTTGACCAAATTAGTGCTACTTTAGCATACCATGTGTATTCTCTGGATGAGGACTTTCATATGGAGATCAAAATGTCAAGTAATTATTTGTTTAAATTAAACTCAAGTTATTACTCTATTATGGTAGTTGTCCCCATGATTTCTTATAATGAGTTGGTTACTTTAAACAAAATCTGTTAGGTGTGTCCTACATTTTAACAGATTTAAATTTTGCACTACTGTTAGTCTTCAGGTGAATGCTACTTTTCATTCAGAGTATTCTGTAATAACAAAAATTACTTAGTCACAATACATAATACACTAGCAGCCAAAATTGTGGAAACCTTTTGGAAAAAGTGTATTTTTGAGGTTTAATGCTCATAACACCACTTTTTTTTGGTGTAATACCATAAAATTATATATCAATGGAAAGATAATTTAATCAAGAATGTAATGCAATAACTTTTATGAAGGATTTTTTTTTATTAGAACAGCAGTTATAAAGAAGAAAAGTGAAGCACAGAAAAAATGAGATATACAAAAATTCTCACAATGTGACTTAATACTTAGTTGGGTAACCTTTAGCGTTAATTACGGCCTTACAACGCCTTCCCATGGAGTGAACCAAATTTTTTTAGTTCTGCAGCTATTATAATGTGAAACCAAGATTGAATTATTGCTTCTATTAATTGGGTTTTATTGGTGGGTTGCTTCTGACTAACAAGTTTCTTTAGTCGGCTCCATATATTTTCGATTGGGTTAAGGTCTGAGCTATTCCCAGGCCATTCCAGCAGTGGAATAGGATTATCTTGAAACCACTTTTTGCACACAGCAGCAACATGACATGGAGCTGAATCCTGTTGAAATATAAATGCTTCATTATCTTGGAAAAGATCACGTGGGGAAGGCTTCAGTTTGGGCTCAAGTATTTCATTTATGTATTTTTGAGCATTTATATTCCCATTAATCACGCAAATTCTGCACACACCTTTTGATGTCATACAACCCCCAGATCATAACACTATTGGGTGTTTCACGGTAGGTGTAATGCAATCAGGATGCAAATCTTCTCAGATCCTTCTCCTTACGTATTTTATGCCATCACTACCAAACAGGGAGATTTTGGTCTCATCACTCCAAATAACACTGTCCCATTGTTCCGCTGTCCAGTTAACATGGGTTTTAGCACAGTTTAATCTTTTCAACCTTTGTTTGAGAAATAAAAATGGCTTTTTTCGTGGAATTCTAAATGCTAGAATTCCTGCAGTCTGCGTGGAACAGTCCTTGCACTGAACTTCACATTGTATTACGCCATTTCATCTTGTATACACCCAGATGATTTTCTTCTGTCACGTAGGCACAGTCTCTCAATTCTTCTATCATCACTTGCTGTTGTGCACCTTTTCCTGCCTTTATCAGTCTGGTTTTGTAGTGACTGAGTCTCCTTATACCTCTTCAAAAATTTAGAAATGCCACCTTTGGCATTTAATTGGTGGAAAAAAAGTTTCCACTAATTTTTCTTCTAATTTCTTTATAACTGTACCTTGTTCACTTAATAGTACTATTTTACATCGCTTTCTGGGTGACCAGTCAACTCTTTGCGCCATTTCTTTAATTTTATTACGTTTTATAAGCTCACTAAACGAAAGAACACACACAAAAAAAAAACCCAACCAACTTGATAGCAATCACATAACACACTGACAAATGTCCTCTTCTCAGCTCCAATATTGGCTACATTCGAATGAAGGAAAGCTACTTCATATCAACCTAAGCAAGTTGTGCTTCTTTTTTCTGGTTATTTGGCTATAACTTTTCATAGAATACAGATAATTGAACAAACTCTGTTGCATTACATTCTTGATTAAATTATCTTTCCATTGATATATAATTTTATGATATTACGCCAAAAAAAGTGGTGTTATGAGCCATCAAACCTCAAAAATACACTTTTTCCAAAAGGTTTCCACAATTCTGGCCACTAGTGCAGTTCATTATGTATTCATTATATTTCATTACAATACCGATATTTAAGTATATTAGTCATGATCTATCATAACTAATACAAGACTTCATGAAGTTAATGTAGACTCATCATGGAAGTACTCAGGCAATACTGAACCTCAAACTTGTGTAATTCCAGGATTTACAAAATATTCCACCATTCACATAGGCTATTAGCATATTAACATTATTACGTGGATGGGCTAAAAGTTGGAATCAATTCATTCATTCACCACACTCCATGCAAAAAATCCAGTCCAAACACACTCTTAATACAACTTTCACAGATGATGCCTGGGTCTCTGACTATTGTCATATACAGTGGAACCTCGGTTGTCGAACATAATTTGTTCCTAAAGGCTGTTCGGAAACCGATTTGTTTAAAAACTGAAACCATTTTCCCATAAGAATTAATGTAAAATGGATTAATCTGTTCCCGAACCCCAGATGATTGCTTATTTAAACCTTTACAACAGTGCTTCATGCATAAAATCGTATACAAAAACAATGAAAATGCATAGAATCTTACACAAAAAGAATAAACACAATAAATAGATAAAATATAGACAAAAATTGATCGCCTCTTTATTTCTGAGTATTGTACAGATCGTTGATTTCACCATACCATACTGAACTGCATATAGCAAGATCCGAGACACGAAAGCTATTTTTTGTTTGGATATGATTTCTTTTTTCACCTCTATCTTTATTCTAACAACTTTTATTTTTGCTTTGCTGCTATCACTATCCTCCTTCGGCCCAGTGGTGGCTTATTTAATAATAATTTATATATAAAAAAAAAAAAAAGCATAAAACACAAAGAAAATCAAGAAAAGGCACTGAAAATTCAAGAATGCAAATGAGTTTAAGGGGAAGTATGACAGGTATTGCATGAATAATGGTTAGTATGCAATGTTGGGTCTCAGATGATGAGTCTTTTGACTCCATGGAAGCAACTTATAATAATAATAATAATAATATACAATAGGTGTCTTAAATCAATGAATTCTCCAGAAATTCCAGCAGGTGTCTGCACTGAGTGCAGGCTACGGCGTAACTGACGCTCTCCCGCGGAGAGCGTCAGTTACATAATCTCAGCCTGTAGAGCACATGGTTGCTGGTTTGCCTGTTTGGGAACCGAGATTCGTTCGGAAACAGGGACGTTTTTTGTTCGGGAACCGAATTGTTCGAGAAAAGAGGCATTCGACAACCGAGGTTCCACTGTATTGAAAAATTTCCTTTGTGTCAATTTTATAAAACTCCTTTAATATCTTATAACTTTCAATCATGTCTCCCTCTTTTCTGCTTATCAACTAAACTTTGTAATCCACACACCTTCAACCTATCCTCATAGGCTGCATTCCACAGACCAGCTTAGTCACTTGTCTCGGAATCCTCTCTACCATCTCATGATCCCCAACAAACCCAAGCGACCAAATTTGCATACAGTAGTCAAGATGCTGAATTATAGCTTTATAAAGAGGGATAATAACTTCCTTATCTTTCTTGTTTGCAAAAAAAGTATTGCAAAAGTCAATAAAATACCTTGGATGTTGATTTCAATATCCAAGTAATCCTCTGAGCTATTTTATCAACTTTTGCAATATGCCTGTGAACTTTAACTCTCTGTCCACTATTATTCCCAAGTCTCTAGACTCATCAACATGATACACAGTATGTAACCTTTTGAACCCGAAATGCATAATCTTACGTTTTTCAACATTAAATTTACAATTATTATCCTTTTCCCACAAGGCCAATTTATTTTAATAATCGTGTATGTCACCTTTATCAACTATCCACAGTTTTGCATCATCAATATCCCCATCTCCTTAAAACTTTCCCTATATCATTGATATACAAATTAAAGAGTGGTAGCCCTATTGCCGAATCCTGAAGTATTGTACTAATCATTCTCATTCTCCTAGATTCCACTCCACCATATACAGTACTACTCTCTGATGTCTGTCTGTCTGTCAGCCCTCCCCCATCCACATTACTAGCTTCATATCCATTCCCATTTGCTCTAACTTTTGTAATAGTTTTCCACGTGGTATTCTATCAAATGCTTTAGCAAAGTACAGCAGTATCATAGTGTAGCTATTTCTTTTAAAAAATTCCACTGTCACTTTATTATAAAATATGAATAAATTACTAAGACAGGGCCTACCTTTTACAAAGCCATGTTGTCCACTATAGAGTACTATATCCCTATCCATCCACTGTTGGATTTTACCTTTAACCAGCTTTTCCAATAATTTAACGATCACTCCTGATATATCAATAAGCCTGTAGTCTGCTACCTCTGTCTTGCACACCATTATGCATTGGAACCATCTTATCCTCTTTCCGCTTCCTTGGAACCCTGTCAGAGCTGAGACTTAAACTGAACATTGATATTTTTCAATATGCTAAACACCTCCTGCTCGACTACCTCAATTTTGATACGCATCTCTGTCACATCAGTAACTGTAAAATCTCCACCTGAATGATGCACTTTTGCAAAACGATCACTTAGCAATTCAACTATTTCTTTTGTCTCTGTCACCTTCCTACCATCAGCACTGATGAAAGTTATCTTACCATAATAATTTTTCCTCTTATCTGCTACATAATAATAATGAAAAAAAAAAAAAACAACTTTTTTGGGTTTACTTTGGCTTGCTTAGCTAATTTTCTCTCATAACCTGATTTGGCTTATTTTACCATATTAGCTACCCTTCTTGAACTGTGTGCCGCTCACGAGTATGCTGATTACCTTTTTCTTCATATTCTTTCTAAAGTGTTTTTCTTTCTTTCTTTCTTTCTTTTTTTTTTTTCAGCTCTTGCTTAATATCTCTACTTATCCACTTAATCCATACTTGGTCTATCCTTTCTTGGATATGCATTCTGATACAGCTTCTCTTAAACAATCCCTGACCATTTCTCATGCATTACTGACATTCTTACTTTGTAACTTCTCAAGCGATGGCACTACCCAAGATGCCTCCTAGGTCTGTTATAATTACTAGCTTTATAGTTCAACATACACCTTTTTCCTGTCAGAGAATTCCACATGATTAGCAACTTCCCAGAACAAGACTGCACGTCTCAGATGGAGGCAGAGTTTGGTTACGAATATACCTTCTGATGCTATTATCAGATCCAACACTCTCAAACCCCTGGTTCCATATATATCATGTTGTTTTAGGTAATTATCCCTTAGCAAATGTATAAATTCCATTTTTGTCTTGCCATTCCCCCTTTCATCCCTCCAATCTATGTCCCCATAGTTGAAGTCTCCCATAATAACCACACTCATGCTAATCTGCTGATGCATGGCATCAACATCTTTTTGTGGACCAACCTGGTCTACAGCAGCAACCAACAATAATTTTGTCTTATTGGTCTCTATCTCATACCAGACAGCCTGAAATGAATTATCTTCCCCAGACCCCAAATCCTCTTTAACTTCTAATTTTGTTGGCTGTATTTCTTCAGCTAATACTACACCACTATCTTCCCTGAAAATGCAATACCCTTTACATTCTATCTCTGTAACTACAGGATGGTCCAATAATAACCACACTCATGCTAATCTGCTGATGCATGGCATCAACATCTTTTTGTGGACCAACCTGGTCTACAGCAGCAACCAACAATAATTTTGTCTTATTGGTCTCTATCTCATACCAGACAGCCTGAAATGAATTATCTTCCCCAGATCCCAAATCCTCTTTAACTTCTAATTTTGTTGGCTGTATTTCTTCAGCTAATACTACACCACTATCTTACCTGAAAATGCAATACCCTTTACATTCTATCTCTGTAACTACAGGATGGTCCAATAATAACCTTTTTATTTATAAATTTATATACATTTTTATATATATAAAAATAATAATTTTATTTATTAATTATTTTTATTCTTTTTTTTATAATAAAATATAGAACCTGGAGATTTTTTATATTAGTTATGCAAAACTACTTATTTTAAACCCTTCATGACTATGGGCCATCCTATATATAATTTTCTGTCAACCAGGTCTCACTGATACTCTTCTCCCTTATTCCTGATCCATTTGAATCTGAAACCTGTGAAATTGCATTCGGAACTACATAATTATTTCTGTACTCACACTCATTTATTCCATATTTAGCCAGACACGTGCTTGACTGCATTCCCCCTATTTATTCCATATTTGGCCAGACACATACTTGACTGCATCCCTGTAAACTTCAATTCTCTGTCTACCATTATCCCCTAGTCTCTAGCCTCATCAATGTATCATACAGTATGTAACCTTTTCAACCCGAAATGCAAAACCTTACATTTTCCAATATTAAATTGACAATTATTATCCTTTGCCCACAAGGCCAATTGATTTTAATAATCCTGTAAGATATCTATGTGTACATGAATTTGAATGTCTCCTTGGATCCACAGTTACTCTTGTGTAACGTCATTACCAATCCATTTGAATCTGAAACCTGTGAAATTGCATTTGGCACTACATAATCATTTCTGTACCCACACTCATTTATTCCATATTTTGCCAGACACATGCTTGACTGTATTTCCCCTAATATAGCTAGTCTTCCTGTTTCTGCACTTCTGAACTCTCACAAAACAAAACTTTATCTGAACATCTAATTCCAAAACCGTATATTGCTTTCTTTCTCTGGAATGTTGTACCATACATAACTTGCTGGTGTTGTTTAGACAACAATCTTCTGTCCATTTCACTATTCTATTATCCAGCCCCTTGTACACCAGTACCTGTGATTTTTACAAATTCATGTAAATGAATTTGTAAAAATCCTACCTTTTACAAATTCATATCAACTATTATAGAGGATCTTTATGGTTATCAATCAGATCCTGCATTCTTTTCATAATCAATCTCTCCAATAACATGACCAGAACTGCAGTTATGGAAGCTGGTCTATAACTTGAAACATCTCTTGGTACAACTTTTTGTGCAGCTGCTTTATTTTGCCATCTTTACCCTCCTTTGGCACTCCATAATGCAAAATTGAGTGCAACCAGGTCACAACCATATTATTATTATTATTATTATTACAAAACACTTCCAGAGAGTCCAAAGATTCATCGAGGGAGGGCACCTGCTCTACAACACTCCGTCTCCACCATTCCTCTAACGGCAACCACCTTCATCACCTACACCAGCAGCATCTACCACCAACCACCACCACCATTTTTTTCACAGACAATAATCACAAACATCCATGCCCATGGCGGGATTCAAACCCACAGCATTTTGGGTGGAGAGCAGATATGCTAACTACTCGGCCAATCAGGATGGCTTTTGGACTTTTGGATATTTAAGGCTTTTGAACATTCCTTAAAAATGTGGTGATATTTTTATTTAATAATAACAATATCTTAATAATATTAAATTATTAATTATTATTACAGTAAATCCTCAATTTAACGGACATCGGATTTAATTTTCAGACAAAATTTCCAGTCCATATGTCACGTGAAAATTAACACCCTATTAATTTTAAAATGCTTTTAACTAAGATTTGCTTATAATTAAATTAACAGGTTATTTTTTGTTATTAATTTCCTGTTATTTTTAACAAATTTTGGTGAATAGGCCATTATGTTGGAAAAACACTGTAATAATTTAGCCGACATAAATGAGTCACTGCTCAAAAAACATGTTCAGTGAATGATTAGGATGTGATCACACCAATTGCACTGTAATTGGTTCTTTTGTCGTGTGGCGTGACTTTCTGTGGCAGTTTTATTACACACATTTTCGTATGTAAGTTAAAAAAACTTGATAGTTTTTTCAAATCAGGATTACCTAAACTAAGCGCCTCAACATCGAACATTAACTTCACATTAACTTATCTAAAAGTGTGTGTAAAACAATTTTTTTTGTTATTACAGTGCTAATATTGATAAAATTGCAGTATAATATTACAGATATTTTTATTTCCAAAAAATTTGCGCTTTAACAGACTTTCGATTTAACGGACACCCTTAGGCTCTATTAGATTAAATCGAGGGTTTAATGTATTAATTATTAATAATATTATTAATAATTAGTATATATAATATATATAATTATTAATTAATAATATTCAATTATTCTTTAATAATAATATCGCCACAATATATCATCATATCACAATAATGTGTGCATGAGAGTGAGTTTTTGTGTGAATGAATTTCTTATCTTATTGCTGTGTTAAATATCAGATTCATCAAGCATCAGTCTACTTCCAACACAGCAATCAAACCAATAAACAATAACTAACTGGTGTCATTCTCAGATAAGCTTAATGAAAAGCTTTGAGGATACAAGCTGAGACATTACACCTCAACTGGGATGAACACAAAGAAAAAAAATTATTACAACTACAGCATTTAAATGCATTAAAGCAAAATTTATAAATATATATATATAATTTATTGATATTGTATATATACTGTAAAATTTTAATTTTATTCAATAGCAACTGTAAATTACCAATTATAGTTACTATTTTTAATCTAGATATAATCTTTAAATTTATATTAGTAATTCATTATACAAAAAATAAAAATCTGTGTAATCTTCATTCTTAATATTAGAACAATATGTGTTGTAAATGCATAATATATAAGCAAAAAATTATTATTAAAAAATATATGGAAATGTAATGCAGAAAATGAACAATATATTATTATCATTATTAAGAGAGACCTTCAGGGAGTTAGAGACTCATCGAGGAAGCCACATACTACACACACCAGCTATCATACTTATTGTGGAATTCATTCACACTGCTTGCACTCACAACATCCATAAATTGAAATCCTGTGTGACCTTTTCAGAAGTTTGTAAGTCTCAATCATATCACCCCTCTTTCTCCTGTTTGCTAGAGCCTGCAGTCTACAAATTCTCAATCTGTCTTCATAATCAGTATTCCATAATCCTGATATAATTTTTAACACTGTCTTTTGCACTCTCCAATATATCAGAATCACAATGGAAACCAGGAGACCAGACCTGCGACCAGACCAGAATAGTCCAAAGTGAGGTCTTATCAAGGCCTTGTAAAGAGGCAAAATGACATCCTTATCTTTACATTTCAGCATTGCAATTATCTTTTGAGTTGTATTTGCAATACAACTCTTACAACTTAGTCTGCTGACACATGGGCCCTGAACTTCAACTTCCTATCTATTAACACTCCAAGATCCCTAGCCTCATCAGTTTCTTCTAACCTAATCCTACCAATATAATATACGACATTGGATATCTAATCATGCCAAAGTGAATGGCTTTAGATTTACTGACACCCATTTTCCCATGCCCATAATTCCAGTCTATTCAAATCATTCTGCAAAGACTGCATATCAGCAGCATTCCAGATTACCCTACTTATTCTTGCATCATCAGCAAATAACTATATGTCGCTTGTCAAATCCTTCCCAATATCATTAATGTACAGATTCAATAACAGTGGACCAAGCACTGATCCTTGTGGTACCACTTGTTACCTTAACCCTTGCAGACTCAGATTCCCCGTATACCACTTTTTGATATCTGTCAGTCAGCCATCCTTTTATCCATGCTAATATTGTATAACCCAAACCCATTTTCTCCAATTTGTGCAACAGTCTTCCATGCTGTATTCTGTCAAAAGCCTTAGCAAAATCTAAATATGTAGCACTTAATACTAAAACATGTAAAATAATATGCTGAAATGTCATTCATGATGATTATTATTTACATATGTAAATTTTTAGAAAGCAATAAAAAATTACTATTATATATATATATATATATAGGTATCTCCATGGAGTTTGAAGACTCGTTGCTAAAGCCTCACACTAACTCTATTCACACAACACCTATCATGCCTATCCTTGAATTCACTTGACATGGCACTAACAACGACCCATGCACCACATTTCAAGCAAAAAATCTAGTCTCTGACATCCTGATAATTATGCTTGTACTCACTTTTCAGGGATGACCATGTTTGTCCCTCTACCTAAATCACATACTGAAAAATATTCTCTGCATCAATCCTATCACACTCTTTTAGTAACATACTTTTCTAACATATCCTACTTTTCTGCTTATCAAACCACAAATCCTCCATCTATCCTCAGCTGAAGCATTCTACTTACCACTAACCTTCTTAGTCACCTACCTCTCGATACTTACCACCTCAAGAAATCCAGGTAACCAAATCTGTGCACAGTAATTCAGATGCAGTATCAAAGCATTATAAATAGGAATAATAACTTCTTAATCACTGATTTGCTTGTCAGTATATTTTTCAATAACCAAATATGCCCTCTAAAATTTAATTCTCTACTGATCATTGCCCTTAAATTCTTAGCTTCACAAATTTCCTGGAATCCACTTCTGTCAGTGTGGAACACAACTTGTAATATTTTCATTCCAAAGAACACACTTTTAAACTTTTCTACATTAAACTGGCACTCATTTGTTCATAATGTCAATCTATTTAAATTATTCTGCAGAATCTCTACATTGCTGCATATAACTATTACTTTGTTCAGTTTTGTATCTTCATATTTTATTAATAAACGAACAAATTAAATAGCAGCAGTCCAAGAAAAGAGCCCTAGAGTACACTACCAGCCACCTTCTTTCTCCAAGGTTCTATTCCTCCATATATATTACTCTTTGGAATCTGTCCATCAACCATCCACACATTAATATCACCAGCTTCATATCCATACTGGCTGATTCAATCTGTATAACAGAGTTTAACTTGGTAACCAAATGAATGCCTCTACAAAGTTCAGCAATGTCACTATATAGCCACTCCCTTTGTCCAACTCAACTGTTACTCTAATATAAAATATGAGTAAAATACTAAGTCATGACCTGCCCTTCACAAAGCTATAATTCCCTCCTCTCATAGTGTGTCATATACCTATCCACCCATTGCAGAATTCTGCCTTAGTCCTACTTCTCAAATACCTTTACCACCACTCCTAAGATACTGATCAGTCTATAATTTGTATTTATGTCTTGGAGTCTTCTTTATGCAACAAAACAATGCTATCCTCCCTTATCTCAGCTCTGGTAAGAGATGCTGCCAATGTTATTGCAATATATCATCCAACTCCAAATCCTCATCAACAGTTGGTCTGCTCAATACCTCACACTTCTGGTTTATTTACTTCTACTCCCTGTAGCACTTGCTTACCTTTTTGAGCACTTTGGGCTTCATTTATGCTGAATATATATGATATTTTCAGAGTAGACATAATACAAATAAATCATATACATCTAGGGAAATAATATGCAATTTATGCAATGCACTTCCATATTTTTACAAATATTGTAATCCTTTTTGATACTCATTATGTGTAGTTCCACAAACTGTTAGGACTTTCAATATACAGATATTTGTCCTGTGTTTCTATTGTATTATTTTCCTGTTCTTTGAATATTATTATTTTTATTATTAGGTGCCACATCCAAGGACATGTGACAGAAGAGCACTCCACAACCCTTCAGTTACACATAACGGTACCAACCAACATCAACGTAATGCCATCTACACCCCTTCCCCCAATGGTTGGCTGAGTGGTTAGTGTATCCACTCTCCAGCCAAAAGGCTGCAGGTTTGAATCCTGCCCTGGGCATGGATGTTTGAAAATGCAAGTGGTGGTGATGGACAGTAGATGCATTGGTGTAGATGATGCGGTTGGTGCATGAGTTTGAGTGGTGGAGATGGAGAGTTGTAGAGTAGGTGCCCTCCCTCAATGAGTCTTGGACTCTCTAGAGGTCTCTACTACTACCACTAATAATAATATAAATTTATCTGATATCTTACGTGTTCTCACAAAAATAATGGAAATATCAAAAATTCAACTCTGAACAATTTTATCCTGTATTTTATTAAACAATTATAAGACCATGCTACCATAATGTATATTTAAATGCATATTTTGTCTGGCAGATATGCTTGTGTTGGCACAATAATTTAAAATTATAATAATTTTTGTTAATTTTATGGCTATTTAGCCTATTTTTATTTTAGGAGTGCCCTTTTTTTTATAATGTATTTTATTCAACCATGCTATAAGACCATGCTACCATAATATATATTTAAATGCATATTTTGTCTGGCAGGTATTCCTGTGTTGGCACAATAATTTAAAATTATAATAATTTTTGTTAATTTTACAGCTATTTAGCCTATTTTTATTTTAGGAGTGCCCCTTGTAAGGAACACAGTTGAATTTTTATTCAACAATGTTATTCTTCCACAATCATTTCTCTTCCTACTGGCCACATAACAAAAGAATTCCTTAGAATTTTGTTTGGATCTCAGGGCCAATCATCTTTTCTCATATTACAGTACTCATATCCACAAACTGGCATCAGACCGGTGAGGCACTATCTATGATGCTGCAAAATCCTGAGATGGAAATACTTCCAGTTTTTCAATGCTTCCCACTGCCTACATTTCATGAACACACACATACACACTGTTGTTCCTTGTCTGCCACATTTTAAACTATGGGATACATTCATGCTTCATACACAGCAAGCTATGAAATCACCAACTAAGTTATAAGAATGTTTGAAGAATATTAGCAATGACATAAGGAAATTGTGATTATGAAATGCCAGGAATGACTGGCTACAATTTTTTCTTGTTAGATAATAGAAGAATGATCTATTAACCACTTGGATTAACTACGACCACCTTGCTGACATAGTGGAGAAGCAGTTTTAACAACCGAAATGGCCATATATAAGAAATATATCAAATAATCTATGCTTCATGTTCATACTATCCTAATAATATCCAAATGTTATTTTAATTTCAATGGACACTTTGCATCCATGTATAGTGATATCTCAATTGTACGTGCTTCAAAGGAATGAACCCTCAATTGACTGATTCTTGAATGGGTTGATGTGTCAACTGACTTCTGATTCAACACCCTTCAATTTTCTAGCCTGCAAAGTGTCTCCCATTTTGGTTGGATAATTGAAGAATTACTGCATTTATTGACAAGTAAACATGTCAAAGTTGATTAAGAAAGAGCAGCAGTCCTACTCCGTACCATGATCTTTAAATTTTTTGTTTAAGAGTACAGAAAAATATTTAAATTACATAAAAAATATATTTTTTAATTATGTGACTTACCAGAGAAATTTCCGAACAGTCTCTGAATGGTGAAGAACATTATAGTTGGATATTTTAAGCCGTTCATGATTACTAAATGTCCTCAATATGCTCTTTGAACTGAATAAAAGAGAATAAATCTCTATACACAATATTTATTATGTAACTATTTAAATTATATAATAATTTATGTAATTTAAAATGAAACATGGCAACCCATTATAATGAGACAGTATAACATTTATATTAAATGACATACTGTTGTTTCTCATAATAATATGTTGTAATGGTTCAGTTTTTAAAACTTATATGTTTAAAAGCAAAATATAGTCAACAAATAACTGACCAGCATCTGCAACGCCTTTTCAGAAAATAAGAAAAATTTAAGTCAGCATCGCATTATTATTATTATAGAATGTTTTTCTTTGTGTCAGTTGTCTCTTCTAATGCCTCTAAAAATTCCTCCACGTCATTCTTAGAAGAATGTTCTATAGTATCATAGGCTCATTGATGAGTTCTTCATTCTGATATTTGCCCACATCGCACTACTTAATACTGCCCATCATTCCTTGTATTTAAATTAAACATGCCACAAAATATAGAGGTTGTATAAAGTCATAAAAATATATGCAATCAGTGTTAATTCAACCTTGGTACCTCTCCTGGCTCTGGAAAAGCACACTTCCTTTTGGACATGTATAGAATGCTATGGGAAGAGCACTATCCAGATCCAGAAGAGATACTGTTATTGCCGTTAGGGGGAGAGTTGTTGGTAGGCCTATATCTGAAGAGCTGCGAAAGATAAGTAATTTAGTTTTAAAAAAACAGAATTATTAATTAACAACTGTGCTAGAATTATAGTATATTGTGGAGTTAATCTGTTTAGCATAAAAAGTTTGTTTTAAATTAGTGTTAATTAGTATTTTGATAAGATACATATGTAGCGTAGCACATGGTGCCAATAAGAAAAAAAACAATGCCGTCCAAATCGCCTTTTTTGTTGAATAAATTTAACCCAAGGGATTTTGTTCAATGTAACATCTGTGGGATGTATGCTTTCCTGAGAGCGGCGGGAGTTTGATTCGAAAATTATAGTGGTGGGAAAGTGTGCCGAAAGTGTCAGGAATGTAAGGATTTGAAGTGTGTCTCAGGTTGCGAAATTGATTTAATGAATGAAAGCCATAATGTGATATGATAGAAATCTGCGATGTAGTGCCAGATAGTATTGAGAGCGGTGTTGAGGTTGAGAGTGAAAGTAAAAGTACAGAGTGTGAGAATAGTTTGAGTGATAAAAAAAATGAGGAGTTAGTTGCAATGAGGGAGATCGCATGGTTGCATGGAGTGATACATAGGGCGAAGCAGCAGCTAGAGCGATTACAAAATTGCTTACTGAGTGCGTCAGTTAATGAAAGAAAGCGAGTGCATGATAAGAAAAATGAGAGCATGATTGGTAGTGAAAATGAAGGAATGAGTGTTGTATGGTGATTCACTTGTAAGAGGTGTAATAGATGAGAGTTCGAAAAAATCGTACGTGCCGGATGCGAAAATTAAGGATGTAAGTGAGGCTATTAGAGTGCAAAATCAGAGGGTGAAAGAAGTGATAGTGGTGGCAGGAACGAATGATTTGAAAGGAGATAAATTTGCTATGAGAGAAGACTTGAAGGAATTACTAGAGGTAGCAAAAGAAAAGAGTGAGTGAGTTAAGATAGCGAGTCTGTTGCTGCGGTATGAGAGAGAAGAGTTGAGAAGAAGGGCCATAATTGCAAATGACTTTATGCGCAGGTTATGTATGAGGAGTGGTGTGTAGTTTGTGGACGTGTGGAGTGAGTTTGATGGGAGAAAGGACTTATATAAGATGGATGGATTGCATCTGAATGGATTTGGTGTGCAGAGACTGGAAAAAGTGTTCCTGAATGAAGTGAAAGTGGATGTGCAGAATCAGGGAAACTAGAACTGTTAAGGCAGGGGGGGAGTGCATATGCAGACATCAGTGAGGTAGTTGAGTGTAAGAATGTGAATAACATGCCTGAGCTAGTACGAAGGACAACAAATCAGAAAGGATAGTTAGTATAGGGCATCAAATAGGAGTGGGACTAACAGGCTTCTGCACTTCATGTATACTAATGCCAGGAGTATTAGGAACAAGAAAGAAGAATTTTTGGCCTTGGTTGACTCTTCCAGACCACAGGTTATTGGCATTAGTGAGACATGGCTTACAGAAGATGATATAGCTATTGGGATAAAATGTGAAGGGTATAGTGTGTTCAGGAGCGACAGAGAGAATAAAAAGGGAGGAGTGTTATTGATGATAGCTGATGAACTGCAGTCAAGGAGGAAGTTGAACTGCAGGATAGCGAAGACAGCACATTTGAGGCTATTTGGTGCGAGATTGAGACAAGCAGAACAAAATATACAGTTGGGTGCTGCTATAGACCAGGTGATGGAATAGATGGTGGAGATAGTATGCATACACAAATAGATGCAATGAGTGGAAGGAGGGTAATTATTATGGGGGATTTCAACTATGGTACATTGATTGGAAGGAGGAGAGGACACATGGGAGGAGAAGGAATTGGATTTTATGCAGTTATTAAGGGATAACTCCCTGAGACAGCATGTAATGGAATATACTAGGGGTTCGAGAGTGCTTGACATAGAAATTGCATCTGAGAATTTGACTGTAATGAATATGATCACTTAACCACCAACTGGTGAGAGTGACCATAAGGTTTTGACCTGGAAGGTGGCCAAATGTGTGGAATTATCAATTAAGAAAGGGTACATGTGGAAGTAGCGGGCTGGTAAGTATGACAAGCTCAGGAGATTGCTTGGTTCAGTGCCATGACATGTAAAACTGCAAGGGTTGAAGTTTGATAGTGCATGGGAAGTGGTAAAGGAGTGTTTGAAGGAGGTAATGGCTGACTGTATACCTAGAGTCTGGATAGTAAATCAAGTATGGGTTAAATGGATGAATAACAGCATTGAGATGAATTAGAGCTTGAGCTGCAAAAAAAGAAACAATTGTGGAGAGAATTTAAGGAGAAAAGTAACCTGCAGGCACACGAACAGTATAAAGCACAAGCCAGAAAGGTAACGAGTGTGGTAAGGAAAGCAAAAGCTGATTATGAAAGGAAATTAGCCACGCAAGCTAAAGAGAATCCCAAACAGTTTTTTCGATATGCTGCAAATAAAAGAAAAAATGTATATGGCAGTATGATTTTAAGGAATGCCGATGGTAGGGAGGTAAATGGATTAGTTGATATAGTGGAAATTACTGAGCGAGTACTTTGCAAGAGTATATAATTCAGGTGGTGATATTGCAGGAATGAAAGATCCAACAAGTTATATGGGAATTGATGTGAATGAAATGGAGGTGAATAGTATATTACAAAACCTTTGAATACATCTGCGGGTTTGGATGGTATACCAGCTTGGGTCTTACGTGAAGTGGCAAAAGAATTGTCAGTACCCTTGACGATTTTGTTTAATTTGGGTCTCAGGTTTGGGTTTGTCCTGAGGGGGAATGGAAAGAGGGGAAAATAGTACCACTGCATAAGGGAGGTTCCAAGACTGTTGTTGAAAAATTATCGACCGATCAGCATATCAGGAGTCATTGTCAAGGTTTTGGAGAAAGTAGTCAAGAGAAGAATACAGGAATCGATAGATGATAAAACGGGATACTGTATGGGGGACAGCATAGTTTTTTTAAGGGTAGATTATGCTTCACTAACTTGCTCACGTTTTATAACACAGTGATGGCTGAGCTGGATAAGGGTAATGGGTTTACAGTCATATTGCAGGACCTTGCTAAGGCCTTTGAACAATGGTGTGTTGGGACTGGCTCGCACCGGCTCGTGCGAGCCTGTTGTTAAAATGTTTCAAATTTAGCGAGCCGGTTGTTAATGTTTTTAAGTCGGGCGAGCCGGTTATTAAAATTCTTTATGCAAGGATAGATGATGAATGGTGGTATATACTTTTTCTCGTAAATATTTTGAAATTGCATAATAAACACATATATATTATTATTATTATCAAAAATAAATGCATAAAGGAGAATTCACAAACTCAATTTATGATCGGGAATTTGGAAACGATTTTATTTACTAAACAATGTCTGTATTCATTAAAACACAAACACGTTATCAAAACTCCCATACTGGGTATTTGAATAAACAATGATACCTTATTTTTTGGCGAATTTCCAAGAAATTGCAACATTAAGTTCTTGGAAATGCAACATTGTTGCACTATCGATAAATACAAAAATTTGTCGCGACGGCTACAGTCTCTGGTCATTTGATCGACTATGAGTGATAATATTAGTGTTACATTTTTTTTTGTTCAGGATTTCATTTGATAATAGGTAAGTTGTAGGTAATATAGGAAAATTTTCTTTAATATATGTTTTTATTTCGGTTTTTTCTTCTTTTTTTAATAATTAAAATAATTTTAATCAGGGTTAGAGTTTTGCAGTCGAAAAAATGAAATAGAATGAAACTTCTTAAACATTAAAAGGACAAAATTTGAAGAAGCAGAAACAAAGACATCTGAAGATACAACAGAACTTTGTGAAGAATCAAATTTTTCATAAAGCGAGCCAGTTGTTAAACATAAAGGTTGTTAAAAATTTACCAACACACCACTGCTTTGACAGGATACCACATGGAATTCTAATCAGCAAACTGCAGCATATGGGATGGATATAGGGTTGGTGAGATGGATAGGAGGGTGGTTGATGGACAGATATCAGAGAGTAGTTTATTCAGGAGTAGAGTCCAAAAAACGGCCTGTGACTAGCGGTGTGCCACAGGGTTCTGTTCTTGAACCACTGCTGTTTAATTTGTTCATTAACGATATAGGGAAGGATCTAAGAGGAATGGTTCATTTGTTCACTGATGATGCAAAGTTGGGTAGGGCAATAGTGAATGCAGAAGTTGTCAAAATCTTGCAGGATGATTTGGATAGATTGGAGGTCTGGGCTAAGGAGAATGGATGTCAATTTAATGTGGCAAAGTGTAAGGTTATGCATTTTGGGGTGAAAAGATTAGCAGCAGTATACCACATTGGTGGAACTGTACTCCAGGAGATTGACGAAGCCAGGGATTTGGGGGTGATGGTGGATAGGGAGTTGAAGTTTAGGGAGCACATTGCAAAAGTGGCTAAATCAGCTCATCAAATCACTTGGTTACTGAAGAATACTTTGACGAGCAGAGACAAGCAACAGGTCTGGTGGTAGGAGGACTAGGGGCCATCCTTGGAAACTGGGCAAGAGTGTGGTTAGCAAAGGTGTAAGAACTATGTTTTTTTGCATGGAGAGTAGTGAATGAGTGGAATAAGTTGCCAGATTCTGTTGTGGGTGCCATGACTGTGAGTGAGTTCAAGGCAAGGTATGATAGATACTGTGTGGAAGCTGAATAGTTGTTGACATGATGTTTAGGGCCTCCCTCGATGAGTCTAACGACTCCTTGGAGTTGTCCATAATAATAATAATAATAATAATAATACCAAGGTTGAAATGATGCAAAAATCATGTACTTTGCATATACAAGTTCCCATATCGAGATAACCAATCATCTGTTGCTTTAAAATCGCTATTATTAGCTAGCTTCTCTGACTTCATTTTCAACACTGAACCACTGGCATTCTCCTTATCCAGTTATAATGGAGAACCACTGATTTACGGCATCCTCAACATCAGGATCCTTACCTTTGTGATTCTGTTTTTGTGATGTTCCTTCTTTTCCATGGTGTGTCCCTTCTTCTCACAGTTTACCTTGCTGCTGTATCAAGTACAGAATCATAGATTTTGGGCCAATTACCTCCACCAGATGACTGATATTGGGTGAATGGCCTTTGATTTAGTCATTAAATAAATAAATCACCTCCTTTTATTCCCTTGTAGGGAATAGGGAAGGATTTTTTTAACCCTATTTAGATTTTCCAACTGAGTGGGCAGTTCAATCTGCACTTTCAGCTAATCAGTAATAGCTGGATCAAGACTATCACTAATTTCCAGAAGCAATTGATGAAGAAATGGGCAAACAAATGCTGCCATCTCTTAGTACCTAACCCTAACAGGATATGTTCTTGTCTGACTTAGTGTGGGTTCTATGGCTGATTATCTTGAGTTTACGGGATGCTGCAATCTTTAACCTTTATTGAGCTCAACCTTTATTGAGCTGTTTCTGTTAAATTGAGCTTAAACAGAAACAAAAGGATGATTTGGTCTAGTAAGGCAATTTTTTTTGGCTAATGACAAATCTTTATGTAGCATCTTGGTAAGGGTACAAAATTTTATAAAATTTTAAAACTGAAAACAAAATTATCAAAAAACAGAGCACTGAAAAAATCTCTGCACTTTTCTGACTATGTGTTGGCTCCATGGGATGCTTAAATGTCAAAACTGTATAACTGAGAGGAGACCTTCACATAGCTTTTAAAGGAATGCGAAGAACGACCAGGGCTTCTGACCTAATCTCCCATCCTCATCTTCTTGTGGTGCATTCTATTAGGTATCTATCTGGATACTGAATGAACAAGGAAGGGCTGGCAATTTGGAATTTAGCAGATCAAATTATATTCTTAATGGCTTAAACCACAATATAATATGTGATACAACAGACAGAATTTCATGCCAGCTGGGGCGTCACCTGGTTAAACAAGGACCCCATTATTTTTGCCAGGTAACCAGTGCAAACAGCAAAAACTCAGCAACTGGAACAAATCTTAAAACACATCCCAACTCAGCATCACCAGAGTTCAAGATTGGTACTATCAACATAAGAAGCCTGAATGGCAAAGAATGGGAGCTAGCTGGGGAAGTGGATAAGTACCAGATTGACATAATAGGGGTGACTGAAACAAAAAAAGACAAAAACTGGTGAGATCTTTCTGAGCAATAAATACAAAATGTTATATTCACAATCAATACAATCAAGGAAAACAAGGAGTAGCTATAGTATTCAACACTAAATACAAGACTAATCTTCTTGAATGGCAGGCAATATCAAGTAGAGATGTGGGCAAATATCAGAAAGAGGAAAAGGATAACAAGACTTATTTGTGCCTATGGCCTCACAAAACTCCAAGACACAAGTAGCAAATTGTAGGCCAATTTGAATATATGACCCCTATTGGAGAACTGGTGAAAGACAGAATTCAGGACTGGGTGAAGAGCAATATGATACTCTATAAGGGACAACATGGTTTTGTCAAGGGTAGGCAATTTGCTTATTTTTTTAATAAAGTGACAATGGAGTTGGATAAGGTAAATGACTACTCAGTGATACTGCTAGATTTTGCAAAGGCATTTGACAAGATTCCACATAGAATTATTTGCATAAATTAGAGCAAATAAGAATGGATATGAATCTGCTGATTTGGATTAGAGGGTTGCTGACAGACAGATAATAAAGAGTGGTTTATAGAGGAGTTGAGTCCAGGAGAAGGCAGGTGAACAATGGTGTACCACAGAGCCTTAGTACTCTGTTGTTTAATTTGTATATCAATGATAGAGGAAATGATCTGTCAGAAAATATTCAGTTGTTTGCTGATGTTGCTAAACTGGGAAAAAGAATGGTAAATGAAGATGATGCAGAGATCTGTAGGAAGACTTAAATGAACTAGCAGTATGGACAAAGGTAAATGGCTACCACTTGGCCACATTAAACTGGTAGCCATTTACCTTTGTCCATACTGCTAGTGCACTATACGTCACTTGCAAAATGCATGCAAAAGCTAAATAACACACTATAATATACAAAAGTACAGTAGAATGAATTTAGTATGCACTGGTATGGCATTTATAATTTCCTCTAACACTTTGGCTTTATTCTTAACAATTGTACCAACTGTTTTGCAAGGTATGCCTAGCTTGCGGCCTATATCAGTTATGCACGTCTTTTTTACTAAGTTTGATTAGTTCTAGCTTTTCTTACAAATTTAAAAGCTTATGGCTTCTTTTAGCTTTATCATTATACTTAACTGCCATTATAATCACAAATATAAGTATGAATACTGTATTATAAGCACAAATATAAGTATGAATACTGTATTATAAGCACAAATATAAGTATGAATACTGTATTATAAGCACAAATATAAGAGGTGCACAATTTCTAAGAGATGCACTGCACATGACTTCTATAAAAACACTGCACACACAAGTCAATTGAGAGAAGAAATGGATGGAAGGCTGGTGTAATGCAGCAAAAGAATGAACCACATGGCAAGTATAAAATCATGGTTATATTTGAAAGGGGTGAAAGAGTGGAACAGTGAAAAGTGGGGGACTTTCCTGCAATTCATGGAAATTAATTGAAGGAAAGGAAACTGATGAGGCCAGAAACTTGGATATGATTGTTGACATGGAGTTTTAAGTTTAGAGGGTATATTGTGAAAAACTGATGAGGCTAGAAACTTGGATATGATTGTTGACATGAAGTTGAAGTTTAGAGGGCATGTTGTGAAGTTAGCCAAAACAGCACATCAGATTACAAGGTTGCTGAGGAACCCACTAAAAAGCAGGGATAGGTAGGGAGGTCACTGTTTCCCTAAATAAGGCTTTAATAAGGCCACATCTGGACTTCTGAGTGCAGAAGTGATGAAGGAGATCTGGCAGTGAATGACAAAGATTGTGGCAGGTCTATAGAATGCTCCCTATGAGAATAGACTGACAGTCTATGGGCTTCACAAATTAACTAATGGCAAAAAAACAGACATGACAGAAGCATATAAGTTATTAAAGGTGTTTTATAAGATTGATATTGAAAATATTTTTCAACACATGGCAGAAAGAGAGAGAGAGAGAACGAAGGGTCACTCATGGAAATTGTGTAAGTGTGTGGTTAGTGAGGGTGTTAAAACTAGATTTTTTGCTTGGAGGGTGGTGAATAGGTTGCCAGAGGTGGTTGTGAGTGCTTCATCAGAATGAGTTTAAGGATATGTATGGTAGCTACTGTGAATAATCGATTTCCTGCAATGAGTCTCTGGATTCCATCAAGATAACTGTATAACAATAATAATAATAATATAGTATAGAAACCAAAGAATAGTGACAATATCTAATCCAAAGCCCTTTGAATATTACCCACATATTATATTCATAACTGCATCATCTGTAAAATCTAATTGGTTCTGAGAAAAATAATTATTTACCAAGCATAACTACTAGCAGCAACTAAAGCAGCTGTCCTTGATATAGCTTTCACATCCACGTCTCCATGACGAGAGAGCAAAAGAGCCACCTGATAATAAAATGTGTTTCATCAGTTATATTAGACTTGAAATTTAACCACAATCCACATTGATTTCACATGGATTGTGATTTAACCTTAAATGTAATGGTAAATAAAACTTAATAAAGATCCTTACTCACGTAATTTATTTTAGCAATAGCAAGCATAAAATTTTCACTCCAGTGTTAAGGGCATCTTCAGTATGACTTTCAAATTAAACAAGTAGATAAGAAACCAGAAGATTCAACAATGATATTAATATTTCTAAGCAGCTGCTTTCTACTGAAGAATTAAATATGCTTTTTAAAAGGTCTGGATTTTGCAACAGCACAAAACGTCATTCCAGTAATGGATTTTTTTATTTCCTGGATGCTGACAAAGCACTATGTGATATTTGTTCAGATGTCACTAACTGCCTTCTTTTTTAAATTGCACAAGATATTCTTTTCGAGTCCTAACCTCCACCTCCAAATTTGTCTTACCCAAGAATGAAGGCCTAACTCTCTACAGATAAACATTAACTTTATTATTACTAAGGCAAATAAGGGAAAAGCATTAGTATCTAAAGATAGAAATGAATACCTCAGAAAATTAACCTTAATGCTATATGACTATTCCACATATCATCCTCTTGCTAATGGTCCTACAACTACTCAGATTAAGAAATTAAACACACTTATAGTATTTAATGCTGGGATGAGAAAACTACATAGGCCTCCTCATTTGATGGACTTCTAAAAGTCCACAAAGCAAATATTTCATTACATCCTGTGGCAAACTGCATTGGCTCTCCTTGCTACAAAATTGGCAAACACCTTTCTAAATTACTTTCAGCATTCTAGTGAATGCCATTTAACATTAACTAAATGAAGTTCTCTTCATTTATTAATAATAGTTCTCATTAAAAAAAATGAACTACTTCATGGAATGATTTGAACAATGGACACTGAACAGCATCCTTCCTAAACTGTCTCTATGATACAGATATGTGGATGATATTCTTGCAGTCTGGCATGGTTCTCTTACAGATTTAGAAGAGTTCATCTGTAAGATCAACAAAATTCACCACTGCATCCAGTTCACTTTTGAGGTAAAAGAGGATAATTGTGTTGCCTTTTTACATCTCCTGCTTCATCAACCAGATGGTAGCTTTCATTTCTCAGGTTTTAGAAAGAAAACGTATATTGGACTTAACACTCATGCTGTTTCATCATCATACTTGTGAAAAATCTGGTACCATTAACACCTTGGTACACAGAGTCATTTTACATGCTCTCTCTATGTTCACTGGGCATCTACAGATGCTATGGTCACTCCGATGCTCAGAAATGCGCCACACCAGGCTTCGCCATGTAGTCCTGTTGTTTACTTTTTTGGTGGCCTCAACGCTCTGAAGATCAGTCACTCCACACACACCATCCATTCATCTCACTGATAGTCTACCCCTTCCTCTTTTTCCAGGAACTTTACCTTCTATTACTGTTCTGAGAAGTCCCCCTTCCATCCTTTCTATGTGTCCAAAATATTTTAACTTTCTTCTGTCAATATCCTTAAGGAGCCTTAAAGTTCTACTGATCTTTTTTAACACCCATTCATTTGTACACCTTTCAGTATATGATATCCTCAACAGCTTTCTGTAACATCACATCTCAAAAGCAGATATCTGTTTCTTATCTGACTTCTTTAGGTTCCAAGTCTCACATCCATAAGTTGCTGTTGGAAAAACAACTGCATCCAAAATCCTCAACTTGTTCCCATGGATATAGATCCATCCTTCCAGATTTTAGACAGGTCTCTGATTGTTTTAGTCATTCCTAACCTTTTTCTGACATCTTCTGAATAGCAATTCTTCACATTAATAATGGATCCCAGGCACTCAAATTTGCTGATTTCCTCAATTCTTTCTCCATTAAGGTATACTTGTTTCTCAAGAGCTTCTCTGTTTCCTTTGAGAACCATAATCTTTGTCTTGCTAGGATTGAGTTGAATTCCTCTGTCATTACTGATCTTGTTAACTTTGTCAAGAATTAGTCCTAGTTCTTCCATGTCATTACAAAGGAGTACTGTATCATCAGCATACCTCAGATTACTGATCAATCTACCTCCTGAGCTCATCAAATGCTTCACGCATGATGTCCTCCGCATATATACCAAACAAGTGAGGAGAAAGTAAACATCCTTGCCTAACTCCTTTTCCAATGAAGCCAGTCAGTCAATCCAACACCTGTTCTTACCGTGGCATCTTGCTCCCTATACAAGTTGGCTATCAACCTGATAGTGTGTTGAGGAAAACCCATTCTTTTCATTACTTCCCACAGTTTCACATGCTCAACACAGTCAAAAGCTTTAGAGTAGTTTAAGAAACACATTACCAGAGGGAGTCTGAATTCTTTATATTTTTCTATGATCTGTCTAAGGCAAAGGATCTGATCTCTGGTGCCCTTACCTTTCCTAAAACCTGCTTGTTCCTCGGGCATCTCTGCCTCAACTTCGGCCTCAATCCTATTTAGCATGATCTTCAATAAAATTTTGCTTGCATGATATATTAAACTAATAGTTCTATAATTATTGCACGCCTTCATATCACCTTTCTTATGTAGTAGTATGAAAACTGACTTCTTCCAGTCTCTAGGCCATGATCCTGTCTCCCATATCCTTGTAATCAATCTATGAAACACTCTTATCCCTCCGACCTCTGTGGCCTTAATTAACTCTGCTGGGATTTCATCTGCACCTGGGGCCTTATTGCTGTTAAGCTGCTTAACTGCTCTTTCAACGTCACGTTTAAGTGGAGGAGGTTCCAAATCAAAATTTTTCTGGTGAGAGGGCTCCACATTTTCTTTATCCACTGTGCTGTACAGTTCCTCGCAGTATTCTTTCCATCTGTTTTTGATTTCCAACTCTTCTGTTAGTAATGCTCCATTCCTGTCTTTGATGACATTCAATTTAGGCTTAAACTTGTGCTTTAAGTCACAAACCAAATAAAACATCCTTTTATAATTGTGCCTCCTCATCTGGAACTCTATTTTTTCACATTTATTAGTATAGAAGTTTTTCTTGCTTGATGGCTCTTCTGACTTCCCTATGTATTCTTCAGTCCCTATGTCTCTTTGTTTTTCCAATTCTTTTGATTAGTTCCCATGTTTAATCTGATATCCATGGGTCTCTTGGTCTTCTTATTGGGCCAAGATACTTCATTGTATCCTGTATTATCACCTTAACTCTGTGCCCTAAGATGCAAAGTATGTCTCTCCTTGGTAGGCAGTCCAAAACCGTTTGTAAGTTTTCATAGAATTCCTCACTCTCTTCTTCAGGCCTATCCACGTGGGGGTGCATAAACTACCACAATTGATACATTGGTAGGCTGAGCCTTAAGTCTAATAGAAATCATCCTATCATTAATGGGGTCATAACCAAGAAGGCTTCTTGCCTGAGCCATCTTCAGTATCACAGCTACCCCATGATGTTTTGAGTCATCACCACCTGAGTAAATAACTAGCTTACTGTCCTGTCTTTTGAAGTGACCTTCTCCAGTCCATCTGGTCTCTATAATTCCCAGGATGTCAATTTTATACCTATCCATCTCTTTACAGACGATCTCAAGAGCACCCATCTGTAAACCCCGGAACATTCCATGTGCCTATGTAAAATTCCCCTCTAACATTAATCTTATACTTTCTGTGTTGTTCATTCACAGTATCACTAACTTTTGATGAGGACTGTAATATACTCCTGGAACAGGACCCTCTGCCTAAGCCAGGAAAGCGGATCTGATTATTCTGTGCGACAGCCGATGCAGCATGAGAGTGTTATAAGGCACAACCATATTAGTATTTTGGAGTGAAGTCACTGCAAGAAGAAAGTAGTAGGGTTGCCGAGGCCCTTTCCACATAAGATGAAATAGCAAAATAGGAAAGATTAACCCCTAGCCCTCGAATACTCTGAGAGCATTGGGAAGAAGGAGCAAGAAGAGTAAAAAGGGGAGGAACCAGTCTACAGATAATACGCCCTCTGTCAAAAAAACCCAAACTTTTTGAAAATAAAAGAAACTAGTGGCACCACCTGTTGTATCTTTTTGTTGTCGAAAGCGGCAACCTTCATTAGTGTTGTGTCAACTGTTTATGACATTTGTTTCATTAGAAGCCGAGTTATAGCTCCAAGAGTGACAGTGTGTTTTGACGAACAGCAAAAAAATGTTTCAAACAGAAAGATGCGATTGATTTTTGTGTTAAACTTGGTGAACGTTTTACCGAAATGCATCAAATGCTTATCCCATACTCAAGTTTACGAGTGGTTTAAGTGATTTCTAAGTGGTCATGAGACGCGCGAGGACAACAAAAAGCCAGGCTGTCCAAAAACTGGAGAGAGTAAAGTTAACATCCAAAAAGTGCGTGATTTCATCAAAGAAACCTGAAATCGTCCATGAGATTGATTGGGGATTCCAAAATCAACTGTGCATAAAATTTTGAACAAGAGTTTGGGCCTTCGTAAATTGAATTCATGATTATTCCTCATAAGTTGACTGACGACCAAAAAACGTATCGAATTGAACACTGCAAGGACCTCATTAAAACCGTAAGGCTCGTGAGGACTCAAACTTCCTTTAAATGATCGTTACTGGTGACGAAACAAGGTGTTTTGAGTATGATCCCGAAACAAAGTGCCAGAATGCTGAGTGGAGGCCACCAGAAGAGGGGCATCCGAAAAAAAGTCGCTTGGAGAAGTCAAAAGTAAAGACAATGCTGATTTGTTTCCAAGATTCTATCAATAAAGAATTCGTTCCGCCTGGCCAAACGGTCAATGGCGAGTTTTATCTTGAAGTTTCGAAGTGATTGATAGTGAGAATTTGTCGCGTACGGCATGAATATCATGATGACCGACGTTCGTCAAAACACACTGTCACTCTTGGCAGTATAAATCAGCTTCTAATGAAACAAATATCATAAACAGTTGACACAACACTAATGAAGGTTGCTGCTTTTGACAACAAAAAGATACAACAGGTGGCGCCACTAGTTTCTTCTATTTTCGAAAAGTTCAGTTTCTTTTTGGACAGAGGGTGTATAACAGATGTATATTACATGAAGTAGGGCATGGTCCAGCATCAGGTACGTTGGGTTTGCCATGCCTGTACTTACTAAAGTGAATCCTTGAGGCATACATACTCTCTCAGGAAATAAAATACATGAAGTCCATCTTCCTTGCTAATGGCTTTCCTAAATCTTATGTAAACAAAATCACTGTTAGTTATAGAGTTTCCCTTTCATTTGTTTTCATTTGCCTCCCAAGAGGTAGTCCACTGAAAGGTGTAGCCAGACTACATAGATCTGTTGCTCTACAAGTGTCTTCTCACACTATTAATAAGATTTCTATTTTCTAGGGTCTGCAGAAGATAAACTTCTGCCTTTTGTCCACCCTGGAGGCTATGAAATTCCTTGCCAATGTGGCTTATCATATTTAGCTGGCAATATGCCAAATTGGCTGATTGGCAGCCATATATCATGATGAATATTTAGACTATATTACATCTCATGAACCTGAGCAATCAGCACTTGCAGAACATGCTATTTCCTTTGGCAGAAGATTATGGTTCTTCATACAAGTAATTAATTATCTTGTGGAATGTTTATACAAAGAAAGGTGTGAAACCTTGCAACATTGTCCAAATCTAAAGAGAAGTGATGGACTGAAATTATCCCTTTTATGGGAAATAGTACTTCTGTGCACATGTTACACAAACAATTTTTTTTAATTAATTGATTATCTCCTGTTTCAAGTTATTTGGTTAGGACAATGTATTTGACACCATATCTCTCTATATCATGTACATGTAGTTCACACATTTCCAATGTTGAACCATCCAGTTTCTGTTCGATACAGCGTTGAGTAATGAAACTGGGAGAGTCATGCTGAATAGCATAGAAAATGAGGCTATGAGTGATGCTTGTTTGGACTTGAATGAAGTTATGAGTGGTAAAATATATGATGATTCCATGATTAAGGGTATGGAGAGCGGTATGCCTGAGGAGTGCTTGGCTCTTCTGCATGATGCAGAAAAGATGATAGTTATGGTGGGTACAAATGACCTGAGTGGTAGTATAAATCGGGTAGCAAAAGATTTAAGAACGTTGTTAGATATCATGAAAAAGAAAAGTGTCAATGGGAGGATAGTGTGTGTGCTGCCACGTTTTGACAATTATGAATAAAGTAGATGAGCGATGATAATGAATGATATGATTGCAAGAATGTGCAATTCATGAGGTCTGGAATTTGTTGATGTCTGGAGTGTGTTTGAAAGCAAAATACAGCTGTATGCAAGAGATGGACTGCATCTGAACATGGAAGGTCATAAGCGATTGAAGAAGTTATTATTTTCTGAACAAGTTGAATTGGGCAGGGAAACTAAAATTGAAAAGGTTGAGTGTAAGAAGGAGAAAATGTATATTTGTTGATCCTTATTCGCAAAATAAATTGCAGAATAGAGTGGATAAAAATCGGCATGGGATAACTTAAATTAGTGATATATATATCAGTTCTAAAGCTGGTACAAGAACTAAAGGGAATCTGCAATTTTTGTATACTAATGCAAGAAGCATTCGAAATAAGAGGGCAGAATTTTTGGCATTAGTCAGTGCAATCGCACCAAAAATTGTAGGCATTAGTGAAACTTGGCTGTCAGCAGAAGATGTGGTCACTGGAATCGAATGTGATGGGTACAGTATTTTCAGGGAGGATAGAGAAGATAGAACGGGGGAAGGAGTACAGTTGATGATAGCTGATGAGTTGCAGCCAAAGAATGTAGTATATCAAGATGATATACATTATGAATGATAGTTCATTTGAGGCGGTCTGGTGTGAAATAGTGACCAACACAACCAAATATACAGTTGGTTGATACTACAGGTCAGGGGGTACAAGGGGTGATATTGAATTCATGCATCAGCAAATTAGTGCAATGAGTGCAGGGTTAGTGATTATTATGGGGAATTGTAATTATGGTGATATCAATTCGAAGGAGTGGTATATCACGTGGCAAAAGGGAAATGGAATTCATACATCTTCTATGAGATAATTACTTGAAACAGCACATAACTGAAGGGACACATAGTGTGAGAGTATTGGACATGGTCATTGGTTCAGAGGATATATGCATAAGTAAGGCATCCTCATTACCTCCAATTGGTGAGAGCGATCATGTGATATTGACTTGGGAGGTTTCAAAATTTGTGGATTTCTCTCTTAAGAAGGGGTATATATAGAACTACAGGTTAGGCAATTATAACAAGCTTCGGAGTGAGCTAGCAGCTTTGATGGCAGAACATATTGCAGGGGAAAGATGTTAGCAGTGCATAGGATAAAATCAGCAGGTATCTGAGGAAGGCAATATCAGATTGTGTCCCCATGGTCAGGAAGACAAACAAGGTAGGTGTTAGATGGATGAGTAGTAGCATCAAGCTTGATCTTCAAAAAAAGAAAATGTTATGGAGAATTTACAAGGAGAAAGGTGATCTGTACACCCATGAGCAGTAAAAGGCTCAAGCTAGAAAGGTTACCAACATAGTAAGAAAAGCTAAATCAGATTATGAGAAGACCCTAGCCAAGGAGATCAAGGGTAACCCAAAGAGTTCTTCTGCTATGTGGCAAGTAAAAGGAAGAATGACTTTAGAAGGATAACTTTAGTGGGTGCTGATGGTACTGAGGTGATAAATTCAGATGTAATAGTAGAGTTACTGAGTGATCACTGTTCAAAAGTCTATCACCCAAGTGAGGATATCTCTGTATCTGTAGCAATAACTAATGTGAGAACTGAAGTTAAGAAATCAGAGGTAGTTTGTATGTTGCAAAATTTAAATGCAAACGCTGCTGTAGGTTTAGATGGAATATCAGGCAAAGTAGTTCCTTTGTATAAAGGTTGCTCTAAAACTGCGGTAGTAAATTACAAACCAATCACCATCTCGGAAGTGATGGTAAAAGTATTGAAAAAGTTGGTTAAAGACAAAATTCAAGAATGGGTGGATCAGAATATGATACTCTATAGGGGCCAACATGGTTCTGTTAAAGGTCGATCCTGCCTTAGCAATCTATTAACTTTTTATAATAGAATGACATCTGAGTAGGACAAAGGAAATGGCTACACAGTGGTACTTCTGTTTGGTAAGACTTTTGACAGGATACCCCCATGGAATACTGTTGTGCAAACTGGAGCAGATGGGGATGGATACTAAACTGTTGATATGAATAGGAGAATGGCTTAGGGAGATTTACCTGAAGGTGGTGTATGGAGGAGCCAAGTCCAGGATGAGGCAGGTGACCAGTGGTATGCCTTAGGGCTCTATGCTTGGGTCATTGTTGTTTAATTTGTACATAAATGATATAGGAAATGGCTTAAAGGTAGATATTCAGTTGTTTCCTGATGATGCAAAGTTGGATACTGCAATAAAAAATCAAGCTGATGTTGAAAGTTTGCAGGATAATTTAAATAAGCTGGTAGAATGGGCAAAAGGTAATGGATGTCAGTTCAATGTGGAAAAGTGTAAAGTCATGCATTTTGGGATTAAAAGATTACCAGCTGTGTACTACATTGATGGAACAGTACTCCAAGAGATTGATGAGGCTAGGGACTTAGGGGTGTTGGTGGATAGGGAGATGAAGTTCAGGGGACACATTGATAAGGTGTCCAAGATTGCACATAGGATTACTTGGTTATTGAGGAACACACTAACATCCAGAGATAAAGAGGTTATTATTCCCCTTTATAAAGTGTTGATACTTCCACATTTGGATTACTGTGGTCAGGTCTGGTCACCTGGATTCCTTGGAGAATGAGGAGGCTGTGGACAGGGTTCAGAGAAGAGTGACTAAGTTGGTGAGTGATGTAAAAAATGCTCCCTAAATTGATAGATTGAGAGCTTGTGGATTGCAGAGGTTGGCTGATAGGCAGAGAAGAGGGGATATGATAGAAACATTTAAATTACTGAAAAGTTTTTATAGGATTGATGCAGGGGAAATGTTTCAGCTGTGTGATAGTGATGGAAGAACAAGAGGTCATCCCTGGAAATTAAAGAAGAGTGTGGTTAACAAGGGTGTGAGAATGAGGTTTTTCGCTTGGAGTGTGGTGAATGAGTGGAATACATTGCTTGACTCAGTTGTGAATTTTTCATCTGTAAATGAATTCAAGAAGAGGTATGACAGATATTGTTTTGATAGTTTGGGTCTCCCACGATATGTCTACTGACTCCATAGAGATACCCGTAATAATAATAATAATAATAATGTTTAATTTGAAAGTCATACCGAAGATGTCCCTGACACTGGGGTGAAAATTTTATGCTTGCTAAAATAAATCATGCTAGTTAAAAATCCACATTGTTTTATTTCGTTCTCATGGCTTATGTTTCAATTAATCAAGTTATAAATGAAATGGTCATTTGATGTACTTGCTATTACATTAAACACAGAAACACATTTAATTTTAGACTCTAAACCCACAGCAGTCAGCCTACAGTGCTTACTCTAAACATAAGTAAGAAAATAAATAAATAACTATGGAGAAATGAATACAAAGGTTTTGCTAGAATTTGTGGAATTTAAGGTAAACGGCTACTTGTCATTTTCTTTAAGAATAGTCTTTTTATAATTTACTTCTTTCTGTTATACTCCTGTTTTGCAAGCCTATCTAAATATAATTCCAGATACTAAATATAAGCAAGGAGTATATAAACATTTATTATAGAAATCAAATGTTTACACATGTCTACATGAAAGATTAAAATTTATTCTAAGTACAATTCTAGAACAAACTAGTGATCTGGTCTTGCTCTTAATGCTTTGAGAAATTAAATCAGTACATACATATCATTACTCACTCAAAGGCTCACTGTAGTGAGTACAGGAGTTGTGAACCTGAGGTACCTGATGCTGGATCATGCCTTACTTCATGTAATATATGTCTGTTATATAATCTGTAGACTGATCCCTATCTTCTTTCTTTATACTTTTTCTTCTTCTTCTTGTTCCTTCTCCCAGTGCTATTAGAGTAATTCGAGGGCTAGGGGTGAATCTTTTCTATTTACTTTATTTTCTACCTTTAGTAGTGAGAGGAGTAGCCTAAGCAGTGGGAGGCTGCTGCTCTCCCAGGTTTGAGACCATACCATAATGGTTTCCTGAGGAAAGCAACAGAAAACCACCTCAGTATTATTTCCAAGAAATATGGTGAGCTCAGCAAATTTAGTCTCTGCAACTGGCAAAAATGGGGTCTATTGGCAAACGATGGATGTCATGCCTGGCAGGAGAAGAAATTAGGCTTCTCAGGTTGTTATTCTACGAAACCCCCATATGGACAATGAGGATGGGATACCAAGTATTGAGGAAAATAGGAATAAAATAAGATGTCCAGGAGAGAATAAGATAGAAACTATACGAGTGGCAACTTGGAATGTAAGAACAATGTCGAGAGCTGGTAAATTAGAGAACGTGAAGAAAGAAATGGAGAGGAATAAATTGGATGTGGTTGGTCTAAGTGAAGTTAGATGGGAAGATATAGGAGATTTTGAAAGTGATGGTTACAGAATTATATATTCCTGTAGAACACAGGGAAAAAATGGAGTAGCATTTGTTTTGAATGAAAAGGTTAAAAACAATATATAAAATTGACATGGTGATTATGATTAAACTGAAAGCAAAGTCTGTGGACAAAATGATTATACAGATATATATGCCCACAAGTGACCATGATGAAAATGAAGTAGAAGAGATATATATAATCAAATAGAAGAGATAAAGGAAGAAGACAGAACTAAAAGGTATACCATCTGGATTGGAGACTGGAATGCAGTGGTAGGTGAAAAGGTAGAAAAGGGAATAACAGGAAGATATGGCCTTGTAAAAAGGAATGAGAGAGGCGAAAGACTTATAGAGTTTTGTAAAAGACAAACTAATTATTGGAAATACTTGGTTCAAACTTCCAAAGAGAAGAAGATATACATGGAAAATGCCAGCAGATATCACAAGATACCAGATTGACTATATGTTAATACAAAACAGGCATAGAAACAGTGTAAAAAAGATATCAACACATCCAGGAGCTGTATTGACTTAGACCATAATTTACTTGTTATGGAATTAAGAATATGATTTAAGAAAATAAACAAAGGTAAAAGCAAGAAAAGGTGGAACCTAGAAAAACTCAAAGGAGATGCAGGTAAGAAATTCAGAGAAGAACTGGAGAATAAAATAAAAAACGAAGAAGATATATCTGAAGAGACTATTGATGTTAATGCAAAATGGAATCAACTGGAAAAACCTTGATATATGAAACAGCTGCTGAAGAGATTTTGTGGAAGGGAAAAGAATTAAGAAGCCATGGATTACAAATGAAATGATAAAAAAAATGGAGGAAAGAAGAAGATGGAAAAATGTAAACACCGAAGAGGGAAGAGGAAAATACAAAGGATTAAATAATGAACTGAGAAGAGAAACTGATAAAGCAAGAGAGGAATGGTTAAAAGCAGAATGTAAAGTAATTGAAGTAATGGATAAAAGGGGAACGATACAATAAAATGTTTGAAAAAGCAAAAGAACTTACAAATATTAAAAAAAGCATAAGAAATCCGACATTAGAAGATAAGCAAGGAAAATTAATTTATGATATTGAAATGAAGGCAAAAGATGGAAGGAATACATCGAAGAACGTTATGCAAAAAATGAAAGACCAACGAAAATTGAATTAGAAGAGCAATCTCAACAGAAGAAAGAAGTCCTGAAATACTCAAGAGAGTAGAAACAGCAATTAAGGAATTAAAAAGTGGAAAGATGGAGTGGATGGAATACCTAGTGAAATTCTAAAACAACTGGAGGACAAAGGTAACTAAAACATGGAAACTATGCAACCTCATTTACAAAACAGAGGAATGGCCTAAAGATTTCACAGAGAGTATTCTTATACCAGTTGAAAAGAAAATCAATCCTACTAAGTGCAGTGACTGCAGAACTAAAAGCATACTCTCGCATGCCTCAAAAGTACTGCTAATACTAAATTGATGATTGGATAATAGAATGGAGTATTTTCTGGGGGACGATCAGTTTGGATTTAGAAAAGACAGAGGGAGGAACTAGAGATGCAATTGGAGTAATGAGAAACATATGTGAAAGGAATACAGAAGTAAATAAAGAAGTTTATATATGTTTTGTCAACCTTGAAAAAGCATTTGCCATGGTGAAATGGGAAAATCTTATATAAGTGTCACACAAAATAGGTTTAGATTGGAGAGACCAAAGGTTAATAGCTGAATTATATATGAACCAGACTGCCATAATAAAGACAAAAGTAGGAAAACTAAAAAAATACGTGATTGGCAGAGGTGTGAGACAGGGATGCTGCCTGTCACTGACACTCTTCAATATATTTACAGAAGAAATGATAAAAGAAGCATTTGATGAAGGGAAAAGAGGAATCACCATTGAAGGAAGAACAACACAAAATATTAGATTTGCAGATGATCAAACAATATTAGCTAATACTGAAGATGAACTACAGCACCTAATGCAAAAATTTGAAAGTATATGCAAGAAATATGGTATGAAAATTAACACAAAGAAAATAAAAGAGATGAGAGTATCCAGGAAACCAGGAAGTGTCAAGGTGATGATGAATGGAGAAAGTGTAGAGCAAATGAGACAATACAAATACCTTCGTAGTATAATACAAAAAAATGGAAAATGTGACATGGAAATAAAAGAAAGAATTAACAAAGGAAAATATGCATTTTATAGCAAGAAAAAAATTTTATTAATAAAATGAATAAAAATTTAAAGAAAAGGCTTATTAAGTGTTATATGGAGTATGACCTTATATGGGTCAGAAACATGGACAATTGGAAAGAAAGAAGCTAAAATGTTGGAGGCATTTGAAATGTGGTTACGGAGAAAATAAAGTGGACTGAAAAAATTACCAAAGAAGAAGTATTACAAAGAGTTGAAGAAGAAAGGAATTTACTAAAGACCATAAGACAAAGAAAGTATAACTGGATAGAACATGTATTAAGAGGAGACAGCCTACTGAAAAGAATCATAGAAGGGAAAACTGAAGGAACGCAACCAAGAGGAAGGAGATGACTAATGATGCTTGATGATATAATGGACACAAGAGGTTATCAAGAAATGAAGGACGAAACAAGAGATAGAACCCTAATGATGATGATGTCATCATGCTTCTATCCCAAAAAGAGTATCAACATTTACTGTCCGACCACAGATCCGAGACCCTAGTCTGGCAACTTGCCAAGAAGAGTCAATTTGTGTTGAAGGGGAAAAATAAATAAGCTGATGTATGAATTGGTCACCAGCATACAGAATCACATGCTTTATATAAAATTTTCCAACTGTTATACAATCAGAGTAGTTACCACTTTAAAAACTACAATGTTCATAAAAGAAAACGACGTGTAATAATAAACAACTCATCCAACAAGACGGATTGATTACCCTATTATGGGAATGGATTCTTCTTCTTCTGACATGCGAGAAGTGTCGAAGAGTCTTGTATCTGTGGGCGTACAGTACGTACATTCATCAAATTTTAACTATATTATAAATGTAAATTCATAATAAATATATTATTATTATTATTATTAAAATTTAATATAATTTTATTATATTAAATTTTAATTAAATAATTAAATTTTAATATAAAAGATTTCAGTATTGCAACATTTTTATTGAGATAAATAAAGATAAACAAACCTGACAAGTTTTGTATGTCGCTTGACTTACATGTTCAGGTAATTAAATGTGTTTAACGGTAACTAAAAGTTTAAACACAAGAAATGAGATATTACTCAAAATAGTCCATTAGATGTTGTTATGGCAGTCTAACTGTTCATCAAATTAAAAAATCCGAATGCAGAATCGATACATACGTTAATAGATGCTATGTTTGAACAATGCTGGATGTTGTCACGTTCTGTTGTTCACGTTCACTCTGTCCGAGGTCTGACTTATGTATATTTTTTATGAATGCTGACCAAACTTGGTGTAGAATTAGGCCCTAGTTTTTGTTGCATTGCGTTGGGATTATAAGCATATTTGCAGCTTCTTTAAATTTCCATGTGAAACAGTTTTTTTTTCAATATAAGACATGCTGTTTTATGCCAAAGTACATTGTGGCCAGTGAAAGTTGTATGGGATGCTAGGCCTGATTTGTGTTCTCTCCTTTTTTGTAAGTCTTTTTGATGTTCATTCATACAGATTTCCTCTGATCTTCCTGTCTGGCCTAAGTAACAGTACATTTTATAGACACCTGTTTTTTTTTTAATTTGATGAACAGTTAGACTGCCATAACAACATCTAATGGACTATTTTGAGTAATTTCTCATTTCTTGTGTTTAAACTTTGAGTTACTGTTAAGATGTAAGTCAAACGACATACGAAACTTTTCAGTTTGTTTATCTTTATTTATCTTAATAAACATGTGGTCGCAATACCGAAATCTTTCCTTTGAACTGCTAAACCACAGAAACCTATGATTATAAATTTTAATATATTTAATTGTAAATATATTACATTTATAATTTATAAAAATCATGTTCAAGTATGTATGAAAGTATGAAATATATATGAAAATACATTAAATGAGATGTTAAACATGACATGAATATATTTAGTGCACCTTGCCAAGAAACAAAATTAGAATAACTCCTGTTGTTGTTGTTGCAGAAACAACTAATTAAAATTAATTAAAAGAAACACACGTGTTAACCACAGTGAAAATTATTTAATTGTAAATATTTCATCCTAAGTATCTTAGGACATCATCAGTATAGTAGTTTAAAACAGTAATAGGAATAACATACAGTTAGGGTGCATGATTACAATAGAATCTCATTAAACGTGCGTAACGTGTTACAAAAAAAAAAAAAAAAATTATTTAACACAATTTTGTATGACAATTTCCCATACTTTAGGAATAGTAAGAAAGTCATTGCGGTTTAAGTTTGGTCTGTGTAGTAGGGCTTCAGAACTTTCTTTGTATAAAAGTTCATGTTTATATAAAGATCTATGTAAAAGTTTAGACTTTTCCCAATGAATCCTATGGTTTGGATTTTCAATTCTGTGTTGAGAGAGGCCAGATTTTTGCGGTTTAAAAAGACGAATATAGTCTTGATGTTCAGAGATGCATTTCTGAACAGACCTACCTGTCTGTCCAAAGTAAGACAATTTGTATGAGCATGGAATTTCATAAACGCCAAGCAACATCAAAGGTGGGAGTTTGTCCTTAGGAGAATGTAACAAGTTGTAAATTTGGTTGATAGGTTTGTAAGTGGCAAAATTGTATTTCTTCATAATTTTAGAAAGACGTTTGGAGATGCCTTTGATGTAAGGTATGGGAATCCTATGGACTTCTTCCTGTCTGGTTTGATGTGTGGAGAAGTGACTGATGATTTTTTGAGTTGTTTTCGGATTATATCCATTTAGGATGGCTGTATTTTTTATTACTTCTAATTCCTGGTTTAAAGATTCTTCAGAGGAGCAGAATTTGTGGGCTCTGGAAACTAGTGATTTAATAATGCCAGATTTCTGAGATGGATGATGAGCGGAAGAATTGTGAATGTAGCGACCTGAGAATGTAGGCTTGCGAAAAACAGACGTGGTGATGGAACCGTATTCTTTTCTTTGGATGTGTAAATCCAAAAAGGAAATACCTTGTGGAGGTTCTTTTTCTAACGTAAAGTTGATGTGATGATGAAGAAGGTTAATTTTATTTAGAAACAGTTGTAATTCATGTTCGGGATGATCTCAGACTGCAAATACGTCGTCGACATATCTTAACCAAATTTTTGGTTTGGGTTCAAAAGTGAATATTTTTTCTTCAAGGTGTTCTAGAAACAAGTTTGCTAGGTTTGGTGATAAAGGAGATCCCATTGCTGTTCCTTCCTCTTGCTTGTAAATTTGACCTTTCCAGGTGAAGTAACCTGATGCAATAACAAACTTGAACAATTCAACTTTATTAGACGGAAATTTTTGAGTTAGTAATTCTATTGTTTCTTTATGGGGAATGTTTGTGAAGAGGGAGACAATGTCGAAGCTGATTAATAAGTCAGTTTTTGATAGTTGAATGTCTTTAATTTTTGTGTGAAACTCAGTAGAATTTCTGATTGAAGAGACTGAGTGCCCGTGTGAGGGCGGAGAAGGTTAGATAAGAATCTTGATAGCTTGTAAGTTGGACTGCTGATACAGTCTACGACAGGTCTAAGTGGAACATTAGTTTTGTGTAGCTTAGGTAAGTCATAAATTCTAGGAGGTCTTGCATGGTATGTCTTAAGTTTTTTGATTTTTTAAAAAAGTTTTATTCCTTCACGGGGAAATGACAGCGCAGAAGACAAACTTACTAGGAAAACTGAAATTAAAACAGGGTAAGCTCCGAGCTAGAATCTCTTTTTTAAAAAAGTGCAGACGCGATAATCTTATTCCAACCTTTGCAAAACTGAAGGAAGCCATCAAATCTCCAGGTGCCCATAAAATCTATCAAATAGCAAGTCATTCCTTACTACTCAATCAATTACGAGTTTCTAAGCATGAATTAGCAACAAACAATTTAAATATCACAGAACTAGAAACAGAATTGTCAAATACGTTAAATCAAGAATTGCTACAATTAATCATAACTGTCTCAAAGAATTCAGGAAAAAAAAAGGTTTTTGATAAAAGCAATAGTGCTCTACATATTAAATACCTTAATCTATTAAATCGATCAAAAAAGATCACTAACAAATTACCAACGGAAAAATGGGTAGTCAATTTATCTAACCATTCTCTAATTTATTTATCTAATCTAAAATATTTATCTAATTTATTTATCTAATATTTATCTAATTTATTTATCTAAAATTTATCTAATCTTACAAACCTATCAACCAAATTTATAACTTGTTACCTTCTCCTAAGGACAAACTCTCACCTTTGATGTTGCCTGGCGTTTATGAAATTCCATGCTCATGCAAATTGTCTTACTTTGGACAGACAGGTAGGTCTGTTCAGAAACGCATCTCGGAACATCAAGACCACATTCGTCTTTTTTAAACTGCAAAAATCTGGCCTCTCTCAACACGGAATTGAAAATCCAAAACCATAGGATCCATTGGGAAAAGTCTAAACTTTTACATAGATCTTTATATAAACATGAACGTTTATACAAAGAAAGTTCTGAAGCCCTACTACACAGACCAAACTTAAACTGCAACGACGTTCTTACTATTCCTAAAGTATGGGAAATTGTCATACAAAATTGTGTTAAATATTTTTTTTTTTTTTTTTTTTTTTGTAACACGTTACTCACGTTTAATGAGATTCTATTGTAATCATGCGCCCTAACTGTATGTTATTCCTATTACTGTTTTAAACTACTATACTGATGATGTCCTAAGATACTTAGGATGAAATATTTACAATTAAATAATTTTCACTGTGGTTAATACATGTGTTTCTTTTAATTATGATCGCACCACAGGTTTTGTTATTTAAAAAAGAAACAACTCAAGCAATATATTGAGGATAAAATGAATTAAGTTATCATAACATCAATCTTAAGATTACAGGATAAGGAGATCTTTACTGCAAAAAGTTTGTAAATATAACATTTACAGTTTTTTATATAAGTTGAGTATATATCCCAATAACTCTCCTCTGGCTGTATGGAATATAATAAAATAGTAGATTTTCTATTATTATTAATAACACACCTCCATGGAGCTCCTACTCATTCAGCAATGTATCTATCATGACAAAGAAGTGGAGTTATAGTTTTAACACACACACACAATATGGTGCACAAAAAAAAAAAAAAAAAAAGTACTGAACTTTGACATCCCTTTCAGTACATGCAGTATAAGATATGCCATTCAACTGCATGCTAAAAGAAGGGCACGTCTAGAGTCTATGCATTACACTTAGCTTTATCAATTGTGTTGACATTGGAAGAAAAGACATTTATTGTAGAGCATTATTTTCATTCATATGGAGTTGGTAGAGCAAATGGTCCAAGCATATGACATGTTTGTGAGCAGTTTGTTCATCATTTCTGTAAATATGCCCCAAGCAACAGTATCATCACTGCCTTAATTGAGAGGTTCCGATGTACCAGGAATGTTCAAGTGTTACAGTCTCTGAAGCGCAATCAACGGCGAACAGTGGTAAAATTTGGGATACCGAGGTGGTCACTATGGAGAATCCTTAAGGAGCTGGTGCCTTTTCATATGTCATTCAGGTGGGTCAGTGTTTAACAGCAATGGATTACGTTGCACAGTGGGAATACTGTGAATACGTGCAGCCCAATGTCTATGAAGATCCATCCTGATATCCATAATGTCCGGTTCTTGGAGATAGTGCATTTCAATCTAAGCAGCCATATAAAAAGATGAACCTATAGGTTTCTTGGTTTCTCGAGACCTGAATTTGTCCAAGAGAAACCTCTTCTCAGTGAGAAGGTCACCGCATGGTGGGTGTGTGTGTGGTTTCTGGCCATGGCATAATTGGGCCCTACTTCATTAAAGAGGGTGGTTTAACCTTGACCTTGAATAGCGAACACTACATCGAGAATGTGTTTGTTCCTTTCACTCAAGATCTGCATAGGATGTGTTGTGCAAAAAACATTCCATTTCATGCACAGGCATTCCAACAGCATGGAGCCACCTGCCACACATCACATGGTTCTACAGCTTATTTATCAGAACACGTTCTGGGAGGCTCATTTTGAGGTTCACAGAATTCCCGTACTCTTCACATTTGCCTGATCTCGCATCACTTGATGCCTTCATGTGAGGTATTTTGAAGGAATGGGTATTCCACCATGATCTGCCTTCAAACCTTAATGAACTAAGGGATAAAATTACATGTGTCCAGCAGATGTCCTAACCCTTGTTCTCCAAGGTGACAGAAAACCTTTACATGTGCTATGAGACCTGTCTTGAAAGACAAGGTGCCTATTTTGAGCATGTAATCTACCATTGTTAATGCTTTATTCAACCAAGATTCCACCGATAATTGATTAAACATATATTTCTTTGTTAATAAACCAGTTGACTTCATAACGTTATATCATTATAGTTATTCAGTATTGTTTTTTTGTGTGCCTACTGTGTGTGCACGTACGTGTATATATGTTACCGCTAAAGTGCAGAAATCAGTTATTCTGTAGATTATCTAGGTATTGTGCAGATTAACTAGGGTGATCCGTTAATGTGCCGAAAATTGTTTCATTTCTCAAATTACCTAGGTAATCTGCAAATTACCTAGATAATCTGCACATTACCTACTAGGCACTCGTTAAAGTGAAAATAAGATCTTTGCTGGAACAACAGTAACGTTTCTGTACGCTTAAATTAACATAATGTTATTTATTTATTTTTCGGTATCTAAAGAATCAAGTTAATACAATCAAACAATCAACAAATTAGTTGATAGAATCAATCATCAATCAATTAAAAAACTATAATACAAAGAATCAAACGGTTTAAAAGATTATTACAATTAAGGAAATGAATTTGAAAACATATGATAAAATTATGTTTACTTATTAAAAAACCAAACTAAAAGTGGAGGTAGAGGGGGGAAGGAGTAGGGAAAGGAAATGAGAGAAACAAACTTTTGAACTTTAACGATAGGGAAGCCGTTAATGTGCACATTACCTAGGTAAAATGCGGAAAACTCTTGATTCCGCACGTTAACGGAGCAAATCAGTTAATCTGCAGATTAGCTAGGTAATGTGAACATTAACGGCTTTCGAGCTTTAACGGTAACATATATAGTTTTAATATAACAAAGAGTACACTTGATATGTTCAAAAAACATACCAATGGGTTCTTTCTTTCTTCTTATTGCTCACCCACAAATGGTACTTCGTATCATGTGTGTTTTGATGTACATCTATAAATTCATTTTAAAAGTTATTATAAAAGCACCTTTCCTAGATTTAACATCCTATCCTATCCTAATTTGCATTCACACATAGGCCTACACATTTTACCATGTGTGTGTGTATTCGGAACCGAAATCCTACGGAATAGGTTGAATACTCCTTATTCCAATTGGTGTCTTATGTAGAGGTACGTGTTCATGGGCCGATTTGCCTGTTCTGGGGGATGAAAAACCAGAGTTTCTGGGTGAAAAAACCCTCTACCTCCGTATGAGACCGGCTAACTCATCTTTCATCGAAAGAGACCAGATAAAGGTTCCTCACATCACTGATGGGAATCAAATCCGGGTCTTTCTGACCAAAGGGCTTCGTCTATACTGACTAAGCTATAGAGGCTATAGATTTAACATACAAGTACTTAATTTTTTCTTTCATGCTTACATGGTGATCAGAATACATTTTGAAAAATTATGGAGACAACTACCGTGTTATTAAGTAAAACTTTAATTTATTATAAACCAAAATGTTTTACTCAATAACACGGTAGTTGTCTCCATAATTTTTCAAAATATAGTGTAAATTAAAATTGCAACATAATTAACATAGCTGGCCAACTTGTAGTACTACTAACACACACACAAATTAACTGACAACAAGCAATATAGCAATTAATAAAAAATTGCTGTAGCTTTACAAGATGAAAAAATTAAATACTTACTTGTTTTGGGTTGAGATTTTCATGTTTGTTTTTTACTTGCACAAAGAGCAATGGTGGCCTCTCTGAGGGTGGATCTGGTCCACTTAGCTTCTAAATGTAAAAGCTGATTAACTCTTCAGTCTCAAAATCAGGATTATAAGCACAATACATAATAATAAGTAATGAAGTCCAGTAAAAAAGGAGAATAAACTGCATTTCAGATTATTTCTGAAAATGCACTTTCTAATATTCAGAATACTGTTAACAGATAATACTTTGCAAAAGTATGCTTAATCAAATGAAATTCCATACATTATATTGTCAAAAGTATTGAAACAGAAGAGAAATATAAACAAATATCAAAATATTATTGTCGGATGTTACAAAATAATAATGTTCAAATAAGTAATGTTGGTAAATATTACTCCAACAATTATATTTTGGATTATTTGGACAGACTGGTGTGTTTGGATACAGAACTAAGTTGATAAACAGCAGTATTCTCTGATATTCAGGATGGTTTTGTTAAAGGGAGGTCACAATTTACCAATTTACTCATGTTCAGAGCAAGGTGACAAATGCATTGGACAAGAAAGAGATGCACTATACAGTACTTCCTTACAAGATTACATGGTTGTCAGCATTCATTGTGCAAATTTTATGCAGACAAAAACACATGTTAAAGCAATTACTTTACCTACAGTTAAGAAAATAACACTTGATATTTCAACCTTTATATCAAAGTCATCATCAGGAAAACATATATATGAGTAAGACATAAGCTACATGCACTAACATAAGTATTCTAAAGTATAATTGCTTTGTTAACCATTTACGCTAGCCTGACTTCTGGTGAGAAAAAAATTAAAATAAATAAAATAAAAATTAATACAGTAATCCCTTGATTAATGCATTGCTGATCAGTGTGTTTTCAATTAGTGTGTCTTTTTTTTTATATACTCAAATGCAATTAGTGCAGCTCTAAAATTCAATTAGTATATGCATCTTAAAATTAAATGTTACAGATTTTTAAAATTTTCTATCTATACATTTTTTTATGGCTAACTATTTTAAAAAATCACTCATCAGGATGAAATAATTCAGTTACTGATTTAAAATTAAAACATTTTACAAAGTTATTTTCCAAATTTACTACCAAAATGTATGTCATCTGCTAATTACATAGCATTTTGATTATCATATCTCATGCCTTCTCTGCAATTGTTTTCATTACTTTTTTTATTATAAAGTATTTTCCCAACCTTTAATCATGAGTAAAAGAATTAGTAAGGAAAAAAGTGGAGGTGTGAAAAAGATGCAAAAAGTAATTTCATTGGAAAAAAAAATTGAAATAATAAAGAAAACTGAACAAGGCAAGTCCAGAGTAAAGATAAAAGAACACAAAATGGGTGAATCAACTATAAGAACAATTTTAAGCAAAGCGGCTGAATACAAAGAGAAAGGTAAGGCTGCTTCAAGTTCATCATGCATGCAGACCAGTCGAAATCAAAGTTATAATGATTGAATTAGAGAGACTTCTTTCTACATGGAATGAAAATTGTAACCCAAAACAGATCCCTTTAAGCACTGACCTTATTAAATGAAAAGAATTAAGTTTCTTTGCAACCTTGAAAGAGCTATTGATGATGGAAAAGAAGAATTCCATGTTAGTGTTGGATGGCTTGAGAATTTCAAAAAGAGAAATAGCCTACATAATGTTCGAATCACAGGTGAAGTTGCAAGTGCAGATAAGGAGGTGGCTGCAAATTACCCTAAGTTCAGTGGTGAGCTATAAGGGGCTTACATGAGCCCTTTGTTAAATTTTTCTCAAATTTGCGAGCCCCTTGTTCTTCTTGTTTAATAATCTTGTAGAACAAGAAAATATCACCGTGGAATGTACATGCTACTATAATTGCTACTTTAAATTCATATGGATTTTCTGATAACTATATAAAAAATCATTTCATTGCATTTTGTTCTGATGGAGCTAGTGTAATGTTATGATTCGATGTTATGATACGATTCGATAAAAAACATTAAAGAAATAAATCATTTTGAAATATTTATTAATAAATTATATACTTTTTATCATCAATCACCAAAAAAAATCAACGAGAATTAAATACGAATGCAAAAGACCTTGGTATTGAAATTTTAAAGATCGGCCGTGTGTTTGGACCACGATGGGTAGTCTGCAGTTTAAATGGCTCTTGCTGTGTGGAGAAATTACCCAGCTTGATGCAAGCATTTTGCATCAAACGATATATTTTTATAAGGGCTTTTTAAACCGACTTCTCAATTTGGAATTTTTAAAAGATCTAGCATTAATGATTGATTTCCTACAGGAATTATCATATCTGTCAGGAGCTCTACAAAGTTGCAATATAAGTATTATAAGGGCTAAGTTAGGCTTTTTTTTTTTTTTTTTTTTTTGCTCGATGATGCGAGCCCTTTGTTAAAATTTCCATAGCTCACCACTGCCTACACTGTATGAAAAAATGAAACAGAACTGCAAACTACATTAGCTCAATTCTTTGTTAAGAAGTAGAATAATAAATTTATATTCTGAATATGTTTTATTGTCTTTCAGCTTCATGGTTTTCCTTCAACTACGCCCTGAGACATACCCATTAAAAAAATTAAGGGTCAAAAAAGAAATTTGAAGAACAAATTATACTTTATCAGATTATTATATTTGATTAGTGCATTTTTGGTTAATACGTCATTTTTTAAAGAATGCATTAGGTGCATTAATCAAGGGATTGCTGTATATATTTAGCATAATGTGCAGAGGATAAAAAAAAAAAATTGCAGTGGAACTAAATCAGATACATCTGTACAATCCTGTTATCTTTTGGTTTTCTTGTTTTAGGGTTCTGCCATCATGTTCTTCTGGATGCTATATCAGCTGCAGATGAGTCTTCCAGACTTAAAATTACTAATTCACAATTTTTGTTGAGATTAGGATGATGAATAAGCACCACACAAGCTTCCTTGAATTTTCTTTCAAATCAGTTTTAGTGCAGTGTAGGAACTTTGTACCTTTCTAGTTAATTCTGTGACAAGTTTGGAGAGCATGGTCTGAACAGGGCTATTTTACCATGGTGAAGTAATTTAATGTGACATTTGTGTTTTTCTTTTCTTTGCATCCTGTTTCCTCTATGTGGGGTAAGTTGCAGGTGTACAGGATTTTGTAAATGTCTGGGTGGACACGGTAAGGAAGGGGATTTATGCATGAGCCAAGTGTACTTTTTAATTCTGCAAGAGGTTTGAATGCTTCCTTAATACTGTATTTATGTAATGTGTTCATCTATTTTTTTATGATCTTCTCCTAATGTATGGTATAGCTATGGCATTTTTGTAATCCTTTTTACCTTTCATGGCATTATAGTGAAGGATTCTGTGAACTGTGTTTTTGTTGTAGCCATTTTTTATAAAGTTTGCACCTACTTCAACCTTCGTATTTCAGGTTTAGCTCCCACTGACGACACCTCAATAAAGGTCAAAACCGGTCTGGGTAGTGACCCCTGCCTTTAATGCATAGCATCATAAATCTCTGCAAGGGGAAAAATACCAAGGAAAGTGATCGGAGCTTAATCCACTTTTACCACGAGTTGCCTCAGTCTTGCACTACGTGCAGGCACAAACTTGACATACTTGTCGGTTTGCTTACTTGGGAAATAGGATTAAAAACCAAGTTTATATAAAATTACTTGGTATCTTTGAATATATAATATATCCACATTAAAAACTTTCTACATTTGTTATAAAGGTTTGGCAAATAATTCATTCTTCAGTGCCTGCTTATCAGAGCAAATTGTTAGGGCTCTATGTTGAAGGTTGCTGATGATCTCTAGTTTTTGTGTTGGATGGTGGTATGAATCTTTGTATATGCATGCATTGGCCTGTGTGTGTGTGTAAGTTTACAGTAGACACATCTTACCTCAGACATAAGACAGTCTGAGGTAAGATGTGTAACAACGTGCCTAGAAAAGGAACGGTTATTGTTTCCAATCTCGATGGTAAATTGGACACATTTGTGTTGTTTGTTCAGGTTACTTAGGAATGTAATATTTCACAGTCATGGGGCCAAATAGCGAATATATAGTCAACATATCTGAACCAGACTTTGGGCTTTAGGCTTGCCAAATCTAGAGCTCATTACCATGTAAACATTAGCTGGGGGGGGGGCAATTGGTGAGCCCATAGACAAGCCTTATTTTGCATGTAGAAATTATTTTGCCACACGAAATATCCAATACATGGGCAAAAAAGGGCTGTGATATCAGGCAGAAATCTGTTTCGTAAGAGAAGAATCATGTCATAGATTGGGACATTCATGAAAAGGGCAGTTACGTCAAAACTGACTAATAAATCTTTGTTGTTGAGTGTGACATTTTTAATTTTGCTTATGAGGTGTGCATTTTTTATGTAGGTGGGGAAAATACCTACCAACTACATGAGTGTAGCTACTAGTTTCTTGTTTAAGAGATAATTGGGGCTGTCAGTTCAACTATCGGTCGCAGTTGTGTGCTTGTTTTGTTATTTTTGGTAGGTCATAAATTCTGGGAGTGCAGGCATAATGCATAACAGCTTTTTAATTGTTTGCTCTGGCTAAGTGATCACTGACTTAATTAATTCTATTATTTTCTTTATAAGATGTAGTTAACCAATTGGTTCATTTTCTCTAGGTAAGCTCTCAAGATCAAGAATGACAGTAGCATTATCTTTGTTGATCTTGGTAATAATGATGTCTTTGTTATTTCTTAGAGATTAAAGGGCTACTTTGGTTAAAGACATCGTTATTACCAAGCCAAACAAAGATAATGCTACCATCAGTCTTGCTCAGATAGTTTACCTATCTGCAACCTATACAGCATCCAGAAGAACAGGATGGCAGAACCCTAACACAAGAAAACCTAAAGATAACAGAGTCACATTTGATGTTGACCACTGTCATTTTCTTTTTAATCTCTGTATATTATACTACTTATTATATATATGTTTTTATTTTATTTTATCTAGTCTGCCCCTGCAGAAGTTAGGCCAGCATAAACAGTTAAAGAAGTTATATTTTAATGTACTTATGTGTCATTTAGCTTGTGTCATATTCATATATGTTTTCCTGATGATAGCCTTGATACAGAGGTCAAAACATTGAGTATTTTTGTCTCCATAAATTCTACACAAACGATGTATAGGGTGTTTCAATTTCAAGTATCCCTATTCAGAGCAATCTGCATAGAGAAGCAGTAGACGAAAAATCCTCACTGCATCTCTATGTCATATGACAAGCACAACTAAACTTTAATGGATGAGATCAGTGAGTTGTATAGGTGATTAGGTGTCAGAAAGGATAGGTATTAGCAAGTTCTGTATCAGGTACATGTCATCCGCAAAGAGGAAAGCCACTGGTTGTGTGCTACATGAGTTTATTTTGGGGCCATTATTGTTTGTCTTCTTCTTTCTCATCCACCAGATGATGAGTTAAGTCCCCTAATGAAAAAATCTTTGCCATCTGGTTCTATCTCTGGCCATTTCTGTCAGAATTGTGACCTTTAAAGACTGTAGCCAAGTTGTTTTTTGTCTTCCTCTTGATTGTCATCCTCCAATGATTCCATTCACAACTTTATTTGGTAATCTCTGAAAGGACATTCTCTGGAGGTGTCCAAACCATCTCAATTGCTGTTTAAGAATTATAGCTATATCTTCTCTATAGTTTAATTTGTGAATTTACTCATTTGTTTTGTGTTCTGACCAGTGAGTCTTTTTTATTTTTCTTAAGCATTTCATTCAGATGCTCTGATTGAGTCTCCATGTCTCAGCTCCATATGTTGCTGAAGGTATAATAATGGTTTTATAGAGTTTTAGTTTGAGGATTTTTGAAATGCTGTTATTTTTCCCATTTTGTTTAATTTATTCATATTAGATGATCCTTTGTTAAGTCTGTATTTTAAGTCAAGTATGTGAGTAATGAAATTGCCAAGATATGCAAGTTCATATTTAAATGTTCAAGAATATGATTTTCTGAGTTTACTGAAATTTTTTCTTCATCTCTTCCTATTTTGATTGCCTGAGTTTTGGTCAGATTAATTTTCATTCCAAAAGTTCTCTTCATTTAAAATTTTTGTTTTTTCCAATTGTGCTTTAGATTCTGCAAGAATAATAATATCGTTTGCATATCAATGTGGCTGATATTCATGCCATTTATTTATTTATAGACCTTGTTCTTCAGCTATGGATTTGCATATTTCTTTAACCAGGCTACCGGCCAAGACGTCTATAGACGTCAAGTTTATCATGGATGCGAAGTGCATATTAAAATTGTAATACCATTGATATTACATTGAAATATATGATGGATACGAAGCATATGAGGATGCGTATTTGATCCATAATGGCTAGCGAGGTGGTTAAGACAGATAGTAAATAAATTGGTGAGAGTGGGAACCCTGCATGACTTCTTTTTATACTTTGAATTTGTTTTTATTTTATTAAATTTGACAGTTGCTTTGGAATCTTCATAATAATTTGTAATAAAGGTTCATAGTTCTGAATCTAATGCCATCAATTTTAAAATGTTTGTTCCTGTCAATGGAATTAAATGCTTGTTTGAAGTCAATAAAACTGCAGTATATAAGTAAGTGAATACCAAGCACTTTTCATCCAGGCTATTAACTGCAAAAAGTAGACCTTCCAGGACTGAAGCCTGTTTGATCTTCTGTTGTCTCATTCATTAAATTCTGGATTCTGTTTTGAAGAATGCATGTGAAGATCTTGTAGCTATGACTTAGTAATGTTATGGGTATATAATTTTGACATCTTCATTTATCTCCCTTTTTGAAACTTGGCATTATGATGCCTGTCTTCTAGTCATTGAGAATTTCACCAGTATATAGTATTTGGTTAAAAGGTTCAAGCAGGTAATTAATGGCTGCTATGCCATCATATTTCCATAGTTCAGTAGGAAGTTCATCATAAATGGGTGACTTTGATAAGTTCATCTGGTTTATTGCATTCAAAATTTTTTCTTTTATTATAAATAGTTCATTTTCTGTCTCTTCGTGTTTTTCCAGTCTTCTTCCCTTCGGAAAAGTGTCTAGTAATATTCTTTCCAAATTTTTATTAATCTCTTGAATTGTTCGAGTTTCAATATTGCTTTTATCTTTCATTTTTAGTGGTCTGTTTGATGTTTTGTTAATTCTTTTATAATTTTATATAGTCTTGCTATTATTCTTTTTATTGGGTACTTCACACATTTTTGCTTTTTCTTCCAACCAAATGTTTTTGACAGATCCATATATTCCATCTATTTTGTTTTTCAGTCTTTTATAATTTTGTGAATTATGCCATTTAATATTTTTCTCTGTATTTTCTCTATTCAAAGTATTTTTTGCAGCTCTTTTTTTCTTCTAAGATTTCCAAAATTTCTGTGGTTATCCACTCATTATTTGCTCTAACTGATGTACCAAGTGTTTTTCTTGCAGCATTTACCATAACTGCTGTGTACATTTCCCATGTATTTTCTACATTGTCAAAGGTTATTTTCTTTAACTCTGTTTCTATTATGCTTCTGTAGTTGTTCTATATAGTTATAGCTTTCAGTTTTGTCATGTTAATAATATTGTTTACAGTTTGGTTTGCTATTTTTGCAGCTAGTAATTCATGATCAGAGCCAAAATATGCTTTCTTTAGTGGTTTTACATTTTGGATTGAGGATTTCCAGTTATTTTTGATCAGAATGCAATCAATACAATTTTTAATCATACCACCTGGAGATGTCCATGTGAATTTGTGTGATGGTCCAGGAAAAAAACAATGTGGTGTTTGAGATGATTAGATTGTTATGTTTACAGAATTCCAGCAGTCTTTCACCACTTCCATTTCTCTCATCCATTTCAAATTTTACCATCACATCTTTTATGTCTGGTATAAATCTCCCAACCCTGGCATTGAAGTCTCCCATTACTATTAGGATGTCCTTTTAGTTTATTTTGTCAATAAGGTCCTGTAGTTGCTGGTAGATAGTATCTAATTATTCATCTTCATGAAATGATCTGGATAATTTACATAAATGGTCATTTAAAGAAAAAAGATAGTAGGTGAAAGGACAGAGCCTTGAGGCGCTTCAGCTTTGATGGTGAAGCTCGAAGAAAGGGAGCCATCTACCATAACTCACAGAGAATGACCAGAGAAAAAGCTGACTGCCCAATTACAGAGAGTGGCAGGGAGACCAAAGGATGGCAATTTGTTAAGTAGGCCATGGTGCCATATGTGGTTGGCAATGTCGAGGGTGACAGCACAAGTTTCTCTGAACCTTTCCATGATGTGTCCAGTGGTGGGCGATGTAAGCTACAAGGTCAACTGTGGATGCATTCAGGATCCACATTATTTTCGAGAAGACTGAGATGATGCTGATTGGAAGTTTAACAGCACTTCTATTCTCCTTTTTTTGAACAGGCTGAATATAAGATTGCTTCCATGCACTGGAATAAATGTAGCTATATATAACAGATTGTAGAGATGATGCAGGACAGATGTTAGCTCTGGATAATAATATTTGAAAACCATTGGGAAAATGCAATCAGAACCAAAAGATGCTTTAGTCTCAAAGTTGTTTAGTAATGTTCTGATCTTTTTGCCGAAAAACTTCAGGAGGAATAAAGTGCTCATAAAGTGCTCCAGTATGATAGGAGTCGATTTCCCTTTGCCATCTATGCAGGAGTTTGAGGAAAAGAGAGAGATGCTAGGAGGTTAGCTTTATCTTTGGTAAAGTAACAATGGTGCCATCAGGATGAGGGTAAGATAGAGGTGGAAGTGCAGGGGGGCAAACATTGCATCTAACGGCCTAAGCAACAGACCAGAAGGCATGGCTTCCATTCTGACAGGAGGCAAATTTTCTGCTGTTTGCCTCTTTAAATTCTGATTTAGATCCATTGATGACTGTTTTGAATTTGTTGTGTGCTTTGGTATAGGCCAAGTATAAAGCTGGCATTCTTGATGCAAACGACCTGTGATAAGCTGAATTTTTTTTCTTTAACTACTTTCATACACTTGCAGGTGAACCTGGATTTTATTATTATTATGGGTATCTCCATGGAGTCAGTAGACTCAGCGCGGGAGACCCAAACTAGCAAAACAATATCTGTCATATCTCTTCTTGAATTCATTTACAGACGAAGAGCTCACAACTAAGTCAGGCAATGAATTCCACTCATTCACCACCCTCCAGGCAAAAAACCTTGTTCTGACACCCTTGTTAACCACACTCTTCTTTAATTTCCAGGGATGACCTCTTGTTCTTCCATCACTATCACACAGCTGAAACATCAATCCTATAAAAACTTTTCAGTAATTTAAATGTTTCTATCATATCCCCTCTTCTCTGCCTATCAGCCAACCTCTGCAATCCACAAGCTCTCAATCTATCAATTTAGGGAGCATTTTTTACATCACTCACCAACTTAGTCACTCTTCTCTGAACCCTGTCCACAGCCTCCTCATTCTCCAAGGAATCCAGGTGACCAGACCTGACCACAGTAATCCAAATGTGGAAGTATCAACGCTTTATAAAGGGGAATAATAACCTCTTTATCTCTGGATGTTAGTGTGTTCCTCAATAACCAAGTAATCCTATGTGCAATCTTGGACACCTTATCAATGTGTCCCCTGAACTTCATCTCCCTATCCACCAACACCCCTAAGTCCATAACCTCATCAATCTCTTGGAGTACTGTTCCATCAATGTAGTACACAGCTGGTAATCTTTTAATCCCAAAATGCATGACTTTACACTTTTCCACATTGAACTGACATCCATTACCTTTTGCCCATTCTACCAGCTTATTTAAATCATCCTGCAAACTTTCAACATTAGCTTGATTTTTTATTGTGCTATCCAACTTTGCATCATCAGCAAACAACTGACTATCTCCCTTTAAGCCATTTCCTATATCATTTATATACAAATTAAACAACAATGGCCCAAGCACAGAGCCCTAAGGCACACCACTGGTCACCTGCCTCATCCTGGACTTGGCTCCTCCATACACCACCTTCTGGTATCTCTCCCTGAGCCATTCTCCTATCCATATCACCAATTTAGTATCCATTTCCATCTGCTCCAATTTGCGTAACAGTGTTCCATGGGGTATCCTGTCAAAAGCATTAGCAAAATTCAGAAGTACCACTGTGTAGCCAGTTCTTTTGTCCAACTCAGATGTCATTCTATTATGAAAAGTTAATAGATTGCTAAGGCAGGATCTACCTTTAACAAAACCAACCGTTTGGAAAGCAGACATGGATTTTGAGTAGAATGGGGAAATGAAGACCTTCATGTCAGTGAGGATAATTTCTGCAACTCATTCAGAACAGGTGAAAGGGTCGAATGAGCAGAAGCAATAGTCAGACCAAGGAAAGAAGTGAAAGAAATTCTGGAGGTTGTACCAACTGGCACCTTTGTATTGCCAGAGGATGCAAGGTTGGGAGCGGTTTGAGAGAGGAAATGTACTGTGAGAGAAAACCTGCTCAAGATTATGGTCTGAGTTACTTAGAGGACAGGTGACCTCTACAGTGTATCTGGAAGGAAAACTGGTTAAAAAGAAGATCCAGAGTATTTGGAGAGTGAAGAGGGTTATCAGGAATTTGTGTAAGTAGATGTATAATTTGCATTAGGTCACTGTTTATAGCAAAGATTTGTGTTTCTCATCCAGCTAGATCAGTAGTGTTAGAAAAGGAGACCATTTGGAATTGTGGATGCTGAGGTCATGTAGGAAGATGACCTCGCTATTTAGATAGTTGGATTGCAGATGGTTTAATTTCATGGAAAGGAATGTGAAGAGATCTGAATGAATATCAGAGTTTGGAGATTGGTAAATGAAGCAAATGAATGAAAATGGTGATGAACATTGTTTATGTTGGTGTTAATGTCATGGATGTTAGTAAAGTAGATGTGAAAGTAACTTTTTATTGAGTACGTTGTGATGTCTTTTCTTTTTTGTTAGGATTAGTTTATGAGAGAGATTATTTTTTCTCACAGTGTCACTGTCATTGTTTGTAATATATGCCATAAGTATATTAGTGGTTAGATGGAAGGATATGGTGAGGATGTGCAGTGAAAGGAGATAGAATCTTGGACATGACATCCACAAAGAGACCAGTATCTATATCAACAGTGCCTTCTACTATCCATGACTCATTCTTCAGGAATGACTTGGCAGAATATGTGGCAGAAGGATTATGCAGCAGTTGACCAGGAAACCTCCTGATGTGTTACTGAAGGGATTTGGGCACATGCACTAACTGGCAGCCAGTCCCACCAGTTTAATTAATCCCTCCTCTCTTCTCCTTCCCATGCTCATACTGCATGGGAAGGAGAAAAGAGGAGGGATGGGAATAGAAGAAGAGAAACCCTGCTCTGGAGACAAAATATGGCATTTGTTGAACTTCAGGTTTCCAATAAGCAAGTGGTGATATTTCACTTGGTGATGAAGGTCATCTACCATCTAGATTGTCTAGTAATAATAATAATATCACTTTTTATTACTATTATTTCAAAAAAGAAGGTTTATGTCTACCTTTATCCTAAGTGCTAAATCTTCCATTTAATTCTAACAAGTTTCCTGGAAAATTGCCCTCTTCACCCGAGACATTCTTTATAGTATACCTTGTAATACTGGACTCCAGAAACAATTCTTCTCATAAACACATACATCCTATGATTGTAAAAGAAGGTTGAAACTCTGAACTAACGAGTTCATTAGAAATATGTTGTTCTTCTGAAACCAAATCATAGCAGATTCTGCTGTGGTATAGGTGAAAAGATGTCATGCTCAAATAGGTATAGTTAAAAATTATTCAGTTTTGCCTTGGTATTATGTGTGTTTTAAAGATATTTGGCTTCAACTGATTCAGAAAAAATGTTCAATATTTGTCAAGCTGCAGCAGAAAATTACTGTTAATGTTGTAATAATCAGGGAAAAGTTTCTCTCTTATCAAACATGACTGCATACCAAGGCTTGATGTATTTGCTACAAGCACCACTTAATTTGGTGTTGTCGACATTTTGATTGTAGACTATATTATGCAGTCTTAAAATAGTTTATAGTATGAGATTATAAAATCATCATCATCATCAAATTCCTGCCATGTACCCTCAAGGGGGTGTACAGGATATGATAGTACTACATGAAAAAAATTACATCATTACTAACTTCCTATCTACAATTTTCCTCCAAATCACTCTGTTACTTGTCAAGACTCCAACATTATCAGATCATATATTTCTATTGTCTAAGACACTTTGTACCATATCAATCCACTTATATCTTGGTCTTCCTCTGGGTCGTTTTGCTGCCAACCTGGCAGAGAACACTTGTTTTGCTAATCTTTCCTCGCCCTTTTCTGTTTAAGTGACCATACCACCTGAGATTAGCTCTGCTAACGCAATCCTGGATGCTGACAATGTCAAGTTCTTTCCTAATATCCTCGTTTTTAATATGATATTGCCATTGATGCCATCTGTTCACACCTATAATCTTTCTCAGGACTCTCATATCTGCGGTCTCTAGTCTTTGGTCAAGTGTTTTACTACTGATCTAGCTCTCGGATCCATAAGTTAAAACTGGTTTGAACACTGTCTTGTATACAGCTAATTTCGTGTTCCGACTAATTTCTCTCTTATTCCATATGAATTTATTCAATTGACTTCCTACCATACCAGCTTTCTTGATTCTGTTGTCTATTTCTATATTTAATTTACCATCTTCAGTAAAAATCATGCCTAAGTAGCTGAAATGTGTCACTGGTTCCACAGGTTCTCCATTCACAACACAGTTGACATTTTCAATGATTCTGCCTATTTTCATTGTCTTTGTCTTTTTATTCCTGACCTTCATACCATATCTATTACAACAGCTATTCAATTTAGTGAGAGAATCTTGCAGACTTGTAGCAGATTTATTTAGAAGTATAACATCATCCGCATAAAGCAAAGAGCTGACATTAACATCTCCAATTTTGATATCATGTTTAATACCACTTTCCTTCATAATGTGATCCATATAGATAATGAATAACAGAGGGGATAACGTACATCCCTGTCTCACACCAGATTTAACATTAAACCATCTTCCTGTACTTCCTTCAATTCTAACTGCTGACTTACAACTCAAATAAAGCCTAAGTATTGCTTGATATAATGCCCCGTTGACACCATATAACTGCAGCATATTGAATAGCTCCTTTCTTGGCACCTTGTCATATGCCTTTTCCAAATCGACAAAACTTAAATACAGATCTTTGTTATATTCCCATGCTTTCTCGACTATTTATCGTAAAGTGAAGATCTGATCCTGATAGCCTCTGTTTGGTCTGAATCCAGCTTGTTCTTCACCAAGCTTTTCTTCCACAATTCTTCTCAACCGTTTCTCAAGTATACTTGCATAGATCTTGCCAGGAACACTCAGTAGGGAAATACCTCTGTAATTCTCACATTCAGTTTTATTTCCCTTTTCATATACGGGTACTATGAGAGCTCTACTCCAATCATTGGGAATTCGTCCCTCTGTCCAGGCTTTCTGAACTATGCAGTGCAGCCACTGTAAGACTCTTATACCACCATACTTCAGCATTTCTGGTCGATTATCATCTACTCCAGCTGCCTTTCCACATTTCAAGTCTTTGATGCCTTTTTCTACTTCAAGTATGGATATGTATTCCTGCCTGCATGCCTGGTCAGTGTTTTTTTATCACTGTACTGTCATCACTGCTTGTTTCATTTAGCAGTTTTTCAAAGTAATCACTCCATACTTCAAGGATATCTTTTTCTACCGTTTTCATGTCACCTTTATCATCTCTAACTCCTTTTACAGCACTCTTTCCTCCATTCCTAAGCTTCTTCAACAACCCCCAGAATATTTTGCCACCTTCATGATATTTATTTTCTATATTCTTGACAAAGTCCTCCCATGACTTCTGTTTAGTTAGTTTTACACAGTATTTAGCATTCTTGCATTTGTCTCTATATGCTCTAAGAGCACAAGCTGACTTATTTGACAGGAACTTTGATATGCTTTCTTCTTTTCCTTCACTGCCTCTTTAACTTCCTGTGTCCACCAGGAAGTTCTGATTTTTTTATCCTTGCAGACCACATGCCTCTCTGGCAGAATCAATCAATGTTTTCTTCAGCGTTTGCCACTGAATCTCCAAGGTTTGATTCCTGTTCTCAAACTCTTTCATTTTTTCTTTCAATAATCTTTGCGTATTTTAGTCTACAGTTCACATCTGAGAACTGCTCATCTTTTATTCGCTTTAAAACTTTCTTACATGTTATTCTTTTCAATATGAAATTCAATTTTATCCTGCTCAAGACTAAATAGTGATCACTTCCAATTTCAAACCCTCTGTACACTCTGGTGTCCTGCACCAGGGAGAAAACATCACTATCAACAATAACATAGTCAATGAGACTTTTCTTATTCCTTGCCTCTTCTCTCCATGTGAATCTGTGCACATTTTTATGTTTGAACATGGTGTTAGTAATAACCAGCCCATGTCCTGAGCAGAAATCCAACAGATATTTGCCATTATTATTAGCTTTGCTCTTTTCTCCAAATTTTCCCAACATATTTTTGTATGTCTCACAATCATTTCCTACTCTGCTATTTAGATCCCCAACAAGGACCAACTTTTCCTTTTTCATTGTGTCAGTTGCTTTTTCTAAAGCCTCAAAAATTCTTCCACTTCTACCTTAGTAGAACCTTCTGTGGGACTATAGCCACAAATAAGTCTCATTGTCCAGTCCCCCATTCTCATATTTGCCCACATTACTCTACTTGAGACTGACTGCCATTCAAGAAGATTAGCCTCGTATTTTGTGTTGAATACACTGGCTACTCCTTCTTTTCCTTGATTGTCATTGCCTGAATATAACATTTTGTATTTATTGCTCAGAAAGATCTCACCAGTTTTGGTCTTTTTTGTTTCGGTCACCCCTATTATGTCGATCTGGTACTTATCTAATTTCTCAGCTAGCTCCATTTCTTTGCCATTTAGGCTTCTTATGTTGATAGTACCGATCTTTAACTCTGGTGATGTTGAGTTGGGGTTTGTTTTCAGATTTGTTCCAGTAGCTGACTTTTCACTGTTCGCCCTGGTTCCCAGGCGAAAACAACGGGGGCCTTGTTTAACTGGGCGACGCCCCAGCCGGCATGAAATTTTGTCATGTCGTACCATCATTTTTTTATTTGGGTTTAACCAATAAGAATATAATTTGGTCGGCTAAATCCCAAATTGCCAGCCCATCCTCGTTCGTTCAGTATCCAAGTAGATACCCAACAGGGTGCACCATGAGAAGGTGAGAATAATAAGAAAAAAAAAAAAAAAAAATATTTGGAACTTTTAATTTATGTAAAGAATCAAAATGTAAAATATGCAAATAGCATATATCTCAGAGTAGTAACAGAAAAAATGTATGTACAGCATCTACTAAGGACAAACTATATTTTTACTTGTATATGAAAAGATTCTCATGACTACAGCCAAACATAGACATAAATTTATAGCCAGCATACTAATAAATCATATTACACAAAAAACATGTTATAAATTTCATATAAATTATAGTGCAATACATTTCTGGCAAAAGTTACAAATTTCCTAAAGATGTTGTTTCAAGGATACTTGGAACAACATCTTCAGGGAAAGTCTAATCAAGATTACTCATTAATCAATGAGTAATCTTGATTAGACTTTCCCAGATTTTTGATATAGATATACAGTCATTACAATTCAAGGTTGGGGCGATGGAGCAAGTCCTCCACACTTTCCTTGAACAAACGTTCGAACCTATAACGGGATCAATGTAAGAGGCGAGTCCTGGACCAAAGGATGCTGTGGTCAGTTTCGATCCCGTGCTGAGCCAATCCGGACTTTTCAGGTTTGTTGTAAAGAATGGATGATTGATGTTCTTGGATTCTTTTTTTAAGAGAATGTCCAGTTTGTCCAAAATAATAGAGATCACAGTTGCACGGAATTTGATAAACTCCAGGAAGAGATAAAGTTGAGCGTTTGTCTTTAGGAGAAGGAAAATGAGAAGACAATTTGTTAATAGGTGAATACGTAGTTGTTAAATCATATTTCTTTAAAATTCTTGCGATAGGTTCTGAAATACCGGAGATATAAGGAACAGGCACTCGACGTATTGAAACTTTGTTGTTTTGTGGAGGATTATAAGAATTGAGAAGACGTTGAGTACTTTTTTCAGAAAAGCCATCGAGTTTCATGTGTCGTTGGATAGTAGAAAGTTCTTTCTGTATATAATCAAAAGTAGAACAATTAGTTTTGGCTCTTCTGATGAGGCATTTTATAATTCCTGTTTTTTGACATGGATGACGGGCTGATTCTTTAAGAATATAACGACATGTGAATGTTGGTTTCCTGTATACTGTAGTTGTAAGAATATTTGAAGGTGATCGGATGAGGAGAACGTCTAAAAAAGATAACTGGTTGTTTTCTTCTAATTCCATAGTAAACTTTATGCGATGATGCAAGGAATTAATACTGTTTAAAAAGGAAGGTAAAGCGTTTTTGCTGTGAGGCCAAATAGTAAATATGTCATCTATATATCTTACCCAAAAAGATGGTTGAGGGAAAACAGAGGCGAAGAGGACTTTTTCTAAATGTTCTAAATAAAAGTTGGCTAAAGCCGGAGAAAGAGGACTTCCCATGGCCGTTCCTTCTACTTGGCTATAAAATTTGTTTTGACATATGAAATATCCAGAATGTATTACAAAATCGAATAGTTTTATAATATCTTGAGGAAAGATGTTAGCAAGTAATTTTAAAGTTTCCTTGAGAGGTACATTGGTATATAAAGATTCTACATCAAAACTAACCATAAGATCTGTAGGTTGTAATGAGACATTTTTTAATTTTTCTAAGAAATCTGAGGAGTTTTTTAAAAAATAATTAGAGTTGCCAATGTAAGATTTCAATAATTTAGCTAGATATTTGGCTATACGGTAAGTAGGAGAATCAATACGATCTACTATTGGATCGTATTGATTCTCCGAAGAGAATAGTCCATCTTATGGATTTTTGTAAGGCCATAAAATCTAGGAGGTCTTGCAAAATGAGTTTTAAGTCTTTCAATTGTGTCTTTATCCAAACTGATGACTTCATCAAGGAGAGAATTTAATTTCTTTAGTTGTCTGTTGGTTGGATTATAATCAATTTCTTGATATGTGGAGCGATCTCGAAGCAAAAGAGAAAGTTTTCTTCTGTAATTTGCTGAGTCCATAACTACTGTTGCTTTTCCCTTGTCAGCTTTAGTGATAATGAGGTGATTATTTTTTCTCAAGGACTGTAAAGATTTCATTTCAGAAGGAGATATGTTGGAAGGAGGAAGTTTAAGCCTTAAGTAGAGACGAAGCGACTTCTAGGTGAAGAGCATTAGCTTTATCACTGGTTAGATGATTAAGATTCCTTTCAATATTAACTAGGAAATCTAGATATGGTATTTTATTTGGAACAATAGAAAAATCATGTCCTTTTGACAGGATGAGGGTTTCGCTTTTAGTCAAAGGACGTCCGGATATATTTACAATCCAATTATCTGGAGTTTCCGTGTCTGGAGTGGGGTGCTTAAGGGTCAAAGCTGTATAACTGAGAGGAGACCTCCACATAGCCTTTAAAGGAATGCGGAGAACCGACCAGGGCTTCTGATCTAATGTCCAATCCTCACCTTCTCGTGGTGCACTCTGTTGGGTATCTACTTGGATACTGAACGAATGAGCATGGGCTGGCAATTTGGGATTTAGCCGACCAAATTGTATTCTTATCGGTTAAACCAAAATAAAAAAATGATGGTACAACATGACAAAATTTCATGCCGGCTGGGGCGTCGCCCGGTTAAACAAGGGCCCCCGTAGTTTTCGCCAGGGAACCAGGGCAAACAGCGAAAAGTCAGCTACTGGAACAAATCTGAAAACAAACCCCAACTCAACATCACCAGAGTTAAAGATTGGTACTCTCAACGTAAGAAGCCTGAATGGCAAAGAAATGGAGCTAGCTGAGGAATTAGATAAGTACCAGATCGACATAATAGGGGTGACCGAAACAAAAAAGACCAAAACTGGTGAGATCTTTCTGAGCAATAAATACAAAATGTTATATTCAGGCAATGACAATCAAGAAAAAGAAGGAGTAGCCATAGTATTCAACACAAAATACGAGGCTAATCTTCTTGAATGGCAATCAGTCTCAAGTAGAGTAATGTAGGCAAATATGAGAATGGGGAACTGGACAATGAGACTTATTTGTGCCTATGGTCCCACAGAAGGTTCTACTAAAGTAGAAGTGGAAGAATTTTTTGAGGCTTTAGAAAAAGCAACTGACACAATAAAAAATGAAAAGTTGATCCTTGTTGGGGATCTAAATAGCAGAGTAGGAAATGATTGAGAGACATACAAAAATATTTTGGGAAAATTTGGAGAAAAGAGCAAAGCTAATAATAATGGCAAATATTTGTTGGATTTCTGCTCAGGAGATTATTATTATTATTATTATTATTCCTGACACCTCCAAGGAGTCCGAAGACTCATCACGGGAGGATACCTACAACTGTCTCAACAACTACACCGAACCTCTACTACAAATCAACACCATTTACCGCCCACCACTACCATAACTGGTATTCTATGTCTGTAAATTGCGTGTGTTCTGATGGGCCGATTTGTCTGCATGCGGGATGAAAATCCCGAGTTTCCGGGAGAAAAAACTCTGCTACCTCCGTATGAGATAGGCTAACTCACTTTCGACTGAAATCGTCTAGACATGGACTGGTTATTACTAACACCATGTTCCAACATAAAAATGTGCACAAATTCACATGGAGAGAAGAGGCTAGGAATAAGAAAAGTCTCATTGACTATGTTATTGTTGATAGTGATGTTTTCTCCCTTGTGCAGGACACCAGAATGTACAGAGTATATGAAATTGGAAGTGATCACTATTTAGTCTTGAGCAGGATAAAATTGAATTTCATATTGAAAAGAATAACATGTAAGAAAGTTTTAAAGCGAATAAAAGTTGAGCAGCTCTCAGATGTGAACTGTAGACTAAAATATGCAAAGATTATTGAATAAAAAATGAAAGAGTTTGAGAAGAACAGGAATCAAACCTTGGAGATTCAGTGGCAAACTCTGAAGAAAACATTGATTGATTCTGCCAGAGAGGCATGTGGTGAGGTTGTCTGCAAGGATAAAAAAATCACAACTCCCTGGTGGACACAGGAAGTTAAAGAGGCAGTGATGGAAAAGAAGAAAGCATATCAAAGTTCCTGTCAAATAAGTCAGCTTATGCTCTTAGAGAATATAGAGACAAATGCAAGAATGCTAAACACTGTGTAAAAGTAGCTAAACAAAAGACATGGGAGGACTTTGGCAAGAATATAGAAAATAAATATCAAGACGGTGGCAAAATATTCTGGAGGTTGTTGAAGAAGCTTAGGAATATAGGAAAGAGTGCTGTAAAAGGAGTTAGAGATGATAAAGGTGACATGAAAAAGGTAGAAAAGGATATCCTTGAGGTATGGAGTAATTACTTTGAAAAACTGCTAAATGAAACAAGCAGTGATGACAGCACAGTGGTAAAAAACACTGACCAGGCATGCAGTCAGGAATACATATCCATACTTGAAGTAGAAAAAGCAATCCAAGGGTTGAAATGTGAAAAGGCAGCAGGAGTAGATGATATTCGACCAGAAATGCTGAAGTATGGTGGTATAAAAGTCTTACAGTGGCTGCAGTGCAGCCACTGTAAGACTTTTATACCGCCATACTTCAGAAAGCCTGGACAGAGGGACGAATTCCCAATGATTGGAGTAGAGCTCTAATAATACCTATATATAAGAAGGGAAATAAAACTGAATGTGAGAATTACAGAGGTATTTCCCTACTGAGTGTTCCTGGCAAGATCTATGCAAGTATACTTGAGAAACGGTTGAGAAAAATTGTGGAAGAAAAGCTTGGTGAAGAACAAGCTGGATTCAGGCCAAATAGAGGCTGTCAGGATCAGATCTTCACTTTACGACAAATAGTCGAGAAAGCATGGGAATATAACAAAGATCTGTATTTAAGTTTTGTCGATTTGGAAAAGGAATATGACAAGGTGCCAAGAAAGGAGCTATTCAATATGCTGCAGTAATATGGTGTCAATGGGGCATTATATCAAGCAATACTTAGTCTTTATTTGAGTTGTATGTCAGCAGTTAGAATTGAAGGAAGTACAGGAAGATGGTTTAATGTTAAATCTGGTGTGAGACAAGGATGTACATTATCCCCTCTGTTATTCATTATCTATATGGATCACATTATGAAGGAAAGTGGTATTAAACATGATATCAAAATTGGAGATGTTAATGTCAGCTCTTTGCTTTATGCGGATGATGTTATACTTCTAAATAAATCCGCTACAAGTCTGCAAGACTCTCTGACTAAATTGAATAACTGTTGTAATAGATATGGTATGAAGGTCAGCAATAAAAAGACAAAGACAATGAAAATAGGCAGAATCATTGAAAATGTCAACTGTATTGTGAATGGAGAACCTGTGGAACAAGTAAAACATTTCAGCTACTTGGGCATGATTTTTAGCGAAGATGGTAAATTAAATATAGAAATAGACAACAGAATCAGCAAAGCTGGTATGGTAGGAAGTCAAATGAATAAATTCATATGGAATAAGAGAGAAATTAGTCGAAACACTAAATTAGCTGTATACAAGACAGTGTTCAAACCAGTTTTAACTTATGGATCTGAGAGCTGGGTCAGAAGTAAAACACTTGACCAAAGACTAGAGACCGCAGATATGAGAGTCCTGAGAAAGATTATAGATGTGAACAGATGGCATCAATGGCAATATCATATTAAAAACGAGGATATTAGGAAAGAACTTGTCATTGTCAGCATCCAGGAATGCGTTAGCAGAGCTAATCTCAGGTGGTATGGTCACTTAAATAGAATGGGCGAGGAAAGATTAGCAAAACAAGTGTTCACTGCCAGGTTGGCAGCAAAACGACCCAGAGGAAGACCAAGATATAGGTGGATTGATACGGTACAAAGTGCTTTAGATGATAGAAATATAAGATCTGATAATGTTGGAGTCTTGACAAGTAACAGAGTGATTTGGAGGAAAATTGTAGATAGGAAGTTAGTAATGATGTAATTTTTTTCATGTAGTACTATCATATCCTGTACACCCTTTGAGGGTACATGGCAGGAATTTGATGATGATGATTATGATTATCTGGAGTTATGAATGGCTTGGATTGTCTAGACGAAAGAGCTTCATATTTACGGTTAAGATGTTGACTTAGTTTATTATAAGCACGTTTAGTAGAACGTAGAACGATGGTCTGCTATTTCCAGACCGAAATATTTGGTTAAATAAATATCTTTCTTGTGATTACGTGATTATATCATTCATTCCTAAAGATGTAGTTAAGGAATTAATGTACAGTGCTTACAGAAAACTATGTGGAGAGACATTTGAGTATGGAATATGTCCACCCCCGAACTGTTATGCAGCTCTCATAATGTCATACCATGCTTAGCACCAAGTGATTCAGGGGTTCTTGAAACAAACTGGCCCACTTCAAAGCAAGGATAAGGCCGTGTTTGATTTCTGGAGGGGAATTTCGAGCATCAATGCTTCTCAAACGTGTTCTATGGGGTTGAGATCTGGACAGTGTGCTGACATTCGATTCAATTAATATCCTCAGTTTTCATAAGTATCAAAACTACTCATTTATGATATGGTGTGGCCATAAAAATGAATTCTTCATCTACACCACCACGGAACAATCGAACATGACATTCAAACACTTCATTACAATATTGTTCAACAGTCATAATTCCTTTATCCAGCACTTGTAGCTCAGTGCATCAATTAAGCATAATGTCGCCCTCACACCATGACCCCAATCATGGTGTGAGGGAGATCTATCCCTTAACTTTTATGCCGGATCAAGTGTCTTCTAGAATCGGAGGAAAGACTAAAATGACTTTCATCTGTAAAGAGTACATTAGCCCATTGGTGCCTTCTCCAATTTTTATGGATACAACACACATAAAATGTGCTCTATGATGCATTGTGGATAAAAGGATACAGGGTACATACAGGCTTTTGGGCATATAGGCCTACTTGTCGCAGGCATCTTGTCACAGTTTGTCAAGATATCCATATACCTCTGCTTGAATGGAGCCAACTTAGCTAACCTGTTGTGGTGTGTTGACTATGTTTTGCTGTTATAGCCAAAAGTCTCTCTTTGTGCTCTGTGGTAGAGTGATGGTGAGTGATAACAAACATCTGGAACACATTCCACTGGTATGAAATTCTGTCCTGAGCCTGGATACAATGCTATGTGAGATTCCAAACTTTTTCCCAATATCAGTAATTCTGCAGCCTTCTTCAAGCTTTCCAATAATTCTTTCCAGCATGAAATATTCTATATAGATGATGTCTTTAAGACATTACAAATCATCCAAGTTTGCAACTTTGTTCCTTCTTTTGCTACTTTGTTCACAAAAAGAGCTTCCTTCAAACAATTTGCTAAGTGCTGCCCTTTTGCCTTTTATCCTGTTGAGTGCTACCATGTGAACCCTTTGCATGCAATTTGAAAATTTGAATGTGTACCCGATTTCTACTCGAAATTGTCAGTTATCCAAATTGCCACACTGATATGTAATCTTCAAAAACAGTGTTAGTCCTCAGGTTTTGGACACCAATGTATGATTAATCATGTAAAATGCAACTAATTCATAAAACGAAACAGTGAAACTTAATATCAAACCAGAATGCAAGAACAAGTAAGCAATCAATAAATCCATGAGTAAATTATCACAAAATGTTTAATTTTTGTTTACTTTAATAAATGTATTTCTTTTATTTGATTAAAAACAATTTAGTACACATGCTAGTTAGTATTAATATAATACTGTAATAAATAATCCATTACTTGCTACCATCATTTTCCTAGGGTTTGCAAATAGTTCACCATACAAAAGTGAAGTATGATCTAAGAACATGCTAGTATATTTGATATAACTCTAGGAATTACTGATCTTTTGTGACATATTTCAAGTTAGTATTTATATATTAATATGAATACTTGAGCTCAGTTTCCATAGCTAAGCTGGTTTTGATGATGCTATTTGGTTGGAAAGATCTAAGTTAAAATCCCATCTAGAACTTGAAGAACCTTTATGAGGACTTTTCAAGTGAGGGTGTCACATACAGAAGTGATAGGGTTTTCCCCTTCCGGGAACTTGGGTGTTTCATCTGCGAAACAAGCCAACTGGACAGAAGAGCACACATAACAGGCAGCCATATTACATATGCTGATAGGATTAACTACTCTATCAGAGAATTAAAAGAATACTAGACTTGCATGTCTCAACAATATAACTGAAAACTACAATTAGTGAGAGAAGCCCATTAGACAGATCTTTGTGATATATTGAAAAGGGAGAGGTGGTATTTCCCAAACTTTCAGTACTTGCGTATGCTTTAAAATTTTAGTCTTCTTCTTCTTCTTCTTCTAGTATAAATTTTAGGCCAAGGTGGCCTGTTCCTGACCCTTTCAGATAAATGCAATTTGGAAGGAGTTTGGAGTAAATTATTAAAAATATTTTTAGTTATACACACAGTAAAAAAAAAATGATGAAATTTAAATTTTCATTAATAAAGAATTGTTTAATGAGATGAATGAAAATCAGCAGAGAGTTCTGACTATGTGGCTGGAAGGCAATAATGCTGTCAACTAGACATGGCACTAACAGATATCAGTTGTATGTGACAAGTGATATTTTGCATAAAACTTCATTTAGATTTTTTTTTTTTTTTAGTTAATGAAAATTTAATTACAGAAAAGACTTGTGCTTTGCTGCAACAATACGGCAACAAAATTATAAAGATAAAAAAAAAAGTAATCAAAATTTACAAAAAAAAGTGCAGCATACCCCCTGACCTTACGTTTACCCCAGGGATATGTGTACCATACTTTGGGAAACACTGGCATGGTGGGGGAGGGGGCAATATATAGTGCAAAACATCTGCTGCTGACAGAAAAACAAGAAATCTCTCACAAAAATTGCACAACAAAAAGAAACTGAGGTGTATCATTATGCATTGAAAGTGAAAGACAAAGGAATGGCATGCATTTATCATCATTATTATCATCATAGCATCTCCAGAAGTCCAAAGATTCATCAAAGGAGAGCTCATTTAATCTCTCATGCTTAAGTACTTAGTATATCTCATCATGAGTCTAAATATACCATGTTCTATGCTGGTCATAATTTTTAAAACCAGCTTTTTTGGGGGCACGATAGCAAAATTATTAACACAACTAAGTGCACTGATTGCATCTTTCATTATTATTATTATTGCACAGCACCTCCATGGAGTCTCTAAGACTCATAGTGGAAGACTCAAACTATCAACAATATCTATCATACCTCCCCTTGAAACCATTAACAGTCAAATCACTCAAAACTGACTCAGGCAACCTAATCCAATCATTCACCACTAACCAAGCAAAAAATGTAGTCCTAACTCCCATTCTAACCACACTCTTACCTAACTTCTAGGAATGACCTCTTGTTCTGCTACCCAAGCCAAGTGCTAAAAAATTTCCCATGCATCAATCCTATAAAATCCTTTAAGTAACTTGACTGATTGTTTCTATCATATGCCCCTCCCGTTTTTTTTTTTTTTTTTTTTTGCCTATCAACCTACTTTTGCAATCTGCAAACCCTGAAGCTATCCTCATATGGAGCATTCCAAAAACCATTCACCATCTTGGTCACTCACCTCTGAATCGTTTCCACCACTTCCTCCCCAAGAAACTCAGGTGACCAGACCCGAGCAAAGTAATTGAGTTGTATTAAGGCTTTATAAAGAGGAATGATAACTCCCTTATCTCTGTTTGTTAGTGTATTCTTCAATAATGAAGTAATCCTATGAGTTACCTGGCCTGGCTACTTTAGCAATATTATTATCACCACGGGTCAACTCCAAGCAGTCCTTAGACTCATCGAGAAAGGCCCTAAACATCATATTAAGAACTATTCAGCATTTGCACCATATCTATCATACTTGAATACATTCACAGTCATAACACCCACAAGAAACTCAGGCGTCCTCAATATGCCCTCTAAACTTCAACTCTTTATCTACTACTCCCCCCCCCAAATCCCTGGTTTCATCAATTTCCTGCAGTACAGTTTTCTCAATGTGGTACACTGCTTGTAATCTTTGTATCCTAAAATACATAACTTTACACTTTTCCACATTAAACTGACATCCATTGTTTTTCCCATACTATCAGCTTACTAAAATCATCCTGCAAGCTCTCTACATCACTTTAATTAACTGTTACTACTTAACTTTTCATAAACAGCAAACAACTGAGTATCTCTCTTCAAATTATTTGCTATATCATTTATGTACAAATTAAACAGCAGTGGTTCAAGCACAGAGCCTGGCAGTACACCACTGACCACCTGCCTTCTCCTGGACTCTGCTCCTACATATACTACTTTTTGGTATCTGTTCACCAGCCACTCTTTTATGCATATCACCAGTTTCATATCCAGCTTAAAATTTCATATCTTATAATCAGAGCCAATATCCCAGTCACTCTCACAGCTATATTTGTATTCAGATTCTGTGATGTCCTAAGTGCCTCCAATTCATCATCTCTGTTATCACATCAGTCTCTGTCACCTTTGTCAAAATAATATCTTCATTCGGATGGCATATTTTTGTAAAATGGTCACTCAGTAGTTCAACAAGTTCATCTGCCTCTGTTATTTCTCTACTATCTGCACTCATTAAAGTTATCTTTACATAGTCTTTCTTCTTCCTACTTCGCACATAAAAAAACTCTTTAGGATTTCCTTTTCCTTACCAAGCTGATCCCCTTTCTTGCCTGATCCTTGTACTGTTCATGAGTTAGATGATCACCTTTCTCCTTATATACCCCCACAATTTTTTTTTGCAGTTCATGCTTAATGACACTACTCATCCATTTAACCACACCCTTCAGGACATTGGGTATACGGTGTAATATTGCTTCCTACAAATATCCCTCGAGTATCCTCCATGCACTGTGAACATCCATCCCTTGTAGAACTTTATATGATGGTACTGTTTTAAGCTACTGTAATATTTAGTAATTGTAATTTATTGTTGCCAGCCTGGTTGGCCGAGTGGTTAGCATATCCGCTCTCCAGCCAAGAGGCTGCGGGTTCGAATCCCGTGTAGGCATGGATGTTTGTGATTGTCCACCACCTTCATACATTCATTCACACAAGTATAGATACACTCTCGCAATAGACTGGGTCACCATGGGAGTAGAAGACCCAAAACCTCCTTCAATGGGAGAGGCCTTCACCCTGCACTGGGTAGAAAAACAGGCTGTTCATCATCATCATTGTCATCAATTTATTGTTTATGACGTTACTTCTTTACTCTATGTGTTTCCCCTTCTTACTTCGTTATTTTCGTGATTGCTTGAGCTTGTACAAAATACCTATATGCTCTAATCTCTAACTCGTATAATACTATTACTTAACTTTAATCCTATAGTAATCTACTTAGCTTTACTCCCCCCTTTCAATGCCGTAAAGTATGCTCTCACACTTGCTAGTATCATAGACTGAGGCTTTTCCTCAGTCTTAAGGATTTGGCCCCAGCCAAATCCTTAATCTATGTTGCCATAATTCAAATGTATTAATCCGTGTGTTGAGGCTTAAGCACTGTAAAGAATTCATGTTAGAGGTTTAATGGAATATTAACAGCACTGAGAAAGGATTAAAACTAATTTTAATACTTCCAATATTTCGTCTCTGTACAGAGACATCTTTGGGGATTACAAAAAAGTTTTGTTTTTTCAACCGAACTCAAACACATACACAACACCTTCCTTTCCAATGGCTATAATGACTACAGAATTAAAAAAATAATCAAGTCCTTCCCCATTCCCCGACTATCTCTTCAGAAGGACTTCAGAAATGTCATCACCATTCCTTACATCCGTGGTACTTCAGAAAAAATGGCCAGATCATTAAAAATGTACAACCTCCATACAGCTTTTAAGCCCCACCGTACTTGTTACCCTTATCCGCTCCACTAAAGACCAGCTCCCTCCTCTTTCAGTGCCTGGTGTATACAGAGTACCTAGTTCCTGTAAACTTGCCTACTTTGGACAAACAGGCAGGTCAGCATCTATCCAGTTAGAAGAACACAGTTCTTACATCTGCAAACACGATTATGGTTAGTCTGGCCTTGCAGACCATGTTTTGGATACATCCCACAGGATCTCCTGGAAAAAAATTACCATGCTCCACCATAGTAAATTCAAAAAAGAAAGACTATTCTTTGAATCTGCATCTTCACTCAGGAATCAACCTAATTTAAACAAATATGGTTGCATTAAACTTCCCAAAATTTGGGAAACTTTAATTATCAGAGATCCCTCTTTACATCCCAGGCCACCTGCAAATGCCCATAGAGGGCACACCACCTAGATAGGACTTTAGTTTCACTTTGTATTGTATTTGTGTGTGTGTGTGTGTTGTTACAAAAAGTTTTTGTAATCCCCGAAGATGTATCTGTGACGGAGACGAAATATTGGAAGTATTAAAATTAGTTTTAATCCTTTCTTAGTGCTGCTAATATTCCATTAAACCTCTAACATGAAATGTATTAATCCTCAAAAATTAATTTTTGTTAATGACTGTGCCATTAAGGATTGTGTAAAAGAATTTTCTATCTTTCCTTTACATACAAGAGAATAATTCAACTAAGCACGTATAATATCCCTTAAATCAATTTTATCTCAAGCAACTCCGAATTATTCATTCGTGGCTCTTACTTCACTTAGGTCACACAGCTACGATTTGTTTCTATGAGACAGTGCATTGGCTAACAAAGATCAGGCAAGCTATTAACAAAACCAAACATGTTTATTCTAAGACAATTGATATATACAAAGGAAATAGGACATATCACAGGTCTGATTCTCCACACATTCATTAAAACAATTCACTTAAAGCAGTGTTTCTCAACGTGCCCCACATATGCCCCACAGGGGGGGAAATTTGAATATTTTTTGGGGCAATTAGAAAATGTACATGTACATATTATACTTTTTCAGAATTTGGCTGACTATTATGCTGGGGGGGGCATCAAAATCTTTGAGATGTTGAGGTGGGGCATGATCCAAAAAACGTTAAGAAACACTGACTTAAAGCATTAGTCAAAGAAATTATTTACACTCAACTTACAAGACACGTGGATGGATTTTAGCATACATAACCTTACTCTCATTACTATTAATATAAGGCAAAATTATACTATACATGTTCCAAGCATTATGTAACACAAGCACTATTCAAGTCTACAGCATTCTTTTAAGCACATTAATTTTCACGTTTGGCTTTCTGACCTCTACAACACATTATGCCATTAGTACACACAATCTAGGCTATTAACATAAAGCGATCTACTTACAAGCTCACTATATCATTGTACAGTCCTGGATCCTAAAGGGTTAAGGGTGAACTTCACTGGTTCCTTTCTTAAACTTGTGCGATGGCTGTGATCATGCACTGTCCGACAGTAGTCGTCAGGCAATTTCCTCCCTTGTAACAGCACTACACTTCTTCGGCAATGTCAAGAACTGGGTCGAATGCGACAAATCAGCATGTATGTGAATCAGTACATTCATCGAAGAATTTTACATAAGGATATCTTGAAATACAGCCTCTTCTGCCAGCGAACTTCCCATGATCTCCAGAACTACTGCTCGTGGGACCCTGACTCTTCCCTCCTTGAAAAGTTTTCCACAGGAACAAAAAATCAGAGAGAGATATTGCCCCTCAATCTCCATCTTTTATATCATTTGCCATCCCTTGGCCTTCCTTCCAAAACTTCCCGGATTTACTGGAGGCGCCCTTTGAGACTGTTGTTGACCTTCAGTTTACTAGCCTAATTCAGTCTGATCTTTTTAGTTACAATTGCTTGTGGTTCTACATTCAGTTATTCTAACATTATATTACAAAATTTATTACATTACAGTAGGTTACATACATTTCTAATGATATGTATTTTATGGACCATGTAAAATCGATATAGGTGAAAAATATTTTTATATTTCACCACAAGAGATTTTCCACTACCTCCTAATGTATCATAAACACCTGCTTTATAATTCCACATGTACCTTTTCTTAACTGGTATTTTCCATGTTTTGCAACCTCCAAAGTCAAACGTATGATCAGTTTCTCCAATCGAGGTAACGTAGCCCTCACGGCAGTTATGGACAGGTCTTCTGACTCTATAACAAGATTGAACACTAACATACAATGAGTTTCCTCAGTCACGTTCTACTTCAAGCAATTATCTCTCAGTAAATGCATAAATTCCATTACCTTCCTGTCATGTGATCATTCCTCCATCCAATCTGTCTCCAAAGTTGAAGTTCCCCATAAAAATTATACAACTTGCTTCATTGTGCTAATCTACTGTAGCATGTCTTCCACATCATCCATGGCATGAACATTTGTCTGGCCTTTCTTCTCTTCCGTCTTCCTGCTCAAGGGAAGACTCAATGGAAGTTGAGTCTTCCCTTGAGCAGGATCTTCCAGTCTTCTCTATTCCTTGCTGTTAGAAAATGTTCCTTATATGTTCTGCATCCCGAGATGTTCGTTATTAATTTCAGCAAGGTAATTCTTGGTCTTCCGGGTCTTCTTTTTTCAGTTAGAAAAGTACTGATTAAGACATTAGGAAGTCTGTCTGAGTCCATGCGTACAGTGTGGCCAAACCATCTCCGTTGTTGTTTTCTATTTTTTTTTATTATTATTGTCTTTTTATACAATAATTCTTGTCTGACTGTGCTGTTTATTTTCTTTTCTATCCAACTTGTTCTATTTATTTTTCTTAAGCATTTCATTTCAAATGCCAGCAGTTTTTTCCTCTCCTCTTTTCTTAACTGTCCATGCTTCTGCTCCATAGATGACTGTTGGTATAATTATTGATTCATATAATTTGATTTTGGCTTGCTTAGATATCTTGTTTGTTTTCCAGATTTTCTGTTTTCCCATGGTGGTCCATCCTATCACTATTCTGTGTTTGATTGTTTTGAGTTCATTTATTGTTTCTGTTAGTTTTGATCCAAGATATATGAAGTTGTCTACTTGTTCTATTTGTTCTCCATTTAGGGTGGTAGTTGAGATGGTAGTTCTGTTCCTCCCTATTTTTATCACTTTTGTCTTTTGTATATTTATTGTCATGTCATATGTTTTACAGGTTTTGTTGAGTTCATTTATCAACCTTTGCAGTTCATTTGGGGTTCTTGCAATAAGGATGAGATCATCTGCATATTTGATATTATTTATGTTTAAACCACCGACATTGATTCCAGGCTCATTGTCTATTGCCTTCTTTACAACTTCGTCTAAATATATGTTGAATAGGCATGGGGATAATGGGCATTCTTGCATTACTCCTTTTTGGATCTCCATGGGTTCTGTTGTGAGCGTGTCCTTTTTAATTATTGCATTTGTCTTAGAGTAATATTTTATCAGAAACTGTATTATATATTTAATTATTATATAAGTAAGTATTATATTATTATAAAAGGCATAAGTTTGATTCTCATTATGATGGGAGGAATCTTTATGTGGACTTTTTCAATTGGGGGTAAGTTAGCCAATCTCATACGGTGGTAGCAGTTTTTTCTCCCGGAAACTCGGGTTTTTCATCCTGCATACAGACAAATCGGCCTTTCAGAACATGCAATTTACAGACAAAAAATACTAGCGGTGGTGATGGTTGTGGGCAGTAGATGGCGTTGATTGGTAGTATAGGCTCTGTGTAGTAGTGGAGACGAAGAGTTGTACAGTAGGCATCCTCCCGCGATGAGTCTTCGGACTCCTTGGAGGTGTCACGAATAATAATATTTATCTATTGCTTTTTCTAGTAGAACTTTAAGAAGGATTTCTCTATTGATGCTATAAAAGCTTGTTTAAAGTCCACAAAACAACAATATAGTTCTTTATGGTCTTCCCAGCTGAGCTCTGCTAGTTGGTGCAATGTGAAAATCTGGTCTATTGTTGAATAGTTTCCTTGGAAACCAGCTTGTTCTATGCCTATCATTTCTTCATAGGTGTTTTTTTAATCTATTTTGTATAATTCTTATGAATATTTTATAGGTGTGAGGGAATAAATTTCTGCAGTTTCTTTTGTCTCCTTTCTTGTATATTGGGATGATCTTTACAGTTCTCCAGTCATCTGGGATCTCTCCTGTTTGTAGTATTTTATTGAATAGGACTGTTAAATTTTCTATTGATGTGCTGTCTCCATATGACCACAGTTCAATAGGGATAGTATCAATGCCTGGTGCCTTATTGTTTTTTATCTGTTTTATTGCATATCTAACTTCTTGTAAAATTTTTGTGTGGTCGTTATTTTCTTCTATTGCTGGCATTGTAGTTTTGTTTCCTTGATGAAAGATAGTCTTAAAATGGTTTGACCAGATTTTTCTTATATCTTCAATATTCCCAGTTTCAGTTATCTTGTTGTTTATCATTGTTACTGCTTTTGCTGAGAATTCCTTTGTAGATGAATTGGGAGAATTCCTCTTATAGTGTCATGAAAGACTTTTAAGTTGTTTTTTTTGGTATGCTTCTTGGCATTTTTTAGCATTTTCTTCTAACCATTTTTCTTTGGCTTTTTTGCAGAGGTTATCAACTTTATTTTTTAGTGCTTTGTATTTTTCTCTCTTCTATTTATTGTTTTGTTGGTTTACAAGTAGCGTGGCCTTTCTTTTTTCTTCTATCGTAGCTAGGATTTCTTGGGTTATCCACTGTTTATTTATTTTGGGTTTGGTAACTAGAGTGTCTTTTGCAATTGATAACACTGTTTCTTTTCCTTCTTCACTGTTCTGGAAGATGGAGGGTTTTAATTTCAAGCACATCTGTTCTAAAAATTGAGCTATTTTTTATCTGCTTGAGCTATTTTTTAGTTTTGATAGGTTGATGTTTTCTTCTTTTTTGATATTGTTTTTCAAGTTGATTTTATCTTCACTTTGGCAGTTAATATTTCGTGGTCAGTGTCGAAATCAAAGCTTCTCAATGCTCGTACATTATTTACTGATCTTTTCCATTGTTTGTTTATGATGATATAGTCTATGCAGTTCTTTATATTACCATCTGGGGATGTCCATATATATTTATTATTAGAGTGTTGATAGAACAATGTGTTTGTGATCATTAGATCATTTGCTTTACAGAAGTGGAGTAATTGTTTTCCTCTGCCATTAAGCTCTCCATATCCAAATTTCCCCATCACATCTTTTTTGTCTGCTGTGAACTGTCCTATTTTAGCATTAAAATCTCCCATCACTATCATGAGTTCTCTATTTTTGGAATTATCTATTTCCTGTTGTAGTACTTCATAGAAATTTTCTATTTCTTCCTCTGAATGGTTACTGTCTGGTGCATATATTTGGATTATTTTAATTGTTTGACCTTTTTCTTTTGCTTGAAATTTGGCTGTGATTATTCTAGGAGACACTGGTTTTATTTCAATTACTGAGTGTGTAAGTTTCTTCTCGATTAATAATGCAACTCCTCCTCTGTGTATGGTATCTTTTCTTCCTGAGAAGTATAGTCTTCCTTCTGGTAAATCCATAAATCCATCTCTGCAGCAATGTGTCTCTGATAAATCTAAAATACTCCATTTCATTCTTTTTAAATTTTCATGGACTAATTGCAATTTTCCAGGTTGGTATAATGATCTTATGTTGAGGGTGACTATGTGTTTCACGTCCTTTGCTGACCACATTGCTGATTTCTCACCTACTCTATGTGGGTTTCGAGTAGGCATGCCAGCTGTTCCATACGCAGTAGCACTATTTTGGTTTGTAGACTTTCTCTGGCTCATGGAAGTTACTGGCATAATAATGTAGCCAACTTGCCATGCCTCTGTTACATCCTTTGGTCCACGGCTCTTTAATCTTTATTCAGAGCAACCCATTTGGGGTTTCCCCCATCTGTCACCCGAGGGACACGCCTGGTAGGAGTGTAGTCTCCCCTGGAGACCACACTTGGAGTGGTCTGGCTATAGCAGACCAATTTTATATTCTGTCCTATTGCCTTCGATCTCACACCAGACCAACTCAAAAGAACTGCCATCTGCCAGAATGACTCCTAATCTTGTTGTTACAATTCATCTGCTATCATCAGCAGTACCCCACCCTTTATTCTGTCTACTTTATCTAGCCTGAAAATACTAAATCCATCACAATCTATACTTGTAATTGTCATCTGCTGTTAGCCAAGTCTCATTAATGCCTATAACTTTTGGTAAAGTTGCACTAACCAATGTCAAAAACTTTTCTCTCTTATTTCTGATGCTTCTAGCATTAGTATAAACCTTGTCTAGCCATAATACTGTTGAAAATTTTGGTTCAAGGCTATCTGGTGAAAAGACGTGCTGTTATGAAACTCCTCAAAGATAGGTGCTTTCTTAGATTTTTTGGTGCATTTTTAGTATATTATTGTAGTTTTTTAGTGTATTTATTGTACTACAGCATTTAATAATATAATTGTAGAAATATTATTAGTTTTTTCCTACTCTTAAGAATGGCACTGAAAACTCGTCATAACAGGACAGCGTCTAAAGTCATAGTGGTACTACTGTGGAGAATGTTTGTCCTGATGAGCAAAAGCTTTGTAATGATGATAATTTATTGGAAGATAATTTGATATTGGAAATATCCTGATTAAAGGAAATTATTAGAAAATCGACCAGAAAATTAGAAAATGTGAAAAAATGTTTAATGAAACTTAGAGAGGATAAGAAAAAGAATCAGAACAAAACGATGCAAGAAAGCACTGAAATTAATATTCATAATATTAATAATAACAAGGTAAGTCAATTAAAATCTAAGAAAAAAGAGGTGATATGGTATGGAGATTCAATCTTAAAATTTACACTTGCTGAGGGAATCACTACTTCTAGTTTCCCAGGGTGAAAATTAAAGATATGACAAACGTAATTGAAAAACCGAAAAGTAATTACGTATGGAGTAATTACGTTGAAAAACTGCTAAATGAAACAAGCAATTTTATGCTTGTTTCATTTAGCATAATGAAAATAGGCAGAATCATTGAAAATGTCAACTGTGTTGTGAATGGAGAACCTGTGGAACAAGTAAAACATTTCAGCTACTTAGGCACGATTTTTAGTGAAGATGGTAAATTAAATATAGAAATAGACATCAGAATCAACAAAGCTGGTATGGTGGGAAGTCAATTGAATAAATTCATATGGAATAAGAGAGAAATTAGTTGGAACACTAAATTAGCTGTATACAAGACAGTGTTCAAACCAGTTTTAACTTATGGATCTGAGAGCTGGGTCAGAAGTAAAACACTTGACAAAAGACTAGAGATTGCAGATATGAGAGTCCTGAGAAAGATTATAGGCGTTAACAGATGGCATCAATGGCAATATCATATTAAAAATGAGGATATTAGGAAAGAACTTGGCATTGTCAGCATCCAGGAATGCGTTAGTAGAGCTAATCTCAGGTGGTATGGTCACTTAAATAGAATGGGAGAGAAAAGATTAGCAAAACAAGTGTTCTCTGCCAGGTTGGCAGGAAAATGACCCAGAGGAAGACCAAGATATAGGTGGATCGATACGGTACAAAGTACCTTAGACGATAGAAATATAAGATCTGATAATGTTGGAGTCTTGACAAGTAACAGACTTATTTAGAGGAAAATTGTAGATAGGAAGTTAGTAATGATGTAATTTTTTCATGTAGTACTATCATATCCTGTGCACCCCTTGAGGGTACATGGCAGGAATTTGATGATGATGATGATGATGAAGTAATCTGATGAGTTATTTTACTAATTTTTGCAATATGCCCTGTGAACTTCAACTCTCTGTTCACCATTATCCCCAAGTCCCTGGCCTCATTAATTTCCTATAATCTAAAGGCATCAATATAATACACCGTGTGTAACCTTTTCAACCTTAAATGCATAACCTTAACCTTATATTTTGTAACATTAAACTGACAATCCTTTACCTACAATGCCAAAATCATCCTGCAGGATATCTACATCACCATTATCAACTATTGCCCTTCCCAGTTTTGCATCATCAGCAAACAATCTTTCATCTCTTACATCTTTCCTTATACTTTCACTGCTGTACAAATTAAAGAGTAATGGCCGTAGTATACAGAACCCTGAGTTACTCCACTAGTTACCTTCATTTTCCTAGATACTATTCCACCATATACTACTCTCTAGTGTATGTGTGTCTGTTAGTCACCTTCTGCCCACGCTACTAGCTTCATATCCATTCCGATTTGCTCCAACTTTTGTAATAGTTTTCCATGTAGTATTCTGTCAAATGCCTTTCGAAGTCAAGGTGTATCATGGTGTAACCATTCCCTTTATCTAATTCTGATATTACTTTATTATAAAATGTGAATAAATTACTGAAACATGACCTACATTTTACCAAGCCATGCTGCCCACAATCATATCCCTATAGAGTATCAGTATCAATAGAGTATCATATCCCTATCAACCTTTATAGGGATAGGTTAAAAGGGATCAACTGATGGATTTTAACTTAAACGAACATTTCCAATACTTTAACAATCACTCCCGATATATTAATTGATCCGTAGTTTGCTGCCTTTGTCTTTGAGCCACCTTTACACAATGGAGCTATCTTACCCTCTTTTGATTCCCCCGGAACCCTGCCAGAGCTTTAATGCCAATTTTCTTGCACATTCACATAATACATGAGTTGACGTGCCATCCCATCTCACTGCCGTATTCACAGTGATATTTTTCAATTTGCTGAACACCTACTCATCTACATCAATTTTAATATGTATCTCTGTCACGCCAGCAATTGTAAAATCTCTGCCTGAATCTCCACCTTCGCAAAACGATCACTCAGCAACTCAACTATTTTATTTTATTTTTTGTCTCTGTCACCTTCTTACCATAAGCGTTGTTTAAAGTCATCCTACCATAGTCACTTTTCCTCTTACCTGCTACACATAACAAAATGAAATATTGAATATATAATGAAATGAAACATGATGGAAGTGATATTCAGTTATCTGCTGATGATGCTAAATTAGGGAGAGTGATCAATTATGTTGCTGATACAGAATCCCTAAAGGCTGATTTGAACAGATTAGTTATATGGATTAAATGACAAGTAATGTTGGTTTAATGTTGCCTAGTGTATAGTTATGTATTCTAGATCACTATAAGCAGCATATTACATTAATCGAGAATTTAATCAGCACACACTCAATGAAGCTAGAGAGAGACTGGAGTTATTGTGGACAGTAAACAGTTATTTTAATAAAAAAATAAATATAAATATTTATAACACGGTTGTAGAGGCCATAATTTGTCTAAAATGCATGCTGATCACCATGTAACACTAAAGGAAAGTATAGGAGTCACACTACTAAGGTAGTTTAGTAATCATAAACATTTTCTAAAGTCATCCTACCATATCAGATCACATCAGTTAGTGTTTCTCTTTAGCAACAGCATTGATAAAGAGAACACTAACTTGTAGGAATAACGAAATTATTCTCTCATCTATCCAAGGCTCTGATAAGATGATCTAGATAACTGTGAGTGGATATGATCACTTTTTACAAGGAGATGGGGAGACAGATGAAAAGATTCAGTGGCAAGTAGCCAAGATGGCCAACTGAATTGTGCAGTATGTGAAAATAGGTTCTTTTTTTGTGGTATGTAGAATGGGCTATTATAAAGTGCTGTTAATACAACATTTATAAATGTGTTCAAAAAGAAATACAATACCATAGGTACTTCAGTATAAGTGTCAAAATGGTCCATCCTCAATAACTCTGGACTTTTTGGAGGTGCATCCATAATAATAATATCCAAATTCCTCATCAGCACCACTTTATTTATCATGAAATGTCAGTAGAACTTATCACAAAACTCACCCTTAACAAAAATCATGCTAATAGCATCAAGAGAGAATTATATCTCCATTCATTCATTTTTAGGTGAATTTGACAAAACATAGAAGCATCAGATTTGATTTGATTTGATTTGATTTGTCTGTATGCAAGTTACTCTCATAGCTGGCTGGATGGATGGATGTTACTGAAATTCGATATTTGGAATTCCACAAAATTCACCAAACCTTGTAAATTTTTATTTCAAAACTATTTGAACACGTGTATGCCATCCTGGTTTTATTCAATATTTTCCAATATTCAATATTTGGATAAGTGGATACCATTCCAACTCTCCACTGTAGGCATGAATATTTGTGAAAGTCATTAGGTGGTAGCCAATTTTCATTGCTTAATATGAAACTATCCAATACCCTGCTTATTAGAGGTCAGAAGTGGCTTCAAGAAGTCTCATATTTGGCCTGACTCAACAAATTTTAAATGAAATATAAATACTAAAAATTAAGTGGATATTGAATACCACATTATTTCTTAGCCAAATAAGAAACTCAAAGATAGGAAATCTAATCTAAGAGTTTCATGCCAAATATAGAAAACTATATAAAGTTTGGTGAGACCAAGCGTAAGCCAACACCTGGTAGTGCAATGCTCGCAAATCGTAGTAAAGGTGGAGTAAGCTCCAATCACTGGCTTTAGTATTTACCCATAATGTAAAACACAGCTCCTAGGAAATGTATTATTGTTCTACATTATGAGAGAAGGTCACTACCCAGTGTGAAGTAAACTGAAGTGAAGCCTGTTGGCTCTTATTTCAGTAATTGTATTTGTGCACCTTTTGGCGAAGTAAAGAAATAAGCTCTGACTACTGAAACTTTAGTATTACATCTAGGTCTACCTACTTACTGACGAGACCTCAAAAAAGGTCGAAACCAGTCTGGGTAGTGACCTTCTCTCATAATGTAGAACAATAATACGTCTCCTAGGAGCTGTGTTTTACATTATGGGAAAATACTAAAGACAGTGATTGGAGCTTACTCCACCTTTACCACGAGTTGCCTAGCATTGCACTACCAGGTGTTGGTTTACGCTTGGTCTCGCCGAACTTTATGTAGTTTTCTATATTCAGCATGAAACTCTCAGATTAGATTTCCTATATTTGAGTTTCTTATTCGGCTAAGAAATAATATGGTATTCAATATCCACTTAATTTTGAATCCACTTAATTTACTTCGCTTAATTTATTCCCCCCTTGGATGGAATTTATTTGTTAAATTCCATCCAAGGAGGGGGGGGGGATGAAAAATTATCATTCTGAATCATTTTATCAAATTTTGCTGATGCAAATGGTATGTATTGTAGTACAATGCAAGCTCTCTTTTTTTTTTAAAAATTTATGTGAATCCTACACACAAAAGGCTGTAAAGTCCAATTAAGCAGTTTCTTCTTTTAGTAGCAAAAACTTTCCTTCCACTTTCTTCTGTTCTGAGCCTTCTCTTTCAAGGTTGTGTATCTGTCTCCATTCAGTTAATCTGCCAGTGTCAAACAACATGTTCTTCAAAACGCTTTGGGATGATCCATATGAGATCCCACATAATTCTGGATTGCATTTTCAAAATATGAAAAATTGAGAAGCTATAGGCACTAAATGTACATTACAACTTACCGATTTCAAGCTTCTGTGGTTACTGTTCCTACCTATCCTATCCTTCTCATTCATCCCCTAGGACGGGCTGAGTCTCCTCTAATAAGGGACTTGCAACAAATTAATGCAGCCGGTTCGTCACTCCTCTGCTGCATCCCTAAGGACAAGTATTAATGACTAGAGATATGTGTGTGTTCACAGGGCTGGTTTGCCTGTTCTGGGGGACAAAAAACCTGAATTTCCAGGTGAAAAAATCCCCTACCTCCATATGAGACCGGCTAACTCACCTTTAGTCGAAAGAGACCAGACAAAGGTTACTCAAATCTTGGACGGGAATTGAACCCAGGTCTTTCTGACCAAAAAGATTCATCTATACCGACACTGAGCTATGGAGGCTCTACTGTTCCTATCACAATTTTCATTTCCAGTATAAATTACAACAGGAGCTATTAAATAAAAACTGTTTATACGCTAGTTTTTCTGTGCATTATTGCATACTTCATCAGGATATTTTTCATTTGGAAACATACAGTAGCAGAATGATTTCTAATACATAAACTGACAGTGACAGAACTCCTGCTAAATGAATAGCGCACATTGTATTGAGATGTCATATATATGGTGTAATAATGATCATATCATAACCTAGTTCCGAATATCCCACATCTATTATGTAGGTTGACTGCAGAATGGTTTAATATAAGGCTTTCTTCATATTCAACATTCCAGAGATTAGAAACTACCTTAGTCAATCACCTCTGGACACTTTCCAACATTCCTTCTTTTTTTTGAAAAACAAGTGACCAAATCTGTGCACAGGCCTTATACCATGGAACCAGAATCTCATTACTTCTACAAATCAGTATCCTCCATATCATTTCCAGATTTCACTGTGTTGTCCTCACAATTTTGGCAATGTGTCCTGTAAATTCCAGATCCTTATCCACACCCCTCCAAGATCCCTTATTTCATCCACCTCCAATATATATACCAAGCATAAATCCTACATCCCATCTTTGTTTCGCAAATTTTAAAACCTTACATTTTGCAACAGTGAAGCATCATCCCAACTCGCATGCTCATTCACTCAATCTATTCGAGTCTTCTTGTGAGGTTAGAACATCTGCTCTACATCTCATAGTTCATTCAACCTTTGCATTATCTGCAAACAACTGAATATCCCCATCTAAATCTTCCCTAATATCTTTAACATACAGGTTAAACAGGAATGGCCCCAAAACACATCACCGAGGCACACCACTAGTGGCTTTCTTCTTTTGGGATATTGCTCTTCCATATACAGCTTGTTGAAATCTATCAGACAAGCAATCTCCAAACCAATGCGCTAGTCTAATATCCAACCCTATCCTCTCTACTTTATCTATCAACTTATCAGGTGCTAATCTATTAAAAGCCTTTGCAAAATCTAAGTATACTACTGTATATCCATTTCCTTTGTCCAGTGAAGCCATCACCTTATTGTAATAAGTAAGCAGATTATTAAAATAACCTTCCTTTAGCAAATCCATGCTGTCCATCAAAGATAATACCAGTGTTGTCAACCCAATTCTGGATCTTGGTTCTCACCAGCCTCTCCAACACTTTAACCACAACAACTGACACATAGATTGGTCTATAATTTGATGCTTGAATTCGGTCGCCTCCTTTATGGAGCAATACAGTCTTGTCTTTCTTCTACTCCTTTGGAACTTGACCCAATGAAAGACTCATATTAAACAAATATGTCAAGGCTGACGTCAACTCTCTGGCACATTACTTCAAAATACATGGTGATATACCATCAAGTCACAAAGCCTTATTAACATTAAGTTTGCTTAATTCGCCATATACCTCTTCCTTATTCACAGTCAATCTCTCCTCATCATTCACTGCTCTCACACTCTCCATGATGTCACATTCACAAGAAAAAGACCTTTATGGACTGCCCATTAAATATCTGAACTATATCCTTCACAGCAGTTGTTCTTATACTATTTTCTCCAATCAATGTAATCCTTCCATAATCATTTTTTTTCTTTGTTGGCTACATATTGAAAGATCGCACAAGGTTTTTTTTTTCCCCTCAACCTTTTCTTCTTCTTCTTCTTTTTTTTTTTATTTTATTAGTTAACTGCCACTCATACTGCACTTTTGCTACCCTTACCAATCGAGTCAGCTTCCTTGCCTATTTTTTGTAATCCTCGTTGAATTGATTATTACCATTCATTTTATGTTGCCTTGATAATGCCTTTTTCCTCTATATCACATATGCTTATTCTCTTCATTCATCCATTTCACACCTACCTTATTTAACCTTCTAGCCCTTGGAATATAGTTAGACATTAACTTCTACCAGGTAACTCTTGAATATCACCCAAGCAGCAGTGATCTCCTTTCCACCCAACTCCTCATTCCATGCCAGACCTGCAAGCTGTGTCCTGAGCTTCTCATAATCACCAGCCTTGTAGTTCCACATATATCCTTTTCTCACAAAGCTCCTCACACTGCTGGCAACCACCCAGGTAATCACTTCATGATCACTCTCATCAACCAAAGAGTGATTTGATACCTCATTGATACTGACATCCTCTGATGAGATGATCAAATCCAAGACATTCGATCCTTGTGTGCCCACTGTCAGATACTGCCTGAGGTGGTTGTCCCTCAAACTTCTTTACTTCCAGTTTCTATACCAGTCTATATTGCCATAATTAAAATCACCCATAATGATCACCCTTTTCTTATTTGCTTGGCTAATTTATTATATATTTCATGGTCACTGTCATTCACATTACCAGGTGTATAACAACATTGAACTAAGTATTTCATTCTATTCACATCTATCTCACACCATATTGCTGCAAAACCACTGGCACCATTTCCCTCTACCTTGTATGTACATAACTCTTTCTCTACTATCAATAGCACTCCCCCTCCATTTTTACCATTTCTATCTCCTCGAAACACATCATACCCTTCCATCTTTATTCCTATCAGGATGTCATCCTCATCCAACCATGTCTCACTTATTCCAACAATTCTTGGGCAAACAAACTCAATGAATGCAACTATTTCATTTGCCTGTTTCTTATACTTCTAGAATTTGAATACAAACATAACAGCTCATTCCTGGATCTATAACAAGTTTCACTGATACTACTTATTAGATGTGACTTCTCCATATTTTCCTTCATCCATTTCTTTTTCTCCTTATTCATCCTAGAACTTTCTTCAAATTCAACTGTTTTCCTTACATTCCAGGTCACCCCCTTCCTTTTCTGCCTACACATGCATGCACATTCTCTTGGAGCATCGTCCTTTCTCATGCTGTGTTCCTCTGTCACTGAGTCTCATCTGTTTCTCTCTTTGTCTTGCACACTTGTTCTCTCATTCTCTAACTCATGCCACTCACTTCTTAATTCATAAGAGAAACTTCAATCTAATCCTTCCTTACTTTCCTGTTCTTTCACAACACTTACTTGATCAGATTCATTCTCTGCACTCATTACTCTCCCTTCCAGCAATTTAATTATCAAAAGAGCAAGTCTGGATAATTGAAGGGTCAGATAGTTGAAGTACTATGACATGGTGCACCGTGGAAAAGTTGGCTGACAAGCAAGGGTGGTTTCTTTGAAGGTTGGATAAATGGTGGATTACTGTACATTTATCAGATTGAAGATGGTGTCCTTTATCTTGATGATGATGAAATCTTTTGAGCTCATGATGTAGGAAGATGTTTTTCTGATTGTTGTTGCAGAAGTTTCATTAATAAACAGTTAGATAATAGTTGGAGAATGGGGTAGGAGTCATATAAAAAAAATTAAAAGTAAAGCCAGTGAAATGACATGATTTTCAGGAGTGTAATAAAAATATATCTTAAACCATCACTGGTCCACATAAAAAACACAGGATATTTGGAAGTGGGTTCTGACAGACATAGCATAGCAGGGATAAACAATGAACAATATATATGAACTTAATGGATTCAATCAATATCAGTCAATTTACGTATTCAAAATCAATCTACTACTATTTGTTTTTCAATTAAAATTATATTTTTTTAAGTTAAGGGATATTACATCCCATATTGTTTCTTAGCTGAATATAGAAATTATATAAAGTTCGGCGATTCCAAGCGTAAGCAAATACCTGGATAGTGCAGCACCTGACCCATTTGGTAGTGCAAGCTGAGGCAACTCATAGCAAGGGTAGAGCAGGCTCCGATCACTATTCTTGGTATTTACCCATAATGTGAACTTAGCTCCTAGGAGCTGTATTACTGTTCTACACTATGAGAGGTCATTACCCAGACTGGTTTCAACCTTTATTGAGGTCTCATCAGTGAGTAGGTAGACCTAGTTAATACCAAGTTTGTAGCGAACAGAACTTACATCCCTTCTGTGAGAATTACCAAGAAGGTGTCCTAATAAATTACTAATTATATGAAGAGCCAAAGGCTTCAATTCGGCGACATGAACTTATTTAAGTTAAGGGATATTGCATCCCATATTGTTTCTTAGCCGAATGCTATGAGTTGCCTCAGCTTGCAATACCAAATGGGTCAGGTGCTGCACTATCCAGGTATTTGCTTACGCTTGGAATTGCCAAACTTTATATAGTTTCTATATTCGGCATGAACCTCTTTGAGTTTCTTATTCGACTTAGAAACAATATGGGATGTAATATCCCTTAACTTAAATAAGTTCATGTTGCTGAATTGAAGCCTTTGGCTCTTCATATAATTAGTAAAATTATCTTTATTTCTAATAAAGCATGCCACAGCACATAAGAAACTAGTATAACAAAATTTTTATTTTGTAGTTCTCATTTGGTTTATCTATTAGTAATATGCACAATAAATCTTATCTAGTATGTTATAATTTCAAAACATACTGGTTAGTGAGGTGTGTTTGTTGGCAGATGCAGTAGCCTGCACTATTTTACTACATATGCACTAATAATAATGAAGCTATCTAATGTTCCATCTAAAAACCTTTTCATATCACTTTATGTATTAACGTGCTATATTTACACACATTATTTGAGCATATTAGTAATGGATACTTACAATGTGGTGTAACTTGCCCCTTATAAGATTCACACTATTTCTGAAGTTATTTACAGCATGAAGATGTTCTTTCCATGTTAATGGACGCATTTCTTGAGCCCTGCAAGTCAGAGTATACAGGTTTTATAAGGTTTAAATATTATTATTATTTTAGTTAATCTCACAAAAGATAGCACTAAAATAAGATATGCCAGGAACCCTGCTCTAAAGACCATATATAGAACTTTTTAAAGCCTCCAATCAGCAAACCATTTCCTCAGCATCTCCAAGAAACACAGGCTATTGGATTTATGGAAAGTAATCTACATATGGCCACATTAAAGTATTATAATGAAAAATTATCATTATTATGTATGCTTAGAGGTCTGCTGGCAAGTTTTTAATAACTAGCTAACTTCTAATCAACAATTTATCAGTTAAATAGATTATTAGACAATGCAGGAATTACAGAAAATCGAGCATTGTTTGAATGAACAGAGAGAGGAAAAGAAAATTAAGCAGAAAAATAAGAAACAACAAAGCATGGAATCAGGCAAGTAATGTTGATCGTAAAAAGGAGGATATTATTTGGTTTGGCAACTCTATCATAAAACATGCTGTTGATGAGTAGGTTATAACTTCAAGTTTTCATGGAGCAAAAATTAAAAATTTAGCACATGTAATTCTAAAACAGAAAAGAAAAGTAAACGAGATTATAATTGTAGTAGGTACTAATAACTAAAGTAGTAATAAGTTCAGTATGAGGGAGGACATGAAAGTATTTTTTGAAGAAGCAAGAGTAAGAAAGTGAAAACCGTAAGCATATTACCTGGATATAAAAAATGAATTAAGAAGAAGGGGGTATTGATGGCAAACAATTCTATGCATAGGCTGTGTAGAAGAATGGCTGCAAGTTTTTGGATATGTGGAGTGAGTTTAAGGGAAGATTTGATTTATTTAAGAGGGATGGCCTATACTTGAATGCATTTGGTATCAGTAGTCTTAAAAAAACTAATAAGTGGTATGAGATCTAACCCAGAAAGTAAGGGAAACTAAATTATAATGGGAGGAATGATGAGAATGTGTGTGTAAGAGCAACAATGTTATGTAAATGAGTTAATGATGGGAATGGGCATTATCATGAAAATTAGTACAAGGAGATAATGATTTTGACTTTGTGCTCGTCCAATTCAGACCCACCAAACGTGTACAAAGATGTCTACATGTATAAAACACTAAAGAAGAACAGAGATCTGCAAGTTGTCCAACTGTGTCATGTACACTACAGACAAGCGTATACAAAAGAACATGCAGGTAGATTGTTATGTCTGTACACAAATGCTAGGAGTATCAGAAACAAAGAGGTAGAGTTTCCTGCGTTGGTTAATATGTTGAGACCTCAGATTGTAGGCATTAGTGGGACCTGGCTATCAGAGACATACTAACTGGTTATGAGTGCAAAAGGTACAATATTTTAGAAAGGATAATAGAGGAGAGAGCATCCTGCTAATGATATTGGATGACTTGAAGTTAGTGTTGAGATATGATTGTAATACTAGTAACAGTTTTTCATGTGACAGTGAATTTGAAGCCATATGGTGGGAGGTGGAATCTAACAAGATCAAATACATAGCAGGGTGTTGTTACAGACCTGGTGGATTGGTTGCTAGTGATGAAGAAATGCATCACCAAATATAGATGATGAGAATGAAATGGGACTTGAATTATCCAAACATTGATGGCATAGCAGTAAAATCTCATGAGAAGAATAAAATTGAATTTATTGAATTGTTGCGAGACAACTTTCTCAAGCAACATGTAAAACAAGGAACTTGAGGTCAAAGAGTGTTAGATGTGATTATAGTGTCAGAGGATGTTTCAGTTAAAGATGTAACTATACTGTTTCCAGTTGGTGACAGTGATTCATGTGGTACTCACTTGGGAAGCAGCTAAGTTTATGGATATTTCATTCAGAAAAGGTTACATGCTGAACTACAAAGCAAGAAATTATGATCAAACGAGGGCACACTGGATTCAGTGCAATGGTATCGATTTGGTGGATGGGAAAACTTTGAACGCACTTCCTTAAATAAATGCGCTCATATTAAAATGATGCAAGTTTAAATATGAATGCCTTTTCAAAAAAAGTTGCGAAGCCCTTTTACATCAGCCAAATCTGAATCAAAATGATTATCTCTCTCTCTCTCCCAAAAGTTTGGGAGATTCTTATCTTATGTAACCATCACGGAAATAGTTTTTAAGAATTATTTAATAATATTTTATTATTATTATTATTCGTGACACCTCCAAGGAATCCGAGGACTCATCGAGGGAGGACACCCACTATATAACTGTCTCCACCACTGCACCTCTACTCCAATCATCTCCATCAACGCCATCTACCGCCCACCACCACAACCAGTATTTTTTGTCTGTAAATTGTGTGTGTTCTGAACGGCTGGTTTGTCTGTATGTGGGATGAAAAACCCGAGTTTCTGGGAAGAAAAAACCCTGCTACCTCCATATGAGATCGGCTAACTCACCTTCGATTGAAAAAGTCCACACAAAGATTCCTCCCGTCATGACGAGAATCGAACTTAGGCCTATTCCAATCGAAGGGCGCAATGTACCGTCATTCTTCCAATTGTGCTACGGAGGCACTTAATATTAATATTAATATTTATTAATATTAATTTCTAGCACGCGACAACAGTTTTTAATTGGTAATTCTCCGACTGTTATGTACTTTGTATTCCATTCCTTTGAATTGCTTGTTGTCTACACTGATGATGTACTGTTAATTTCAGTATGAAATATTTGTAGCTTTATTTCATTAAAGTTAATTACTGTGGTTATCGTGTAATTTATTATTTCTAGGGGAAGATGACATTTCAGGACAATCATAAGACAATTGTCTCCTCTGATGCTAAGATCAAATCCAAAATTCTCGAGCCTCATGTTTCTTCTACTACATGTTGCCTAAGGTACCCCTCAAGAATTCCAGAAATTCCATTCCCTTACAACTACATGATATTTCCTATTCTCAGTTTATACTGCTGTAGTTAAAATCTCCCATAATGATCACTTTTGCACTTACCAAACTAAATTATATATGTATGTATACTGATCTTATACATGAGAGGCCAAAGGACCTATAGGCACATCAGTGCCATGTATGGGATGAAGATGATGACCGAGATAGAAGTTTATTGATGATTATTAAGCAGTTGAAGAGTTGCAGGTTGTTGTTGTTTTAGAATACTTATCAAGGAAGGCTGTTCCAGAGGACAAAATTAAAGAGGATGAATAGAAGCGGGTTGTGTGTGTGTGTAATTGCTCAGTAAAGGGGTGCTGGTCAGCTGCTCTTGTATTAAAAGGTGCAACAGAAAGTGGAAAAAATGTTGGTTGCCAATTCACTGGCACAGTTACCATGGAAGTACCTGTAGAATAGAAAGAGTGCTAAAATACTGTATCTATGAGATAGAGGCTGAGTAAGTCTGTAAGATAGGAATCACATATGAATCTAATTTCGAATCTCTGGATAGCAAATTGCCTACTATTTCCTCCCTTCAAGCTCTGTATTCCCTGGCCTTCAGAGCAACATACCACTATAACATTCTATTCAGTGGACCACCTCCTCACACCATATACTCTCAAAACCATTTGTGCCATTTCCCTCCAAATCGTCTGCTATGAGAGGATACAACTCATTACTGATCATAAGCAATAACTCTACCATTGTCTTTGCCCTTCCTATCCTGCTGAAAGATGCTATACTCTTCTACTTGTATCCCTGTCAGTATATCACCTTCTGCCAGCCATGTTTCAGTGATTCCAATAATCTTTGGACCAGTTGAGGCTATCAATGCCACTAATTCATCTCCTTTAATCCTGATACTCCTGGCATTTGTATCACAAAACATCAATGCACTGCCAGTATTTCTATACCTATCATTATTCCCTCTGTACTCCATTTGACTCTGCATAACACGTTTCCCCATTTCCCCAGAGTCTATTCCTCCGACAAAAGGCCAACCTTGCTTCCATCCACCCTGAAAACTCTAGTTTCCTTGCATTCGTACTCTCATTTGCCCCAAGAACAACATTTTCTCCAAATGCCCATGTCCTTCTTCATTCAAATACAGTTCTTCTCTAAAATGACAGCCAAATTTCACTAATGCCTACGACTTTTGGTGAAAATGCACTGACTAATGCCAAAAATTCTTTCTTCTTATTTCAAATGCTTCTTGCATTAGTATACAAAAATTGCAGATTCCCTTTAATTCGTCTACCAGCTTTAGAACTGATGTACATGTCACTAATTTCAGTAGTCCCATGCCGATTTTTATCCACTCTATTCTGCATTTTATTCCGCGAATTAGGATCAACAAATATATAATCACTGCTTAAGTTTCTCCTTCTTACACTCAACCTCTGCAATTTTAGTTTCCCAGCCCAATTACTTCAATCAGTAACAAGTTACTGATTGAAGAAGTTACTGTTTTCTTATAAAACAGTAACTTCTTCAATCGCTTATGACCTTCCATGTTCAGATGCAACCCATCTCTTGCATACAGCTGTCTTTTGCCTTCAAACACACTCCAGACATCAACAAATTCCAGACCTCTTTTTTTGCACATTCTTGCATTCATATCATTCATTATCATTGCTCGTCTACTTAACTCATAATTGTCAAAACAAGGCAGCACACACACTATCCTTCCATTGACACTTTTCTTCTTCACAATATCTAGCAATGGTCTTAAATCTTTTGCTACCTGATTTATACTACCACTAAGGTCATTTGTACCCAACATAACTATCATCTTTACTGCATCATGTCCTCTCTTTATTGCTAAAGCCACTCTCTCTCTATTGTTCCACCAACAAGCACTCCTCAGGCATACCACTCTCCATACCCTTAATCATAGAATCACCATATATTTTACCACTCATAACTTCATCCAAGTCCAAGCAAGCATCACTAACGGCCTCATTTTCTACGCTATTAAGCATGACTATCCCAGTTTCATTACTCAACGCTCTTTTACTTACTCCCTCACTCTCACTGCATCTCGTTTCTTCTAGACCTCTTGTGCTTTCATTCTGTTGACTTCTCCTGCAGATCTAAACCCAACTAAAAATGTTCTGCAGTTGTTTTACATGACAGCACAAGATCACTTTTGTCTGTTGATGGCATGACAAAAAAGTGACCAAAACATAAAAATATTGGAGATGAGAATGGTCCCACAGATCCAGAAAGACAAAGAACTCATCTTCCAACAGGATCTCGCTTCATGACACACACTTCAAAAAAAGTGAAAGAGTTCCTCAAAAATTACAATATCCAATTGTTGCAGTGGCCAGGTAATTCTCCTGAGAATAGAAAATTTGTGGGCTATAGTGAAAAACACTCTTGGAAAATTAAACTGTGATACAAAGGATAACTTAATACAATCCATCATAAAATTGTGGTTTCGAAATGCAGAAATAAGAAAAATGTATTCTATGTTGGTAGAGTCCATGCCTAAGCAAATTAATAAACTCATTAGAAACAGAGGAGCACATATAAATGATTAGATAAAGTTGGAGCTTAATTTTTGTACTTATTTTCTTGTGAAATTAAGATTTTTCCCAAAAATATGAGTGTTCAAATTAATTTGTTCAATCCTGACTTCCCATCTTGGTCTTCCTCTGGATCTTCTTCCTGCAAATCTGGCAAAGAACATTTGCTAATTTTTCCTCTCCCATTCTTTTTAAGTGACCATATCATCTGAGATTAGCTCTGCTAACACATTCCTGAATGCTATCAATATCAAGTTCTTTCCTAATATTCTCATTTTTAACATGATACTGCCATTGATGCCATCTGTTCACTCCACTAATCTTTCTCAGAGCTCTCATATTAGAGGCCTTTGTTCAAGTGTTTTATTTTTAACTAAGCTTTGAGATCAATAAGTTAAAATTAGCTTGACACTGTCTTGTATACAGCTAATTCAGAGTTTTGATTAATTTCTTTCTTATTCCATATAAATTTATTCAGCTGACTTCCTGCCATACCAGCTTAATAATTCCATTGCATATATACATATTTAATTTGCCTTTCTTCACTAAAAATTGTGCCTAAATAGCTGAAATGTTTTACTTGTTCTATAGGTTCACCATTCAGGATACAGTTAAAGTTTTCAATGTTTCTGCCTGCATTCATTGTCTTTTTTTTTTTTTTTTTAAATCTGATTTCCATACCAAATTTATTACAATAATTATTTAATTTACTAAGGGAATCTTGCAGAATTGTGCTGGATTTAATTAGAAATTATAACATCATCTGCATAAAGTAAAGAGCTAAGATTAACACTGCCAATTTTGATATCAGATTTAATACCACTTTCCTTCATAATGTGATCCATATAGATTATGAATAACAGTGGAAATAATGTGCACCCTTGTCACACACCTGATTTAACATCAAACCATATCTTCCTGTACTTCCTTCAATTCTTAACTGCTGACTTACAGCTTAAACAGAGACTGTATAAGCTCGATATAATGTCACATTTACCCCATATAACTGTAGTGTTTTAAAAAGCTTTTCTCTGAGTACCTTGTCATATACCTGTAAGGAAACAAAGATTGTGCCTGAAGTAAGTATTTTTTTTTTTTTTTGGGAAGGGTAGTGACCCTTCCCATAATGCACAGCATTATACATGTCTGCAAGGAGATGGGCTTTGCATTATGGGATACTAAGGCAAGTGATGTGAAGTCTTAGCTTCCTTATATGATTTGCCTCAGTCCTGAAAATACTTCAGGTGCAAACTTTGTTTGCTTATGCTTGGATAAAGGATTAAACCAAGTATATAATTTCTTGGTATCTTTAATTTATAGTATAAGCAAGTGAAAAAACTTCAAACAACAATCTCTATTCCAGAGTAATTTAATAATAAGGTACGATAACTTTTGTCAACTCGTATATGAAAATATGACTTCTGCATTACTTCAACCTTGCATCTCCTTGCAGACATGTATAATGCTATGCATCATGTTTCCTTGCAGAGGAGATGTGCTTTGCATTATGAAATACTAAGGAAGTGATGTGAAGTCTTAGCTTCCTTATACGAGTTGTCCCAGTCCTGAAAATACTTGAGGCGCAAACTTTGTTTGCTTACATTTGGATAAAGGATTAAACCAAGTATATAATTTCTTGGTATCTTTAATTTACAATAATCTCAATCTTATATCACAGCCAGTGGAACAAACTAGCATAAAGGTATTAACTGGTAGAAGTGAGCTCTTATAAATATCAAGTAACATGCCATTAACAGCCTGCTTTCTTTAATAATTACCATGTCCTAACAAACATGTGAATGGTTATTGTTTCTCTTTATTTTGGTAAGGCTATGTGGTAAGAAGCAATTTTTCCTTGTATCAATTTACAACTGCTGGTGACAACGAAAAACTCATATCAAAAATCAAAATCACTTTGGATTTGATATGGGTGTTTTGATATCTTACCTGTCATTTGATGTACAAGTAGTGAAGACTTAAAAAGCCTATACTGTATCCAGTGAAAATAAATCTACTATATAAAAATGATCTTCTCCATTGGTGCATTCATAAACAATGATAATTATTATTATTATTATTCAGGCCTCCATGGAGTCAAAAGAATAATCGTGGGAGGTCCTTCCTAGGAAACACAAAGTCTATCATACCATCACTGACCGTTCTTGCTCTCACCACTCCAGTGGTGCACTCAGGATTTAATCTTAGTGGGGGGGTCAAGTTGAGTAAACAATTTGAGAATACACACTACGCATTGCATACGACCTCTGAGCATCTGCAGTGATCGTCAATACATGATATCAGTGATCTCCTCTGGCCAGCTCAGACAAACAAAGTAGCGCTCGGGTCCGCCGAGCACTGCTTCACCCACCTTGGGTTTACAGCAGCAGTGATTCCTGAGAGCTATAGGGTAATCCCACTGTATGTGACCGCTAATTCATAAGTAGAAAGAGAAGACATGACACAACATAAATAAAAAAATGAATTTTAGTTAGGAAAAGATTTTTAAAAATTTTTCTAGTGTTTTCTTTCCTTTTTCTTTTTTTGGGGGACTAGGGACCCCCTTGGCCCCCTCCCTGGGTGTGCCACTCTATCACGCAATGCATTCAACGGTTCAACCACCCTCCATGAAAAGAAACCACTCCTCATCCTCTTGCTCACAGCTTCTTTTCATAACTTCCAGGGATGGCCCTTGTCATCGCTCCTTCCAGCTGTTACACCAAGCGAAAGAACCCCCATGATAATGTATCCCAAATAGAAAGAATATTACGCTAAGTTAGTGAATTTCAGAGTATTTCAAACAAAGGAGAATAATTTTTAATAAAAGGATCAATATGGTCAGCATGCTTCCAACCATACTTTCACCTTCAGAAGTTTAGTTAACTACTTTGACAAAAGTTAAGAGAATTGTGAAAGGGTGAAAAGATTTTTTTTTCTCTCTTTAAAATGACAGTACAGACATATACAGGACTGGAACAAGACAAACATCCATGTCCATGACAGGATTCAAACTTGCAGCCTTTTGGCTGGACTCTCCACTATATCCTGCTGTCATGACCACCACAGTCTACCTGCCATAATTATTTTTCCTCTTGCTTGCCATATAGCAGAATTCCATTGAATTAACCATGGCTTAGCGTGGCCAGCCAGTCTCCTCCATGCTGCACCTTTTCTATCTTCACCATGCTCGTCACTTTCCCTGATTTCACTCATGCTCTATTTACTAGTGTTGGATCCTACTTCTTAATTTATACCATGGATATGACATGTTAGTCACTATGATGTTCTTAAACAAAATTATAAGTTGCTAGTTGATTTCTAATTCAATATAGAGAAAATTTATATTTATAGACTGCGCCACTCTATATCTGAATTAGTTCAAGAATTGAAGAAAAACCAACTCACAACTATCCTCTTTTATATGATGTTATTATATATACTGGCCGAGTATATTTAACTTACTTAATTTTCCCGCTTTGGTTCGAATATTTTATGAATGGTGCAGTAAAAGAGATTCAGGCAAAATACAACTTTTCATTAACAAAACAAACATTTAATTTTAATATCATAAATTTTACACTTAACTTCAAATCAGTAATTAAGATATCACAATCACTTCAGCTTCTCCGATAAGTACAATCAAACTCTGACAAGATAAATCTGTTATCTCTGTATCACAGTCTTCTCACAGTTCCTTAAGTTCCAAATACAATAAAAATTGCAGTAATACCTCTTCATAAACAGACACTTTTAATTTTACGCTTCTTTTAATTCTCTGCGATAGTCACTGTTAACATCAGGGAATTCTAAGATGAAACTCACACACTTCTCTGAACAGAAATATTAAAGTTGGAATAATCTTACCGTTAATCTTCTTCCTTCATCAACATACACACAAACACTTTTTATAACTGTAAACACTTTTAACAATAAACAGCACTCATTAAAATAAATCTTCTAGCATTAACTGAATTAATTTATGGGCATAATACATATAATCAGATGTTCTTGTATGAAGCACTACTGATTACTCTTGAATTAGGGCAATACACAATAATTCTTTAACTTGTGGTTTTATATGTACAGATGTTCATTCCTTCGGCATTCAAATAATTCTTTAGGCACTATAATTCTAAACACCGCTATCATTAAACACAACCCTGTTGCCTCTATTTATTCTCTAGTTACTTCTTACTATGCTTCATGTTTCAGTGTGTCCTTGAAAGGTCGGCCCTGAAAATAAATCTCAACTAAAATATCGCTAGTCATTCAGTAGTCACTCAGCTATCTTCCGTTGCTTTATTTGTTATTCAGAAACTTATTAGCTAACTGCTTCTCAACTTGTAGACTTTATTTAGTTGCTTGAGTGACTTGCCGACTCACTATTATTGCACTGTGATTGCCGAATGCCTGATTCCAACCTAATGCCAATCCTTCTCTCTCTAATAAATCTCTAATGCTCTAATCTCCTAATGCTTTTTTTTTTTCCAGCGTTCCTCCTTTTTATATCCATTTTTCCTGCCTAAATTCTTCTCGTGATCTCTTTAACTAATTCCTTTTTAGTAAACTTTCAGCTTTCTCCCCACGTTCTGTTCCAAAAACGTGCTAGTTCACTTACATACGTTTCCATGACAACAAAACAAAATATAATAAAATTGAGCTATTACATAACGTTAAACTTTATAAACAGGAATAAATAGAGAATATTTACATTTCAAATAATGTGCAGTTAAATTATCAAATACAAGTTCTTATAATATTAACATAATAATAATTAAAATAGCTTAATAATATTTAATACAGTCTTTCATTATTAATACATATATCTTTGATTAAATAATTAAATATTAGACAAAATTAAGGTAGTTATATGAATATTAAATTGTAAAATAAGTTGTTTACATTAAATAATATTTACAAGTCTAGCCTTTGTGATGGAAGATCATGTTGGATTCTGAATCAAATAATAATTACTCCAATCTCTATATATTCAGAATCCAACACTAGCTTAACTCTTGGTATGCAGTTATACTGGCTTGTGTCAGATACTGCTTAATGAATTTCTACGAACTGCCAACTTCTTTTCTGCACAGTTCATCTACCCAAGTACTGATGCTAGTTGACTATAGAGCTTCCTGTAATAATCCACCCCTTATAATTCTACATATATCTCTTTTTTGGCAGTAATCATTTCTTTACTAAAATAAAGAGCCAAAAGGCTTCATTTTGGTGATGCAAAATTATATAAATCAAGTTGTTTCACCACTTCTCAAACAAGTACCTAATGATCACTCTCACCATCTAGTGGCAGCATTAACAGCTCATTAACAACCACATCATGTGAAGTTATCATCAATCCACACTCTAAAGCCTCTAGCTGCTTCGGTCACATGCTGCTTGAGATATTTTCGCCTTAGAAATTCACCTTGTGTACTCCTGTAGTCTTTACTATTCTTACACCAATAAACCATAAACCAACCAACCTTCAGAAATTCACCAACGCACTCTCCTTGTTCCCATATTTTACCTTCAGCAACAACAACAACACCACACAGATTCAAAATCTGCACATGTATTATCAACTTCCACACTTTGTGGACACAATTCCTTTGTGATTATTAACAGTACTCCCCCTCCTTCCTCATTTCACTTTCTTTCCACAAAATTATATATCATTCCATTTCTATTCCTGACAATACATCATCCTCAGACAACCAAGTTTCACTTATACCGATTATCTTTGGGCATACTGATTCAATCAATACAACAAACTTAGCTCTCTTATTTCGAATACTCTTTATATTTCTATACGAAATAATCCCAGTATCTTTGAGGCCATTCTACCAACACCAACATTCTCTACTCTCATCGCTCTCTCTCTTCAGCTTGACCATTCCAGACTCTCTGATCCCAACTCTGATTGTCATTCATACCTGTCTCATCCTCACCATTATGCATTCCATCTCCGTGTCCTGCTGCCATCATATCGTCAACCTCGCATCCATCTTCCTCCTGCCATTTGGCTGTGCTATCCTCTTCAGAAGTAGCCTTTGAATGTTAGCTACACTATATTCTGTGCCTTCTCAGCAAACAATATCTTTTCTAAATTCCCAACACCAAAACCCATTCAAATGCAATCCATCAACTTTAAACCATTCCAACTCCCCTCCAAATTCACTTCATAGATTCACAAACTGGACCCCCTTTGCCTCACACAACTTAGTCATCTTGCTATTCATTATCTCTGCCCTGTTTTTCAACTCATTACTGTCATGTCTGGACTAATGACTTTTACAACAACACTACTATCTTTCACCTCCCAAAACATTTTTTTTCAAATCTCTAATAACATTCCTTCTCCCCCCCCCCCCCCAACTAAGTCATCTGTGCACAAAACCACCACTAATTCTGATGTCCACTCTTTCATTCTCTGCAAAGCATCATACTCTAACAGTTATTCACCATTCCACCAGTAAAGCATATTTTGTGTTCTTTATTAATTAGTAATCACACTTCTAATGATTGAGTCACTATACAATGCTATATGATTATCCTTTGACTTTTTCTTTGTAATACCAGCTTCGTCCTCCTCATCCACATCAACCAATCTCTTCTTTAGATGTGTAATATCATCTTCCAGATGTTTCATCTCATTTTTCATCAACCTCTTGCTTAAGCTCTTCCACTCCATTCCCTTTGTTATCATGACTAACACTTCCATGCAATTTTTGTTTACTACCCACAATGCTAGCTCCCATTATGAATTACTCAAACCCATCATTAGACCTTTTTACATACATTAATGCTTTCCTTCTTTTTGTTCACTCTAACAGTCCACAAATCTTTCACATTTTTTGGTGCATATATGAACCAATTCTCACAATGAACTCACTGGGAAAAATCCTGGTCAGAACTCAATTTTCATGCCGTAGACGTGATTTTCTTTACAGATGCCATTTTCAGAATGCAGAAGCAATAAGAACAAACAAGTAACAAAAACACAAATAAAAAAACTCCAACAAAAACGCTACCAAAGAACACTCATATCCAGCATGAAAAAATGAAGCACAATTATATGAAAAAAAAGCCACACTATACACTGCATAAAACAATTTTCTTAATATAGCTCAAATATACCACTATGTTCACTTGTGACACTTTTAAATATAGTATTGTATAACCTGTATTCAAAACATATATGAAAATACTTTTCCCAATTGTTGACAAACGGCTAAAGAATTATAAATCACAAAGATTATTATGTGATTATTTATTCCTTTTGGACTATATTTCACTCAGGATTAATTAATTGTTTAAGCTAGATAATTCAGAGGACCTACATGACCTTTAAGGAATTTAGAAAACAAAACAGAACTTCTGACCAATATAAAATCCACATCTTCTAGTAACTGAGTGTACATTGGGTAATTAGGTACTCAGCTGATCAAACTGAATTCTGTATTAATACGAAAAACAAAATGAAGGTATAACATGATGAAATATCATGCCAACTAGAGCCCTCTGCTTTTTTCAAGGAACTACAATGAACAATGAAAAGTCAGCTATAGGAACAAACTTAAACTAGCAGAAACAAAGTCAAACCAGCTAACTCAAATCAGCAGAATTCAAGATAAGCATCAGCAGAATAAAAGTAGAACTGACAGAAAAATTAGAAGAGCAAGTCATTTGAGTTATCTGGTAAATAATAAAATGTTATATTTAGACAACAGTGAACAGTAGCTATAGCTATTTAACATTAAATACCTTGAATGGCAGAAAAATTTTAAGTAGAGTTGCAGCCATTTCAAAATTGGAAATCGGATTGTGAGAATCGTGTATGCCTACGGTTACACAAATGGCTCTGCTGAGGAAGAGTAGAGGAATTCATAAAGTCATTAGAGAAGGCAAATGATAAAGATAAACAAAATCCTGGTATTTGTTTGAGATTTAAACAGTAGAGCAGAAGATGATTATCAGACAAACAGAAATGTTTTCCAAGAGAAAAGAGCAAAGCTAATAATAATGCAAAAAAAGTATCTACTGGTTTTCTGTTAAGAATGTGGTGGACTCATCATTACTAATACCACATCCAACATAAAGGATGCACAAATTCACATAAAAAAAAGACAAAAGATATAAGAAAAGCCTTACTGACAAGTTATTGTTCACAGTGATATCTTCATGCTGTTCATGATCAAGTGTGTACAGGGAATTTGAAATACCAATTGATCATCATTAACAGTAGGATAAAAATGTATGCAAATAAATACAAACAAATCTCATATTTAAAAGATAAATATGCACAAAAGTTTTAAAAATAATCAAACTGAGCAGCATACAGTGGTAACTGTAGACTCAAATATGCATACATTATTCAAGAAAAACTGAGTTTGAAAACAAGAAACAAACCATGAGACTAGCTTGATGGCAACCTTTGAAGCAAACAATGACTGAGAGGTGTATGGTGTAGTTGTTTGTAAGGATAGACAAATCCTAATTTCATGGAAGGTTAAATTTCAATTAAATTAAAAAGTCCAAGAAAAGAAGAAATCGCATTCAAAATTCCCTGCAAATAAGTCAACAAGTGCCATTATTATTATTCCTGATACCTCCAAGGAGTCCAAAGACTCATCGCGGGAGGACACCTACAACTGTCTCAACCACTATACCGAACCTCTACTACGAATCATTTTCATCAACTCCATCTACTGCCCACTTCCACCACTGCCAATATTTTTTGTCTGTAAATTGCGTGTTCTGAAGGGCCGATTTGTCTGTATGCGGGATGAAAAACCCGAGTTTCCGAGAGAAAAAACCCTGCTACCTCCATATGAGATCAGCTAACTCAACTTCGATTGAAATTGTCCAGATAAAGATTCCTCCCGTCGTGACGAGAATCAAACTTAGGCCTATTCCAATTGAAGGGTCCAATGTACTGTCGTTCTTCCAATTGCGCTACGGAGGCGCTGAGGAAAAAATGCAGGACAGCCAGGCTGAGTGTAAGAGCAGCTAAACCAAAGACAAGAAGAATTTGGTAAGAATGGAGAAGATAAATATCAAGAAAACAGCCAGATTTATGCATAAGCTTAGGACCTCATATCATTACGAGGGGCCTCTGAAAAGCTATTAAAACTAAAATTTACTCAATAGAGGGGTGGGGAAGATTTCTTAAAAATTATACCACCATACATACATCTGATCCTGAAATATTCAGCTTTGAAATAATGTTGAATCTTTAATATCCACTATTTTTATATAAAATATATAATGCAATCTTGGTCAACAACCATATCCTATAAACATGATTATACATAGCATTGTACTGCATACTCACAAACCCTAGACTTAATTAGTCTAGGGTTTTATTTAGTATTTGGATACTAAATAAATCTATATTTATTTAGTCTCATCTCATTTTCCTTTTACCCTCTTTTACCTTTCAGTGTCGAGGGTTTATTAATCATCGGACCTCAAACCATTCACAGGATAAGGGGGATCAGCGCTACACCCCAGTGTATCCTATGTCCTGTAGTGTTGAGTTCTCAAGGCTGGTTTGCCTGCTTTGCGGGATGAAAAACCCCAGGATAAACTGAGGAAAAAACCCTACTGTCCATACCCAAGATCGGCTAACTTGGCTATGGCTGAAGAAGATCCTTCAGCTCCTCACGTCACTGATGGGAATCAAACCTAGGACACTCCTTTCCCAGGCATATGGTTGTGAAGCGCACAGCCACTAGGCTAACCGTGCAGACGATTTTTTTAGTACCCAAATAAATAAATACATGCAAATATTTTTCTTAATTAAAAATTATTGCAAAAAATCTTGTGAATAGGGTTATTCAAACATGAAAACTATTTCACAACAAAATAATAATCTATTTTTTCATGATGAGCAATCATTCTTATGTGCTTAACTTACCTTAACTTATTAGATCCAAGGAGATGGCAAATCTTTAAAAACACTGAAAATATAATATTCTTAATGTATATCCCAAGAAGGATAACTAAACCAACATAAATGCAAAGACTGCCAGAAATACAAATCTACATCTGATGAATGAATTGCTTAATAAATATAATACAAAAATAGAATGTACATAGCAAAGAGGTTTGAGCAATTAAAAAAAAATCAAAGAAAGGAAATAATTTTCCCTACTATTCATAATTCCAAAAGTATGCAGATATCCATAGAACATAAAAAGCTAGAACTGCATTTATTACTGCTATTAGCAAAATGTCAGTGTTTAGGAATAAGAAAAAATATTTCACCTGGTTTTTCAATCAAACATGTTTGGGAAACACCAGAATTATTATGAATATGTTCAAAAATTAAATTATTAATGACTGCTATATCATCAAGCAATTAACAATGCTTGATGAAATAGCAGGCTTTGAATACCTTTGGAAAAAACATGCTTTGGATACCTTGCACAGAATTAAATGGGAAAAAAAACTGCTATGCTTCACCTCAAGAATTATAAACTTGAAAGACTTTTCTTCGAATCAGCCACAGATGTGTTAAATTAGCCTAATCTTAAGGAGATGTTAATATTAAGATTTGGGAAACTTTAATCCTCAGGTTTCCCACTCAGCAGCAAAGGTTAGCCAACAGCACCACAGAAGGCATCCCTCATACGATTTTAGGCTTTGAATCTATTTTCTTCTGTTTATTGTTTTGAGTTCTTTTGTATGTGTTTATACAACTTTGAGATTGTATCCTTATCGATGTCTCTGTGGCAGAGGCGAAATATAGGAGCTAATAAACTTTTATTGTTCAGCTGTGCTGTACTCTTATGATTAAACTTTATAATGACATTATTAGAATCATCTGACTTGAAGGTGATGAGATGATTATGAAAGAGCAAACCAATATTATTATTATTAAGAGAGACCTCCAGGGAGTCAGGGACTCAAGGAAGGCCACATACTACATGCACCAGCTATCATACTTCTTGAATTCATTCACAATGCTTGCACTAACAACATCCAATGGCAATCCATACAAATTACATACAACCCTATGAGAGAAAAATCTAGCCCTCACCCCTTCTTAGTGGCATTCATTCTCAACATCCAAGGATGCCCTCTTGTCCTTTCCCCACCCTCCATAAATTGAAAAATTTGATCAATTGAAATCCTGTATGACCCTTTCAGAAGTTTGTAAGTCTCAATCATATCACTCCCTCTTTCTTGTTTGCTAGTGTCTGCAGACTACAAATTCTCATCAATCTGTCTTTATAATCAGTATTCCATAATCCTGATATCATTTTTAACACTCTCTCCAATATATCAGAATCACAATAGAAACCAGGAGACCAGATCTGCAACCAAACTAGAATAGTCCAAGTGAGGTCTTATCAAGGCCTTGTAAAAGAGGAAAAATGACATTCTTATCTTTACATGTGAACGTTCATTTCAGCATTGCAATTATCTTTTGAGTTGTATTTGCAATCTTTGCTACATGGCCTCTGAACTTCAACTTCCTATCTACTAATACTCCAAGATAATTAGCCTCATCAGTTTCTTCAAGCATAAACCCACCAATATAATACGACATTGGATATCTAATCATGCTGAAGTGAATGACTTTATGTTTACTGACACTGAACTGACATCCATTTTCCCATCCCCACAATTCCAGCCTATTCGAATAATTCTACAAGTACTGCATATCAGCAGCATTCCTGATTACCCTGCTTATCTTTGCATCATCAGCAAAGAGCTGTAAGTCACTTGTCAAATCCTTCCCAATATCATTAAATGTATAGATTGAATAACAGTGGACCAAACACTGATCCTTGTGGTACACCACTGGCTACATTAACACTTTGAGTCCTAGACCTACTGGGACTTAAAGTCCTATCAATGTATATTTACATCAATAGGACTAAAAGTGTTAAATCTTGCAGACTCACATCCCCCATATACCGCTTTTTGATCAGTCAACCATACTCTTATCTATGCTAATATTTTGTAATCCAAACCCATATTCTCCAATTTATGCAACAGTCTACAATGCTGTATTCTGCCAAAAGCCTTAGCAGAATCCAAAAGTATCACAGTGTATCCATTCCACTTGTCTAGTTCAATGATTATCATTGTTATAGAATGTGAGAAAGTTGCAAAAACATGACCTTCCCTTAGTAAATCCATGTTGCTCATTGCTTAGTAGAGATTCACTGTCAACCCATTTGTGAATGCGAGTCCTAACCATTTTTTTCAAAATCTTCACAACCACTCCTGAGATACTAATTGGTCGATAGTTGAATATATCAGCCTTTGCACCACCTTTGTGCAATGGAATTACCATACATTCTTTCCATTCCTGTGGAATCTTCCCTGTTCTGAGATTCATATTAAACAGCCTGGTCAAAGGAAGAGCCAGTTCAGCTGAACACTCTTTTAGCATATGTGCTGATATCCCATCAGTCCCTATTGCTGAATTCTTATCCAGTTTGTACAACAGCTCTAATACCGAAACCTCATATACCTGAGTTTCTTCATCCAGTGAAAAGATAGCAGTAAACTCAATGTGATGTATACACAAGGTTGATAGCTTTTAACAAAATGGGCACTCATTAGTTGAACAACCTCTTCTGCATCTGTAATAACCCTCACACCATCTGCATTTAGAATAGTTATTCTTTCATATTCATTCTTTCTTTTACCTTGCAGTATATCAATAGAATTCTTGTGGGTTGTCTTTAGCATGCTAAGCCAGTTTCTTTTCATACTCAGTCTTTGCTTTCTGTACAACAGCTGTGACTATTCTAGCCTGCTGCTTTTAATTTTCATAATGCACATCATCCTTATGCACACGGTATTCTTCCCACATCACCCTTTTTTTATGACTCTCTTGCTTAATAAGATTACACATCCATTTGATTCCTACCTTATTTATTCTTTGAACTCTTGGGACACATTCTGATATTGCATCATTTAAGTTTTGTTTAAATGCTTCCCATGCACTGTCAATATTCTTCTCATCCAGCAACCATTCCCATTCCACTGAACTCAGTATATTCTTCGGTTGATCATAATTTCCTGCTTTGTAGTTCAGCATGTAACCTTTTCTGAATGGAACATTCACAAACTTTGTCACTTCCACATGAGTACCACACAATCACTGTCACCAACCAGAGGCAGAATAGTTACTTCTTTAACTGAAATGCCATCTAACACTATGATCAAATTTAACACTCTTTGACCTCAAGTTTCTTCTGTCACATGCTGCTTGAGGAAGTTGTCCAGCAACAGCTCAATAAATGCATTTTCTTTCTTCTCATGAGCTTCCACTGCTATCCTATTATCTGTGTAATTAAAGTCTCCCATTATGATTACTCTTTTTGCAATCATCTTTTCTATTTGGTAATGCATTTCTTCATCACTAGCAAAAAATCCACCAGGTCTGTAACAACATCCCATTATGTAATTGATCTTATTAGATTTCACCTCACACCAGATGGCTTCAAACATGAAATACTGTTAGTAGTAGTACTACTACTATCATAGGTCTCAACTCTAACTGGATTCAAGTCATCCGATATCATTAGCAGCATGCCCTCTTCTCCCCTATTCTTTCTAAAAATAGTGTACCCTTTATACTCGATACCAGTTAGTATGTCTGTTTTTCTGATAGTAAGGTCTCACTAATGCCTACAATCTGAGGTCACAGCATAATGGCTAAGGCAACAAACTCTACCACTTTGTTTTTGATACTCCTACCACTCATGTACAGACATAATAATTTACCTGCATGTTCTTTTGTATACTCTTGTCTGCAGTCTGCATGACACAGTTGGACAATTTGCAGATCTATATTCTTCTCTAGTGACTTATACTTGTAGACATCTTTGCACACGTTTGATGGGTCTGAATTGGACGAACACAAAGTCGAAATCGTTCTCTCCTTGTCAACATTACCACTGTAAAATTTTGCTGTGCCATTGTAAAGTCTTACTTATTCTTCTTCTTTGTTCTCTAAAATTTTCGTCTAGATACGCTTGTACTTAATGAATTTATCTCTAACTCTTTAATTACCCTTTTAATTTAAATATTCTCTCTGGGCCGTTATTCACTCTTAAGAATGATGCTAGTGGATATAAGACAAAGGAATTGCTAATGGTCAACACCAATTCCTTTGTTTCAATACTGGATCTGATTCCTTTTTCGGATTCAGGGAAACTTTCTATTATCCTGCGCCATCCTGAATCCTAGATTAACAAAGAGTGCAGAACCAAGGAACCAGAACACAGTTTAGCATACTATCTTATTTCACTATAACTTATTTATGCAGTCGTAGCCTCCCTATTTAACTTATCTCCTGCTGTGGTCCGAATTTTATGAGAAAGTGCAAGAGAGGAGAAAATCAGGCAAGGCACCAGTTAAACTTAAAAAGCAAAACATAATTACAATTGAAGCATCTTACACTTTATGAATATATCCTTTATTAGTGTATATTCATCTATCATATTAGTGTATATTCAACTACAATTTCTAAGGAATGAGCATTAATTATTTAACCTCTCTATCTTTATCATAACATGTAAAACAAAGAACTTCATATATAGTTTACAACTTCTACTTGATAGATCAAACATACTCTTCTATACTCTTCAAAACTAAAGGACATTTGCTAATTGAATTTCTAATTTAGCTCCACGTGCTCTTACAATAATTCTTTCACTAAAATTTCATAATCACTCTACTATAAAAAGAATATTATCTCTAGAGTCCTTCCTATAATTACAAATTTCTTCTTATACAAAATTGCTTATTAGACTGTACATTACCAACTGCTGGGGAACTGTTTGGCCACTTCATATATTACGACTGGACAATCACTTTTGATTCCCAGTTCATTCTGCTTTTTCTGAAGCATTCTTCAAGGGTCTGAGCTGTACTTATCTCCGCCGCTGAAAGTAGGTATACATTGTTCACTGGTCAACTGGCACAACATCGTAATGATATCTCCGGAAACATCGGAGATTTCCTTCCGCTGGGCTAATCAGTAAACTTTCAGGAATTCCATGGCATAATTCCTCAATCTTTGTCTCGAGTCCGCGTCGAAAAGCGGGGGACGAGGAGGAGCCACGAGGAGGTTCCAAATCACCAGAGCAAGAGAGCGTTTAAGGCGCTGCAACGATTTTTTAAATCGCGCGCTACCGATTGCTTCTACGTCATCGTTTTTCTCCTCCCCTTCTTCCATGTCACCCTACGTCACCCAGTATTTAGCGCCACCCACGGAAATTTTAGCGTGCTCTTCTGAGTGTGTGTGGGGGGGGGGAGGAACTACGTGCTTACCAAAAGGGTGCACGTGTTTAGATTCTGGCCACTTTTACTTAATCGGATTATCTTTTCTCCCAGCAATTTGTAAGTACTTACACAAAAGCAGCAAGGTTTAAGCATTTAAGCAATTTACAATATTTTACCTTATAACATAAAGCAGTGAAAATATCCTCTATTTAGTAATTTTTTTTGTAAGTTACAAGAAATTAGTAAGCCCAATATATCAATATGTTTCAAAATGTAAACCCATGTTAATTCTGTAGGAAACGTTAATTAATTCAATTTTAGTTTCATTCAGAATTTAACACCATGCCAAAGCCCATTCTTGTTATTATCACAGTTATATAACATTGTCACTCTTACTCTCACATTCTCACTATTCCTCCCTTTATAATTTAGTTTCCCTGACTCTCTGTGTTAGGTCTCATACAAGTTATTAGTTTTTCTAGACTCCTGATACCAAATGCATCCAGGTGTAGTCCATCCCTCTTATACAAATCCAATCTTCCATCAAATTCACTCCACACATCCAAAAACTTGAATCCATTCCTTCTACACTGCCTACGCATTAAACTGTTTGCCATCATAGCCCTTCTTGTTAATTCATTTTTATCATATCGAGGTAAAATACTGATGATTTTCACTTTCTCACTCTTCACTCTCACCTCTTCCAACAACCCTTTCATGTCCTCTCTCATACTGAACTTATCGCTAGTTAAGTCGTTACCTCCTACAATTACAATTTCGTTTACTTTTCTTTTCTGTTTTTGAATTGCTTCCTTTATATTTTTAATTTTCGCTCCAAGAAAACTTGAAGTTATAACTCGCTCATCAATATCATGTGTTATTATAGTCACCATACCAAATAACTTTCTTCTTTTTACTAACAACATCATTTACCTGATTTCCTTTACTTCCTGACTTACTTGTTTCCATGCTTTGTTGTTATTGCTTATTTTGCTGCTTAATTTTCCGTTTCTTCCTACGCTCATTTAAATGCCTCTCAACGTTTTGTAATTCCCACATAATTTCTCTGATGATCTGCTTTAATTTTGCTATTTTGGAGGTTAATTCATTTTCATTACTCTCCTCCACAACTCCTATAACCTCATCAGGAGGGCTAGCCTTCTTGTTCTCGCCTGCGGTGCTCTTTTTAGCATTACTTTTCTTGTGCGTTTTTGGTGACAATTTAAACTTATACTTATTGTTGAAATATCTTAATAAAAATATGTTATAAAATATTAAATACAATAAGAAGAGTAAAACCTACACTAATATACTATAAAACATTAATTTTCTAAGGAAAAAACACAATAAAACAGCCAAAAATCAACAATTTTACATGAGTGCTAAATTTACCGACCAACCACAATGTATCCTCGAATTGATCAATTATAATACTGGCTACTGCTTGATATTTGTAGAGCAGTGTCTACTATAAAAGGGGAAAGCAATCCATTAATATAAATGGATAAAAGAATACACTAACAGAATAGTTAACAAGAACTTCAATTTTTTTTTGCCACCTGTAAACTGAAAAAAAAAAACTATTAACACTTCTGTCTTTGGTATGGCAAACATTGTTCTTTGCCTTATCTTGGATTGTGCCAAAATACCATCATAGCCTTACAGTTTTTTTTTTTTTTAGTCAAACTAGTTGATCTGCAGAAGTCAGAAAAGAAGACATGGATTATATCAAGTTTCTGTAACTGGCCAAGACAAACGATACCACTGACAAAATGATGTAGGTTATTGTTATTATCGAGTCAAAAGGCTTGTCATCAAAGACTCTTCACTTTCAAATGCAATGCTCAATCAATCATGCAAACTGTTTTTTTCTTGGCATATGATAACAACTACAGAACTTCAAAATTAATAAAAATGAAATTCAATTAATCAGAGAAAGAAAAGTTAAAACAACCCATCATCTAAAAGTTTTCATCTTTGAGATATGTACATTTCAAACATCACTGATGGAAATTAACACTTCCTTATATGAATTCTGGTTAATGATACTGTGTACTGTACCTACTTGGGTATGAATAGGTAAAGTGACTACAATTTTCAATCAAATTGGCATGCATGTCAAGGTAAGCAAAAAAAAAGTTCTACCCTTGAAGCATATTTTTTATTCTCTTTCTCAGTACAAACAATTTATTGTTACATTAAAAAAAAATATAGGTTTTGCTTAAACAATGTTTGAGCCCAAAGAACTGCAACACAATGTGGTAAAATATGTTAAATTACTTTCTTTATTAAGTTATCAGGTGATTTGTGCAGATAACACCGTAGAAATGATTAATAAGCATATATTATCCAGGTAAAACAGGTTGTAATAATAGAGTGATGGCAGGTTATATCACTGAAAGATGAAACTAATGTATTCAAAATAATAATTACTCAGAATATTAAAAGCATGGAGAAACTGGATGAGATTTATTTCAAGGAAACATGCTAAGGAAATGACAATGCAAGTGACCTAGTAAGTCACTTGAAATGAAAGTCAAGTCAACTCTCTAAGATAAGATAACCAGTGCATAATGGTTGCTAAAATGAAAGCATCAAATAAACAAGTTTGCATTTCTTCAATGTTTCTTAGAATAGTCTGACAGGACTTCAAAAACTAGATGATATGAGGAAAAGAGGAGACATGATAGAAGCATAAAAGTTATTCAAGTTTTATAGAATTTTTTTATTAAGAGAGAGAGAGAACAAAGTGTCATCAGTAGAAATTGAATAATAGTGTGGTTAGCAAGGGTGTCAAGACTAAATTTTTTGCTTGGCAGGTGGTGAACGGGTTGCCAGAGGTGGTTGTGAGTGCTTCATCAGTGTATGAGTGTTAAAAGAGAGGCATGATAGGTATTGTGTGAATAATGACTAGTGGGTAACAAGACAAGCTACCTCTGCCTTCAGTTGAAAAGCCCTTATAAAGCCTCCCAGAAAGGCTTCAATTAAGGAAATAAGTAATACATGATGAGGATATCAAAGATCCATAATTTTTTTAATAGCCAAAAGTGAATCATAAAAAAATTTTGAATTTTACCAGAGAGTTTATGAGAACATAACCTTCAGCATAGGAGTTGCCTTGGCTTGCACTACTGAAAAGACATGGACTCTGCCTAGTAGTCCACATATTTGCCATTTATTAGTGCACTGATCAGGTTTCACAGTTGGTGAGACAGCTGTTTTTAACTGTTAGTTCACATCAAAGACCAGGTGGGAACCAAATTATTATTATTATTATTTAGGCCTCCAAGGAGTCAAAAGACTCATCACGGGAGGCCTTTCCTAGGAAACACAAAGTCTATCAAACCACTCCTTAAACTCATTGACCGTTCTTGCTCTCACCACTCTATCAGGCAATGCATTCCACGGTTCAACCGCCCTCCATGCAAAGAAACCATTCCTCACCCTCTTGCTCAGTTTCCTTTTGTAACTTCCAGGGATGGCCCCTTGTCATCACTCCTTCCCACTGTTCGACCAAGCAAAAGAACTCCCCAGTGTCAACCCTGTAACCACCTCTCAACAGTTTAAAAGTCTCAATCATATCACCTCTCCTTCTTCTGTCCACCAAACTCTGCAGTCTACATTCCCTCAGCCGATCCTCATAACTAACTTTGTACAGTCCTGAAATGGTCTTTGTTATCTGTCTCTGTATCCTTTCCACAGTTAATTTATCCCCTTCAAATCCTAGGGACCAAATCTGAGAACAACAGTCTAAGTGTGGTCTGATCAGGGTCTTATACAATGGAATGATACCTCTTATCTCTCCAGGTAAGTGTCCTTCTCATTATTGCAGCAATCCTTTGTGTTACCTTCACACTGCAATATGTCCCTTGAATTTCAGGTTTCTATCAATCATCAACCCCAGATCTCGTCTCCCCTACTTCCTCCAGTATATCTCCTCGAATAGAGTATGCAGCATCCCATCGACGTGTCCCAAACCTCAAGACCTTATATTTTGCTGCATTAAGCCGACACCCCTATTCATTTGCCCATTGTCTAGCTTATTCAAATCCTCTTGCATGACTATCACATCTGCACTATTACTAATAACCCTTCCCAGCTTCATATCATCTGCAAACAACTGAACATTCCCCTGCAATCCATTGACAATGCCACTGATATAAAGATTAAACAACATAGGTCCCAGTACTGAGCCCTGTGGGACCCCACTTATAACCCTCTGCCTCCTTGAAACTGCCCCACCATATACAACTCTCTGATACCTATCGGACAGCCAATCCTGAATCAAGTTGACCAACCTGACATCCAGACCCATGTGCTGGAACTTAAATATCAGCTTATCATGTCGCACCTGTCAAATACCTTCGCTAAGTCCAAGAAAATTACAGTATATGCCTTTCCCTCATCTACTGCTCTTGTAACTTTATTATAAAAGGCTAGCATATTATTCAAACAAGGGTGCCTCCTCACAAATCCATGTTGACTCTCACAGATAACATTACCCTTATCTGCCCAATGTTGTATACAGTCCCTAATTAATTTCTCCAAGATCTCAACAACTACTGATGACACACAAACTGGCCTATAATTAGACACTTCAAGTCTGCTACCACCCTTATGCAATGGCACTATCTTACCATCCTTCCATTCCCGGACTTTCGTTGAAAAGTCAGGTGAAAGGAGCTGGTAGTTCCTTAGCACATTCTCTCAAAACTTGTGGTGAAATACCATCCAATCCCACAGCTTTACTGACATCCAGAGTACTGAGTATTTGGAACACGTTCTCTTTCTGCACCTCTAAACCTCAATCCTGCCCTATCCCTCTAGTATTAAAATTTACTCCTCCATGATGAAATATACCAATAAAGTGTTCATTGAACAATTCCACTATGTCCTCTGCATCAGTCACTCTATTCCCATTTGTATCCCACCAATGTCATTCTTCCACAATCATTACTCCTCCTACTGGTCACATAGCTAAAAAATTCCCTAGGATTTTCTTTGGATCTTAGGGCCAATCTCTCCTTATATTCCAGTTTTGCCTTCCTTACCATACTAGTCACTCTCCTGGACTGTGTCTTATATTCTTCATGCATCTTCTCTTCCCCTGTCTCCTTATATCTCTTCCATAGCCTCTTTTTCGCATGCAGTTCCTGTTTAATATTGTTTGTCATCCACTTTACACCAAACTATGTCCTCTTCTTCCCTTGTGGAATACAGTTTACTACTGCTGCTAACAAATATTCCTTTACAATTTCCCAAGCACTAATGATGTCCCGGCCTTCTAATTCCTCCCATCATGAAACTTCCCAAATTGATGTCTAAGATTATTGTAATCACCTACCTTATAATTCCACATATATTCCTGTCTCTTTGATACTCCTGCATGTCTATTCATCTTCCAAGTCAAAACTACATATTCACTCTCTCCAACTGGTGGGAGAGATGTCATCTCAGTTATTATCAACTCTTCTGATGCTATGACCAAATCCAAAGTCTTGAACCTCTTGTTCCCTCTATTACATGTTGCCTAAGATATTTGTCCCTCAAGAATTCTAGAAATTCCATTCCCTTATTGCTACATGCATCTTCTTCTCCCCAATTTATACTGCTGTAGTTAAAATCTCCCATAACAATCATTCTTCTTGCACTTGCCAAGCTCAGCTGTCTAAACATTTCCTGGTCCCCACCCTCTGTGCTCCTTGGTTTGTAGCATCATCCTACTAAATATCCCATCTTGCCTATCTCTACCTCACACCATATGCTTTCAAAATCATTAGTTTCACTGCCTTCCAAAGCCTCTTATGTCTCGACTTACGTCCTCTTAGAGGACATAAGTCGTCACTTATCATAAGCAGTACTCCACCACGATGCTTTCCCTTTCTATCCTGCCAAAAAATGCTGTACCTTGCTACTTCTATTCCTGTTATTATATCCTCTCCTGTCAACCACATCTCAGTGATCCCAATAATCTTTGGCCAGGCTGATGCTATTAGCACCACCAATTCCTCTCCTTTATTCCGGATACTCCTGGCATTAGTATAAAGCATAAAAATGCCACTATTTCTATACCCAGCATTATCCACTCCACCGGGCTTACTGCTACCTGATGTTGTCCCCCCTTCTCCCAAGTACCCTTTCTCACAAGAGGCCACCCCTACTACCATCCACCTTGGGCATTCTAGTTTCTCTGCATTGACACATTGACTCTTTCAGAACAGCAATCTCTCCAGATGTCTACATCCTTCCTCATTCAAATGCAAACGGTCTCTCGTATACAATTCCTCTCTGCCCTCAAACACTGTCCAAGCATCCACATATTCCAATCCTCTCTTCTGACATATTCTAGCTATTTTGTTATTCAATATGACTGCTCTTCTGCTCAGCTCGTCACAATCATACCTAGGCAACACACACACTATCTTTACTCTCTGCGTCTTCTTTCATACTACCTCAGGCAAGTATCTCATATCACTCGCTGTCCAATTCACATTACCTCTCAAGTAATTTGTTCCTACCATCACAATTATCTCATGCACCCTTTCACTCCTCTTAATTGCCATAGCCACACTTTCTATTGTTCCTTCAGGCAAACACTCCTCATGGATCCTATCTTGCACACCACGGATCATTGAGTCACCATACATTACACCTCTTACCATTCCCTCTCTCCTACTGTTTCCATTCTCTCCTCTTCTATCATTCCCATAACTCTCATTCCCTCTCTTCCACTTATCCTATTCTCTCCTCTTCTATCATTCACATAACTCTCTCTCATTCCTTCTCTTCTATCATTCACATAACTCTCTCTCATTCCCTCTCTTCTATTGTTCCCAATCTCTCCTCTGCAATCATACCCTCTCTTCTACTGTTCCCATTCTCTCCTTTTCTATCATTCCCATACCTCTCTCTCATTCCCTGTCTTCTACTGTTTCTATACTCTCCTATTCTATCTTTCCCAAACCCCTTTCTCATTCCCTCTCTCCTACTGCTTCTATACTCTCCTCTTCTATCATTCCCAAACCTCTCTCTCATTCCTTCTCTCCTACTGCTTCTATTCTCTCCTTTTCTATCATTCCCAAGCCCGTCTCTCTCATTCCCTCTCTCCTACTGCTTCTATTCTATCATTCCCAAAACTTTCTCTCACTCGTACTCTGATTCGACTTGCATACATCTCTTCCATTCCCCTAATCTCATCTTTCATACTTCTCATCTCGTTCACAAGATATTCCACCTCCTCATTCAGCTCATCTATCCCTTTCTACAAATTAGACACTCTTATTTGCCATTCTTTTACCCAATCAAAACCATCTCTGTAAACTTCGCAGTCATTCAAGCCTTCCAAACTCCCGACTCTTATTTTCTCATTCATACTTCGCTCGTCATTCTCTCCTATCACACTATTCATCTCCCGTTCATCATTCTCAAATGTGCAAACTGCTCAAGTTTCAAAAACTTGGAACAGGCAACATTTAAAATCTCACCATCTAGTAATCTGCAAACTTGTCAGAGAGACAGTGAGCCCTTCTCCCAAAGGGCTCACTGTCTCAAATAGCTGACAACTAATCAGTACCCAAAAGGGGTGACTGTCTGGAATCTAGAAAACTTTACCCAAAAACTGAGCCAAGCCTCAACTTCGCACGAGATGCAAATATTGTCACCATGCTCAGCCTTCGCTTGGCAAAGCAGCAGACAAACTGCTGACATCACGGGGTTACTGTTCTTGGCGGAAAGTAAGAGAGTCACAGGTTCATTCTCACCTCTTGATACCTGAAGCCACAATCTGCAGTGCCATTCCTGAAATCTAAAAGAAAGAGGGAAGGAGTGGATTAAGTCCATACCTGCATGAGAGCCCCCCTCCCCCCTCTTGAGGCATGCCTGCCTTGCACTGACCTTCTCAAGCCAGGATTTCACAGGACTCTCCCCCCCCCCCCCAGGTATGGGTTACTTGCTGTTCTGAAGTTACTAAAGGTAAACAAATGGAAGAGTCAGACAAATTTGAATTAATTCTGACAATGTGAGGGTTAAAAGTACTGATCCCCCCCCCCCCACTGTGTTGTTCAAAAATCAGTGTATATAACTTTTGACTCTCCAAAAACTTAACTACTAATAGCCTACTGTTGACTAGAAGCTTTACTGATAACATAAACAGTTGATTAACACATAGTTTGTATGGTATGTATGTATATATCTACCCTATAATATAAAATGATAAGCCTTTTTATGTAACGTTTTTGTGTCACATTTTTTGTCAAGTTATTTTAAATGTTTTGAAACTCAGGGGCTACCTGAGTGTCGAGTCTTCAAAATTCAAGGAGAACCGGCCTACCAGTTCGGAACTTGGGGTGTTGGGTGCTGGAGGCGCCAGGAACCCCCTTCCAGTCTTCAAAATTCGAGTCATCAGAATTCAAGGAGAACCAGCCTACCAGTCCGGAACTCAGGGGGTTGAGTGCCATAGGCGACGGAGGGGGGGGGTGAACCCCCCTTTTGAGTCTTCAAAATTCAAGAAGAACCGGCCTACCGGTCCGGAACTCGGGGGGAGGGAAGAGCCTCCCCCCTAGTATACTATATTCTTACAATAAAGTAAGCTAGAGAAAAGAAAATGTTATTAAAGAAAATTATTAGGAAGTGAAAATATATTTACAGTACTTTACTGTATTTATTGATACTGTAAGTTTATGTCATCTGCTTACAAGATGAAACATATGTCTGTCAGTACCTACGTCAATACTGTCTTATATGATACAAAACACTGTAGATGTTATATGTATTACTACCATTAGACATCAAAAATGAAAAGATAACATGAAAAAGAAATTATTCATATTTATTTACAGGTATAACAATTCATACATTGATAACGAAGAAGCAGTAATATGATTGCTTTATGGTAGCCTAGTACAACGATACGATTACTTCGCAGTAGCCTAGCCTATACACTAATGGATGAATCGTTATAAAATTTTTATTTTATGCAAATTAATTAATTTAACAAATTAATAACAGTTAACTTTATGCAGTTATGATTTAACACTGCGTCTTTATGTTTGTTTACATTTCTCTCAAATGTAAATGGCCATGTACAATCTGTAACTGTTTGTATAAGTTTTGATAAATTTTAACTTTTTATAATAGATTTGTGACTACTTTATGGTAGTAAATGATAAAATAGACTTATATCTACATATATTTTATGCATTCATGACATACCTAACTTTTTCTTAATTTTTTTGATATTTCTAAGCTACGTGGTTTATCTGAGAGTTTTTTCAAATTGTCACAAATCTCCAAAAAAAATGTTCCAATATATTTATTCATAAAAAACCCTGTATAAATGGACAAGCTCAGTTCAAACTTGCTTTCTTCAAGGATCAACTGTATTGTTGTCAAGGTAGAAATTTCAAGATTGAGTTGTAGATGGTTCTAATTACTGTGAAGTATAACTTGTTAGCTGAGTTTTGTGCATCCTGTTTCTGGATTTTCCATAAATGGCACTTAAATTCTGTAATTAGAAAGATGATGATTTTGGTTTTGTTAGTGAGTAGTGGAGGAAACTGCAGGAATGCAACTTCCCCTACTGTCAATATGGGAATGCACTAATACGAAACCAGATACACTTTATTAGAGAACAGTAATAAAATCAGTGATTAACTGTTTCAATCTGTGAACAATATCAACATATGAACAAATTGGGTTATCTGACTGCTTGAAATATACTGTATTTTATCCACTTCACTGAAAAATTCACATGTGCTACACTCCAGGACAGGTCTTGCCTAGAAAAGTAGCTGCGAAGCCTGTAGTGACTACTCGAAAAAATTCCTATATCCATATTCAAGTTTAGTGCTAGATGGTTATAAAATTGGAAGATTTTTGCATACAGTTGACTGGATTTTAAAGATACCAAATTTATTCCTTTGATTGATGTTTTCACCCGATAAGATGACATAGCCTGACAGCATTCAAGGATAACTTCTGCACGTGCTCCTTTGTGGTTAGATATAACGAAGTGAGACAAAGAATACACTAGAGAGTACTTAACTAGATAGTTGCTAAGATAAGTGGAGATAACAATTTTCTTAATGATTCTAACAGAGTTAGTAAAGAAGCAATGTCTGAGCATTTGGAAGTCAAATCCGCCTTGTGAGCAAGGTAGAAGAAGATTTATTATATTATTATTTGACACCTCCAGGGAGTCCATACTCATCGAGGGAGGGCACCTGCTCTACAATTCTGTCTTCACCAACTGACCGCAACTACACCAATGGCATTTACCACTGATCACCACCACTGGTATTTCCACAATCACAATCATCCATGCCCACGGTGGGATTCGAATCCACATCCTTTTGGCTGGAGTGGAAACTTTTGAAGCTATACCTCTTGCTCATGGCGATTCTAAAAGAAATGAGGTAAGGGTTTGCACAGATCAGCTTCTGTGCAAACTGATATCATTTCCATGATATCTGTATAATGGATGATGTGTAGTAGTTTAGGGATGATCATAGTTTTGATAATTGGCTGTTACTGTAAAGGAGAGAGAAGACTGATGTTCACACTTAAAGTGATTTTGTTCTTGCTGATCAAGTCTTCTGCTGTCGGTATTGGAGCTTCCAGGAATGTCACTCCTAGGATATTTATAGGATCTATTCTTGGGATTAAGCTGATATAAGTGCCAAAACCTGTGAGTGGTAAGTTGGCAGTTATCCACTGTCTGATGATTAATAACTTGGTTTTGTTAGTCTGCCAATTTCTCCAAACTGATGGAGGATGTAAAAGATGTGCTGATGGAACTATATCATGCTGAAGGTACAGATTAAATCATCTGCATTGGTGATAGTTTTTCCCTCTTGCAGGGTTGATGGAATTGTTCACCCATCTCAGAAACAATTCTAATACCAAAGAGAAAAGTAGTGGGCTCAAAGAACAATCCTGAAGCACTCCTTTGTAAAGGGAGATAGGATCTGATATGTAGCCATTGACTATCAAATTTGTTTTGGCTTCAGAGTTAATTCCTCTGATTTTCCATCACACTTTTGCCAAAACCTGTGAGATATAAAATATGGAAGAAAGAGAAATTCATATCAAATTCAGTCAAATGCTTTTCTAAGTCTATGCTGAGTACTGCCAAGGAGTATACTCTTTATTCTTGGAGAGTTATATAATATCTTGTAGCAGGAAGAGGTTGAGTCCCATCTCTCAGTCTGCAATACCATAGGTCTGGGTACTGGTAAAAATACTTGAAAGATTGATCTTCATTCACTTGTTAATTATTCTTGTGAATAACTTATAGTCTATGCTATTGAGTGCAATGGAATGCTAGTTGCCTATGATTCTATCATCTGTCTTTCTTGGGGAGGAATATCATGTAACTCTTGGTGAAGTTCACTGGTATGTCCCCAGTCTGTAGGAATTTGTAAAACAGCCTGATTAGCATGGGTAAGATGGTGTTCCATATTGCTCTATAAAATTCTATTTCCAGGGCATCTCATCTAGTCATGAAACTTTCCCTGGCCTGCACTGTTTAATTAGTTTGATTTCACCCACTGTTAACACGTTCGCTGCCAACTATGAGTATACTCGTAGTTGGTAAACCAAGCCACACAAGCCAGCTACGAGTATACTCGTATGACGCTTACCGCCGGCAACGAGGTTACTGTACTGACCTTGAAGAAGTGAAAATGCCTGGCTTGTGGAGCTAGCATCAAAACTGTGTATTCTCATAGATGGTATATGCTCTGCACAAGCCAAGTACGAGTATACTCATATGAAGCTTACCACCAGCAACGAGATTACTGTACTGACCTTGAAGAAGTGAAATTGCTCGGCGTACGGGAACAGACTATGCCGAAGTAGCGTGGCAGCGAACGTGTTAAAGAGCTGTTACAGATCACCTGAACATCAGTAGCAATCTTATCCAAGAAGGTTTGCTTGTAGTGGTTAAAAGCTGCAGAATTTCCCCAAGTATTGCTTGCTGTGTTCCCCTACAACTTGATTTTCTTGGTAGTTTTCTTCTTTGTAACAGTCCAAAGTAACTTTTTGTAAAAAGACTGCAGAAGAAGCATCCTCTTCTCTAATTGGCATCATTACTCTAAACTTTTCTTCTTCTTTAGGTTATGTTGGTAGACTAAAAGCCTTATTAGAGACCAGAAAGAAACCTAAAAAGACAAAAATCCTTTATTCACTACCATGGAAGTCACATGACAGAAAGTTATATTCTTCATAAGTGAATTCTTGAATTTGGCTCTGTATACAGATACAGAGCCAAAAAGGCTTCTTTTGATAAATTAAGTAATATGTGATGAAGATATTAAAGATCATTTTTATAGTGAAAAAAATTAAAATTCTCAGGCAAAATCGAAAACTTTTTTAAGTTTCATTTCATTTCATTTGGCTATAAAAAATTATGAATCTTTAAGATCTTCATCATGTAGTTGCCAAATTGAAGAAATTCTGGCTTAATATTATATAATATGTACTTACTGAGAGTTCACTTATGAAGAATAATCATCTGACATGGAACTTCCATAGTATTCCAGTGAAACCTAATCATTTGCACTAATAAAAAGTGAACATATGGGCACCTGGATAGAGTCCATGTCTTTTAAGTAGTTAAGCCAAGGCATTCCTATACAGAAGGTTATATTCTTATAAACTCTCTAGTAATATTTGAAAATTTTTTTAAGTTTCATATTTGTCTATAAAAAAATGATGGTTCTTTAATATCCTCATCTTGAAGCTGTTGTGTCGACTTCTTTCTAATATATGTACTTTTTAGTCTATCATACAAATACTCATAAGCCTCTTTCTCAGGTATCACGTGGTACCTCTGAATAACAATGGAATTGCCTCAGGGTCGAGCCAATACCAGAGTATCTGAGATCAACCTCTCCTAAAGCACTAAGAAATTTATTTTTATTTGCTGCGCCACTAAGGGCTTTTAGATTAAATAAACTATATCAATCAAGAGGCGATCTCTAGATTGTACTTAAGTGATACCTTGATCTTACAGACGTGGCCAAAATCTCTTCTTTCTAATTTCCCGGCTAGGTTCGTATTAAGTTTTATAAGAAGTGCATCGGATTCCAAATTACAGATAGTCTTAATTGGATTCAAAACCAAGGTTTATTGAACACTATAATTATATATATACAGTACATGTTAGTTCAGTTCTCATTCTACGAGAGTTCCTGTCAATTAGGTTAACATTAAAACACTCTAACAACATACAGATACTCGAACTGATTATTTTTATATTAGCAATATAAATTTTATCAACAAACAAACACTCTAACTAGGTATGATATTCACAGTAATAATTTTTCCAATCCAGTCACAACCAAGCCACTCTAGATAGCATGAATGTCTTTTACAATTTGTTATTAATATCACTTTTTACTCTGAACTTTATCGTAACACTCTTTAAACACATAACATAATTCGATTCCATAAGGAGACAGTAAATTTACGGTATTTATCTCAAGATCACTACAGTTCAGTTCTTTATAATACTATTAATGTTCTTTCCTCTGAATCACAATGCAGCACAAATCCTTTTATCCATAGCAAACAAATTTAATAAAGTCTACTTATCTATCTTTAACGTTTATCACATTAATTGATCTTCAGGAATCTGTTTCTCCTTGACCAAAATTTCCATAGGTTCCTCTCTGGCTTTCTGTGGACGACAGGGCCTATACTCGCTCCACGGGATTACAGACTTCGAGTTTCCGCCGATGCCTTGATCAAAACCTCCGGAGTGGAGGTGCTGCCACCCTTCTCCAGTTCTCGACACCGAGAGACCAACACCAGGAGATCAGGAACAAAAAGCCTTGTGTGGGGGTTCTTGACCCTTTTATTTCGCCTCGGTTCCCAGCGATTCTCACACTCCGCGATGTCCACCTAGCAGTTTCACGTGGGTTGATGTCACAGCGTCCACCTTTCTCCGCTACCTTTCTCGCATGCCGTCAGTACGCGATTGCCTGGGGCAAACCGCTCCTCTTGCATTACTGCTTCGTGACCTTTGGATTTACATCCCCTTTTAGAAATTTGTGCAAGTCATTCAACAACTCCTAATACTTATGGCTCTAACAAATAATAAATATTTACATTTCCACTGTTATTTACACAAACTAGTGAGTGGTCTTTTGTTGAAATACTTGATAACTACTCTTTTTTCCTTAAGTTTGAAACATTTAACATATTTACAAGTTGTAATATAATACCTAGAGACAAACACATGTATTTAATTTCCTTTTGATTGGGTTGTGCATGTTAAACCATGATAAGATTGTTGGAGTCCCAAAAATCACAATCTATCACAATTTAACATAGGTCCCCCCTTCCAATTAAAATTTTCCTAAAATTTTTTCCTTTTCAAGTGTTCCTCCTTTCTGTTCTAAGGGGGGGGGGAGTGTCATGTAATGGCTCCTTGTTCTTTTCCCCTCTTTTGTACTGTGAATGGCTTTGCTTTTTAAAATGCAGTGTTTGTTTGAGGCTGCTAAAAAACTGCCTGGTGAACCTTAGGCATTTGGTCCTACCCAACACCTTGTCATGATGGTGATACCTTTCTCCTGACTCCCTTTTATTATTTGTTCTAGTTCCACCCCCATTCATCCTTGGTACAACATATCGAGGTTCATTCGAGCTTAGGCCTCCTTTTCCAGAATTCCCTCTTTCGTACTGTGAATGGTCTTGCTTAAAATTTTTCAGTGTGTGTTTAAGGGTGCTGCCAATACCAAGCCTTGATTTTCTTGATACTCTCCTCTCTTTCCTAATGTGGCCATAGTTCACTTTCACCACATCAGTTTGAATTTTGGTAGGGCTTGGGTTCTCGACATTGTTAGTAACAATCTCTGAGGTCCCTTCGGTCAAAGACACATGGAGCTCTTGGGAGCCTGTCTCTTAAGACAAGGACTCCTCCTTCAATTTCGAGTCATCACATGTTGGTATGGTAATCAAATTGTTTATCTGTTTCTTTTCACTATATCTCTGGGGTCTATTTATGGACAAACTCCATCCTCTCTTGTGAGAGTGCGCTATGTAACCCTCTTGAAAGATTCGCCTCCTACCAAGGAAATGTATTTCCTTTCTAGCATAGTCACATCTGAAGCTGCACCTCCTCAGGAAATCATTGCCTAAAATCAGTTTGATGAGTGGGAGAGGTGTTCTGGACAAGACCAGAAACTTGTGCCAAACACTCAGTCTGAATTCAGGCAGGTACACCTTCAGTCTTACGGATTTTGTCACCAGAGTTGTGGAAGGTGTAACTCCCGATATTTTCATGGACTTTCATAGGTATTTAACCTTGTTTCTTATATGGGGCTCCAGTAACATGAAGTAGTTTTCAGAAATTACTGAGAACTGAGAGCCAGTGTCCATCAGGGCCTTACAACAGTATCCACACACTATTCCTCCTACTGTCATTCCATATGATTTCTCCCTGCATCTTTGATTTCTTTTCCATGTCTTATTAGCATATACCTGTGACTTTTGTTCCTCATAGTAGCTGTTGTCAGGTCGCCTCCTACCGATGAAGCAATTGCAAGCAAGATGACCAATCTTGTTACAATTGAAACATCTTGGTGGTTCCCTTCTTTCATTCTGGTTATTATTTCTCCTCAGATTTGATGAAGGCTCTAAGATGTTCTGGGAGGTTAGTGCTCCTAGTCTCTGCATGACTGAGTCCAGTTGATCAAGTAAGGGTTTTTGTACCCTGTTAACTTCTTCACAAATCAGTTTCGTGGTTTTCTCAATTGTGGTACAAGATGGTTCTGGGAATCCTCATGGATATTGCTGCCAACTTACTCATTACTTCATCCAGTCGGTTCATAACAGGTTGTTGAAGACTTTCCACTTCCTGTTTGATTATATCTCTAATATCATATAAATCAGGAGTGGCTTCTGCTAATCTGTTTACTTATCTCAACAAATAAGGCAAGAAGAAAACTGTATTATTCAGGCAAAGAAAAAACTGAATTCATGTGATGAAGATTTGTTTAGAGAACTGTAAGGCCAAAAGTTTAAGTATTTTCTCCTCATGGATAATTTTCTGGAGCTGGGTAATTTATTCTGAAAATTGTTTGTTTACACTGAAGCTACTGAGATAGATAAGATTGCTTATTTGGAAAGTGACTGTATTTGGAAGGTCAAAATTGTAAAATCCTAGAAGGGATTTGCAAAGAAATTTGTTTTCTTTGTTGTTAGGATTTTTTTTTTTTAATTCCTGAAATTAAATGGACGAATGTGAGAGAGAAAGTGTATCTTTTATGAAATATTTTTTAAAGAATTTTATGTAAATAATTATATTTGTATAGTTATTTTAATTAAATAATGTTTCCTTCTGTATTAAAATTCTCTAGTTCTTCTTGTTGACTAAGATAAGTGAAAGTAATATATCAGTATATGAGATTTTAACAGTTTGAGGAGAACTAGATTTATTTTCAAAGGAAGATAATTATATACTGGAAAGGAAGTCAGAAATATTTAAATGATACTCATGGTACAACTTAACCTACGTTTTTATAGGTGAAGAAAACACAAAACCACAATATATATACATTATATATGTTTCTTCACACACCTTCAAACACAACTACATTCTCCCTTATACCCTTGTGTTATAGCTGAAATCAATTATTTGTCCTGTTGGCCTTTATATTATCACATAACACGTGTCCCCTGCATCCCTATCCTGATGTACTTATACTCTTTTTGTCTGCTATCATTAATCCCCCTCCCCCCCAATCCAGTTTGTTCTGTCTTCTCTGAAGACACTATATCCTTTGCATTTTATTATTATTATGTGACACCTCCAGGGAGTCCAAAGACTCATTGAGGGAGAGTGTGCCAACAGCATTGAACGATTGATTCCCTTCCAACTACTAACCGCGCTCAAACTTGCTTAACTTTTTTGCAAGCCATTAGTAACAGAGGCTCTACCAATCGACCAACCTTTGCTTCCTATGACTATATCATCCTTGGTCAACCAAATGCCTAATGTCTCACTAATGCCTATAACTTTTAGACAAGTGGAGCTAACTAATACTAAAAATTCCTCACCATTATTTCAAATACTTCTGGTATTAGTATACATAAACTGCAACATCCCTTCATCCCATAACTTTCTTTACATTTTGTGTTGTTTAGCCCACTAAAGTTAAGAACTTTGGGTGTTAACATTTGACATCATGCAATCACTCTCTCACTTACTAACCTCTAAGTTAGTAAGTGGGAGAGCGCTTATCTTATTTTCATGCTTTTGCTCTTCACACTGCTTTCTCTCCTCTTGAATCTCTCTCTTATTTTACTTCTGTGTCATACAATCACCAGGCATTTCTCTGACCCCTTAAGCATGCTATCTTCTATTATTTTCTGGTCATTCTCTTCACACTGCTTGTAATATCAATTTCGCCAATTACATTTTCACGCATTTCGTCTTTTAACTCGCCTCTATCATTCATTCTTCTTACTCTCTTCACACTTCTGGTTGATCTTGAAACACTTACAGCAAACATGTTCTCTTTCCATAAATCTCTTGTTCTATAAAGTGGCTACATTCTACATGCACTGCAGCAAACAAAATCAAGCATGGTGAAATTTCCCACCATTGTTTTACTCATTGGTATCATGATACCGAACACAGCATACAATAAAAACAAAAATAAAAGCTCTGAAAGCAACAAAGTTTAGCACTCTGACCGTACAATTAAACAAACGAACACTTCAGTGATGTACATCTTCAGTTCATCAATTGTATAAGGATTATTTTTAAACACCTTACCTCTCAGGTAATCCCATAAGAAGACATCTGGAGATGACAAATCTGGTGGCCTTGGGAACCAAAGTCCTTTAGAAATCAATCTGTCACCAAAAACTCTTGGAAAAATGGCATTGTTTCATTTGATGTATGGCAAGTGGCACCATCCTACTGAAAACAGCAATTACATTCTTCAATCTCAAGGAGAGCCACAAACTGGGTGATGATATCTTGGTCAAGTGCACTGTTCAATGTTGTTTCAAAGAAAATAGGTCCGACAATATGATGCCATGATACTGCACATCACATTCTGATTTTCAGAGAATGCAAGTGCGTTTCATGGAAAACATGAGGATTATCCAATGACCAAAGTCTGTTATTCTGGCTATTGACATATCCACTTAGGTGGAACCATGCTTCGTCATTGAAGGAAGCATTGTTCAGCTTATGAACTACATTTTCTTCAACAAATGATCAAAACCAATTACAGTACACAACACATTTTTTCTTATCCAGTGGCTTCAATTTCTGGACTGAATGAACATGGTACGGATGAAACTTTAATTGTTTGATGGCTCTCCAAATAATACTACCATATGATATACCTGTCTGTGCAGAGAGTTTTCTAAGATTCTTTGAAGGTGAACAACACAGTCACTTCAGCCTCAGTCAAAATGGAAGGTCTTCCATGCTGCTGTTTGTCTGTAATTAATTCAGTTCACTGAAAGTGTTTCATTAATTTCATAATTGTCAAATTGTCAATTTTAAGGCACAACAGAGTTGGGATACTCCTCCACAACATTTGCATACGAATGACAGGGAAAATAACAACTCAATGCTCCTGGGAAAGTACCATTTCGCTTTCTTCATAAACAAAACTACACATTGGATACCCAATATATGGCAAATAGTGGATAGTCCTAGGGTTCCATCTATTGGCAAAACAAATAACTAGAATTGAAACATTTTGATGCAGCTCTCAACTTTGACGTGTGTGACTTCTGGATCACTCTGTATAATCATACACAAAAGGAAATTAATTATCACTAAATACTTTCACAAAGAACTTATCTTTCGACACCAAAAATGACCATGTGCATCACCTTCCCTTCATTAGCAGCAAGATTGTCATATGAGCAAATGTGGCACTGTATAAATGGATACTAGTCATAATTGAAAATTGTCATATGAGCAAATCATCATTAAGCAAAACATCATAAGGTGGGGAATTACTGTATTAATACTGTGGATGGACAGAAATATTGCCTAGAAATTTGAATGAAATATAACTAACAAATATCTGAATAGCAGTTCTGGAACAAATACAGCCAGAAACCAGGACACTGTCTCCCCCCATCCCCAATCTTAATCACAATGTGCTAATATTGTTCAGCTAACCAGCCACAAATTAAAATACTGATCAATTATAATGACTTATGTTCAGTTTTTTTTTATTTTAAAAGCAGACCCAACTTAAGAGTAGGTTACATGACACATTAGGTTCCAGACGTCCATCGTATAGCAAATCATTGCCTCCCCCACCCCCTCATTTGTAGATGCATCTGATGGTTTAATAACATTTTTAAGCAGCCATATGTGAGAGCAAATGATATAAATGAAGCATTTTGTTACATCAGTTATGTAAAAAAATTCAGAATAATTTTCACAAACAAAATTTTTCACAAAATGGAAAAGTTTTTCCATTTCGGTGTAGCACTTTTCATTTCACTGAGAACTTTGCTTTTAACAGCTGTGACAACAGAAGTGTGAGGTAAGTTTAGCCTGCATCCTATCGCTGTTTGTCACTAAATTTAATAATTTTAATCTTAGCTGATAATGGTTGATTTGTATCTGCCCTTTTTAACAACAATAAAATAAAATAATATATATAAAAAGTTTTTAATTCACAGTGAAACACCAAAACACACTGAGAGATGCAGCAACCAATGATGTCATAAATAAACTGATTCCACAAATACTTGATACATAGCAGTGTCATGTGTTGCTAAATTTATACACTGCCACATTTATACAAATGTGGCATTGAATAAAAGGACATACGTCATAATTGAAAATTGCCATATGCGAGAGTTGTCATAAAGCAAAACATCACAAGAAGGTACTAATAAGGAAGAAGTGGAAAAATTTTTCAAGGTATTAGAGAAGGCAGCTGATACAAAGAAATAGGAAAATTTAGCTCATGTTAGAGAGCAGACACACAGAAATGTTTTGGGAAAATTTGGGGAAAAGGGCAAAGCTAATAATGATGGCAAGTACCTGCTGGATTTCTGTGAAGGACATGAACCAGCCATTGCTAATAACATGTAATAAATTCACACATAGAGAAGGCGAAAGAAATAAGAAAAGTCTCATTGGCTATGTTACTGCTGAATGTGATGTCTTCATGCTGGTTCAGAACAGAAGAGTATATAGAGGGTTTGAAAGAGGAAGCAATCACTATTAAGTTTTGAACAAGATTATTATTATTACGGGTATCTCCATGGAGTCAGTAGACTCATCACAGGAGACCCAAACTATCAAAACAATATCTATCATATCCCTTCTTGAATTCATTTAAAGACGAAGAACTCATAACTGAGTCAGACAATGCATTCCACTCATTCACCACCATCCAGGCTAAAAACCTCGTTCTCACACCCTTGTTAAAGACACTTTTCTTTAATTTCCAGGGATGACCTCTTGTTCTTCCATTACTATCACATAGTTGAAACATTTCCCCTGCATCAATCTTATAAAAACCTTTTAGTAATTTAAATGATTCTATCATATCCCCTCTTCTCTGCCTATCAACCAACCTTTGCAATCCACAAGCTCTCAATCTATCAATGTAGGGAGCATTTTTTAACATCACTCACCAACTTAGTCACTCTCCTCAGAATCCTCTCCACAACCTCTTCATCTCCAAGGAATCCAGGTGACCAGACTTGAGCACAGTAATCCAAATGTGGAAGTATCAACGCTTTATAAAGAGGAATAATAACCTCCTTATTTCTGGATGTTAGTGTGTTCCTCAATAACCAAGTAATCCTATGTGCAATCTTGGACACCTTAGCAATGTGTCCCATGAACTTCATCTCCCTATCCACCAACACCCCCTAAGTCCCTAACCTCATCAATCTCTTGGAGTACCGTTCCATCAATGTAGTACACAGCTGGTAATCTTTTAATCCCAAAATGCATAACTTTCCACCTTTCCACATTGAACTGACATCCATTACCTTTTACCCATTTCAGCAACTTATTTAAATCATCCTGCAAACTCTCAACATCAGCTTGATTTTTTATTGCGGTACCCAACTTTGCATCATCAGCAAACAACTGAATATCTACCTTTAAGCCATTTCCTATATCATTTATGTACAAATTAAACAACAATGGCCCAAGCACAGAGCCCTAAGGCACACCACTCGTCGCCAGCCTCATCCTGGTCTCTGCTCCTCCATACACCACCTTCAGGTAAATCTCCCTAAGCCATTCTCCTATTCATATCAACAGTTTACTATCCATTCCCCATCTGCTCCAATTTGCACAACAGTATTCCATGGAGTATCCTGTCAAAAGCCTTAGCAAAATCCAGAAGTACCACTGTGTAGCCATTTCCTTTGTCCAACTCAGATGTCATTCTATTATAAAAAGTTAATAAATTGCTAAGGCAGGATCGACCTTTAACAAAACCATGTTGGCCCCTATATAGTATCAAATCCTGATCCACCCATTCTTGAATTTTGTCTTTAACCAACTTTTCCAATACTTTTACCACCACTCCCAAGATGGTGATTGGTCTGTAATTAACTACAGCAGTTTTAGAGCCACTTTTACAAAGGAACTACTTTACCTTCTTCCACTCCCTAGAGACCATACTAGAGTTCAAACTTAAGTTAAATAACCAAGAGGCATTGACAATTCCTTTGCACATTCAAGCAACACTCGAGCTGATATTCCATCTAAACCTACAGCAGTGTTAGCATTTAAATTTTGCAATATAAGTACTTCTGATTTATTAACTTCAATTCTCACATGAGTTATTGCTCCAGGTACAGAGATATCCTCACTTGGGTGATAGACTTTTGAAAAGTGATCACTCAGTAACTCTACTATTACATCTGAATTTGTCACCTCAATACCATCAGCACCCACTAAAGTTATCCTTTCAAAGTCATTCTTTCTTTTACTTGCCACATAGTGGAAGAACTCTTTGGGATTACCTTGATCTCCTTGGCTAAGGTCTTCTCATAATCTGATTTAGCTTTTCTTACTATGCTGGTAACCTTCCTAGCTTGAGCCTTGTACTGCTCATGGGTGTACTGATTGTCTTTCTCCTTGTAAATTCTCCATAACATTTTCTTTTTTTGCAGATCAAGCTTGATACTACTACTCATCCATCTAACACCTACCTTGTTTGTCTTCTTGACAATGGGGACACAATCAGATATCGCCTTCCTCAGATACCCACTGATTTTTATCCATGCACTGCTAACATCTTTCCCCTACAATATGTTCTGCCATGGGATGGCTGCAAGTTCACTCCAAAGCTTGTTATAATTGTAGTTCCGTATATACCCCTTCTTAAGAGAGAAATCCACAAATTTTGCAATCTCCCAAGTTAATACCAAATGATCGCTCTCACCAATTGGAGGTAATGAGGACACCTTACTTATGCATATATCCTCTGAACCAATGACCAGTCCAACACTCTCACACCACGTGTCCCTTCAGTTATGTGCTGTTTCAAGTAATTATCCTGTAGAAGATGTATGAATTCTATTTCCTTTTTGCCACGTGATATTTCCTCCTTCTAATTGATATAACCATAATTAAAATCCCCCATAATAATAATCACTAACCCTGCACTCATTGCACTAATTTGCTGATGCACGAATCCAATATCACCCTCTATACCCCCCCCCCCCCGGCCTATAGCAGCAACCAACTGTAGATTTGGTTGTGTTGGTCACTATTTCACACCAGTCCGCATCAAATGAACTATCATTCACATGTCTATCATCTTGATATACTACTTTCTTTGGCTGCAACTCATCAGTTATCAACAGTACTATATAAGAAAGTTTTAAAAAGAATCAAAATCAAGCAGCTTTCAGAGGTGAAATGTTGGTTCACATATGGCCTTATACAGTACAATCAAATATATAGCCTCTTCCAGCCATTCCATCTGGTTTACGGAAAAGTGAGCCCCAGCATATTCTGCCCCTGTAGATAATGAGTAGGTTACAAAAATGTAAATATAGTCAACTCTTGATAACTCGAATTTTTAATGAAGTCCCAGCCCCTTTAGTGGAGATTCAATGTTAAACTCTCTCGATTACTCGACCGAACTTCCGATAACTCTAACTTTTCTGAACCAATTTTTAAAATTACATTCAAGTACAAATTGTCATGTAGCTTTTAAACTAATTTCTCCCCTTTTCTATGTCTTCAGGGTTCTCTTTCCATTGTGAAAGTATTAACTGGAACTGTTAATCCTTTCACAATGGAAAGAATACATACTCGACACCTTGAGGGTGATAGTCACTTGGTTAGTGATGGACATGGGGGGGGGGACAGTGGATAGCGTCCATTTGCTGTTTTTGCCGCCTCGTTATAGGCGGTGCATCGTGTAAACAAGCTGAGCGTCGCAGGCAGTGCAATATCTCCATATTATTTTTGCATCTTGATTGATTAATCCTGTGTGTACAATGGCAAAAAGTGTTCCGTCAATAAGAGGCAAAAGAAAATTGGTAGATGATGACAACCACATTTATGTGTTTTCAAAGAGAACTGTAGATGAACAACATGGAATCTGGGTTTGTGAAAGACGTTTCACCTGCAAAGAGCGTGTCTGGACAGAGGGTTTGGAAGGCCCAGTTGTGAAAGTTGTAACTAAACCTAACCATGCAGCTCAAGCTGCAAGGACGGAAGCATTGCAATTGATTGGTCAAATACGGCAACAACCACGAATGAATGGCCACAGCAAATTGTTGCATCAGTAATTCAGAGGCTCATGCCAATGTCACGGCATTACTTCCTAAAAAGGATTCATTTAAACGAACCATTTGTCATGTTCGATGCAAAAATGGTACTCCTCCTTTACCGAGCAATCTCCAGGACATAGTAATTCCACAAAATTATCAAGAAATTATTATCAATGCCAATGTACAACAGTTTTTGATGTATGTTTCTCAGGACAAACTGCTCCAGGGTCATATGCTTATTTTTTCCACTAGTAACAATCTTCAGTTATTAGCACGTAGCCAGGAGTGATTTTCTGATGCAACTTTTAGCACAGTACCCACGCATTTCCAGCAGTTTCATGTGGTTCAATTCAATGCAGTTATTCCAGTGGTCTACGCACTTCTGCCAAACAAAACTTGTGCCACATACGTCAAGTTGCTTCAAGAAGTTAAAAATCTACAACTGTGTCTCCAACCCCAGCAACTTATGACAGATTTCGAACAAAGTGCCATGCAAGCCCTCCAACAAGAATTTCCTAGTATTGTAAATACCGGTTGTTTTTTTTATCTTTCCCAAGGCGTTTGGCGAAAGGTACAGAATGAAGGTTTAAAAGTCCAATACGAACAAGACCATGAATTTGCTTGTTGGATTCGATTCCGGCATTGGCATTTATTCCTCCTGCTAACATTATTATTATTATTATTCAGGCCTCCATGGAATCAAAAGACTCATCATGGGAGGTCCCCTCCAAGAAACAAGTCTATCAAGACCCATCGAGGGAGGTCCCTCCTAGGAAACACAAAGTCCATCACACCACTCCCCCAAATGCACTGACCGCTCTCGCTCCCACCACTCCATCAGGCAATGCCCTCCATGTTTCAACCACCCTCCATGCAAAGAAACCACTCCTCACCCTCCCTCTCACAGTTTCCCCTCGCAACCTCCAGGGATGGCCCCTTGTCATGACTCCTTCCCGCTGTTCAACCAAGCGAAAGAACTCCCCATTGTCAACCCTGCAACCACCTCTCAACAGTTTAAAAGTCCCAATCATATCACCTCTCCTTCTTCTATCCACCAAACTCTGCAGTCCACACTCCCTCAGCTGATCCTCATAACTAACATTGTACAGTCCTGAAACAATCTTTGTTATCTGTCTCTGTACCCTTTCCACAGTTAATTTATCCCCTTCAAGAAGTTAAAAATCTACAACTGTGTCTCCAACCCCAGCAATTTAAGACAGATTTCGAACAAAGTGCCATGCAAGCCTTCCAACAAGAATTTCCTGGTATTGTAAATACTGGATGTTTTTTTCATCTTTCCCAAAGTGTTTGGTGAAAGTTTGGTGTTTCATTAACTCTGCTGCTCGTATGATTATGTTTCTGTTGGGATAAGAAGAAATACAGATTTTTCATGTTTGAAAGGTGGCATTGGTTCTAACGAATTGTCTAGTACATACCAATAGTAACATATGAAGTTTGATTATTGCATTTGCTGTGGACTGTGTCAAGTAATACAACTTCAGGATAACTCATGGCTGAGGTGGAGCTCCAATATGCTAGCAAAGAAGTGCCACTTTACTTATTTTGAAATCCACCAAGTTTTATGCCTAATTGAGAATGAATACTATGAGCATAATAGAAAGAATCATATACTGGAGTGTTTGGATATCAAGTATCTTATATGCCCTTTGGTGTTTCTTCACTCTGCTGGTCGTATGATTATGTTTCTGTTGGGATAAGAAGAAATACAGCAATTTTAGAATATATGCATGGAGTGAAGACAAACGTGCAAAGCAGGAAACAAAAGTTATGCAACCAGTGGAAAGTGCCCAGCATTGGTCCTTGGAAGGCAAACCTGCAAAGCAGGAAATAACTTAACATAAACCTAACTTTTGTTTATGCAACTGGTTGCATAAACAAAAGTTATGCAACCAGTGGAATGTGTCCAGCATTGGTCCTTGAATAATCTGGTCACTATACATTAGGTTAATTTCTGACCAATCATGTATTTCTGTAGCCTTGTGTTACCTTGTTGTAATTTTGTTAATATGTAAATACCACACTGCTAAACTTAATTTTTATGTATACATAATGTATAATAATTCCTCTTTAATTCTATGTATTACTGTAATAACATTTGTTGTAATCTTATTGTAGTAATCTTATATGTAGATACCGCATTCCTTGGCTTGGTGTTGTACATGCATTTTGTTTATTAACTTATATTATTGTCTAATTATGTAATTTTGTTTATGTGTAGATACTGCATTGTCCAGCTTAACTTTTGTGCATACATATAGTCTTGCACTCAGTCAAGTTCCTAAGGAGTGGAAGGAGGGCAAGATTGTGCCACTTCAAAAAGGAGGTGAACGAACTCAACCATCAAACTATAGGCCTATCTGTGTGTCAGGTGTTGTGGTTAAGTTGTTGGAGAAGCTTGTGAGAACTAGGATCCAGAGTTGGGTTGATAACAATGATATTATCTTTGATGGACAGCATGGATTTGCTAAAGGGAGGTCATGTTTTAGTAATCTACTTACTTATTACAATAAAGTGACTGTGTCCTTGGACAGAGGAGAAAGATACACAGTAATATACTTGGATTTTGCAAAGGCTTTTGATAGAGTACCTCATGATAGGTTGACAGTCAAACTAGAGCAGATGGGGTTGGATACTAGATTGGTGCATTGGATTGGAGACGGGCTATCTGATAGGTATCAACAAGTTGTGTATGGGGGAGCGATATCCAGGAAAATGAAAGTCACTAGTGGAGTACCTCAGGGGTCTGTTTTAGGTCCATTACTGTTTAACTTGTATATTAATGATATAGGTGAAAATTTAGATGGAGATATTCAGTTGTTTGCAGATGATGCAAAGTTGGGACGAACCATGAAGTGTAGTGAAGATGTTGTGGCCTTACAGGAAGACTTGAATAGATTGAGTGATTGGACACGGAAATGGGGATGTGAATTCAATGTTGCAAAATGTAAGGTTTTAAAATTTGGAAAACAAAGATGGGATGCAGAATTTATGCTTGGTGAGAATATATTGTTGGAAGTAGAGGAAATAAGAGATCTGGGGGTGATAGCGGATAAGGATCTAAAATTTAGGGGACACATCGCCAAAATTGTGAAGACAACACAAAAGCTTCTGGGAATGATGCAGAGGACACTGACATATAGAAGTAGGGAGATTCTTGTTCCGTTGTATAAGGCTTTGATTGGGCCACACATGGATATTGTGCCCAGATTTGGTCACCAGGTTTTCAGAAGGATGAAGAGATGTTGGAAAAGGTCCAAAGGAGACTGACTAAGGTAGTTTCTGACCTGTGGAATGTTGAGTATGAGGAAAGATTGAGAAGATGTAATTTGCAGTCTGGTGGACAGGAGGAAGAGGGGAGATATGATAGAAACCTACAAGTTGGTAAGGGGTTGTTATAGGATCAATGCTGGAGAAGTTTTACAGAGAATAGTGGGAGATCAGGGGAGAACCAGAGGTCATCCCTGGAAACTGTATAAAGAGGGTGTGAGTAGGGGAGTGAGAGGCAGGTTTTTTTTCGTGCAGAGTTGTGAATAATTGGAATGCTTTGCCTGAGAATGTGTCTGCAAAGAGTTTGAATCTGTTTAAAACACGGTATGATGAGCTGTGTGTGTGATAAAAGGACCTCCCAGACGAGTCTTTGACTCCATGAGGTCTTGGGGTGGTAATAATAATAATCATAAATCCTGGGGACCAGATCTGAGAACAATAGTCTAAGTGTGGTCTGATCAGAGTCTTATACAATGGAATGATAACCCTTTCATCTCTACAGGTCAGTGCTCCTCTCACCACTGCAGCAACCCTCCGTGCTACCTTCACCACCTCCGCAATATGTCCCCCAAACTTCAGGCCTCCATCAATCATCAACCCCAGATCTCTTGTTTCCCCTACTTCCTCCAGGTCCCAAACCTCAAGACCTTACATTTTGCTGCATTAAACCGACACCCCATTCATTTGCCCATCTATCTAACTTATTCGAATCCTCTTGCAGGGCTACCACATTTGTACTATTACTAATAACCCTTCCCAGCTTCGCATCATCCACAAACAATTGAATATCCCCTTGCAATTCACGGGCAATGTCATTGATATAAAGGCTAAACAATATAGGTCCCCATACTGAGCCCTGTGGAACCCCTCTTGTAACCTTCTGCCTCTTTGATATTGCTCCACCATACACAGCTCTCTGATATCTATGTTAAAGATACCAAGCAATTTTAAACCTGGTTTTACTCCATTTTTTCCAAGTAAGCAAACAGACAAAATGTCAAGTTTGCGCCTGCAAATTATGCAAGACTAGCTGATCCCACAGGTAGTGCAAGACCAAGGCAACTCGTGGTAGAGGTGGAGCAAGCTCTGATGCAGGCGCAAACTTGACATTTTGTCTGTTTGCTTACTTGGAAAAAATGGAGTAAAACCAGGTTTAATGCTTGGTATCTTTAACATAACTATACCCAAGTTAAAAATACTTTCTACATCTATATCTCCTCCTGAGATTTTTATTTAATAAGGTTATAACACCTTATGGTAACTCGTTTTGGTAAAATACTTACAAGCTCTGCATTACTAAATCTTGGTATTTCTAGCCTGGCTCCCACTGATGAGACCTCAATAAAGGTCGAAACCGGTCTGGGTAGTGGCCCCTTGCCTTTAATACAAAACATCATACATCCCCTTCTTGGAGATGTGTTTTGGCATTAAGGGTAAAAAGGGTAAATATTAAGATTAGTGATCAGAGCTTGCTCCACCTCTACCATGAGTTGCCTTGGTCTTGCACTACCTGTGGGATCAGCTAGTCTTGCATATATTGCAGGTGCAAACTTGACATTTTGTCTGTTTGCTTACTTGGAAAAAATGGAGTAAAACCAGGTTTAAAATTGCTCGGTATCTTTAACATAACTATACCCAAGTTAAAAATACTTTCTCTGATATCTATCGGACAGCCAATCCCGAATTCAGTTGACCAAACTGACATCCAGACCCATGTGCTACAACTTGAATATCAGCTATCATGTGGCACCCTGTCAAATGCCTTTGCAACTTTATTAAAAGATGATATTGGGACTATGGAATGTAGAAAACAGATTGAGAATTTTTGGACTGCTGTAGATGATAAATTAAAATGCTAAGGTAAAAATTACAATAGCATGCCAAAGTAAGTTGAATTTGGAACAAAATTTCCATGCTAAGAAGTAAATCCAATATGGGGGTACCATTCCTTTGTATTACAGTTCTTAAGTTAATACTGATGTGGATGCCAATGCTACTAGTAATCTGGAGAAAGGTGGGTGATATGATAAGAGGCCTACAAACTACTTCTGAAATAGTCATACAGAAATAGTTATTCAAGCATTTGAAGATTTAGTTGAAGCTGATGACTTCCCCATTGAAGCTATGGTAATTGCAAACTACTTTGAAGATGCATATATTGAAGAAGACAACGGAGAGGCCGGCAATTACTCATTTTTGCCATCGAATTGTGGAATGTTTACACACGAACACTGAATCATCAGCAATGTACCAACAACGGTACAGGGGATTTCAGGAAACTTGTGCTACTTTATTCCCAAATATTTACTGATTCATTCATTCTTTAAAGAAACAACAAGGGCTGCACAATTTCGAAATTACACAACTAATTGCTGGTAATTCAGGCAATCAAAAAAAAACAAGAAGTATGTTGCAATTTCTGCAAGAATCAAAACAATAGTCCAAGATTTTCAAAATCGTAATGTAATTGATTACGTTTGAGGCATTGCATACAACTTCAAGTTTTAAACAATAATAATGTGCATTTATTCTATTAAAACAAAATAAATCAGAATTATTAAAAAATTAGGTGTATTATTTACATTTTTGTAGCTTATTCATTATCTACAGGGGGGCAAGATGTGCTGAGGGTGAAATGTTGGGGGTGAAATGCTGGAGGCAACTTTTCCAGATCCCATACCACCTACCTGTGCTATGGTCTGTTTCCACAGATAGCACTCTGGTGAGCAAGTATTGCTGCATTAAAAGCATGCCTTTCCTAGTTAGAGGAAATGCCAACTAGTCCTCCAGATGGTAGATGTCTTTCATTGACCAGTGGAACACTACTGTCTGCTTTTTGGAGGAGTGAAGTGGCCTTTGCCATGTTTTGTTTTCAGAGTGTAATTTCCCGTTTCTGTCCCCCCTCCATGCTTTCTGTCTAGATGCATGCAGATGAAGGCCTCTCTGTTTATATTCTCAATTCTATTCTTTTAACTAGGGAGTTAGTATCTCCTCCATTTGAGGATACAGCCTTAAGGAAATTTCTGAAAGCTAACTATCAGATAGTATTGGGTTGGCAAATAAGTTCGTTCAGTTTTTCAGAGTGGAATGAAACACATTTTATTTAATATATATAATACATACTAGTCAGTTATATATTGACCCTTTTTATCAATGACCTCTTGCCATCTGTCCATCAATTTCGTTATGCTGTGTTCATAAAACTCCTTAAGTTTGCTGGAGAAAAACTGATCCAGGTGTCTTTTGAAAGCCTCCTCATTAGCGAAGGTTTTCCCATTCAGAGAATTCTGCAATGATCAGAATAAGTGGTAATCAGAAGGTGCCAGTTCTGGTGAATACGGAGGATACGGCAAAACATCCCAGCCAAGATGTAACAATTTACTCCGGGTTGTTAATGATGTGTGGGTCAGGCGTTGTCGTGGTGAAAGACAACTTCTTTCCGATTTGCCAATTCAGAACATTTTGTGCTAATTGCATGGACCAGTCGCATTAACTGTGATCAATAGACAGTTGAATCAATCGTTCTGCCTGACAGTAACACCTCGTAGTAGACAACACCTTTACAAATTGTAACACAAATTGTTTACCAATCCACCAAATTGCAGATAATACTCTTCATTCTCCCAACATCCTGGACCATTTCTTAACTGTTGCTTTCTCTAAATAGACAACTGATGTTAGCTCTCCTCTTGGCAAGTCCAATGATAACCTTCTCTCTGTTTCCTTTTCTACAGATCATTCTTCTTCCAGTCATTCTTAGCCTTGTATCTTGTGGCACTACAATGGTGCTAATTAGAATACCCTTCAGGAATTCTCTGACGTGTTTCCATAGTCTGCTCATTGCTTCTGCTTTTCAAAGCAGATGCTCATCCTAGTATCTGCTTTGATCTAATAACAGAAATTATTCTTGCTGGGATGAGTGCTTTTTTATCCCCACTTCACTAAAAATTCTCCACCTTTATTCAAACCCTGGTTCTCCAACAACTATGGCAAAACAATCCAAGCCAAAATATTCAGTATATGCCCATGACTGCAGTCAAAAACTCTAGCCTCTCACTCAGCTTACACTACAGCTTGCAACAACTACAAAAAAACAACAACAAAAAAAAACATTAACAAATTCAAGACAGACTTTGTAAGGGCCAAATGCACTAAGCTTGTCTTCTGCCTAAATGGTAATCAAGTCTTCAGTCTCTCATCAAGGATGTGGGATGGAACTTCTATCCATCTATGTTTTTACCTTTCTCCCATCCAGATGGTACAATGGTGACATCTCCCAAAGATAAGGCAGAGACGTTCTTGGCATCAGTTTTCTCCTTCAACTCTCATATAAATGACTAAGGCAGATCTCCTCTCACAATTGCATAAACTATCCACAGTATGCCTCTGCTAAAACTTTGTCAGATGGACATTACAAAAATAAAAACTCTGATACCAATAAGTCTACTGGCTATGATTGTATTCCTCAGTTGTACTAACAGTTGTGCACCAAAACTCACACCCATCTTGTATTGTCTCTTCAAGCTGTCATAATCATCTAGCATCTCTATCCAACTGCTTGGAAGCAAGCATTTATCCAGCACGTTCCAAAAAGGGAGAAAAAAGTCAACTGTTTATTGTTCTGCTGGTCTGATGTCAATACTCTCAAAAATAACGGAAAAGGTCATCAACAACATCAACATATATAGGCTAGTAACTTCACATTAATTGCCTTAGTATTACATAATGCAAAACATACATCCTTTCAGGTGTGTAAAATGCTATGCATTATGGGAAGGGCCATTACCCAGACCAGTTTCAACCTTTATTGAGGTTTCATCAGCACTAATCCAGAGTACTTTAATAATAAGATGTCACACCTTTTCACTACTTGGATGTTGGAAATATATGACTTCTGCATTACTTCACCCTTGGTATCTTTTCTGGGTCAGACTAGAAGACAGAAAATTTCAACTTTACTCTCAATGAAAAACCTATAAAACAACTAAAATATTTCAGCTATTTAGACAGAGTGTTTAGTGAAGATAGCAATTAAATGACAATACAATAAGCAAAGCTAATATGGTGGGGAACCAGTATAAATTTATAATAATAGAGAAATTAGCCAAAATATTAAAATAGCAGTATAGAATATAATGTTCAAAGCAGTCTAAGTTATGAATCTGAGAGTTGGGATAGAAAAAAACACTAGAACAAAGACAGACTACAAATATAAAAAGTTCAGAGAAAGATTGTGGGTGTGAACTAATGGAAGAATTATATTAAAAATGAGGATATCAGGAATGAGAATAAAAGAGATTAGTAAAACAACATTCTAAACTGATATAGCATTCATATCTTTTTTTTTTTTTTTTTTTAAAATACAAGCCTTATAAAGTCAAGGAGCTATACAAGTTCATCAACAGCAAATGGGTTTTGATAACACCAATCTTATATTATGGATGATGACAGAAAAACTGAATGTTGCTTCTACAAGTGTTCCTGTGTCAAGTTCACTGTTGTATGTGAATCAGACAGTATGTGAAACAGCCTTTCTTTTCTGAATACTTTAATAACTTGCATTTCTACAATAATATTCAATTATCAAAAACTTATGTCTAAGAGCGATAAGAGTTGCCTAAACTCTCTTATACACCCAATATTTAGCTTTTCATATTAAATTTGTCACAGCAATTACATAATTTGGCTTAATACTCTTGAATATGTATAATAAATTTATTAAGAAAATAACATCATTTGATTAGTATAAAGAATTCGGGTTTATTTCCCAGCAAATGAAACTCATGGTGAAGAAAATTAAAGAAGAAATATTTGAGAAATGCTTTGAGTTTCTGCTAAAACCACCAAAAAATGTGTAAAATATCCAAAATGCTACATAAAATTACAAAAAACAAAAATACACACAAAAAAAAAAAAAAAAAAAAAAATCCTACAAAATCTCAGAATTCTATGCAATAAAAAAAATACAAGAAACTTTCAGAATGACTTCAGCAGCTTTGGATGTCTTAATTCCAACATCACTGATCTGCACTACCATCTAAACCTGATATGCTATTCACTTAAACGCAATTGCATAATTTGTTGTAATAGGTTTCACGGTATAAAAAGAACACAGATGGTTAAGAAAATAACTATTTATTAACTTAAAAGCTAATATTTCAACAGGAATCAACAGAAGCCTTGAAACATACTCCAAACCTTAACAAGTATGGCTGTATAAATCTACCAAAGATTTGGGAGACAGTCATCCTAAGACCAAATTAATATTTATTATTTTTATCATTTGGACTACTATTTCAAAACTTTGAATTTTTTTTTTTTTTTTTTTTTAACCTAGATGGCGCCATATTAGGACTTTAGTCTTGTGTTGCACGCTGCAATCACTTATACTGTCCCCACTATTACACCGGATTGTGGTTGTCTTGCCCTTGTAACAAACTTTGTGTTGTGTGCTCTGAAGATGCTGGACATAATACCAGCGAAATATTAGCTTTTAAGTTAATAAATAGTTATTTTCTTAACCATCTGTGTTCTTTTTATACCGTGAAACCTATTACAACATATCTGACGAACACATAAGCCTATCCACGCGTATAAATATTCTTCACGGAAATAACATCGTATGTAAGGCACGACAATACGGTAAGGGGAAAGTAAAACTGGCGTGGCAACTGAACAGGTTAGCCTTCTTAAAAAGGTGCTGAGATACCAATTTGATACCAAACTGTATAAAAATTAGGAACAAGTTTCACTCAGCCAAAGCCCAATGTATTTATAAAAGAGCGAGTTTAGCACTATTACGGGAACAGGTATACGCTACTTGCCGAGAACTTTCAAAAATAAATTCCTCAATCAGTGTACTTCGTGATACATTATCTGACATTTTGAACCCACAGCTATGGGATATTTTGGATAAAATCTCCGACTCTACAGCCAATAAAGAATTAGCTAAAGTTAAAAACCGACACCAGAAAAAATTTGAAATCCTCCAGCAACGCAATGTTACACAGCAGCTGCATTTTCATCAAGATGGCGTCGTTGTGAACCTATCATCGACAACCTTATCCAAAGAGGCCACGAGTGCATTAAGTCTTGGACACAATTTTGCCGTTACTCCAAAAGATGTGCCTAAAACCAAAATAATGGCTTCCGTTGAACGTGGGATTCACGACTTGCCTCCAGCCATAGCCAATAATATTAGGTTAGACGTGGCCTTATCCTTATCCATTCTAAGCCTCCCAAAAATAATATCCCGCATAAAGAAATAATAGCTCTAAAAGAACTACGCAATAATAACCACATTACAATAACCAAATCAGACAAAGGAAACGCCACTGTAGTTATGGATACAACAGAATATGAAAGCAAAATGCATTCACTGCTCCAAGACCGGTCTACATATCAAATCATAGATCGAGATCCCACCAACTCACAAAAGAATAAGGTGTGCAAGTTACTGAACAAAATCACTTTCTGGCCTAAAGAAATTGTCAAAAAACTTAAACCCATACACGTTAAAGCACATAGAATATATGGTGCTCCTAAAATACACAAACAAGGTACACCTTTGCGTCCTATTGTAGATAGTATAAACAGTCCTACATATAAACTAGCCAAACATTTAGCAAAATTACTAACCACTTACACAAACAATTCTCCCTCTTTTGTTAAAAATTCTACCCACCTAAAAAGTATTTTAGAAAACCACACCTTAAATAGTTCAGACCTAATGATGAGTTCTGATATCACCTCATTATTCACTAATGTACTACTGATTGAAACACTTAACTTACTAAATTCACAATTTCCCCCAGATATATTCCAGCTATTTAAATTCACAGTACAGGCAGGTTATTTTACATGGAAAGGGAAAATATACAAACAGTTAGATGGGACAGCTATGGGTTCACCTCTTTCTCCCCCCTTAGCCAACTTCTACATAGAACATCTGGAAAAATTAGCTATCAACACAGCCACTCTCAAACCTAGTCTCTGGCTACGCTATGTTGACGATGTGTTTGCCATTTGGCCACATGGCCTAGACACATTGAATACATTTTTAGTGCATCTAAATAGCCAGCATCCTAAAATCCACTTTACAATGGAACTAGAAGCCAATGACTGCCTGCCTTTCTTGGACACACTGATCACACGTCTTCCAGAAGGTTCCTTATCATTTTCTGTTTACAGAAAACCCACACATACAGGGAGATACTTACACAAACAATCACACCATCACCCTTCTCAACAATATGGTATCTTAAAAACACTAATCCATAGAGCTAGAGCAATCTGTTCCAATGACAATGCTCTCACTGCTGAACTTTCTCACCTACGTCAAACCTTCTTAAACAATGGTTATAATCCCCATAAAATAGATAACATACTAAATGCTACCCATAAATCCCCTCTATCTACCACAGAAGACTACAACAAAACCATCACCATCCCATACATTAAAGGCACATCTAAAAGATATCTAGGGTGCTTAACAAACAACAATTACGCACAGTATTTAAACCTTATATAAAATTAGCAGCTCTCATCCGTTCACCTAAGGACAAATGCACTCCTTTATCACATCCAGGTGTCTATGAAGTACCCTGTTCTTGCCATCAAGCCTACTACGGACAGACAGGAAGAAATGTGGACATCCGCCTCAGTGAACACAAAAAATATATCCGACACTTTCTCTATGGTAAGTCGGGTCTGGCAGACCATGCTTTGGATACCCCTGCACACAGGATCAATTGGAAAGAAACAAAAGTAATGCACAGAAGCTTCTACAAGTCAGAGAGGTTGTTCCTGGAATCAACAGAAGCCTTGAAACATACTCCAAACCTTAACAAGTATGGCTGTATAAATCTACCAAAGATTTGGGAGACAGTCATCCTAAGACCAAATTAATATTTATTATTTTTATCATTTGGACTACTATTTCAAAACTATGAATTTTTTTTTTTTTTTTTTTTTTTTTTTTTTTTTTTTTTTTTTACCTAGATGGCGCCATATTAGGACTTTAGTCTTGTGTTGCACGCTGCAATCACTTATAATGTCCCCACTGTTACACCGGATTGTGGTTGTCTTGCCCTTGTAACAAACTTTGTGTTGTGTGCTCTGAAGATGCTGGATATAATACCAGCGAAATATTAGCTTTTAAGTTAATAAATAGTTATTTTCTTAACCATCTGTGTTCTTTTTATACCGTGAAACCTATTACAACATTTCTGACGAACACATAAGCCTATCCACGTGCATAATTTGGTATAATACTCTTGAATATGTGTAATAAATTTATTAAGAAAATCACATCATTTGATTAGTGTAAAGAACAACGCTAATATTTTCTATTTGAATACAGGATTTAATACCACTTTTCTTCTTTTTTTTTTTTAAAGAGAAAACTTAATGAGGTGATCCATCATCAAATTATTGACATGCACCTCAAGGGGGTGTACAAGATAGAATAGTACTATATGAAAAATTTACATCATTACTAACTTCCTATCTACAGTTTTCCTCCAAATCAATCTGTAACCTGTCAAGACTCCAACATTATCAGATCTTATATTTCTATCTTCTAAGGTAATTTTTACAGTATCAATCCACATATATCTTGGTCTTCCTCTGGGTCTTTTTCCTACAAACCTGGCAGAGAACACTTGTTTTGCTAATCTTTCCTCTCCCTTTACCACCTGAGATGCAGAAGGACAAGAGAAGTTGCAAAAAGAGTGGAGAGTAAAAGGTTAAGAAGTAAGTTTTTGCCATAAAGAGTGGTAGGAGCATGGAATGCATTGCCTGAGAGGGTGGTTAACATGCAGACTGTGGGTGATTTTAAGGAATGGTATGATAGACTTTGTGTCCACACTAGTGGACACAAAGTCTATTATAACATTCCTTAAAATCATCTGGAAAGTCGTTCCAGTCTTGAGAGTACATGGGGATCAGGAAAATAATAATAATACTACATGAAAAAGTTACACCATTACTAACTTCTGATCAACAGTTTCTCCTCCAAATTAATAATCAGTTATGTTTAAAGACTCCAGCATTATCAGATCATATATTTCTGTCTTTGGAGGCACTTTTTACTGTATCAATCCATCTACATCTTGGTCTTCCTCTGGGTCTTTTTCCTGCCAACCTGGCAGAGAACACTTGTTTTGCTAATCTTTCCTCTCCCAATCTGTTTATGTGACTATACCACCTGAGATTAGCTCTGCTAACACATTCCAGGATGCTAACAATGTGAAGTTCTTTCCTAATATCCTCATTTTTAACATGATATTGCCATTCATGCCATTTGTTCACACCATTAATCTTTCTCAGGACTCTCAGTATCAATGTGGTTTTTAGTCTTTGGTCAAGTGTTTTACTTCTAACCCAGCTCTCAGATCCATAAGTTAAAACTGGTTTGAACACTGTCTTGTACACAGTTTAATTTAGTGTTTTGACTAATTTCTCTCTTATTCCATATAAATTTATTCAGTTGACTTCCTACCATACTAGCTTTGTTGATTCTGTTGTCTATTTCCATATTCAATTTATCATCTCAACTAAAAATCGTGCCGAAGTAGCAGAAATGTTTTACTTGTTTTATAGGTTCTCCATTCACAATGCAGTTAATATTTTCAATGCTTCTGCTTATTTTCATTGTCTTTGTCTTGCTGACCTTCATATTATATCTATTACAACAGTTATGCAATTTAGTCAGGGAATCTTGCAGATTTGTAGTGGATTTATTTAAAAGTTTAACATCATCTGCATAAAGCAAAGCGCTGACATTAACATCTCCAATTTTGATATCAGGTTTAATACCACTTTCCTTCATAATGTGATCCATATAGATAATGAATTACAGAGGGGTAAAATGTATATCCTTGTCTGATACCAAATTTAACATTAAACCATCTTCCTGTACTTCCTTCAATTCTAACTGCTGACTTACAACTCAAATAAAGACTAAGTATTGCTAGATATAATGCCTCACTAACACCTTAAAACTGTGGCATTTTGAATAGCTTTTCTCTTGGCACCTTGTCATATGCCTTCTTCAGATCTACACAACTTAAATACAGATATCTATTATATTCCCATGTTTTCTCAACAATTTGTCATAAAGTGAAAATCAGATCCTGATAGCTTCTATTTCACTTGAATCCAGCTTGTTCTTCACCAAGCTTCTCTTCTATAATCCTTCTTATCCGTTTCTCAAGTATACTTACATAAATCTTACCAGGAACACTCAGTAGAGAAATACCGCTGTAATTCTCAGATTCAGTTTTATTTACCTTTTTATATATGGGTACTGTGAGAGATCTACTCCATCTGGAATTCGTCCCTCTGTCCAGGCCTTCTGAACCATGCAGTGCAGCCACTGTAAGACTTTTATATCTCCATACTTGAGCATTTCTGGTCGAATATCATCTACTCCAGCTGCCATTCTATATTTCAGGCTTTTTATGGCTTTTTCTACTTTAAGTATGGATATGTATTACTGATTGCATGCCTGGTCAGTGTTTTCTACCACTGTGCTGTCACTACTTATTTTGTTTAGCAATTTTTCGAAGTAATTACTCTATGTTTGAAGGATATTCTTGTAGATAAACTTATACGCTGGTGACTTTAAATTTTTCAGGAAATGACAATTTATACTAAAATATTAATTAAAAAACTTTAATCAATACCTTCCAATATTTCAGCAATGTTACATTGCCATCTTCTGGGAACATAAAACTATGATATGTGCACACAGGCACTAACAACGAACAAATGAGGCTGAAGAAGGCAACTACTGCCATTGGTCCTAGAGTCCTAATAGTGTCCCCCCCCCACAGCAGATAAAATTGGGTTGTCTTAGCTGTTGGACTGATGTTCTTAGGATGCAAGTTTCCCAAATTTGGGGCAGTCTCATGCAACCAAATTTGTTGAGATTTGGGAAGTTTTTTAGAGCTGAGGCTGATTCCAGGAACAATCTTTCATACTTTTGTTTAGCTAGTTTTACACAGTGTTTAGCTTTCTTTCATTTGTCTCTGTATTCTCTAAGAGCACAAGCTGACTTATTTGTCAGGAACTTTTCTTCTTTTCCTTCACTGTCTCTTTAACTTGAAAGATTGTTCCTGGAATCAATCTCAGCTCTAAAAAACCTCCCAAATCTCAACTAATTTGGGTGCAAGAGACTGCCCCAAATTTGGGAAGTTTGCATCATTAGAACATCAGCCCAACTGCCAAGACAGCCCAATTTAGCCTGCTAGGGGCACTATTAGGACTAACACCAGTTGCCTTCTTCAGCCTCATTTGCTCGTTGTTAGTGCCTGCATGCACATATCATAGTTCTATTATTATTATTATTAGACACCTCCAGGGAGTTCAAAGACTCATCGAGGAAGGGCACCTGCTCTACATCTCCGCACACTCAATTCACCAACTGACCGCAACTACACCAACGCCATCTACCGCCGACCACCACTAGTATTTCCAAAGACAATCACAAAATCCATGCCCACGGCGGGATTTGAACCCACAGCCTTTTGGCTGGAGAGCAGATACGCTAATCACTTGGCCAGCCAGGCTGGCCTTTATGTTCCGTGAAGATGGCAATGTAACTTTGCCGAAATATTGAAGGTATTGATTAAATTTTTTAATTAATATTTTAGTATACAATGTCATTTCTTGAAAAATTTAGTCACTTCAAGGATATCTTGTTCTCCAGTTTTCTATGTTCTTACCAAAGTCTTCCCATGACTTTTGTTTAACTAGTTTACACAGTGTTTAGCTTTGTTACATATGTCTCTGTATTCTCTAAGAGCACAAGCTGACTTATTTGCCAGGAAGTTTTGGTATGCTTTCTTCTTTCCTTCACTTCCTACTTCATGGAGTAGACACTTTCCTTCACAGGAAGTGTCTACTCCATGGTAGACACTTCCTGTGTCTACCATGGAGTTCTGATTTTGCTATTCTTGCAGACAACCTCACCACATGCCTCTGGTTGAATCAATTAATGTTTTTTTTCAGGATTTTGTCACTGAATCTCTAAGGTTTGTTTTAAAATAATTATTACATCTAGATATTATTCAAAGCACATAAAACTAGCAGTCAAGATAGCAGCCACTCGGGTTTATTTACCAGCAAATGAAGCCCATGGTGAAGAAAATTAAAGAAGAAATGTTTGGGAAATGCTTTGAGCTTCTGCTAGATGACATAAGTCCACTGTCTGTCCAATTGTCACCTACATTCTGGATAATATATTACAGGCTTCCCATCAGTCAAAAATGTGGTGATGAACGGGAATGTGTATGTGTTTAAAATGTAGGTAAGAGTGCCAGGGGACTTGACTTAAGTATCAGTATTTGTCTATTAATGAATATTAACAATGAATTAATGAGTATTATTAATGGTAACTATCAGTTTACAAAGCACAGCAAAGTTCTATTAATTGTTCTTTTAGAGTGAGTTCTTTATAAAGCCTTTTTTCAAAATGTAAATTTTTAACTTCCATAAGAGTAGGTAGTTTTCCTTCATTCAGCATACCATATATATCTTCTTCCATATTCTGTCATGTTGAGCATGAATACTGTTTTACTTCAGATAATCTTATATTAGAAAATCTATTCACAAATTTCTGTTTATCAGTGACATAAATGTTTCTTAATGTTGTACAAACTGAATGTATCAGTACAACTGGAGTCTTCTTCATTTATGCTAATATTCAGCTTGTCTAATTTCTTCACTTGTTTTTCTTATCATCATCAATTTCTTGTGTATGTTTTCTACACGAGTCCTAATTTCCTACATGATTAAGTTCATTTTATTGCCAATTTCCTATCAACAATTTTCCTCCAAATTATTGCTTATCAGCATTTCAATAATGACATATCTTATATTTCCATCCTCAATGTTACTTTTTGCTGAATATCAATCCACTTAGATCTTAATCTTCCTCCTGGTCTTTTTCCTATCATAAACATGCCTGTATTTTCTAACCTTTCCTCTCCCATGTCATTTAAGTGCCATAACAACTTAAACTGGCTTGTCACACATTCTTGAAAGCTAACAATGTCAACTTCCTTTTTAATATGATTCTGCCATTGATCCCACCTGCTCACTTTCTTAATTTTTCTCAGAATTCTCCTATCTGCAATCTATAGTCTTGATCACGCACTTTATTTCTAACTCAACTCTCAGATTCACAATTTAAAACCAATTTGAACACTGCTAGTTTAGTGTTTTGGATAATTTTTGTCTTATTACATATAAATTTATTTAAGTGGTTCTCTACCATATCAGATTTGCTTATTCTGTTATCTATTTACATATTTAATTTGCCACCACCACTAAAAACTAAACAGCCATATACTTGTTCTATAGGTTCTCTGAGAATGCAACTGAAAGTTTCTGTGTTCATGCCTATTTTCATAATTTTGGTCTTTTTATTGATGTTTTCAACACCAAATTTATTTGCTGTTGTTTAATTAAGTTAAAGAATCCTGGACATTTGCACTGGATTTGTTTAGGAGTGCAACATCATTTGCTTTAAGCGAAGAGCTTCTACATGCTAAAAAAAAAAAAGAGTGTCCACTTAGTGTCTCCTCTCTTGTCCTGTCCATTTAATATTATACTATTGTTTGCAAGTCAAAGGATTCACTTTCACTTTAAAATATTCATTTCTGAGAATTTCTCTGTATTCCTGTAAGTCTTATAAGACCATCCAAAACAAATAATTAATCCCTGTCATTATTTTCTTCCTTGTCTGTCTGTTACATGGATACTGATGATCTTTCAGTCTAGCTGTTTATGTGGAACTGTTCAACTAATCCTGAAGTCAATAATGGTTGCTGTTACTGTTAGCAAAATGAGAACATGTCTTTTACAACAAACAGCTGATATTAATACACAGTTACCAAATTATGTGAACTAAATAATGGCCACTGAGAACTTACAGATATCAGTTCTCTGGTAAATACAATTTAATGTAAAACACTTTTCCTTTTTTTAAACATATATAGATATCATCATAAAATTATTACCACAATCACTTAAATTTAATTTAAATGTCTTTATTTGTAAAATTTTTGGCTAAGTTTCATAGCCATTGTCAATATAATTATAGGAAAACACAAAAAAAGAGAACAATAATTCAACTGAAAGCATGCAATCTTATGTGCACTATCAGCCTCAGGAGAATAGCTCCATCTGCATTGACATATTCAAAATAAATTACAATAAAATAATTTATTATTATTATTATTCAGGCCTCCATGGAGTCAAAAGACTAATTGTGGAAGGTCCTTCCTAGGAAACACAAAGTCTATCATACCACTCCTTGAACTCATTGACCGTTCTTGCTCTCACCACTCCATCACGCAATGCATTCAATGGTTCAACCACCCTCCATGCAAAGAAAACACTCTTCATCTAATTTGCCCTTTCGTAACTTCCAGGGATCGTCCCTTGTCATTGCTCCTTCCCACTGTTTCACCAAGCAAAAGAACTCCCCAGTGTCAAATCTGTAACTACCTCTCAACAAAATAATTTAGTTAACAAATTATTTTTAAATATAAACAAAAAAAGTAATTACAAATTAAGGAACACATGAATGGTGAGTATTAGTATAACTTCGTAAAATTAAGAAAGTTTTAGGCAATCATTTTTTGGAGTTTGGGTTGTGAATGTATGCTTTACAGCTTTCCAGAAGAAAATAACTTTTGTGTAATAACTATGGTTTTGTTCCATTGAATCAAATATGTAGATAATATGTGGCTTGATAAACCAAATTTGATGGGTTCTTTAAGTGAAATGTCCTGATGATCTTCAAGACGAAATTTTGCAGATGATCAGTTTGTCCATAATAGCATAAGCCGCAAGAGCAAGGGATTCTGTAAACTCCAGGATAAGAAAGACAAGGATATTTGTGTTTAGATGAGATAAGAAAGGTATTAAGTTTGAGAAATGGACAGAAAGAGACCTGTAAGTTAATCTGTTGAAGTAGCCTTGCTGTTTTCTGAAAGTCCTTAAACATATGGAATACAAATTCTGGTAATTTCTTCTTGAAGTGGGTTAGGATGGCAGCCATAATTATTGATTATTGTTTTGATAGGTTATAATGCAAAAACTATCAAAAAAAGAATCGATAATTATGACTGTCTCTTTTAAGCAATTCATTGTTTAGAAGAGAATCTGTAGAACATATTTTATGAGTTCTGTCGACTAAAGATTTGATGAAACCATATTTTTGACAAGGGTGATGATGAGTTAGAATCAATGTATTTACCAGTATGAGTTGGTTTCCTATATACTAAGAACTGTAGACTACTTGATACTTGATCAAGTTGACTGACAAAAAATTAGAACATCCAGAAAAGGAAGACAATTGTTATCTTCTACTTCCAGGGTAAATTTGATTCTTGGGTTTATTGAATTAATTTTTTTTCAAGAAATTCATGAAGATCAGACAAGGAGGAGGATTTCCATACAGCAAACACATCATCTACATATTTGTACCAAACTGATAGTTTAGGTGAAAAAACATGTCCAGAATATGTTGTTTGAAATGTTCTATAAAGTAATTGGCAAGAGTTGGAGAAAAGGGAAACCTCATAGCTGTTCCCTCTATTTGTTTGTAGAGTTTGCTCTGGCAGCTAAAGTATCCTGAATTAATGACAAAGCCAAATAATTTTACAATATCAGGAGGAAAATCATTATGAAATTCAACATAATTCAATCATATCTGTCAGAGGGATATTTGTAAAGAGTGACACTACATCAAAACTTATTGGAAGATCTGTGGGTTATAAGGATAATCCTGAAATTTTATTCTTAAAATCTATCGAATTTTTTATTAGCCAGGTTACAAGTACGGGGTACCTGTGACCTGGATGTCATACAGTTGATATATGGTTTAAATGTGGTGCAGAGCTGAAATTTATTAAGCATTCTAGATTCTTTTTGAATGTGCCCTGAATGTATGGGATGGTAGTGCCATTACTATAGAAGGGCCACTACCCAGTCTGAGTAGTGGCCCTTCCCTTAATGCATATAATTATACATGTCCACAAGGAGATGTGCTTTGCATTATGGAATATACTAAGACAAGTGATGAGAGCTTAGTCCACCTTTACCACAAGTTGCCTTGTGGTAATCCTGAAGAGACTTCAGGTGCAAACTTTATTTGCTTACACTTGGATAAAGGATTAAACTAAATTTATTATAGTCTAACCAAGTGAAAAAACTTTTAACCCTTTTCTACTTGTTTAGAGATTGATATCTATATATTCTTTTAAAAATCGAGACGTAAGAGGAAGAATTCATCATAAAATATTATTACCGGAATCGCTTACTTTAATTTAAATGTCTTTATTTGTAAAATTTTCAGCTAAGTTTCACAGCCATTGTTACAATCACAGGAAAACACAAAAAAAGAGAACAACAAAGGGTGCTCTCATCTCTCATTTCATTCCCTCAGGAAAGTGCTCTTCATAATTTTGAAGATGCTAAGGCACTTCTGATCGAATCAATCCAACTATATCTTGGTCTCTTTCGTGAGAAAGACCCTTTCCTCTCCCATTCTGTTTAAGTGGCCACTCCACCTCAGATTAGCACACATGCTTGAATGCTAATAATGTCAAGTTTCTTTCTAATACCTTCATATCTAATAAGATACTGCCATTGTTGCGGCCTCTAAAGTTTCTCAGAACTCTCATATCTGTGGTCAGTCTTTGATCAAGAGTTCTATTTCTAAAGCTATCAGATCATTAACTTAAAACTGCAGGTCTGCAGATGTAGGCCTCCCAAATTTGGGGCAGTCGCATACAACCAAATTTGTTGAGGTTTGGAGAATTTCTTAGGGCTGAGGCTGATTCCATAAAGAGTCTTTCAAATTTGTATTTGTATTTCTTCCACCGTATTCTGTGGCATGTATCCAGAGCATGGTCCGCAAGCCCAGAATGACTGTATTTGTGAAAACGGATGTAGTCCTTGTGTTCCGAAATTCTGATATTTGCTGTCCTGCCCGCTAGAGGGCACCATCAGGACTGTTAGGAGAACAATAGCTTCATCTCTTCATTCCCAGTTTCTGTGTTGTAGTGCCTACATGCACGTAACTTTTTTGTAAGTTCCTTTAGAAAATGGCAACGTGACGTTGCCGAAATATTGGAAAATATTTATTAAAGTTTAATTTAATTTATATCCTTAACTATGTTGTTCTATTCCTTAAGTGTTTTAATAATGCATAACCAACGTATAAGCCTGTCTACGAGAATTAACTTAAAACTGGTTTGAATACTGTCTTCTACACTAATACTGAAACAGCTTAACATACCATAATTATGAGGTAAAAAAAAATCCACTAAAGACTTTTATTCCTTTATAAGGAGTAGGCCATGCAGAAAAACAAATAATAGAAAAAGCAGAAGAAAACCAATTGCCTCTCTGTTTAGCCTTCATTGATTATGAAAAAGCATTTCATAATCAATTAGTAAAAAATTCCATCAAAACCAATGCAATAATCAAAGCACTTCAGAATCAGGGAGTTCCTGGAAAATATATGGATCTCCTCCAGGCAATATACCACACTGCAACAGCAACAATCCAACTTCACACAAGTAACAATAAAATATCAACTGAAAAAAAGGTGTCTGACAAGGAGACTCTCTATCACCCAAAATCTTTACAGCAGTCCTTCAAGAAATATTTAATAATATAAACTGGACAAACCTTGGTATAAAAATTAATAACAGAAACTTAACACACCTAAGATATGCAGATGATATCACAATTTTTGCAAACACTCCAGAAGACTTTAATATAAATGATAGAAGACCTATATCATGAAAGCAGAAAAGTTGGCCTAAAAATAAACAGAGAAAAAACAAAAATCGTGTTTAATCATTTTGTAACACCAAAAAACATCCTCATCATGCATATCAAGGATTTAGGCCTAGCATGGCCTGTTCCAGCCTTAGAAGTCATTGCTGAATTGTTTCAGAGGACGTCTTAGTTTTCTTTTTCCTAATGGCTTGTATAAGGCTTGTTTTAGTAATCTTTCTGTTTTCATTCTTTGAACATGTTCTATCCATTTATGTTTATATTTTTAAATTTTTTCTATTACTGGTTCTTGGTTTAATTCTTTCATAATTTCTTCGTTTCTTTTGTGATCAAATAGGGTATACTTTGCAGTTTTTCTCATAAACTTCATTTCTGCTGTTGTTAATCTTTGTTTCTCTTTTTGTTTTATTGGCCATATCCAGATTTCGCTTCCATACATTAAGACTGGTAGGGATAATGTATTGTATACTTTTAGTCTGGTTTGTTTTTGAACTAGGTTTGGTTTAAATATAGAGTTAATTACACCTGTTATTTTTAAATATTTTGCAATTTTTACGTTTATATCGTTTTCATTTTCATATGTGATCATACATCCTAGGTAGTTAAATGAATTCACCTGTTCTAAGATCTTTTTATCTATTACTATTTTAGTTCTTGCTGGATCTTGTCCTTTAAAGGCCATAGTTTTTGATTTTTCTGTTGATATTATCATACCATAATCTTTGGATATCTCTTTTAGATCTAAAATAGCTTCCTGTAAGTTCATCTTCAATCTTCAGAATTTGTAATTATTATTTGGTCATCGGCAAAGAGGAGAGTGTTTAAGTTTAATGTAGGAGAAAGTTTGATTCCTTGATGTAAATTTTTATTACATTTTATTATTATTTCATTTAAGTAGATATTAAAAAGAGTTGCTGAGAGGGGACATCCCTGTCGGACCCCTTGGTTTATCTCTCTCGTATATGATAGTGCATGATTTAATCTTATTTGTATTTGATTATTTTCATATATACTTGTGATAGCTTTTAGGATATTATTTGGTATTTGTTTTTCTTTTAATATGTTAAATAATATGTTTCTTATAACTTTGTCAAATGCTTTTTCAAAGTCAATAAATGTAATATGTGTTTCTAAATTGTATTCTCTTCTTTTCTCTATTAATAATTTTAGGCAAAAGGCTGGGTCTATACATGATCATCCTTTTCTAAATCCATTCTGTACTTCTAAAATAAAGTTTTCGGAATATTTATTTAAAGTAAAGAGCCAACAGGCTTCATTTCGGCGATGTAAAACTATTTAAATTAAGGGAATATTAAATCCCACATTGTTTTAAAACCGAATAAGAAACTCAAAGATTGGAATCAAAGAGTTTCATGCCGAATATAGTAACTATAAACGTATCGGCAACTACTAGCGTAAGCTAAAGTATGTAGTTCAAGTACGTAGTACAAACTAGGGCAACTCGTTGCAAAGGTGGAGAAAGTTCTGATTGCTTATTCTTAGTATTTTCCATAATGTAAAACCCATCTCCTAGGAGATGTATGATGTTATACATTATGGTGGGAGGTCACTACCCAGACCGGTTTCGATCTTTATTGAGATCTCATCAGTGAGTAGCTAGACCACAGTATAATACTAAGGGTATAGCAAAAAGAACTTATATACTCTCCTGAAATGAAGCCTATTGGCTCTTTACTTTAAATAATTTATGGGTGCACCTTTTTGACAACTTGTATAGCAGAGTATATAAGTTCTTTTCGCTATACCCTTAGTATTATACTTTAGTCTAGCTACTCACTGATGAGATCTCAATAAAGATCGAAACCAGTCTGGGTAGTGACCTCCCACCATAATGTATAACATCATACATCTCCTAGGAGATGGGTTTTACATTATGGAAAATACTAAGAATAAGCAATCAGAACTTTCTCCACCTTTGCAACGAGTTGCCCTAGTTTGTACTACGTACTTGAACTACATACTTTAGCTTACGCTAGTAGTTGCCGATACGTTTATAGTTACTATATTCGGCATGAAACTCTTTGATTCCAATCTTTGAGTTTCTTATTCGTTTTTAAAACAATGTGGGATTTAATATCCCCTTAATTTAAATAATGTTTTCAGAATATTTCATTAGTTTGCTATTTAAGATTCTGCTATATATTTTGTAACAGGAATTTAGTATACTGATACCTCTATAGTTTTTAGGGTCATTTCTATTACTTTTTTTAAAGATAGGAATCACAATTGCTTTTTTCCATTCTATTGGGGGGATACCAGTTGAGTAAATTTTATTTAAAAATAATAAGAGTCTTTCTTTGAATCTAGTTCCTGCGTATTTATACAGTTTTGAACCTAGCTTATCTTCTCCAGGTGATTTTCCGTTTCTTGTTTCTTTCAGGCTGATTTCTGATTCTTCTTTAGTTATTTCCTTTTCATTTTCATTAATTGTTTGCCAATTGTCTTTTTTAAAATATTTGTCTGTCCACAGTTCTGTGTAGTAATTTAGAAATTCTTCTAATTTCAATTCAGTGTTTAATTTTATGTTTTTTTTGGTATCAGCATTTAAGTGTTTCAAAATCTTATATACATTGGGTCTTATTTTATATAAATCATGTTCTAAATTAGAAACTAATTTGTTCCATGATTCTCTATGTCTTTTTCTGACTTCTCTTTTAGCTATGGCTCTTATTTTTTTATATTCTATTTCATCTTCTAATCTTTTACTGCTTAACCATTTGTGATAGGCTTCTTTTTTCTTTTTGATTATTTCTTTGATTGTATCATCCCAGATCTTCAGTTTTTTCTTTTATTGAATTTTTTGGCCTTTCCTAAGCTTTCATTTGCTGCTGCATTTAGTGTCGTTTTTATATTAAGCCATTCTATTTCTATTTCTTCATTTTATTTTATTTTATCTAGATATTGGTTAATTATTTGTTCATATAGCCATTGTACAATTGTGCCATTCAATAGTCTAGTTTTATAAACAAATGTTTCAATTTTTCTTTCTGTTCTTGTTACTTGTAGCCATTTAGGTGGTAATCTTAATTTTATTTTAACAAGGAAGTAGTCACTGCTTATTACATATCCTCTGTGAACTCTAACATCTAGTGAAAATTTTGATGTCTTTTCATTTAATATAAAGTAATCTAATATTGATTTCCATCCTCTTGCTGCCCAAGTATATTTATGTATGTCTTTATGTTTATAGAAGGAATTCATTATTTTTAGGTTATTATAAACTACAAAGTATTATAAACCAAAAAACATAATAATAGAAAACAATTTCTTGGAAAAGAGTCACTTCATATACATACTTAGGCCATCGCATTGATCTAAGCTGTGGACTCCAAAAGGAAATAAATAGGAGAGTTTCAACTTGCCTGGAGTGCATTCAGAAAACTGAAAAGCATTTTTCAAAACAATGATGTTCCACTCTGTTTAACAAGGAAGACATTTAACCAGTGTATACTTCCAGTCATCTCATATGGTTGTAAAACTTGGTCACTAACAAAAGCACAGGCAAATAGACTAACAACTCAAAGAAAAATGGAGAGGTTAATGCTATACATCACATTGAAAGATAAGAAGCGAAACACCTGGATAAGAAGCCAGACACATCACTGACATCATTCTTCACCATAAACAACTAAAATGGAAATGGGCCAGACATCTATCCATCCAGAAGAGAAGATGAGCGATGGACCATCATACTAACGAACTGGATTCCAAAAAAAGGGAAACAAGGCTGAGGACATCCTAAAAGAAGGTGGAGTGATGAATTGTCAAATTTTGTTGGGGAAAATTGGTCAACCATTGCCAAGAACAGAGAAAGGTGGAAAGAACTGGAGGAGGCCTTCATCCAGCAGTGGACAGAAAATGGCTGAAAAGAAGAAAGAAGAAGAAGAATGAAATTTTCATAACACTTTTAATCACTAAATCAGAATTCTAGCCAGTGAATTTAGCCAGTAATCCTAAACATAATAAGCTTGATGTTTTGTATTTATCAGTAAACAGAGAAGCTTCCTTAAAAATATGACTTCTGCATTACTTCAACCTTGGTTTCACCTCTGGATCTGGCTTCCACTGATGAGACCTTAATAAAGTCAAAACCAGTTTGGATAGTGGCCATAAGGATATGTGTATTGCATTATGGAATAGTAGGGCAATTGATTTGAAGTCATTAGCCACTATATACACATAGCTCAGTTGTGAAGTCACTTCATGTGCAAACTTTGCTTACACTTGGATAAAGGATGAAATCAAGAATATAATTTCTTGGCATCTTTAATTTATTTATTGAAAAAAACTTCAGTAATAATATATCATTCATTATTAAGCTTGGGAAGATACAGAGAAACTGTTTCAGACAAGACTTTAACTGCATGGAAAAGAAGTTGGTTACTGGTGTCACTGTGTATGACAATAATAAAATAAAATATGGTGTTCAGTCATAAAATTGTGGCTTTTAGATCAGTAGATGTAATGATATACATGCTAATTAAGGAAGATGGAAGGCTGAACCATGCACACACAGCACAGAAAAAGATTTTAGAAGGACAGAAACTAATTTCTGTCCTTCTAAAATGTAATGGCTTTTGTTGATGATGATGATGATCTTATTTGGACTCCATGGAGGTGCCGTATAATAATAATAATAATAATTAACTAAATTTCATGACTTTTTTTTCACGGTATTAACAACACCACAAACACTTTTATCAACAAAGATGTTTTATTAACGCTAATATTTCGCTGATTTTCAACTCAGCATCATCAGAGCACAACACACATGTATACGCGACAGTGAGTGAGTGAAACAATATAATTGCAAAAGACAAAAGATCTAAAATCCTATCTTTTGCAATTATATTGTTTCACTCACTCACTGTCGTGTTTACATGTGTGTTGTGCTCTGATGATGCTGAGTTGAAAATCAGCGAAATATTAGCGTTAATAAAACATCTTTGTTGATAAAAGTGTTTGTGGTGTTGTTAATACCGTGAAAAATAAGTCATGAATAACCATCAACGCCTAAGCTTATCTGTTAGATTAACTAAATTTATTTAGCTATTCAAATTAGGCCAATATTTCTCCTTAGTCACCAAAGCATCTTCCTGGACACAAAATATACTTGAATATTAAACAAATGCACACAAGCAGGAAGGAAAACAGACTGAATGTAAAAAGCAGGATTCTGAAGTCCAAATTGGTACTATCTATGGGTGCAATGATGGAATCTTGCTGAAGGACTCATGTGAGGGTCTTCCAGATTTCTGGTAATGTGAGGCAGCCAAATTTGTTTAGATTTTGAAAAAGTTGAATTGCAGGCAGATTACAGAAATCTGCTTCTGTATAAAAGGGAAGCTTTCCTCTGTTGGATCCAATGATCTATATTCATGTCATAGTCTGTTACAATGGAATGGTTTATTACAGATAAGGGATACAGTTTTTGCATTTTTCAAGATGGATATTAACTGTTCTTACAGTTTGTCCAAAGTATGTGAGTTTAAGGAGCACAGGACACACCAGGATGATGGAGAGAATCTTTTGGTGAGCAGATTAGAGTAGCAATTTTTTTTGTATGAAAGCCTGCATGTTATGCTTCTTTAGAACATGAGATTTTTTACTGAAGCATCCTAGATGTAGGATGGCAATGGATTTTTTTCTTCTTCTTTTTTGGAGAGGGGGTTGTTTTGATAGATGGGCAGAGTTCTTCTGTTGATTTTGTGATGGGAAAACACCACTTTGCTTAACTGATTTCAGCAGAGAGGCTAAACTATTATTATGCCTGAGCAGATGAATTGAGCTTTATTTATTAAGGTTTTAATAACACCATACTGTTGTGAGATGGTGATGTGATTGGATGGGGTGCTTGTGTGGCTGTAGGCACAATTTTAGTGTATTTTTTGTGCCCATGAAGACACCTCAATGTTCAAGGCAAAATACTGGCCTAATAATTTAATAGTTAAATAAACTAAGTTAATCAATTAGTAATCCTAAGAATGAGTTTTCTCCTCTAAATTTCAGCATGAGTGATTATCAGCATCTAAGCATCCATACAAGATTTCTATTGGCTGCTTATATAATACAAGAACTAATCTCATAGTTTTTTTTAAAAAATTTTACTTACCAAACCCAGCAGCAAATGCATCGAAACCAGCTTCATGAGCCACAATGTTTGTACCTACAAAAATTTTCATTATAAATTTGATATTTGTTTGATTTTGGTACTCTTTTAATTTAAAGTATCATTACAGTAAAAATCATAACAATGATTGCTCTTATCAAAAATATAGAAGCAAATATCAGAAACTTGATATTTGGTTATTGGAGCAGATCATTTGTTAATTTCACAATCCAAATGACAACTGAATTTAGTAATTTAACTGATTTCTACACATTCATATAAAGACAAACCACAGGGTGGTTTTGAGTGGCTTTTGTTGTTTGAATGGAAAGCAATGGGCAGAGTGAATCATCAAGTGAAAACTATGAGTCTCTTGGAAAGTCTGCAGTCCAAGCAAGTTAGAAAAGCATTTTTTAAGAAATTGCATTTTTGTAAAAGATTTTTTTTTAAAATAAAGAATAACTACATTTTAGATGGAAATGAAATCTTGTCACGTATGATGTTAAGAAGTAGTCTGTTTTGTTTTGTTTTTTTGATACCAGTGAAAGGGGGATGGATAATAACTCTGTATTTTAATAAGTATGGCAATTATTATTATTATTATTATTATTATTATTATTATGTAACACCTCCAGGGAGTCCAAAGACTCATCAAAGGAGGGCACCTACTCTACAACTCTCAGTCTCCACCAAACGCAACTACCTTCATCATCTACACCAATGCCATCTACTGCCAACCACCACCGCTAGTATTTTCACAGACAATCACAAACATCCATACCATTGGTGGGAATCGAACCCACAGCCTTTTGGCTGGAGAGCGGATACACTAACCACTCAGCCAATTAGCAGTGTTATGATTATTCAAGACATGAAATTAGTGTAAAATGGAGGGAAAATCCTAAATTGCAATTCCAATCTAAAGAAAGAACTACAGTTTGAATTTAATGAAACAACACTTCACATTGCAATAATATCAAGATAATTTAATTAGTTGTTAATTTTCAAATTTACACCAACAAAAAATTGATAGCTTCATCAGGGCTTAATAAACATCTAAGCATATAAACAGATTACAAAGTTGTCCGAAACACTGAAAACCAGTAAAAGAGAAAAAGCAATAAATTCCTGCTATGGCTTTCAAACTGTTTACAGCCTCCTTAGCCACTTAAGAACAGCACATCCTTCTATAAATAGGCTGGGGGCATACAGAATTCAATGCTCATGTGGTTTAGCCTACATAGGAGACAGACAAATCCTCATGGATTTGAAGGTGAGGCAGAAGGAGCATGTTGCAGATGTCAAGCATTAAAGAAAGATCTGATCTTGCTGACCATATTTCCAATACTGACCATGTGCAGATAGGAACATTTCAAGCATGCTTTTTTTTAAGAAGAAAATTTCTAGTCCAGACTTCTAAAGGACTCAGTTATATTCAGCCATTCACATGGATCACAGAAAAAAAAAAAAAAAAAAAAAAAAAAAAAAAGAGGAATCATAGTAAATGACATATGGAAGTCACTCATTAAATCTTTTGACATCATAGACACTAATTTTGAGAATAATCACCTTCAGTCATTAACTGCATACAGCTAATGAATGCCAAGCATTTTTGAATGTATTTAACAGCAGGAATTTATTTCTTTTTTGTTGTAGAGCATTTTTCAGTGTTTTAGACAACTTGGCTATTTATTACTTATATACCTGGATGTTTATTAAGTCCCGAGGAAGCCACCGTTTTTTTTTAGGTGTGCAAAACTAGGTTTAAATTTCAAATTAAACTGATTCAATTTTCTTGATATTATTGCTTGTTTTTTTAGTTGTAAACCATTTCTGTTAAATAAAAACTTCATATTCTTAGTTAATTTTCTCACGTTTTCCTAAAAGAGACATGTTAATTTATTATTATTATTACATAATAGATATCATGGAATCCAAAGACTAATTGCAGGAGATTCAAACTATCCACAGAATAACTATCATATCTCTCCTCAAACTCACGGACTGACAAAGCACCGACTCTGACAACCTGTTACACTCTCCAAGAAAAAAATCTAGTCCTCACACCCTTGCTAACCACACTCTTATTCACTTTCCAGGATTATTCTCTTGTTTTGCCTCTCTGGTCAGGTGCTGAAATATTTCCTCTGCATCAATTCTATAAAATTCTTTTAGTGACTTAATTGTTTCTATCGTATCCCTTCTTTCCTGCCTATCAACTAACTTTTGCAACCCATAAATCCTTAATCTATCATCGTATAGAGCATTCCCATAATCTTGATCATTTACCACTGAATCCTCTCCACCATGTCCTCATCCCCAATAAATCTGAAAGATTTATCCATGAAAGATTGATAACATATAATACATTTAACCAAGCTACCGGCCAAGATGTCTATAGACATCAAGGTTATCATGGATGCGAAGTGCATATTAAAATTGTAATACCATTGATATTACATTGAAATAAATGATAGATACGATGTGTATTTGATCCACATGGCCGGTAACGTGGTTAAGGCTAAAGGTTAATTAATTAGAAAATCTCACACTACCAAAGAAAAGAACATTTTCAAACAATTTTAAGACCATGATAAGCAGAACATTTGTTATTTGTCACCTACAAAGTGTTGTCTAAAATCATTCACAAACATTCATGAACAGTGGCATTGAAACCCACAGCCTTTTGGTGGTAGAGAGCAGAGAAACTATCCATTGTCACATCAGGCTTTGTGATCAGTGGAAGAACGTTGCTCACAATATTATAAATAACAATAATAACTGATGATTAAAATTATCAACAGCACATAACTGATTTGCTATAGTAAGTAATTGTCATGCTGTTGCTAAAAAAATTGTTTTATCATCTCAGAGAAAACCTGGCCAAAGCAATAATAAACTGACCTATAGGATAAGTGTTTTAATGTTATTGTGCTTAAGGGTCGAAGCTGTATAACTGAGAGGAGACCTCCACAAAGCCTTTAAAGGAATGCAGAGAACCGACCAGGGCTTCTGACCTAATGTTCAATCCTCACCTTCTCGTGGTGCACCCTGTTGGGTATCTACTTTGATACTGAACGAATGAGGATGGGCTGGCAATTTGGGATTTAGCCGACCAAATTGTATTCTTATTGGTTAAACCATAATAAAAAATGATGGTACAACATGACAAAATTTCATGTCGACTGTGGCGTCGCCCGGTTAAACAAGGCCCCCGTTGTTTTCGCCAGGGAACCAGGACGAACAGCGAAAAGTGAACTACTGGAACAAATCTGAAAACAAACCCCAACTCAACATCACCAGAGTTAAAGATCAGTACTATCAACGTAAGAAGCCTGAATGGCAAAGAAATGGAGCTATCTGAGGAATTAGATAAGTACCAGATCGACGTAATAGGGGTGACTGAAACAAAAACGACCAAACTGGTGAGATCTTTCTGAGCAATAAATACAAAATGTTATATTCAGGCAATGACAATCAATTGAAATGAATTGAAAAATGAAAAATGAAAAGTTGGTCCTTGTTGGGGATCTAAATAGCAGCGTAGGAAATGATTGTGAGACATACAAAAATATTTTGGGAAAATTTTGAGAAAAGAGCAAAGCTAATAATAATGGCAAATATCTGTTGGATTTCTGCTCAGGACATGGACTGGTTATTACTAACACCATGTTCCAACATAAAAATGTGCACAAATTCACATGGAGAGAAGAGGCTAGGAAAAAGAAAAGTCTCATTGACTATGTTATTGTTGATGGTGATATTTTCTCCCTGGTGCAGGACACCAGAGTGTACAGAGGATTTGAAATTGGAAGTGATCACTATTTAGTCTTGAGCAGAATAAAATTGAATTTCATATTGAAAAGAATAACATGTAAGAAAGTTTTAAAGTGAATAAAAGTTGAGCAGCTCTCAGATATGAACTGTAGACTAAAATACACAAAGATTATTGAAGAAAAAATGAAAGAGTTTGAGAACAGGAATCAAACCTTGGAGATTCAGTGGCAAACTCTGAAGAAAACATTGATTGATTCTGCCAGAGAGGCATGTGGTGAGGTTGTCTGTAAGGATAAAAAAATCAGAACTCCCTGGTGGACACAGGAAGTTAAAGAGGCAGTGAAGGAAAAGAAGAAAGCATATCAAAAGTTCCTGGCAAATAAGTCAGCTTGTGCTCTTAGAGAAGATAGAGACAAATGCAAGAATGCAAAACACTGTGTAAAACTAGCTAAACAAACATCATGGGAGAACTTTGGCAAGAATATAGAAAATAAATATCAAGAAGGTGGCAAAATATTCTGGAGGTTGTTGAAGAAGCTTAGGAATGGAGAAAAGAGTGCTGTAAAAAGAGTTAGAGATGATAAAGGTGACATGAAAACGGGAGAAAAAGATATCCTTGAAGTATGGAGTAATTACTTGGAAAAATTGCTAAATGAAACAAGCAGTGATGACAGCACAGTGTTAAAAAACACTGACCAGGCATACAGTCAGGAATACATATCCGTACTTGAAGTAGAAAAAGCCATCAAAGGCTTGAAATGTGGAAAGGCAGCAGGAGTAGATGATATTCGACCAGAAATGCTGAAGTATGGTGGTATAAGAGTCTTACAGTGGCTGCACTGCATAGTTCAGAAAGCCTGGACAGAGGGACGAATTCCTGATGATTGGAGTAGAGCTCTCATAGTACCCATATATAAAAAGGGAAATAAAACTGCATGTGAGAATTACCGAGGTATTTCCCTACTGAGTGTTCCTGGCAAGATCTATGCAAGTATACTTGAGAAATCGTTGAGAAGAATTGTGGAAGAAAAACTTGGTGAAGAACAAGCTGGATTCAGGCCAAATAGAGGCTGTCAGGATCAGATCTTCACTTTACGACAAATAGTCGAGAAAGCATGGGAATATAACAAAGATCTGTATTTAAGTTTTGTCGATTTGGAAAAGGCATATGACAAGGTGCCAATGGGGTATATCAAGCAATACTTAGTCTTTATTTGAGTTGTAAGTCAGCAGTTAGAATTGAAGGAAGTACAGGAAGATGGTTTAATGTTAAATCTGGTATGAGACAAGGATGTACATTATCCCCTCTGTTATTCATTATCTATATGGATCACATTATGAAGGAAAGTGGTATTAAACATGATATCAAAATTGGAGATGTTAATGTTAGCTCTTTGCTTTATGCGGATGATGTTATACTTCTAAATAAATCTGATACAAGTCTGCAAGATTCTCTGACTAAATTGAATAGCTGTTGTAATAGATATGGTATGAAGGTCAGCAATTAAAAAACAAAGACAATGAAAATAGGCAGAATCATTGAAAATGTCAACTGTGTTGTAAATGGAGAATCTGTGGAACAAGTAAAACATTTCAGCTACTTAGGCACGATTTTTAGTGAAGATGGTAAATTAAATATGGAAATTGACAACAGAATCATCAAAGCTGGTATGGTAGGAAGTCAATTGAATAAATTCATATGGAATAAGAGAGAAATTAGTCGGAACACTAAATTAGCTGTATACAAGACAGTGTTCAAACCAGTTTTAACTTATGGATCTGAGAGCTGGGTAAGAAGTAAAAACACTTGACCAAAGACTAGAGACCGCAGATATGAGAGTCCTGAGAAAGATTATAGGCGTGAACAGATGGCATCAATGGCAATATCATATTAAAAACGAGGATATTAGGAAAGAACTTGACATTGTCAGCATCCAGGAATGCGTTAGCAGAGCTAAACTCAGGTGGTATGGTCACTTAAACAGAATGGGCGAAGAAAGATTAGCAAAACAAGTGTTCTCTGCCAGGTTGGCAGGAAAACGACCCAGAGGAAGACCAAGATATAGGTGGATTGATAAGGTACAAAGTGCCTTAGACGATAGAAATATAAGATCTGATAATGTTGGAGTCTTGACAAGTAACAGACTGATTTGGAGGAAAATTGTAGATAGGAAATTAATAATGATGTAATTTTTTTTCATGTAGTACTATCATATCTTGTACACCCCTTGAGGGTACATGGCAGGAATTTGATGATGATGATGTTATTTTGTAAGGTTATTCACTATTTACTGCTTCAATTTTTATTTCCCCACAAAACTATTAGTGGTATACTGTTACATACTCTATAACGTCAAAAAATTAGAGTAAAACAATGATTCTGCCAGATTCTTTATTCATCCTCTGTAGCAATATTTGCCTGTCATATGAATAAACAGGATGTGAACAGGTGGGAGAATTCCCAGGAAATTTTAAGGAATGGATTTCACCGTTGTCTCTCACTGTGCATGTATATGGGGGGGGGGGCTGACAATCTTAAAGAAAAATATACTAAAAAAAACTGATTCTATATGTGAATCTGAATGTTCCAAATACACATTGTATCTGTGTATAATCTGAATGCAGATTATACACAGATACAATGAGTACTCTCAAACTATATAAAGAGAGCTTGGGGAAAGATTCTTCATATAAATATAAATAAATGAAATCTACCAAACATCATAAACTAAATGAGAAAAAAAAAAGAATACTTATGCATTGTAGCATAAACTTATAAGGTCTTTTTGAAGACTACAAATTAAAGAGATAACCATTATTTCAACAAAAGTAATGCTCACTCACATAACAAAGCCTAGCAGAGGCATATAAGTAAAATAAACAAATTTATAAGCAATTGGATGGAGGAAGGGATTGTAATAAAATACTGAAACGTTACTGTGCTTTAACGTGCTTTTTGAAAACAACCTTTGAATTATATTAAAAGGATGGATCCTTTCTTTTGACAGCTGTTATACTCTGTGTACAAAATTTTAACTTATTTCCTATACAAACACAAGTAGAAGAGTAGTAAGTAATTGGTACAACATTATTTACAACAAATTAAGATACACTGCAAATAGAACGGCTTAAATTTAGTAGGTAAATTATACAGGGAATAATAAGTAAAATATGAGGGAAAAAGAAACTATACATAAGTTATATACAATAAATATGGTCAGATTTTCTTCCAGAATCTTGCACAATCAACTACTCTTTCTGTGCAAGGTGATTGAAGAAGGTCGCAAGAAAGAAGGTGTTCCATGGACTGAGTTGTCCCACACTCAGAATTATCTGGTCCAGTGAGGTAGCCCCATTTTATGAGGTTTCGTTTGCAGCATCTTATGTTCGAAGTCTGTTGAGGCTTTTCCAAGTATTCCAATCCAAGTGAGCACCAGGTGGAGGATGTTCGGCTGTTGGAATACCAGTATTATTCTCAGGGTATAGTGCAAGCCACTGCTGAAGTCTTGTCTCTGGAGGGTTTTTAGGTGGTTCAACAGTTGCTAGGAACCTAAGTCGGGATCTCAGTCTTTGGGACACTGTACTCTGGCGAAACAATTATAACCTCAAAATCAGACATTGAATTCTTGAAGATACAAATTGGCAATAAGCAAATTGAGAATGCAAAGAAGTTCACGTATCTAGGAAGCAGGTTGAGTCAAGATGGTCGTTCAAAAACCAACATTAAATACCGAATTGCTAAGGCAACCGTGACCCTGCAGAAGTTAAAAACCATTGTGGGGAGATAACAGAATATCAATCACAACCAGACTAAGAACTAATTGACACCTTGGTGAATTCTATCCTCTTGTATGGTTGTGTGGCCTGGACTTTATTGAAAGAAGATGAGAGGAGACTCCTGTCTTTCGAAATGAAAACTTACAGAAGGCTTTTGAGAATTCCCTATACCGCTCACAAAACCAATGAAAATGTCCGAAAACTGATTGATTCAATAGATGGAAGAAAAAGGGAAAATATTCTGACAGTCATCAGAAGAAGACAGATGAAATGGTTCAGACATGTGGAGAGGGCTAATGGCATTCCAAAGCAAGCACTAGAAGGAATCATTCCAGGATCTAGGGTGAGGGGGGCCGACCTCGATTAAAATGGACTGATAACATCAAAAAATTGACAAATTCCTCCCTTTCTCAACTGACATCAAGAACAAGAGACCGAGACGACTGGAGGAGGCTAGCAAAGAGTATCACCTACCAGCCATGAATGACCCAGTGGTTCATTTCGGACTATGGGAGAAGAAGACTCTGGCGAAACAGTGGGTGGCATTCATCATTCATTTGTCTGCTTCTTTCGTCAGCTGAGAATGCAGATCTTCGAACTGAAGGGAGGTGCAATACCAGCCAAAGAATACAGGTCTCTTAGTGGTGTTGGTTTTTCAGGCATCCTGTAATTAAGCAGCAGCTTTCATTCAATGCTGGGTCAAGTTTTTCAGCATGGCAGAATCTGGACCATATAGGGCAGGCATATTCAGCATTAGCAAAGGGCCAAGGCAGAAGATCTCAGTGTGCTAGGATCTGCACTCCATTTGGAGGAAGTAAGCTTTCTTAGCATGTTGTTTGTTGCATTAACTTTTGCCTTTGTTTTTTCTATGTGTGTTTTATGAAAGAGTGCGATCAAGAGCCACACCGAGGTAGACTGGTTCTAGGAATGTTCTATATTAGAGCCTTCCCAAGAAATCTGTAGCTTCCTGTTGCCTTCCTTATTGTTAAGGTGGAAAAGGCCAGTCTGGGTTTTCAAGGGGTTTGGTTTTAATTGATTACTGCTATAATATGTGATAAGACTATTTAAGACAAGTGATAGAGTAGTTTCAATGGACTTGAAATTTTTTGATTGAGCAGTAATGGCAAGGTCATTATCATAGATAAAATAAAATTTCTAGTTCCTGGAAAGATCATTGACATAGATGATGAAAAGTAATGGTGATAACACACTTCCCTGGGGGGGAAGGCCGTTTATTTGGGGATGCCAGCAGTTCTTCCTACCCCCTCCCCTCAGGTCCACAAAAAAGCTTGTTTTCCAAGAGTGATTGGATTTGAATCAGGAGGACAAGGTAATAGTCTCTAGTTATTCCATGTATTTTATTTCTGAGTGTGAGATGGTTTATAGTATCATATGCTGCAGTTTGATCTACAAAGACTGCTCCTATGGCTAGTTTTTGTCTCATAACCATTTTCTATATTTTTTCTATATATTGAGTAAGGTTGAGAATTTATGATGTACAGGATTTACCTGGTGTAAAACCAGCCTGCTCAGCAATAAGATGGGGTCTGATTAGTGTTGTAGCCTATTCAAAATTAATCGTTTGTAGAGTTTAAAGAGGTTGATGAGTAGTGATATAGGTCTGTAATTTTTTTGCTTTGGTTGGAGTTTTCCCTGTTTTCAGAAAGGCCGCCACTTTAGCATGCCTCCAGATAGTTGGTATCCTTAGAGTTCTGATGCAAGTGTTGTATATTTTTAATAACCATTCTTTAGTCCTGGGTGTAAAATGTTTAATTTGTTCATTACAGATATCATCAAGGCCTACTTATTTTCTATGTTTTAATAGGTTTATGGCAGCGCTGAGTTCAGTGATCGTGAAATCTGAGTTAATCATATTTTGTTCCTCACTTGGAGTTCTAATTATCTTATTTTTTGGGTGCTTTTTAGGGAATTTTCCATTCAGCAGCAGCTGGTGAGCAATTTGATTAGCTTTACCTGTTGATACTCATATGGCTTAGTGAAATCCTTCCTAATTCTGTTGATAAAGTTCCATGCCTTTCTGCTACTATGAGTCATATCAAGGGCTTCTATTACTTTTTTTCATGAGGAACGCCTTTCCTCTGCCATCTTGGAGCATAATTTTTCTCCTGCATGGATAGTCTCCTCTGAGAAGGGATTGGCGCTGTAAAGTAGTAAATAGTTAGCATACTGGGCTTGTATAATCACTGGAAAAGCATAAAATTGTGTGGCATCCTCGGGGGATGTGTTTGATGGAGATTTTTCTCAGTATTTTTATGAATTGGAATAATTTTGAGAGTTTGGAGGGACTGACCCTATGGAGTAGTCAAGATCTTCCAAGAAACACTTCCAATTAGCTTTTTTGAAATTAAATCGTTGTCTCTAAGGGACTGTGTTAGGCATAATGGCTGGGTTGAATTGAAGCAGTATAGGTCTATGTTGAGTATGTGGAATGAATTTGAGACCTTTTTAACACAAGTGTTGAATATTTTTGAGCTAACAAATATGAGGTCGAGGTTATATCCCTGCTTCCATCTGCCACTGTTGAAAGATGCAGGGAGATTTGGATTATGTATCAGGTTTAGAGAAAAGTTTTCACCCATTTTTCAACAAGTTCTCCATCTTCATTGGACTTTGTGTAACCTCAGTTAATACTCATTTCTTTACATAAACACTATCCCCAAAAATATTACAGAGGTGCTAAATTGCCTTCACATCACTGACAAAAGTCTCAGCAATGTTGAGGTCACTAAAACAGCCGCATTAATTACATTAGGTGTATATAAAATTTTCTGCATGTGTGGTATTAGTTATACTGGACAAATAGGACAATAAGGAGAGATATGGATGAAAGCATATCTCTCCTTATTGTCCCATTAAGGAGAGAGATGCATAAAAGCACATATTAAAGATGTGGGAAAAATGGTAAGCACACACAGACACAATCTGGTCTAGCATGTCATCCCACCAATGAAAAACAACTGCTATTTTGACAACTCACAAGAATGCCATATACTGAATTCAAGAGATATGCGAGTAAATTCAAAGAATCTTCTGAAATATGTTGTTCAACACACTGCAATAAATTAAGGTCTCCTTTTACCTCAACTTTGGTCAGCATACATTGAAGACTTAAAAAGCTGTAAACTCAATTATGATAGCCATTGCACAGTTAAATAACCAGCTATGTGTCTGATATCTCACCATGATGTTCAACTACATAAGATCTTTTCAAATGTACATTTTGTTCCTGATGGTGTATGCAATGAAGTGTAGGAAACTGTTTTGAATACACTATTTTTCTCAGTCTTTTTTCTTTCCATGTTCAGCCTGGATATAAGATCAACAAAGATTTTCTGTTAATATAAATATTTGAGGAAGCAGGAATATAAACCAAAAGAAATGAAAGCGACTAACAAAAGAAATTTAACTTACCATATCGTTCTCCTGTAACATGATCAACATATGGTGTATATAGTACTGTCAAGTGGCCTTTGGGACTACAAAAAGTTTAAGTAATATTTATTTCTTATTATGTATACATTATCATTATATTTGAGTTACTTTAGCAATTAATTACTTATAGAGCATTTATGATATTCAATGTTTTACATTGCTGGCAGCAATGTGAAAAGTGAATACCATGTTCATCTTTTTAGGAATTAATCTGTTAATATAAATTTTTCAAATGAAAATATTTTATTCTTGAGGAAAAATACCATAGAGCATAGGAAAAATTAAAGAGTTTTTAATATTAGGAGTAATATATCATACTAAGTAATGCTATGCACAATACCCACCACAGAAGCTTAATATTTATGAAATGAAGACTATTAAATACTGTTATATGAAGGAATTTCTTTTTATTTTATTTTATTTTTTATCACTTATATATGCCGGCCTGGTTGGCCAAGTTAGCATATCCACTTTCCAGTCAAAAGGCTGCAGGTTCAAATCCCACCATGGGCATGGATGTTTGTGATTGTCTGTGAAAATACTAGTGATGATGGCAGGCAGTAGACGGCGTTGGTGTGGATGATGATTGTAGTTGTGGTTCATTGTAGTTGGTTGCTGAATTGAGTGGTGGAGAGTTGCAGTGTAAGTGCCCTCCCTCAATGAGTCACTGGACTCCCTGAAGGTGTCATGTAATAATAATAATATATGTGGAATATAAGGTGGGTGATTATAGGAAGCTCTGTATTCAACTAGTCAATACCTGGGTAGGTGAGCTGTGCAGAAAAAATGTTGACAGTGCATAGAAATTCATAAGGCAACATCTGACACAAGCAATGTATAACTGCATACCAAGAGTTAAGCGAGTAAATAGAGTAGGAGTGAAATAGATGAATAGTGAAATCAAGCAAGCTGTGTTGGAAAAGAAAATGCTATGGAGGAGGGACAAGACAGTGGGCAGCGATCAGATTCAAGAAGAGTATAAAGTAAAGACTAGGAAGGAGACAAGCATGGTAAAGAGAAAAGGTGCAGTATGAGAGGAGAATAATAAACTTTTATTTTCTGGTCAGGCCAAGGACAATTCAAGGGAATTATTCTACCATATGGCAAGCAAGAGAAAAAAACAATTATGGCAGGTTGATAATGATGGATAGTCATAGCAGCAGAGTGACCATTGCAAAGGATATATAGTGGAATTATTGAATGACCACTTTAGTAGAGTGTATCATACTGGTGTAAATGATGCCATGCAACATGTAGAAGAAAGACAGGTATTAGAAGAACTGGAAGTGAAAGAATCGGAAGTGAAGGCATTGACTGGGTAATAAGGCAATGGAAATGGATGGCATATCACTATGTATTCTTAAGGAATGTGCACAACATTTAGGTATGCCCTTGACCTGGTTATTTAATGAGAATCTTGCAGTGGGTAAGGTTTCTAAGTAGTGGAAAGGAGGTAAAACAGTACCACTCCACAAGCAAGTTCTACAGCAAAAGTTTAAAAATATAGACCAGTCTGTATAACTGCAGTTGTAGTCAAGGTGTTGGAGAGATTAGCTAGGAATAGAATACGAGATTGGATTGATGAACATAGTATTCTTTATGATGGTCAGCATGGATTTGTAAAAGGGAGGACTTGTTTTAGCAATTTACTTGCATTTTATGATAAGGTAATGAATGCACTAGATATGGGAGAATCATATACAGCAGTGTTTCCCAAACTATGTTCTGAGGAACAACAGTCTTCCGCAGAAAGGGAATAAGTGTTCTGTGAAAAATTATCAAAGTTAATATGAGCCTGGAATGGTTTTAAATGCTGCAACAAGTTCAAATATGTTTGAAAATCAGGCGCTCCTCACTTTGCATGTGGATTATGCTATTAAGGCAAGTGTGCACTGACCTTGACTCTGCCGCCCACGGTTGTCGACACCTCCGAGCTCGAGTGAAGTATGGAGGTATCTATTCTAGGAAACGTGCAGTCACAAGCAAGGTCAATGCAATGCGATGTGGCCCGGCACACCTGCAGTGTGTGCTGTCGCATTATTGTGATGCGATACAGCCTGCTACTGCAATAGTGTGCACTCAACTTTACACTGAATACGAGACCAAAGATATGACTCTAACCAAGGTGTTCCTTTAAAATTTCAGGATTTGCGAAGTATTCCATTGTAGGAAAAATTTGAGAAACATGATATACAATGATATTCTTGGACTTTGAAAATGTGTTTGATAGATTACCACCTGATAAATTGGTGTACAAACTGCAAGGATGGGAATAGATAGTATATTGGTTAGATGAATTGGTGTTTAGCTCTCTGAATGATACAGATGATACAAGCAAGTTATGTATGATGGAGCAGTATCCAAGTTTCTTTTCCAACAAACAAGTTAAACAACCCTTGCTGTTTAACTTGTTTGTAAATGATATATCATGAAGACTGACTGGAGATCTTCAGTGGTTTGCTGATGATGCAAAGGAAGATATAAATAGACTTTTGACTTGGTTAAAGGAGTGTGGTTGTAGTTTTAATATTAATAAGTGCAAGGTGTTGAATTTTAGAGTGCAGAAATATAAAGCTGTGTACTATGTTGATGGTGCTGTACTGCAGAAAGTGAATGAGATTTAAGAGTGATGGCTGACAGTCTGATGTTTAGAAGACATTGTGAGTGTTGCAAAGACTGAATATCCTAGTGCTGCTATGATAAAAAACACTCTAACATGTAGGGATAAAGAGTGGTTGTGCCACTGTATAAAGCACTGGTCAGAACACACTTGGATTGTGCTCAGATTTAGTCAAGCATATAGTGGAGATAATGTCAATGACATCTTCATCATCTGGAAACATTTCCAGAAAGGCCTGGAAGATTTTGGATATTTTATGAATAATCATCATCCAAATAACGATTATTCAGAAGAATGAAAATTACCATTCCTAGACATCCTTGTCAACAAAAATATTGCTGGTGGATTATCATTAGAAGTCCAAGCTTGTTCCGTCACCTTCAACAAAAATTAGGTATAATCAAAACCTTGAAAAATAGAGCTATAAACATACTAAAAAAAGAGTGAAAATAAACAACAAAAAACTTCAAATCCTATTTAATCAGTTCCTCCAAAATGGCTACTCAAAAAAAAAAGGTACTAAAGAAACTTTTATTTTCTGATGAACCATTGCGTGATAACTCAGAAATTAACTACAAAGGAATGGTATCTGTACCATACGTTCACAATGCATCAAGAAAAATAGCAAAAAGATGAAAGACAATCAACATCAGAACAGCCATCAATCCAGTCACAAAGCTTTCTATGCTTCCCTAAAGATGAAGTTGTTCCATTTTATAAATACTAGGTGTATACAAGATTCCGTGTTCTTGTGGAAAGATGTATGTAGGTCAGACTGGAATAAATTTCGAAATCCACAACAAAGAACATATAGGCAATGTTGAAAACAAAAGGGAAGAAAAAAAGCAGACTTGTAGTGTAGTGCACATCCTCAAAGAACATCACAAGGTGAATTGGAAGCATCCTCCATGCCATACTTGGAAAAAAATTATTTCAACAGGTTGTTCAAGGAGCCCTCTGAAGTATTCGTTCAAATGGTACACTAAATAGAAATCAATGAATGATCCTCTGCGACATCCAGAAGTCAATAATTAATATGTGTAACATTAAAGACTTCTCCTATGCCATATTCTGTATGCAATAACACATAGAATTTACACAATAATGTAGAAACTGCACATAACATGCCTAATGATACTCATTATCATTAGTGATTGCATTATCATTCCAGTCTTTTCAGTTTACAGATACTAGCAGCTGTTGGAAAACGTTTATTTTATTTAATTTTTATGGGTTTTTGCTTATGTTAAGCAACCTCCTGAAGATGCTATTAGCCATATATAGACAGTGAAACATGTCAAGGAAATACACCAAATATAAGTAAAAAATATATATGTTTTAAAAACCTGATTATTTATTATTCAAACTATAAGTTTCTTAGATTCTTTATGAATAGAAATAATTTTTTTTTCTCTGCACACTCAACAATTTCCATTTAGTCTCATACGTTTTCCCCAAGTTGAATGATTACACTACCCTGCTGTACAAACTGTCTTCTATTCTTCATTTTCCTATTTCCCATCTCCTCATTACTCATTTTCTGTCACAATCAATTCAATTAATTGCCAGTTCAATCAACATCCAACAGTCAGTGCAGCAGGGACAGTGTAATCATTCAACATTCAGTTGTCACTTGGATTACCAATAATGCTAGATTGCAATGTCCCTAGAGTAGTTTATCTTCTTAATATAGCTGAGCAATTCTCGTCTTTGTTTGTCTGTATTTATCAAAGCCTTCAAATATTATATTGGAGTGGCACTAGCATAGTGCAGAGCAAAAGCTGTGTGTTGAATAAGTCTTTCATTTTAGTGGATACTGGTAATTCTAGTAATTTTTTTAGTAGTATCTTACTTATTTTAGACTGTAAAGTTGAGTGAGTGTGTGTGTGTGTGTATGTTTGCTTGTGAAATTTAATATGGGATATTGTTTTAGAAAACATTTTAATACATGGCACCCATGCATACAAGGAAAATGGCAGCTCAGTTTAGCATGAGAGATCTGGTATGATGTAGTGTATGTCACATGTATGCATTGCCAAGAGTGAACAGGTTGTGGTATGAATGTGTGAATGGTGCCAGTGCAAGAAATGAAAGATGTGCAGAAAGTGGAAAAATGAATTGATGAATGGTAACAATGTAAGGAAAGATAGCAAAAATGGTCTGGCAAATACAAAAGTAGTGAATGATAGTGCTCAGAATGAGAGCATGAAAGAACCAGCTAATGACATGACAATAAGGAGTAAAACAGCATGTTTATATAGCATCCTTCACAGGACAAAATGGAAACTAAAGCAATGGGAGAAATGATTATCATGTGGTACAGCAGGTGGGGGAATGAAAGGAAATGTGAATTCAGAAAGTATGACAGTGCGAGAAACTGCAAATAGGGATACAGTATTGTATGGATATTCGATAATAAGAGGAATACTTAATGAGCAAGAGACAAAAGCATGTTTCCCAGATGTGAAAATCAGGGATGTAAGTGACAATATTAGTTTGAAGAAGGGAGAAGTGAAAGAGATGAATGTAATGGCAGGAAGAAATGATTTGAAAGGTGAGAAATACATAACGAGAGAAGATATGAAAGAGTTGTTGCAAGAAGCAAAAATGAAGAGTAATGAAGTAAAAATTGTGAGTATATGCTGCTTCAATTTGAGAAGAAGGGCCATGATTGCTAATGAGTCCGATCCATGAGAAGATTGTGCAGGAGAAAATGATATGCAGTTTATTGATGTATGGAGTGAAATTGATGGACAAAGGATCTTATATATGCCTGACAGACTACATTTAAATAGTTTTGAAGTTAGATGTTTGGAGAAAGTGTTGTTTAGTGAGAGTTTGGAAATGCAAAAACAAATAAACTAGAAATATTAGGGAGGATATAATCAAGAATATGTCTGGCCACTCCTGTGGTAAACGAGTTTGTGTACAGAAATGATTATGCAATGCTGAATGCAATTTCATAGGTTTCCAATTCAAATGGGTTGGTAATGACATTATACAAGGATAATTGTAGATACAAGTGGATGGTGGCAGTATCAGGAATAAAGGGAGGGAAGTTTTTGGCATTGTCGGCTTGATTGGCCAAAAATTATAGGCATTGGTGAGACCTGGTTGACAGAAAATAATACAGTTACAGGGATAGAAAGTAAAGGGTATTTGTATTTTCAGGGAGGATAGAGGGAATAGGACAGGAAGTATGGGGTATTGTTGATGATAGCAAAAGAACCACAACCCTCAAAATTAGAAGTTCAAAGAGGATTTTAGGTCTGGGGAACGAGGTTCATTTGAGGTCGTATTGTGTGAGATAGTGGCCAATAGAACAAAACATATTGTTAATTGCTGCTATAGACCAGAGGGTGCACAGAAAAACGTAGATGCCATGCATCAGCAAATCAGCAGAATGAGTGCAAGCCAAACAATTATTATGTGAGACTTTAATTATGGGAGACATTGGAGTGAGGAAAGTGGAATTTATACAGTTCCTAGGGGATAATTACATAAAACAACATGTTGTTGGATCTGATAACAGAATCAGAAGATATATCCATAACTGAGGTAGACGCTCTGCCTCCAAATGGGGAGAGGGAGCATGCAATCTCCCATAATAATTGTTTGGAAGTTGCCAAACATATGGAATTCTCTGTCAAGAAAGGGTTTGTGTTTAACTATAATGCTGGTAATTATGACGGACCTAACAGTCACCTTGGAGCAGTGCTACAGCTTGAGAAGTTACAAAAAAAGAATGCGCCCTAACTTTATGTTATTCCTATTATTGTTTTAAACTACTGTACTGATGTTGAAAGTTTATTTTCCACTTCGTTAGAGTATAATAAATTTAGTTTAATCCTTTATCCAAGTGTGAGCAAATAAAGTTTGCGCCTGAAAGTATCTTCAGGACTGGGTTAAGGTGATACAACACCAGGGCAACTCGTTGCAAAGGTGGAGCAAGCTACCAACACTCCTATCTTAGTATCTCCTATAATGCAAAACACATCTCCTTGCGGATATGTCTAATGTTATGCATTAAGGGAAGGGCCACTACCCAGACCGGTTTCGACCTTTATTGAGGTCTCTTCAGTGGGAGCCAGGCCCAAGTCGAGATATCAGGCAGAAGCATTAGCAGGTCATCTCCACCTATAGGAATTGCCAATTGGTGTGCCACCCTTTTTTTAATAAATTACTCTGGATTTAGAGAAAGATGTTGAAAGTTGCAACGAGTTGCCCTGGTGTTGTATCACCTTAACCCAGTCCTGAAGATACTTTCAGGCGCAAACTTTGTTTGCTCACACTTGGATAAAGGATTAAACTAAATTTATTATACTCTAACCAAGTGGAAAATAAACTTTCAACATCTTTCTCTAAATCCAGAGTAATTTATTAAAAAAAGGGTGGCACACCAATTGGCAATTCCTATAGGTGGAGATGACCTGCTAATGCTTCTGCCTGATATCTCGACTTGGGCCTGGCTCCCACTGAAGAGACCTCAATAAAGGTCGAAACCGGTCTGGGTAGTGGCCCTTCCCTTAATGCATAACATTAGACATATCCGCAAGGAGATGTGTTTTGCATTATAGGAGATACTAAGATAGGAGTGTTGGTATCTTGCTCCACCTTTGCAACGAGTTGCCCTGGTGTTGTATCACCTTAACCCAGTCCTGAAGATACTTTCAGGCGCAAACTTTGTTTGCTCACACTTGGATAAAGGATTAAACTAAATTTATTATACTGTACTGATGATGTCCTAAGATACTTAGGATGAAATATTTACAATTAAATAATTTTCACTGTGGTTAATACGTGTTTCTTGTAATTATGATCGCACCACAGGTTTCGTTATTTAAAAAAAAAAAAAAAAAGAATGTAAGTGCATGGAAAGTGGTCAGAGATTGTTTGATAGAAGCAGTATCAGACTGCATACCCAAGGTCAGGAGGAAAAACCAAGTGGGAATTAAGTGGATGAGTAAAGATATAAAGCCAGAGCTGCAAAAAAAAAAAACACTGTGAAGGGAATATAAAGAAAAAAGTGATTAGCATACTCATGATCAGTACAAAGTGCAAACAAGAAGGGTGACTAGTTTGATAAGAAAGGACAAATCAGATTATGACAGAAAATTAGTTAAGCAGGCTGAAGAAAGCCCCAAAGAGGTTTTTTTTTGTTATGGAGCAAATAAGTGGGAAAATGATCATGACAGGATGTCTTAAAGCAATGCTTATGATAGGAAGGTGGCAGAGGCAAAAGAAATAGTCGAGTCGCTGAATAATCATCTTGCAAATCTCTACCTGGATAGGTGGAGATTTTTCAGTTGCTGCTGTGATAGAGATGCATATTAAAATTGAGATAAATGAAGAGGAGGTGTTCAGCATATTGAAAAATATGAAGGGGAACATAGCAATGAGACTGTACAGCATGTCAGCCCATGTACTATGTAAATATGCAAGAGAACTAGAATTTTCTCTGGTGAAGTTGTTTACTCCAAGTCTCAGCTCTGGCAGGGTTCCATGGAGAGTGGAAAGAGGGCAAGATAGTTCCATTGCATAAAGGTGGCTCCAAGACGGAGGCAGCAAACTACAGACCAATTAATATGTCAGGAGTGGTTGTTCAAGTACTGGAAAAGTTGCTTAAAAGTAAAATCCAACATTGGGTAGATAGACATGTGATACTCTATTGTAGGCAGCATGGCTTTGTAAAGAGTAGGTCCTGTCTTAGTAATTTATTCACATTTTATACTAAAGTGACAGTAAAATTCGATAAAGGAAATAGTTACACTATGTATTGTCAGACTTTGCAAAGGCATTTGACAGAATACCACATGGAAAACTATTATAAAAGTTGAAGCAAATGGGAATAGACATGAAGCTAGTAAGATGCACAGTAGGATGGCTGACAGACAAACACCAGAGAGTAGTATATGGTGAAGCAGAATCTTGGAGAATGAAAGTGACTAATGGAGTACCTCAGGGTTTTGTACTAGGCCACTACTCTTTAATTTATATATCAATGATATAGGGAAAGATTTCAGAGGGACGTTGTTTTGCTGATGATGCAAAACTGGGGAAAGCGATAGTTGAAAAAGGTGATATAGATATCCTTCAGGATGATTTCAATAAATTGGCATTGTGGGAAAAGGATAATGATTCTCAATTTAATGTTGCAAAATGTAAGGTTATGTACTTTGGGTTGAAAAGGTTACATATGGTGTATTATATTGATGTTACTGGATTCTAGGAAATTGATGAGGCTAGGGATAATGGTGGAGAGAGAGAGATTTGAAGTTCAGAGGACATATTGCAAAAGTTGGTAAAATAGCTCAAAGGATTACTTGAATATTGAAAACATGCTAACCAGTAAAGATAGAGAAGTGATTATTCTTCTTTATAAGGCTATGATTCGGCCACATCTTGACTACTGTGCACAGATTTGGTCACCTGGGTTTCTTGGTGACCAGGAGGTGGTAGAGAAGATTCAGAGACAAGTGACTTTGCTGGTGACAGGTCTGTGGAATGTTTCCTATGAGGATAGGTTCAAGGTTTGTGGGTTACAAAGCATTGTTAATAGTTAAGAGCTTCGTTAAGAGATACAAGTCAGAGAGAGAGAGAGTCAAATCTGGAGAATAAGGTGGATGTTCCAACAATTCATAGCGCAAATCCTTTAATTTCCCATTTCCAAAACACCTTTGTGGACAGGTGCATTACACACAAGAATCCAAACAGCAGTCAAAACAGTGGACAGAAGCTGGTTGTTGAGTGCCAAAAAAGACAAAGACAGTTCCATCAGCAGGAAAGGTCATGGCATCAGTGTTCTGGGATGCTAAAGGCATTTTGTTTATTAATTATCTTGAAAAGGGTAAAACAATAACAAGGGAATATTATTCCAATCTTTCATCTAGTCTGGTTAAAAGATTTGAATAATATTCCCCGGTTATTGTTTTACCCTTTTCAAGATAATTAATAAACAAAATGCCTTTAGCATCCCAAAACACCGATGACATGACCTTTCCTGCTGATGGAACTGACTGTCTTCTTTGGCATTGAACAATCAGCTTCTCTCCACTGTTTTGATTGCTGTTTGGATTCTGGTGTGTAATGGTGAATCCAAGTCTCATCCATAGTAATAAATTGACACACAAAATCAGTTTTATTCTTGTTAAAATGCTCCGGCACTGTTCAGAGATTTCCATGTGAGTGCGTTTCTGATCTGCTGTGAGCAAGCATCGCACCCATCTTGAATAAAGCTTTTTCATTTGCAATTCTTCATGCAAAATATATCCTACATGTTCTTTTGAAATGCCTATAGTCTCAGCAATTTCATGCACTTTGATTTGCCGATCATCCAATACCATATCATGTACTTGATCAATGATTTCTGGTGTTGTTACACTTTTTTCAACGTCCTTCATGTTGATCATCTTCAAGGCTGGTACAGCCATGTTTAAACTCGGCAGCCCATTTCTTAATTGTCGAAAATGAAGGAGAAGAGTGCCCATAAACTTTTATCAACTTCGAATGAATTTATTTTGGTGTTAATCCTTCTTTTACAAAGAATTTTATGACCACACGATACTCAATTTTATCCATTTCAACACTTTTGCTTTAGGTAGCTGGATAAATCAAACTACTTGATAGCATGATTTGCAATTTCACATGGATGCTTATGACAGATGTACCAACTTAGAAAAAAAAAATCTTGCCAATAGTGTTGCCATATGCCTATGGTTGAGGCCGAGAAATTTTCAGACCACACTCGTATGTTATAAATGTTTCATAGGTTACTACATGAATGGCTGTTCCATAAACTGGAAAATATGGGTTTGGAATATAAATTCATTGTCATCACCAATTTCCTGATACGTACCCCTAAGGGGTGTTCAGGTTACTGTGACAGCACTACATGATTAAGTTTACATTATTATTAATCTCCTATCAACAAATTCCCTTGAAATCATCTATTACTTATGAGAACTCCAATATTGTCATATCTAACATTTCGATATGTTAGATAACAGTTAAACATAACATAAAAGTTAGATATGCCTTGTAAGGCATATCTAACTGAATCAATCAACACAACCCTTGATCTTCCTTGGGGTCTCTTTCCTGCCATCTTGGCATCAAACAATTTTTTTTGCTAATCTTTCCTCATCCATTCTATTTAAGTCGCCTTACCACCTTAGATTAACTCTGCTGATACATTCTTGAATGCTAATAATGTTGAGTTCCTTTCTAATATCTTCATTTTTAATATGATTCTGCCATTAATGACATCAGTCCACTACCCTAATTTTTTTTAGAACCCTCATATCCGTGGTCTCTTGTCTTTGATCAAGTTCTTTGTTTCTAACCCACCTCTCAGATCCATAACATAACACTGTCTTCTATACTGCTAGTTTGGTGTTTTGGCTAATTTCTCTCTTATTCCATATAAATTTATTCAGCCGGCTACCCATCATACAAGCGTTGCTTGTCTGTTGTCTATTTCCAGATTTAACCTACCAAAGGTTGGTCGATTGGTAGAGCCTCTGCTACTAATGGCTCACGAAAAAAGTTAAGCAAGTTTGAGTACGGTTAGTAGTTGGAAGGAGTTCAAACGTTCAATACTGTTGGCACACTCTCCCTCGATGAGTCTTTGGACTCCCTGGAGGTGTCACATAATAATAATATCTTCCATAAAAACTGTGCCTAAATAGCTGAAATATTATATTTGTTCTATAGGATCTCCATTCAGAAGCAGCTGAAGTTTTCTATGCTTCTGCCTATTTTCATAGTTTGATCTTATTGCTGACTTTCATGCCAAACTTGTTATTCAATTTAGTTAGAGAATCCTGGAGAATTGCACTAGATGTGTTTAGGAGTAGAACTGTGTAAAGCAAAGAGCAAAGTTTGAATCTCCAATTCTAATATCAGGCTTAATGCCACTTTCTTTTATAATGTGATACATATAGATGATGAATAAGAGTGGAGATAACGTGCATCTTTGTCTTATCGCTTATTTTACATTAAACCATCTTCCTGGATTTCCTTCAATTCTAACTGCTGACTAACAACTTAAATATAAACTATGGGTTACTCTGTATAATGTCCCATTAAACCCATATAATTGAAGTATTTTAAAAAACTTTTCTCTGGACACCTTGTCATATGCCTTTTTCAGATCTGCAAGATTTAAGTAAAGATACTTGTCATATTCCAACGATTTCTCAACTATTTGTCTTAAAGTGAAAATCTGATCTTGACAACCTCTATTTTACCTGAACCCAGCTTGTTCTTCACCAACTTTCTCAATCTCGTTTGGAACGCTCTGCTCCAATCATTAAGAATTTGACCTTCTGACCAGACTCTCTGAAATATGCAGGGTAGACACTGCAAAATTTTCCATATTTCACATTTCTGGTCGAATTGCAAATTTTCTACTGCTGTTTTGTCATTGCTTGTTTCGTTTAACAGTCTTTTAAAGTAACTATTTCAGACATCTAAGATATCTTTAAATTTTCATGTCACCCTTATCATCTTTGATTCCTTTTACAGTACGCTTTGCTCCATTTCTAAGATTTTTCAATAGCCTCGAGAATACAGACAAAAAAATACTAGCTGTGGTGGTGGTAGTAGAGGTTCTGTGTAGTAGTGGAGATGGAGAGTTGTACAATAGGTGTCCTCCCGCAATGAGTCTTTGGACTCTTCGGAGGTATCACGAATAATAATAATAATAATATTTTACCACCTTACTGATATTTATTTTCTATATTCTTGCCAATCTTCCCATGACTTTTGTTTAGCTACTTCTGCTCATATCTTAGCTCTCACATTTTTGTCTGTATTCTTTTAGGACATCTGCTAACTTAGGTGCAGGCTAGAAAGGTGACGAGCATGGTAAAGAAAGAAAAGGTGCAGTATGAGAGGAGATTGGCTGGTCAGGCCAAGGTGAACTCAGGAGAATTTTTCCGCTACATGGCAAGCAAGAGAAAGAATAATTATGGCAGACTAACATTGGTGGATAGTCATGGTAGAAGACTAACAGCTGCAAAGGATATAGTGGAATTATTGAACGAGCACTTTATCAGTGTATACCATACTGGTATAAATTATCCAGTACAATATATAGAAGAGAGGCAAGTATTAGGAGAATTGGAAGTGAAAGAAACACAGGTGTATCAGATGTTGGTTGGGTTAGATGTGAATAAGGCTGTGGGAATGGATGACATATCACCACATATGCTTAAGGAATGTGCACCACAGTTGGTTATGCCCTTGACCTGGTTATTTAATGAAAGTCTTGCAGTAAGGTTCCTAAGGAGTGGAAAGTGGGCAAAATAGTATCACTACACAAGCATGGTTGTAAGACAGAAGTCTCCAACTACAGGCCAGTCTGTATAGCTGCAGTTGTGGTCAAGGTGTTGAAAAGATTGGTAAGGAATAGAATACAGAATTTGGTTGATGGACATGGCATTCTTTATGAAGGTCAGCATGGATTTGTAAAGGGTAGGTCCTGTTTCAGTAATTTACTTGGATTTTATGATAAGGTGAGGAGTGTGTTATATAAGGGAGAATCATATACAGTGATATTCTTAGACTTTGCATAAGTGTTTGATAGATTACCGCATGATAAGTTGGTGTACAAGCTGCAAAGGATGGGAATAGACAGTATGTTGGTTAGATGGATAACAGATTGGCTCTCTGAGCAATACCAGCAGGTTGTATATGATTGAGCAGTGTCTTAAAAAAGAAGGGTGGCCAGTGGTGTGCCCCAGGGTTCCATTCTTTGGCCCCTGATGTTTAACTTGTTTGTAAACGAATTGTCTGGACTGACTGGGGATCTTCAGTTATTTACTGATAATGCAAAGTTGGAAAGAATTATAAGTAGCACTGCTGATGCTTAATCCCTTCAGGAAGATTTGAACAGACTTTTTACTTTGACAAAAGAGTGGGGTCGTAGTTTTAATATCAATAAGTGCAAGGTGTTGCATTTTGGAGTGCAGAAATAAAGGCTATGTACTAATTCGATGGTGCCATACTGCAGTGTTAGATCCTGAATGAAGAACTTGGAAAAGGAAACTATTCATTCAGGATTTAACAAGTTTAATATAAAAACTGAAGGAGAAACTTGCACTCCAGCAGAAAATAAAAGAAATTATTAAGTGTGGGTAAGAATATATGTTCCCTTCATGTAAATTATATGATTCAATGTTGTCTATTCAAAATTTGTTAAGAAGAGAATTTATGTGTAAATGTTAATTTCATTAAGACAATTTTGTATACAGTAAATCACTGAGTAAGCTGTAAACAGTAGTCCAAAGGTCGCATGCAAGCTGTGCAGGTTGAGCATAGGGCCTGAGGCAGTGGCATACGTGGAAGGTAACTTTAGTTCGCTTTCTGGGAAAAGAGCACTCTTAGTGCAGAAGGAGAATACGGGATCAACCAAGGAACAAGATCGAAAAGTGCCATGTGAAAAAAGGCAAGGAAAAAGAGGGCGCAAGAAGTAGGAATAAAAGGCAATGCATACTGTTTTCAGGGCTTTTTACTGCTGGAATTTTGGTCTTCTCGGTTCAAGACAGACGTGAGACGGGGAAGCGATGTCGGACGGTGAGCCTATTCCTAAACATGTTTGATAGATTTCAGACGGAGCTGAGCGTGAGATTTCGGAATCAGCAGTTACGAGCCTTCGCTAAATATTCCATCAGAAAGGAATGGCGATCATTTCCTTAGAAGTGGCAGCAAATCAAGGACTACGCAGACACAACGCCAGGTGCGAGGTGCAGCCTAATCAGACAGCAACCAGATCCTACACGTGGACACGATCGGATGAAAGTATCGAGTCGTGCTTAACAAAAGGTAGACAGATCTGGCAGACCTGATTTCCAGCATAGAGCTGGTAAAGTACAGAAATTTTGTTATATGTTATTCAGTTGCGTTAGAGCAGTATTTCTCAAAGTGTGGTACATAAAAGGTCTTCAGAGGATACATGGCAATTTTTGGCTATGCATCATTAACACATGGAATCATTATATTTCTCAAAAAAAAGTGCAATTATTAGACAGCTGGGATAAAAACGGCACTAACTAATGAATCACATCTCCCTCCAACAGAAACTGCTGTATAGACTCAAGCAAAACTATATGTTGCACCAGCAACATATGGTCTTGCTTGACACCACCCCATCATGAACGTGTTAAAACTAAGAAATATATAGCGAAAGTTGTTTCAGATATTATGGAATTCGGTTGAAGAGAATTAGTCTTTAGTTCACACGATCTTTTGTTAATAGCACACACCAATGATATGCACCTCTTCATAGCTGCTCTACATATCTCAAGTCTTGTAAATTACTGGTAATTTTTGCTTGAAATAATGGGAAAGATGAAGCTATTTGGGTAGATGACTTTGACGATGCACACAAGGAAACTGTTCTCGATGCCTAAAGTATCGATAGCAAGTAGGAGCTTCTTGGTAAGTCACACCATTTGCAATTTTTTTTCTGAAAACTTAGTTTCCAAAAATCCCCACATATATTTCACACCATGATTTTTTAGCTTTAATTTTGGGAAAAAAAAGTGCGAGTTATATTCGAGTAAATACGGTAATTTTTTTAGCTTTCAAATTCTCAAGTATGGATCATTGGTTAAAGATTGGATTTATAAAACCCACAAAAGAGAGCAATATAGCAAATCCAAGTAGCTGTAAGCAACAAGAAATGATATTTCATCAACAAGTCTGACATCTCTAGAGAACCAACTAGGAAGAAGATGAAAATCTTCGTAAGTATGATATGAATTATTTGAAATGTGGATTTTCATGGACAGGAAATGAAGAGGAACCTATTTCAAATTTTGTTCTATTAAAAATAAATCATATTTTTATTTACATGAACATATAAATTCAAATAAAATAGACATTTACAATGAAATATACTTTATTTATTTATTATTTGATAAGGGGTACTTGGTAATAATGAAAATTTAAGAACGGGTACATGGATATCTGAAGTTTGAGAAACACTGCATTAGAGAAAAGAAAGTAGTTGTGTATTGGCTGAAGTTGGACAGTTTACTAGGGAACTCTAAGTGATTATTCTAATTAGTAATAGCTGGTTTCCATTAGACAAAATTGTCTGGGAGCAATTATATTTGAGTGTGATAGAATGTGATAGAATTCAATTATGGACAAGTGTAGCAGATAGAATCTGATTGGAATCTCTTTAATGTTAAATCTGAGTATATTAATGAGTAGCTTATGGAACAGAATTATTGCTTATATAGTATTGTGCTTATTTCCTTTGTCTAGTATTGTTTAGTATGACTTTAGAATTAACTTAGTATGAATTGATTTTGCATGACCTTGAGTCCATTGAATGTGTGACATATTATAGTTGCATGTGCCTTAAGATCCAAATAAACATGTTTTGTTTTATACCTGAGTTTTGCCTGAATCTGAACCTAACCGGGAGGGAATTGAAGGTATATAGAGTTAGATTAGATGTCATGACTGCTAGCTGAAATTTACATAGCTGTAGTAAAGAGTTTTGTTAATGAGCATATGCACGAAATTCTGGGAATGTGTCTCTGAATAAGAGTCCCTTCTATTATAGGATATTGGCTGGCACAGCTCAAAAATAAAAATTTGTCAATATTCAAAAAGGAGACAGTCCCAAAATACATAATTCTTAGGCCCGATTGTAGAATACAAGAATAGTGATCAAAGGGATAATAAAGGTAAAATATAGGTGAAAGCAATGGCATAACAGCAGGAAGTGGATGATTAGAGATTTGGGAGTGATGGTTGACAGCAGACTGAAGTTTAGAGGGCATATTGCTAGTGTTGTAATGGCTGCGCGTCATAGTGTTGCTATGATAAGAAGTACTTTAACATGCAGGGATAAGGAAGTGGTTGTGCCACTGTATAAGGCACTGGTCAGACCACACTTGGATTATTGTGCCCAGATCTGGTTACCTGGTTTTCAATGTGATGTGGAGACATTGGAGAGGGTCCAAAGACAAGTGACTAAGACAATATCAGGACTTTGGAATGCTGGCTATGGAGAGAGGTTGAAGAGATATGGATTGCAGAGTTTGGTGGACAGGAGGAAGAGAGGTGATATGATAGAGACGTTTAAGTTAGTGAGAAGAATTTATCAGATTGATCCAGAGGAATTATAAAAAGAGTAGAAGGTGAGAGGGGAACCAGAGGTCATTCCTGGAAGTTATGTAAGTGTGGTGAAGAAGGGTGTGAGAAGTAGATTTTATTACATAATGAATTGTGAGTGAATGGAATGCATTACCACAATGTGTTGTTAATGCAAGGAGTGTTAAGGACTTTAAGACTCTTCTTCTTCCTTTCCAGGCTTATAGGCCAAGTGGCCTGTTCCGAACTCAATTCAATCTTTTTAAGGGTCTTCCTCTGCATCGAGTACCTTTTGGGTGGTGATTTAAAATTTGTTTAGGTATTCTGCTTCTATTCATTCTTAGTATGTGTTCTTTCCATTTTTCTCTATAGCAAATAACTGTTTCATTTAGGGAGGTTGTAATTCCAAGTTATTTTCTGATTTCGCTGCTTTTCATTTTGTCCATTATTGTGACTCCTTCAGTTCTGTGCAGAAATTTCATTTCGGATGATTTGATTCTTCTTTCATCTGCTTTTTTTATTGTCCATATCTCACTGCCATAAAGTAAGGGCTACTGTATTGTAGATTCTTATTCGTGTGTGTTTTTGTACATAATTGGGTTTAAAAATTTTATTTATAATGCCTGTTACTTTTAAAAAGTTTGATATCTTTGGTTCTATATCAGCTTCATTTTCATATGACATTGTGCAACCTAAATATTTGAATGTATTTACTTGCTCTATTATTTTGTTGTTTATTACTATTTTGCTTCTTATTGGATTAGCACCTTTGAAAGCCATGACTTTTGTTTTGTCGGTTGATATTTCCATACCATATGTTTTTATCAGATTATTTAGACTCCATAATGATTTTTGTAGTTCATCTTCATTATTTCCAAGGATTATTTGGTCATCAGCAAAAAAGAAGAGTAGCTAATCTGGTGTTACAGTTTATCTTCAATCCTCCTTCATTAGTTATCTTCCATTCTTTTATGATTTTATCTATGTATATATTAAATAAAATTGGAGAGAGAGAGGACAACCCTGACATACTCCTTGATTTATTGGTTTCCAGCTTGATGTTGAATTATTGTACTTCACAGATATTTTATTATCTTGATATACATTATATAAGGCTTTAAAGAGTTGGTTTGGTATTTCATATTCTTTAGGATTTCCCATAGTTTTTCTCTGATAATTTTATCAAATGCTTTGGTGTAATCTATAAAAGCTATGTGTGTTTCTATGTTCATTTCTCTGTGGTTTTTCAATTAATAATTTTAACGTAAATGCAGAGTCTATGCAAGGCCTGCCTTTTCTGAATCCATTTTGTTCTTCTATTAATTTTGGGTCTACTATACGTTTAAGTTTATATGCTAAGATTTTTGCATATACTTTATAACAGGTACTAAGTAAGCTGATTCCACGATAATTGTTACAATCAGATTTGTATCCTTTTTTGTAGATGGGAATAACTATTACTTTGGTCCAATCTTGTGGGCATTTTCCTTCTTTCCAGATCATATTATAAAAGTTAAGTAACCTGAGTGAGAATTCAAGTCCTGCATATTTGATAAGTTCCAAGTTTATATTGTCTTCTCCTGGAGCCTTTCCTGTTTTGCTTTGGGTTAACGCTTCTGTTAATTCTTCTAGAGTGACGTTTTCCAAGTTATCAGAGATTTACAAAGGGTAATTTTCTGTTTTGAATGTTTTCATCATACCATAAATCTTGGTAGTAATTTTGCCATGTTTCTATTTTAATAGTATTAATATCTACTTTTTCTCTAGTTTCATTGTTTAGATCTTTGAGGATTTTATATGCATTAGGTCTTTTGATTGTACAGTACAGTCTCTCTCTAATTTTGTCACAAAATTGTTCCATCTGTTTCTGTTTATTCTCCTGCATGCTGCTTTTGCTATTGCTTTTTTTCTGCTGTATTCGATTTTTGATTTTATTGTTTTTAGGTTGAGCCAGTTTTTATATGCTTTTTTCTTTTCTTCAATAATGCATTTAATTTCATCATCCCAGTCCCTAAGGCCTCTTTTTCTTTTCCACTTTTTCTTTGTTCCTAAACTTTCTTTTGCAGCTTTTGTCATTATGGTTTTTAGGTTTGACCATTCTTCTTCTATGTTCTGATTTTGTTTTATACTTGTCATCCAGTTCTTTATTCTTTTTTGGTACGTCTTTATTACTACTGTCATCCAAAAGTCTAACTTTGAAAGATTAAAAATTTCTATTTTCCTTATGCTTTTTTGTTGTTTTCCATCTTGGTTCCCATTTTATTTTTCCAATTAAAAGGTAATGATCTGATTCCATTTCAGATCCTCTGCATACTCTTGTATCTATTATCATTTCTGACATTTTGATATTGCTGATTATGTAATCAATAATGCTGTTTGTGTCTCTTGCTTCCCAGGTGTATCCGTGGATGTCTTTATGTTTGAAGAAGGTGTTCATTATTTTAAGGTTATTGCTTATAGTAAAATCTATTAATCTATTTCCATTTCTATTACAGTTAAGTTCTCTTATAGGTCCTATGTTTGGTTTATACGGTTTATTGTCAATTCTTACGTTAAGATCTCCTATTACCAAAATGTGATTGGTCTTATTTAACATGTTCTGCAGTTGGATGTAGAAGTTTTCTGAGTCCTCCTCTTTTCCTTCTTCAGGTGCATAAGTTCCAACTTGGAACTTATGCACTCACTTGGACTGGGCCATTTTCCAACAATTCAGACAGGGAGTCAGACCTGAGTTGAAGGAAACAGCATTCGATAAGAAATTATCCAATTTAAGAGAATGTTACGATGCTGTAAAAGAACGCAAACGATTGCTCGGAGACCTTCGTCCCGCACATGTTTATGGGTCAGTAAATATAATTGAGGAGAAGGAAATTTCTGAAAAGGGGCAAGGACATATTAAACAGAGTAAGGAAAGGAGAGAAAGATCAAGAACAAGAGAGAGACTAGAAAGGGACAATAAGCAAGAGATAAACAATTTGACAGAGTCTTATATTGATTCAGATAAAATCAGGGTTATTGTAAAACAAGAGATAGAAATACTCCAAAAACCCATTATGGATAGGTTAGATGAGGTAATGAGGCAGTTAGGAACCTCATCTGTGGGAACCCCAGAGCCTAATTGTAGCAGAACTGAGGAAACCACTAAGTTGGTTAAAGAGGAAGTTGAGCATCTGCAAAGACCCCTTCTAGATAGATTAGACTCAGTTATGCAGAGACTATCCGAAGTCGTACCACAACAAGAGACAGTTATTTCTCAAAATCAAGGGAGAGTTAATGACCAAAGAGGCAGTAGAGAACCCCCAAGATGTTTCAGTTGTAACAAACTCGGACATTTTGCTCAAAACTGTTACTTTAACAAGAAGCGTTTTGGTAGAGGTCATGACAGAGATTCAGATTCACTTACATATACTAACAGAGTATGGAAAAAGGGACAAGCAAGAAAAGAACATCCTTACGAGATGGAGGTGTGAGGGCGAGTGCATATGGAAAATACTGTTATGCTTTGCTAGACACGGGGGCCCAAGCATCCATCATATCGGAGGATTACTTTAAGAAAATAGAACCTCATGCCAAAGATAATATCACTCACCTTAAACAACGAGTGAGAGTATCAGGTGTCACAACCTCCATGACTCATACTTCTAGGTCTGTGAATCTAAAGTTATACCTGCCTGAGTTCAAATTATGTGTTTGGCAGGAGTTTTTGATCCTACCAGGATCCTCTCTTCCACACACCAAGCTGATCCTAGGCAGAGATTTCTTATCAAGATATGACTTTAAATGTGATTACATGAGGAAAGAAATATACTTATTGGGAAGGAGACAATTTACAAGGAAAGAAAAAATTACTTAAGGAAGAGAGAAATGAGCCTCAAGAGAGGAATCGTGAGTCCCACATAAATAAAGTGAAGAAATCGTCACATGAGGAGGTGGTCTGTGAAAGGAACTCACAAGTAGTTAAGGTTAAATCAGAGATAAATTTCTGCAAGGGAAGAGAAATAAGAACCAAAGAAATTAAGTGCATCATTTATGAGCATACTGATAATAAAAAAAAAAAAATGGGGTCTATAGGGATCAGAGTGAAGACAGAATACTAGAACAAACCCGATACAACCTTAGGCCCCGACGAAATGGTAAAGTAGACCACAGGAACGGAGTTTATCCTTTAAGGATGCATGCCTCTGAAAGATGGATATCTGACAAAAAAATCTCAACAAATGGGTTAGGTATGAGAAGGAAATCAAAAGGAGAGGGATACAGTCAGAATAAAGCACATAGCAGAGCTCGGTGCATACACTTCACAAGGTATTTTTTTAACAAGCAGCAAGTTCCTGTGGGGATGAGAGGAGAAGGAGTAGAAAACACTTCGTAAAAAAGAATTTCTCTTAAAGAAATTTTTTTGTTTGAAGGGGGGACCTTTGTTACACCTGTTATCTTAGGAATATAGTATTCTCAGCTATCATGGTGTAACATGAAGAATAAATATCATAAATTAAAACCCCTGCATAAAAAAATGAATTATTTAATGGAAAATTTTTTGCATCCAGTAATATGTATAAAACATAAGGGTTGTTGTTAAAGTAGCTGATAAAGGAAGGAATGTATTAATATTGTAATATGACTTAAAATAAGGAATTCTAACTAAATAAGCAGCTAACAAAGGAAAGTATAGATTAATATTGTAATACGATTAAAAATGAGAGTTAAGTAAATAAGTAGAAATGGGTGAGTCATAAAATACGTTATGTGAGAGATTAAGTTATTAAGTAGAATTCATAGAAAAAGTTTGAAAGGGGATTAAGTCAGGCTAGCACAAGAAAAGCAAAGCTATCGCTTAGGACCGATCCCCGGATTGAAACATTGAGAATGGGCTTGCCGATCAAATGACGTTTGGCGAGAAAACGCCACCCTAATTGGTCGATGATTAAAAAAAACAAGTAGGAGGAGAAAGGAAGTAAGAAAAGGTGCCGTTAGGGGAGCAGCTATAAAAGGGTTGGTAAACCCCTGGAGGGGACCTTTTTTGGATAGTCGCTTTTGGCCTTGAAGTTTGATTTTGGTTCCAATGGAGTTCGCAGGGTTTTCCTGAGTGGCGACAGGGGTGATATCTCCTCATTACAACACGGAAACGAAAGTGAGCGGGATTTCGATTCCCATTTTCCCGAGTAGGAAGCAAAGGAAAAATTGCCATAGAGTCCTAGAAAAGGAGGGATCTTTTTCGTTTCGACGCTAGTGATAACTACGCAAAACAGAAAGCTGTAAAGAGACCGATGTCCTCGTTGCTGATAGTAGAGCAAATATATGTGTGTTAAAGTATTCCAGAGTTACGAGAAGTTATATCAGAGGTTCGTTTGGAAAAGAATAAAGGCCCATACGAAGAGCTCAAGAAAGGTACTGTAAATCATAACCTATGTTAGCTAGAAATCTGTCTGTGAAAAGTATCGTGATTCCAATACAGAACTGTTGAAGTTATATTAGGACTTTAGTATATGATAGAATGTGTTATGTGTAGATTGACTAGTGTTAAAGATTTGTGAATGATTAAGAGTCCTAAGTAAATTTGCATGTCTATTATATTGCACAAGATATTTAAATGACATAATTGTGTGTTAGTGCAAATAACGGTATAACGGAATAGTGTGAATTAAGTAATTACGTCTCCTAAGAATGGAATGCCTAATGTAATGTATAAAATAATTGAAATGTCACAAGTATGTGTTAGCAGTGAATGATTTGTTAATCTACTTCAGTATGAATAATCAGATAGTGTGAATTGATCTAATTTGTTCACATCAGGTGAATTTATGAATTAATGTGTATGGCGGCATAATCACAAATAGCCATATTGCTTGTAATGATTTAATGTTAGTCTATAAGTATTTTAGTTTAGTATTTGAATTGTACCATGTTTAGAAACTTAATAAACCTTTTGTTCAATGATAAAAGAGTTGTCTGATGTTGCTAATCCAATGCACCGCTTAAAATCATCGTACCTAATCACACGGGAAATTTAATGTTGAGGAAAGAGATTAAGAGTCACGACTGCAATAATAGTTAAATACTAAGAGATATATTCGAGATTGACTTTCTCCCTATTTATGACAACATAAATGGTGCAGTTGATAACCACTTGAAAATATTGTACTTAGTCACATGAAAAATTTAAGTTGAGAATCGAGTTAAGTGTCACGACTGCAATAGTTACACTTTCAGATATATTTGAGTTCTTTCTCCTTGTTTATGTATGTAATATCCTAAACTAAATATCCCAAAAGGTGCAGTATAAATACAAATATTAGGGATACTACGGGGAGCAATAACTTAGATACTGGTATAAGTTTTGGTAAAATCTCGGGCATAGAAGTTAGAAGAATATAGATAAAAGGAATTTGTAAGATTAGAGTAGAAATCGTAAATTGGGACACAACATAAATGGCGCAGCCGGTAAGATGTACTTTAGCTAATAAAATCTTAATTATAAGCTATTTACAATAAGTTGGTTTTGGTATCAGATCAAACAACTGAGAGGTAAAAATTTTGTTAAGTTTTGTTGAAAAATTTAGAGTGTTAACTAGTATAAATTGGATGCAAGTATGACTGAACCCTCCAGTAGTTTAAACATGGACAACAGCGAATTTTTTCGTTATATTAATCCACAGCAGGTGTTCCCACAATTTTCGGGCGAGGAGACTGATGACGTCCTAAATTTTTTTTGTTACATAGAAGAGCTTAGAAGAGTTGGAGGATGGACTGATTTTCAGTTGCTAGTTATTCAACACATTCAGACCACCCCGCCATATCTGGTGGGCTCCCCTATCCGCCATCTAGGGGACGCGCTCTCTAGAGGTTACAGGGTCTTCCGAGAGGACTTTAAGATTTTATATGATAAATATGTTGTCAGTTGAATGAACCTCACACGATGAGTCTGTTGACTCCATGGAGGGCATAATAATAAGAATATAATGGTGGATTGCAATTTTAAGTTCAAAGGTCATAGAGCAAAAACTGCAAATACAACTCAGAGGACAATATAAGGACATGATAAGGAAAGAAGGAACATGTAAATTTTTTTACCTTGGGTATACTATACATTAAAGATACCAAGTAATTTTATATACTTGGTTTTAATCCTTTTTCCCCAAGTAAACAAACAAACAGACAGGTAAGTCAAGATTGCACCTGAAGTATTTTCAGGTCTGAGGCAACTCGTGGTAAAGGTAGAGCAAGCTCTGATCACTTTTCCTTAGTAACTCCCATAATGCAAAGCACATCTACTAGCAGACATGTATGATGCTATGCATTAAGGGAAGGGCCACTACCCAGACCGGTTTCGACCTTGGGAAGCCAGACCCTGAGATCCAAGATCGAAGTAATGCAGAACCTATAAATTTTACCTACACAAGTTCAAAGTACCAAAGCACAAGTTGCCACAAGGTCAAAGCACCTTGTGGCAACTTGTATAGGTAAAATTTATAAGTTCTGCAGTACTTCAACCTTGGCATCTCAGGGTCTGGCTCCCACTGACGAGACCTCAATAAAGGTCGAAACTGGTCTGGGTAGTGGCCCTTCCCTTAATGCACAGCATCATACATGTCCACAAGGAGATGTGCTTTGCATTATGGGAGATACTAAGGAAAAGTGATGAGAGCTTACTCCACCTTTACCACGAGTTGCCTCAGACCTGATAATACTTCAGGCTCAAACTTGACTTACCTGTCTGTTTGCTTACTTGGGAAAAAGGATTAAAACCAAGTAGTTTATAAAATTACTTGGTATCTTTAACGTAAGGAACATGTAAGGATAAGGAAGTCATTTAGCCTCTTTACAAGGCCTTGATAAGACCACACTTGGACTATTGTGTACTGGTTTGATCTCCTGGGTTCCAAGGGAATAAAGAAGTTGTCGAAAAGGTGCAAAGAAGAGTTACAAAGATTATATCTGGATTAAGGAATTTAGATTATGAGGACAGATTTCAATTATGTGGAATACAGAAGTTAACAGGAGAAAGAGGGGTGACATAACAGAGGCCTAGAAACTTCTAAATGGGTGCTATATGATATCGTCTAATGAAACTTTTCATCATACGGTGGATGGGGAGAGAACATGAGGGGCATTCATGGAAGTTAAGTTTGGTTGCAGTTAAGAAAGGGGTAAGAGCTAGATTTTTCTCTCACAGAGCAGTGGGTGAGTGGAATAGTTTGCCTGTTGAGGTGATCACTGCAACTAGTGTGAATGAGTTTAAGGGAAGGTGTGACAGCTGGTTTGGGTGATGTATAGCTTTGAACTGACCTTGAATCCTTGGAGGTCTCAGATGATAACAATAATAATAATATTGGGCTCATAATAGCAATGTCAAATTTATAAGAATTTGCTTTTAAATCTGACATTGCCATTATGAGCCAAATTCTGCTCTAGGCATTCCTTAACACAGTAATTTGTTAAGGCATGCTCGGAGCAGAAATTCCTGGAAACGCATAAAATGTTTTTTACTCCTTCATAATAAAATGCACGACAGCAAAAAATAAGCCTTGTTGGCATTCATCTGTTCGGTTACACAAACTAGTAGAGCATTTTATAAAAGAAGATCAAATATCAATATTTCTTAGACAAGTAAAAGCAACCAAACTTTGTGCTATTAAACATTTGGAATTTCTGATGGGAAAAGAAATACATACATACATACATCTTCAAGGCCCACCTTTCCTAAATGGGTTGTGGGGGCAACAGTTGCAAAAAGAACTTTCAATGGTCACGATCCTCTGCCACCAAGCTCAGGTGTTCTGGTGGGATTCCCAAACGTGTCCATCCAAGGTTTTGGATACAATCTATCCAGCGAGTCCTTGGCCTTCCACCCTCTGGCTTGGCAAAGAGGACCTGCTGAGGGAGCCTCTCTTGTGGCATTCTGACCAGGTGCCCGTACCAACGTTACTGTGATCTCTCAACACAGAGAAGCAGCGGTTGAGTATTGAGGGTTTCCCGAATTGCAGAGATTCTGACTCTGTCGAGTCTTGTTAGCCCTGCAACCCCTCGCAGGAACCTCATTTCAGCCACTTGGATTCGTTTCCACATTCTTTCGGTCATTACCCAACTCTCATGACCATAGGTGAGGATGGGGACATAGACTGTATTGAAGACAGCCAGCTTTGCCTTCTGGCTTAACTCCCGCTTCAATACTACCGAACGGCCAAGCTCTCACAGTATTGAGCTTGCTAAGCCAATTCGAGTATCTAGCTCTACGTCCCATTTTCCATCATTCGTGAATATGGACCCAAGGTATTTAAACTTCTCCACCTGCCTCATTGGGACTCCACTTATATGTACAGTGCAGTGGGATGGTTGTCTTGAAACCACAAATGTTTCAGTTTTGGCCACGCTGATCTTCATTCCAGCGTCTGCACAAACAGCTACAAACCTATCCAGGGTCCGCTGAAGGTCAACTGTGGAAGAGCTAAGCAGAACTAGGTCATCTGCAAAAAGCAGACGTCCAATGCTACATCTTCCAATTCTGACACACTCACTGCCTCGGCTGTGCCTATCAATCCAGTCCATAAATATTATGAAAAGGAGGGGTGACAGAGCACACCCTTGGCGGAGGCCAACAGAGACTGTGAAAGGTTCAGACTTTGTGCTGTTTACCCTGACACAAAACTCTGGGCATTCATACAGGGACTTGATGGCAGCTAATAGATGGTCATCCATTCCATACTCCTGTACTACTTGCCAAAGCTTATCCCGAGGAACCCAGTCATATGCCTTCTCCAAGTCCACAAAACATGTGTAGACATTCTTGGCATATTCCCAAGATTTCTCAAAGACTTGCCTTAAAGTAAAGATTTGATAAGTTGTGCTTCTACCAGGACGAAAGCCACATTGTTCTTCCTGGAACTTTGACTCAACTATACTCCTGCACCGTCTTTCCAAAATATTGAAAAGACGAAAAAATTTTTATTTTATTGCTGACTGCCATAATAATGCATCTGATTGATATTATACAGGATAAAAAGTGAGAAGAATATAGTTTTTAAGATTTCATCTGCCAAGCCATGATTTTCCCTCAGTTATATTATGTTTCATATTATTTTAGTTTTGCATAATTCTACATAAAAAGTGACAATAATATTTAAAAAAAAAAAGTAATGAATAATGAGTTTTCACTCTAAGAGATACTGTAGAATAATAGAGAAATTCACATCTGACTCACTATTGCTTAATAGGTCACTTGAGGATCAAAGCCAAATAACTGGGAGGATACCTCGACACTGCCTTTAAGAAATTCAGAGAACTGACTAGCACTTCTGACCGGATGTCCAATCCTTACCTTCATACATGCACCCCATTAATAGGGGTCTGCTGGGTATTGAACAAATGACAATGGGCTGGCAATTTGGGACTTTGCTGACCAAATCGTACTCTCTATTGGCTTAAACCACAAATGCATATGATAGTATAATATGATATAATAATATTTCATGCTGGCTGGGCATCGCCCAATTAAATAAGCCTCGATGTTTTTGTCAGGGCACCAGGACAAACAGCATAAAGTCAGCTACTGGAACAAACTCCAACTTAGCAGCTAAAAGAAGAGCTTCAGAAGAGCTGAAGATAAGACCCATCAACATAAGGAGTATTGATGAAAAGAAAATCGAACTTGCAGAACAATCTGAAAAATACTATGTGGACATAATTGGTATTACTGAGCAAACAAGACAAAAACAGATGATATCTTACTAAATGATAAGTATAGGATGTTATATTCAGGCAATAATGATCAAAGAAAGGAAGGAGCAGCGATAGCATTCAACATCAAACATGAAGATAATTGGAAGGCAGTTAAAAGTAGATTGTTGTGGGCACACTTCAAAATGGGAAAATGGAACTTATTTTTGCATATTTTGTATTAATGAAAAGTCCTATATTATGTCCTATAGAAGATCCTTTTAAGGAAGAAGCAGAGGAAATTTTTGAGTCAGAGTATGCAGCTTAATCCACGTGGATTGCCTGGTCATGAAATTAAATTGAAAATAGGTGTTCCTATTATGTTGCTCCAAAATCTGCAACACGCAAATCTTTGCAACGGAACCAGGTTCAAGTAATTGAAACTGAATATGATAGAAGCTGTGATATTTACAAGTCCTGTTATCAGAGAAGTTGTCTTCATTCCTTGGATACTCCCCCATTCCTTTAGACTATCTATTTGCATTCAAAGAGTTACAATTTCCAATAATAGTTTGCTTTGCAATGATGATTAATAAAGCACCCAAGGACAGACCCTTAGATATCATACCACTCCTTAAACTCAATGAGTTTAAGGAGTGGTATGATAGACTTTGTGTTTCCTAGGAAGGACCTCCTGCGATGAGTCTTTTGACCCTGGAGGCCCAAATAATAATAATAATGTTCTCAAGTTAGCAGTCCTGAGAATTTAATTACTTTTGTCAAAGATGATGACGAAGACAAAAACTTATTATATTGTTATAACACTTATAATGTAATAAGTGTTATAATGCTCACAATTCTACACCATGGCTAAATCACCAGCACCAAATACTCGAGTAAATACCCTGAAGTGAACTGCTAGCAGTATAAGTTCACCTCAGCGAAGCAGGAGGGCACAGCTTGTCCAAGAATAACTCAAAAAATAACTAACCACTCTCCTATATAGCAACACAGACAAGAGGAAGCCCAGAGGACTCCTATACCATATATTAAAGGCATCTCTGAACTTATGGCAAAAACGATGAAAAAATATAAACTCACTGCTACCTATAAACCCATCAACCAAATTCAAAACCTGCTATTCTTCTCCAAAAGACAAACTTTTACCACTGATGCTATCTGGCATATACCAAGTATCATATACCAAGTATGAACATGATACTTACTATGAACAAACAGATCTGTAAATGCATGTATCTTTAGATGTTTAGAAATACATTTATATACAGATCTTCCTGTTTGTCCATAGTAAGTAAGTAAGACAAACTCTCCCAGTGGTGAGAGTTTACTTTTGGAGAAAGTAGCAGGTTTTGAATTTGGTTAACCACATCCTCAAAACTCACAAATCTGGCCTGGTGCACCATAGAATTAAAAACACTAGCCACAAGATTTAATGGAAAAACACCAAGCTGCTGCACAGATCCATATATAAACATACAAAGAAAGTGCTGAAGCCTTATTTCACCAACCTAACCTCAATTGTAATGACTGCCTTACTATTCCAAAAGTATGGTAAATTGCTATCCTCAACTGTATTAAATAAATTTGTAATCTCTTGTATTTTATTTTTAATTAATCTATTTTAATTTATTTTTCAGCCCAATAGTTTTAACCCATCAAATGTATATATAGAGGGATTCCAATTGTGAGCTTCAACTTATTCAATTCTTTGTTGTCATTCACTATTTGTACTGATGATGTCTTATGAAACTAAATTTAATCTTTATTGTTGTACAAGTGTGATCTATAGTTAACACTGCAAAAGCAAAATACTGATTACTATAAAAAATAGTGTAAAATTCGATGCAGTAGGAATTTATCTTTTTTTTTTTTGCATCGACTTTTACAGAGGTCACAACCTGTAAACAAAATAAATATTTCTGTATTAACATTGTAAATTTTGTTAATACAGAAAAACCCAGTTAACTCTAAGAAAATTAACATGCAAGTTTGTGCAGAAACTGTAAATATCAAACAAATGTTTAAGTTGTATGATTCAAGGACAAAAAGCCATAGAAATCGACACAGTATTGATGTAGTTCGGTTTTGAAAGAAACAACGTAGAAATTGTTTATACAAAGTAAGTGCTTTTAATTGTGCTCAGTGTCAGCCATATGCAAGCTTCAAGGACAGTGTCATAAAAGGCAGTTTAATCTTAAGCAGCTCCACTTTTTGTAAACAAGATTATGTGTGCGTGTGTTCCGTGAGAATTAGAAGTGAACATTAACGTTGAAGGTCAAGGCCGTTTTGCATGGGAATATTCGGGGCCTTGACCCTTAGTCCAGGGAGCTGAGAAGTCATATATAGGAGGTCCTCTAAGTTACATTAAAAGTAGAGAACTCCAGATCCTTTCCTTTTGCTGTGTGTAGTGTTTGTCAGCCAGTTTCAAGTCAGGAGAGCGTAGCCATGAGCAAAGCCATTGAAGGAGTAAGAAAGATGGACCAGCATGCCTTGCCAGTGAAAGAGCCAGCGATGTGCATCGACGTCTTCAGCCAACTCAATCACATCGATAAAAGTGTGCTTCGAGCCCTGGAAGTCATCTATGAGATGACGGTAAAGACAGAATCCCTGCATGGAAGTCAAAGCCTAAGACGGATAGGCAACCAACGGAACCTGCAAAGGAACAAGTATAGAGTTGTGTGTTAATGAAGATCTGCGAGTACATTTTGTTGTATATTTATCTAAGGTACAGAAAATTGACTGAAAGTCCACGGGACACTTTTCATTTAAACATAGTTCATTGTTCCGGACTGAAAAGCAAACTAAGGATTAATTGTACACAAGTAGAATAGGAGGTATTTTGCCATAGAAATTTAGAGAGCATGATAATCTTAGTATTGAGAAGGGCTGACAGTATTCTTTATGTGTCATAATATTGCATGACTCAGTGTATATACAAATGTTGAAATGTTATAATTAATAGGCTTAGAATAGAGCTAAGAAGGAACCCTTTTAATAGTGTATGATCTTGTATATTTGCCTTTTAATTTGAAATAAACAAGCTTGTTTTGTTAAAGAATTGTACCACCTGATCTTTATGCAATGCACTGTCCATAAATAAATTTACAGACCTGCGAATGAAAGTATTAAGGATTAGCCACGATTGTTAATTAAGCTTTTAGATAATCTCAGAGTAAACTCTACTGGAAGTTTTGAATATATCTAATATCATAAAGAGAACCCTGGTGGCACAGTCATTAATTCTAAATAAATTTTCCAGAGTTCTCCTGGTAACAGAAATAACTATCTGTAGAGACGAGTAAAGAAAAATAAACTAAAGTGTGAGGGGAAAGATTACAATAGTTTACCATATATTTTATTACTATATTTTCATCAAATGTTCTCCAACTAAAGACCCTATGTATGAAAAAACCATCACCACTGTAAAACTGTGGCTTTGACTTCTTCATTCTCCCACATCATGTCATCCTCTGTACAATAGCTAGATGATGTTTTCCACTGCCAAATTTTCAAAATTTCATATTTTATATTGCCAGCATAAGAGGACCTGTTATTTCAGCAAATTTTTAACTTTAATTGCTTTATATGCCAACATACACAGTAAATATTAACTCAAAATATTTATTAAACTTTACCTTTTAAATAAAGTATAAAGTTCGGCAAGACTAGTAGAATTAAAGAGCCGAGTGTCTTCAAATCTCTGAAATAAAAATATTTTGTATAAACATTTGAAATCAAGTAGTTTCTATAATTTTCTTGTGCAATATATGATCATATACAACAGAGATTCAAAACTAGTTCTTAAAAGCAATTTCATACTGTCCTTTAAATAAAGATTGTGACCTCAAACTGACAATTTATGAATTAATAAATTTAAATTTGATAAAGGATTAAAAAAAACTATCTTCCTTGAAAAAAAAGTTTTTAAATACTAACTTGTATATATAATACTGTTGTATATATTGTGTTTTTGCAGCTATTTTTATTATTATTATTATTATTAGACACCTTCAGGGAGTCCAAGGACTTATCAAGGGAAGGCACTTGCTCTACAAATCTGTCTCTGCCACTCAATTCACCAACTGACCGCAACTACACCAAAGCCATCTACTGCCACCCACCACCACTAATATTTCCAAGGACAATCACAAACATCCATGCACATGGCAGGATTCGAACCCGTAGCCTTTTGGCTGGAGAGTAGATATGCTAACCACTCGGCCAGCAAGGCTGGCATAAGGCTTGGAAAAATTTCTTCTAGTCGCCGACTAGACTCGAAACCAAGAAGTTTTCCTTCATGCGGCGTGGTGTGAAAATGCCACATCCACTGAGCTACACAGGCTTAGATTGTTTCACTAGTTCAGCAACTAAAGATGGCGTCCAACAAGAAACGTATGTCAGCGGCTCGCAGAACTTCTTTACAAAAGTCTGGCTCTGAATTGGATTTTTCACAGTGGATACATTGTGGAAACTGTTATATGTATGCACCGAGGAATGTGAAGGATTTGGGGACTGTTTGGATAAATGAGAAGAATGAAAACGTTGACGTATACGAGAAGTGTCAGGATAGACTGGAGAGATTAGGCATGGAAGCAGATGTCGGGACCTTAGCAGATGAACTTCGGCAGGAGTTCGGGAAAATGAAAAGTTACGTTCACCTTTTGCAAGAGGAATTGGAAGTGCTCAGTAAGGGAATTCTGGAAATTAAATCCGAGTTAAATGGGTTGAATAGAGAAATTACGACTATGGAGATTACTCTAGCTAAAGTAACTAGAACAGGATTAAGTATGGGAGAGTCTTTGGTGATTGATGAAGAAATAAATAGTATGGGAGTGATTCGGAGTCAATAGAATGAAAGCACAAGAGGTCTAGAAGAAAAGAGATGTCGTGAGAGTGAGAGAGTAAGTAAAAGAGGGTTGAGTAATGAAACTGGGAGAGTAATGCTGAATAGCATAGAAAATGAGGCCATAAGTAACTCTTATTTGGACTTGAATGAAGTTATAAGTGGTAAAATATATGGTGATTCTATGATCAAGGGTATGGAGAGTGGTATGCGTGAGGAGTGCTTGGCTGGTGGAACGATAGAGAGAGTGGATTTAGCAATAAAGAGAGGGCATGATGCAGAAAAGATGGGTAGTTATGGTGGGTACGAATGACCTGAGTGGTAGTATAAATCAGGTAGCAAAAAATTTAAGAACATTGTTAGATATCGTGAAGAAGAAAAGTGTCAATGGGAGATAGTGTGTGGGCTGCCTCATTTTGACAATTATGAGTCAAGTAGATGAGCAATGATAATGAATGATACGATTGCAAGAATGTGCAAAAAAAGAGGTCTGGAATTTGTTGATGTCTGGAGTGTTTTTGAAGGCAAAAAACAGTTATATGCAAGAAATGGGTTGCATCTGAACATGGAGGGTTACTGTTTTCTGAACAAGTTGAAGAAATTGGGAAGGGAAACTAAAATTGAAAAGGTTGAGTGTAAGAGGGAGAAACTTAAGCAGTGATTGTATAATTGTTGATCCTTATTCACGGAATAAATTGCAGAATAGAGGGGATAAAAATCAGCGATATGTATATCAGTTCTAAAGGCTGGTACAAGAACTATAGGGAATTTTTGTATACAAATGCAAGAAGCATTTGAAATAAGAGGGAAGAATTTTTGGCATCAGTCAGTGCAATCTCACCAAAAGTTGTAGGCATTAGTGAAACTTGGCCATCAGTAGAAGATGTGGTCACTGGAATTGAATGTGATGGGTACAGTATACTCAGGGAGGATAGAGAAGATAGAATGGGGGGGGGGAGTACTGTTGATGATAGCTGATGAGTTGCAGCCAAAGAAAGTAGTATATCAAGATGATAGACATGTGAATGATAGTACATTTGAGGTGGTCTGGTGTGAAATAGAGATCAATGCAACCAAATATACAGTTGGTTGCTGCTATAGGTCTGGGGATATAGGGAGTGATTCTGAATTCATGCATCAGCAAATTAGTGCAATGAGTGCAGGGTTAGTGATTATTATGGGGGATTTTAATTATGGTGATATCAATTTGAAGGAGGAAATATCACATGGCAAAAAAGAAAATGGAATTCATACATCTTCTACGAGATAATTACTTTAAGCAGCACATAACTGAAGGGACACATAGTGTGAGTGTTGGACCTGGTCATTGTTTCAGAGGATATATGCATAAGGTGTCCTTGTTACCTCCAATTGGTGAGAGCAATCATGTGGTATTGACTTGGGGGGGGTTGCAAAATTTGTGGATTTCTCTCTCTTAAGAAGGGGTATATAAGAAACTACAGGTTATGCAATTTTAACAAGCTTCGGAGTGAGCTTGCAGCAGTCCCATGGCAGAACATATTGCAGGGGAAAGATGTCAGCAGTGCATGGGATAAAATCAGTGGGTATCTGAGGAAGGCGATATCAGATTGTGTCCCCATTATCAAGAAGACAAACAAGGTAGGTGTTAGATGGATGAGTAGTAGTATCAAGCTTGATCTGCAAAAAAAGAAAATGTTATGGAGAATTTACAAGGAGAAAGGCAATCAGTACACCCATGAGCAGTACAAGGCTCAAGCTAGGAAGGTTACCAGCATGGTAAGAAAAGCTAAATCAGATTATGAGAAGACCTTAGCCAAGGAGATCAAGGGTAATCCCAAAGAGTTCTTCTACTATGTGGCAAGTAAAAGGAAGAATGACTTAGGAAAGATAACCTTAGTGGGTGCTGATGGTATCGAGGTGACAAATTCAGATGTAATAGTAGAGTTACTGAGTGATCACTTTTCAAAAGTCTATCACCCAAGTGAGGATATCTCTGTACCTGTAGCAATAACTAATGTGAGAATTGAAGTTAAGAAATCAGAGGTATTTAGTATACTGCAAAATTTAAATGCGAACACTGTTGAGGTTTAGATGGAATATCAGCTCGGGTGTTGTGCGAAGGAATTGTCAACACCTCTTACTTGGTTATTTAACTTAAGTTTGAACTCTGGTATGGTCCCTAGAGAGGGGAAGGAAGGCCAAGTGGTTCCTTTGCATAAAGGTGGCTCTAAAACTGCAGTAGTTAATTACAGACCAATCACCATCTTGGGAGTGGTGGTAAAAGTATTGGAAAAGTTGGTTAAAGACAAAATTCAAGAATGGGTGGATCAGGATATGATACTCTATAGGAGGCAACATGGTTTTGTTAAAGGTCGATCCTGCCTTAGCAATTTTTTAGCTTTTTATAATAGGAGTTGGACAAAGGAAATGGCCACACAATGGTACTTCTGGATTTTGCTAAGGATTTTGACAGGATACCCCATGGAATACTGTTGCACAAATTGGAGCAGATGGCGATGGAACATAAACTGGCGATATGGATAGGAGAATGGCTCAGGGAGAGATACCAGAAGGTGGTGTATGGAGGAGCAGAGTCCAGGATGAGGAAGGTGACCAGTGGTGTGCCTTAGGGCTCTGTGCCATTGTTGTTTAATTTGTACATAAATGATATAGGAAATGGCTTAAGGGGAGATATTCAGTTGTTTGCCGATGATGCAAAGTTGGGTAGTGCAATAAAAAATCAAGCTGATGTTGAGAGTTTGCAGGATGATTTAAATAAGCTGGTGAAATGGGCAAAAGGTTATGGATGTCAGTTCAATATGGAAAAGTGTAAAGTTATGCATTTTGGGATTAAAAGATTACCAGCTGTCTACTAAATTCATGGAACAGTACTCCAAGAGATTGATGAGACCAGAGACAAATCTACAGATTTTCTAATTTGGCCAACTGTTGATCTCAGCCTAAACTCTGATAGAAATTTTATTTTCTACCAAATATAAATAAATAAATAAATAAATAAATAAAGATAATTACATCAATAGCTAAATGGTAAAGATTTACCAGGACTGATTATCTAGCATCCTGTTATATTACATAGCTGGAGAAGATTCTATCTTAACAGTAATGTAAGATCTGGTATGGTTCTATGAGGTTAATCAATTCTAATTTTAAGAAAAATGATTTTCTTAAAAGTTTAAAAATTTCCAGAATATTGACAGCCTGCATTTGGTCACTACTACCTCCCAACTATTCATCTAATTTTGATTCCTAATCCTCATTAGTAATTTATTTCAACAAAAGGAGACTCAAATGCTATGTAGACTACTTTAAGGTAACATGAGTACTCAATCCATTTAAAATATAGGCTCTTTTTTCTTATGGATAACTGTATAACCAAATATTAAAATATCCACTGCATAACCAGATATTAAAAAAAATGAGGACTCGGGGGGGGGGGGGGCACACTAAGATATTTTAAGTCTCTATTTCCATATTTAATTTGACATCTTCACTAAAAATTCTGCTTAATAGCTGAAATATTTTTTTTGCTCTCTATGTTCTCCACTGAGAATGCAGTTAATCTTTTCCATGTTTCTGCCTATTTTAATTTAAAAAAAAAATAGGTTGAGTATTTGCAGTATAACCATACTATCAAATTGGAGGAAATGCCATTTCATCTGGGTTCAGCTGCATAAGGTAGCAGCCCTCCCACTGGAATGTCCACTATCAAATTGGAGGAAATGCCATTTCATGTGTGTTCAGCTGCATAAGGTAGCACCCTCCCACCGGAATGTCCACCTGGACATTCCAGTGTGAATTTAAAATTTATTTATTTTTATTTTAAAATAACATAAAGAAGAACAGCTAGATGAAATTTTATCTAAAAATAAAATTACAATAGCTGCAATATCTGAAACCAAGAAGAAGTTGCAAGGTTCAAAATTTATATCCAATTGCCTGCAGTTATACTCAGGTGCTAACAGAAATGAAAGAGTAAGAAGCGGCATAATGCTGATGATTCATAATTCCTTTAAAAATATAGAAAACTATGCATTTCATAATGAAAGAATCTTACAGGTTATATTAAATTTTTGGCCATGAATATATAACAATTCTAGCTGTATATGCACCAGTAGAAAATAAGAATGAAGAAACTGAAAAATTTTACTTTCAACTACAGGAAATATTCCACAAAATTAATAAGACAGCTTACATTATTTTAACGGAAGATTTAAATGCTAGAATTGGAAACAACAATATCAGTGATTGCATGGTGGAATGGGAGAAGATATTTGCAATAGTAACAAAACAAAATTAATAGACTTTTCACTTTTTAATAAATTGAGAATAATGAACACTTTCTATAAACATATAAAACTGCCAAAAGTTCGCCTGATCAGCCCATGGTTCACAATCAGTAATTGATTATATGACTGCCAATGACAAACTATCCAAACACTTTTTAAATGTCAGAGTTTTCCGTGGAAACGGAATAGAAACAGATCATTTCCTTCCAGTTGCAAAAGTCAGATTTCCATCATAGCGGAGAAAAAAATTCAAAATTCAAAATACAATACCGACTGACTAGTTCATTCATAAGGAGACTCACCAGCTCATTTAAAGTCAGTCTCCTAAATGACTTCAGCGTTCATTGGCAGTATGCTCAAGAAGAACCCATACAAAAACAGAACAGCTGCAGGAAAGTATGAACATCAAAGAAGAGGGGAAAATTCTATGTAAATTTCTAAGAAGCACTGTTTCAGAGGCTCTAGGGGAAAAAAAAAGGAAATAGAAGTAAAGAAATGGAGTAAGAAAGTGGGATAACCAAATAGCAGAAATTATAGAAGACAAAAGAAAAGCATTCAAAAAATACTTATCAACCAAATCACAGGAATATTATACGGATTATAAGAGAAAACGAGCTTTAGCAAAGAAAGCAGTGAGACACAAGCACAGAGAATCCTGGAAAAATTTTGTCTCTGAATTGGAAAGAGATATAACTAGACCACAACCTAAAACATATAAAATCAGTTAAACCAGGGATCTTCAATGTATGGCCAACTAGCCATTTTGAAAAAATAACTACTTAACATCAAAATGCGATTAAATAAAAAATAATTTCAATGAAGCTTGCGGGCCAAAAAAAAAGGAAATAGAAGTAAAGAAATGGAGTAAGAAAGTGGGATAACCAAATAGCAGAAATTATAGAAGACAAAAGAAAAGCATTCAAAAAATACTTATCAACCAAATCACAGGAATATTATATGGATTATAAGAGAAAACGAGCTTTAGCAAAGAAAGCAGTGAGACACAAACACAGAGAATCCTGGAAAAATTTTGTCTCTGAATTGGAAAGAGATATAACTAGACCACAACCTAAAACATATAAAATCAGTTAAACCAGGGATCTTCAACGTATGGCCAACTAGCCATTTTGAAAAAATAACTACTTAACATTAAAATGCGATTAAATAAAAAATAATTTCAATGAAGCTTGCGGGCCACTAAGCTATACTACAGTATTTAGAATTGTAAGATGCTTTCCAGATTCACAAGGAGCGCTGTGCATTTGATACTTTACATAAAATCTTATAAAAATAAATATTAAATAGACATGCTTCTTCAGCCATCTACCAGCACCAAGAGGTACTTAAGTACTAGTACTAACATCAAGGTAGATGACTGAAGCAGTAGTTCGTTCGAGTGCACTGTTTAGTGCCTTCCAGATACATCTCAAAGGTTCTCGATACTTTGTTATTTTCATATAAATACAAGAGGATCTCATCCACAGAATAGGAACAGATAATTTCCTTCTAGTCGCAAAAGTCAGTCAGTTGTGAACAGTGTGATATTCGTGTATAAGCACATGCAGGCTATAGCCCATTCTGGTTTTATATTGCCAGACTTTTTTCATTAGTGTAAGACATATTCAGTGGATATTAACCATTACACGCCCATTTTGGATCATTTTTTGGGTTCACCTTCCATCACTATGGCGTCTACGAGTAAAAAGTATAAATCAAGTGATTCCTGTCGGGGTTTTAATGAAAATTGGACCAATTTGCACTTTTTTGTGACGATCGACGATAAGCCAGTGTGTTTAATTTGTCGTGAGTCAGTGTCAGTATCAAAAGAATACAATATAAAACGACACTACGAGACAAAGCATGTGTCCAATTTCAATCACCTTCAAGGGCAGCTTCGTGTGGACAAAGTGAACTTTCTTCAAATTGATTTAAAATGCCAGCAGGGTACGTTTAAAAGGCAGAGGGAAGAGAGTGAAGCATGCATCAAAGTAAGTTATGCAATAGCTGAAAAAATTGCTAAAAAATCAAAAGCCTTCTTGGACAGCGAGTTTGAGAAAGAGTGTCTCATCGCTGCTGGAGATATTCTGTGCCCAAATAACAAGGAAGTGTTTAAAAACCGAGTCTGTCTGGAGTAACTGTAGCACAACGTGTCGAAGAACTTGCCAATGACATTGAAGGAACTTTAAAAAACAGTTGTCTGAGTTTACGTCACATTCACTTGCTTTAGATAAGAGCATAGATGTGAAGAATACAGCACAACTGGCTATCTTTGTCCGTGGCATTGATCAACAATTCAATGTGACAGAAGAACTGCTAGCGCTCATACCTATGAAGGGAACGATGAAAGGCACTGATATTCTTGAAACTGCCAAGAAAATGCTCCAGCGTTTAGACCTCAGCTTAACCAACCTCGAGGGTGTGGTAACTGATGGTGCACCTGCTATGGTGGGAAAGAACAAAGGGTTTGTTTTTTGCCTGCTATGGAAAGAACCGGAACTAGAAGGAAAAGATTTTGTCCATTACCACTGTTTAATCCACCAGGAGAATTTGTGCACGAAAACAATTGGATTTGAGAATGTCATGAAAGTTATTGTGACTGTCGTCAACATTATTAGGACAAGAGGATTGAATCACTGTCAATTCGAAGAATTTTTGACCCAAGAGTGTGAAGCCAATCACGGCGATGTGTTTTATTATAGTGATGTGCATTCAATGAGCAGAGGAAAGGGTCTTAAAAGAGTCTTTGACTTAAGGAACGAAATACAGCAGTTCATGTAACCAAGGGGAATCAGACTGCGGAATTTAACGATCCGAAGTGGATGGCAGACTTTGCCTTTGAGACCAATATCCCGTTGCATATGAATGACCTAAATATGCGGCTAAAATCCAAAGTTCAACTGGTGCACACTCTGTTTGATCACATTAAAGCTTTTGTGGTCAAGCTCAAACTTTGGGAGGCACAACTCGCTTTCAGCTTCTCGCTGAGTTCAACTATTCGTCTCTTGATGAATACGCTACAAAATAAGCCATGTTGTGAAGTGAGTTAAAGGAATGATTTTCGTAACCAACAGTGTTCTTTAGATTTATTTTTAATGCCATTCAGTGTCAATGTTGTCGAAATTCCAGGCTCAGTACAAATGGAGCAGCTTGAACTCCAAAGGTACTCTTCTTTGAAAGAAAAATTATTCAATGTGTCCTTGCTTACATTTTACAAAGACTACATTTCTGAGGACGCATTCCCTAATCTTCGCCGCCATGCTTTGAAGATATGCGCTTTGTTAGGAAGCACATACTCATGAGAGCAGTTCTTCTTCAGAATGAAACATGTGAAGTCCAAGACAAGAGCTCAGATTACAGACCAACATCTCGAGAATACTCTGAGCATAGCAACTTCCAACATTGATGCCAACATCGACAAGTTGGTCAAGGAAAAACATTGCCAAGTTGCCCATTGACATGTAAAAAATGAATGTTTTCTTCATTAAATTATCTTTTTTCAAGTATCGACTGTATTTACTTATCATGAACCCAACTCCTACCTAAGATGAGTTTAATAAATTTAGTTTAATCCTTTATCCAAGTGTAAGCAAACAAAGTTTGCGCCTGAAAATATCTTCAGGACTGAGGTAAGGTGGTACAACACTAGGCAACTCGCAGCAAAGGTGGACCACGCTCTCATCACTCCTTGTCTCAGTATCTCCCATAATGCAAAACACATCTCCTTGTGGACATATATACTGCTATGCATTAGGGGAAGGGTCACTACCCAGACCGGTTTCGACCTTCATTGAGGTCTCGTCAGTTGGAGGCAGACCCAAACGTGGAGATACTAAGGCAGAAGCAATAGGAGAGGCCATATTTACCTATATGAGTTGCCAACAGGTGTACCACCTTATTATTGAATTACTCTGGATTGTTTGCTTACACTTGGATAAAGGATTAAACTAAATTTATTATAGTTTAACCAAGTGCAAAATAAACTTCCAACATCTTTCTCTAAATCTTTCTCTAAATCAATTCATTGAGGTCTCGTCAGTTGGAGGCAGACCCAAACGTGGAGATACTAAGGCAGAAGCAATAGGAGAGGCCATATTTACCTATATGAGTTGCCAACAGGTGTACCACCTTATTATTGAATTACTCTGGATTGTTTGCTTACACTTGGATAAAGGATTAAACTAAATTTATTATAGTCTAACCAAGTGCAAAATAAACTTATAAGCTGAGTTTGTTTATTTTTGTAGGATTTTATGTAAAGTATCAAATGCACAGCATTCTTTGTGAATCTGGAAAGCATCTTACAATTCTAAATACCGCAGTTATAGCTTAGTGGCCCTCGGGCTTCACTGAAATTTTTAATGCGGACTACACTGTCTGAAAGGTTGAAGACCCTGACTTAAACAGAGATATAAAAGAAACAGCAAGAATTACTACTATTAATACAGATATTGGGCAACATATTTCCAAGGGCTATGGACAGAAAAAACACATGTTGATTACCAACCAACATATACCATTCTTAATGATGATAATATAGAACTAGATCTTAAACAGCTGGAAGAAGCTTTAAATTCATTCAAGAATAACAAGACACCAGGAGAGGATGGCATCAACATGGAACTCTTTAAATATGCCAGTGAATCATTAAAAATATGATTCCTTATTTACTAAATATTTAATTAATAGAATTTGTTTCTATTAATTGCTGGCCTGGTCGGCCGAGTGGTTAACGTGTCTGCTCTCCAGCCAAAAGGCTGCAGGTTCGAATCCCACCATGGGCATGGATGTTTGTGATTGTCTGTGAAAATACTAGTATTAGTAGTGGGCAGTAGATGGCATTGGTGTAGTTGTAGTTAGATTGAGTGGTGAAGACAGAGAGCTGTAGAGTAGGTGCCCTCCCTCGATGAGTTTTTGGACTCCCTGGAGGTGTCACGTAATAATAATAATAATTGCTGTTCTTGTTTCCTCCGAGTTCATACCATTTTTTCTGTAGGCAGAGGCCAAAGTTCTGCTATGCTGCCCTATAGCCATTCTTTTTTGAGTACTCAATCACACATTTTACGCTTAAACGTAATTGTATAGCTATGTAGGATCGTAGAATCAATTGGTTATAAAAAAAAAAAATTAAATATAATAATGTATTGATTACTAGTTTAAATGCGTGACCGTGCAACTATTCAAACTGATCACACGTTACAGACAAATGATGATGCATCATAACTGAGCATCCATAATAAACACATTGATGTGCAAGATGCATTCGGCTTATAGGATGAATCCTAATTTTCAGATAAATTTTAGGTGCAAAAAAAAGCACGTCTTATAAGGCAAAAAATACAGTATGTTAAAGTGGTTTCTATCACAATGCACAAGATCTCTAGTTTTTTGCACCAAAGTCTACACATCCACCTATAAAAATCACTGCACTCACAAAACAAAAAACAAAGCACTAACAACAGACTCTGGCAACCTGTTCCACTCATTCACTACTCTCTAAGCAAAAATCTAGTCCTCACACTTCCTACTAACAACACCTTTATTCACCTGCCAGGGATGACCCCTTGTTCTGGTCTCTCTAGCCAAGTGCTGAAACATTTCTCCTGCATCAATCCTATAAAACTCTTTAAGCAACTTAAATGTTTCTATCATCTACCTGTTTTTTCTCCTATCAACCAACTTCTGCAATCCACAAACACTCTAAATCTATCCTCATAGGGAACATTCCACAGGCTACTCATCACCTTGGTCACTCGCCTCTGAATCCTCTCCACTGCTTCCTCATCCGCAAGAAACATAGGGGACCAGATCCGAGAACAGTATTCCAGATGTGGGTGTATCAAGACCTTATAAACAAGAATAATAACTTAAGTCCTGCTATTGTTCTTCAACAGCAAAGCTATGTTATGGGCTACCTTAGCAACTTTAGCAATATGTCCTCTAAACTTCAACTGTCTGTCTACCACCATCCCTAAATCTCTAGCTTCATCTATTTCCTGGAGTACAGTGCCATCAATGTGATAAACAGCTCTATTTATCCCAAAATGCACAACTTTATATTTCTCCACGTTAAACTAACCCATTATCTTTTGTCCATACTGACAGCCTATTTAAATCATCCTGCAAGCTCTATACATCACCTTGATTAACTATTACTCATCGTCATCTGAAAACAACTGATATTTCCTTTCAGGTTATTTCCTATATCATTTATGTACAAATTAAACAGCAATGATCTCAGCACTGAACCTTGTGGCAACCACTAGTTGCCTGTTTTCACCTCGATTCTGCCCCTCCATATACCACTTTTTGATATCTGTCCAGCAGCCATCCTCTTATCCACTTAACCAGTGTCTTATCCATCACCATTTGTTCTAATTTGTGTAACAGAGTTAAATGTGGTATTCTGTAATATGCCTTTGCAAAATCCATCAAAATCATCACAGGTAGCCATTTTCTCAACTCAGCTGTTAGTGTATTATAAAAAAGTTAGTAAATTACAAAGGCATGACCAGCCCTTCACAAAGCCATGGTGGCTCAAATACAGTATCAAATTTTTATCTACCCATTCTTGAATTCTCTTTTTAACCAATTTTTCTAGTACTTAAACTACCATGCCTGAAATACTGATTGGAATTACTTATTTTGCCCTTTCCACTTCCTTGGAACTCTACCAGAGCTGAGACTTAAATTAAAGAGTGTAATCAGAGGCATTGCCAGTTCCCTTGCACATTCTTGCAAAACCCTAGCTGATATTCCATCTAATCCCACAGTTGTATTTACATTGAGATTCTGCAATATTTTAAGAACCTCCAATTCATTCACCCCTGTTTCCACATTAGTGTCTGTCACATAGATTAAAGAAATAATCTCACTAGGATGATATACCCTTGCAATGTGGTCACCCAGTAACTCAATTATTTTATCTGCTTCTGTTTTATTTTATCTCTATTTTATCGCCATGTGACCATCACTGATTAAGGTTAATCTTCCATAGTCATTCTTCCTCTTAATTGCCACATAATGAAAGAACTCTTTGGGATTTCTTTTGGCCTGCTTGGTTAGATTTTTCTCATAATCTGATTATGCTATCCTTGCCATGCTGGTCACCTTTCTCTTCATACCTTCCACTTTCACACCATTTATATTGTTTTATTAACCATAAAATAGATACATCACCAAGGAAGTGTTCAAAAATGTGTACTCTTTCTCAGCACAGATGACTCAAAGCTCAAAGACCCATGACTCAAAGAAAATTGCCAATGAGTGTGGTGTTGGTTTCGGTACTGTTAATGCAATTTTAAAGAGGCTAAGGGAGACAAGTACCCTTTCTCCTGACAGAAAAGGAGAATATGGATGGAAAAGGAAACTACACTTACTCCAGATCATTTACTTTTTTAGGAAGAGCAACATAAATCCAAGATTGTCTGCTGTAGACTGACTTTGAGACTTGGCAGCTAGTGGCATTAGTTTCTGACATGACAGTCATTGAAGATTGTTGGAAGACTGCAGGGAGGACTGCCTACAGACAAAAAAAAAAGAAACAACTGTTGACAAAGGCTATGCAGAAAAAGATGCTCCAGTGGACAAAAGTGTACAGAGACTGTACACTTTTGTCCTGACTGTTGAGAAGTGGAAAAGATCATATTCTCAGATGAGAGCCATTTCTTTGTTCAAGGATAACAAGTACCCTATGTTCTCAAATCAGTGGCCAAGAAGACTTTTCCTGCCCACATTCAACAAGCTCCTAAACACCCAGCTATAAAGATGTTCTAGGTTGTTTTATACACGGCAGTCCAGGATCACTTATCTTGTGCCTGTTGATGGTAGGATGAAAAGTGATAATACATAAAAATGGAGAAAAGAGTGGTCCCACAGATCCAGAAAGACAAAGAACTCATCTACCAACAGGATCTCACTCCATGCCACACTTCAAAAGAAGTGAACGAGTTTCTCAAAAATCATAACATCCAATTGCTTCAGTGGTCAAGTAACTCTCCTGACATTAACCCAATAGAAAATTTGTGAGCCACAGTGAAAAGGAGACTTGAAAAATTAAATTGTGATACACAAGATGACTTAATACAATCCATTATGAAATATGGTTTCAAGATGCAGAAATAAGAAAAATGTGTTCAACGTTGGTAAAGTCCATTCCTGAGCAAATTAATGAACTTATCAGGAACAGAGGTGCACATATAAATTATTAGGTAAAGTTGGAGTTCAATTTTTGTACTTATTTTCTTGCAAAATTAAAATTTTTCTTTTAAATGTATATTCGGATTAATTTGTTCGCTACTGTATAAGAAAATAAAAATATAAAGGATTGTAATAAAATAAGGAACTGTATAAAAAAAATAAGAAACTGTATAAGAAAGGAGACTCCAGAAATACTGCATGACCCCCTCCCTAACTTACATGCACAGTGTAACCAAAACCAAGGATTAATACTACCTAAGTTTGTCATCATTTATCAAAAATCTAACATCTGCGGACCTGAGACAAGACATGCATTATGCCACAATGTGACAGAAATAACTAGCTCTTGTTCTGTCACCTGTACATTGATTAATTCAATGATTTTCACTCTGTTACACTTAGTAGACTGTTGAAGTTCATAATTTTTTATATGCAATTAATTATTCTTTCTAGTTTAATTAATTAATACAGGACCTTTGCTCCTGATGATGTAAGTCAGAGGACTTACAAAACTAGTTAGGTTTATTGTTATTTTAATAAAACTAGTTCTCATTACTAAATATAAGGTCTTTATACCAGCAGTCCAATGCATAGTTAGTAAGCCAGAGAAATATCAGACTTCCATATCTGTATATAAACATTTCTGCAGTTTTTCAAGAGCCAGTAAAATTTTCTTCTTTTAACTTAATCACTTTGATAGAGCTTCCAGAATACTTGCAAGTCCTTGCTAATTATAATGTATTTTGAAGTTGATCATGATACACATCTATTGGTTTTCTTTGAGTGCAATATCTTGATTGAGAGTCTCATGTGTAACATGTAACCATAGAATTTACTGCACTCTGCCCCCCCCACCCTCCCCAAATGTTTTTCACTTTGGTACTACCTGAATGATATATCTCATTATATTGCAAAAGACCAAATGGAAAACTGAAGATTTGTTCCCTGACTAATTGGAGTCAGCATTTAGTATAAGGATTAGTACTAATCCTTATAAAATACATTTCAAGACAATGGATGCCCATTCATGTGATTTTTCTTTTGGAACATTTCCATGAATATTTAGTTTATAGCTGTTGCATCTTGTTGATTCAGTGCTTTACTCCCAAGTGCATACTTGGCACTGACAGCAGCCTGAAATTACATTTGCTTCAAATGAAAAAAATTCCTATGTCTCAGAAAATAATGATCAATTAGATTTCGTAATGATTTTCAAAATGTTTAAACTTTTCTAAAGAAAAATCACATGGACTAGACATCCACTGTACTGAAATATATTTTAGTACTATTATTTTAATAAAGTATGCTCTGATTCTCATATGTTACAAAGTTATAAACTCGCACACAATATCTCTTAATCGAAATGTTTGCTAAACGTACATCAATATGAGAAAAATGAACCAAACATAAATTTTTTGAATGGGAAATGACAGAACATATGGATTAAAAATTAATTTTTTTTTTATTTGCCATTAAATTTAAAACTTATAACAACTATTTTTGTTCATGCAAAAAAATTGGTGTTTTTTTTTCAGGGTTTATAATTACTATTAAAAAACATATAAAAACGGACAGCTACAAAATTGTTCAAGATTGAAGAAATTGAACAAAAAAAAATAAAATTCATCCTAAACAAGAATGCAAAGTTTCATGGTATGCATTAGCTGTCATTAGATCAAGACTGATGAGATGTTAAAAGATTTAATGAGAGATTTCCAGATGTCATTTAATATAAGTCCTTTGTTCCTGCTGATAAATATGCATGAATGGATTGTTATAGATTCTTCTAGAAGTCTAGAGTAAAAGTTTACTTATAATACAGAATGGTGGAAACATCCCTGTCTACTGTATGGTTAGTATATGAAGTATGGTGGACCAGACCAATCATTTCCTTTCGCTCATGTTCAACACCTCCATGTTCCTTCTTTCTCACTTCAAATTCACAGCTTGTCTGCCCTACGCAAGTCAGACCACATGAGCATGGTATCTTATAAACTCCTGGGGGTTTGTAAAAGGGAATGCTCTACTTGCAAGATCAGAAAAGGCTGAAAACATAAGATCAGAATGACTTTCAAGGCCAATTTAAACTGTATGGTTTGAATCAGCTTAAAAATCACTCAGTAATCTTCTTTTTTCTTCTTCCTCAGCCATTTTCAATCCACTGCTGAATGAAGGCTTCTTCCCATGATCTTCCAATTTTCCTGGTCTTCTGCTTCTGCCATTTCTTTCCAGCCAGTTTTTCTATTTCATCTTCCCATCTTGTTTTTGTCTTCCTTCTGGTTGGTATCATTCTGTTACTTTTCTTCCTTCTTGTCTTCTTTCTGGTTGGTATCATTCTGTTACTTTTCTGGTCCATCTATTCAAATTTAAGGTTAGAGAGTATTAGAGTGATTATAGTGTTGGAGAGAGGTTGAGTTTATGAGGTAACTGTTCTGCCTCCGGCTGGTGATAGTGATTACATACAGATTGCAGAAATGCTATGTATATGGATGTTCCATTCAGAGAATGGTTACATGATTAATTAAAAAGCAGAAAATTATAACAAACCAAGGAGAATACCAGGTCTGGTCTCATGGATTGGTTGTTCAGATGGAAAGGATATTAGCAACGTATGCACTGGAAGCATTAAATAAATACTGATGCAATATTAGAATATGTCCTCTGAGTTTGAAGAATAAATACAGTAGGAGTGAAATGATGTGCAATCTCTTATTACACAAGAGATTCTTAAGAAAAAGATTAGTAGAACAAATACCATGTGCGCATAAGAATGACGTGAGTTATGAAAATTATAAGGCACGGGCCAGAAGACTTAGCTGGCCTTAACAAGTAAAAGAATGAATGAATGTGGAAGTAGTACTCAGTAATACTCTAGTGAACACAGATGGTATGCAAGTAGCAGATACAGAAGAGATTATTCAATTAATGAGTAACCCATGTTGCTAAGGGCTATCAACCTAGTGTATGCAACATGCAGCTCAATACTACCTCTACAGCATATGATGAAATCCAAATGTATAAGAAGGAGATATCAGAGAGGTTGAATAAAATGTGTATGGATGTTCCATAAAATTCCACAGACCAGCTATGGAATGAACCTTACAAGAATAGGTTGAAGATTTGTGGTTTACAGAAACTGGTTGATAGGCAGAAAAGGGGGTGATATGATTGAGACATTCAAATTACTGAGGAGTTTTTACAAGATTAATTCAGAGGAAACTTTGCAGAACAGGTGTGATGGTGTGAGAACTAGGGGTCATACATGGAAATTGAGCAAGAGTGTTAGAACTAGGTTTTTTTATTTGGAGAGTAGTGAATGAGTGGAATAAGCTGCCAGAATCTGTTGTGGGTGCCATGACTGTGAATGAGTTCAAGGCAAAGTATGACAGATACTGTGCAAATGCTGAATAATTTTTTACATGATTTTTTTACATGAATTTGACAATGGTTGCTAATTCTTGCTAATGGGATATCAGCAAGAATATTAAAGAAGTGTTCAGCTGAACTGGCTGTGTGCCTTAGTCTGCTTGTATTATTTGAGTCTCAGCAGAGGAAAGGATGCATGATAATTCCAATGCACAAGAGTGGCATAAAGAGTGATGTATCTAACTACAGACTTAAATACCTGTGCAATAGTGGTGAAGATTTTGAAAAGTTTGTAAGAACTCACATAAAGAAATGTGTTGATAGAGAATCTACTTTGTAATGAACAGCATGGGTTTACTAAGTTTGGGTAGCTTGCACACATTTTACACTAATGTTACCACTGAGTGAGACACTAGTGGATACTCCATGATACTTTTGAACTTTGCTAAGGCACTTTTGACAGGATACAGCATAGAAGGCTGTTGCATAAGTTGTGGGATATGAGATATGATTATAAACTATTAACTTGGATAAGAGGATTGCTCACAGACAGATATCAAAGTAGTGTATGGGGATTTGAGTTTACAAGATTTAATGTGACTTGTGGTGTACCCTCCAAAATCAGTTCTTGGTCCAATTTTATTCAGTCATTTACATTAATGATTTATTGGGAAGATTTGACAGGAGAATACAGCTATTTGCTGATGATGATGATGATGTAACAAATGGCAGAATAATCAGGAATGAAATTGATATGCAGCACTTGTAGAATGATTTGAATAAGCTGGAAATGTTAAGCATGTGAAAATGGCTATCAGTTCAACGTTAGTAAATGTAAGGTAATGCAGTTTGGGTGATACGATATCCAAAGGAGTATTTGTGAATAACATTGGTGGGAATATATTAGAAGAAACTGATCAGGCTAGGGATCTTGGATTTCTAGTAGACAGGACGTTGAAGTTTAGGATTTATATATCAAAGATTGCATACACAACTCAGAGTATAATTGCAATTCTGAAATAAACAGTGACACGTAAAAATGAAAGAAGTCACTATGCCCACCTCGACACAACTCACCTGGACTACTGTGCACAGATCTTGTCTCTTGGTGTGATGATGAAGCTGAAGTGGAAAGGCTGCAAAAAATAATACTGGGACTGCAGAATGTAAATTATGAGGAAAGACTGGGAATTTGTGGACTGCAGATGCTAGCAAAGGAGAAAAAAAGGGTAATATGATAGAGATCTTCAAACTTCTGAAAGGGTCATATAGGATAACAGCACTTGGAATTTTTCATTTTATGAATGATGAGAGAGCTGGACTATTACTCTATTCATTCTGGACTTCCATGGATGGAAGTCCAGAATGAATAGAGTAGAGAAAGGAGTGAGAGCTAGATTTTTCTCTCTCTGAGAGCAATACATGATTGGAATGGCATGGTTTTGGAGGTGGTAAGTACAAGCAGCATGAATAAATTCAAGAAAAGGTATGACAGCTGGTGTAGGTGATATGTTGCTACCCTTGAGTTCCAGACTCCCTGGAAGTCTCTGGTAATAATACCCTGTATTATTAAAACAACAGACAGCAACCAAACAAGACTGCAAATATCACTGCTGTAGTTGTGGTCCTTCAATGAGTTTCATGACATCATAAAGAAGGACTGGCATGATGATGATAAAAAAAAAAAAGTGTGTGTCAGAAAAATTACATTTAAAGTTCATGTTTGTTTATATACATGTACAACTCAGAGTAACACAGTTTTTGTTATGTGATGAACATGTTGTATATTAGTATTACTTCCAAGTCTCTGTGTTTAGCCTCTGTGATTAGTCTGAAGACTAAGGGAGTGTTTAGCCTCTGTGATTAGTCTTCAGACTAATCACAGAGGCTAAACACTCACATACCACAATAACTAATATATTGAATTAATAATAACTAATAATAACTAATATATTGCATTGAATACATTTAGTGTTTGAGCACTCACCATCCACTCTGGTAATGCACATTCTATTCATTAACCACCTGCCAAGCAAAAACTTTTTACTTTCTTTTTCTTTTTTATATTTTACAATATTTCATAAACCTATACAGAATTTTAAGGAAAGTTTCAAAGTATTTCAAGACATACCTTTTTTATCCCCAAGGCAATATGTTTGGTATCAAATACAACAGGAAATAGTCTGTGTACATCACATTTGAACTTTGAATAGCTTTCTGAAGAGAAAAAAAAAACAAAAAAACATAAAAGACACTATTTTCAGTATGTGTTAATTATATCATTAAATTATGAATTTCAATATAATCCACATTAGTAAACAGTTTCACATGGTAAGATTTGTATGCCTTCATTTATACACGTTGTTCTCAAGTTTCAGGGAATCCTCAGATCTTATAAATACTACTAACTAAAAAGTTATTAAACCAATGCAAACCTAAATTACTACTAAGGAGGTTATGCATACTATTACTAAGTGTGCATAACTGCCATTATATTTGCCATTTAAATTAACGGCACTGTTAAATGAGTTGGTAGCCTCATGACAAAAAAGCACATAAAGTGTATGTGAATTTTTGTCATGTTCATCACATAACAAAAACTTATAAAAATGGCATAGCAAGTTTTTGTAATGTGATGAACAAGTTGTATATTAGCATTACTTCCAAGCCTCTATAGAGTCTGAAGACTAATCATAGAGGCTAAACACTCACATTCCACAATAACTAATATACCTCGCATTGAATACATTTAGTGTTTGAACACTCACCACCCACTCTGGTAATGCACATTCTATTCATTAACTACCTGCCAAGCAAAAACTTTTTACTTCCTAACTCACATGACCTTTGTACAGTTTCAGGGATGACCTCCCATTCTTGCATCACCCATTATCCTATGCAATAATTCTCTGTATATATTTCATAGGCTCCTCTCACCAACTTAGGTTTGTCAATCATATTACCTCTCCTCCTATCTGCCAGGTTCTGAAGACTAGACCACCACCTCAATCTATATTCCAGAGTCATGAGACAGTTTTGGTTATTTGCCTGTGCACTCTTTCCAATATGGGGAAGGAGGGATTTTAAGATATGTTCTTTCTTGTGGTTATATTAGTTGCTTTACACATCTAGAACAAAAATGATATTATCAGAACTTTCCAGACCCCATCCTCACATTTCTATATCACCAATATAGTCAGGTAACCAGATCTGTCCACAGAAATTCAATGAGGCCTGATTATTATTGCCTTATACAGTGGAACTATCACTTCCTTATCCATGCATGTCAGTGTTCTTGGCATTACAGCAACAATTAACTCTTACAACTTTTGCAATATGTCCTGAACTTCAGATGCCTATCTGTCATAAGCTTATTATATACACATCTTATTTTATACAGGCTTATTTTATACATCTCTAGATGCCTATTTGCAAAGTTCCTCCACTATGATAAATCTCTTTCACTCTTTTCTGGCCAAAGTGTGTAACTTTACACTTGCAACAATGAAATGATACCTCCTATTCTTCAGACAAAAGCACCAACCTATTCAAATCTTCTTGTAATAAAAATACATTAGAACTTCTGACATTGTTCCTAATTTAGCATCATCAGCAAACAACTGAATATCTCCGTTCACACCATGAACTATATCATTGATATATACGCGCGCGCGCACACACACACACACACACACACACACACACACACACACACACACACACTGGTGTCCAGAAGCTAAGGACAAACTACATTTTTACCTGTATATGAAAAAGTTCTCATGACTACAGCCAAATGTGGATATAAATTTAGTGCAGGAAAATATTAATAAATTATATTACATAAAAAATGTGTTATAAATTTCATACAAATTAAATTGCAATGTTTTTGGCAAAAGTTACAAATTTCCTAAGGACATAGTCAAGGAATTAATGTACAGAAAACTATGAAGAGAGACATTTCAGTATGGAATAATATTAACTTATCGCAATATATCAAAATCCTTTGCAAAGTCTAAGTATACTACTGTGTATTCATTTCCCATGTCCAATGCTGCTGTTACCTTATTGTAATAAGTAAGCAGATTACTAAAACATGACCTCCCTTTAGCAAATCCATGCTGTCTATCAAAGATAATACTATTGTCAACCCCATTCTGGATCTTGGCTCTCACCAGTCTCTCTAACACTTTAACCACAACACCTGACACACAGATTAGACTATTATTGGATACTTGAGTTTTGTCACCTCCTTTATGAAGGATACAACCTTGTCTTCTTTCTACTCCTTTGGAACTTGACCCAATGCAAGACTCAATATGTCAAGGCTGACATCAACTCCCTAGCACATTCCTTCAAGATATAACATCAAGACATATAACATATTGACACTAAGTATGCTTAATTTCCTATATACTTCTTTCTCACTCACAGTCAATCTCTCTTCCTCATCATTCACTGCTCACAAACCCTCCATTATGTCACATTCACAAGGATGAAAAACCTTTATGAACTGCTCATTAAATATCACAACTATATCCATCACTGCACTTGTCTTTGTACCATTTTCTCCAATCAATGCCATCCTACCATATATCTTTCTTTCTTTTCTTTTCTTTTTTTATTGTTGGCTACATATTGAATACAAACTCTCTAGGATTTTTTTTTTGGTTCACTAGCTAACTGCTGCTCATACTGAATTTTTGTTACTTTTACAAACCAAATCACCTTCCTTGCCTGTTCTTTGTATTTCTCATGGAGTTGATTATTACAACACTTCTTATGTTGCCTCCATAATGCCTTTTTTCTCTGTATTGCCTGCTTAATCTCTTCATCAATCCATTTCACACCTACCTTATTTAACCTTCTGATATTTGGAATACATTTAGACATTGTATCTACAAGATAGTTCTTGAATATCACCCAAGCAGCATTGATCTCCTTTCCACCCAACTCTTCTTATTTCTTGTGTCCTCTCTCTCTATGTGAATTTGTGCACATCTTTAGTTTGGAACATGGGTTTTGAAATGACTAGCTGGTTTTGTTTTTGTTATCAGCACCATATTATTTTGCCCTGCCAAGGAGTAGCACGCTTGCACAAAGAGGTTACATAATTCCTGAACATAGAAAATTGAATATAGTGAATGAGAGACAGCAGCTCTGATTAGAACAGTATACATTCTGGAAATTGTTAGTTTTGGAGAAAAATACAATAAAAAGGAAGTAAAAAAGGAGAATCAAAGGATATTTAAAGAAAGCTGAATATGGTGAGAGAGAGAGAATAGCTCTGGATTAGAAGAGAATATTTCTGAAAGATGGAAATTTCAGGAAAAAAGTCAGTCAGAAAAAGTGGGAAGCACATTTTTCTCAAATTAGCTGATAAATTTTCTTTCAACGGAACTAAGTTGAAATGTGGATAAAACTGTTAGGAAGGCAATACATAAGTTTTTCTGAAGTAACAGACAGACACTTTAAAATGCATTCAACAGTACACACTTGTTCTAGATAGATACATGGTTTAAACATGGAAGAAATTGACCTTTTTGTGTGAGTGTGTGTGCTTAAAGCTCCAGAAGAAAATGAAGGAGCTTCAAAATCACCTTTGTGTTGTATTTCCAAGGAAACAGAAGAGGAACTAATATATGTTTAAAGGAGACATTAAAGAAGAAACAATCACATTCAAGATATGATGCAATTATTATTATTTATGGGAATTTAACCTAACTAAATTTCCATGACCAACTGTTCAGAGAAAGGGGGGGGGGGGAAAAACCAATGCTTATTAAGTGTAAATGAGATAAGCGATTCTGGTTTCTCCTTTGTTCTTAAAAAATAATCCTTTCATTTTGAACAGATGAAAGTGAAACTAATTTTAACAGGTATTCATAAAATTTATTCTTCCAATGTAAAGTTTATGTGTCCTTTTATGAAAATTTATCCATAAGGCTCAATTGTATACATAGCACTTGTGAGAGAGACACACACACACACACACACACACACACACACACACACACACACACTGTTACATCCATACTCATCATAATTACACTGATGTTATTGATTTCTAAATATCATCATCAAATTCCTGCCATGTACCCTCAAGGGGTGTACAGGATATGATAGTACTACATGAAAAAAATTACATCATTACCAACTTCTTATCCACAATTTTTCTCCAAATCAGTCTGTTACTTCTCAAGACTCCAACATTATCAGATCTTATATTTCTATCGTCTAAGGCACTTCGTACCTTATCAATCCACCTGTATCTTGGTCTTCCTCTGGGTCGTTTTCCTGCCAACCTGGCAGAGAACACTTGTTTTGCTAATCTTTCTTCGCCCATTCTGTTTAAGTGACCATACCACCTGAGATTAGCTCTGCTAGCACATTCCTGGATGCTGACAATGTCAAGTTCTTTCCTAATATCCTCATTTTTAATATGATATTGCCGTTGATGTCATCTGTTCATGCCTATAATCTTTCTCAGGACTCTCATATCTACGGTCTCTAGTCTTTGGTCAAGTGTTTTACTTCTGACCCAACTCTCAGATCCATAAGTTAAAACTGGTTTGAACACTGTCTTGTAAACAGCTAATTTAGTGTTCTGACTAATTTCTCTCTTATTCCATATGAATTTATTCAACTGACTTCCCACTATACCAGCTTTGCTGATTCTGTTGTCTATTTCTATATTTAATTTACCATATTCACTAAAAATCGTGCCTAAGTAGCTGAAATGTTTTACTTGTTCCACAGGTTCTCCATTCACAACACAGTTAACATTTTCAATGATTCTGCCTATTTTAATCGTCTTTGTCTTTTTAATGCTGACCTTCATATCATATCTATTACAACAGTTATTCAATTTAGTCAAGGAATTTTGCAGACTCATAGGATTTATTGATAAGTATAACATCGTCCGCATAAAGCAAAGAGCTAACATTAACATCTCCAATTTTGATATCATGTTTAATACCACTTTACTTCATAATGTGATCCATATAGATAATGAATAACAGAGGGGATAATGTACATCCTTGTCTCATACCAGATTTAACATTAAACCATCTTCCTGTACTTCCTTCAATTCTAACTGCTGACTTACAACTCAAATAAAGACTAAGTATTGCTCGATATAATGCCCCATTGACACCATATAACTGTAGGGTATTTAATAGCTTCTCTCTTGACACCTTGTCATATGCCTTTTCCAAATCGACAAAACTTAAATACAGATCTTTGTTATATTCCCATGCTTTCTCGACTATTTGTCGTAAAGTGAAGATCTGATCCTGACATCCTCAATTTGGCCGGAATCCAGCTTGTTCTTCACCAAGCTTTTCTTCCACAATTCTTCTCAACCGTTTCTCAAGTATACTTGCATAAATCTTGCCAGGAACACTCAGTAGGGAAATACTTCTGTAATTCTCACATTCAGTTTTATTTCCCTTTTTATATATGGGTACTATGAGAGCTCTACTCCAATCATCAGGAATTCGTCCCTCTGTCCAGGCTTTCTGAACTATTATTATTATTATTATTATTATTATTACGGGTATCTCCATGGAGTCAGTAGACTCATCGCGGGAGACCCAAACTAGCAAAACAATATCTGTCATATCTCTTCTTGAATTCATTTACAGATGAAGAGCTCACAACAAAGTCAGGCAATGAATTCCACTCATTCACCACCCTCCAGGCAAAAAACCTTGTTCTGACACCTTTGTTAACCACACTCTTCTTTAATTTCCAGAGATGACCTCTTGTTCTTCCATCACTATCACACAGCTGAAACATTTCCCCTGCATCAATCCTATAAAAACCTTTTAGTAATTTGAATGTTTCTATCATATCCCCTCTTCTTCGCCTATCAGCCAATCTCTGCAATCCACAAGCTCTCAATCTATCAATGTAGGGAGCATTTTTTATATCACTCACCAACTTGGTCACTCTTCTCTGAACCCTCTCCACAGCCTCCTCATCTCCAAGGAATCCAGTCCCCCCACCCCCCCCCCCCCCCACCCCCCCCCCCCCCCACCCCCCCCCCCCCCCACCCCCCCCCCCCCCCACCCCCCCCCCCCCCCACCCCCCCCCCCCCCCACCCCCCCCCCCCCCCACCCCCCCCCCCCCCCACCCCCCCCCCCCCCCACCCCCCCCCCCCCCCACCCCCCCCCCCCCCCACCCCCCCCCCCCCCCACCCCCCCCCCCCCCCACCCCCCCCCCCCCCCACCCCCCCCCCCCCCCACCCCCCCCCCCCCCCACCCCCCCCCCCCCCCACCCCCCCCCCCCCCCACCCCCCCCCCCCCCCACCCCCCCCCCCCCCCACCCCCCCCCCCCCCCACCCCCCCCCCCCCCCACCCCCCCCCCCCCCCACCCCCCCCCCCCCCCACCCCCCCCCCCCCCCACCCCCCCCCCCCCCCACCCCCCCCCCCCCCCACCCCCCCCCCCCCCCACCCCCCCCCCCCCCCACCCCCCCCCCCCCCCACCCCCCCCCCCCAACTTGCAACAATGAAATGATACCTCCTATTCTTCAGACAAAAGCACCAACCTATTCAAATCTTCTTGTAATAAAAATACATTAGAACTTCTGACATTGTTCCTAATTTAGCATCATCAGCAAACAACTGAATATCTCCGTTCACACCATGAACTATATCATTGATATATGCGCGCGCGCACACACACACACACACACACACACACACACACACACACACACACACACTGGTGTCCAGAAGCTAAGGACAAACTACATTTTTACCTGTATATGAAAAAGTTCTCATGACTACAGCCAAATGTGGATATAAATTTAGTGCAGGAAAATATTAATAAATTATATTACATAAAAAATGTGTTATAAATTTCATACAAATTAAATTGCAATGTTTTTGGCAAAAGTTACAAATTTCCTAAGGACATAGTCAAGGAATTAATGTACAGAAAACTATGAAGAGAGACATTTCAGTATGGAATAATATTAACTTATCGCAATATATCAAAATCCTTTGCAAAGTCTAAGTATACTACTGTGTATTCATTTCCCATGTCCAATGCTGCTGTTACCTTATTGTAATAAGTAAGCAGATTACTAAAACATGACCTCCCTTTAGCAAATCCATGCTGTCTATCAAAGATAATACTATTGTCAACCCCATTCTGGATCTTGGCTCTCACCAGTCTCTCTAACACTTTAACCACAACACCTGACACACAGATTAGACTATTATTGGATACTTGAGTTTTGTCACCTCCTTTATGAAGGATACAACCTTGTCTTCTTTCTACTCCTTTGGAACTTGACCCAATGTAAGACTCAATATGTCAAGGCTGACATCAACTCCCTAGCACATTCCTTCAAGATATAACATCAAGACATATAACATATTGACACTAAGTATGCTTAATTTCCTATATACTTCTTTCTCACTCACAGTCAATCTCTCTTCCTCATCATTCACTGCTCACAAACCCTCCATTATGTCACATTCACAAGGATGAAAAACCTTTATGAACTGCTCATTAAACATCACAACTATATCCATCACTGCACTTGTCTTTGTACCATTTTCTCCAATCAATGCCATCCTACCATATATCTTTCTTTCTTTTCTTTTCTTTTTTTATTGTTGGCTACATATTGAATACAAACTCTCTAGGATTTTTTTTTTGGTTCACTAGCTAACTGCTGCTCATACTGAATTTTTGTTACTTTTACAAACCAAATCACCTTCCTTGCCTGTTCTTTGTATTTCTCATGGAGTTGATTATTACAACACTTCTTATGTTGCCTCCATAATGCCTTTTTTCTCTGTATTGCCTGCTTAATCTCTTCATCAATCCATTTCACACCTACCTTATTTAACCTTCTGATATTTGGAATACATTTAGACATTGTATCTACAAGATAGTTCTTGAATATCACCCAAGCAGCATTGATCTCCTTTCCACCCAACTCTTCTTATTTCTTGTGTCCTCTCTCTCTATGTGAATTTGTGCACATCTTTAGTTTGGAACATGGGTTTTGAAATGACTAGCTGGTTTTGTTTTTGTTATCAGCACCATATTATTTTGCCCTGCCAAGGAGTAGCACGCTTGCACAAAGAGGTTACATAATTCCTGAACATAGAAAATTGAATATAGTGAATGAGAGACAGCAGCTCTGATTAGAACAGTATACATTCTGGAAATTGTTAGTTTTGGAGAAAAATACAATAAAAAGGAAGTAAAAAAGGAGAATCAAAGGATATTTAAAGAAAGCTGAATATGGTGAGAGAGAGAGAATAGCTCTGGATTAGAAGAGAATATTTCTGAAAGATGGAAATTTCAGGAAAAAAGTCAGTCAGAAAAAGTGGGAAGCACATTTTTCTCAAATTAGCTGATAAATTTTCTTTCAACGGAACTAAGTTGAAATGTGGATAAAACTGTTAGGAAGGCAATACATAAGTTTTTCTGAAGTAACAGACAGACACTTTAAAATGCATTCAACAGTACACACTTGTTCTAGATAGATACATGGTTTAAACATGGAAGAAATTGACCTTTTTGTGTGAGTGTGTGTGCTTAAAGCTCCAGAAGAAAATGAAGGAGCTTCAAAATCACCTTTGTGTTGTATTTCCAAGGAAACAGAAGAGGAACTAATATATGTTTAAAGGAGACATTAAAGAAGAAACAATCACATTCAAGATATGATGCAATTATTATTATTTATGGGAATTTAACCTAACTAAATTTCCATGACCAACTGTTCAGAGAAAGGGGGGGGGGGGGGAAAAACCAATGCTTATTAAGTGTAAATGAGATAAGCGATTCTGGTTTCTCCTTTGTTCTTAAAAAATAATCCTTTCATTTTGAACAGATGAAAGTGAAACTAATTTTAACAGGTATTCATAAAATTTATTCTTCCAATGTAAAGTTTATGTGTCCTTTTATGAAAATTTATCCATAAGGCTCAATTGTATACATAGCACTTGTGAGAGAGAGAGACACACACACACACACACACACACACACACACACACACACACACACACACACACACTGTTACATCCATACTCATCATAATTACACTGATGTTATTGATTTCTAAATATCATCATCAAATTCCTGCCATGTACCCTCAAGGGGTGTACAGGATATGATAGTACTACATGAAAAAAATTACATCATTACCAACTTCTTATCCACAATTTTTCTCCAAATCAGTCTGTTACTTCTCAAGACTCCAACATTATCAGATCTTATATTTCTATCGTCTAAGGCACTTCGTACCTTATCAATCCACCTGTATCTTGGTCTTCCTCTGGGTCGTTTTCCTGCCAACCTGGCAGAGAACACTTGTTTTGCTAATCTTTCTTCGCCCATTCTGTTTAAGTGACCATACCACCTGAGATTAGCTCTGCTAGCACATTCCTGGATGCTGACAATGTCAAGTTCTTTCCTAATATCCTCATTTTTAATATGATATTGCCGTTGATGTCATCTGTTCATGGCTCTAATCTTTCTCAGGACTCTCATATCTACGGTCTCTAGTCTTTGGTCAAGTGTTTTACTTCTGACCCAACTCTCAGATCCATAAGTTAAAACTGGTTTGAACACTGTCTTGTAAACAGCTAATTTAGTGTTCTGACTAATTTCTCTCTTATTCCATATGAATTTATTCAACTGACTTCCCACTATACCAGCTTTGCTGATTCTGTTGTCTATTTCTATATTTAATTTACCATATTCACTAAAAATCGTGCCTAAGTAGCTGAAATGTTTTACTTGTTCCACAGGTTCTCCATTCACAACACAGTTAACATTTTCAATGATTCTGCCTATTTTAATCGTCTTTGTCTTTTTAATGCTGACCTTCATATCATATCTATTACAACAGTTATTCAATTTAGTCAAGGAATTTTGCAGACTCATAGGATTTATTGATAAGTATAACATCGTCCGCATAAAGCAAAGAGCTAACATTAACATCTCCAATTTTGATATCATGTTTAATACCACTTTACTTCATAATGTGATCCATATAGATAATGAATAACAGAGGGGATAATGTACATCCTTGTCTCATACCAGATTTAACATTAAACCATCTTCCTGTACTTCCTTCAATTCTAACTGCTGACTTACAACTCAAATAAAGACTAAGTATTGCTCGATATAATGCCCCATTGACACCATATAACTGTAGGGTATTTAATAGCTTCTCTCTTGACACCTTGTCATATGCCTTTTCCAAATCGACAAAACTTAAATACAGATCTTTGTTATATTCCCATGCTTTCTCGACTATTTGTCGTAAAGTGAAGATCTGATCCTGACATCCTCAATTTGGCCGGAATCCAGCTTGTTCTTCACCAAGCTTTTCTTCCACAATTCTTCTCAACCGTTTCTCAAGTATACTTGCATAAATCTTGCCAGGAACACTCAGTAGGGAAATACTTCTGTAATTCTCACATTCAGTTTTATTTCCCTTTTTATATATGGGTACTATGAGAGCTCTACTCCAATCATCAGGAATTCGTCCCTCTGTCCAGGCTTTCTGAACTATATAGTGCAGCCACTGTAAGATTCTTATACCACCATACTTCAGCATTTCTGGTCGAATATCATCTACTCCTGCTGCCTTTCCACATTTCAAGCCTTTGATGGCTTTTTCTACTTCAAGTATGGATATGTATTCCTGACTGCATGCCTGGTCAGTGTTTTTTAACACTGTGCTGTCATCACTGCTTGTTTCATTTAGCAGTTTTTCAAACTAATTACTCCATATTTCAAGGATATCTTTTTCTCCTGTTTTCATGTCACCTTTATCATCTCTAACCTCCTTTTACAGCACTCTATCCTCCATTTCTAAGCTTCTTCAACAACCTCCAGAATATTTTGCCACCTTCTTGATATTTATTTTCTATATTCTTGCCAAAGTCCTCCCATAACTTTTGTTTAGCTAGTTTTACACAGTGTTTAACTTTCTTACATTTGTCTCTGTATTCTCTAAGAGCACAAGCTGACTTATTTGCCAGGAACTTTTGATATGCTTTCTTCTTTTCCTTCACTGTCTCTTTAACTTCCTGTGTCCACCATGGAGTTCTAATTTTTCTATTCTTGTAGACAACTTCACCACATGCCTCTCTAGCTGACTCAATCAGGGCTTTCTTCAAGGCTTGCCACTGAATCTCCAAGGTTTGATTCCTGTTCTCAAATTCTTTCATTTTTTCTTCAATAATCTTCATCTATTTTAGTCTACAGTTCATATCTGAGAGCTGCTCAACTTTTATTCACTTTAAAACTTTCTTACATGTTATTCTTTTCAATATGAAATTCAATTTTATCCTGCTCAAAACTAAATAGTGATCACTTCCAATTTCAAATCCTCTGTACACTCTGGTATCCTGCACCAGGGAGAAAACGTCACTATCAACAATAACATAGTCAATGAGACTTTTCTTATTCCTTGCCTCTTCTCTCCATGTGAATTTGTGCACATTTTTATGTTGGAACATGGTGTTAGTAATAACCAGTCCATGTCCTGAGCAGAAATCCAACAGATATTTGCCATTATTATTAGCTTTGCTCTTTTCTCCAAATTTTCCCAAAATATTTTTGTATGTCTGACAATTATTTCTATATATTAAAGATATAAATATACTAAATAAAAATATTGGTAAACTTATTATCATAATAAAAAATCACTAGATATGAATCTGTTTCTTTAACTGGATAAAGTTGGGTTGGGTTAGATGTGAATAAGGCTGTGGGAATAGATTACATATCACTACGTATGCTTAAGGAATGAGCACCACAGTTGGTTATGCCCTTGACCTGGTTATTTAATGAAAGTCTTGCAGTGAGTAGGGTTTCTAAGGAGCAGAAAGAAGGCAAAATAGTACCACTCCACAAGTATGGTTCTAAGATAGAAGGGAGACTTTAATTAGAGGAATATGGAGAGAGGACATAGTGTATGGGAACAAGGAAAGCGAGTTTGTTGAATTTCTGAGAGATAAGTATCTTAAGCAGCATGCGATTGAAGCAACTAGAGGCTTTAATGTTTTGGATTTAGTGATAACTTCACAAGATGTAGTTGTTAATGAGGTGTTGACAATGCCACCAATTGGTGAGAGTGATGATGAAGTACTTGTTTGGGAAGTGATGAAACAAGAAAAGGTCACTGCCAAAAATAGATATGTAGAAGTATAAAGCAGATTATAGGAAGCTCTGTAATCAGTTAACATCAGTACCTTGGGTAGATGAGCTGAGCGGAAAAGATGTTCAAAATGCATGGAAACTCATAAGGCAGTATCTGACAAAAGCAGTGTATGATTGCATACCGATGGTTAAGCGAGTAAATAGGGTGGGAGTAAAATAGATGAACAGTGAAATCAAGCAAGCTGTGCTGGCAAAGAAAATGTTTGGAGCAGATACAAGACAGGTGGTGGTGATCAGATCCATGAAAAGTATAAGGTGCAGGCTAGAAAAGTGACAAGCATGGTAAAGAAAGAAAAGGTGCAGTATGAGAGGAGATTGGTTGGTCAGGCCAAGGTGAACTCGGGGGGATTTTTCCGCTACATGGCAAGCAAGTGGAAGAATAATTATGGCAGACTAACATTGGTGGATAGTCATGGCAGTAGACTAACAGCTGCAAAGGATATAGTGGAATTATTGAACGAGCACTTTATCAGTGTATATCATACTGGTATAAATTATCCAGTACAATATATAGAAGAGAGGCAAGTATTGTCTTGCCTCTCTTCTATATATTGGAAGTGAGAATTGGAAGTGAAAGAAACAGAGGTGTATCAGATGTTGGTTGGGTTAGATGTGAATAAGGCTGTGGGAATGGATGACACATCACTATGTATGCTTAAGGAATGTGCACCACAGTTGGTTATGCCCTTGACCTGGTTATTTAATGAAAGTCTTGCAGTGGATGGGGTTCTAAGGAGTGGAAAGAAGAAGCAAAATAGTTCCACTCAACAATCATGGTTCTAATACACAAGTATCCAACTATAGGCCCATCTGTATACCTCCAGTGGTGGTCAAGATGTTGGAGAGATTGATAAGGAATGGAATACAGAATTGGGTTGATGGACTTGGCATCCTTTATGAAGTTCGGCATGGATTTGTAAAGTTTAGGTCTTGTTTCAGTGATTTACTTGCATTTTATAAGGTGATGGGTGTGTTATATAAGGGGGAATCATATACAGCAATATTCTTAGACTCTGCAAAAGAATTTGATATATTATCACAAGTTGGTGTACAAGCTGCAGAGGATGAGAATAGACAGTATATTGGTTAGATGGATAATAGATTGGCTCTCTGAATGATACCAGAAGGTTTGTGTATGATGGAACAGTGTCTCAAAAAAGAAGGGTAACCAGTGGCATGCCCCATGGTTCTGTTCTTGTGCCTCCAGCTGTTTAACTTGTTTGTAAACGATATATCATGTGGACTGACTATGGATCTTCAGTTGTTTGCTGATGATGCAAAGTTGGGAAGAATTATAAGTAGCACTCATAATTCTATATATATATATAATAAAGAACCAAAAGGCTTAACCTTTTGGTTCTTTATTATAGTAAATACTTTTATGCACTGACCGAGAGTTCGTTATGAAAAATACACCTTACGACGTTTCGAGTCCCTTAGTATTGCAAAAGGGTTTTTGCTCTTTTAAGATTTCTGCCTGGTCTCTGAAGATGAACCAACCAGTTCGAAACAGATGTCAGGCCAGTGAAACCTAAAAAATGAACCAAATTAGAAAGCAAATATATGAATACCTGGCAGCACGCATGTTTTCTAAGGTGGTCCATGCTAGGGCGACTCGTAAATGCCAGCAGGCGTATTTCCGTAAGCTCTCTGATCAACTTACTTTTGACGAAACTTTCATAGTTTCTACATTCGGCTTTGAAATGATGCTGGATCTAATATCCACTTGATTTATATATATATATATATATATATTTTTTTTTTAATATGTTAAAATAATTTTAATATGTTAAATATATTAAAATGTTTAATATATTTAAAAGTAGCTCAGGCGTGAATTTTATACTTGGTTTTAATCCTTTTCCCAAGGAAGCAAAACAAAGTTTTCCATGTGACATATATTCATGCCTGAGCTACTTTTAAATAGACTAATAACTTCATATCACTTGCCTTAGTATATATCCCATAGTGCAAAGCACACTCCCCTTTGGACGTGTATAATGTAATGCACAATGGGAAGGGCCACTACCCAGACTGGTTTTGAACTTTATTGAGATTCCATCAAACTCCCACTTCGACGTTGGGGTCTTTCACGAAAAAACTGTGGATTATTTCTTGTTCCACTTTTACACCATATCAAGATATGTTGGTTATCTGATTGCAGATTAAACCTGGACTCGTCACTAAAAAGTACATGAGCCCAATCCTCATTTGTCCAATTGTGGTGTTCCTGTGCCCAAATTCTTCAGGCTCTTTTGTGATTTGCAGTAAATGGAATGCAAACCATTGGTCTTCGAGCATATAAACCTATGACATGAAAATGATTTTGAACATTTCCCATCTCCAGAAAGCGATTCCAAAGTCTTAACATGATTTTGTATACGCAGTTGCATGTTCTACACTGCTGTATATTAAGAATATTTTAAAATAAATGTGTTACATTTGTAAATTATTTTACGCTTTAAGATACATGATAAACTTGAGTGACAACTTGCTGCATTTGTCCAGCTTCTAATTGACCAATGGCTCTCCAAGTCATGGATTCCAGGATATCATGTTGCTCTGCCATTTTTAACAAAATAATGGATGGTAGGTGACACAAATTTACAATTGAAGTGATAATTATGCACTGTGGAAGTGAGCGCAACAAGCCAAGCTTTTATACCCCCCCCCATGCTAATAAGGCTAAGACACATTTCAACAAGTCTTAACATGATTTTGTATGCAGTTGCGTGTTCTACATTGTTGTATATTAAGAATATTTTAAAATAAATGTATTACATTTGTAAATTATTTTTATAACTTTATAATTTACTAGAAAACCAAAATATCCCCTAATTGTTTTGAGCAGTATATATATATATATATATATATCTCATATCAGTATAAAATTTCTTGGTATCATTAGTGTATAATAAAGCTAAGATAAAAATCTTTCTACATCTTTTTCTCATCCAGAGATTTTTATTAATAAGGTCAAGCACTTTTTGTCTACTTGTATAAGAGATATATATGACTTCTGCTTTACTTCAACCTTGGTATCTCTCCCAGGTCTGGTTCCCACTGATGAGACCTCAATAAAGGTCGAAACTGGTCTGGGTAGTGGCCCTTCCTATTATGCATTGCATTATACATGCCCAAAAGGGGGTGCGTTTTGCATTATGGGATACATACTAAGACAAGTGATCTGAAGTCATGTACGCCTCTATGTACAAGTAGCTCAGATGTGAATATGTGTCACATGCAAAACTTTGTTTTGCTTCCTTGGGAAAAGGATTAAAACCAAGTATAAAATTTTTTCGTATCTTTAATGTATAATAAACCAAGGGGAAAACTTTCTACATATTTTTAATATATATATATATATATATATATATATATATTTTTTTTAAAGATAGTTAAGTATATTTATTATACAAATCTAAAAATGTCGTGCAGTCTGTCTGAGTCTGATAACATTTGGCTGAGTATATAGGGCTCAGCTAGATAAGTAAAAATGTCATTTCTTGTGTGAAGTACTTGCACTCCATCAGAATATGACTAATGGTACGACAGGTGTTTCATTCCCACACATGGGTGTCATCAGCACTCAGTAAATAAGAATGTGCGAGATGACTGTGATCAATGTGGAGCTTAGCAAGAACAACTTCCTCTCTTCTGTTTCTATGCTGACTAGGCTGCCAGTACTTAATTTCAGGCTTAATCTCACACAATTTGTTTGCCAGTGCTTCCTGTCAGGAGTACTGCCATTCGACAATTAACTTTGATTTTATAACTTGATCAGTATAAGGGACTGTGAAACAATATGTTGAGAAAAGTATGAGTGGATCTAGCAGCTGCAGCTGCGATGTCATTTTCCTTAATTTCAATGTGCCTGGGAATCCAACACAACCGAACATCAAACTTAAGGGCCTTTATTTTGTACAAGAATTGTAGCATCTCACTAAACACAAGATCTGTGTGGATTATACACCAGAGAGGATATAGTCTGTAAAAATCAAAGAGTCTGTATAAATTATACACTTTTGGTAGGAGTTTTCTGTGATATGCACAAGTGTGAGCTGAATGGCATGCAACTCTGATGTATAGTTATTGCAACTGAGTGGGATCTGGTTGGAGATCCCACTCAGAATGTTAGGAGACACAGCAGCACAGCCAACAGAGATCTCTCAGCTTGAACCATCAGTATAGATGGACAAGAAATGAGAGTGGGCTACTCTGTGTGCAGATGAGGGTGTATGAGACTTCCGTAGATGACAAAGTAAGTGGTCGCACAATGGGGTGCAAGTCTGCCATGGAGGAATGCTGTTTTGTTTTGTGCAGGTCAACACTTATGCAAATAGATTTCACAGCCTTTTTAACGTGCATACCAAAAGGACAGATTGCGGTCTCGCGTGTGTGATACAGGACCTCTCAACACAGAAAAGAGACTAGTCCCTGTAGGATGATCTGGAAAGGACTTTATTTTTTGGACATAATTAAGAGACAAATGTTTTCATCTAAGTGATAGATGGGAGTTCATTTGATTCAACATAAAGACTTTGAACATTAAGACTTTTCTCATATCACCATGTGAGAAAAGCACCGATAGCTAATCAGATACAATGATGATGGATCAGGTCCAACCACTGGAGCGTGCTCTCCCATGCAGAACTGTAAACCACAATCAAGCTTTGAACATACAAGTGAAAGTGTATGATAAATGTGGAGCAAGGAACATCGATCAGTACCTCATTCAGTAGAGAAGAGAGTGCAGAAGATGTTCAATGTAATATGCACTTATCTCGAAGATGATGAATGCGTGTAAAGAAAGTTAGATTTCTATCAAAGATGAGTCCCAAAAACTTGGCCTCTGGAACAGGGATAATAGTTTGTCCCCTTTCTTAAATCAGGATTGGGACAGAGAATGCATTTCCTGCAGAAGTGCACTTCAATTGCTTGCTGAAGTTGTCTTTCAATGAATGACCTCTCAAACTGCAGGCGTGACAGCAAATTGTGAAATCGTCAACATAAAGGCAATTGCCTACTGTGAGAGGAAGCTGTTCAGTAATTGAGTTCATTTTAATAGTAAAGAGGGTCACAGTTAAGACAGCGTCTTGAAGAACCTCCTCTTATTGCTAAGATGATGTGCATCCCACTCAGACTTGGAACACACATTTGGACAAAAAGTTCTTAATGAAAACAGGAAGGTATTATCTCATACCAAGATTAAACAGGTCTTTTAATATGCTATATCTCCAGGCTGTGTCATAGGTCTCACATTAATGAAGCATTGTCAACCTGTGACAATGCTTCATTAATGTGTTTGGATGACTGCTTCAGTATTAAATTTTAAGATGGGAAAACATATTCCAATCAACCTGGTCCATTTTCCACCTGGGGATCTATGTAGGAGGACATGGTTCCTTTGAAGACAGTGCTAATAAAAGGAAAATGTTCACTTCCATATATGCTTTCATCAACATCCTATGTGAGCAGTGGGGGAAAAAAAAAAAAAGGCAGGGGGAGCAGATTTTAAGATCGATTGCTGAATAAGAGTGAGTAGGCATATGGAAGAAAGTATTTGCTCTATTATTAATAAAGGAGAGATCATGATTGTTGAACATTCGCTCAATGATAATGACCTCGTGATTTGTGTTAGCACTATCTCACAGAGTGTTTTGACCATTAAAATCACCCATTAGCAGTATGGGGCTGAGGCAGTTGCATTATGAGATTACTGAGTTCCATTTCATTTAATTTAGAACCCAATGATAATTTATCACTTAACTGTAATCGAATCTGCACAGTGGGGGACAATGTGTTTGTTTTAAGATACTGTATATTAGAAAACAATAATGAAGGAGAATGCTATATTTGGTTGGTATATTTTACACCTTTGAATTACTCAAAGGTGTAAAATTTAGAAGAGAAGGACGAAGCTTACCTCCTTCAACTACAATACTGTTTCCCATTGTTAATATGGATGAAAAAGTTATAACGTATCAAAAATTATATATTAAAAACTTGTCTATATTATATATAAAAACTTGCCTACCATGTCAGTTCACACTTCATGCACACAAAACAAATAAAACTTTGAAATCAAAAACAAAAACTCATGACAAATGACAACGTTCAATTGGATTGGTTGAAACAATAACCAATCACAGCCTCTAGGTGCTATTGTCTCAAAGCTCACCCTGTCTCACCTTCTGAGAGGTTTAAAACTACCAGGATGCTAAGAATTTGACTCACTGCACCATCTGTACATCTTTTAAAAGGGCTCAAAGGTATATGTATTTTAAACACACACTCGGGCTATTAACGTGAATGTGATGCAATGTTTACACATTGAAAAGTGTCCTCTTCATGAAGCATTAGCATATTGTGTTTACTTTTAGGAATCATGCAAAGTCTGGAAACAATTAGAGAAGTCTTTGATGAGAATAAATACAAAAATATAATATCAGTGATATTGCTATTCTGTGGATGAGCACTGCACACCTAGCACACTCTGAATATTTGTCTGATATATATATATATATTACATTACAAGACATATTACATTATTCTTGTTGAGAGGCTTATACGCTGGTTATACATGATAACTAATAATTAAGGAATTGACAGCGTACACTAGAAATATAAATTAAATAAACTTTAATATATACTTCCCGATATTTCGGCAAACATCATGTTGCCATCTTCTTGGGAACTTATTACAAAGACAAGTGCACACAAGTACTACATAACAGCAAATGAGAACCGAAGCTAGGAAGCTAACGTTTTCCTAAAGTCCTGATGGTGCTACCTGGCGGGCTATATTGGCAGTTCTTGGCCTTTGGGCTGAAGTTCTTCTGATAAATGTTTCCCAAATTTGGGGCAGTCTCATGCATCCAAATTTGTTGAGGTTTGGCATGTTCCTAAGGGCTGAGGCTGATTCCATGAAGAGTCTTTCATATTTGAATTTGCTGCGGTGTACTGTGGCTTTCTTCCATCTTATTCTGTGGCGAGTATCCAGAGCGTGGTCTGCAAGCCCAGAGTGGCTGTACTTGTAAAATCGGATGTAATCCTTGTGTTCTGAGATTCTGATATTTGCTTTCCTGCCTGTTTGGCCAAAGTAGGGCAGTTTACAGCTGCAAGGGACCTGGTATACACCAGGTAGGTCTAGGGGAAGTGGTTGGACTTTAGTGGAGCGGATAAGGGATGCCAATTTTCTACGTGGTCTGTAACAGGTGGTCAAGTCATGTTTTTTTAAAATTTTGTTGATTTTTTCCAAGGTGCCTCGGATGTAGGGAATGGTGTTGGATTTAGAGTAATCTTTTTTGTGAAGGGGAGGGAGTGGTGGGTTGTGGATAACTGGGTTAAGTATTTTTTGGATTCTTTTGGGGGGGTAGCCATTGGCTGAGAAAGTGTCAAGGATGTGATTTAGTTCAGTGGTTAGGGCTTGATCATTTGAACAGATTATTTTTGTCCTGTTGAATAGTGTCTTAATAACTCCATATTGTTGTGAGGGGGGGGGGGTGATGGGATTGTTGGTGAATGTATCTGCCTGTATATGGGTGGGTTTTCTATAAACTGAGAAAACCAAGGTTCCATCAGGTTGGCGGGTGACTAGCGTGTCCAGGAAGGGGAGGTTATTGTTTTCCTCTTTTTCCATGATGAACTTGATTCTAGGGTGTTGGTTGTTTAAGTGTGTTAGGAAGGAGAGGAGTGAATCCGGGCCATGTGGCCAAATAGTGAACACATCATCAACGTAGCAAAGCCATATGGTAGGTTTTTGTGGGGGCTGAGTTTAAGGCTTTCTCTTCAAAAGTCTCCATAAAGAAGTTAGCCAAGGGTGGGGAAAGTGGTGAACCCATGGCTGTCCCCTCTATCTGTTTGTAGAATTTTTCCTGCCAAACGAAATAGCCTGAGTTCACTGTAAACTGAAATACGGCTGAAATATTGGGGAGAAATTTAGTTTGGATTAATCTAAGGTTTCTTTGAGGGGGACATTCGTGAATAAGGAGGAGACGTCAAAACTGACCATTATGTCGGAGTGTATGGTTTTCTATACTGGCTTTGAAGTGGGCTGAGTTTTTTATGTGTGATGGTGTGTTTCCAGTATAGTGCGAGAGCGCTTTGGCTAAATGCTTGGCTAGTTTGTAAGTGGGGGAATCAATGCCATCCACTATGGGACGTAATGGCACATTTCCTTTATGTATTTTTGGGAGTCCATATATGCGGGGGGGTCTAGAGTTATAGGGTTTCAGTCTGTTGGTAATCTCCACAGGCCAAGAAGTAACCTTCTTAAGGAGCCTATGGAGTTTTCTAATTTGAGAGTTGGTGGGATTATACTCAATAGGGATGTAAGTGGATCGATCTAATAGTAAATCCTTGAGCTTTACTATTAGATCGATAGTAAAGTAAAGAGGAAAACAATAACCTCCCCTTCCTAGACACACTAGTCATCCGCCAACCTGATGGAACCTTGGTTTTCTCAGTTTATAGAAAACCCACCCATACAGGCAGATACATTCACCAACAATCCCATCACACCCCCCTCACAACAATATGGAATTATTAAGACACTATTCAACAGGATAAAAATAATCTGTTCAAATGATCAAGCCCTAACCACCGAACTAAATCACATCCATGACACTTTCTCAGCCAATGGCTACCCCCCCCCCCCAAAAAAAAAAGAATCCAAAAAATACTTAACCCAGTTATCCACAACCCACCATCCCCTCTCCTTCACAAAAAGATTACTCTAAATCCATCACCATTCTCTACATCCGAGGCACCTCAGAAAAAATCAACAAAATTTTAAAAAAACATGACTTGACCACCTGTTACAGACCACATAGAAAATTGGATTCCCTTATCCGCTCCACTAAAGACCAACCACTTCCCCTAGACCTACCTGGTGTATACCAGGTCCCTTGCAGCTGTAAACTGTCCTACTTTGGCCAAACAGGCAGGACAGCAAATATCAGAATCTCAGAACACAAGGATTACATCCGATTTTACAAGCACAGCCACTCTGGGCTTGCAGACCACGCTCTGGATACTCGCCACAGAATAAGATGGAAGAAAGCCACAGTAATACACTGCAGCAAGTTCAAATATGAAAGACTATTCATGGAATCAGCCTCAGCCCTTAGGAACATGCCAAACCTCAACAAATTTGGATGCATGAGACTGCTCCAAATTTGGGAAATATTTATCAGAAGAACTTCAGTCCAAAGGCCAAGAACTACCAATATAGCCCACCAGGGGGCACCATCAGGGCTTTAGGAAAATGTTAGCTTCCTAGCTTCAGTTCTCATTTGCTGTTATGTAGTACTTGTGTGCACTTGTCTTTGTAATAAGTTCCCAAGAAGATGGCAACGTGACATTTGCCGAAATATCGGAAAGTATATATTAAAGTTTATTTAATTTATATTTCTAGTGTACGCTGTCAATTCCTTAATTATTAGTTATCACATATTACATTACATTTTTTTTTCAGAATATCTACTGAATTTCTGTTCAAAAAACGGATTAGTCATCATCACTAACATTAGGTTCCAATATAAATGTGCATAAATTCACATAAAATAAGGTTAGTGCTGATATCTTTACATAGGTTCTGCATATGAGTTATACAACAGAGTTGAAAATAGGAAATTGTCAGCATTTAATTTTTAACAGGATATAAAGGAAGAAACAATTATTCATACAAAAATTCTACTGGATTATCATATTTTTTATGGGATTTTTTTATATTTTTTTAAAGCATTAAAGTATCACTATTATAAAAATGATATGGATTCAGTGATACTAGTACGACACTATACAATAAAAATAAAGAAAAACTGTATTTACTAAAATAAAGAGTCAAAAGGCTTCTCTTCAGCGATGCAAAATTATATAAGTGGATGTTAGATCCAGCATTATTTCAAAGCCAAATGTAGAAACCATGAAAGTTTTGTAAAAATAAATTGACGAGAGAGCTTACGGGAATACATTCACAGGCATTCATGAGTTGCCTTAGTGCAAACCACTTGGAAAACATAGGCGTGCCTATATATTCACTTTCTGTTAGTCCATTTTGATAAGGTTTCACTGGCCTGACGTTTCAAACTGGTTGGTTCTCCTCAGAGACTAGACAGAAACCTTAAGAGAGCAAAAACTCTTTTTCAGTACTAAGGAACTTGAAATGTCGGAGAGGTGTGTTTTATGCACTGCCCGAGAGTTCACTTACGAAAAATACACCTCTCCGACATTTCAAGTTCCTTAGTACTGAATGAGAGTTTCTGCACTCCTAAGGTTTCTGCCTGGTCTCTAAGGAGAACCAACCAGTTCGAAACAGCTGTCAGGCCAGTGAAACCTTATCAAACTGTTTTGTATTGAATAACAGAAGTTCCCAGTAAAATTTCAAATTATATTTTTCATTATAAAATAATTTTAATGAGCATGTCCTTCTATATACTAAGATAGTGTCATATTTGAAGCTGGGCAAGAGCGTGGTTGACAAGGGTGTTAGAGCTAGGTTCTTTACTTGGAGAGTGGTAAATGAGTGGAATAAGCTTCCAGAGTCTGTTGTGGGTGCTACGACCGTGAATGAGTTCAAGGCAAGGTATGATAGATACTGTGTGAATGTTGAATAGTTGTTCTTGACATGATGTTAGGGCCTCCCTCGACGAGTCTGTCGACTCCTTGGAGTTTCCCGGAACAACAACAATAATAATAATAATTTCAAAGTCATTCTGTATTAACCTCCATACCGGCCGATGTGGATGAAATAGTGACACCAAATTGCACTTCTTATCCATGTTATTCAATGGGTGTTACAGCTTTGTATCCAGATTTTGCTGAACGTCTATAGACGTCGTGGTCGGTTGGGGGGTTAAACACTTAAATTCCATAAATTTTAATTCAATAAGAAACAGTGAACACTTACTTGGTAATGGCTTATAAAACTGATTATACATTGAAAGCAGATCCATCAGCATATTATGTCCAACAAGTGGCTGTAAAAAGATTTTATGAAAATATTAGCCAAGTTTCTCCACAAAGTATTTATTCATACAGAAAAATTCTTTCACTAGATAAATAATACAACTGAATCTAAGTAATGGGAAAGTCAAGCAATTGGGGTGGAGGGGATCAATACACAGCTGACTCTCATTGTAAAACACTTATCTCTCTTTTACTATAGAAAATGAGAGCAGAGCAGTATTAGCAACAAATAAAGTATGAAATACCTCCAACCAAATTCTCATAGTTACAATGTTATTCTAAAAAAATTCATTATTTTTTTAGAATAACTTTTCATAATAATTTTTTTTATTATGTGACACCTCCAGGGAGTGCAAAGACTCACTAAGGGAGGTTGCCAACTCTACAGTACTCTGTCTCCACCACTCATTCCACCAGCTACAACTAACTGCAACTATACCAACCATCTACCTCCCGCCACTAGTATTTCCACATACAATCACAAAGATCTGTGCCCACGGCAGGATTCGAACCCACAGCCTTTTGGCTGGAGAGTAGATATGCTAACCACTCGGCCAACCAGGCTGGTGAGAGACCTCCAGGGAGTCAGGGCCTCATAAAGGGAGGCCACATACTACATTCATCAGTTATCATACTTGTTGAATTCCTTAGCACTGCATGGTAGGAAACACAGGTGGAAAAGGACACATGACATAGCGAGAGTGAATGTGTGTATATTGTGATGTGGATGGAGAAGTTGAGACTGAGTGAATATACATGGTAAGCAGTGATAAAGGTGATTGGGCAAGTGGCTTGGATAGGACTGGTTACAGACCAAAAAATTGAACTGCTGTGTTTGTTTACAAATGCCAGAAGTATCAGAAATAAGAGAAATGAATTGGCTTCATTGAATGAGTTTATTTGCCCTGAAACTCTTGGAATAACTCCCTCCATCTCTTCTTCGGCTGCCCATGCTTCCTCCTTCCTTGCACATCCATCTGCATGACCCTTCTCCCCACATATTCGTCCTCCCTCCTCATCACATGAACAAACCATCTCAACCTTGCCTCCTGTATCTTCGCTTCTAAGTTTGTAACTTTCACTGTTCCCCTCACATAGTCATATCTCAGACGATCCTTTCTAGTCACATCATACATCCACCTAAGCATTCTCATCTCTGCTACTTCCATCCTGCTGATGTTATTTTTCCTCAGGGCCACAGTTTCTATAGCATACGTCATAGCTGGCCTCACTACTGTCCTATACATTTTGCCTTTCAGATTGATCGGCACCCTCTTATCGCATAACACTCCAGCCATCTCCCTCCAGTTCCTCCAACCCGCTTGTATCCTGCATCCCACTTCCTTCTCAGCTCCTCCATCTTCTTCCACTGTTGAACCTAAGTATCTAAAGTCCCTAATCTTCCTGATGATATTTCCTTCCAGCTCCAGATCTGTCTCCTGGCTGACGTCCACTGTGCAACACATATACTCTGTCTTACTTCTACTCAGTCTCATACCTCTCTCTCTTCCAGTACTTTTCTCCATCTTTCCAGTTTAGTTCCCACTTCTTCTCTTGAATCTGCACACAGCAAGATGTCATCTGCATACAACATTGTCCAAGGCACATCTTCTCTCACCTCCTCCGTCACCACCTTCATCACAATGTTAAACAGAAACGGACTTAATGCTGACCCTTGCAAGCCAAATGTTACTTGAAAACTTTCTGTCTGTCCCAGACAGAAAGTTTTCAAGAGACAAATGTTCGGACCTGTCTGTCCCAGACAGGTCCGAACATTTGTCTTCACATTTCTGTACATTTCCCACACCAACCTGACATATTTCTCCGGAACCTTCTTCTCCCTCTGACACCTTCAGACTTCTTGCTTTGGCACTCTATCGTATGCTTTCTCCAGATCAATAAATGCCAGATATAGCGCCCGTTGTTTCTCTCGAAACTTTTCCATCATCTGGCGTAACCCAAAGATAGCATCTGTTGTTCATCTACCAGGCATGAAGCCAAATTGTTCCTTTACAATCTCCACCTCCTTCCTCAATCTTCCATCAAGAACCCTTTCTAGAATTTTCATTGTGTGGGACATCAACTTTATTCCTCTGTAATTTTTACAGTCTTGTGCATCCCCTTTACCCTTATAGATGGGGACAAGAGTACTTTCACTCCATTCCTCGGGTATATTTTCCTGTTGGGAAACTTTCATGAACAGGTCCCACAGCAGGTCAATTCCCTCTTCCCCCAGTGCCTTCCATGCATCCACTAGAATCCTGTCGGGGCCCACCAATTTTCCATTCCTCATCCTCTTCATGGCCTCCATCACTTCCATTTTACTGATGTTCTGCACCATCCCCTCAGAAGGCTACCCATCTTCTCTCTGAGTCCTTGCATTTTCCTCATTCAAAAGTCTCTCAAAGTATATTCTCCATCTGTTTCTTATGTCCACATCCCTCCACGACATCGCTTGGTGTCGCACTGATTTGATCGTTGGCTTTTGAGAGCTCCTGAAAAGATTAGTAGTATTTTGTGTTAACTTTGGCAATTTTACTAGAATTTTAAGTAGTATTGTTTGCTTTTTTTTTTCTTGGGTGTGTCTGTGCAATTTTTGTGTGTTTTCTGTTATTTTAAGTATTATTTTTAAGATAGCGTACATATGGCACCGATAAAGAAAAAAATGGCGGCCAGGTCGCCATGTTTGTTTAAGAGTTTTGATGTAAATGAATTTATGCAATGTGCTGTCTGTGAGATGTATGCTTTGCGAAGATCGGTGGGAGTCTGGTTAGAGGGTGATAGTGGAATTAATATGTGCAGAAAGTGTAAGGAGAATGAGGATCTCAAGCGTGTTTCGGGTGGCGAGAGTGATATCGTTAACGATAGTCAGAATGTAGAAAATGGCGGTGTGATAGAGAATTACGTGATAGTGCCAGATAGGTGTGAGAGCGTCATTGAAAGTGTAAATGAAGGTAGAAATACAGAACGAATGGATGATTTGATTGATAATGAAAATGGTGAGATAAATGCGAGTAGTGAAATTGCGCATTTGAACGGTGCGATACACAGAGCGAAAAGGCAACTGGAGCATATAGAAAGATGTGTGCTGAATGTACTGACTAATGACTGGTGTAAGTCTGTGACGACAAATAATAGAATGTTCGTAAACGTCAATAAAATGAAGGAGCGAGTGCTGTATGGGGATTCGCTATTAAGAGGTGTGATAGTTGAGAGTTTGACGAAGTCGTACCAGCCAGGTGTGAACATAAAGGACGTCAGCGAATCTATTCGAGTGCAAAAACAGAGGGTGAAAGAGACGATAATCATGGCAGGAACAAATGATTCGAGAGAGGACAAAATGGAAATGATAGAGGATGTGAGGGAATTACTTGAGGTAGCAAAAGAGAAGAGTGTGAGAGAGTTAGGATAGTATTTTACCGCGGTATGACAGTGAAGTGTTTAGAAGGAGGGCCATAATTACCAATGACTTTATGCGTGGATTATGCATGGAGAGTGGTGTGGAATTTGTGGATGTGTGGAATGAGTTCGATGGGCGAAAGGACTTATATAACATGGATGGGTTACATTTCAATGGAGTTGGTGTACGGAGGCTTGAAAAAGTGTTGATGAATGATGTGGAAGTGGATGTACAGACTCAGGGAAACTAGATTTATTAAGAGGTGGGGGGGAGTGGATGTGCAGACTTTAGGGAGGCAGTTGAGTATATTATGCCCGAGCGAGTACAAAGGACAACAAATCAGAATGGGATAGTTAGTGTAAGGCATCCAAGTAGGGATGGGTCAAATGGGCTTCTGCAATTCATGTACACCAATGCCAGGAGTATTAGGAACAAGAAGGAAGAGATTTTGGCCTTGGTTGGCACTTCCAGACCACAGGTTGTTGGTATTAGTGAAACATGGCTGACAGAAGATGATAAAGCTAGTGGGATTGAATGCGATGGGTATAGCGTGTTCAGGAGTGACAGGGTGAATAAAAAGGGGGGAAGAGTATTGATGATAGCTGATGAGTTGCAGCCAAGGAGTATAGAAGTTGAACTGCAGGATAGAGAAAAGAGCACATCTGAGGCTGTTTGGTGTGAGATAGAATCTAGAAGAAAAAAAATATACAATTGGGTGCTGCTATAGACCAGGCAATGGAATCGATGGTGGGGATAGTATGCATAGGCAAATAGAAGAAATGAGTGGAAGAAGGGTAATTATTATGGGTGATTTTAATTATGGTAACATTGACTGGAAAGAGGAGAGGGCACATGGGAGGAAGGAATTGGATTTTATGCAGTTATTAAGGGACAACTATCTGCGGCAGCATGTAGTGGAAAATACCAGGGGGGGCAGAGAGTGCTGGACCTAGTAATTGCAACTGAGAATGTGGCTGTAACGAACATAACCATGTTGCCTCCAATTGGTGAGAGTGACCATAAGGTCATGACTTGGGAGGTGGCTAAAGGAGTGGAATTTACAATTAAGACAGGGTACATGTGGAATTACAAGGCTGGTAAGTATGACAAGCTTAGGTGTGTGCTTGGTTCAATGCCATGGCATGTAAAACTGCAAGGGCTGGATGTTGATAGTGCATGGGAGGTGGTTAAGAAGTGTTTGCAGGAGGCAATGGTTGACTGTATACCAAGAGTCCGAATAATAAATCAAGTAGGGGTTAAATGGATGAATAACACTATTAAGCTTGAGCTGCAAAAAAAGAAACAATTGTGGAGGGAATTAAAGGAGAAAGGTGACCAGCAGGTGCAGGAACAGTATAAAGCTCAGGCCATGATGGTAACAAGGGTGGTAAGAAAAGCAAAAGCGGATTATGAAAGGAAATTGGCCATGCAGGCTAAAGAGAATTCCAAACAGTTTTTTCAATATGTTGCAAGTAAAAGGAAAATTGTTCATGGTAGAATGATCTTAAAAAATGCTGATGGTAGGGAGGTAACCGAATCAGTCGATATAGTGGAATTACTGAACGAGCACTTTGCAAGAGTATATCATCCAGGTGGTGACATTGCAGGAATGGAAGAACCAACAGCTTATACTGGAATTGTGATGAATGAAGTAGAGGTAACTAGTCTATTACAGAACCTCAATGTCAATACATCTGTGGGATAGGATGGTATACCAGCTCGTGCCATTAAGCTGCTAAAGAATTGTCAGTGTCCTTGACCATTTTGTTTAATTTGAGCCTCGGGTCGGGGTCAGTCCCAAGGGGATGGAAAGAGGGGAAAATAGTTCCGCTGCATAAAGGTGGTTCCAAGGCTGCTATTGAAAATTACTGGCCAATCAGCATAACAGGAATCATTATCAAGGTCTTGGAGAAAATAGTCAAGAGGAAAATACAAGATTGGATAGAAGAAAATGGGATACTGTATCGGGGACAGCATAGTTCCGTGAAGGGTGGGTCATGCCTCAGTAACTTCCTCACGTATTATAACACAGTGACGGCTGAACTGGATAAGGGTAATAGGTTTACAGTGATTCTACTGGACCTTGCTAAGGCCTTTGACAGGATACCACATGGAATTCTAATCAGTAAATTGCAGCATATGGGGATGGACATAGGGTTGGTGAGATGGATAGGAGGGTGGTTGACAGAGAGATAACAGAGAGTGGTTTATTTAGGAGTAGAATCCACAAGATGGCCTGTGACTAGTGGTGTGCCACAAGGATCTGTTCTTGGACCACTGCTGTTTAATTTGTTCATTAATGATATAGGAAAGGATCTGAGAGGAACAGTTCATTGGTTTGCGGATGATGCAAAGTTGGGTAGGGCAATAGTGAATGCTAATGACGTCAAAATTTTGCAAGATGATTTGGATAGATTGGAGGTCTGGGCTCAGGTGAATGGATGTCAATTTAATGTGGCAAAATGTAAGGTTATACATTTTGGGGTGAAAAGATTAGCAGCAGATTACTACATTGGTGGAACTGTACTCCAGGAAATTGATGAGGCACGAGATTTAGGAGTGTTGGTGGATAAGGAATTGAAGTTTAGGGGGCACACTGCAAAAGTGGCCAAATCACCTCCTCAAATCACTTGGTTGCTGAAGAATACATTGACAAGCAGAGACAAGCAGGTTATTGTTCCTCTGTATCGAGCCTTGATAAGAACCCAATCTCGACTACTGTGCCGAGATTTGGTCACCTAGGTTTCTTCTTGATGGGGAGGAGGTGGAGAGGATCCAGAGGCGAGTGACCAAGATGATAGCAGGTCTGTGGAATGAACCTTATGAGAACAGGTTGAGGATTTGTGGGTTGCAAAAATTGGTTGATAGGCGGAGGAGGGGGGGAGATATGATTGAGACATTCAAATTACCGAAGGGTTTCTATAAAATTAATTCAGAAGATAGTTTTGAGAACAGGGCTGGTTGTGGGAGGACTAGGGGACATCCATGGAAACTGGGCAAAAGTGTGGTTAGTAAAGGTGTCAGAGCTCGGTTCTTTACTTGTAGAGTGGTGAACGAGTGGAATGCGCTCCCAGAGTCTGTGGTGGATGCTGTGACAGTGAATGAGTTTAAGGCGAGGTATGATAGATACTGTATGAATGTAGAATAGCTGTGATGAATATGATTTGGGGCCTCCCTCAATGAGTTCAATGACTCCCTGGAGTTGCCTGTAATAATAATAATAATAATAATACTCTTCCTTCAGCATCTTTGATCTGCCTCACATGTAAGATGTCCTTTGCTGCTTTATTTCTACATTTCACTAGTTGGTAAATTTTTCTCTGTCCTTCCTTTGTTTCTAATTGATCATACAGATCTTGATATGCCATGGCCTTCGCCTGTGCCACAACTCTCTTGGCTTCTTGCTTTCTCTCTCTGTACACCTCTCTGTCCTCTTCCACTCTTGACTCATCCCACTTCTGCTTTGCCTTCCACTTGTACATTATTATTCCACCAACAACCCTCCTTCTGCTCTCTAATCTTTCCAGATGTCTCACCAAGCACCTCGATTGCACAGCTCAGGATTACATTTGAATTATGTTTCCACCAATCTTGAACACTTTCCAGTCCATCCGAAATCCTCTCTAACACCCTCTCCCTAAAATGATTCCTCAAACTCTCTTCTTTTAAGTGAAACCACTTAACTGTCTTCATCCCATGGCTTCCAGAGGTTCTTATCTTCGATCTTATTTTAAAGTCTGCTCACAGCAGTCGGTGTTGCTGTGCCACTTGATTTGTAGGAATTACTTTACAATTTTTCACAACCTTAAGATGTTTTCTTCTAGTCAAAATGTAGTCAATTGGTGAACTGTTGTTACCACTCCTAAATGTTATCAAATGTTCTTCCCTCTTGTAGAAAAATGAGTTCACAATTGCCAGATCAAATGCTACTGCAAAGTCCACAACCCTCTCTCCTTCCTGGTTCATCATTCCCACTCCATAGCCACCATGCACCCTTACACAGTCTCTATTCTGTCTCCCTATGTGTCCGTTCAAGTCTCCTCCGACAATCACCATCTCGTTTTCTTCCAATTCCTTCATTTCTTCATCTAACACGTTCCAGAACTCATCTTTCTCCTCTGCTGTACAGCCAACTTGCGAGGCATATACACATAATACGACCACCTGCTCTTCTCCAAGACCCAATTTCATTCGCATGATCCTGTCGTTCCTTCTATCCACTTCCAGTACTTCGCCCTTCATTCTGCCACACACCACAATTCCTACACTATTTCTTCCCTCGTTATTCGCTCCAGAGTAGAACAATTTATATCCATCTCCCAGTTCCTTTGCCTTCCTCCCTTCCACCTTGTCTCCTGCACACATAAAATGTCAAACTTCCTCTTCCTCATCATGTCTGCCACCTCTCTTCCCCTTCCAGTCATGCTTCCAACATGCTTCAGTGTTCCCACTCGCAACATCCTCTCCACCTGCTGGGCTTGCTTCTTTAACCGCACCTGCCCTTGATGCGGTAGCCCTCGTCCACTTCTCGCAGCTGTAGGGTGATGTGACTGCGCGTCTCTTAAGGGGTACGCCCTAGCCCTTATATCATTTTCTCTTTGACTCATATCATAGCTAGAGCTGGCAGTGAAGTTTTATGACCGGATGCCCTTCCTGACATCAACTCTCGCCATTTATCCGGGCTTGGGACCGGCACTATTGAGGCTAGCTTGCCTCCTTCGGTGGCTGCATAAGACGAAATGACTTAGCAAGATAGGAAAGATTCACCCCTTGCCCTCGAATACTCTAATAGTGCTGCTCATGATAGCAAGGAAATTATGCCACACAAGGTAGACACGAAAGAGGGAAATAGTGACAATAGTTATGAGGCAGTGTACGGTGTAAAGTGGAGATTAACAGGAAGACATATTTAGTTGGATGTTGCTATAGGCCAGGGAATGTGATGAAGGAATGTATAAACAACTTGGATTTGTGATTAAAGGAAGGAGGGTTATTATAAGTGATTTTAATGATGGTGATATAGATTGGAATAAAGGGTTAGCATCTGGGAATAAGGAAAATGAATTTCTAGAGTTCTTGAGATGTTGAAAGTTTCTTTTTCACTTGGTTAGACAATAATAAATTTAGTTTAATCCTTTATCCAAGTGTGAGCAAACAAAGTTTGCAACTGAAAGTATCTTCAGGACTAGGGTAAGGTGGTACAATACCGGGCAACTCCTTGCAAAGGTGGAGCAAGCTAACATCACTCCTATCTCAGTATCTCCCATAATGCAAAACACATCTCCTTGCAGATATGTATAATATTATGCATTAAGGGAAGGACCACTACCCAGACTAGTTTCTACCTTTATTGAGGTCTCTTCAGTGGGAGCCAGGCCCAAGTGGCACTTGGCAGAAGCATTAGCAAGGTCATCTCTACTTATAGGAGTTGCCATATGGTGTGCCACCTTTTTATTAAATTACTCTGGATTTAGAGAAAGATGTTGAAAGTTTATTTTTCACTTGGTTAGACTAAAATAAATTTATTTTAATCCTTTATCCAAGTATGAGCAAACAAAGTTTGCACCTGAAAGTATCTTCAGAAATGGGGTAAGGTGGTACAACACCGGGAAACTCGATGCAAAGGTGGAGCAAGTTAACATCACTCCTATCTCAGTATCTCCCATAATGCAAAACACATCTCCTTGCGGATATGTATAATGTTATACATTAACATAACGTTGGGTGTTGTACCACCTTATCCCAGTCCTGAAGATACCTTCAGGCGCAAGCTTTGTTCACTCACACTTGGATAAAGGATTAATATAAATTTATTATAGTTTAACCAAGTGAAAAATAAACTTTCAACATCTTTCTCTAAATCCACAGTAATTTAATAAAAAGGTGGCACACCGTTTGGCAACTCCTATAGGTAGAGATGATCTTGCTAATGCTTCTGCCTGGTATCTCCACTTGGGCCTGGCTCCCACTGAAGAGACCTCAATAAAGGTCGAAACTAGTTTGGGTAGTGGCCCTTCCCTTAATGCATAAAATGGTGCATATTCGCAAGGAGATGTGTTTTGCGTTATGGGAGATACTGAGATAGGGGTGATGTTAGCTTGCTCCGCCTTTGCAACGAGTTGCCCAGTGTTGTACCACCTTACCCCAGTCCTGAAGATACTTTCAGGCACAAACTTTGTTTGCTCACACTTGGATAAAGGATTAAACTAAAATTTATTATTAGAGTTCTTGAGAGATAACCATCTCAGGCAGCATGTAAAGGAGCGCAAGGATCAAGAGTTTTAGATCTGATCATTTCATCACAAGATGTAATTGTGAGTGGAGTTTCGCACTTTCCAGCAGTTGGTGGGAGTGATCATGAAGTGATCACCTGGGTTGTGGCCATATGCAGCCTTCTTTGAGGAAAAAGATATATGTGGAAGTACAAGGCTGATGATTATGACACGTTTAAAAGACAGCTTGAAGCAATAGCATGGAATGAGGAGTTGAATGGCAGGAAATTAAATGCTACTTGGAACTACCAAAGAAATACATAACAGCATCAATGTGTGAATGTATTCTGAAGGCCAAAAGATTGAATAAGATATGTAAAAAGGATGAATGAGGGGCTTAAGCATGAAATCTGGAAGAAGAAAAGATATTTTGGAGGCAGTACAAGATGAATAGTGGTAATAATCAGTTACATGAGTATAAAGAACAAATCAGAAAGTGACTCAGTTAGTAAGGAAAATAAAAGTGTGGTATGAGGATAAATTGGCAAATTAGGCAGAGAAAATCTCTAGAGAGTTTTTTTTAGATATGTGGCAAGTAGAAGGAAGAATGTTTATGATAAGATGATGTTAATGGATAAAATTGAAGAATGGTAACTACTGCAGAAGACAGTTGAGGTATTCAGTGATCAATTTATAAAGATATTTCATCCTCATCAGGGTGGAATCATGAGGAACTTAAGCATAGAGTACATAGGAGAGGATAGTTTAATTATGACTGAGCAGGAGGTATTTGAGGAAATAAGTAACCTTGATCAATAAGGCTATAGGAATTGATGACATATCACCACGCACCTTAAGGGAATGTTCCAGTGAATTAGCAGTAGTATTAGCATGCCTATTTAATGTTTTACAACAGCATAAGTTCCAAGGGAGTGGAAAGAAGGTAAAATTGTTCAACTGCATAAAGGAGGTGATAAGGTTGCAGCTACAAATTATAAGCCAATCTGTATATCTGGAGTTGTGGTGAAGGTACTAGAGAGATTGGTGAGAAGTAGTATACAGAAATGGATTGATAGCAGTATTCTCTGTGGTTATCAGCATGGGTTTGTTAAAGGGAGATCATGTTTTGCTAACTTACTTATGTGCTATAACAAGATGACAAATACCTTGGACAGGGGAGATGCACATACAGTGGTGTACTTGGATTTCGAAAAAGCTTTAGACTGCCACATGATAAGCTCTTAAATAAATCGAAAGGGATGGGATTGGATAACAAACTTCTGAGTTGGATCAGTGACTGGCTGTCAGATAGTATCAGAAAGTTGTATATGGGGGTGCAGTATCCCAAAAGAGGAATATCACTAGTGGTGTGCTGCAGGGGTCAATTTTTGGAACCACTGTTTTTCAATTTGTATGTTAATGATATTGGGACGGGATTACATAGTAATATGCAGCTGTTTGCAGATTATGCAAAATTGGGGAGAGCAATGCAGAATCAAGCAGATGTTATGACCTTACAGGAGGATCTGAATAGTTTGCATGAATGTGCAGGTAAGTGAAACTATCAGTTCAATGTTGCAAAGTGTAAGGTTTTGAAATTTGGTAGGCAACGTTGGGATGCAAAGTACACACTTGGTGGGGAAACTTTAAAGGAGGTAGAGGACATGAGAGATCTGGAAGCAGTAGTGGACAAGGACCTGAAATTCAGAAGTCACCTTACCCAAGTTGTGAAAATGTCACATCGAATAACGGCCTTGATCAGGCCTCATATGGATTATTGTGCACACATCTGGTCACTAAGTTTCCATGGTGATGAGGATATGTTGGAAAGAGTTCAGAGAAGATTCACAAAGGTTGTCAATGATCTTTGGAATGTGGAGTATAAGGACAGATTGAGAGAATGCAAATTGGAACGCATTGTGAATAGGAGGAAGAGGGGAGATATGATTGAGACATAATAAGCTAGTCAAGGATTGTTATCAGGGTGACAGATAACAAACTTCTTTTCCCCCTTTCCATTTTTCATAAAATGGAAAGGGGGGGGAATACACTGTTTTTGTGCCTCATCATGGGAGGTACACACTGTTGCACACAATGCTCATCCAACCTGCCTTAAAATGATTCAATGTGTCTACATTCACAACACACTCAAGCAATGCATTCCACTCACCAACTCACTCCATGCAAAGAACATGCTCCTCACTCCTCTGCTAATACCCTCTTTATACAGTTTCCAGTGACCATTGCTGGAAACTTTATAAAGAGGGTGTTAGCAGAAGAGTGAAGAGCATGTTCTTTGCATGGAATCATTTTAAGGCACAGTTGGATGAGCAGTGTGTACCTCCCATGATGTGTGCCTCCCACAAATATTAATAATAATAATCTGGTGACATTTTTTTTTTGAAAAGCTGAAGGTTGTATTCTTTGGGAAGAGCAGAGTGAGGAAGGTTATTTCAAAGAACAGAGGTCACTGGAATAAAATAGGAGGAAGAGCAGTTGGCTCAATAAGTTTCAAGCTGGACTGCAAATGTGTGTTGCTGGCTAATAGCAGCTCTTGTTTTTATGATTTTGGAGGAAAGTGTAGGAATGATAATGGTCAATTCAGCAGAGACTGTCCATGAAATTATCAGTACAATAGATATAAGGTGGAAACTTATTGTCTATGGCAGAGGAACTCAAGTGGAACTGTGATGTGATGTGAGATCCATCTTGTGAGAAATTAAATAGGACCGAGGTTTGGAAGCATTGAGGTTCACAAGGTTATCCTTTTCTCCATTGATGTATATCATTAAGTTAGAGTTTAGGATTGTTTATAAATGATCTTGAGAATGCTAATGATTGAGCACTGCAAGGTCATTCATATAATAAAGAAGGGCAGGTGTATTATCATCAGCAAAGTAATAAATAGGATTTGAAGTCAGTGAGAGCAAAGTCATTTATGTACATGAGGAAGAAAGGGTGTGAAAATTCAGAGCAATGGGTATTCCTGCATTGATGGAGAAATCTGAGGAGAAGAAACCATCCACCATGATTCACAGTGAGCAATTAGTGAGAAAGCTGACAATTAAGTTGTAGAAGGTGAAAGGCACCCCACAGAATGGCAGTTTGCTAAGTAGGCCCCCTGCACCAATCCAATCAAATGCTTTAGAAATATTGAGACCGACCATGTGAATTTCTCAGAATATTTCCACAGCTTGAGTCAAGAGGCAGATGGTGAAGAGCTAGAAGATCCACAGTGAAGTGGTAGAATCCATACTGCTGTTTACTAATTAGATGATGGATCTCCAGGTTGTGCAGAAGTCGGCTGTTGATGACCATGGAAAACTATGATTTTGTGAGAACTGAAGCGAGGTCAATTAGATGGTAGTTGTTGATTGACTTTTAGCACCTTTCTTTGAAATGTGTAGGATGTGGGCCTGTTTCCATGTTGATAAATGCCAGCTGAATAGGATGGATTAAAGAGGAAATACAGGGAAGATGTTAGTTCTGGGAGCACAAATTTTTAATGCCATAGGTGGGATACCATCAGGCCTGGATACCTAATTTGTGTTCAGGTTATTAAGGATTCTTCTTATTTCTCTTTGGCAGAGAACTATGGGTGGCATGGAATGAGCAGTTCTTGGTAAAGTGAGGAGGAACTTTGCCTTGGTCATCAATGCAGGAATTGGAAGAAAAGAGTGATACCGGTAAATATCCTTTGTCTTTGGGTTAAGTTGCTATGGAATCATCTGGATGTGATTATGGTAGAAACATGAAATGACAAAAATTGTGCCTAATGGTCTTGTCAAGGGGATCAGAAAGCGAGTTTGCAGCATTTCAGTCTTTAAAAATCTCATTCGGGTTGTTTAATGGATCTTTTATGGCTTTTACAAGTTTCCGTATAGGCAGAGTGAGCAGCTGAGTTTTGGTCTTCAGTTGCTTGTGGTATGCTGGGTTTTTCTCATACTATGCTGGCACACTCTTTTTGAAAACCATGGCTTGGATGGTGACCAGGATTTTAGATGGAATGAGGGATGAAGGCCTTCATTCCTGTGAGAATGATTCCTATTATTTGGTCTGAACAGGTGTTTTGATTAGGAGAAAACAGAAGCAGTAGTCAGCTGATGGAAAGGAGTATAAGTAACAAGACAAATGGGAGATGGGATTCAAAAAAATTTCAACAAATTGTGTATCCTAGAAAAGAAAGGTAAGCATCAACATACCTATGATTATCTTAAAACGGGCTGCACATCTCACAGTAGTGAGAAAAAGTAGTAGGAACGTATAAGTTCATATCCTGAGTTATATTAAAGGAGGTTTAATAATGCTCCTCTCATTCTGAAAACTGGCATCAAGGTGTGGGTTTATATTCGGTAAATACAGTTGTTAACATTCAACAGTTTAACTACACACACAGTGATTAGGTTTATTATACACACATATATATATGCAACTCATCAATATAATACAAATACAATACACACTCCATTCTTAATGCATTTTTTTCTTTTTAACAATGTTCCTTTTAGATTTAGTCTACAGCAATTATGTAACTTAGCTTATATCTAATACAACTCATTAGTAGAGGCATCTAAAGTTCAATTTGCACAAAGTAATAGTTAATAATACATAGTTGCCTGTATGTAAACAGACATGGTGAAAACATTAGGGTGGGGTCAGTCCTCTTTATGCAAGCACAGTTTCAGGAAACAAGAATTAGTTGCTGAAATAGTTCTTTTCCTGTTTTTCTTCATCTGTTGCTGCATACCACTTTTGTGTTTTCTCAGTCAATGATACATACTGCTACTTTCTGTGCTGACTTTCATTCTATGCAATGAGAGTTACTTTTATTCTCACATGGCTGCTTCTATCCAATATCTCTTTTATCGGTTTCTATCCTGATCTTCCTTACCTCTTTTGTTCTTTTTGATTCCCCATTACATAATGCTCTGCACTGCCTCTCTACACTGATCATGCTTGCTTATAACTGTGCTGATACTGCTTATGAAAGGAGAGATTAGATGTCTAGTGAGAATCCAGTCATAGGAGTGATGTAACCACGGTTGGATTCTAACAGTGCCTTCTTCTTCTTCTTCAACCTTTTTGTTCTGTCCACTGCTGGACGAAGGTCTCCCCCCATGATTTTCCAGATGGGAGAGGTTTTCTGCCTCTCCCATCCATCTCACTCCTGCAATTTGCTCCAGTTCATCCCTCCACCTTCTTCTCGGTCTTCCTCTTTGTCTTGCTCCATCCACTGGTCTCCACTCTGTTGTTTTTCTAGTCCATCTCCCATCACTGCATCTGGAAATATGGCCAGCCCATCTCCACTTAGCCTGTTTAATTTATTTTAAAATATCCATGACACTTGTTTGAGATCTTATCCAGGTATTATTCTCACATGGCTGCTTTTATCCAATATCACTTTTATCAGTTTCTATTCTGGTCTTCTTTACCTCTTTTGCCCTTTTTGTTACTACATTTCTGAGTTACTACTGTTTAATTTATTTCTTAATGATCTATCATGTGGATTAATTGGGGATATGCAGTTATTTGCTGATGTCAAATCCTTTCACAAAGATATAAATGGCAGCTCCTTTGTGTTGTTTGAGAGACAGTCAATACAAGATATAAAGGTAGTTGACACCTTAAGGGGATGGTACAGTCTATATATACTAATTCATACTGGTTTTCAAAAGGAAGAAAGTTGGAAAGGATCCAGAGGAGACTAACTAAGGTAGTTTCTGACCTCTGGAATGTCAAATACGAGGAAAGGTTGAGAAGATGCAATTTACAGAGTCTAGCAGATAGGAGGAAAAGGGGAGATATGATAGAGACCTACAAGTTAGTAAGAGGTTGTTATAGGATCAATGTTGGAGAAGTTCTACAGAAAACAGTGGGAGATCAGGGGAGAACCAGGGGTCATCCCTGGAAGCTGTATAAGGAAGGTGTGAGCAGGGGAGAAGCAGGTTTTCTGCATGCAGTGTTGTGAATGATTGGAATGCCTTGCCTGAGAGTGTGGTGTCTGCAGAGAATTTGAGTGTGTTTAAGGCACAGTGTCGTGACGACTCTTTTCTTGTCGTGTTCTAAATCCATCTAGTTCAAGTCACTTTTATAAATAAAATAACTAATTACGAAATGATCACCGATCCAAAAGTAGGGAAATTTATATTTATACTGCGCCACCCTATTCTCAGATTAGTCTATGTAAATAGTAGGATCAATTCTAAATTAGGTCAGCAGTCTTCTCATTAGGCCGAATTATTTACTATCATTTTCACTTGGGGTTCCCGCTAGATTCGAATATTTATGAACGGTGCAATAATAAGGAATTCAGGCAAACACAATATTTAGATCAACAAAATAAAACATTTAATATATGATATGGTTAACAAATACAAAAACTCTATTTTAAAATGGAACTATACAATTAACTTAATACAACTTCTTAGGTCACTCATGCTAAATCAATGTTCTAACTTTCATATACTATTCACAGTCTCAAAAACACAAATCTTCTTATCTCAAGTTAACATAACAATTTCACATTTTATTCAGTCTTCACAAATCTATCAGCTCAATGTTTATATTCACAGCAGGCAATAAACTACGTAAGCTATATTCCAAGCAAATATATTTCCGGACCTTGAGCATCGGAGATATATTACAGTTAATGCTAGAATAGAGAAACTTATACAACTACTCTTACCAGACAAATTCTTCAATACATCAAATTATTGAGAGAGCACTTATGAATTAACTTAATTAACATTAGCGGAACACACATAACAAATATTCTCCATAGTTTAAACTGTATTACTGTAAGTCGCACTTCACTATTCCAAACAACAGTAATTAGGTACTAATATCTTTTCCTGTTCACTTTTCTCCAAGTAATCAATATAACCTTTTCCTAGGGCAACATAGAATTTAATCGTAATCCAGATTAACTAGAACTAATCAGAATTTTCGCATTGACTGTCCAGTTTCCTTTTATCTGATTACGGTATCAACCTTTCTTCATAACAACAGCAGTTTTCGCTTATAACATTAAACTTTATGTTTCACTACTTATAGGTTCACTTCCGAACACTATACTCATAAATCTCTGCCCTGAGGATTATATAATCTGGGTTCCGCAAAACTCTCTCCTCCTTCTTAATAATAATTCTTCTCTATATCCCCCTTATCTATGACCTTCACTCTTCTCTATATATCTATCTATCTGACCTTCACTCCCACCTTACGTTCGAACGCCACGCTCTACCCCACTCGTGGTTGTTTACGCGTGCGTCTCCATGACAACAGACTGCACGTAAACATTTCGCTAATGTAATGTATGGTCTATTATTATTCATGAGTGATTACATAACATTAAATATTTCACAAAATAAAACAACAGAATATTTAAGCTACTTCTTTAACTTTTTGATTACGTATACAGTTAAATATAATTTAACACTTTACGTTACACCACATATATTTAGTTACACAAAATTCTAAACATATTATTATTTTATAAACTAATAATAGGTCAAGTTTTGAATAAATATTTAATTAGTAATTCTTATTTAAGGAATAATAAATAAATTTATATAAGTCATGATTAATATTTAATAAGCAAATGTTAAATGTGAATGAAAAAAAATAAATTACATAACATAGCTTCATTCACAATTTAACATAGGCTCACCCTTTCTTTGAAAAATTTTTATTATAAGAAAAATTTTTCTTTTGACACTATGCTCCTTTTACAAAAAAAAACTGGATTACTTATTTCCTTTTCGATTTCTCAGGTAATACCTAGTTTTACTGAAACTTGGTTCCTTATTATGTTTTGTGCCTTTATTCTCCTTCACATTTTCATCAATTCTCTTATTACTATTATTATCAAATTCTGCATGTCTTTCAAGTTTGTAGTATAGGATTCTCTTCTTTGAATTAAATTCACATTCTCCATTATTAGAATTAAGTTTTTGTTGTCCCACAACTTGGTGGTTTGTTCTATGATATAGATTAGACATTTTACCAAAATTGACTTCAACCTTTAGTTTACTATTAGTGGTAACTTCTGATTTGGGCTTTGTCACTACTACTTTTTGTTCATCAGTAAGAAGAGGAGCATCAGATTGAATGTGTACATGAGAATTATCACCACTATCTCTATTAGATGATTGATTCACAGCTGATTTTTCTTTAGTAGATGGTCCTGATTCAAATGGCAATCTAAACTGTTTTGCTTGATACTTAGTCTTATCACAATCATGAATTTCATTTCTTCTGATATATCTCCTTTTGTTCATCAGGGTTATTTCTTTCTTAGAAAAGTCACAAGAAAATTGATATTTTGCTAAGAAGTTTGTTCCCAAGATAATGTGAGAACCTAGATTGGAAGTAGTGGGGACAACAAGTAGGTCTTGCCACACATACAGTCCAAATTCTGGTAGATATATTCTTGCTCGAAGCTTTTCATATGCCATAAAGTTTGAGTCTGAGAGAGAAGTAATCCTCACAGGTTGTCTCAGCTTGGCAGTGCTCTTCCACAGTTTGTTCTTTAATGTTAGGAAATAATCCATCCTGATGGTAGAGGCATTGCATCCTGTATCTAATAAGATGTCACATTTGGAGCCCAGGATATCACCTCTAATTCTCATCATTCTCTCATTAAATGTTTGATAATTCTGAATTCTATTATTTCTCCTGTGATTCACATATCCAAATTTTGAATTCCAATTGTTGTTATAGTAGTTTTCCTTGTTATGGAAGCAGTTCCTGGCATAATGTCCAACTTTGTTGCAATTGTAACACCTAAGAGGATTTCTTTGCTTTGTCTCTGTCTTGGATTGAGGGATAACAGACATTTGTTGTCTAACTTCATTTAATCCTCGGATTACCTTATCTAGGCTACTTAAAATAGGTTGACTTTGTTTTTCAACTTCATGTTTGATCATCTCATCAATTTTATTTGTAGTGGGGTTTTGATTTTCTTGAGATCTCAAAGTAATAGCTGATAACTGTCTCACAACTTCATTAAGACTATCCATTATTGGCTGATTTAACTTATTCACTTCCTGGTGAATTAGGGATTTCACTTCTGTCATCAGTTTCTTGTCCAATTGGTCCTTACTCTCAGTCATGTAGTTTACACTACTAGAATTTTCACCAGTATTCTTTGCTTTTCCTTTTTCAACTTTACTTCTCTTTTCTATTTCTGATTGGTTGAACGAACTATCAGTCTTATTCACAATATTCACAAGACTTGCATTGTTTGAGGGATAAAGGTCTCCTAGTATTTGTTCTTTTAACACTTTTGAGACACTCTTCTAAAGTAGAAATTTTCTTCTTGTAGGCTGTTTCTCTTAATTCTTGCCTAACACCTTGTCTAAATTGTTGGAACACAGCCCAATCTAAGTGAGGTTTATCTTCACCAGTAACATTCAAACTGTTGGCCAATGTTAATAATCGATTGTAAAAATCAGTAACAGTCTCTTTATCCTTTTGAGTAATTTTCTGCAATTTCCATAAGTTAGGGCCTACACTTCTAAGTTTACAAAATTGAGACAATAAAGTTTCTTTAAATTTAGAATACTCAAAAGTTTCTCGAAGTATTGGAGAAGAATGCAAAAATGTTTTTGCTTTACCTACCAATTTACTTCTAATAAAAACTAGTAATTGAAAATCAGTCCAACCTGCAATTTCTCTAAGTTTTTCAACATAGGTAAAGAAAAATAGTACATCATCTGATTCTTCACCCGAAAATTGGGGAAAAACCTGTTGCGGGTTTACCGTACGAAAGAATTCACTATCATTCATTTCAGAGCTTGAAGTAACAGCCATAGTGATTAATAAATTACTATCTCAATAAATACAATAATCTTTCTAGATTAAAATAAACTTTTCATCTTTGCCTGAGTCCAGATTATAACCAGTTCACTGTGATTTAATTATTTCACTTTCCAAAATTTCAGGGAGTACTTCTACGATTATTATTACTAAAACTTAATTCAATTTCTTAACTTATAGTTGTTAAATTTAATTCCTATCTATTAAATCACATCCTGCCGACTGCGCCATTTGTCGTGACGACTTTTTTCTGTCGTATTCTAAATTACCATCTAGATTCAAGTCACTTTTATAATTAAAATAACTAATTGAGAAGTGATCACCGATCCAAAAGTAGGGAAATTTATATTTATACTGCGCCACCCTATTCTTAGATTAGTCTATATAAATAGTAGGATCAGTTCTAAATTAAGTTAGCAGTCATCTCGTTAGGCCGAATCATCTATTATTATTTTTACTTGGGGTTCCCGCAAGATTCGAATATTTATGAACGGTGCAATAATAAGGAATTCAGGCAAACACAATATTTAGATCAACAAAATAAAACATTTAATATATGATATGGTTAACAAATACAAAAACTCTATTTTAAAATGGAACTATACAATTAACTTAATACAACTTCTTAGGTCACTCATGCTAAATCAATGTTCTAACTTTCATATACTATTCACAGTCTCAAAAACACAAATCTTATCTCAAGTTAACATAACAATTTCACATTTTATTCAGTCTTCACAAATCTATCAGCTCAATGTTTATATTCACAGCAGGCAATAAACTATGTAAGCTATATTCCAAGCAAATATATTTCCGGACCTTGAGCATCGGAGATATATTACAATTAATACTAGAATAGAGAAACTTATACAACTACTCTTACCAGACAAATTCTTCAATACATCAAATTATTGAGAGAGCACTTATGAATTAACTTAATTAACATTAGCGGAACACACATAACAAATATTCTCCATAGTTTAAACTGTATTACTGTAAGTCGCACTTCACTATTCCAAACAACAGTAATTAGGTACTAATATCTTTTCCTGTTCACTTTTCTCCAAGTAATCAATATAACCTTTTCCTAGGGCAACATAGAATTTAATCGTAATCCAGATTAACTAGAACTAATCAGAATTTTCGCATTGACTGTCCAGTTTCCTTTTATCTGATTACGGTATCAACATTTCTTCATAACAACAGCAGTTTTCGCTTATAACATTAAACTTTATGTTTCACTACTTATAGGTTCACTTCCGAACACTATACTCATAAATCTCTGCCCTGAGGATTATATAATCTGGGTTCTGCAAAACTCTCTCCTCCTTCTTAATAATAATTCTTCTCTATATCCCCCTTATCTATGACCTTCACTCTTCTCTATATATCTATCTATCTGACCTTCACTCCCACCTTACGTTCGAACGCCACGCTCTACCTCACTCGTGTTTGTTTACGCGTGAGTCTCCATGACAACAGACTGCACGTAAACATTTCGCTAATGTAATGTATGGTCTATTATTATTCATGAGTGATTACATAACATTAAATATTTCACAAAATAAAACAACAGAATATTTAAGCTACTTCTTTAACTTTTTGATTACGTATACAGTTAAATATAATTTAACACTTTACGTTACACCACATATATTTAGTTACACAAAATTCTAAACATATTATTATTTTATAAACTAATAATAGGTCAAGTTTTGAATAAATATTTAATTAGTAATTCTTATTTAAGGAATAATAAATAAATTTATATAAGTCATGATTAATATTTAATAAGCAAATGTTAAATGTGAATGAAAAAAAATAAATTACATAACATAGCTTCATTCACAATTTAACAACAGTATGATAAGCTGTTTGTGTGTGTGTATGATAAAAGGACCTCCTAGATGAGTCTTTGACTCCATTGGGTCTTGGGGTAATAATAATAATAATAACAATAATGCTATTCTTAATAAATAAATTTCAACCTTAATGATGGACTCTCTATGCCAAAATCTGGGAAATTATTAAGAGCTATACTGTTTAATTATATATAATCACACACATACATACACACTTCAAATGACCTAACAACAATTTTTACCTGGCTGTCTCACGACTGCAAATAAGGAGCGATTCCATTCTCCATATACCTTCATTGTTGTTTATTTTTTTATTTCAAACTATTTTATACTGACAATCATCCACAATATGTGAATCAAAATATTTGTAATTAATCCATCTTAATTATTTTCAACTGTCTATGTGTGACTTATTAAGAATGAATAATGTACAGCTATCTGTTAATAAACATATTCTAATACCAGACATATCAGGAATAACAAGGAGTTTTTTGCCTTGGCTAGTTACTTTTGGCAAGAGATGGTGGCAAAGGTACAAGGGATGATGTGGAAGACACTGCATCAGCAAATCTGCACAAGTGCAGGTCAAGTAATCACTATGGTGGACTTATTTACAAAGACATAATTCGGAAGGAGGAAAGAAACAGGCATTAGTGAAACTTGACTGATAGCAAATGGTATAATTTCAGGAATAGAAAGTGAGATGTTTAGTATTTTCAGCAAGGATGAAGACGATGGGATGGGAGGGAGGAGAGAGCTGCTGATCATAGTAGATTAATTGCAGAAAGGAGTAGGATACAGACATGTGGATAGCAGTTCATTTTAAGAAATGTCTGGTACAAAATAGAGGCCTAGCAGCCTCTAACTCACACTAAATTTCCTCAAAAGAACTGCCTCAATATATATACAGTTAGTTACTGCTGTAGGTCAGGGTGGGGGGTGCAAGTGATGATGTGACAGACATGCATCATTTAATCAGCACAATGAGTGTAGGTCAAGTAATCATGATGGGGAAACTTCAACTATAGACATAGACTGGAAAGAGGAAAGATCACATGGCAGGAAGGAAATGAAATTCATGCACCTACCAAGAGAAAATTACTTGAAGCAGCATGTAATGGAGAGGACTTGGGATATGAGAGTGTTAGATCTGGTCAAAGGATCAGATCTCTCCATAACCAAGGTGGCCACATTGCCTACAATTGGAGAGAGTGATCATGTAGTCTTGACAAAATATATGGAATTTTCAGATAAGAAAGTATCTGCAGAACTAAAGTGTAGGTGACAAGCTTAGGAGAAAGGCTGAAACAGTGCTATGGCATAAGAATCTGAAAGGAAGGGGTGTTGGCCATGCATGGGAGATAGTCAAGGAGTATCTCAAGGAAGCAATATCACATTCATCAAGAGGTTAAATCAGGTAGGAATTAGATAGATGAGTAGTATTATTAAGCAGGAGTTGCAAAAAAAAAAAAAGAAAAAGTTATAGATGGTTTATAAGGAGAAATGTGATCAGCAAAAGCTCACGAGCAGCACAAGGCTCAGTTAAGAAAGGTGACTAGAAAATTAAGGAAAGTAAAATCAGATTATGAGAAGAATAGCCAAGAGGGTTAATGAAAATTCTAAAGGGTTCTTTTTCTATGTGGCAAGTAAAAAAAGAGTACTGGAAACATGCATCTTGAGCGGTGTACTGTATGGATCTGAAACGTGGGTAATAAATAAGGAATCAAGAAAAAGAATTTTGGCATTTGAAAGAACTTGTTACAGGAAGATTCTAAGAATAGAATGGGTACAGAAAATCACCAATGAAGAGCTCTATCAGAAGATACAACCAAAACAAAATCTAATTCGGAAGATTATAAAATGGAAGCTGCAATTATTTGGACACATCTGTAGGACCAGAAAATAAAGACATTTATGTTTGGTATTTTGGATGGTTTAAACAGAATAGGTAGACCATACAGAAAATGGATAGACGATAAAAAGACTGGTGTGGAATGGATGTACAAAAACTGCGACACTGTGCACTGGACAAAGAAAGGTGGAAGAAGATAATGAAGCAGGCATCGGACATCAACAGGCAGTGAGCCCATGGTTCGTGATGATGATGATGAATCAAAAGTAGGAATGGCTGTGGAAAAATAACAACTGCTGATGTAGTGAAGTGACAGAAGCAGCCAAACAGTTGAGTTAGAGTACCATTTTGCAAGAGTCTATCATTAATGTGAGAATGTTGCTGTTGAGAGACTGTTTTTACAATCTGTCACAGCCCTGGCATTCTTCTATTCTGAAATAAATACAGCATTCTCACTCCTGAGAAATGTCACTGTGTGACCATCAGCAGAACAATCAAGAGTCTCTCCCATAAAGAGTGATATTTTAAATGCTATCTGTGTTGGCCTTCTATGGCTGTATCTGCATGCACATGCATATCACATTAAATTAAAACATAAATGAGCTTTGTACATAATTTAGGTATTCAATGAAAGGAGATTCAAATGTATGTGCAGTAGTTGTAAAACTGGACCATCAATAAATGAAACTGATATAACGCTCTCCTTATAATATGGATGGAAGTGTAAAAAAAATCACGGCAGTTTAACAAACAGGTTCAAATGGTATGTCAGTATTCGTTATTATTATTATTGACCAACCTCCATGGAGTCAGCAGACAGCAATTTTTGGGAAGAGATCTTATTCAACTTTTTTCTGTGACTCTCACTCATGAAAGACTGGAGCCTTATAGCACATTAGTACTAAAAGCTCCAGCCTTTCATGAGTGGAGGTGGGCACATTAGTACAACAGGCTCTAATAATAATAACGAATACCAACATACCATTTGAACCTGTTTGTTAAACTGCCGTGATTTTTTTTACACTTCCATCCAGATTATAAGGAAAGCGTTATATCAGTTTATAAATGTGCTAAAGATTTTTTCTATTTGTTTATTTTCATTTTATTTATTTATTTTATTATTTTTTTTGCATTTTTATAGACTTTTAATTAGTCTGGAAACTTTGCTCTAGTAACCAAACATGGAACTTTTTCAATCCACTTGAAGCCTTTACAAAATGGGGTGGTGGTCTCCTCACAATGGGGATGAAAATCATCTACTACTGGTTCAATGAAAATCATCTACCACTGGTTCCATGAAAATTCATTGAAAAACAGTTAATCAAAAAACAATTCGTCGAAAAGGCAATTCATCAAATGACAATTCGTCGAAAATGCAATTCATTGTAAAAACAATTCACCAAATTTTTAATTAAAATTTCATTAAATCGATCCAACCAAAGCAGAATTGCTAATATCATTTAGAACCTTTTTTTCAAAAATGTTATGATAAAAGCAATCCATTAAAAAAAAAACTGAACCGTGCAGACAGCTTCTTGTATCAACAACTTCTACTAATTCTGCTAAGTCTGAGAGTTATTGTAATATATAATTTGGACAGGTTATTTCTTTGTTGCCCCTTATATGGCTGAACTGAAATCTGGAAAGGGTTGACATTTTCTTGTAAAAGTTTCAAATAGTAAATCTGAGTAAAATTCCTCCCATAATAATTGCTGTATTGAAGTTGCAGGTTAATACTAGTAACAATAATAATAATGAAGCCTGCACAGGTTGGGCTTTTCCAAAATCCTGGAAACAGGCAAATCAGTCCCATGAACAGATATCAAACAGTTATCAGACAATAAAGCAATATGAAACCATGTTGTTCTATAATTATTACCTATTAAAATAGCATTGCTATCTCACTCGTTCAGTATTTGTTCCAAATGGATCACTTTTATCATAACATTTTTGAAAAGTTAAAATTTTCGGTGAATTGTTTTTTCTATGAATTGCATTTTTACTAAATAATTTAAGGAAATTACAACGTAAACTAGGATATACATTAAAATAAATTTTAATATACTTCAATATTTCGGCAATGTCATATTGCCATTTTCAAGGAACTTAAGAACAAGACACATGCACGCAGGCACAACAAACAGTAAGTGAGGAAGAAGCGGGAAGCTATTATTTCTCTTAAAGTCCTGATGGTGCCCCCTAGCGGGCAATGTTGGTATTCTTTGACAATTGGGCTGAAGGTCTTTTGATGCAGGTTTCCCAAATTTGAGGCAGTCTCATGCAGCCAAATTTGTTGAGGTTTGGATCGTTTCTTAGGGCTGAAGCCGATTCCATGAAAAGCCTTTCATATTTGTATTGTATTATCATGGCTTTCTTCCACCGTATTCTATGGCAAGTATCCAGCGCATGGTCAGCAAGACCAGAGTGGCTGTATTGGTGAAACCGGATGTAGTCCTTGTGTTCTGAAATTCTGATATTTGCTGTCCTGCCTGTTTGGCCAAAGTAGGATGGCTTACAGCTGCAAAGGACCTGATATACACCAGGTAGGTCTGGGGGGGGGGGGTCTTCAATAGCACGGATAAGGGATGCCAATTTTTTATATGGTCTGTAACAATAAGTTAAGTCATGTTTTTTTAGGATTTTTGTAATTTTTTCCGAGGTGCCTTGGATATAGGGTATGGTGATGGATTTAGAGTAATCCTTGTTGTTAGGGGGGGGGGGGAAAGGGTTTGTGGTTTTAATGTATATCCTAGTTTGCGTTGTAATTTCCTTAAATTATTTAGTAGAAATGCATAACCAACGTCTAAGCCTGACCACTATAACTCTCCAGATACCTATACCACCTAAAGTCAATTACAAACATCAGGGCCCACATTGTGATTAGAACCTGCAGAATGTTTCTTGGAGAGAGAGAGAGAGTAGATATGTTAACTACTAGGCCAACCAGGCTAACTCATTCACACTGTTTGTATACACTTGGTGGGGAGTAAATGGAAGAGTATGTTCCATTATCTCACCATTCTGCCTGTAAAAAAGTCTACCCTGCACTATGGTTTTCCCCACATCCTTAAACACCTTTCACTAATAGTCTTTCATTATCTTGTTAATATTTTAAAATCTTATTACCAACTCAAATGTCTCTGTCATGTCACCTCTTTCCTATTCATTCACTACAACTTTGAATAAACCAAACCAAGCATTCTAGAATGGTGAATGTTATGATTCGAAATAATCGCCTGTCCTCAGTTGAAATACTCATTATTGAGTTCTAAAATGCCTCTGGAAACAATGCCAATACATCACTATTCATCAAGAGCTAAGAACATGGGTATTGCCATGAAGCTGCACACAAGTCTAACATCACTAAGCATTAGATGGAGTGATGTAAAGCTTGCCACCATTGGACTCTGGAACAGTACAAATACTTTCTCTGGAATAATGAATCACACTTCACCATCCAGCAGTGCAACAAAGAAGTCTGTATTTGGTAGATGTCAGGAGAATGCTACTACCCAAAAGTGTTATGCCAACTGTCAAGTCTGGCAGAGGAGGAGGCATCATGGTCTTGGGCTACTTTTCCAGGTTTTGGATTGAGCACCCAGTTCCAATGATGGAGAATCTTGATGATGCAGCATATAATGCATTCTAGACAATTTTTTGCTTACAACTTTATGGTAATAATTCCATGAAGGTCCTTTTTGTATCAACATGACAATGTATGGAGAAATAGCTTGATGATATAGGTGGTGAAGAACTTGACTGGTTTACAAAGAGCTTTGATCTCAACCCCATCAAACACCTGGGATTAACTGAAACATTGATTGTGAGCCAGGATGAGTCACTTAATATCACTCATTGAGCTTACATGCTCCTCTGGAAGAATGGGAGCCCAACACACCAAAATCTAGTGGAAAGCCTTCCCAGAAGATTGAAGGCTGTTACGGCAGCAAAGAGTGGACCACCCCATATTAATGTGTTTTATATTAGAGTGAGAGTTGGGATGAGTAGACATCTGGATATTTTTGATTATTCTGGAATTATTTCTGAAATAGAAGCATATTATTATTACAATGGTATAGCCACAGAGTCCACTAATTTACATTTGCACAATACCTGTCATATTTCATTTCAACTCATTTACCATCAATGCACTCATGATTGACACTAGCAACTTATTCCACTCATTCACTCTTTGAGCAAGAAACATAGCTCTCACAAACCTTACTAATACCACACCTGATCAATTTCTACAGATGACACCAGTTTTCCTCATCATTAGGGAGAGAACTAGGAACATCCTTGGAAATTGAGTAGCTTACATGTATATGTTATATCTTCCCTTGTCTTTCTCACAACCAATTTATTTAACTCACAATTTATCCTTGTAAAGAGGACCATTTGATCTGCAAACATCTTGGTCATTCCCTCTGGACCCTTTCAACTTCTTCTGCCTTACCAAGAAACCAAGGCATGCTCAATGGTCCAAATGAAATCATACCAAGGCTTTATAAAGAAGCATAGTTACCTCCTTATCTATGCTTGTCTGTATGTGTTCTTCAAAAACCAAAAAAATCATACAAGCTATTTTAGCCATTTCTGCAATATGCCATCTGAACTTTAACTCCCTATCCACCGGTATCCCTGAATCTCTAGTTTCATTTTCCTGCAGCCAGGTTCAATCAACATAGCACACAACAACTGGTAATCTTTTCATCCTAAAATCACAGCCTTAAACTTTGCCATACTGATCTGACAACCATCTTCTTCACCCACATTGCCAGTCTATTTAAATCATCATGAAAAATCTCTACGTCTTCTTTAATAATTATTGCTCTACCCAGTTTCACACCATTCAACAAGCAACTGAATATTTTATCTCAGTATACAAGGGTGGTCTGAAAAGTTCTCTGTCTAACAATGAAAAAAAGAATTTATAATTTCAAAAAATTTTTTTTTCAACATAATCTCCCTTAAGACTAATACATTTATTCCAGTGATGCTCCAGCGCAAATATCCCATCCCTGTAGTGGTTCTCAATAAGATCTGCAAAATACTCCTCTCTTGATATGAAGAAAAACACTGACCAACGAGGAAGAGTTTTGGTTTTGGGAAGAGACAGCAGTCAGAGAGAGCCAAATCTGGAGAAAAGAGTGGATGTTCCAACAATTCATAGTCCAGATCCCTTAATTTTCCCATTGCCAAAACACCTTTGTGGGCAGGTGCATTGTCCTGATGAAAAATGATTTTTTTCTTCTGCAAACCGGATCTTTTCTCATGAATTTTTTCATCTAGTCTGGTTAAAAGATCAGAATAACATTCCCTGGGTTATTGTTTCACCCTTTTCAAGATAATTTCAAGAAGGTTTAACGCCAAAAGAAATTCATTCGAAGTTCATAAAAGTTTATGGGCCTCTTCTCGTTCTTTTTGACAATTAAGAAATAAGAGAACTTTTCAGACCACCCTTGTATATTGGCAGACTGCTGCTTGGTGTTGCAAACACAGGCCCTAGACAACATTGAAAAAAAAAAAAAAAAAAGAGAGAGAGTTTGAGTAAATTAAATCAGTGCATTTTATATGCACTGATTTAATTTAATCAAACTCTCTGGATGCTATAAAAAGTTTATTTCAAGATATAGAATTTATAAATCCATAAGAAAATAATAATAATACCTTAATTCTATCAGGAAAGCAACTAAAAAATGATTTTAACTCAAGATTAGTTTTAATGTTTCCAGGAACATCATTTATAGAGAAATAGTTTTTTTACAGCTCTTCAACATTTATTATATATAAGGTGAGAAAAAGACTTCACAAAACATTATTCCTGAAAAAGTGGATAAGTGAACTTTGTAAAATGACAGCCTGAAAGATTTTAGAAGGAGCATAACCATACACCCTGTACTTTTGATTTTATCTTGACATCCAAGTTCAGTTTTCAGTTAGTTGTGGGCAAAAAAGAAAGGCTTTTTTTTTCTGTTAACAATATTAGCTACCACTGTGTTTGATGATAAATAAAACATAAATGCTATATTCAAAATGATGATAAAATTTTAAACAGGTTTATTAGAAATGTTGTACATAATGCAATAAATATAATAAATGAACTTGCCTTTTTTGCATCCACTAAAATCCTAAATATCTTTGTTACTCCAAGCATTGAGCTAAGGAATCTATTTAATGAACAAATTAAATTGCATACAGGACTAGAACTGTTCTTCTCTATTTTAAACATGCAAAATAAATTAACACATGTAATTATTATCATCAAAAAGAAAAAAAGCATAATCTAATAGGTCCCTTTGAAAGAGTGCAAAAATAGCATTATATAATAATTCAGTTTATTAGTTCCCTATCAAAATTTTCTCCCAAATTAAGCTGATATTTTTTAAGTCTATAATAATGCCAAATATAACACTTTAGTTTTCTAAGGCAATGTTAACTGCACCAACACCTTAGACCTTCTATGCATCTTTTTTCCTAACATCATGAATCAGAAACATTTTCCTCACTTTTCCTCTCTTATTGGGTTGCCTAAGGATCAAAGCTAGATAACTAGGAGACCCCCCAGATAGCTTAGAATGTGGGGAATCAGCCAGGGCTTTTGATATAATGAACAATGCTCACTTTCTCGTGGGGTACTCTATTAGTAGGTATTGGCCAGGATATTGAAATGAACTGAACTGAATGAATATGGGCTGATAATTTGGAATTCAGCCAATCAAATTTTTTTTGAATGACCAAACCAAAATACAAATAATGGAATTTCTTGACAGCTGGGATGTTCTCAGCAGCAGAGTAGGAAATGAATACCAAGCATGCACAAATGTGGAGAAAACAACAAAACTGAATTTGTGCTCATCTTTATGCTGGATTTCTGTTTGGAACATGAACTAGCTATTATTAATACCATGTCCCAGCATAAGGATGAGCACAAATCCACATGGAATTAAGACACAAGAAGTAAGAAAAGTCTCATTGGTTATATTATTGTTAATAGTGATATCTTCATACTGGTTCAGGACACAAAAATATAAATAAACAGGAAATTTGAAATAGGAAGCAATCACCATTTAGTTTTGTACTGGATACAATTGAATATTATACTGAAATGAAGTGAGTAAAAAGTTTTTAAAAGATTCTAAGTCAAGCTACTTTCAGAGATGATCTGCAGGCTATAACTGCTAAAATATTATTCAAAAGTTCAGGTCGTTTCCACTTTTGATGGTGCTCAGCTTGGTAGTTAAGGCTGGATCCATCCTCTTGATACAAAATTAATAACGGAAAAAATGGGATGAGACTGTAATATCACTAGAACTACTAGATATGGTATTATTGTCATCGACTTCCACCTTAACTTGTTGAATTCTTCTTGTCATGTCTTGAACAAAAGTACCACTTTTGTTCAAGTAGTTTTAGGCATGAATTCAGTTATTAATCGCTGTGTTGATGCTTTAGATAAGTCGCGATATAATTCTCTGTATGAAGACATTAATAACTTAAGTCACGTGAAAACTTCCCAGCACATTCTTCATTTGGATCATGTCGGGCAAAATAATTGCCTAAATTACTGGCCAGTTTAAGACCTTCTTTAATTATATTAGCAGTAAAAGTAGGATTATCTTGATCATTATCATTAACTTCTTTGCTTTAAGGAGTCTCAGAAACATTCTCCACTATTTCGTCTTCGCTAAGAGGTTTATCAATTAACAATTCTTCAATATCTGCCGACATAAGATCATCGAATCCTTCTCCGCCAATTTCACATGCCAAACTTATTATATTGGGGAATTCTGCAGTATGATTGAAGCGAACAGGAGCATTCTCTTTAACACATGTGGGCCAAATAGCTTTCCAGCATGCATTCATAGTTTCTGGTCTCAATTCAGATAAGGATAATCGAACCTGATCAATAAATCCATAATTGAAAATTTTTTCCACATATCCATAACTGACAGTGTTATATCATCATTTAGTTTGTTCAAAATGTACTAAAATGTTCGTCTGACATAATATGTTTTAAAAGTCGCAATTATACCCTATCTAGAGGTTGTAGCAATGATGTGGTATTGGGCAGCAGAAAAAAAAATTGCACATTTGGGTGTTCTATGGCAGGATGACCAGGTGCATTATCAAGAATCAAAAGCACTTTAAATTCGAGACCCTTGTCATTCAAATAGTGTCTAACTTCTGGCACAAAATGCTTGTGGAACCACTCAGTGAAAATATCAATGGTCACCCAAGCTTTTTTGTTGGCCATCCAATGAACTGGCAATTTTTGAAAATCGACGCCTTTCATTGGCTGTGGTCTTAATGATCGACTTATGAGCAGTGGTTTTAACATCCGATCTCTTAAAGCGTTCAAACAAAATAGGAGTGTTATGCGATCCTTTGCTGCATTGAACCCACCAACAGTTTTTTTGCATTTTTGATACGTAAGTTCTGTTTGGCATTTTTTTCCAGAAAAGGCTGGTTTCATCCATATTCCAAACTTGTTCACGAGTGTAATCTCCATCTTCAATTATTTTAGCAAGTTTTTGTGGAAATGCTTTAGCAGCTGTTTCATCAGCAGAAGCCGTTTCACCTTTAATTTTTATATTATGAAGAGCATGTCTTTTAATAATCTTAGCCAGCCAACCATTGCTTTCATGAAATTCATATTTTTTCCTCGCTTGAGATGAAGTATCTGACTGCAGTTTTTTAATCTGTTCATAAAATCTCAATGCTGATTGCTTGATGGAATTTCCATCAACTGGCATTCTTTTTTGTACATTATCTTCTATCCACATCAATAAAGCTTTTTCGGCCTTTTCTAGAACAACATCTCTTGTATATGGATAATTTCGCACTCGATTTTGTACCAGAACATACCGCTTTTCTAATAGCCTCTTCATTTTTCTTTATAGATCTGACAGTTGATTCATGGAATCCAAAATGCTTACCCACAGTCGTCACACCTTCCCCAGTTTTATATCCAAAGAAACAGCTTCCCTTTTTTTTTTTTTTTTTTTTTTTGGTTATCGGCAACATCACGTGAGGGCTGGATTAAAATCTTCGGTAATGAAATGAAAGTTTGAAAATTACATATAGCCTTACCATTTATTATTTCTTGGCAAAATTATTAATTTTATAATGCGATTTTTATTTTGATTTCAACTTAAAAAATGCAAATGCAAAAAATGTGGTAACTGTGTTGTCTACTCAAACACCAAATTCAAACTACTAAGAACTGCTTTTTCACGTGCAGTCAGTTATGTAATTCGGGAAATTCCCAATAAATGAAATTCATAAGAATTTAGAATTTTCTTAATTGAAAAGAGAATGCAATTCTACAAAATTCTCAGAATTTTCTTGAATTACGGATTTTTCCCTAACTTAAACTTTAGGTTGGTTGCATAAAAGTGAATAAAAACAGCGTAAAAAAAAAATTATTTTTGATATTTGCGTAAAAAAAAATTTGCATAAAAAGAGGTTTAGGTGTATACTTTAAAAGACATCAGACCAGTAAATCACAGTCTGAAAGAAATACTATAATGCACAATAATAAATTTCACTTTATCCAAATGTACTTCCAAACTCACTTTTCATCTTCAGCGATTGCAATTTTTTCCAGTTCTTTTCTTTGCTCCGGAGATACTTTTTGTATTAAGATCTATATAAAATAGTTTTTTGTAATAACATCAGGCACAAATATATATATATATATATTTGTACTGAGTTTTTGAAGTCATTAAATCTATATTTTTTAAAATGTATCACAACAACCGAGTAAAAGCCGATTATCACACACACACACACATATATATATATACATATGATATAAATGAAAATATAAATAAATAAATAAATAATTTAATCAAAAAACATGTTTCATTCTAATTATATAGAACTTCAGGTGAAAAAAAGGAAAAAATGTAGACAAACAAATAGCAAAAAATTAACAAGGTGATAACCATCATACAGATATGATGAATATAGATATACAAAAATCCAATGATTTTAAAAATGTCTAGTCATATGTTGTATTACTGAGCATGCCGTGCAGGTTTACATATTCACGCTTATGTGTTTGACCAGCTATGGCTGGAATATATTCCAACAAGTTAATACGCTCTACAATTTATATTCAGATTTCATTGAGATTTATTGGGATCCAATGCCATTTCTAAGAATTTCAAAATTATTCTTTCAATCATGTTATAGCAATGGTGCAAGAGTGCAGATTCATCCCATAAGACTTGATTCATAGTGAAAAATTTATGGAGACACAATTATTATTCTAACACTCATACACGTGTTAGAATAATAACTTTACTTAACATTATTATTATTATTACACCCTCCATGGAGTCGACAGACTCATCGTGGGAGTCTGTCGATAAATATGTTGTCAACTGACAACATATTTATCATATAAAATCTAAAAGTCCTTAACACTCCTTGCATTTAACAACACGTTCTGGTAATGCATTCCATTCACTGACAATTCTCCATGTAAAAAATCTACTCCTCACACCCTTCTTCACTACACTTTTACATAACTTCCAGGAATGACCTCTGGTTCTTCCCCTCTCTCCTTCTACTGTTTTTATAAACTCCTCTGGATTAATCTGATAAAATCCTCTCACTAACTAACTTAAACGTCTCTGTCATATCATCTCTCTTCCTCCTATTCACCAAACTCTGTAAACCACATATCTTCAACCTCTCTCCATAGCCAGCATTCCAAACTCATGATATTGTCTTAGTCACTTGTCTCTGGACCCTCTCCAATGTCTCCACATCACATTGAAAACCAGGGTGACCAGATCTGGGCACAATAATCCAAGTGTGGTCTGACCAGTGCCTTATACAGTGGGACAACCACTTCCTTATCTCTGCATGTTAGAGTACTTCTTATCATAGCAGCACTATGACAAGAGCCTTTACAACACTAGCAATATGCCCTCTAAACTTCAGTCTACTGTCAACCATCACTCCCAAATCTCTAATCTCATCCACTTCCTGCAGTACGGCACTATCGATATAGTACATAGTCTTTATTTCTGCACTCCAAAATGCAACACCTTGCACTTATTGATATTAAAACTACAACCCCACTTTTTTGTCGAAGTAAAAAAGTCTAACAATCTGATAAACACTGATAAACAGATAAAGTGCTCATTCAATAATTCGACTATATCCTTTGCAGCTGTTAGTCTACTGCCATGACTATCCACCAATGTTAGTCTGCCATAATTATTCTTTCTCTTGTTTGCCATGTAGCAGAAAAATTCCCCCAGACCTGGGCCTGACCAGCCAATATTCTCTCATACTGCACCTTTTCTTTCTTTACCATGCTCGTCACCTTTCCAGCCTGCACCTTATACTCTTCATGGATTTGATCACCACCTACTGTTTTGTACCTGCTCCATAACATTTTCCTTGCCAGCACAGCTTGCTTGATTTCACTGTTCATCCATTTCATTCCCACTCTATTTACTCGCTAAACCCTCGGTATGCAATCATAAACTGCCTTATGAGTCTCCATGCATTTTCAACATCTTTTCCGTTCAGCTCATCTACCCAAGGTACTGATGCTAACTGATTGCAGAGCTTCCTATAATATGCTTTATACTTCCACATATCTATTTTTGGCATGACCTTTTCTTGTTTCATCACTTCCCAAACAAGTACCTCATAATCACTCTCCCCAACTGGCAGCAGTGTCAGCACCTCATTAACAACTGCATCTTGTGAAGTGATCACCAAATCCAAAACATTAAAGCCTCTAGTCTTCAATCACATGCTGCTTAAGATACTTATCTCTCAGAAATTCAACAAACTCGCTCTCCCTGTTCCCATCTCCTCCTTCCAGTCTATATTCATGTAATTAAAGTCTCCCATCAGGATCATCTTCTTTTTACATGCCCAAATAATTTGCCTAAGCATTTCACAATCAGTATTCTCTGCATTCCCTGGCCTATAACAGCATCCTATCAGATATACTAACCTGTTTATTTCAACTTTGCACTACATCGATTCAAAATCTGTGCATTCACCATCAACTTCCACACAATTTTTGTGGACACAATTCCTCTGCATCATTAAGCACTCCTCTGCCTCTTTTCACATCTCTATCCTTCTGGAAAATTATATATCCTTCTAATTCTATTCCCGACATCACATTTTCCTCAAACAACCAAATTTCACTAATTCCAATTACTTTTGGGCATACCCAAAAGTAACAATCAATGTTTCGATCTCTGTCATCATCAGGAAACATACATATGTACAATGTACAAGCTACATGCCATTGCACTATACAAAAGTAAAATGAATTCCTGGTATCACATCTTCCTCAGACAACCAAATTTCACTAATTCCAATTACTTTTGGGCATACCCAAAAGTAACAATCAATGTTTCGATCTCTGTCATCATCAGGAAACATACATATGTACAATGTACAAGCTACATGCCATTGCACTATACAAAAGTAAAATGAATCTAAATGTTTGTTAATCATTTATCCTAGCCTGACCTCTGGTGAGGGAAAAAAAAAAAACAGAACTACATTAAACAATTTCAACAGTCCTTTTGTATTGAAATTTTCTTCTTTTATACCAATTATAGTATTCTGTAATATACGAAATCTTTTTTCTGATATCTTTTATAGGAAAAAGCAAGAAGCATGAATCACAAGAGAAATGGAATTCGAGTTAGAGGCATAGAAAATAAGAATGAAGAAATCATACCTGAAGAAGATAAAATCCTAATGAGATGGAAGGAATACATTATAGATCTATATGACAAGGAAAATAGACCAAATGAGTTGCCATTAGAAGATATACAGAAGGTAAATGAAGATGATCTAGGCCCAGAGATTTTGAAGACAGAAGTAGAAATGGTCATTAAAGAACTAAAATATGGAAAGGCAGAAGGAATAGATGAAATAACTGCAGAATTAATCAAATAACTTCAGAAGAAAGGAACTGAAGAAATAACTAAAATAATAAATTTAATTTATAACAAAGGAGAACTACCAAAAGATTTTATAATCTTAATATTTATACCTATACCAAAGAAAAGTAATCAGTGAACTGCAAGGATTTTAGAACAATAAGCCTCATTTCCCATACATCAAAAATACTTATGAGAATTTTAACATGAAGAATTGCATCTAAAGTGGAAGAATTTCTTGGAGAAGATCGGTTTGGTTTCAGGAAGGCTAGGGGAACAAGAGATGTGATTGGACTGTTAAGAATAGTAAGTGAAAGAAGTCTGGAAGTGAATAAAGAAGTTATTATATGTTATATAGATTTTGAAAAAGCTTTTGACTTTAAAATGGGATAAGATGGTGGAAGTAATGAAAAAAATTGAAAAGACAGAAGGCTAATTATTTCACCATATATGGGACAAAGTGCCATGTGAGAGACATATATGGTACAACAGAACCAGGTATCATTTGAAGACAAGGCTGTTCTCTGTCACCAATTTTGTTTAACATGTATTCTGAAGCAATGTTAAAAGAAGCACTGGAGAATTCGGAAGAAGGAATAAAGATTGGAGGTAGACAGATATTTGCAATATGATAAGCAGATGACAAGGCATTACTATCAAATACTGAAACAGGACTACAACATCAGTTGAACAGATTACTGGAATCCTGTATCAATTATGGAATGAAAATTAACATCAGAAAAACAAAGGTAATGAAAATAGCAAGGAAAGAGGCAAATATGGATATCAGAATAAATGGGGAAAAATTGAATCAAGTAAAGACATTTAAATATCTAGGAAGTGTTATTAGCAGTGATAGAAGACGTAAATGTGACATAAAAGCAAGAATAGCGATGGGAAGAGATGCCTTTAATAGAAAATGGAATTTATTCAGAAGTAAAATGGATAGAAACCTAAAGAAAAGACTAATAAAATGTTATGTGTGGTGGAGTGTTGCCCTCTTTGCAGCTGAAACTTGGACATTGAAGAAAGAAGAAATTAAGATTTTGGAAAGCTTTGAGATGTGGATTTGGAGAAGGATGGAAAAAATCAAATGGACAGATAAAATAACTAATGAAGAGGTCTTAAAAAGAGTAGAAGAAGAAAGAAGTCTGTTAAGGAGGATAAAAAGAAAAAAGGGAAACTGGATCAGACATATTCTGAGAGGGAATGGAATCATCAGAGATGCCATCGAAGGAAAAATAGACAGAAAAAGACCCAGAGGAAGAGTAAGGAAAACAATGCTAGATGACATGCTAAATGGAGACAGCTACACAACCTTGAAAGAGAAGGCTCAGAACAGAAGAGAGCGGAAGGAAAGTTTCTGCTACTAAAAGAAGAACCTGCTCAATTGCAGAATATTCAGAAGAAGAAGAAATATTCTGTACAGGTTATCTCTTGGTACAGTGTCATATGTCATTTCCAGCTCTATAAAACTCAAGTACAGGTCCTTGATATATTCCCACAATTTTACATCTATTGTCTTAAAGTGAAAATATGATCCTGACATCCTCTATTTGGCCAGAATCTAGCTTATTCTTTGCCCAGTTTCCTATCAACAAATTTTCTTAGTTCTTCTCAAGTGCACTTGCATAAATTTTGCCTGGAATATTCAGTAAGGAAATTTGTCTGTAATTCTTACATTCAGTTTTATTTCCCTTTTTTTGCAGATGAGTATTTTGAGAGCTCTACTCCCATCATGTGGAATTTGAATCTGTGGCCAGACCATTTAAAATATTGATGTAGCCACCGTAAAACTTTATACCTCCACATTTGAGCATGTCTGGTTGAACATTATCTACTCCGGTTTCCTTCCATATCAGGTTTTTTTGATTGCTTTTTCTACTTCAACTGCTGATATTTGCTCCTGATTCCTCTTAATTATTTTCTATTACTATTCTATTACTATATATATTTTATTATATAAAACAATTTCTTGTTTTATTCAATAATCTTTCAAAATAATTATTTCAAACTCTAGAAAACCTCTTCATCTTCAGTTATCATATTGACTTTTATCATCTGATTAATTTTACAGTTAAATTTCTTCATTTCTTTTCTAAGCTTTTTCAATAGACTCCAGAACATTTTGCAACTTTCCTATTACTTATCTTCTATATTCTTATCAAAGTCTTCCCATATATTTAGATGCTTTTACACACTGCTTCATTTGTCTTACATTTTTCTTGGTATTCTCTCAGAGCACATACTGATTTATTTGGTAGGAATTTTCAATATGACTGCTTCTTTTCCATAACAGTCTCTTTAATTTCTATAGCCCACATGGAGTTGAGATTTTTTTTAACCTTGCCAACTTCAGCACATGATGGCTGATGTAACATAAGGTGTAAAACAAGAACATATTATCTCAAAGCTCGTCATCTATGCAGGTTGCAATGAACACAAAGAGACATTAAATCTGATATTAGATAGAGATAGCCAATCTTTACTTTATGCTGATGATGTTACATTACTAATGAATCCAGTGCACATATTGAGGATTCTATAATTTAACTGAATCATAGCTGTAACAAACTTAGCATGAAATCAGCAATAAAAAGATAACAACTATGAAAATAGGCAGGAACATGGAAAACATCAATTATATTCTCAAAAGAAACTTTATAGAACAAGTAAAGTATCTCAGATATTTAGAAACAATTTTTAGTGAAGCTGGCAAATTAAATGTAGAAAGAGACAAGAGAATAAGCAAAGCTAGTATGGTGTAACATTTATGGAATAAATTTAGATAGAACAAGATAGAAATTACCCAAATCACTAAACTAGCAGCATAAAAGACAGTGTTTGAACCAATTTTAACTTATGTATCTGAGAGCTGGGTTAGGAAAAAAAAAAAAAAAAGATTAAAGTACTAATTGCCATAGTTGTGAGATGAGAAAAATTAGCACAGTGAACAGATGGTATCTGTAGCAGGATAATTTTTAAAAAAAAATATTTATACCACACACAAGATACAAGAACCTATTAGTGCCATGTATGATGTGGATGAGAGCTGAGAAAGAAGAAACCTAATGACATTCTTCTTAAAGAGCTGTAGGTTGAAATTGCTGTGAAACACATCATGAGGAAGGGTGTTCTAGAGGATAGAAGTAGATGGAAAAATTGAAGAAGAGGAGAAGCAGGTTCAATGAGTTTGCAGTTGTTATGTAAAGGGATGGTGGAGACGATAGCTAGTCATGTTTTAACAGGCCTAACAGCAAGTGGAGAAGTGATGCAATTCACTGGAGCAGTGATCACTGAAATAACTGTAGAAGATACACAGAACTGAAATATTGCATCTGTGAGATAGAGGTTGAAGTGAGTCTATGAGGGAAGGGTCATCTATGAGCCAAATAATCACTCTCATCTGGACATCATCAAGAATTTTTAAGAAGATTTTAGGTATACCACCCCAAATGTGTGTACAGTATTCCAAGGATGTGCAGATTTCGGAATTATATACGATTAGTAGCTGGGTGGGTGTAAAAAACTCCTTGAGATGAAAAGAATGTCTAGTTTTTTAGAAGCTGAGGAAACTATTGATGTGATGTGTTTGTGCAAAGAGTTCATCCTAACTGGTGATTTTTGTATTACTGAGGATGAGGGAAGGTGAGCTGAGAGATCTCTTTTGCAAGAGAAAAGGCAGGACTGTATTTTGAAAATTGAAAGTGGCTAGGTTATCCTTGCCTCACTGAAGGATGGTATAGAGATCAGTATTTAAGGTATTAGGCATGATGTAACTAATGTGGGGTGCTTAAGGGTCAAAGCTGTATAACTGAAAGGAGACCTCCACATAGTCTTTAAAGGAATGCGGAGAACTGACCAGGGCTTCTGACCTAATGTCCAATCCTCACCTTCTTGGGGTGAACCCTGTTGGGTATCTACTTGGATACTGAACGAACGAGGATGGGCTGGAAATTTGGGATTTAGCCGACAATATTGTATTCTTATTGGTTAAACCAAAATAAAAATTGATGGTACAACATGAAAAAATTTCATGACGGCTGGGGCATCCCCCGGTTAAACAAGACCGCTGTTGTTTTTGCCAGGGAACCAGGGCGAACAGCGAAAAGTCAACTCCTGGAATAAATCTGAAAACACACCCAACTCAACATCGCCAGAGTTAAAGATCGTACTATCAACGTAAGAAGCCTGAATGGCAAAGAAATCCTCACCTTCTTGGGGTGAACCCTGTTGGGTATCTACTTGGATACTGAACGAACGAGGATGGGCTGGAAATTTGGGATTTAGCCGACAATATTGTATTCTTATTGGTTAAACCAAAATAAAAATTGATGGTACAACATGAAAAAATTTCATGACGGCTGGGGCGTCCCCCGGTTAAACAAGACCGCTGTTGTTTTTGCCAGGGAACCAGGGCGAACAGCGAAAAGTCAACTCCTGGAATAAATCTGAAAACACACCCAACTCAACATCGCCAGAGTTAAAGATCGTACTATCAACGTAAGAAGCCTGAATGGCAAAGAAATGGAGCTAGCTGAGGAATTAGATAAGTACCAGATCGACATAATAGGGGTGACTGAAACAAAAACGACAAACACTGGTGAGATCTTTCTGAGCAATAAATACAAAATGTTATATTCAGGCAATGACAATCAAGGAAAAGAAGGCGTAGCCATAGTATTCAACACAAAATACGAAGCTAATCTTCTTGAATGGCAGTCAGTCTCAAGTAGAGTAATGTGGGCAAATATGAAAATGGGGAACTGGACAATGAGACTTATTTGTGCCTATGGTCCCACAGAAGGTTCTACTAAGGTAGAAGTGGGGGAATTTTTTGAGGCTCTAGAGAAAGCTACTGATACAATGAAAAAGGAAAAGTTGGCCTTTGCTGGGGATCTAAATAGCAGAGTAGGAAGTGATTGTCAGACATACAAAAATGTTTTGGGAAAATTTGGAGAAAAGAGCAAAGCTAATAATAATAGCAAATATCTTTTGGATTTCTGCTCAGGACATGGACTGGTTATTACTAACACCATGTTCCAACATAAAAATGTGCACAAATTCACATGGAGAGAAGAGGCAAGAAATAAGAAAAGTCTCATTGACTATGTTATTGTTGATAGTGATGTTTTCTCCCTGGTGCAGGACACCAGAGTGTACAGAGGATTTGAAATTGGAAGTGATCACTATTTTGTCTTGAGCAGGATAAAATTGAATTTCATATTGAAAAGAATAACATATAAAAAAGTTTTAAAGTGAATAAAAGTTGAGCAGCTCTCAGATGTGAACTGTAGACTAAAATACGCAAAGATTATTGAAGAAAAAATGAAAAAGTGAGAACAGGAATCAAACCTTGGAGATTCAGTGGCAAACTGAAGAAAACATTGATTGATTCTGGCAGAGAGGCATGTGGCGAAATTGTCTACAAGGATAAAAAATCAGAACACCCTGGTGGACACAGGAAGTTAAAGAGGCAGTGAAGGAAAAGAAGAAAGCATATCAAAAGTTCCTGGCAAATAAGTCAGCTTTTGCTCTTAGAGAATATCGAGACAAATGTAAGAATGCTAAACACTGTGTAAAACTAGCTAAACAAAAGTCATGGTAGGACTTCGGCAAGAATATAGAAAATAAATATCAAGAAGGTGGAAAAATATTCTGGAGGTTGTTGAAGAAGCTTAGGAATGGAGAAAAGAGTGCTGTAAAAGAAGTTAGAGATGATAAAGGTGACAGGAAAATGGGAGAAAAAGATATCCTTGAAGTATGGAGTAATTACTTTGAAAAACTGCTAAATGAAACAAGCAGTAATGACAGCACAGTGGTAAAAAAAAACACTGACCAGGTATGCAGTCAGGAATACATATCCATACTTTAAGTACAAAAAACCATCAAAGGCTTGAAATGTGGAAAGGCAGCAGGAGTAGATGATATTCGACCAGAAATGCTGAAGTATGGTAGTATAAGAATTTTACAGTGGCTGCACTGCATAGTTCGGAAAGTCTGGACAGGGGGATGAATTCCCGATGATTGGAGTAGAGCTCTCATAGTACCCATATATAAAAAGGGGAAAAAAATTAATGTGAGAATTACAGAGGTATTTCCCTACTCAGTGTTCCTGGCAAGATCTATACAAGTATACTTGAGAAACGGTTGAGAAGAATTGTGGAAGAAAAGCTTGGTGAAGAACAAGCTGGATTCAGGCTAAATAGAGGCTGTCAGGATCAGATCTTCACTTTACGACAAATAGTCGAGAAAGCATGGGAATATAAAAAAGATCTGGATTTAAGTTTTGTCGATTTGGAAAAGGCATATGACAAGGTGCCAAGAGAGAAGCTATTTAATACGCTACAGTTATATGGTGTCAATGGGGCATTATATCAAGCAATACTTGTCTTTATTTGTGTTGTAAGTCAGCAGTTAGAATTGAAGGAAGTACAGGAAGATGGTTTAATGTTAAATCTGGTGTGAGATAAGGATGTACATTATCCCCTCTGTTATTCATTATCTATATGGATCACATTATGAAGGAAAGTGGTATTAAACATGACATCAAAATTGGAGATGTTAATGTCAGCTCTTTGCTTTATGCGGATGATGTTATACTTCTAAATAAATCTGCTACAAGTCTGCAAGATTCTCTGACTAAATTGAATAGCTGTTGTAATAGATATGGTATGCAAGTCATCAATAACAAAGACATTGAAAACAGGCAGAAGCATTGAAAATGTCAACTGTGTTGTGAATGGAGAACCGGTGGAACAAGTAAAACATTTCAGCTATATAGGCACGATTTTTACTGAAGATGGTAAATTAAATATAGAAATAGACAATAGAATCAGAAAAGCTGGTATGGTGGGAAGTCAATTGAATAAATTCATATGGAATAAGAGAGAAATTAGTCGGAACACTAAATTAGCTGTATACAAGAATAGTTTTCAAACCAGTTTTAACTTATGGATCTGAGAGCTGGGTCAGAAGTAAAACACTTGACCAAAGACTACAGACCACAGATATGAGAGTCCTGAGAAAGATTATAGGCGTGAACAGAAATTTTCTTGTTGGAACACTAAATTAGCTGTATATGAGACAGTGTTCAAACTAGTTTTAACTTACGGATCTGAGAGCTGGGTCAGAAGTAAGACACTTGACCAAAGACTAAAGACCACAGGTATGAGAGTCCTGAGAAAGATTAATTTTTTTCATGTAGTACTATCATATCCTGTACACCCCTTGAGGGTACATGGCAGGAATTTGATGATGATGATGTAACTAACGTGCTATCACAGGCAAAATTTCCAGCAAGCAACCTGTCCAACAGAGAATATAAAGCCCTTCTATATCTGAGAAATAACAAAAAAAATAATAATCCTGAAAGCTGACTAGGGCTATGCTACTGTCATTTTAAAACATACGGATTATATTAAAAAAAATGACCACCTTTCTTAAAGATCAATCCACCTACCACTTACTAAATTATGACCTCACCCTGAGAGAGATTACAACCATCCATAGACTAACTAAAAATGTTACTTCCTGGCCAGTAGACATAACCAACAAACTAAAACCCTACAATTTCAGACCCCCATGTATATTTATGAACTTCCAAAAAATCCATAAAAAGGATGTACCTCTATGCTCAATTGTAGATGGTATAGACTCACCCTGTAGAGCCTTGCCTTCAGTAATACTGAGATATCCAAACACATCACATATCTCTTCCTGGACTGACCTGCACCTCCACTCTTTTCTGGCACAATGATATTTCAACTATAGCTTCTGCAGGTGCCAAAAAACTTGGTGTACTTTTTTTGCACAAGACACCACTTTAAACCTTCAGAGCTGCTAACTCTATACAAAGCCAAATCTGCCCAGCCATGGAATATTGCTCCCATATTTGGGGTGGTGCACCAAAATCCTCTCCAAGATTGCTCAATTCCATCCAAAAGAAGGCAATCTGGCTAATTAGTGATCCCTCTCTCACAGACATTTATTTTTTGCCTTGTGCTGCTTCTACAGATACTTTCATGGACAGTGTTCAGCAGAATTGGCCACTATTATCCCTCCACTCTCCTCCAAAATCATTAAAACAAGAGCACTGTTAGCAATTACAGTCCACCTCGAAACTCGCCATACCAACTTCAATGCCTCCGCTTTAATTCCATCTACTTCTGTCCATTGGAACAGTCTCCTCCACTCTGCCTTTCCCCATACAACTGTCAGCTGTTCAAGCAAAATGTGAATAGATCATCATCATCATCATCAAATTCCTGCCATGTACCCTCAAGGGGTGTACAGAATATGTTAGTACTACATGAAAATTTACATCATTACTAACTTCCTATCTATAATTTTCCTCCAGATCAGTCTGTAACTTGTCAAGACTTCAATATTATCAGATCTTATATTTCTGTCGTCTAAGACACTTTGTACCGTATCAATCCAGCTATATCTTGGTCTTCCTCTGGGTCGTTTTCCTGCCAACCTGGCAGAGAATACTTGTTTTGCCAATCTTTCCTCAGACTATTTCACCCATTCTGTTTAAATGACCCACACCACCTGAGATTAGCTCTGCTAACGCATTCCTGGATGCCAACAATGTCAAGTTCTTTCCTAATATCCTTGTTTTTAATATGATATTGCCATTAATGCCATCTGTTCATGGCTCTAATCTTTCTCAGGACTCTCATATCTGTGGTATCTAGTCTTTGGTCAAGTGTTTTACTTCTGACCCAGCTCTCAGATCAATAGGTAAAACTGGTTTGAACACTGTCTTGTATACAGCTAATTTAGTGTTCCGACTAATTTCTCTCTTATTCCATATGAATTAATTCAATTGACTTCCTACTATACCAGATCTATTGATTCTGTTGTCTATTTCTATATTTAATTTACCATCTTCACTAAAAATCGTGCCTAAGTAGGTGAAATGTTTTACTTGTTCCACAGGTTCTCCGTTCACAATGCAATTGACATTTTCAACGATTCTGCCTATTTTCATTGTCTTTTTATTGCTGACTTTCATACCATATCTATTACAACAGTTATTCAATTTAGTCAAGGAATCTTGCAGACTCGAAGCGGATTTATTGATATGTATAACATCGTCCACATAAAGCAAAGAGCTAACATTAACATCTCCACTTTTAATATCATGTTTAATACCACTTTCCTTCATAATGTGATCCATATAGATAATGAATAACAGAGGGGATAATGTACATCCTTGTATCACATCAGATTTAACATTACACCATCTTCCTGTATTTCGTTCAATTCTAACTACTGACTTGCAACTCAAATAAAGACTAAATATTGATTGATATAATGCCCCATTGACACCATATAACTGTAGCGTATTGAATAGCTTCTCTCTCTCTTGGCACCTTATCATATGCCTTTTCCAGATCTCTAAAACTCAAATAGAGATCTATGTTATATTCCCATGATTTCTCCACTATTTGTCGTAAAGTGAAGATCTGATCCTGACAGCCTCTATTTGGCCTGAATCCAGCTTGTTCTTCACCAAGCTTTTCTTCTACAATTCTTCTCAACCATTTCTCAAGTATACTTGCATATATCTTACCAGGAACACTCAGTAGGGAAATACCTCTGTAATTCTCACATTCAGTTTTATTTCCCTTTATATATGGGTACTATGAGAGCTCTACTCCAATCATCAGGAATTTGTCCTTCTGGCCAGGCCTTCTGAACTATGCAGTGCAGCCACTGCAAGACTTTAATACCACCATTTATCGAATTTAATACCACTTCAGCATTTATCGAATATCATCTATTCCTGCTGCTTTTCACATTTCAAGCCTTTGATGGTTTTTTCTACTTCAAGTATGGATATGTATCCTTGACAGTATGCCTGTTGAGTGTTTTTTTACCATTGTGCTATCACTGCTTGTTTCATTTAGCAATTTCTCGAAGTAATTACTCCATACTTCAAGGATATCTTTTCCTCCTGTTTTCATGTCTCTTTCCTCCATTCCTAAGCTTCTTCAACAACCTCCAAAATATTTTGCCACCTTCTTGATATTTATTTTCTATGTTCTTGCCAAAGTCCTCCCATGACTTTTGCTTAGCTAGTTTTACACAGTGTTTAGCTTTCTTACATTTCTCTCTGTATTCTCTAAAATCACAAGCTGACTTATTTGCCAGGAACTTTTCATATGCTTTCTTCTTTTCCTTCACTGCCTCTTTAACTTCCTGTGTCCACCATGGATTTCTGATTTTTCTATGCTTGCAGACAACCTCACCACATGCCTCTCTGGCTGAATCGATCAAGGTTTTCTTCAAGGATTGCCACGGAATCTCTAAAGTTTGGTTCCTGTTCTCAAACTCTTTCATTTTATCTTCAATAATCTTTGTGCATTTTAGTCTACAGTTCATATCAGATAGCTGCTCAACTTTTATTCGCTTTAAAACTTTCTTATATGTTATTCTTTTCGATATGAAATTTAATTTTATCCTGCTCAAGACTAAATAGTGATCACTTCCAATTTCAAATCCTCTGTACACTCTGGTATCCTGCACCAGGGAGAAAACATCACTATCAACAATAACATAGTCAATGAGACTTTTCTTATTTCCTGCCTCTTCTCTCCATGTGAATTTGTGCACATTTTTATGTTGGAACATGGTGTTAGTAATAACCAGTCCATGTCCTGAGCAGAAATCCAACGGATATTTGACATTATTATTAGCTTTGCTCTTTTCTCCAAATTTTCCCAAAATATTTTTGTATGTCTCACAATCATTTCCTACTCTGCTATTTAGATCCCCAACAAGGACCAACTTTTCCTTTTTCATTGTGTCAGTCACTTTCTCTAAAGCTTCAAAAAATTCCTCCACTTCTACCTTAGTAGAACCTTCTGTGGGACCATAGGCACAAATAAGTCTCATTGTCCAGTTCCCCATTCTCATATTTGCCCACATTACTCTACTTGAGACTGCCTGCCATTCAAGATTAGCCTTGTACTTTGTGTTGAATACTATGGCTACGCCTTCTTTTCCTTGATTGTCATTGCCTGAATATAACATTTTGTATTTATTGCTCAGAAAGATCTCACCAGTGTTTGTCGTTTTTGTTTCAGTCACCCCTATTATGTCGATCTGGTACTTATCGAATTCCTCAGCTAGCTCCATTTCTTTGCCATTCAGGCTTCTTATGTTGACAGTACCGATCTTTAACTGTGGTGATGTTGAGTTGGGGTGTTTTTTCAAATTCAAATGTGAATAGATTCCTGTACCTTTTTTCTATTCTTCCATTTGTCCAAACAGACATAGCACTAATGTGCTATATGTCTTGTAGCCTTTCATTTGTGAATCATATATATATATATATATATATATATATATAAAGAAGCTGTGTAAAGAGTGCAATGAGGAAGGGGGTTACAGAGATGATATCGTGATTTTGGAACGTATATCATGAAAAGAGGTTAAAGTATGTGAGCTGCAGACACTGTAAACAGGAGAAAGAGGGATGATATAGATGCCTACTAACTACTGAATGGGTGTTATAGAATAACAAAAAGATGGATATGGGGGACTGTAGAAGTTAAGTTTGTGCATGGTTAAAAGAGGGAAAAAGAGTTAGATTTTTCTTCTACAGAGCAGAGTGAGTGGAATGTGTTGAATTGGTGAGTGCATCTAGTGTAATGTATTTTAGAGAAGGTATGACAGCTGGTGTGGGTGATGTTAATATATGGTCTCTTGATTAGTAGCTGACTCCCTGGTAGTCTCTGATAATGACAATAATAATAACAATAAACAGTAGTTAATACTTTAACCTTGTTAAATCAAAGGCAAACATTATTTTTGTCATCTGGCTATAAAATAATAGCTAGATGGCAAAAAATCAACAAAGTTAATGCAACATAAAATCTGGTATGGAAGCACAGAGACATTGATTATCACTCATGCATGGGAGAAAATGCATGTTTAGGTATAATAATTTAGTAACTAAGTTTTTAGTTATTAAATTATTAGACCAATATTTCACCTTGGTCAACAAGGCATCCTTGTGGCCACAAAGGTATAATCTCTACTCATTCATGCTGGCACACCATCATTAATGCAGTGCAAAAATGTAGGATCCTCAAGTCTTTGCTGATGCCCTCTAGATGCAATGATGGGATCTTTCTCATACACTGAGATCTCAAGACGAGTGTCTTCCAGTAAGGTCAGGCAGCCTTATTTATTTAAATTTGGAGAATGGTATAATGATATGATGGATTCTAGGAACCGCCTAAATTTCTGACTGCTTCTGAATAATAGGGAGGTTCCCCAACCATTGAATCCAGTGATTCATATCAAGTGCATGGTTGCCAATTCCAAAATAGCTATAGATAGTTAATGGATGTACCTATGTTCATTCAGTCAAATTCTGGCTTTTCTTCCTGTCCAAAGTATATCAGTTTGCAAGACCAAAGAATGGAGAGGATCTTTTGGTTAGTGAATAACAATAGCTAATTTCTCATATGATTTAATGGAAGTCTACACATTGTATCTTTTAAAAATGTGTGAAATTTTTTCTGAGGTGGCAAGAATGTAAGGAATGACAACAGATTTCTTTCTTTTTTTGGGATGGATACTAATAATAAGAATGAACCAGAAGTTCTGTTGATTTTTTAAGGATGCAATTGATTTCAATGGCTAGTATGGTATGGTATGATCCAAGCAGATGGTTCTAGTTCTAATTAATCACATTGAGGACACTGTTTCAGCTAATCACTTCATCTTTATAAAATCAACAGAACTCTGTTTATCCCTCCAACCACACATTATAGCATGTTTTGGGATGAAAGATCATGCCAATGATATTGATCAGTGTATGCAAAATGGGGAGAGGGGGGAGAGAACCTCCCTATTATACAGAAGTGGCTACAGATCTGAGAAGCTGTTTCTGGAATCTGACACAGCTGTAAAACATTCTCTGAATTTAAATCAATATTCTCAGAAATTATCATCTTAAGACCTTCAATAGAATAAGCAAGATCCAATCAATGTACTCATAGAAGGTATCACCACAGATATAGAATCCTGTCTATTTACTCAGTCTTTGTTTGCCTTTCTACTGCTGTACATGTGTGTGTGTGTAAGGATGGAGATTACATCTTTGTGCTCATGAAGATGCCGAAATATTGGTGTAATGATCTAAGTAAATAAAGTCAGTTAATTATTATTCCAGGCAAGTTTTTTATTCTAAACAACATGAATGCAACAAAAAAGTTCATAAAATAATTTACTTACAGTGTCATCATCGAGACTCCTTACCCACACAGATGGAAACTTCTGACGTAATTCATTAATCAAAATATAGCTGTCTATTCCTACAGAACCAAAAATAATGTTTTCATGAAAGAAACCTAATGATAATAGACAGTCTCTCTTTTACATTAATTGAAATGGTTAATTTAATAAATATATGCTAGTCTATAATTTTGAATGCATTTCATTCTACTTGAGGCTTATGTTCTAGATGAAATATGATATGGTGCAAAAAAAACAGTACTGAATTTTGAACCCCCCCCCCTCAGTATACACGATATGAGATATGCCATTCGACTGCATACACATTAATAGAAGAGCATGTGTAGATTCTACACCATTACATTTAGCTGTAGAAATGGTGTTGACATTGGAAGAAAAGACATTTATTGTTGAGCATTATTTTCATTTACATGGAGTTGGCAGAACAAATGGTCCAAGACACTGACATGTTTGTGAGCAGTTTGTTCATCATTTCTGTAAGCATGCCCCAGGCAATAACGTTATCATTGCCTTAATCGAGAAGTTCCGATGTAGCAAGAGTATTCTGTTGTGATGCAAAGAGCATTTGGGGATTCACAGAATTCTCATACCCTTCACGTTCTCCTGATCTCACATCGCTTGATGCCTTTGTTTAGGGAATGTTGAAGGAACAGGTATTCCACCATGACCTGCTTTTAAACCTTGATGAACTAAGAGAAAAAAATTACATGATATGTCCAACAAATGTCCCAATCCCTTCTCCAAGATGACAGAGAATGCGCTGCAAAACCTGTCTTGAAAGACAAGGTGACCATTTCGAGCATGTAATCTACTGTTGTTAATGCTTTATTTGACCAAGATTCCACCAATAGTTGTGGATTTATATATCATCAGGTGTAAACATACAATTTTTTGTTAACAAAGCAGTTTACTCCATAACATATATCGTTGTAGTTATTCAGTAGTTTTTTTTGCTTAAATGAAATACTTAAATGATGCGATATCAGAATGTGTCCTGAGAGTTCAAAGAATAAATAGGGTAAGAGTGAAATGCATGTGTAATCTTATCAAGCAAGAGATTTGTAAGAAAAGGCTGTGTGGAAGAAATACCATATGTGGTGGTGTGAAAGAAATACCATGTGCATAAGGATGATGTCTGCTATGAAAATTATAAGCTGCAAGCCAGAAGAGCTACAACTGCTGTACGTAAATCTAAGTTTGAGTATGAAAAGAAACTGGAGCTGCAAGTTAAAGACAACCCAAAAGAATTCTACTGTTATGCTGCAAGTAAAAGAAAGAATGAATTTGAAAGAATAACTCTACAGAATGCAGATGGTATGCAGGTGACCGATGTAGAAGTGATTGTTCAACTAATCGGTAGCCATTTTGTTAAAAGCTATCAACCTGATAGCTTTTAGTTATGTGAGAGAGTACTGAGCCACTGTAATTCAAAAATTATACATCTATTTTCACATGCTCACATTTCCAGCCTATTCAACTCCTGTACGTACTGCATATCAGCAGCACTCCTGATTACAAAAAAAATATATAAAATTGATAAAAATAGAAAAAAAATATCCCTAGCTCACCCACAGTATAAAATGGACTATATGCTTACAAATAACACCTTTCATTGGTGGGAGCAACATAAAAAAAAAAAAAATTAAATTAATAAATAAAATGCTAGAAAATCTCAACCTGGATAACATGAAGAGAACAGATGAGGGAATGGTGGTGGGTTAATCAGAAGTGTTAAATATATTGCAAAATATTGATGTAAACAGTGATGGGATAAGTATGTGAATAAATCCTAGCTTCTGTTCTCATTTGCTGTTATATAGTACTTGTGTGCACGTGTCTTTGTAATAAGTTCCCAAGAAGATGGCAACGTGACGTTTGCCGAAATATCGGAAAGTATATATTAAAGTTTATTTAATTTATATTTCTAGTGTACGCTGTCAATTCCTTAATTATTATGTGAATAAAGTTATGGGATGTTAAGAAAATATGAAAGAATTGCCAAGGCTTCTGATTGTTTCTAAGTGCAGACTTTGGTAGGGTATGAAAAGGAGTGGAATGACATATAATCTCATATGTGGAACAAAACTGAAGCTATAAGCCAATCAGTATTTTTGGAGTAACAATGATGAAGATCTTTGAGAGGATTAAAACAGGACTAGAATTCAAAAGATGGTATATAACTAGCATGGTGTGAGGCATAGGTGGAAATACTATTTATTGGAATGTTGCTATAGGGCCAGAAATGTGAGGAATGGCAACAAGAAAATATACAGATAAATTCATTTACTGAAATCATTACAGACAATTTTAATTATGGAAATACAGACTGGAATGAAGACTAGCTAGCATCTAGGAACAAAGAAAATGAATTTCAGTTTCAGAGAAATGACTACCTAAGCAGGTATGTAACGAAATGTAAATGAGGAATCAGTATCTTGTATATCAGGGGTGGCCAAGACGTCGACCGCAAGGCACCTGAATGTAGCAAATTATTCGTTTCTTAACGAATGTAGCAAATTAAATGAATAAATAGATTGAAAATGAATAGATAAATGACAATCAAAATTATTAATTGGTAAAAAAATTGTCAAATTAATTTATTTCTAATCTGATGTAAAGTTTATAATTTAGCGGTTAACAATGAAGCCAACGCTTTACAGCAGTCACGTGATTCGCTTAGTCCAGAAATGTTCCCTTGACGGTTCTGAACGCGCCCAATGGTAACACGTTTGATGACGTGTACACTGCCAGTTGACAATCCATCTGTGTATTGTTCTTGATCAAGACTCTTGCAGCCAAAGTGTCCCGATTATCCAGTATTTTAGTACCGAGTAATCCCATGAAATCGTTTTCTGTTTATCAATCTTTAGTGTATATTATTTTAATTTAAGCAAGTGAATGCAATTAGTATTGTTAAAAAATAATTTTAAAAAAAATTAAGGATAACAATGAGTGAGCCAAGAAGATGTGTGAAAAAAATAAAACCTTATCAAAAAAAAGCAAACGTTGAAAGACACTATCGAACTGTTCATAAAACCTACGAAGAAGATTATCCACAGGGCACTGCCTTAAGCAAAGCAAAGGTACATCAAATGAAGACACAACTGACAGCACAACAAAATATTTTCGTCAAGTACAATACAGGTGCAAAGGCTGCTACAATTGCGTCATTCAAAGTTGCTGAAACTTTAAACGTAATAAGCCGTTTCAAGATGGAGAAGTATGGAAGGAAGCCTTCATCAAAGCTGGTGAAATATTATTTCAAAATTTTAAGAATAAATCAGAAATAATAACTACTATTAACAATATGTCATTATCATGAAACACAATCATGTGTAGAGCAGAAGAAACCAGCCGGAACCTTGAAGAGATTCTGCATGAAAACATAAAGAAGTGCAATTTTTTGTCACTACAGTTTGACAAATCTACTGATTATGCTGGTACTGCACAATTGTGTATTTTTATTCAAATGGTTTTTGAGGATATATCGGTCATAGAAGAATTATTAACCATTATTCCAATTAAGAATTACATTGTACGTACAAGTTTTCCAATTCATAAGTTAGTGTCAATAACTACGGACGAAGTGCCTGCAATGGTAGGTAATAAAATTGGTTTCGTCACTCTTTGTAAAAATGATGAAGATATACCAAATTTTGTGGACTATCATTGCATCATCAATCAGCAGGCCTTGTGTTCAAAAGTACTGAAATTCAATCATGTTATGAATGTTACTTTCAAAATTGTTAATTCAATAAGATCAAATAGCTTGCTGCATCGCCAATTTCGGGCTTTGCTAAAAGAATTCGAGAATGAGCATAGTGAATTATTGTTACATACTGACATAAGATGGTTAAGCCGTGCCACATTTTTAGCAAGATTCAGAGAACTTCTTCCACAAATAAATTCGTTTTTGAAAAACAGAGATGATTCACATCCAGAATTAAATGATAAAGAATGGCTACTTGACCTCGCCTTTTTCTGTGACATTACAGAAAAACTAAACCTAAACTTAGAATTACAAGGAAAAAGTAAAACAATCATTTATATGATAAGCGCCTTAAAATCATTCAAGGAAAAATTAAACATGCTTGAAATACAATTAAAGCGGTGCGAATTGAAACATTTTTAAAATTTGGCTGACCAGTCAAGGGATATACAAAACGTCACCATTAATAAACACGCTGACTTTTAATGAATGAATTTGAGGTAAGATTTGTAGGAATCAGCAAGCTCGATGATATCGCTCTTTTTTTTTCATATCCCTTCAATGAAAATATTAATGTTGAGAATACAGCTTCAAAATTGAATGAATTTCTCGACACAAATACAGTAGATTTGGAAGAAGAAATTATAAATATGAAATGAGATATCCACCTCAAATCAACTGCTTCAAATAATAGTTTTTGGAAGTTGATCACAAAAGTAAATATCCAAATATTTGGAGAATCGGCACTTATTTTAACGCATTTTTAAAATTTGGCTGACCAGTCAAGGGATATACAAAACGTCACCATTAATAAACACGCTGACTTTTAATGAATGAATTTGAGGTAAGATTTGTAGGAATCAGCAAGCTCGATGATATCGCTCTTTTTTTTTCATATCCTTTCAATGAAAATATTAATGTTGAGAATACAGCTTCAAAATTGAATGAATTTCTCGACACAAATACAGTAGATTTGGAAGAAGAAATTATAAATATGAAATGAGATATCCACCTCAAATCAACTGCTTCAAATAATAGTTTTTGGAAGTTGATCACAAAAGTAAATATCCAAATATTTGGAGAATCGGCACTTATTTTAACGCATTTTTTGGATCAACTTATTTGTGCGAATCGGCATTCTCATGTATGAATGCTATTAAGACAAAGCACAGATCGCAGCTAAGTGATCAACATCTGTAATCGTGTTTATGAATTTCTTTAAGTTCGTACGATCCAGATTATGATCGCTTAGCTGCATCTATGCAATGTAAGGTATCGTCCAATTAAATTAAAATATTCAATTTTGTTTTTATAATTTAATTTAGTTTTTTGTATTTATTATTCTTATTATTTTTTTAATAAAGTTATGAACAATAAATTTTCTTTTTTTTTTTCTTATATGTATTGCCTTAAAAATCTCGAAAATATTCCACAATTTTCGATCGTATCTATAGTCGCCCGCAGAGATATTTTCACTAGGTAAGTAGTCCCAACGTCTAAAAGTTTGGCCACCCGTGTTGTATATGATCACCACATCAGAGGATGCTACTTTGAGTGTTAAATCTGCCTCCATTTGGTGAAAAAAATCTTGATTTAATTCACCTGGCCAGTAGCCTGGCATGTGAGGGCTACTGGCCAGGTGAGGGCTACTGGCCAGTTTCACCTATTGTAGTTCTTCATATATATTCTCCTTGAAAGATTCTGGAGAAACAGCAACTACATATTAGTCGAGAAATGATTAACTGTGGCAATATCTGAACAGAGGAATTGTAAAATGAATGAATAGTAAATTTTAGCAAGTCATCTGGAAGAAGATATTATGGAGGCAATATATAAATTATTATTTATTATTAATTAATTATTATATATAATTTATATAATTATATAAAGTGGAAGGATTACTGGTTATGTGGGGGAGTATTAAGCCACTGTAATTCAGTCAGTATAGATGAAGGAAGTTCTTCGGTGGAAAAGACCCAAGTTAGAATCTTCTAAGATGAACCTTTATTAGGACTTTTCAAATTGAAAGCAAGTTAACTGCTCTCATATGAAGGTGGCAGGGTTTACCCTCCTCGAAACTCAGGTGTTCCATCCAGTAACCAGGCAAACCAGTTAGTAGAACACATGCAATTTACAAACAAAAATACATTATTGTTATTACATGACACTTCCAGAATCCAAAGACTCATCGAGGGAGGGCACCTACTCTACAACTCTTCGTTTCCACCACTCAGATCCATGAACTGCAGTGAACCGCATCATCTACATCAACACCATCTGCAGTCCTCCTCCACCACCACCACTAGTATTTTCACAGACAATCAAAAACGTCTGTTAGATCTTGAATGGGGACTCTTTCAACAAAAAGTCATTCATTAAAGATTTAACAAGAAACACAATTCTGAGCTAGATATGTTTGCACTATTAGTTAAGTAAGAAAAATATAAAAGAAAACCTGTTACAATTACCTTAGAAAGAAGTAAAGTTGAGGAGAAAATTGTATGTCAAAATAGAATTATATTGTTAAAATTATTGATGTCTAAATTATACTGTGTAAGAATGTAAATCTAAGTGCAAACAAAGGTTCAAAGGTTGCTAGCTAGCTGCCTACGATGACGTAATGGCGCAACGGAAGTGTTCGTGGAAGGCGAACTGAACTCGCGTTCGGCGAAATGAGCGCTCTTCAAGGAGCAGAAGTGTGATGCAATCACGTAGTGGCAAATAGGAGAGCACAGTGAGAGATCCTCCATTACGAAAAGAGGGCGCTATAAAAGAAGAAGAATAAAAAGCGAGTTCACTCGGGTTTGAACCCCCCGTTTTTTTTTTGTTCCTGTTTTCTCGTGTGGACAAGCAGAGTGCTGATCGATCAACGGCACCGGAAGTAATCTCCTTCCCGGTTGCTAGCTGAATGAGTTGGTCATGCTATACGTGAGCTGATGGCAGACACCAACTAGGGCCATCAGTAAAAGTTTACCAATGCGAAACAGCGGAATAGGTTCCTCAAAAAGGACGGCCGAGATGACAATATCGATCTAGTAGACGAGCGTTTATACGGCAAAGTGCAAGGAATGGCGATTTGCGTCGATCAGCGTAACCTCCACGCAGACGCGACTCGATAAAGCAGAAAACATCTGCCTACAAAGGACAGACGAAAAGAAATGCGTATCCTATCAGGACACTGGTAACATACAGTAAATTCCTTATTCTTGTAACAATTAGTATTGGGGCAAAGAGAGAAGAACAGATTTCTGATTGAGAAAAAAGAGAGAACTTTTAAGTGACTTTTGTGCTCAGTAACGTGTTAATCATATTGGACTAGTAGTCTGAAAGCCTGAGAGTATGCAACACTTAGTTGAATGTGAATTGACCTTTGTTAGCAAGTTTTACTTAGAATTCTGAATTACTGTTTCATGATAAATATGTGTTTACTTAATCTAGAGATGTAAAATTAGAGTGCTTTGATAATTAATGTGTTCCTTATAGCTCAGCTAATGAATTATAATTCTGAGATGACATACCTTGATATGTAAAAGTTTATTGTATGAAATTTTGATAATTAATAAACATGTTTTTTCTATGTAAGTCTGAGTTTGTCTGAGCATGAGATTGAAATTACCACTCGCTAAAGTTCGAAACCTGTGAATAAGGGGAAAATAAAGAAAGTCTAGAAAGTTTAGGCCATGACCGCAATGTTGAAGTTTCTATAGGCACTTAATACTTTAATAAGATTAGGTAATACTTAAACTCTGGGAAGGTTTCTTTGTACAAGAACTCTTCTGTACTAGCACTCTGGCTGGTGCAGCTAAAATAAATAAATTTTGTCAGAGTTCCGAATAGAGAAGCAGCCCCAGAGAGATAGGTTAGAGATTTCAGGCTTAGTTGGTACAACAAGGATTTAAGATAGAAAATTAACAAGAAAGTGACACCACACAAAGACAAAGGAAGAAGATATAACACATCCATGCCCACAGCGGGATACAAACCTGCAGCCTTTTGGTTGGAGAGCCGATATGCTAACCACATGGCCAACCAGGCTGGTATTGTACAGTGCCAGGCATGAATGCATTAATGCTCCACATTTATTTAGCATATGATGTTACAATGGCCAGGATACTCACATGGGCATTCATGCATTCATGACAGGCACTGTACAAATTGTTGCTCAGTACTTTCCCATGAGGAGGGATGTGAAAAAAACATTTCATGATTTTTCTTTGGTTTAATTAACTTTGGTTTTTCTAGAAAGAACATTTGAATTCATCAAATGTGCTTTCTAGAGAAATCAAAATTATGTTAAAAAGGAAAATACTTTTTGCTTTCCAGTTATATAATTCCCTGATAATTAACAGAAGTTCTATAACACTTTGTATCTTTAAATTTTTTAAGTTGTAGAAAGTTATATTTTCAATCTGCATAAATCAGATATGAAATCTTTGCACATGCCGAGTGTGAAGGAAAGAAGGTATAAATTTTTTTTATAGTGTATGTTTCCACTTTCTTTTTTGAATACCCCAGGTACGAATTTGTGATATTAACCACAGATTCATACCTGGGATATTTTTATTAAAAGATTGTAATAAAAGAAGGCCCATACATTTAACACAGTGAAAGAACATAAACATTACATAAGATTTCTTCTCTCCAAAATTACAGGATTTTGTGAGAATACACAAACTTTAAGCTCATAACACACGATTTCTTCAGCTCTCAATAATGGCCATAAAATATAAATTTCTTAACTCATACCTATTTTCCTCTAAAACAAAAAATACAATTTTGCACAATCTTTCTCAAAAAAGAATGTATTTTTTTCATATATTCTTTGAAGTATCAATTCCTTTCTATTTCTTTAGAATATGAAGAAAATTTTAAAGTTCTTCCCAGTTTCCTGGTGGAAGCTGCATCATTATCCTTAAATACAAAAAATTAATTTCTTACAAGTCTACTTCATATAAAGAAAATTCATATGTTAATTTTGGGATAACTATTTGTTTACCTCAAAGCCAAAAAGGTGGCTTAAGAAATTCCTTAAAACTATTTTCACCCCTAAAACTTACAACTCCCTACTAGAACATCCTCTCTTTCTGTGTTCTTAATGAACGCAAACAGCTGCTCTATTTTTTTCTCTCGCATTCATTCAACTTCCTCTTCAGAATTATGATGTTTGCACAAGCACACTACTGTTTGATGCAGTAATCAACATGGCAGTGAGGTGAAAGGTGTTTGTAAACAAGTTAGCAGTTCTTCAATACCATGAAAACGTCATCGGAAAGTCCAATAATTTCTTCTCTCAAGTTTATGTTACAGAAATCAAAACTACACTAGAGGCAAGTCTTTTTTTTTTAAATAAAATACCACAATTCGATGGGCCGTAAGTAACAGCTTTCTTATATAAACATTTCTAATTATTACAAGAACTAATGCATTTTTCCAGTACACATTTTTGGAAATGTTTAACTACATGATAAATAATTTAAAAAAAAAAAAAAAAAAAGTTATCCTTTCCTTTTTATTTAATTATTTTATCAAAAATTCAGCTGCCACTAAAAAAAAATAATGTAAGATAATCGGATATCGTAAAATAGTAGACATCCAACAAATATAATTAGATTGTTACAGTCAAATACATATCCAATAATTTACAGTTTTGGTAATATGGCAGGGAATAAATTATGTGTCATCCTATAAACTCTATTTATGCAAGTGTACATTTATGAAGGGTTTGTTTCAAAACAAACAAACAAAAAAAGGGGAAGTGGTTTGCTTTGCAAATAACTAGCTCATGAGCTTATTAATGATTAAATGGAGTGGCAAATACATCAGATTATAAAGTACAATACGATCATGTAATTTGTTAAGGCATGGAATCAGTTACACATATGTTGACTGAGTTGACTGAGCTCCAGTGAACAAATCGATATCAGTAAGATTTTGTTGGAGACTACCAGATTCAGTCCTTTTTTTTTTACAAAACATATAAGGATTCAAGATAGACACTGAAAGTTTTTTTTTCTTGGTTATACTACAAAGTAAAGATGTAAAGAAATTATATTCTTGGTTTAATCCTTTATCCAAGTAAGCAACCAATTTGCATGTGAAGTATCTTTCTGACTGGACTACTTGTATAAAGAGGCTAATGACTTCATATCAATTGCATTTGTATCCCGTAATGCAAAGCACACATCCTTTTGGGTGTGTATAATGCTAAGCATTATAGGAAGGATCACTACTCAGACTAGTTTCAACCTTTACTGAGGTATGTTTAAGTGCAAGGATACTTCACCAAAAATTCTAAATCTCAATGAGTGATCTTAAAGGATTACTACCAAACTCATCACTCCAGGACATGAAGGAAAACTCAGCGCTGGTTCCACCCAGCAACAGGAAAAAACCCACCACTGAGTAGAACCTCTCTACTCCCCAGGAAGTAAGCAAACAATGACAAGTATCAATAAATGTCATCAGTGAGAACCCAACCCAGAAGAGATACCAAGTTTGAAGTAATGCAGAAGTCATACATATTACCCATATACAAGTAGTCAAAAGATGTCACACCTTATTATTAGAATACTCTAAATTACAGATAGATGTTGACAGTTTTTTTCACTTAGTTATACTATAAATTAAAGATACCAAGAAATTAATTTTGGTTTAATCCTTTATCCATGTATAAGCAAACAATGTTTGCACATGAAGTATCATTACGACAGGGTTCCTTGTATATAATGGCTAATAACTTCACATTACTTGCCTTAGTATCCCATAATGCAGAGCACATACCCTTTCGGATGTGTATAATGCAATGCATTATCAGAAGGGCCACTACCCAGACTGGTTTCGATCTTTATTGAGGTTGGGCTCCCACTGATGAGACAAACTAATCTGGGTAGTGGCCCTTCCCATGCTGCACTGAATTATACACAGCACACACCTTTCAAAGGTGTGTACTTTGCATTATGTGATATCAAGGCAACTGATGTGAAGCTATTAGCCTCTATATATAAGTAGTCGAAGATACTTCAGGAGCAAACATTGTTTGCTTACACTTGGACAGAGGATTAAACCAAGAATATAATTTCTTAGCATCTTTAATTTATATAAGTATACATTTTTATGCAGTAAGATGAATTTTTATGCACAATACAATGAAACTGTGTATAGTGAATAAACCTCCCACACAATCATGCTGCCACCACTGCACTTCACAGGCACAAGCAAAACAAAGCAAATGTATTAGTTAGCAGGAAATACAATAAAATACCCTAAAAACCAATTTCAAAATAATTGGTAAGGGAATTTTTTTCTATGAATTTTCAATCATCTCATATCTTTCCTTCTATTCTGTAACCCCCCCCCCCACGAAAGAAAGAAAAACACTTCGGTTTTCAGGGTTTATTTCCTAAAAATCCAAGAAAAACCAGGCTAATCCTAAAAGCTTAGCAGGGCTTAACATGTTTTTGGAAATCACTAGAGGAAACTGAGAATGGTGAAGCTTTATATCAAACTGCTGAGGCATCAGAGATCTTTCTTGAGACTTAAATATGAGAAATATCAGTAGTTAGCATATCCACTCTCCAGCCAAAAGGCCACGGGTTCAAATCCCACAGTGGGCATAGATGTTTGTGATTGTGAAAATACTAGTGGTGGTGGTCGGCGGTAGATGGCATTGGTGTAGATGATGAAGGTGGTTACAGTTGGTGGAGACGGAGAGTTGTAGAGTAGGTGCCCTCCCTCGATGAGTCTTTTGACTTCGTGGAAGTGTTGCATAATAATAATAATAATTATTATTATTCCTGACATCCATGAAGTCATATTAGATGATTTGGAATTTCTTTTCGGAAATGATATAAAAAAGAAAGTAACTGGTTATTTCATGAAAAGAACACTGAATGAATGTGAGAAATGTTTGACTTATTTCTGCTAACCGAAGAAAGATAAGAATGAAAATCATATTTACATACACAGTAATATTCAGCACCAGAATAGAAAATAAATACAAATACAACTCTATATTTCTATAGATTAGGGGATATATATATATATATATATACACCACCTGCCAAAAGATTTTAAGTGCTCGACATTCCTACCAATACTTAAAAAATCTAAGACAATCAAATGTGAAGAGTACAAAACAATCAGTCTGATCAGTCAGATAGCAAAAGTTATGTTATATATCATCCTAGAAAGAAATAAACATAAAATTTAATTGGAAATTAATGAAGCACAATCTGGTTTTCAGGAAAATAAAGGAACCAGAGAAGGCCTCTTCAACATTAGAACTATTATAGAAAGATGTCTGGAGAAGCAGAAAGAAGTCTACTCATGTTTTATTGACTACACAAAGGTCTTTGACAATATACAACATGAACAACTAATCAAATGCATCAGAAAATTAGGAGTAGATGGTAAAGATACCAGATTACTGATAAATCTATATTCAGAGCAACTGCCTAAATAAAAATATCAGGAGAAACCTCAGGGGAATTCCCAGTAAAGAAGGGTGTCAGACAAGGCTATGTTCTTTCTCCTATATTGTTTAAGCTCTATAAAATATCTTCCAGCAATTAGAAGAATTTAAAGGAGTCAGCACAGGAGGTTAAACGATTCAATGATGACTTCTAAGGCCGGAACAGACCATGCTAGGCCTAAATCCTTGATACGCATGATGATGATGATGATGAGCATAGGAGGCAGAAATATAAACAACTTAAAATATGCAGATGATATAATACTGATAGCTGAAAATAAAAAAGATCTTCAAAACCTACTAGAAGAGATACTGAAACTAAATGAAAAATATGGACTTAATTTCAACTTCAAAAAAACCAAAACCATGCTGGTAACAAGAGGAAAAGTTAAAATACCCGATATAAATATTAAGATCAAGTAGAGAGTTATATATATTTGGGTCAACTAATTACAGAAAATGGAAAGTGTGATAAGGAAATATTAAGAAGAATAGAAATTGTTAGATCAACCTTCATTAGCATGAAAAACATTCTGACCTCAAGGAAAATTCACACAAAAACAAGAATTAGGCTGTCCAAATGTATGGTTAACACTGCTATATGGAGCAGAAACCTGGACAATATCAAAATATTGTGAAAATAAACTAAAAGCCTTTGAGATGTGGATCCTCAGAAGAATTTTTAGAGTCGCATAGACTGACAAAAAAACTAATTTAGAAATATTAGAGATTATTGGAGAAGATAGGACTCTGCTGAAAACCATTAAGAAAGGGAAAATCACCTACTTCTACCTTGGTCACATACTAAGGCATGAATCCCTATAAAAAAAAACACTTATAGAAGGAATGATACAAGGAAAAAGAAGAACAGGAAGACAAAGAACAGATTGGAATGGAAATATTAAGGACTGGACCTTTTTGTCTATGAAGAATGTAAAAAAGAAGCAGAAAACCGTACATGGTGGAAGCTCATGGTAGTCTCCTGGAAGGAGACGACATCTGACAAGAAGATATATATATATATTTAAACATAGCCCAGCATGAATGCATGTTACAGGGCAGGCTAAGAAGGTGACTTAGCTGATAATGAAAGCAAAAGTGCAAAATGTGTAGTAATTAGCCAATGAGGCTGATAAATATCTCTTTCGATATGGCTATTAAAAAAGAATCATTATGGCTGAATGATGCTAGCATGAAAATGGTAGAAATTAACCACTACAAAATATTATTATTGCACAGGATGACATGGAGTCCAAAGATTATGTGGGAAACCAAAAGTATCCACATAGTACACATAATATCTATTGTATCTCTCCTTTAACTCACAACTGACTCTGCCAGCCCATTCAACTCATTCACCCTTCTACATGTGAAAAATCTAGTCCTCCCAACTTTTCTGACCACATTCCTACTCAATTTCCAGAATGATCTCTTGTTCTAACCAAGTATTAAAATACTTCCTATGCATCAATTGCATAAAACCCCCTGTGCATAAAATTGTATAATAGTAACTTAAATGTTTCTGTCATATATCCCCTCTATCTACCTATCAGCCAACTTTTGCAACCATAAAGCCTCAATCAATTGCTACAGAAAGCATTCCACAGACCAACCATTACTTCGGTCACTTGCCATTTCAAAGAAAGCCAGGTGACCAACCCTTAGCACAGTAATCCAGATGTGGACATATCAAGGCTTGGTAAAGAGGTATGAGAACTGCCTGATCTCTGTTTGTTAGTGCATTTCAATAACCAAGCAATCCTATAAGATGCCCTGCCCACCACAGGGCTGCCTGTCTTTTAAGTAGTCCACACTAAGGCAACTTGGGGATACTGAGGAATGTATTCCTGCAAGCTCTCTGGTCAACTTAAAAAACTTTTATAGTTTCTACATTCAACTTTGAAATAATGCTGGATCTAATATCCACTTTGCTTATGTAAGTCCGAAGAGAAGAAGACATCCATTGAGATTTACAGTGTATAGCCAGAGATTACAAAGGATGAAAGGCAGAATATAGGATAGCAGTTTGCTGGTTGGACCTCAATGTCAAACCTGATTTAATACTCTGTAATTAATTAATCAGCAAACTGTTATCCAATGGTCTGCCTTTTATCCTTTACAATCTCTGGCTATTCACCATAAATCTTGGTGGATGTGTTCTTTTCTTCAGACTTTTTTCCAACCAATGTAGAAGTACACCTAAGGCTCTATACTATTGCCCATCCTCTTTGACAGAAGGGAGGATCATTTATTAATGAAATAAATAAATGATCCTCCCTTCTGTCAGTGACCTTAAATTTTACATAGTTTTGTCACAGTAAACTTCATTTCCTCCTACTTATTTAGCAAATCTTGCACTTGCTCAAATATCTCAAGTTCAGTATATTCTAAAATACTGAACAAAGAGGTGAGGATAGCCTTCAATGCTATTAAAGCAGTCCTATCTTTTCTTTCCTAACAGAAGTTTTAATTTTTTCACTCTTAATTATGTTTATTTTCTTCCTGCTTTTCATATTTTCTAATCATCCTTTTTATCTGCTATTTGTTGGTGGTTATTATGAAATATGACGATTTTGGTGGATGAAATATGTTAACCATCTTATGCTCCATATCCACATTTTGACTAACATCTAAACATGTCATGTTTAGGAAGGTTAAAATTAGCTTGCTAGGAAACACTGAAAAGGAACAAGTTAACAGAAGGATAAGTTCAGTGCATATATTTATCTTTGTATCTGTTTATCTAGAACTCTTCCACAAAAAACACATCAGTCTACTACCCAGTCAAAGCAAAGTAAGTACTGCACCTAGCAGCATCTAACAGCATATGTCGATGATGTCATAATCATAACAGAAAAAAGAAATCAAAACCATCTATGAAACATACAAGCTGTATGCAGAAGCCTGGGAAGCAAAATTAAGATGGACAGGTAAATGGAAATTTAGAACTGAAGGGCTATCCTCACCTCTTTGAAAAAATACAACTGAAGCCTATAACATGTTAAACTGGACAGAACTACACAACTGCATTATCAGGGTCTTAAGGAAATAGCATAATATACCAGAAGCTTCCTGTTATCCACCATCTTCTGAATGGTCAATGCACTAATATTTTTGCAATTATCTAACTTTTACTGAGATGCTATCCATGCTGGAAAAGTCAAGAATTGCATCACACTAAAAAAATTATCAACTATGTACACAGAGCCTCTCTTCAGAAACAGACAGATCACAGAATTGGATATCTTCTTCTTTTCCCCCAAAATGAAACCGAAGGAATCAGAACAACTGAAGATATTATCCAAGAACCTAAAATGGATAATTTTAGGTTATTATTATAGAGATATCTCCATGGAGTCAGAAGATCCCATGGAAGACTCCATCATGGGAGATCCATTATCTCCCATGATGCACCTATCATACCTCTCAAACTCATTCACTGATAAAGAACTCACAACCACCTTGGGCAACCCATTTCAATCATTCACCACCGTCCAAGCAAAAAATCTATTCCTAACACCATTGCTAACTATGCTCTTACACAACTTCCACTGGTGACCCCTTGTTCTCTCCCTTCTTGCCATGTACTGAAAAAAGTCTTCACTGTCAATACTATAAAATCCCTTAAATAACTTAAATGCTTCTATTATGTATCCTCTTTTATGCCTATCAGCTAATTTTTAAAGCCCACAAACCATAATCTATTCTCAAAGGGAGCATTCAATAGAACTGCCACAATCTTATTCACTTGCAGCTGGATCCTCTCCACAACTTCTTCATACCTGTGGAATCTGGGAGTACAGATCTGGGCAAAGTAGTCCAGATGTGGGCTTATTAAAGGGTTATAGAGGGGGAAACAATAACCTTTCTATCTTTGCTTTTTAGTGTGTTCTTCAACAACCATGATCTGATATGCTACTTTGGTTACCTTCACAATATGCCCTCTAAACAATTCTCTGTCCACAATCACACCCAAGTCCCTGGTCTCATCACTTTTCCGCAATTCATCAATATAGTACACAGCTTCTGATCTCTTCCTAAGGTGCATCCCCCAACCTTACCCTTGGCCACGTTAAATTAGCAGCTATTTACCCTGGCACATACTGCGAGTCTATTTAAGTCTTCCTGCAGGATCTATGCATCACCTTTATTTACCATTGCTCTTCCCAGTTTAGCAAACTGGAAGATAGTTTCTTTTGTTATACATAATCAGAATGTATACTTTATACTTTTTATTTTATATTTATACTTTAATGTATATTTTAAGCAAGTTGAAACTTAAAAAATAAATAAATAAAATATATATATATATATATATATTATTTTTGTGTATCAATTTACTGTTTGCGTGGATATTTGAGACTCCATTGGCAATAAGGTTATGAGACAAGTACATTCATGTTTATAAGCTGTTGCATTATTCTACTTTAATTCATGCAACAAGCAAAAATATAAACATCTCTATTGATAGTAATTAACAATTTAATTACTTTTGTACTGCTTTTGACTATAATAATTACTTTTCAAAGCGTTTCCACTCGTTTCTGGCAGAAAAAATGGCAGGAATGTGCTCTGACACTCCTATAACGCATTAGTTATATTCGTAATTCTTCATACTAGTTCATTCTATAGTATTAAGTTCAGATAAGGGCTTTGTGTCAGCTCAATGTGATGTTCCAACATTATTCTTGTTGAACTATGGGTTCACAATCATTGGTTTCTGACATTAGCAATATTTGTGACTACTCTGGATCATTAGTATGCTTGAAGGTGGTAGGACTTGTACCAATTTTGGATTTGAGAGTGCGTAGTAATAAGTCATACATTTGTTGCTGTCAAGGATAGAAGTCTTATTATTATTTATTTATTTATATATTTATTTCATTAAGATTGTATTTCATGCCAAATTTGTCACACCAGTTATTCAATTTAGCTAAGGAATCCAACCTGTAGGATTCCTTAAGTAAACGGAATAAATATGGTAACAAATTTGGCATGAAAATCTGCAATAAAAATATAAAAATTAAGCCAGAAATCCAAAAACATCAACTGTGTCAATGAATGCAGAATCTATAAAACAAGTAAAATATTTCAGTTATTTAGGAAAAAATTTTAGTGGAGATGGCAAATTAAATATAGAAACAAGCAGAATAAACAAAGGTGATATGGTGGGAAGTCAATTGAAGAAATTTATATAGAATAAGAGAGAAACTGCATTCAAATTAACTTTAAACTTATGAATGTGTGAACTTATGGATGTTGGTTCCAAATAAAATAGTTGCATAAGAGACTATGTACCACAGATATGATTAGAAAAATCATATATGTTAGGGGTGCTTAAGGGTCAAAGCTGTATAACTGAGAGGAGACCTCCACATAGCCTTTAAAGGAATGCGGAGAACCGACCAGGGCTTCTGACCTAATGTCCAATCCTCACCTTCTCGTGGTGCACCCTGTTGGGTATCTACTTTAATACTGAACGAACGAGGATGGGCTGGCAATTTGGGATTTAGCCGACCAAATTGTATTCTTATTGGTTAAACCAAAATAAAAAATGATGGTACAACATGACAAAATTTCATGCCGGCTGGGGCGTCGCCCGGTTAAACAAGGCCCCCGTTGTTTTCGCCAGGGAACCAGGGCGAACAGCGAAAAGTCAGCTACTGGAACAAATCTGAAAACAAACCCCAACTCAACATCACCAGAGTTAAAGATCGGTACTATCAACGTAAGAAGCCTGAATGGCAAAGAAATGGAGCTAGCTGAGGAATTAGATAAGTACCAGATCGACATAATAGGGGTGACTGAAACAAAAAAGACCAAAACTGGTGAGATCTTTCTGAGCAATAAATACAAAATGTTATATTCAGGCAATAACAATCAAGAAAAAGAAGGAGTAGCCATAGTATTCAACACAAAATACGAGGCTAATCTTCTTGAATGGCAGTCAGTCTCAAGTAGAGTAATGTGGGCAAATATGAGAATGGGGAACTGGACAATGAGACTTATTTGTGCCTATGGTCCCACAGAAGGTTCTACTAAGGTAGAAGTGGAGGGATTTTTTGAGGCTTTAGAAAAAGCAACTGACACAATGAAAAAGGAAAAGTTGGTCCTTGTTGGGGATCTAAATAGTAGAGTAGGAAATGATTGTGAGACATACAAAAATATTTTGGGAAAATTTGGAGAAAAGAGCAAAGCTAATAATAATGGCAAATATCTGTTGGATTTCTGCTCAGGACATGGACTGGTTATTACTAACACCATGTTCCAACATAAAAATGTGCACAAATTCACATGGAGAGAAGAGGCTAGGAATAAGAAAAGTCTCATTGACTATGTTATTGTTGATAGTGATGTTTTCTCCCTGGTGCAGGACACCAGAGTGTACAGAGGATTTGAAATTGGAAGTGATCACTATTTAGTCTTGAGCAGGATAAAATTGAATTTCATATTGAAAAGAATAACATGTAAGAAAGTTTTAAAGCGAATAAAAGTTGAGCAGCTCTCAGATGTAAACTGTAGACTAAAATACAGAAATATTATTGAAAAGAAAATGAAAGAGTTTGAGAACAGGAATCAAACCTTGGAGATTCAGTGGCAAACTCTGAAGGAAACATCGATTGATTCTGCCAGAGAGGCATGTGGTGAGGTTGTGTGCAAAGATAAAAAAATCAGAACTCCCTGGTGGACACAGGAAGTTAAAGAGGCAGTGAAGGAAAAGAAGAAAGCATATCAAAAGTTCCTGGCAAATAAGTCAGCTTTTACTCTTACGGAATACAGAGACAAATGTAAGAAAGCTAAACAGTGTGTAAAACTAGCTAAACAAAAGTCATGGGAGGACTTTGGCAAGAATATAGAAAATAAATATCAAGAAGGTGGCAAAATATTCTGGAGGTTGTTGAAGAAGCTTAGGAATGGAGGAAAGAGTGCTGTAAAAGGAATTAGAGATGATAAAGGTGAAATGAAAACAGGAGAAAAAGATATCCTTGAAGTATGGAGTAATTACTTTGAAAAACTGCTAAATGAAACAAGCAGTGATGACAGCACAGTGATAAAAAACACTGACCAGGCATGCAGTCAGGAATACATATCCATACTTGAAGTAGAAAAAGCCATCAAAGGCTTGAAATGTGGAAAGACAGCAGGAGTAGATGATATTCGACCAGAAATGCTGAAGTATGGTGGTATAAGAGTCTTACAGTGGCTGCACTGCATAGTTCAGAAAGCCTGGACAGAGGGACGAATTCCCAATGATTGGAGTAGAGCTCTCATAGTACCCATATATAAAAAGGGAAATAAAACTGAATGTAAGAATTACAGAGGTATTTCCCTACTGAGTGTTCCTGGCAAGATCTATGCAAGTATACTTGAGAAACGGTTGAGAAGAATTGTGGAAGAAAAGCTTGGTGAAGAACAAGCTGGATTCAGGCCAAATAGAGGCTGTCAGGATCAGATCTTCACTTTACGACAAATAGTCGAGAAAGCATGGGAATATAACAAAGATCTGTATTTAAGTTTTGTCGATTTGGAAAAGGCATATGACAAGGTGCCAAGAGAGAAGCTATTCAATACGCTGCAGTTATATGGTGTCAATGGGGCATTATATCAAGCAATACTTAGTCTTTATTTGAGTTGTGAGTCAGCAGTTAGAACTGAAGGAAGTACAGGAAGAAATTGGAGATGTTAATGTCAGCTCTTTGCTTTATGCGGATGATGTTATACTTCTAAATAAATCCGCTACAAGTCTGCAAGAGTCTTTGACTAAATTGAATAACTGTTGTAATAGATATGGTATGAAGGTCAGCAATAAAAAGACAAAGACAATGAAAATAGGCAGAATCATTGAAAATGTCAACTGTGTTGTGAATGGAGAACCTGTGGAACAAGTAAAACATTTCAGCTACTTAGGCACAATTTTTACTGAAGATGGTAAACTAAATATAGAAATAGACAACAGAATCAGCAAAGCTGGTATCGTGGGAAGTCAATTGAATAAATTCATATGGAATAAGAAAGAAATTAGTCGGAACACTAAATTAGCTGTATACAAGACTGTGTTCAAACCAATTTTAACTTATGGATCTGAGAGCTGGGTCAGAAGTAAAACACTTGACCAAAGACTAGAGACCGCAGATATGAGAGTCCTGAGAAAGATTAGAGGCGTGAACAGATGGCATCAATGGCAATATCATATTAAAAATGAGGATATTAGGAAAGAACTTGACATTGTCAGCATCCAGGAATGCGTTAGCAGAGCTAATCTCAGATGGTATGGTCACTTAAATAGAATGGGAGAGGAAAGATTAGCAAAACAAGTGTTCTCTGCCAGGTTGGCAGGAAAACGACCCAGAGGAAGACCACGATATAGGTGGATTGATACGGTACAAAGTGCCTTAGACGATAGAAATATAAGATCTGATAATGTTGGAGTCTTGACAAGTAACAGACTGATTTGGAGGAAAATTGTAGATAGGAAGTTAGTAATGATGTAATTTTTTCATGTAGTACTGTCATATCCTGTACACCCCTTGAGGGTACATGGCAGGAATTTGATGATGATGATGATGATATATGTGGTACATAGATATCATTAGAAAAAGCATATTAAAAACGAAGATATTAGCAACATTGATAATTGGTGTAAAACTGCCAATGGGAAGTTAGTAATATCATGTAGTACAATTTTTAGCAGTGTTTATACCCCCCCCTCCCCCGAAGGTACATATCAGGAATTTGATGTTTTATTTGGCGTATTAATTTAATTAGTTTAATTTAAGTGTTTAATAAATGCGAGTGAAGCTGAATGTGTACTTTAATTGTTAAATTTAGTTAGTGCAGGTAATGACATAACAAATGAAATAACAATGTTAGCCTTTTGTTTAACATTGATATGAGTAGTTTCATGTGATGTAGCATGTAAAACACATTCATTACTAAATATGAGTAGCTGAGAGGAGAAAGGAGATGGTTTTAGAGAATTTTTTTAGAAATGTGTGCTAATGAGGCAGATAGAAGAACATGAGGTTTGAATACCAGCAAGATTTTTAATGAAGGATAAAATGAGCTGACATGGAAGGTAATGACGCATGGGAGAGAGAGAGAGAGAGAAAATGAAACTGTAGAGTGCAAGATGATGATGGAGGTGTGAAAGAGGTGAGAGAATCTTACATAAGTAATACAGAAGTTGCAGAAATAACAAAAAAAAAAAAAAAAAAAAGTAGTACAATGGCAGAAATCTTGCAGCGTAAATGATAATTCATAACATGAAATGGGAGGGCTACTTGAACATGCATCAGTTCGGTGACTGATTATTATGCATGTTCACTAATGCCACAGCTTGGTTCTAAGTTACTTCGTATAATACCATGCAAAAAGTTGTACTGTCTTCTTAACAACTGTCTCACCACTCATGCCTTACAAAGGATGCCGTAAGCCAGCCCTACAGATTGAATAATGGTCTACTGAAGGCTCTGTATGGCACTACTGCTCTTCAATGTGTACATTAGTGATTTGCCCTCCTGTCTCCAGGAAGTTTGCCTGTGCCGGATGACCTGGCAATAGCAACTCAAGATCAACGACTAAAAGTGACTGAAGATATATTAACAAGAGATCTAGCTACGCTAAGAACTTATTTTAGGAAATGGAGATTATGGTCAAACCTAAATAAAACAAAGTATCTAATTGAATTATTTTGGTTTTTTGACCATATTTTTTATTAAAAAAGACTGTTTTTTAAAACTAAACAAGTACTAAAAAACAAACCCGACAAGTTTCGTTAGTTGTCAGGCTAACATCTTCAGGTGTAAAGATAACTAACAGTTTAAAGCACAAACTATAAGAAATTATGAAAAAAACAAGTTCATTTGTTGGTATTATGAACATCAAAAAACATCACCCAATGAAAAAACCAGGAGTTTACAATATTCACTGTTCCTGTGGCATCTGCTACGTAGACCAGACGGGGAGATTGGGAAAAATCCGCATGAGCAAACATCAAAAGGACGTACAAAAAAAGAGAGAACATAAGTCTGGTTTGGCATTTCACACAACTTCTACTGGTCATGATATACTCTGGGACAGAACAAACATGTCCTACATTGATAAAAACTGTTTCACAAGAAAATTCAAAGAGGCAGCAAATATGATCAAAATTCCTACGCAATGCAACAAAAATCAAGATTTGATTTTAAATCAAGTTTGGTCAGCGTTTATCAAAAATTTACCCAGTTCAGACCTCGGACAGAGTGAAAGTGAACCACAGAACGTGACATCAAATAGCATTGTTTCCAGCTAACACGTATTAATGGTTGTATAGATCTGTTATTCGGTTTTTAACGAACTTTTTTTGATGTTCATAATACAACAAATGAACTTGTTTTTTTTCATAATTTCTTATAGTTTGTGATTTAAACTGTTAGTTATCTTTACCCCTGAAGATGTTAGTCTGATGACTGATGAAACTTGTTGGGTTTGTTCTTTAGTACCTGTTTAGTTTTAAAAAACAGTCTTTTTTAATAAAAATGTGGTCACAAAACTGAAATAATTCAATTGAACTTCTTAACCACAGAAACCTCCACATAATTAAAGTATCTAATTTTTGCCTCTGTCATGAACAGGCCCATGAGAAACTCAGAACTGGGGATCACACCAGATAAGACCCTGACATTCCATCAGGATCTCACAACACTTGCTGTTAAATTGGCATCCTGCAAAAACATCATCCAGAAGCTAGCCAGCATATTATTATTATTATTATTATTATAAAACTCCCATGGAGTCAAATACTTATCATGAAGAGCCCACTGTTATAGACAGTTTATCATACTGCACCTTAAATATGTGGGAATAATGTGGACATTACATCTCAAATGTGGGAGGTCCCAGCAGAGGTGCTCTGGACTGCAACTTTCAGCTTGGTGGTCTACACTTCTGCTTAATATTGTGCACCTGTGTGGCTGAATAGCACACACCTCAAAAATTGATACACGACTCAACACCAGTACGAAAATTGTGACAGGAACAATCAAACTCTCCACAGTACTCTGGCTCACAGTTTTAAGTAATATTGAGCTGCCAATTGGTGATTCTGGCAGCTCAATATTACTTAAAATTGACCTTATCCTACTTTTATCACCTATCTTTTTAACAGACTAAATATAGGTTAGTTTGCTTGCATGCCGGGCTAGATGATGGCTGAGTGGGAAAGACAGAAAAGACAATACAGGGTAGGTGTTATTTCTGGAGCAAGATTTTGGCATAGTAGGAATACCATAAGAACCAGATGACCTGATGTTATCTGTTATTAACATTAGACCAGATGTCTAATGTTATTCAGGATTCTTCTGATTTCTTTTCGATGAAAGAATAGGGACAGCATATGCAGCTAAACAGTTCTTGGTAAAGGAGAGAATACTTTGTCTTAGGTCATCAATGCAGGTTTGTAGGAAAAGAATGATGCCACTAGGTCACTGTTTTTTCTGGATGATCCTAATAGTACCATTCAAATCTGAGAAATGGAACATGTATGGGTAAAAGTTGCATCTAACAACAAGGAGCCAAAAGGCCACAACTGCCATTTCAAAACAAGTAGCAAGTTTTCTACAATTTGGTGCTTTCAAAAACAGATTTGAGTTTTTAATGGAACTGGTGACATAATACAGGTTGTTGGACACATGTATGCACAAGATTAAAGAATAATTATTCTTTAATTTAAAAAAAATTGCAATAATAAAATAATAATAATTATAATTATTATTATTTTATTATTGCAAATATTTTGGCCAGAAATTAATGGGCCATCATCACATGTGATCTGGGCATACTTGGAAAAATCAAGGCATAGATTTTTCTTCATTCCTCATTCTACCTACAAATCAGGAATTTTAGGTAGAACGAGGAATGAAGACCTTCATTTCTGAAAGAATTATTTCTGTTATTCCATCTGTGCAGGAGTTTGGATCAGGAGAAGAGAAATAGTCAGACCGTAAAAAAAGCACAAGTCCAAGACATCCCATATGGCAGCAGTGTAATGTCAAAGGACAACAGGATGAAGAGTATCCATAATTAAGGAAGCTTAAACAAGGTTATGAGTCTGAGTTATCAAAGGAAGAAATGAACTGATATGTTTAGTGTATTTGGAAGGAAGAATTGTTAAGAAAAATTTCAATTGTGGACAACAGAATCGCCAAGGAAGACAACATCCATGTTTGAGGATTTTGACTGCAGACCAAACTTTGCAGAGAGGTAATTAAATAAGTCACAGTATTATCAGAATTTGAAAAGCAACAGAGACAGAAATTAATGCAACAAAGCTTGGTAATTTGGTAGAGAAATTACGAGGAAATGAAGTTCTTGAGAAGAGAAGAGGAGGAGAGAAAACAAGGTTTGGCATTCTCTGACATGGGATGTCAGTTCTGACAAATGCATACATACTACCATGTGATGGAAGAAAATGTACAAGATGTAATTTGCAAAGTGGAAGGTGTATGGTATTTGTAGAGGTCACCAATTGGGGTTCCACTAAGAATAACAGGTCTGGTCTGGATAACAATAACTGGTGGTGCAGATCATTTTTTATCGCTGTTAGGGCCTGAATGTTGGTGAGGTGGATACAGAAACTTTTTTTTCTAAATATCATTAAGAGTTCTTTAGATTAGATTTTTATTACTTTCTATTGTTTTTTAGTTGGAATTTTTTTTTCTGGTTTTTGCAGATTGTTTCTTGTGAGAGATGTTTAGTGATCTGCAGTAAACCTGTGTTTTATTATGCTGTCCTGGTATGTCCAGGTTATGGGGAAAGAGGAAGAGTTAAATAAAGAGAGGGGGACATGTAATGGGAGGTAAAAGACTCATGAACCTAGCACTTATGCACATAAGTAATTCAATCTTCTGTCCATGTGTGGCTCTGACAGCCCCCCACCTCCTAATACATATACTATACTCCATCCAGGAAAAATCTAGAAGAATAAATGGCAACAGAATCATTTACTAGCTGGCTAGGAGGCCCGCTAATTCATTATTAACAGGTACAGTCCAGTCTTCTATCTACAGAAGCCAGCCTGCTGGATATGAATCTGGTCCTATGGCATACTTTGTACATTCTTTGAAGGGGGAATCACCTACACTGAACATGAAAAGAGAGGGGAGGAAAAATTGGAGCCCTTGCTCTTGAGACAAAACATGGAAGCAGGCTACTTCACGCCTGCTAATAAGTGATATTCATAACAGTGCTTCCCAGTATAAATAATAACAAAGGAAAATGCATAATTAATTTATTGCACATACTAATATTTTGCTGGATTTCTAAGCAGTATCTTCAGAACACAATTTACAACAGCAGTAAATACACAGCACTCAATTAGAATATTGTAGAAATGATTCATATTGTAACTGAAAAGGAACTAATGTCTTAACAAGGAATTCCCCCCCCCCCCACAAGGGTCAGATAAAACTGAAGTTAATTCAGAGAAGTCAGGTTAGGTGGTCTAAGAATGACTCTCTCCTAGATCTGAGAGACTATTTTTAGAAGTACCATCAGCTGTGAAGCCATTCTAAAAATAGTCTCTCAGACCTATAGCAACCTCTATACAGCACAGCCATTCTCTTCCATTTAATGTTGCGTGAAGGAATGTCCAGAGCATGGTCAGTCAGTCCTGAATTGACATATGTGATTGTAGAAGTGTTTTTTTTTTTCATGTTTCTGATTCAAGGAGATGTTAAGAGATCTACCAGTCTGTCTAAAGCAGACTGAGCTGCAAGCAAAGAACTTTATACACTCCAAATGTGCAAAACTGAAGTTTATCCTCATGAGAAAAGATGTAGCTAGCTGAATGTGCAGTTTATAAGTGGCATTAAGCCAAAATGCCATTTTGGCTTAATGCCTTATGCACATAAGTAATTCTCATTCCCATTCTTATTATTCAGGTACCCTGAATATAAGAATGGGAATAGTTTTGCTGTGGTCTTGTGTGTTGGGTTGTGGGATAGATAAGGAGACAAGCAATTATATGGGTTGTAGCCACTGGTTAAAAAAGTGTTGCAACAGTACTCAAATTCACTAGAAAAATCTGTGTCATGTGTTTAAGTGTTTGGAGGATGCTGTACTGTTTAGATGATGGCATGATTGTTTAGCAAAATCCATGCTCCAGAATCCTACATTATCCATGATGCCATGCCCTGCAACTGCACAATGAGCTTGTATTCAGCCCAACACAAAAAAAGAGAGCTAAAAGATTTGCCATCAACTTATCATCCCAATGACCTCTTATCAATTCACTTAAAAACAATGGAGAAATCAACCAACATCCAACATCTTAGATGCCTGAAATAAAGCCATTTAATTAGTCATTACCAATACAGATTCTGCCAATCCAGCCTCAGAGCAGATCTCCTACCAGTGTGTATGTGTGTGTGGATTTCCTATACACAGAAACAGATAATGAAAGTGTCTAGGAGAGAGACAGTTGTTGGTCTTTTTTTTTCCTATAATGAAGTGTATTTTTAGGTGTTGGTAGTTTAAATGCACTAAAAATGTATCTAGGTCATTAAGTCAAATAGCAGGCACATCGTCTATCAGCATAGGCAATTTTTTTTTTTTAATTTGTAGCTGCATTTCAGTGCTTAGTTTTCTAGAAATATCATAAAGAAATTGGCTAGAAAAAGGAAAACCATTGTGGTCCCATCTAGCTGTTCATATATTTTTCCTTTCCAAGAAAAATAACCTGAATAAATGGTGAATTAGAAAATTCAAATACAGTATAAGGAAATGAGAAGAGAAAGTGATTACTATAATTGTCTGGCAGGATTTCAGGTGGGACTATCTATGGTATCAACTACTGAATGAGGGAAGAGATTTTGTTTGTGAATTTCTGGGATATCAAATAGCCAAGGTAGATTGATGTGGTAAGGTTTTAGTTTGGTGATTATTTCTTTAGGCTAAGATGTAAAGGACTTTTTTTTTTTTTTTTTTTTTTTTTTGAGATTTGGTAGGATCCTGATCTATAATCTGGTATGAACGGAAGTCTTTAAGAAGACTCTTCATTTTCTGTTATACTCTATTTGATCCACAGTGACAGTGGCATTACCCTTACTCAGTTAAATTCCAAAAATTTTCTTTTGTCTTTAAGTCTTTTAAAAGAATTCTGGATTTTATGCCCTCACTCAACTTGATAATATGGTTTTGATAATATCCCTCTAAATTACCCGTGGATGGATATTATCAAAAACCAAATTCTCTGATTGATAGCAAAATAAACTCATAAATTAGTAAAGTCACAGCTGCAAAGCAATGTTTAAAGATATGGTTATTTATTTTTTTTTTTATCTAGAAACTTTTTGGAGAGAGTTTTTGTAAAAAGAAGCATAAAAGGATCTCAATGAAATACCTCACTCAACTTGATAATATGGTTTTGATAATATCCCTCTAAATTACCCGTGGATGGATATTATCAAAAACCAAATGTTCTCTGATTGATAGCAAAATAAACTCATAAATTAGTAAAGTCACAGCTGCAATGTTTAAAGATATGGTTATTTATTTTTTTTTTATCTAGAAACTTTTTGGAGAGAGTTTTTGTAAAAAGAAGCATAAAAGGATCTCAATGAAATACCTTTCTCCTTCAAAAATTTAATTTCTTCTCCTTCTTTAGCTGTCATAAGCCACATGGATAGTACAGAACCCTGCTTTTGTAAATAATTTTCAGCATCCCTAACAATATAAATGATTTATTATACAGGGTGTCCCAAAATTCACGCAAGAAGTAATTTTGATAGAAAACACAGGTTTTTAATTAAAAATTGTAATTTCTTATTGATTCATAAAGTATACGGTATAGGCTTATGCATGGAATAGCATATCGGGTAAATGGCCTCCACGGCTTTGCTGGCACATACGCACTCTTTTGTCGAAATTTTCCATGACCGTTTTGCATAAATGTGGCTGAATTTCGTTAATACAGCACTCAATTTCCTCCTTCAAGGCGTGGGTGGTCGTGGGCTTGTTGGCATAAACCTTAGACTTCAAAAAAACCCAAAGAAAAAAGTCCAACGGCGTTAAGTCACATGGTCTGGGCGGCCAATTCTGATCACCAAAACGGGAAATTACACGACCAGGAAATGACTCATACAGTAATTGAATTGTTTCTCGGGCTGTATGGCATGTAGCCCCGTCTTGTTAAAACCACGTCGTCCATATCTTGCAATTTAGGCACAAAAAACTGGATTATCATGTCGCGATAGCGAGCACCATTAACTGTTATTACCTTATCAGCTGCATTTTCGAAGAAGAATGGACCTATGATGTCTCCAGCCCAAAATCCGCACCAAACAGTGACACGTTGTGGATGCATTTGTTTCTCAACAATCATTCGTGGATTTTCTGAACCCCAAATGCGACAATTTTGTCGATTAACGAAGCCATCAAGATGAAAATGAGCCTCATCGCTGAAGATGATTTTGTTCGAAAAATAAGCATCCGCTTGTTGCTGTTCAATAATCCATTCAACGAACTCTCTTCGCTGTGTGTGGTCAGTAGGCTTCAGTTCTTGAGTCAATTGAACTTTGTAAGCATAAAGATGCAAATCTTTCGTGAGAATACGCTGTAGAGAGCTTCTCGAAATGCCCAATTCAAGACCACGGTGCCGAATTGATGTTCCTGGACTCTCAGCTACACTCTCACGAACTGCTTCGATGTTTTCTGTTGAACGACTTGTTGAAAGACGGCCAGAGCGTATAAGATCACTAATTGATCCAGTTTCCTTGAAGTTTTTAATTAATCTTTTCACAGTTGATGAAGTTAAATCACTATTCCGACCATATTTTGTACGAAAATTGCAAACTGTAGCTGCCAAACCTTCATTATTTTTAAAATATTGCTCAACTATGAAAATGCGTTGTTCTTTCGTGTAGCGCTCCATTTTTAATAACCCTGAACTGTCAGCTGTCACGCTGTCTTTTTTTTCTCGTTGGCAACACTTTACCGCACAAATGGCGATAAATTTAAATCTTGCGTGAATTTTGGGACACCCTGTATAACATATATAATTATTAAAAAATAAAGCACCTACATTCAATTTAGTATCATCATCATAATCAGCATCAAATTCCTGACATGTATCCTTAAGGGGTGTACAGAATAAGATAGTATTACATGAAAAGCTTACATCATTACTAATTTCCTATCTACAATTTTCCTCCAAATCAATCAGTTACCTGTCAAGACTCCAACATTATCAGATCCTATATGTCTGTCTTCTAAGGTACTTTTTACTGTATCAATGTCCGTGCAGTTAGCTGAGTGGTTATGTGCTTCACAACCATATGCCTGAGAAAGGAGTGTCCTGGGTTCGATCCTCATCGCCGACGTAAGGAGCTTGAGGATCTTTCTCAGACATAGACAAGTTAGCCAGTCTTGGGCATGGACAGCAGGGTTTTCCCCCCCACAAGCAGGCAAACCTGCCCTGTGAACAAACATGGATTACAGTCAGGAATACTTAAAACCCAGATTAATAAGCCTGATTCATCAGCTATGCTGGTCCTCAGCCTGGATACAATTTGGGGGGATTGAGATGGAGCCGTACTTCTCTGTAAAACGGGCTTCATAGTTGTTATATCATCATATGAATAAATAAAAAAATAAATAAACTGTATCAATCCACCTATATCTTAGTCTTCCTCTGGGTCTTTTTCCTGCCAACCTGGCAGAGAACACTTGTTTTGCTAATCTTTCCTCTCTCATTCTGTTTAAGTGACCAAAACACCTGAAATTAGCTCTGCTAACATATTCCTGGATGCTAACAATGTCAAGTTCTTTCTAATATCCTCGTTTTTATGGTGCTTAAGAGTCAAAGCTGTATGACTGAGAAGAAACCTCCAAGTAGCCTTTAAAGGAATGCAGAGAACTGACCAGGGCTTCTGACCTAATGTCCAATCCTCACCTTCATGAGAAGGTGAGGATTGGACATTAGGTCAGAAGTTTGTTCAGTATTCAGTAAACTGGATACTGAACAAAGAAGGATGGCTGGAAATTTGAGATTTAGCTAACCAAATTGTATTCTTATTGGCTTAAACTACAATACAAATTGATGGTACAATATGACAAAATTTAAAACTTAGTATCATAAACTATTAAATAAAACAGTAAAATATCCACTGTTATAACACAGTCATTAATGATGAAGAAAAAAAAAAATTGCACTGAAATGGATCTCAATCACTTGGAAACCTTTTAAAGTTTTGAAAGTAATCTTGGCCAAAGTCCATGTCTCACTAATACTGTACTATTCAAATGTAGTTTGGCTAAGACCAAAGTTGACTATCCAGAAGAAGTGTGTTTGCCTTTAATTACTGCTTTTGATTTTGACTTGGCCATCATAGCTTTCAAGTTACTAGTTCTCATAAGAGACCAGTCAGAAACTTTTTTTTATGCTATTCCAATCCACAAAAGAGTGTAAACCCATAGTATATTAGTACCGTGTTTGAGGTAATAATTTTTTCTATATTTTATTAATTTTATACATTTTTTGAATTTGTATTTATTTTTACATTATCCAGAAACTTTGCTCCTAGAGGACCAAACAATGAACTTTTTCAGGTCACCTCAAGGAGGAGTAGGAACACTTTGGCATTGAGGAAGTTGCCAAGGGCACTGGTATCAGAAGAGCACCAGTGACAGAATATTTTCCTATTTATCAAAATTGTCAGAGTGGAATTTATCGAAATTCCACTCTGACATCCCTGATGTCAATGGACCTCAATCGCTCAGAGCAGGTTGAAAACATGCTGCTCTGGACTCAAGCAGCATTCCAATTCACTCCACAGGTGTTTGATGGGGTTAAGGTTGGGACTCGGCACAGGCCAGAGCAATCATTTACTACCCATCTCTTCATACCATTCCATAACAGCTGCAGCGTTGTGGTCCTACTCCAAACAAGAATGGAGCATTGTCGTCTTGATAGTAACACAAGACCATTCCATAAAAACACCACAGTGTAGGCAGCACCTGATTATCCAGAATATCAAGGTATTGAGCTGCCTTCATGGAAACCACAGACAACAACCAGTAGTCTGAACCAGCTGAATGCACCCTACACCATTACTCCTCCACCACCAAACTTTACTGTGGGTACAACACACTGTGGCAACAAGCATTCACCCACACCCTGCCATCAGAGTGGAAACAGGTGAACTTTGATTCATCACTCCAGAGTACCATTTTCCACTGGTCATTTGTTCAGTTCACACACACTCTTTACACTAGGCCAGATGAGCTACCTTGTCAGTGATTTTCAGTGGCTTCCCTGGATGTTTTCGTGCACTAGGGATGCCAGAACGTCTCTATTTGTTGATCACATTACCAATCATTGATTCTGGATGCTCCAGTTGAGTGGCAATGCCACGGGTGGACATGCCACGAATGTGACAGCCCACGATGATACCTATCTCAAAATCACTGAGTTCGTGTTGTGTTGCCATACCACCTGTATTCAACTGCTATGATGAAATAGTGCTGACTACTATGTCATTAACAAACCTGGAATGTTCCATAACTTCAAATAACAGGGATGTCCAGACATTTATTGGTAGATAGTGTATTTATATGAATATGGTATAAAATTATGGTATCAAATAAGAAATTAATAATCAGATGCTTGATTGACCAAGTAGATAGCAGCAATGAAACCAACGGGCTGTGGGTTCCCACTATTGGCATAAATTCATGTGAAAATCTGTAGGAAGCAGGCAATTTTCTTTCTGTAGTGCGAGACCACTAAATGGAAGTTTGCAGTGACTGTAGAGCATGGGAAAACTGATCTAACACTTAGCCAACCAATGTGCAATAGGTTTATAACCTTTTTGATGGTGGGATAAGCATAAAAAAATTGCATTATTGACTATTTTCAATTTGTGGCATATTGTGTGCTTGTAGAGTGGAATTATTCTCATGAAGGATAAGTAATTTTTTCGTATTTTATTTGAGAATATTAGGTTAACTTATTGTAGTTTTAGTTTTAAATGGGTGTGGGATTGATTGAGGTAATTAGTTTGTAAGTAAACGTACTTTTTTTGTTTCAATACGATATTGTCAGCATGGCACCAAAGCGTGGACAAATAATGGCGGCAAAGACCACATTGTCGGGTGATTTGAATTTATGGGATTTTATTCAGTCAGTGTATGTGAAATGCATTTGTTGAGAAAATTAAAGGATATGTGGATAGAAATTGAAAGTGGAGAAAGTGTGTACTAAGTATTTCAAAAGATGGAAAAATGGTGTTATTAATGTCAAACGTACAGCCGTGGCAATACAGGAGAAAGAAATGGATGTTAATAAAGAAATTGCATGCTTGAATGTTATCCTTCATAGGACAAAGTGCAAAATTGAAAAATTGCAGAAGCGGCAAAGAGATTTGTGAGGCTGAAAAACGAAAGAAGCAGGTGGTTCAAAGACTGACCGAACAAACAAGAAAAACAAGTTAAGGAGAAAATTATGTAAGGAGACTCAATGATCAGGGAGTACTTAATGAAAGTGTAACAAAATAGTGTTTTCCAAGTGCAAAAATTCACAATATTAGCCACACCATTCAGATGCAAAAAGGTTAATAGAAGGAAATGATTGTCTTGGTTGGTACAAATGATTTGCCAGGCAAGAATTATTCTATGAGGGAGGATGTAAAGAAGTTGTTAGAAGAGGAAAAACTGAAGAACGAGAAGGTGAAGATTGTAAGCTCCTACCATGCTATGATAGAGGCATGTCATATCATACTGTGACAGAGAACTGAAAATTAGGGCGTTGATAGCCAATAAGTCTATATGTAGGCTGTGCAGAAAGAATGATGTAGGAATTGGGGATCTGTAGGCTGTGTTTGATGGAAAGAAGGATTTGTATAATGCTGATGGACTGCATCTAAATATATTTGGTGTTAGGTGTCTAGAGAGAAGGTTTTGTTCACCGAGTATAATGAAGCGCAAATTCATGGAAAGTTAAGCAAGCGAGTTTGTGTGAAGGCACCCATGAAGCAAGTGAGTGTGAGAATGACCAAGTAAGGAATCTGGTCACTCAAGCAAAAATATTGAATAGGGAAGACAATTCAGAAAGTAAAGGTGGGTGATGGGCCTAAACAGATGCTGCAGTTTCTATGTACTAAAGCCAGAAGTATCTGGAACAAGAGGAGTTTTTGCATTGGTTAGTGTAACTTCAAAAAAAGTTATAGCCATCAGTGAGACTTGGCTAACAGCAGATGATGTGGTTAGAGTTTAGAATTTTTCAGGCTAGATAGAGTGGACAGCATGGGGGGGGGAGTACTGCTGATGATAGTGGATGAATTGCCAAAAAAGAATAGCAGAAAGGCAGTTGGATGGCTGTTCATTTGAAAAACAGTCTTGTGTGAGATTAAGGGCAGTAAGAAAAAATAAACAGTTAATTGGTTGTTGCTATAGGCCAGGGAGTTCCACAGACGATTTGGAAGACATGCTTTGCAAATCAGTACAATATGTACAAGTTAAGTGATTGTTATTGGGGGGGGGGGGGTGACTTCAGCTATAGAAATATAGACTAGAAGAAAGAAAGATCACATGGCAGGCAGAAAATATAATTTATATACCTACTAAGATAATTATTTAAGGCAGCATGTGATAGAGAGGACTAAGAATAGGAGAGTATCGGACCTGGTCATAGGATCAGAAGAGCTATCCATAACCAATGTGACCACGATGCCTCCAATCAGTGAAAGTGACCATGCAGTCTTGACTTGGAAGAATGTAAAACATGAGGAATATTCTGCCAAGAAGGAATATATGTGGAACTACAAGGCTGGTGATTATGACAAGCTTAGGAAGCAGCTTAAATTTGTTCCATGGCATAAAACACTGCATGGTAAGGATGTTAGTTGTGCATGGAATACAGTTAAGGGTTATCTATATGATGCAATGTTGAATTGTATACCTAAGGTACAGAGGTTAATCAAATAGGAGTTAGATGAGTAATATCATTAAGCACAAGCAGCAGAAGAGGAAAATGCTGTGGAGGGTATATAAAGAGAGAGGTGACCAGCAAACTCATGTTTGCTGGTCACCTTTCTCTTTATATACCCTCCTGCAGGCCAAAGGAAATCCAGAAGAGCTCTTTCGTTATGTGGCAAGTAAAAGGAAGAGTGACTATGGATGATTAACCTTAATGAGTGATGACCACTTTGCAAGGGCATATCATCCTAGTGAGGTTACTGCTTTAACATAGTGACAGACACTGATTTGGAAATAGAGGTGGATGAATTGAAGGTTCTTAGGATATTGCAGAATCTCAATGTAAATACAGCTGTGGGATTAGATGGGATATCAGCTAGGGTTTTGCAAGAATGTGCAAGGGAACTGGCAATGCCTCTGACTAGGCTCTTTAAGTCTCAGCTCTGGAAGAGTTCCAAGGGAGTGGAAAGAGGACAAAATAATTACCTTGCATAAACAAGATTCTAAGACTACTGTAGCAAATTATAGACCAATCAGTTTCTCAGGCATGGTGGTAAAAGCAGTAGAAAAATTGGTTAAAAAGAAAATTCAAGAATGGGTGGATAAAAATATGATACTGAATGAGGGGCAACATAGCTTTGTTGTCCAGTCATGCCTTAGTAATTTACTAACTTTTTACAATAGAGTAACAGCTGAGTTGGATAAAGGAAATGGTTACATGATGATTTTGCAAAGGCATTTGACAGAATACTGCATGAAACTTTGTTATGCCAATTAGAACAAATTGGGATGGACATAACAGGTTAAATGGACAGGAGGGTGGCTGCTAAACATATATCAAAAAGTGTTATATGGAAGGGCAGAATCAAGGTGAAAACAGGTAACTAGTGGTGTGTGCTGAAAGGGTCAGTACTAGGACCACTGCTGTTTAATTTGTACATAAATGATATAGATAATAACCTGAAAGGAAATATTCAGTTGTTTGCTGATGATGCAAAATTAAGTAGAATAATAGTAAATCAAGGTGATGTGGAGAGCTTGCAGAATGATTTTAATAGGCTGTCAGAATGGGTAAAAGATAATGAGTATCAGTTTAATGTGGAGAAATGTAAAGTTATGTATTTTCGGAAAAATAGATTACAAGCTCATATTAATGGCACTGTACTCCAGGAAAGAGATGAAGCTAGAGATTTAGGAGTGGTGGTAGTAGACAGAGTGTTAAAGTTTAGAGGACATATTGCTAAGTTAGCCCATAAAATTACTTGTCTATTGAAGAACACATTAACATGTAGAGATAAGAAAATTGATATGCCTCTTTATAAGGTCTTGATACCCCCCCCACATCTGGATTACTGTGCTCAAGTCTCATCCCCCTCAGTTTCCTGGGGATGAGGAAGCAGCGGAGAGGATTCAGATGCAAACAATCAAGATGGTGAGTGGCATGTGAATTGTAGAAGTTGGTTGATAGGAGAAATACAGAGGATATGATAGAAACATTTAAGTTGCTTAAAGGGTTTTACACAACTGATGCAGGGGAAATGTTTCAATACTTGGCTAAAGGGATCAGAACAAGGGGTCATCCCTGGAAGTTGAATAAAGGTGTGGTTAGTATGGGTGTGAGGCCTAGATTTTTTTGCTTGGAGAGTTGTGAATGAGTGGAATGGGTTGCCAGAATCAATTGTGAGTGCTTTGTCTGTTAATGGGTTCAAGGAGAGGTATGACAGATTGTCTCTTGCGATGAGTCTTCAGACTCTGTGGAGGTGCCTGTATAGTTATTATAATAATAATAATAATAATAATAATTATTATTATTATTATTATCATTTAAAGGTATTATAATATATAAGATAATAACATAAGAAGATAATTTAAAATTATACTTTATAGGTTTTTTTTTTTGGAACTAGTTTGTGAGCAGCATAGAATTTTCAAATGTGCTAAATTGGCTTGTGGCATGCAGTTTTCACATCCACACAATTTACTCACTCTTTCTGGGATTTAGCCACGTCGATAGCATCTTATTCTCCACGGTGAGATTACCAGTACGAGACCGCCAGGTTGCTTACTGGAGGCCTAAAATAGCAGAAAAATTTCCATATAATTATTATTATTAATTCCAAACCTCCATGGAGTCAAAAGACTCATTGCAGGAGGAGTTTTAAACTCATTCAATGTATCTGCATTCACCCCAATGTCAGACACTCACCAACCATTCTCCATGCAAAAAACTTGATTCTTATTCCCCTGCTCACACCCTCCTTATACAACTTCTAGAGATGTCACTCTCTTTCTTCTACCTCTTCCCCCCCAATTCTATGAAAAATTTTTTCCACATTAACTCAGTAACAATCCTTTACCAGCTTAAATGTCTCAATCATATTCACTCTCTTCCTCCCATTCACAAGGCTTTGCAAATTGCATTCTCTGAATCTGTCTTCATATTCCACCTAAGACCTTGGTCAATCTGCTTTCACTCTTATCTTTATCTTCATCACCATGAAAACAAGGCATCCAAATATGTGTACAATAATCCATATGAGTCATAATGAAGACCTTTTATAATGGAACTAGAAGAACCTCATTATTTCTGCACATTAAGGTCCTCTGCATTATTGTCATTATCAGATGTGACGACTTGCAGTTCAGATCCTTGTCCACCACCACCACTCAAAGGTGTTGTCTCTTCAAACTTCCTCCAAAATTTCCACACCAAGTGTATACTTTGTATCACATTGTTATCTACCAAATTTCCAAAGCTTACACTTTGCAACATTGAACTGATAAGTCCATACTATTGTCCTCGCATACAATCTATTCAAGTCCTCTGTGTGGCCACATCTGCAAACAGTTGTATATCATCAGTTAAATCCATCCCAATATCATTAATATAAGAATTAAATAACAATTGTCACAAAACAGAGCCCTGCAGAACATCACAGAGATTTACCTCCTTTGTGGGCAAGATTCATTCACACACGCACACTAAATGCAAAAAAAAAATACTTGTCATTCTCATGACTATGATAGGTAAGCTAAAAATGTTTTACTTACATTTCCAGTGAATGAAATAAACTTCTGTTAAACATTTTCAATAAAATTTCCTCTTCTTCTTCTTCATTTAAATATGGAATACTTTCATATGCAAACTAAAAAAAGAAACAACCAGTTATTATTTTTATGGCTATTTAGCCTATTTTTGTTTAGGAGTACCCCATTTTTATAATGTCAATGGCTTTTTACTCAATTTTAGAGCATTACCGATGTTTTAAAGACAGATATATGAAGAATATATAGGAAGAATAATTCGGACATACCTTTGTAGGATGTTGCCAGTTGTCTTTCAGCAGCATCCTACAAAGAGACAACCAGTAACATCCTACAAAGGTATGTCCGAATTATTCTTCTTATATATTCTTCATATATCTGTCTTTAAAACATCAGTAATGCTCTAAAAATTGAGTAAGAAACAAGCAGTATTATTTTAAGAATGCACAAAAAAGCAACTGAAATAACAAGATTACTTGAAAACAGCAGTCTTTGAATATTTTTATGTGATTCTTATCTGGTGTTAATGTAGGCACCAAGTTTTTGTTTTAAATTTTTATTATTTTTTTAAAACTATTTTTGTTTATTATTTTTTTTACACAATCCAGAAACTGCTCTAAGAGAATACAACTTTTTCAAACTTCCAAAGTTGATCAGGTCTCACACACCAGGCAATGAAATTCATCTGCCACCCACAGACATTCACCAACATTCATGCCCATGGTGGGATTAAAACATACTATTTAGCTGGAGGGAGTAGATAAGCTAACCATGTGGTCAACCAGGCTCGCAACAGTGCACAATTCACAAATGCATAACTATTATTTTTCAGGACATAACAATCTATACTAAAATATTAATTATAAAAACTTTAATTAATACTTTCCTATAAACATTTTGTTTATGGAAAATGTGCCATTATGTCCCATTGTGAATGACATTGTTTCACCCACATATAAATTAACCAAAATGCTCATACAATATACTAGCACACACCTTCACAGATAAAAAAACTCAGCCCACTTTAAAACCAGTATAGAATACCTCACATTCCAATGCACACATAATGGTCAGTTTTGATGTCTCCTCTTTATTCACTAATGTCCCACTCAAAGATACCTTAAACCTCATCCAAGCCATATTTTCTCCCAATATCTCAGCCCTGTTTCAGTTCACCATGAATTCAGGCTATTTCATTTGGCAAGAAAAATTCTACAAACAGATAGAGAAACCAGCCATGGGTTCTCCACTGGCCAATTTCTTCATGGAGACCATTGAAGAAAAAGCTTTGTATATCATCAGTTGCATATCATGCCCCACATAAACCCACTATCTGGCTAGGCTACACAGATGATGTGTTCTCCATTAGCCACATGGCCTGGATATGCTCCACAATTTCTTAATACACTTAAAAAATCAACACTCTAGAATCCAATTTACCTTAGAAAAGGAAAACAACAATAGTCTTCCATTCCTAGACATTCTGATTATATGCCGGCCTGATGGATCCCTGGTATTCTCCATTTTAGAAAAACTACATATACAGGTGTATACATTCACCAGCCATCACACATTCCCCCTCCCAACAATATGGAATTATAAAAACCCTATATAACAGGACAAAATTTATCAGTTCTGATAGCAATGCCCTAATTGCTGAACATGACCATATTCTCAACACTTTTTAACCAATGGCTACAATCCCCAAAAAAATCCAAAAAATATTTAAACCTTGTAATAACTACAACCTTCCCTCTCCTCCCCCTTAGAGCAGTGATTAATCAAGGTCTATCACCATGCCACATCCAAAAAATTGACAAAAATCCTAAGGAAACAATACAACCTTACAACCACTTACAGACCACATGACCACATTTCCTAGACCCCCAGGTGTCTACCAGGTCCCTTGCAGTTGCAAACTACAGCCAAACAGGCAGGATAGCCAATATCAGAATTTCTGAACACAAGGACTACATCCAGTTCCACCAATACACCATCAGGACTTGCTGACTATGCTTTGGACACCCACCACAGGATACGATGAAAGAAGGCCACTCTATTACACCACAGCAAATACAAATATGAAAGACTGTTCCTTGAATCTGCCTCAGCCCTGAAAAACTTTCCAAACCCGAACAAATTTGGGTGCATGAGACTGTCCGAAATTTGGGAAGCATGAATCTTCAGTCCAATGGCCAAGATTACCTAATTTAATTAATTTTTTTATAATTAATATTTTAATATATGTTGTTATTTCCTGAAAATTAATAGTTATGAGTAACCAATATTTTGAGTAACCAAGTCTATCTACCAGAATTCACAATGCAGTTTTACACTGCAAACTGCATGTTAAAACTCAGTTATTTAATGAACTATATTATAATATGTTATTAATACTAATGAGATTTATTAATAGCAACACATATACACTCAAATATTTCTGGCATATATCAAGTATTTTGATACAAGTATTGTATCAAAATACTTGATATTTAGTTGATAGAAGAAGCAAGTAAACAAGTAAACACCAAATATCAAAAATCAAGTATTCAATGCTAAAAGAGAATCTTCTACTTTCAAGTAAAAGTTGTGCTTTTGAACCATAATATGATTTTAGACTACACTTCAAATGGAGAAGATATTTTGTAACGAAGGCAGCTATCACAAAAAAAAAAAAAAACTTTGACATAAAGAATAGTTCTTTTCAATCATTTATTTGACCATCAGACCATAGGTTGTTATTTGTAGACTATGCTTTGATTTACTGTTTTATATTTAACTCTCTCCCAATTCAGATCCACAAGATAAAACTGTTTTCAACACTATCTTATACACTGCAAGTTTGTCATTTGTCTAGTGTCTCTTATTTTATATATATTTATCCAGCTTGCTCCACATAATACCAGGTTTTCTTATGCTATTACATATTTCAAAATTTTATTATCATTACAAGAACATCTCCAGGGAGTCAGGTACTCATCTTGAGGGATGCCACCTATCACTCACAAAACCTGCCATTCCTTCTCTTGGATTCATTCACTATCTGCACTCATCATTTCCAAAGGCAAGCCATTCTAATTATGCATAACTCTATGTGACTGCATTCATTTTCAACTTTCATGGATATCCTCTAACCCCTCCCCCCTTAACACACACACCCTCCATAAAATAAAACACACCATCTACTGTATGACCGTTTCAGAAGTTTGCAGGTCTCTATTATATCACTTCTTTTTCTCCTGTTTGTCAATATATACACCTACAATTCCATAATTTGCAATCTTCAATAAAAATTTAGATGCTGAAGTAGTGCAACAAACAAGTAGCGAAAACACAATATAAACAACAAAGTTTCAACAATAACACAGAAGGACACTTGTATCCAACTGAAACACAACTGCAGCACAAATTGAGACAAAAAGACTCACTATAGTTTAATTTAAAAACACTTTTTCTAACATAGCTCAAAACAACTGCTACGATCACTTGCGACACTAGCACCACCAAAACCCAAGATGGGGATTGAAAGGTGTGCAGAGTTGGATTCCTTTAAAATTCTAGCTATTATGTGGAATGGATGGCAAAGGATAGTTATGCTATCACCATCTATGAGGCCTTGTATATCTTTGTAGGAGTTGGAAGAAAAGAATGATAGTACATCAACCTTGTCTTTAGATGATGTTATCATTCTATAGTACTAAGTGGATGTGAAAAGGGAACAACACAGGTAAAAGTTGTTTTTATTATTTAAGTAAAGGGATATTGCATCCAATATTGTTTCTTAGCCGAATAAGAAACTCAAAGAGTTTCATGCCGAATATAGAAACTATATAAATTTCGGTGATTTCAAGCATAAGCAAATACCTGGAAAGCAGCACCTGATCCATTTAGGTAGTGCAAACTGAGGCAACTCATAGAAAGGGTGGAGCAAGCTCCAATCACTATTCTTGGTATTTACCCATAATGTGAACTTAGTTCCTAGGAGCTGTATTGCTGTTCAACATTATGAGAGGAGGTCACTATGCAGGCCGCTTTCAACCTTGTTTGAGGTCTCATCAGTGAGTAGGTAGACCTAGTTAATACCAAGTTTGTAGCAAACAGAACTTACATCCCTTCTATGAGAATTGCCATGAAGATGTCTTAATAAATTATTAATTATATGAAGAGCCAAAGGCTTCAATTCAGTGATATGAACTTATTTAAGTAAAGGGATATCGCATCCCATATTGTTTCTTAGTCGAATAAGAAACTCAAAGAGTTTCATGCCGAATATAGAAACTATATAAAGTTTGGCGATTGGAGCTTGCTCCACCCTTTCTATGAGCTGCCTCAGTTTGCACTACCTAAATGGATCAGGTGCTGCTTTCCAGGTATTTGCTTACGCTTGGAATCGCCAAACTTTATATAGTTTCTATATTCGGCATGAAACTCTTTGAATTTCTTATTCGGCTAAGAAACAATATGGGATGCAATAATCCTTTACTTAAATAAGTTCATGTCACTGAATTGAAGCCTTTGGCTCTTCATATAATTAATAATTTATTAAGACACCTTCATGGCAATTCTCATACAAGGGATGTAAGTTCTGTTTGCTACAAACTTGGTATTAACTAGGTCTACCTACTCATTGATGAGACCTCAAAAAAAGTTAAAACCAGTCTGGGTAGTGATCTCCTCTCATAATGTTGAACAGTAATACAGCTCCTAGGAACTAAGTTCACATTATGGGTAAATACCAAGAATAGTGATTGGAGCTTGCTCCACCCTTTCTATGAGTTGCCTAAGTTTGCACTACCTAAATGGATCAGGTGCTGCTTTCCAGGTATTTGCTTACGCTTGGAATTGCCGAACTTTATATAATTTCTATATTCGGCATGAAACTCTTTGAGTTTCTTATTCGGCTAAGAAACAATATGGGATGCAATATCCCTTTACTTAAATAAGTTCATGTCGCCGAATTGAAGCCTTTGGCTCTTCATATAATTAATAAGTTATTATTATTATTATTATTGTTATCTGAGACCTCCAGGGAGTCAAGGACTCATCAAGGGAGGCTGCAAATTATCTAACCCAGCTATCATACCTTCCCTAAAATTCATTTACACTAGATGCACTCACTACTCCCTAAGGGCAAATTATTCCACTCACTCACTCCTCTCTGAGAGAAAAACCTAGCTCTTACTCCTTTCTTGACTGAGAACAACCTTAACTTCCATGGATGCCCTGTGTTCTCTCCCCGCCTTCCATATAAAGAAAAATTTCATCATTTGAAATGCTATAACACTCATTCAAAAGTTTATAGACCTCTATCATATCAACCCTCTTTCTCCTATTAACCAGAGTCTGTAATCCACATACTCGCAATCTGTCCTCATAATCTGGATATAATCTTTGTAACTCTTCTTTGCACCCTTTCCACAGCTTCTTTATCCCCTTGGAACCCGGGAGACCAAATCTGCACACAATAATCCAAGTGTGGTCTTATCAAAGCCTTATAAAGAGGCAAAATTACTTCCTTATCCTTACATGTCAAGGTTCGCTTCAGCATAGAAATTATCCTCTGAGTTGTATTTGCAACCTTTGCTATGTGACCTTTGAACTTTAAATTCTTATCCACCAATACACCAAGATCCCTTGCCTCTTCAGTTTCTTGTAGCATAACCCCGCTAATATAATATGCCGCGGGATCTCTAATCAAGCCAAAGTGCATAACTTTACACTTACTAACATTAAACTGACAGCCATTTTCGTTTGCCCAGATTTCCAGTCTATTCAAATCATTTTGTAATTGATGAATATCAGTAGCATCCCTGATTGCCCTGCCTATCTTTGCATCATCAGCAAACAATAGTAAATCTGATGATAGACCCTGCTTGAAGTCATTAATGTATAGATTGAACAATAATGGCCCAAGGACTGAACCCTGAGGTACACCACTGGTTACCTTAAATCTGGCAGATTCACACCCACTGTATACCACTTTTTGATATCTGTCTGTTAACCATTCCCCCGATCCAAGTCAATAGATTATGTTCCAATCCCATATTCTCCAGTTTGCAGAACAGACTATTGTGTGGTATCCTATCAAATGCCTTAGAAAAATCCAACATTATCATAGTGTATCCATTTCCTTTATCCAACTCGGCAGCAACATTGTTATAAAATATGAGCAAATTGCTAAAACATGACCTTCCTTTAGTAAACCCATGCTGTTCCCTGCAAAGAATAGAATGCTTGTCTACCCATTTTTGTATGCGAGTTCTTACTAACTTCTCTAAAATCTTTACTACCACACCAGAAATACTAATAGGTCGGTGTTAGACACATCAGTTTTTGCACCACACTTGTGCAATGGAACTATATTACATTCCTTCCATTCCTGAGCTGAGACTCAAGTCATACAAATGTGTGAAAGGCCTAGCCAGTTCCACTGAACATTCCTTTAACAAACGGGCAGATATTCCATCTGTCCCTATTGACAAATTCTTATCCAGGTTATGCAAAAGCTCTTCAACCTCATTTTCATGAACCTCGAACTCTTCATCCAACGTAGCAGTAGCACTGTGCGCCATACTACATACACCTGGTTGATATATCTTAGCAAAAGTGAGCACTCATTAACTGAACAATCTCCTTAGCTTCCGACACTCGTGTATGTTCAGCATTCAATCAAGTTATTCTTCCACATTCATTATTTCTTTTGCTTGCAGTATAACGATAAAATTCTTTTGGATTGCCTTTAGCTTGCATGGCCAATTTCTTTTCATACTCCGTTTTATCTTTTCTCACGATACTCGTTACTTTTCTGGCCTGGGCTTTATATATTTCATAACTCCTCTCACTCTTATTCTCACGATTCTCTTTCCACATCATCTTCTTCTTGTGGATCTCTAGCGTAATAAGGCTGCACATCCATTTCACACACAAACCTATTTACTCTTCGAACACTAGGGACATTCAGATACCACCTCATTCAAGCACTTTTTCAAAGATTCCCATGCATTGCTGACATTTTTTCCATTCAGTAATTGATACCATGGAACCAAAGATAATATTCTTCTAAGTTGATCATAATTTCCAGCTTTGTAATTCAGCACGTAGACTGATTTAATCAGAGTTTCAATACAAGTAGATACTTCCCAAGAAAGAACATCATGATCACTGTCACCAATTGATGGTAAAATAGCTATATTCTTGACAGAGATCTCTTCTGACGCTATGAGCAAATCCAACACTCTTTGATCTCAAGTTCCTTCTTTCACATGCTGCTTGAGAAAGTTATCCTGCAACAATTCAATAAATTCCTGTTCTTTCTGATCATGAGATTTCTCTTCTACCCAATCAATGTTTGGAAAATTAAAGTCACCCATAATGATCATTCGCTTGGTACCCATAAGCTAAATTGGCGATGCATTTCTTCGTCCCCTACATCTGAGCTGCTAGGTCTATAGCAACACCCCACCATATATTTCATTCTGTTAACTTCCACTTCACACCAAATAGACTCAAACTCATCGCTACATGGGACATTGTTACCATCATTGTTTTCTTGTATCTCTACCTTAACTGGACTTAAGTCATCTGATATCATTAGTAGCACTCCTCTTCCTCTCCTATCTCTTCTGTCAATCCTAAAAATAGTATATCCATTACACTCGATCCCCCTTACCATATCTGATTCTGATAGCCAGGTTTCACTAATGCCAACAATCTTAAGCCACATCATATTCAATAAAGCAACAAACTCAATCCTTTGTTTCTGATGCTCCTGGCATTTGTATATAGACAACAAATTACAACCTAGACTATTCTTATAATCAGATATGCAATGCATTTGAACTTGTTCTGGAATTTTCTCCCCCCCCCCCAGACATACTTAAAAGGTCCAAACCCAAAGCATATTTTTCCACTCCTACGTCACATACATAACCATGTTCAAAGGCATTTATATCTTTATCATGTTTGTATACCATAGCTGAACTTTCACACACATTTTCCCCATTCCTCCCTTGATGATCTAGTTTCCCTGAATCTCTGCATTAAGTCTCATACCAAGAAGTAGTTTCTCCAGGCTTCTGATGCCAAATGAATTCAAGTGCAGGCCATCATTCTTATACAAATCTTTTCTGCCATCAAACACATCCCACATGTCTAAAAACTCGCATCCATATCTTCTACATAGCCTGTGCGTGAAAGCATTTGCTATTATCGCCCTCCTTCTTAACTCAGTACTATCATATCTAGGTAGTAATCCTACAATTTTTACTCTCTCACATTTCTTTCTCGCTTCTTCCAACAGACCTTTCATATCTTATGCAAGGGCCTTGGCTTCAGAAGCCTTGACATACCATTTGGACAATTTTCTACCTTATGCATTTAAATATAAGTTAGATAGAACTAAATATAGGGACGATAGATATAAGGAATATTAATGGAAAGGAAATCGAGCTTGCAGAAGAACTAAAAAATTACCACATGGACATAATTGGCATTACTGAGACAAAGAAGACAAACAGATGAGATCTTACTAAACAATAAGTACAGGATGTTATTTTCAGGCAATAATGATCAAGGAAAGGAAGGAGAGGAGCAGTGAAAGCATTCAACAAAATCACGAAGATAAAACTTTTCAATTGGAAGGTAGTTTCAAGTACAGTTGTGTGAGTAAACTTCAAAATAGGGAAATGGACAATATAGGTATTTGTGCCTATGGTCCTGCAAAAGGTTCTTCTAAGGAAGAAGTGGGGGAATTTTTTGAGTCATGAGAACAGATGGCTGATATAAAGAAAACAGAAAACTGGTCCTTGTTGGAGAGCAAAGTAGAGTAAGAAATGAATCCCACTAGGCTTAAAGAAACATTTTGGGAAAATTTGGAGAAAAAGGCAAAGCTGATAATAAATGGTAAGCAGCTGTTGGATTTCTGCTCATGTTCCATCATAAAGTTGTGCACAAGTTCAAGTGGAGAGAAGACACAGGAAATGAGAAAAGCTTCATTGATTATCAAATAAGTTGGCAGATGCCAACTTATTTGCTATGAACTAAGTGAGAATGTCATGGGATCACTTCAGTAAGAATATCAAAGGCAAATATATCAGGAAGGTGGCAAAATGTTCTGGAGACTATTGAAAAAGATCAGAAGTGGAACAAAGTGTACTGTAAAAGGAATCAGAGATGACACAGGTCACATGAAAACTGAAGATAAGGATATTCTGGATGTCAGGAGTAATTATTTAGAAAGACTGTTATATGAAACAGTAGCAGAAATTCAAAAAAAAATGCAAACAGGAAAACATATCGATATTTAAGGTAGAAAAAGTTGTCAAAAATTAGAAATGTGGAAAGGCAGCTGGAGAGATGATATTTGACCAGAAATGATGAAAAATAGAAGTATAAAAGTTTTGCAGTGGCTACACTGCATAATTCAGAGGGATTGGTCAGAAGGTCAAATTCCAAATGATTATAGTAGAGCTGTCACAGTACTTATCCATAAGAAAGGAAATAAAGCTGAATGTGAGAATTACACAGAAATTTCTCTACTTAGTGTTCTAGGAAAGATTTAGGCAAGCATACTTGAAAAAGAGGCTGAGAAACATTGTGGAAGAAGAAAAAAAAAGCGGGATTCAGGACAAACAGAGGTTGTCAGGATCAGATTTTCACTTTACGTCAAATAGTTGAGAAATCATGGGCATATGACAAGGACCTGTACTTAAGTTTTGTAGATCTCAAAAAGGCATATGACAAGGTACCCATGGAAAAGCTTCTCAAAACACTATATTATGCAAATTATGGAAACAACTACTGTGTTAGAGTAAAACTTTAGTTTAATATAAACCAAAATAGACATTCGACATTTCAACCTTCACATTAAGGTCATCATCTGGAGTATACACACATATATACAAAGAAACAAGCTGCACTGCAATCTACATGGCATGCTAAAGTTACTGACCAACCGTTACAACTATTGGCCTGACCTATGGTGAAAAAAAAAAAAAAAAAACTTACTACATCAAAGCTAGAGTCCTATTATTATTATCCATTAGGTTACAAAATTAAATTAAGCTGGAGAGCAACATGTTTACAAAAAGGAAAAAATTAATAAATAAAAAATTATTACTTATATAAGTATGCATATAAAAATTTACTTTTAAACCACCTTTAAAATTAAAAAAACATATTCAACTCCTCTAAGGATCCTCTTCCACCACTGGCACATCCTGGAGTTCATTGCATCTATTGCACCTGTAATCTACCTTATATTGGGGAAACTGAACATACAATCCCTATCTGTAAAAAAGAGCACAAATGACAGATTAAATTTAACAATTTTGGTGAAGCAAGCCTCTCAGATCATGCTGTTAACACCCTACACCAAATTGATTAGAAAAGTACTTGCTCATTACTTCTTGTAGAAAGGCTTACATTGCACATGATCACTAAATAACTTAAGGAATCCATAACGTATAGTGGAATATAAATTAAATTAAACTTTAATATATACTTCCTTATATTTCAGCAATGTCACGTTGCCATCTTCACGGGAACATAAGATTAAGACACGTACACGCAGGCACTAAAAACAGCAAATGAGGTCGAAGCGAGGAAACTACTGTTTTTCTTAAAGTCCTGATGGATTCCCCTAGTGGGCTATATTAGGTATTCTTGGCTGTTGGGCCGAAGTTCTCAAGATGTACGCCTCCCAAATTTGGGGCAGTCTCGTGCATCAAAATATGTTGAGGTTTGGCATGTTTCTTAGAGCTGAGGCTGTATGAATAGTCTTTCAAATTTATACTTGCTGCGGTGTATTACTGTGGCTTTCTTCCACTGTATTCTGTGGCGTGTATCCAGAGCATGGTCTGCAAGCCCAGAGTGGCTGTACTGGTGAAACCGAATGTAGTCCATGTGTTCCGAAATTCTGATATTCGCTGTCCTGCCTGTTCGGCCAAAGTAGGACAGTTTACAGCTGCAAAGGACCTGGTATATACCAGGTAGGTCTAGGGGAAGTGGTTGGTCATTAGTGGAACAGATAAGGGATGCCAATTTTCTATATGGTCTGTAACAAGAGGTCAGGTCATGTTTATTCAGGATTTTGGTAATTATTTCCAAGGTGCCCGATGTAGGGAATGGTGATGGATTTAGAGTAATCTTTTTTGTGAAAGGGGTCTGCAAGCCCAGAGTGGCTGTACTGGTGAAACCGAATGTAGTCCATGTGTTCCGAAATTCTGATATTCGCTGTCCTGCCTGTTCGGCCAAAGTAGGACAGTTTACAGCTGCAAAGGACCTGGTATATACCAGGTAGGTCTAGGGGAAGTGGTTGGTCATTAGTGGAGCAGATAAGGGATGCCAATTTTCTATATGGTCTGTAACAAGAGGTCAGGTCATGTTTATTCAGGATTTTGGTAATTATTTCCAAGGTGCCCGATGTAGGGAATGGTGAAGGATTTAGAGTAATCTTTTTTGTGAAAGGGGGGGTGGGGGTTGGCTTACTGGTTTTAGTATTTTTTGGGGGGTTGTAGCCATTGGCTGAGAAAGTGTTAAGGATGTGATTAAGGATAGAATTTTCCTGCCAAATGAAATAGCTTGAGTTCATTGTGAACTGAAATAGGGCATAGATATCGAGTGGAAATTTGGCTTGGATGAGCTCTAAGGTTTCCTTGAGTGGGACATTTGTGAATAAGGAGGAGATGTCAAAACTGACCATTATGTCAGTATGTTGGAGTGTAAGGTTTTCTACACTGGTTTTGAAGTGGGCTGAGTTTTTTATGTGATGGTGTGTTGCAAGTATAGTGTGTGAGCGCTTTGGCTAAATGTTTGGCTAATTTGTATGTGGGGGGGAATCAATGCCATCCACTATGGGACGTAATGGCACATTTTGTTTATGTATTTTTGTGAGCCCATATATACGGAGGGGGGGGGATCTATGGTTAAAAGGTTTTAATTTGTTAGTAACTTCCACAGGCGCCAAGAAGTGACCTTCTTAAGGAGCATATGGAGTTTTCTAATTTGAGTTGGTGGGATTGTATTCAATGGGGAGGTAAGTAGCCCAATCTAATAATAAAGCATTAAGTTTACCTGTGTAGTCAGTATGGTTGAGCACCACGGTGGCGTTTCCCTTATCTGCTTTGGTGATTACTATTTCTTTGTTTTTTCTTCATTTCCCATAGAGCCTTATATTCACTATTGGATATGTTGGTTTTTGGTGGTCCTGCTTTGGTGAGAACACAGGCTACATCCAGTCTAATATTGTTGGCGATGTGGTTTGGAAGGTGGCAGATCACGTGTTGAATCTGGATCATTATTTCTTCAGCCGGTATTTTTTTTAGGAGAAATGGCAAAATTGTGGCCACATGCAAGAGAGTTGAGTGTTTCAGGCTTCAAATTAGTGGAAGAAAGGTTGACTACAGTGTTCAGTGGTAGTTTAGGTTTGGAGAAAGAGTTCTTTTTTAAATTATCAAATTTCTTGATATGTCGACTCAGTATTTTCTCAAATTCTTTATCTGCCGAAGTGCATGAGACATCATATAGAATTGTCCAAAGTTCGTGATTCAGCATGTTGGAAAGCTCCTCCTCTAGCACCCGAATAGCTTTGTTTGCATTAGCTAGGAGAATGCGCGTGGGGGTAATTTGTTCTAGTAGTAATTATAGGAAGTATATATTAAAGTTTATTTTAATTTATATTCCAGTATACGTTGTGAATTCCTTAAGTTATTTAGTAATCTTGTTCATTACATCATACAAAAACCTGGTATGAATGAAAATTTAAGGAAGCCTGTGAAATTTTGCTTAACCACCAAAATCATAACAATAATGGTGGCATAAAAATCCCAAGAATTTGGATGGCACACACACACATTCAGCCCACTTAGTTTCCAGCATACCTGAACTTCAGGACTTTAAGCAGTTTTGCAGCTTTTTATTGGCCACTATCCATACCAGTTGATTTTTAATTTATTATTTTTGATTTATTAATTTTTTCCTTTTTGTAAACATATTGCTCTCCAGCTTAATTTAATTTTGTAACTTAATGAATAATAATAATAATAATAGTACTCTAGCTTTGATGTAGTAAGGTTTTTTTTTTTTTTTTTTTCCACCAGAGGTAAGGCCCATAGTTGTAACGTTTGGTCAGTAACCTTAGCATGACATGCAGATTGTAGTGCAGCTTGTTTCTTAGTATATATGTGTATACTCCAGATGATGACTTTAATGTGAAGGTCGAAACGTCAGTGTCTATTTTGATTTATATTAAACTAAAGTTTTACTCTAACACAGTAACTGTGTCCATAATTTGCATAATGTATTCTGATCACCATGTAAGCATGAAGGAAAGGTTTCAAAACTACATTATATAGGGTAAATGGAACATTATGCACGGCAATAGATAGTCTTTATTTAAGTTGTAATTCAGGAGTTAGAACTGAAGTAAATACACGAGGATGGTATGGTTTGATGTAAAATCAGAAATAAAACAAGGATGCACATTATCTCCACTTTTATTCATCATCTATATGGATCACATTATGAAAGAAAGTGGCATTAGGCCTGATATTAGAATTGGATATGCCAAACTTAGATCTCTGCTTTATGCAGATAATGTTTTATTCCTAAACACATCTAATGCAAGTCTTCAGGATTCTCTAACTAAATTGAATAACAGCTGTAAAAAATTTGAAATGAAAATGATCAATAAAAAGAGACCAAAACTATGAAAATAGGCAGAAACATAGAAAACTTCATCTGCATTCTAAATGGAGAGCTGATTGAACAAGTAAAATATTTCAGCTATTTAGGAACAGTTTTTAGTAAAGATGTTTCTGTTCTCTAGAAATAGAGAACAGAATAAGCAACGCTGATATGGTGAAGAGCAAGTTGAATAAATTTATATACAGAATAAGAGAGAAATTAGCCAAAACATGAAACTAGCAGTATACAAGTGTTGAAATCAGTTTTAAGTTATGACTCTGAGAGTTGGGTTAGAAATAAAACACTTGATCAAAGTAACAACTTTAGTTTAATCCTTTATCCAAGTGTAAGTAAACAAAATTTGAGCCTGAAGTATCTTCAGGACTGAGGCAACTCGTGGTAATGGTGGACCAAGCTCTCATCACTACTCGTCTTAGTATCTCCCATAATGCAAAGCACATCTCCTAGCAACATGCATAATGCTATGCATTAAGGGAAAGGCCACTACCCGGACCGGTTTCAACCTTTATTGAGGTCTCATCAGTGGGAGCCAGACCCAGAGGTGGAAGCAATGGAGAGGTCATATTTACCTATACAAGTTGCCAAAAGGTGTCTCACCTTATTATTAAATTACTCTGGATTTAGAGAAAGATGTTGGAAGTTTTTTTTTCACTTGGTTACATTATAATAAATTTAGTTTAATCCTTTATCCAAGTGTAAGTAAACAAAGTTTGTGCCTCAAGTATCTTCAGGACTGAGGCAACTCCTGGTAAAGGTGGACCAAGCTCTCATCACTACTTGTCTTAGTATCTCCCATAATGCAAAGCACATCTCCTTGCGACATGTATAATGCTAAGCATTAAGGGGAAAGGCCACAACCCAGACTAGTTTCGACCTTTATTGAGGTCTTGTCAGTGGGAGCCAGACCCAGAGGTGGTATACCAAGGTGGAAAGCAATGCATAACATTAAACATGTCTGCAAGGAGATGTGCTTGCATTATGGGAGATACTAAGACAAGTAGTGATGAGAACTTGGTCTCCACCTTTACCACGAGTTGCCTCAGTCCTGAAGATACTTCAGGTGCAAACTTTGTTTGCTTACACTTGGATAAAGGATTAAACTAAATTTATTATAGTGTAACCAAGGGGAAAAAACTTACAACATCTTTCTCTAAATCCAGAGTAATTTAATAATAAGGTGAGACATCTTTTGGCAACTTGTATAGGTAAATATGACCTCTCCATTGCTTCCACCTTAGTATCACCTATGGGACTGGCTCCGACTGACGAGACCTCAATGAGGTTGAAACCAGAATGAGTAATGGCCTTTCCCTTATTGCATAGCATTATACATGTCTGCAAGGAGATGTGCTTTGAATTATGGGAGATACTAAGACAAGAAGTGATGAGAGGTTGGTCCACCTTTACCACGAGTTGCCTCAGTCCTGAAGATACTTCAGGTGTAAACTTTGTTTGCTTACACTTGGATAAAGGATAAAACTAAATTTATTAAAGTGTAATAACCAAGTGAAAAAAAAACTTCCAACATCTTTTTCTAAATCCAGAGTAATTTAATAATAGGTGAGATACAGCTAATAACTTGTATAGGCAAATATGACCTCTCCATTGCTTCCTCCTTAGTATCACCACCTCTGGGTCTGGCTCCCACTGATAAGACCTCGATAAAGGTCGAAACCAGTCTGGATAGTGGCCTTTTCCCTTAATGCATAGCATTATACTGTTTTGCATTATGGGAGATACTGAGACAAGGAGTGATGAGAGCATGGTCCACCTTTACCATGAGTTGCCTCAGTCCTGAGGCATCTTCATGGTAAAGGCATCTTTGCACCTGAAGTATCTTCAGGTGCAAACTTTGTTTGCTTACACTTGGATAAAGGATTAAACTAAATTCATTAGTTAGCAAAACAGCTGTTTGATACCAAAATGACAAGAAAAAGACCCACAGGAAGACCAACGTCGAGGTGGATTAATTTAGTCAGAAGTGCCTTAGAAAAAAGAAATGTTAGATATGACAATATTGGAGTGTTGACAAGTAATAGACTAATTTGGAGGAATTAATAATCTCCTATTGTTGATAGGAGATTATTAATAATATAAACTTAATCGTATAGTGATGTCATAGATGCTTAAACAACCCTTGAAGGTCAGGAAATTGGTGATGATGATTCATTTAAGCAATTTTTTTTTCCTGGTCTTTTTTTTCCCTTGGTGTACTTGTTGGAGAACTAAGAGTTGAATAGTGGTCTATAATAATTTCTATGATTCTTACATGAATGAAGGCCTTCATTCATGTAAGAATTTTTGTTATCCAACCTCAGTAGGTGTTGTTTTTATGATTTTTTGGTGTTTTTTGTGTGTGTGCATACACTAGATTTTTGTGAACCAAAAGAAACCTGAACATGAGTATGTTGTCCTTTTAACTGGTTTTGAGGACATGTTAAATATAGGGTAGGTACAAACAGTGGGAAGTGAAATACTCGCAGATATGATATGCGAATACAGATATAACACATTTGCTTGTCTACTCCTGACCTTGATTGTTTCATTATATTTGTGTTCCCCTACTCCCTTCTCATATCCAGTGCAGGGGGGACCTTTTAAGAACATGTTTTAAAACAACCTTTTAAGAACTGTTACTGCTATCCCCTTGCAGGAGCAACAGTTCTGCAGGCCAGCTGCTAAACAGTACACAGGATTGAACCTGATAGCAAAGAATCAGGACATTTACCAACCATATAGCAATTAATCCCTCTGTCACTTACTCTGACAAATAATGAATGTTTTAGAGAAACTAAATAAAGCATTACAATTAAAAATAAATAAATAAATAAAGGACAAGGAAATATGTCTCTCTGACTGACACAAAATACTGGAAGAATTAAATGTTTTTAATTATATTCGAATTCCACTGAGACATCAACATGGGATTCCAGAAAAAACAAACAAAAAAACTGCTGAATGTCAACCAACAACTATTGTCCACATGCTCTTATGTCAGTTCCCTCAAAAATTATGAAGGAGGTTATCAAAAGTCAATGCTTTCAACCTTTGGAGGTCCACCAGTAATTTTTAGACCATTAATAATTGTATTTTCATAATTCACTCTTCATATTTCCAGTGATTTTCATATTGTTGCTGGCATTATCTTCACTCTAATTCAGAACAAAAGAATAGAGGGCATAGCAGTAACAGTTCTGCAGGCCAGCTGCTAAACAGTACACAGGACTGAACCTGATAGCAAAGAATCAGGACATTTACCAACCATATAGCAATTAATCCCTCTGTCACTTACTCTGACAAATAATGGATGTTTTAGAGAAACTAAATAAAGCATTACAATTAAAAATAAATAAATAAATAAATAAAGGACAAGGAAAGATGTCTCTCTAACTGACACAAAATACTGGAAGAATTAAATGTTTTTAATTATATTCGAATTCCACTGAGACATCAACATGGGATTCCAGAAAAAACAAACAAAAAAACTGCTAAATGTCAACCAACAACTATTGTCCACTTGCTCTTATGTCAGTTCCCTCAAAAATTATGAAGGAGGTTATCAAAAGTCAATGTTTTCAACCTTTGGAGGTCCACCAGTAATTTTTAGACCATTAATAATTGTATTTTCATAATTCACTCTTCATATTTTCAGTAATTTTCATATTGTTGCTGGCATTATCTTCACTCTAATTCAGAACAAAAGTATAGAGGGCATAACAAACAGAAAGTAAGCTCCATTTATTTTTTGAGCAGGATGAAATAAATATCATATTGAAAAGAAATATGTACAAAAAAATTTTAAAAAGAAGTGAACTGAAACAGCATTCAGAGGTGAACTGTATACTCACATATGCTGCTTGGAAAGAAGTCAATGGACACCCCCCATGGGCAAGGTTAATCGTGCAATGTAAAGAGTCACGTGTTTGTAGCTGATCTAAATTGGAGGGAGGATATGATGCTCCCAAGTCAGTGCAACTATGTCCAGGTGAAATGGCTGCAAGAAGAGAATTGAAGGAGTTTGAAAGAGGCATTGTGATAGGATGCCATGGTGCAGGGCTGTTTGGCAAATTGTTGACAAATTTGGCCATCCCATATTAATAATCAATACCATACTTGAGATGGAAGCACAGGGAATCAATTGCAAGTACTATCATCCACAGTGGATGATGCTCCACACACACCACCAAACGTGGCTGTAAGGTGCTATGAAGGATAATATATAAAATCCGCCATTAATGGGCCGACACACTGAATGCAGAGTTCTAGCCATTTTCTGGAACACGAATTTGTACAAAAACATTCAGAACCAAAATTCACAACATGGATTTCCATGGTAGGACTGAAACACGCAGACTCCCCATTACTCGAACCAACATGCAGAATCATCTTCAGTGGTGGAAAGAGCATGTACAGTGGGATATGGAAGCTTGGAAAGCAGTGTTATGGAGCAGTGAATCACGCTACGCCCTCTACCAAGCAGATGGATGGGTGTAGGTGTGGTGGATATCTCATACCAGAGTGCATAACCCTAACTATGAAATTTGGAAGTAATGGGGTGATGTCCCGTTTTTTCTGATTTGACCTCAGACCTCTGTTTGTGGTGCCACAAACAATGAACACTAAGAGATATCTGAACTTGTGAACAATGCAAAGCTTCCTGCTTGGTGTGATTCTGACCATTTTCTCTTTCAGCAAGACAATGCACTGTGTCATAAAGCTGCTGCTGTAACTACATGGTTTGTGGATATGAATGTCACCATGCTTGACTGGCCTCCAAAGAGGCCTGATCTCAACCCTACTGAACATCTGTGGGATGAACTGGAGTGTCGTGTGAGGTCAAGGGATGTCTGCCCCACAACAGTCCAGGACTCATTACATTCCTACAAAAACTTCATAGCTTAGTCAGTATAGACGAAGCCCTTTGGTCGGAAAGACCTTGGTTCGATTCCTGTCTGTGACGTGAGGAACTTTATCTGGTCTCTTTCAACGAAAAGTGAGTTAGCTGGTCTCATATGTAGGTATGGGGTTTATTCACCTGGAAACTTGGGTTTTTCGTCTCCTAGAATAGGCAAACTGGCCCTGTGAACACACACACATGGATTACAGTCAGGAATACTTAAGATGGTCCCTCCAGCCATAGGTCTGATTCATCAGCTATGCCGGTTCCGAGCCCAGATAAAAATGGGGGGGGGGGATTGAGATGGTGCCATATCCCCCTGTAAAGGGGGCTCACAGCATACAAAATAAATAAAAAACACTCCTACAGGAAGAATGGTCCAAAGTTCCCATTGACTGCTATCGTATGCTTCTGGAAAGTACATCCCATAGGATTGTTCCAGTCACTGCAGTGAAAGGAGGCCCTACATCTTATTAAGGTGAGCACCATAGCTGTTTATTCCTCACACTATGGTGTCGGTCAACTTCTTTCCAAGCAGTGCATATGCAAATATTATTTAAAAGGATAAAATGAAAGATTTTGAAAACAAGAACCAAAATGCAGAGTTTCAGTAGCAAACTATGAATAAAACATTGATTGATTCAGCCAGAGAGGCATAAGTTGAAGAGGACTGCAAGTACAGAAAATCAGAACTCTAGAAAACAGAGTCCAAGAAAAGAAAAAATAAAGTCAAAAGCATACAGAGAAAACTGTAAGAAAGCAAAGCAATGTGTAAAAGTAGCTTAACAACTTTTTATTATTATTATTATTACGTAACACCTCCAGGGTGTCCAAAGACTCATCAAGGGAGGGAACCTACTCTACAACTATTCGTCTCCACCAAACACAACTACCTTCATCATCTACATCAACGCCATCTACCGCCAACCACCACTAGTATTTTCACAGACAATCACAAACATCCATGACCATGACGGGATTCGAACCCGCAGCCTTTTGGCTGGAGAGCGGATACGCTAACCACTCAGCCAACCAGGCCAGCATGGTTAGCATATACAAAACATACATATCAGAAATGTCATGAAATATTCTGGTGTTATTGAAAATGTTAGATAAGGAGGAAAGAGTAAGTAAAAGGAATCCAAGATGAAAATAGTGATGTGAAACTGAAGATAATGATATTCTAGATATCTAGAGTTTTTTTTGTTTGTTTTTTAATGTAACACCAACCCAACGACAAATTTATGGAAACCAATAGCACATTCACGTTGTGGGTGAGTTACGAATTTTTTTCTACTTTTATTAATTTTATGGATTTTTTTTTTTTTTTTTTTTTTTGTATTCTTTATTTATTACCTGGGCCAGAAACACTGCTCTAGAGACCAAATATTCAACATTCTCAAGCTCCATAAGGCTTCCAGTAAGCATGACAGTGGTCTTGCACTTAAAAACAAAATTCATCTCCCACTTAAAGACAAACATTCATGCCTGCAGTGGGATTTGAACCTGCAGCTAGCTGGTTGGAGAATGGATATGATAACTACATGGCCAATAAGATCAGCTGAATATTATTATTATTATCATCATCCTTAGACTCATCGAAGGAGGCACTAAACATCATGTCAAGCACTATCCAGCATTTGCGCAGTATCTATCATACTTTGCTTTGAACTCATTCACAGTCATGGCATACACAACAGACTGGCAACCTATTCTACTCATTCACTACTCTCCAAACCAAAAAACTAGTTCTAACACACTTGCTAACTACACTCTTACTCAGTTTCCAAGGATGGCCCTAGTTCTCCCACCACCAGACTTGAACTCATTCACAGTCATTACACCCACAACAGACTCTGGCAATCAAGTAAGCAATAAAGAACAGGGATCTATCACAGAGATTCCTCATCAAAATCATACTAATAACATTGGAATTAAACTTCGTAACTAAGTTGGCTTGTTAGCTAGCAGATAACACCTGCTCTCTAACTAGCATGAAGTGTCATGTAGATGATGCTAGATTATAGTGCAGAGTGGATTGCCCAGTGTTGGGTAGCATGTAGTAACCTCTTGTAAGTAGTCCAATAGTTCCATGGAGGTGGCAGATAAAAATAATAAAAATACAGACAGATTCAAAGAAGTAGCAAAGCACATCTGAATATCCATATATAAAATCATCAACTTGCTTACTAAAAGCACGAAGAGTGAAAAAGGACCATGGTTGTTCTTCATAGCAGGTTTTCCAAATTACATAATTTCTAGCCCACCTAGAAATTATGTAATTTATTTTAATACATGGTATTAAATACATGTCATTTTAATACATGGTATTATATATTTAATACATGGTATTAAATATAAAATACATGTTATTTTAATACATGGTATTAAATATGCCATGTATTTTCTACCACTAGGTGGAATTATTTCTAGTCACAAATAAGGAATACATGACTACCTCATAATTCTCTTTTTATCTAGTGGTGTGAAAGATCCCATATCCAAACAAAATGGCATCATGCTTTTTGACAAGAATAACTTGGTCCGACTGTTTATAGTTGTGGTGATAGATGTATTTCTTATATCTTCCATTTTGTCTATATTAGGACAATTTGCAAGAACAATGAACTTCAATGAAGAAACTCAGATGTATGAGGAGAATGTGTTAGAGCTGTTGCACAAACTGAATAAGAATTCAGCAATAAGGAATGATAGGATATCAACACAGATGCTAAAAGAGTGTTCAGCTGAAATGGTATTCAGCTGATCCTTTGATCAGGCTATATAATTTCAGTCTCAGAACAGGGAAGATTCCACAGAAGTAGAAAGAATGTATGGTAATTATATTGCACAAGGATGGTGTATCCAACAAAAGACAGATGTATCCAACTATCAATCTCTGGACTGGAGGTGAAGATTTTGGAAAAGTTGGTTATTTTTGCATACAGAAATGGGTTGACAAAGAAACCATACTTTGCAATGAACAGCATGGGTTTACTAAAGGAAGGTCATGTTTGAGCAATTTGCTCACATTTTATAATAATGTTACCACTGAGTTAAAAAAGAGGAATGAATACAACATTATACTTTTGGATTTTGCTAAGGCTTTTGACAGAATACAGCACGGAAGACTGTTACATAAATTAGAGAATATGGGTTTGGATTATAAAATATTAGCATGGATAAGAGGATGGCTGATTGACAGATATCAAAAAATGATATATATGGGGGGGGGGGGGGAGTTTGCAAGATTTAAGGTTACCAGCAGTGTGCCACAAGGATCAATCCTTGGTCTATTGTTATTCATTCTGTCCATTAATGATATTGAGAAAGATTTGACATGTGGTATATAGCTATTTGTTGATGATGCAATGATAGATAGGGTAATGTGGCAGATAGGTAGTACTTTGTAGAATGATCTGAACAGATTGGAATTGTGTGCATGTGAAAATGACTGTTAGTTCAAGGTTAGTGAATGTAAAGTTATGCACTTTGATGTGATTAGATATGAAGTGTTGTAATATATTATATTTTCTTCCTCATGCAGAACACAAGAGTGTACAGTGGATTTGATATATTAACCCTTTGACATATAAATAATTTTTAAAGTTGGTTCTAAATTCGTTTGAAATTGACGCGAACATCGTAAAGTCTACGTAGCGTCAAAATCATTTTTGGTGCAATAAACAAAAGAAAAGTCACAGACGTCTTTGTATGAAATTCTTTTCAAATTGATGTGAACTTCGTAACATCTGCGATACATCAAAATCAATTTTGGTGCAATAAACAAAACACTTGTCACAGACGTCTTTGTATGTTAATGGGTTAAGGATCCTGGCATTTTAGTAGACAGGAAGTCAAAGTTCCAGGACCATACAGCAAATACAACTTAGAGGTTGTTCAAAGTTTTTCCACTTGGCTATACTATAAATTAAAGATACAAGGGCAAGTAACTTGATGTCATTAGCTTTTATATACGAGTTTCCAATGTGATTTGGGAAAAGTGCAAAGGAGAAAAAGTGCTAAAAATTATTTCAGGATTGTGGAATACTGATCATGAAGACAGACCGAGAATTTATAGATTGCAGATACTAGTAAACAGAAAAAGGGGTGCTTAAGAGTCAAAGCTGTATAACTGAGAGAAAACCTCCACATAGCCTTTAAAGGAATGCAGAGAACCGGCCAGGGCTTCTGACCTAATGTCGAATTCTCAACTTCTCGTGGTGCACCCTGTTGGGTATTTACCTGGATACTGAACGAACGAGGATGGACTGGCAATTTGGGATATAGTGGAATAAATTGTAATTCTTATTGGCTTAAACCAAATTACAAAATGATGGTACAACATGACAAAATTTCATGCCGGCTGGGGCATCGCCCGGTTAAACAAGGCCCTCGTTGTTTTCGCCAGGGAACCAGTGCGAACAGCGAAAAGTCAGCTACTGGAACAAATCTGAAAACACACCCCAACTCAACAGATCGATAGAGTTAAAGATCGATATTATCAACATAAGAATCCTGAATGGCAAAGAAATGAAGCTAGCTGAGGAATTAGATAAGTACCAGATCGACATAAAAGGGGTAACTGAAACAAAAATGGCAAAAACTGGTGAGATCTTTCTGAGCAATAAACACAAAATGTTATATTCAGGCAATGACAATCAAGGAAAAGAAGGAGTAGCCATAGTATTCAACACTAAACACGAGGCTAATCTTCTTGAATGGCAGGCAGTCTCAAGCAGAGTGATGTGGGCAAATATCAGAATGGGGAACTGGACAATGACACTTATTTGTGCCTATGGTCCCATAGAAGGATCTACTAAGGTAGAAGTGGAGGAATTTTTTGAGGATTTAGAGAAAGTATCTGACACAATGAAAAAGGAAAAGTTGGTCCTTGTTGGGGATCTAAATAGCAGAATAGGAAATGATTGTCAGACATACAAAAATATTTTGGGAAAATTTGGAGAAAAGAGCAAAGCTAATAATAATGGCAAATACCTGTTGGATGCCTGCTCAGGACATGGACTGGTTATTACTAACACCATGTTCCAACATAAAAATGTACACAAATTCACATGGAGAGAAGAGACAAGGAATAAGAAAAGTCTCATTGACTATGTTATTGTTGATAGTGAAGTTTTCTTCCTGGTGCAGGACACCAGAGTGTACAGAGGATTTGAAATTGGAAGTGATCACTATTTAATCTTGAGCAGGATAAAATTGAATTTCATATTGAAAAGAATAACATGTAAGAAAGTTTTAAAGTGAAAAAAAGTTGAGCAGCTCTCAGATGTGAACTGTATACTAAAATACACAAAAATTATTGAAGAAAAAATAAAAGAGTTTGAGAACAGCAACCAAACCTTGGAGATTCAGTGGCAAGCCTTGAAGAAAACACTGATTGATTCAGCCAGAAAGGCATGTGGTGAGGTTGTCTGTAAGGATAGAAAAATCAGAACTCCATGGTGGACACAGGAAGTTAAAGAAGAAAGCATATCAAAAGTTCCTGACAAATAAGTCAGCTTGTGCTCTTAGAGAATACAGAGACATATGTAAGAAAGCTAAACACTGTGTAAAACTAGCTAAACAAAAGTAATGGGAGGACTTTGGCAAGAACACAGAAAATAAATATCAAGAATGTGGCAAAATATTCTGGAGGTCGTTGAAGAAGCTTAGAAATGGAGGAAAGAGTGCTGTAAAAGGAGTTAGAGATAATAAAGGTGACATGAAAACAGGAGAAAAAGATATCCTTGAAGGATGGAGTAATTACTTCGAGAAATTGCTAAATGAAACAAGCAGTGATAGCACAGTGTTAAAAAAACACTCAACAGGCATACGGTAAGGAATACATATCCATACTTGAAGTAGAAAAAGCCATCAAAGGCTTGAAATGTGGAAAGGCAGCAGGAATAGATGATATTCGACCAGAAATGCTGAAGTATGGTGGTATAAAAGTCTTAAAGTGGCTGCACTGCATAGTTCAGAAGGCCTGGACAGAGGGATGAATTCCCGATGATTAGAGTAGAGCTCTCATAGTACCCATATATAAAAAGGGAAATAAAACTGAATGTGAGCATTACAGAGGTATTTCCCTACTGAGTGATCCTGGTAAGATTTATGCAAGTATATTTGAGAAACAGTAGGACAATTGTGGAATAAAAGCTTGGTGAAGAACAAGCTGGATTCAGGCCAAATAGAGGCTCTCAGGATCAGATCTTCACTTTACGACAAATAGTTGAGAAATCATGGGAATATAACAAAGATCTGTATTTAAGTTTTGTTGATCTGGAAAAGGCATATGACATGGTGCCAAGAGAGAAGCTATTCAATACGCTACAGTTATATGGTGTCATTTGACACCATACAATAAACCAAGGGTTTATTTGAGTTGTAAGTCAGCAGTTAGAATTGAAGGAAGTACAGGAAGATGGTTTAATGTTAAATCTGGTGTGAGACAAGGATGTACATTATCCCCTCTGTTATTCATTATCTATATGGATCACATTATGAAGGAAAGTGGTATAAAACCTGATATCAAAATTGGAGATGTCAATGTCAGTGCTTTGCTTTATTTGGATGATGTCATTCTTCTAAATAAATCCGCTACAAGTCTGCAAGATTCCCTGACTAAATTGAATAACTGTTGTAATAGATATGGTATGAAGGTCAGCAATAAAAAGACAAAGACAATGAAAATAGGCAGAATCATTGAAAATGTCAACTGTGTTGTGAATGGAGAACCTGTGGAACAAGTAAAACATTTCAGCTACTTAGGCACGATTTTTACTGAAGATGGTAAATTAAATATAGAAATAGACAACAGAATCAGCAAAGCTGGTATGGTGGGAAGTCAATTGAATAAATTCATATGGAATAGGAGAGAAATTAGTCGGAACACTAAATTAGCTGTATACAAGATAGTGTTCAAACCTTCATTTTTGAAATTATGGATTCTACAACAATGTTAAAATAACTCTTTTTATTATCCTGACATTTCGATCTTCATATCAAGATCATCATCTGAAGCATATATAAATATACAAGACAAGCTGCGTTACATTTCAAACCGTAAGCTAGAGAAACAATAATTTGATCATATGCTACTCACTGGGATGACCTCTAGTGGGGGAAAAAAAAAAAAAAAAAAATATATATATATATATATATATATATAATTACATCAAGCTAGATTTAATTTATGATTACATGAATAAACATTCTTGCTTACAGATGGTTTTCCTTCCAGTAACAGTAATGTCCTATTTCTATTATTACAATTGTTATTTTTGATGAGAAAAAAAAATTAATTATTTATAAATTACAACATGAATAAACATTCTTTCTTATTAATTATATGAAGAGCCAAAGGCTTCAATTCGGCAACATATAAACTTATTTAAGTTAAGGGAATATTACATCCCATATTGTTTCATAGCCGAATATAGTAAATATATATAGTTCGGCAAGTCCAAGCGTAAGCAAATACCTGGATAGTGTTACAACTGACCCTTTAGGGAGTGCAACACTGAGGCAACTCATGGTAAGGATGGAGCAAGCTCTGATCACTATTCTTGATATTTCCCCATAATGTGAAACCCAGCTCCTAAGAGCTGTATTACTGTTCTACATTATGAGTGAGAGAAGGTCACTACCCAGACCGGTTTCAACCTTTATTGAGGTCTCATCAGTGAGTAGGTAGACCTAGAAATACCAAGTTTGTAGCAAACAGAACTTACGTGGGCTGTTCAATAAGTAATAAGACTAATTTTACTGTGGCGAAACCACTCATCACAATATTAATTTCTGTGGAATAAAGAAAGGTTGCTGTATGTATTAACAAAAGAGGTTGGTAGATGACATATACGGGCTGAAGTGCCAGAGTGTCACGTGACTAAACGCAAGTGCGACCAGTCTTCAAAATGGAAGCGTCCTTGGAACAGCGTTATGTGATTAAATTTTGTGTGCGTTTGCAAAAATCGGCATCGGGCACTTTTAACATGATATGCGAAGCTTTCCATGATGAAGCAACGTCGAGGGCAAATGTTTTTCACTGACATAAAACTTTTAAGGAAGGAAGGCAAAATGTGGAAGATCTTGAACGTGAGGGAAGACCTTCAACGTCCATCACAGAGACAATGATCAACACAGCAGCGATTATCATCAAGTATGTCAAAAGGAAGCGTCCATTGCTGAAGAATGGCTTCTTATTGCACCACAATAATGTAAGGCCACATATTGCTGGTTGTGTAATGGACATTTTGCAGAAGAACAACACAGATATCCCACCACACCCTCCATACAGTCCTGATCTTGCACCGTGTGATTTCTGGCTGTTTCCTCAGCTCAAGAAACCACTAAGAAGCTGCCATTTCGAAAGCAACAAAGCATATGTAAAAGTTGCGGAGGCAGTTTTGAAAGAACTCTCAAAAAACAGACTCTCACATGTGTTTAAGAAGTGGACGCAACGTTGGGACAAATGCATCGCGTCTCACAGTAGTTACTTCGAAAAAGACCATGTAAATTATGATGATTAAAGGTAATCTGTTTCTGTATAAATATAGTCTTATTACTTATTGAACAGCCTACGTACATATACCCTACTACGAGAATTGCCAAGGTGTCCTAATAAATTATTAATTATATGAAGAGCCAAAGGCTTCAATTTGGCGACATATAAACTTATTTAAGTTAAGGGATATTACATCCCATATTGTTTCATGCCGAATATAGTAAATATATAAAGTTCGGCGAGTCCAAGCATAAGCAAATACCTGTAAAAAAACCATATAAAAGTAAGCAATCGGGGGGGGAGAATTCTTTTTGTAGGTAGAAAATGTTTTGCCATACAAATTAACCGGAACGTAATACATGTGCAAAGAGCGCCGTGATATCTGGAGGAAATTTGTTCTGTAAAAGAAGAATTGTGTCATTGATTGGGACATTCGTAAAGAAGGTAGAGACGTCAAAACTGACAAATAGATCATCTTTTTCTAATGTAATGTCTTTGATGATTTTTATGAAGTGTTGTGTGTTTTTGATATAGGAGGGGAATTTGACCTACCAGCTCCTTGAGTATTGCTGCTAATTTTTTGGCTAAGTAATAAGTAGGGCTATCAATCCCTTCGACTATAGGCCTTAGCAGTGTGTTTTCTTTGTGAATTTTCGGTAGCCTGTAAATTCTCGGGGAACAAGCATATTGTGGAAATAGTTTTTTGACCATATCTTCAAGCCATGTGGTAATTGACTTAAGTAGATGCTCTGTTTTCTTTTTTATTCTATTAGTTGGGTTATAGTTAACTAATTGGTATGTGTTATTGTCTGAGACCAGCAGATTCATTTTTTCCACATACATGGTTCGATTTAAGATAACGGTGGCACTTCCTTTATAAGTTCTGGTTATTAAGATGTTCGGATTTCACTTTAGTGATTTTATCGCTGTTAATTCGTGTTGAGTTAGGTTGCTTGTTATTGTTTTGTTATGATTTAAAATGTTGACAGTTTCTAAACATATTTTTTCTACTATGTTATTTGGGATGAATCTTAGGCCTCTTTCAATATTACAAATAAATTCAAGTTTGTTTATTGATTTGGGTGCTATGGCATAATTTAATAACGGTGGAACTTCCTTTATCTGCTCTGGTTGTTAAGATATTCGGATTCACTTTAGTGATTTTATCGCTGTTAATTCGTGTTGAGTTAGCTGGCTTGTTATTGTTTTCTTATGATTTAAAATGTTAGCGGTTTCTAAACATATTTTTTCTGCTATGTTATTTGTGATGAATCTTAGGCCTCTTTCAATATTACAAATAAATTCAAGTTTGTTTATCAATTTGGGTGCTATGGCATAATTTAAACCTTTGTTTAGTATCGAGATTTTGTCTTTGTTTAAAGCGTGGTTGGATAGGGTAACTATTACTGTTACCTGTAGGTGATTGGTGGCTCCTGTTGTTTCTTGCTTCTGGTTGGTTGTTATTGTTCATTGTGGAGAAATTTGAATATGGCGGCTGGTTCTTTCGATCTTTTAGTCTTAGGAATTTGGAAATTAGATTTTCTTTCTTTGTTTGAAGGATATGGTTCGCAGTGTTGTCAGTAATCTTTTCCAGTATCATCCAGATATCTGCATTTACATAGCTTGAAAGTTCTGTTTTTTGTACTTTTGTAGCAGTTAAGTTCTTTCTGGAAGCTTGGATTTGTTCTCTGAGAAGTGATTTCTCCATGCGGAAGTATATCCATTGTGCTTTTGCTGAGGTGAATTTCTTTTTTTTAGCCTGATGCAATTAGGAATGATATTGCTGTCCCTACACCGTTTTAAAAATGCCAGTCGATTGATCAAATTAGAAACCTGATTCTTCAAGCTTACCGTATTGATTGCATCGCTTGTTGGTCAAATCTCCAGTTACACAGTGATAAGCATTCATTTTTGAAATTATGGATTCTACAACTGTGTTAAAATAACTCTTTTTATTATCCCGATGCTTTGATCTTCATATCAAGATCATCATCTGGAGCATACATAAATATACAAGACAGGCTGCGTTACATTTCAAACTGTAAGCTAGAGGAAACAATGATTTGATCACATGCTACTCACTGGCATGACCTCTAGTGGAAAATAAAAAAAAATAATAATAATAATAATTACATCAAGCTAGATTTAATTTATGATTACATGAAATTGTTTTTGCGATCTGGTCTCATAGCTGCCAGACACTAGACACATTCCTTAGCCACCTAAACAAGCAACACAAACGCATACAGTTCACAATTGAGATTGAAAAACAGAACACACTTCCGTTTCTAGATACACTTGTCACACGTCTTCCTTCTGGCAATCTATCCTTCACTGTTTACCGGAAACCAACACATACTGGTCAATATATACACATAAACTGCTACCACCACCAAACACAAAAACTAGGTATCATTAATACTCTAAAAAACAGAGCTTTGAAGATCTGCTCCAGTGAACATGCACTGAAAGATGAATTTAAAGTTATCAGCAATACTTTTCAAAAATATGGGTACAGCCAAAACACTATTAACAAAATTCTCTACAAGACCTCAATAAAAAACAAAGACAAACCAGACTACAGTAAAACTATAACCATTTCTAACATTAAAGGGACATCAGATAAAATAAACAGAGTACTACAAAAATACAACCTCAAAGCCACCTTTAAACCTCCTGCAAAATTAAAAAGCTTACTCAACTCATCCAAAGACTCACTCCCTCCACTGGCCCACCCTGGAGTATACCATATTTACTTCACCTGCAACATACCATACATAGGAGAAACAGGACGCACAATTCCGATCAGACAAAAAGAACATAAACGACACATCAAATATAATAATTATGGTGAAGCTCTCCTTTCTGATCATGCCCTGAACACCTTACATAGAATTGACTGCAAAAGCACTAGTTGTCTACATCACACCAAAACATGGTATGAACGCAAATTTAAAGAAGCTTGTGAGATCATTATCAACCACCCCAATCTAAACAATAATGATGGTCTAAAAATCCCATACATATGGAATGCATATATTCGTCCCACGAATCCTTCCTCTCTAAGAACAACTATAAATAGGACTGTAGAAAATCCAGGATCCTAAATCTAAAATAACAACTATAATACTAAAAAATAGGACATCACTGTTAAAGAAAAAATCTATAAGAAAGAATGTTTATTCATGTTGTAATTTATAAATATATATATTTTTTTTAAAATCAAAAATAACAATTGTAATAATAGAAATAGGACATCACTGTTACTGGAAGGAAAACTATCTGTAAGCAAGAATGTTTATTCATGTAATCATAAATTAAATCTCGCTTGATGTAATTATATATATTTAGAGAAAGATGTTGAAAGTTTATTTTTCACTTGGTTAGAGGAGTATAATACATTTAGTTTAATCCTTTATCCAAGTGTGAGCAAACAAAGTTTGCACCTGAAAGTATCTTCAGGACTGGGGTAAGGTGATAAGATTTGTTTGTTCACACTTGGATAAAGGATTAAACTAAATTTATTATACTCTAACCAAGTGAAAAATAAACTTTCAACATCTTTCTCTAAATCCAGAGTAATTTATTAAAAAAGGGTGGCACACCATTTGGCAACTCCTATAGATAGAGATGACCTGCTAATGCTTCTGCCTGGTATCTCCACTAGGGCCTGGCTCCCACTGAAGAGACCTCAATAAAGGTCGAAACTAGTCTGGGTTGTGGCCCTTCCCTTAATGCATAACATTAGACATATCTGCAAGGAGATGTGTTTTGCATTATGGGAGATACTGAGATAGGAGTGTTGGTAGCTTGCTCCACCTTTGCAAGGAGTGTCCTGGTGCTGTACCACCTTACCCCAGAAGATACTTTCAGGTGCAAACTTTGTTTGCTCACACTTGGATAAAGGATTAAACTAAATTTATTATATATATTTATATTTTTTTTCCCCATTACAGGTCATGCCAGTGAGTAGCATGTGATCAAATCATTGTTTCTCTAGCTTATGGTTTGAAATGTAACGCAGCTTATCTTGTATATTTATGTATGCTCCAGACGATGATCTTGATATGAAGATCGAAATGTCGGGATACTAAAAAGAGTTATTTTAACATGGTTGCAGAATCCATAATTTCAAAAATTAATCCTGATCACCATGTAACACTAAAAGAAAGAAAGGACAGCGTTCAAACCAGTTTTAACTTATGGATCTGAGAGCTGGGTCCAAAGTAAAAAACTTGACCAAAGACTCGCGACCACAGATATGAGTTCTGAGAAAGATTAGAGGACGTGAACAGATGGCATCAATGGCAATATGATATTAAAAACGAGGACAATAGGAAAGATATTGATATTGTCAACATCCAGGAATGCGTTAGCAGAGCTAATCTCAGGTGGTATAGTCACTTAAACAGAATGGGCGAGGAAAGATTAGCAAAACAAGTGTTCTCTACCAGGTTGGCAGGAAAACGACTAAGAGGAAGACCAAGATATACGTGGATTGATACTGTACAAAGTGCCTTAGACAACAGAAATATAAGATTCTGATAATGTTGGAGTGTTGACAAGTAACAAACTGATTTGGAGGAAAATTGTAAATAGGAAGTTAGTAATGATGTAAATTTTTCATGTAGTACTATCATATCCTGTACACCCCTTGAAGGTGCATGGCAGGAAGTTGATGATGATGAGTAAACAGAAAAGAGGGGAGAAGGTGATATGATTGAGACTTACAAACTTCTGAAAGGGCCATTATAGGATATCAGTATAAAAAGTTTCTCATTTTATGGAGGGTGGAGAAAGGGCATCCTTGAAAGTTGCAAATGAATGGCATTAAGAAGGAGAGGTGGCTAGATTTTTTTTATTTTTATCATAGAATGGTGCATGATTGGAATGGATTGCCATTGCTGCATGTTTTATGTGTGTAAATAGTGTGAAAGAATTCAAGAAGCGGTATAACAGCTGGTACAAGTAGTATGTATTCTCCCTCAATGAGTCTCTGACCTCCTTGGAAGTCTCTCTTAATAATAATAATATACACCATGAAAGAAGAGAGAAAATTGAGTTGGTCTTTAGATCAGATAAGGGTAACCAATTTCAAGTGAGGTTTCTAACTGGTTTTAAATCCTACTTGAAATTATGGACAGTCAAGATCTAGCACTCCATGCCTTTACCTTGGACACTGACCACAGAATCAAACAGAAGAAAATTGTTGTGCTTCATTATAGCAAATTTAAATCTGAGAGGCTTTTTTAGAAGCTGCAGCTGGCCTTAATTAGAAGCTAATCTAAATATATACAGTTGTGAGAAACTCCCCAGCATATGAGAAAATGATTCCTTAGCAATCATATGCAACAATCAAGGCAACTTATGTATATCAAGAAGACACTTCTAACTAGACTTCAAGACTGCAGGTCTGTTCAGATGCAGTTTGTGTTACCTGTATTCATTATAATTTATGTTACAGCATACCTGACGATGTCTCTGTAAAAAGAAATTAGTTACCGGAAGCATTAAGTTTTAGAAGCTAATCTAAATATATACAGTTGTGAGAAACTCCCCAGCATATGGGAAACTGATTCTGTGGCCTTTCAGACCACACACTACAGACATACCACAGAATTGATTGGAAAGGTACCAAGTCCCTACACAGCACCAAAACTTGGTTCAAGAGGAAATTTAAAGAAGCATGTGAAATGCTCAAACACAATCCTAACCTGAACAAAAATGACAGTCTAACCATTCCAAGAATGTAGGGAACCCATTTGCAACCATTATAACAACCAGAACAAGCCAAAGAAAAATCTCAATACAAGAAGATTTGGTGAAGTGTTTTTTTTTTTTTTTTTTTTTGTAACATTCAATAGCAACTTAAACTGTACAAGTCCAGAAGAAAATCTTAGTATGGGAGGACTTTAGCAGGGTTTATTGTAGTTTTTTTGTTTTTTACCATTAGAGATCAGGATAAGTAAAAGATCAATTAACAGTGTAAATTTAATTTATTTTTGTAGAGTGCAAGAGCATGTAGCTTGTTTTCATATACACAGGTATCTTTCTGATGATGATCTCAATACAGGGGTCAAAACGTCAATTGTTATTTTATTAATAATAAGTAAAATAATCATTTCAACACGTTTGTTTTGTGTCCCTAAATTCATAAATATGAATGCTGATCACCGTGTAACCTTAAAAGAAAGAGTTAAGTTGTTGCTAATTTAATTTTTTGTGCTTTTCTTTTTTTGTCACTCTAAAATGTTCAACATGCATCATATTTACAACAAATGAGGAAAAACAGAAGCATTTACATACAATCCAGCTATGATAAAATGAAATCATAACAACATAAAAATTAGATGAGCTTACCTTATTGAAGTCGAAATTATGCTTGCATAAAAACTCTAAAGAGGATGTCTGAAAAATCACAACAAACTGAAATAAATATGATGATAATACCATAACAAATTAATAAAATATGGATGAGATGTCATCAAATTTTAATTATGTGAATTCTGTAACTGCATTATACAAGAAAAACAGCAACATAATATAGTGAAACATGAATTCATTAATTTGCATACATGAGTAAATCTTTTGTATATTTTTATGAATGCTCATATATATATAAAAATGACAATATAACTATTGTTAAATAAACAATAGAAATTGATATTTATATTACAACAGCTATTACAGTATATGTAAACTAGTTCACAAATATTTCTTTATGAATTTCTTTTTTTATTTCTTCATAAATATAGTCTTTAGAATATGTGCAAATGAATGGAGCTATTTGTTTAACACTGTATAGTGTAAGGTCTCAAGATTTAGTAGGCAAAAATGGAATGCAAAGCATACAATTAATGGAGAAATTTTGAAGGAGGTAGAAGAGATGCAAAATCTGGGAGTGATGATGGACAGAGACATGAAGGGGTCATATTGCTAAATTTATTTCTTTAGCACATGGGAGAAATACAAGACATTAATGAGCAAAAATATATACAGACTGACAGTTAGTTGACCAATCAATGGCACTATCTGGGAGTAAATGCAAGTTTCTCAGGCCTCCAGGGAAGGTGTGTATGTGGGGCAGCCATCAGTGATATGATGCATAGTCCGTACAGTACAACTGTGAAATTCCCCACAGATGTAATTAAGTGAGCAGAGCAGCCTTTTCTGGTCCTAAATCATTTTAGCTGGCTCTAGAACTCCAGAATTGTTCTGACTCCAGAACAGAAACCTCCTGGAGGTTTGATAGTTAGATCTGTAATCAGGTACTTGTTTGCAGCTCATTCCAGAGTCTTCTTCACCAGTTCTGGGAACCATCACCTGGTATTTCCACAGTTTCTACAAACCAGATGAGAGATTGGAGGTAAAGTAGTGAGTTGGAGGTGGAGAGATATTTTGATGTATAGGAAGGTACATGTTATTTCTGAAGTATGAAGGAATGATGCAGGAATGAACAGATAACCGTGGGAGGAATGGATCTTAAGGTATCAGAGATGATTCTCATTTTATGTTAAGCTGTGTTCTAAGAGTCAAGGCATTACAACCACAAGTTGTGCCTTTATGTTGTTGTTCCTGGCAGGTATCTTTAACTTAGTTTTTCTCAAATGTTTTCAATAAATCAGATTACAGTCAAGTGTGAAACCAAGGTAGCAAATGTCACTTCCATGGATTACAGTCCTATTGCAAAAGTTTTTTAGTTGTCTATAAGCCTCATGGTTATTTAGATGGAAAGCTAAGCAACAGCTTTGCAGAGATTAGGAGATAGTCCATAGCTTTCAAAGTAATTTTGCAGTGAGCTCAGATCTTTGCTCAATGTTTCATCAAGGCCTTGGAAGGTACTTTCTTGGGTGGTGATTGCTATGTCATCAGCACATACAAACTTTCGACTAGCAGTTGGAGGGATGTCACTTGTGTACAGGTTGAATCAAGCTAAAGCAAGGACATATAATCTTATAGCAATCCATTCTGCAAGATAAATGCTCTGCTTTTTTGTGAATTCAAATGAACCTTTATTTTTCCTATTGGAGAGCATTTGTTCTAGTAATTTTAGTTTTCTGGGAGTTGTTTATTTTGACTATTTTATACAGTAAACCTTTTCCATACAATGTCATAAGCTAACGTCAGGTCTATGAAAGCAGTACCTGTTTTTAAACTCTCCTGGTATCCAGATTCTATATAAGTTGTGAGTGCTAAGACCTGGTCGAAGCAGATGCTGCCAGGTCTAAATCCAGCCTATTCTCTGGGTAAGATGGCTTCTATTTTTGAAAAAAAAAAACCTAGAGAAGATAAGCCTTTCAAAAAGTTTGTAAGAAGTGTGCAGAGCAATCCTATAAGGCAGTAGTTATTAGGGTCGTTAGTTGACTCACTGGATTTTGGCATGCCAAAATTTTGAGAGCTGTTCTTCATTTATTATTAAAGAAAATTAATTAAATAACCAGGATTTTGCTCTTAGGCCAAGGTGAGTAAGAAAGCCTGAAAGGATGTGATCAATGCCAGGAGCTTTACTTGTTTTAGTTAGTTTGAGTGCTGCATCAATTTCATCTAGAATTACTGGATTGGCATTTGCTGTAGATGTAAGACATGATAAAAAAATGTTTTTGTAAAAATTATGGATCATTGTTTTTGGTATCTGTGGGAATTTTGGTTTTAGTTTTTCATGCTAAGATTTTTGCAATACTGTAAGGGTTTACTATTCCTTTAGTTCTGTTTGGAGTACTGGTGCCTCCTAGTCAATAGAGCAATGACCAAGACTTGTAAACTTGATCTGGTAAAGTTAAGGTTGTTCATCTTCATGCCTGCAAGCTCTTCTACTGTCATCCAAGTATCTTAAGAGGGAAGAAGCAGTGTCTGGATGGCTCTGTTATTCATACCAGAAGAATAATACTACTTTCAACTGACCGGCATGGTGTGTAAATTTTTCTGAATCCAAAAAACTCATAGCATTTCATCATGTGTTCCTTGACATGATGAAATGATATGAGTTCAGTGAATTTTTCATAGTTATCAACTGTAGGTGGAATTATGTCAATGTTGCTTTCAATGAATTCAGTAAATTTTAGTCAATGTGCTTTCCTGAGATTCTATCAGAGTATTGAGAAGCTGTTTATTCTGGGGATTATAAGTCCTAAAGGAATTAGGCAGGAATTAGGAAAAAGGAGACAGTACTTGATAGGTTGTGGTTAGAGAAGTTCCTTCAATATAAGTGGTGGTAAAAACGGAGGTCAGAGGTTGTCTCTTATCTTCATCTTCCAGATCTGAAAGCTCTGGATTGCTTACTGTTATAGAGGAGGTGGAGGCTATTTGTTAACATTCAGTCTGTTAGATGTAGGTCTGGGTTGTCATCATTATTATATCCCCATAATGTACTGTGGTGAGTTGAAATCCCCAAGGATGATGCCAGAAAGGGCTGATTTAGGAAGTGCAGGGCTTGGCCAGTCAAGTTGAAGAGAATTATATACATTGTTGATTGAGAAACTGTGCAGCCAGATACCAAAGAAAAAGTCACTTTATTAATGGTTCAGAGATTCTTTCCACCAAATTTGCTTTTGCATAGATTGTCAGGCCATGTCTTCCATCAGGTTTATCAGTGAGAAGAACAGGCAGAAATGGTAATATTTCCTTGTGAGGTGTGGTGAGTTTCTTGTAGAACAACATATACTTTGTTCCTGGAAAGGATATTATTTGGTATCTCTCGTTCTGATCTAGTAAATCCCTCGATGTTCAACTGGAGGATAGTCAGGCAATTCCCAATGTTCTTGTTTGTTTGTGTTCATTACTTTTTAAGGGAGTGAAATGATTTGGAGACTATGGTGGACTTTTCAACCACAGCCCTATGCCTAAGCTATGGATGCTAACCTTGTTGACATGGGCAACGTTTGTGCTGGTATGTCTACTTTGATATTGTATGCTCATTTCTTGATCAATGGTGTCCAAGAGGACACCACTCTTGCATTTGGACCAGAAAGGCAAGGTATTACTCAGAAGTTGCTACTTCCTAGCCAGGGGCCAGTGCAGGCTACCATCAATCCCAGAAACAGACCGTTCCTGATATGGAGAAGACGCTTATACAACCATGCCTTATCTGGTGAACAGTCACTGTAGTTGATTTTCAGGTGCCTCCCCAAGAACAAGCTTATTCATTGGTAGCACAGGGCACCATATCACACTGTCATCTTAAAGTTCTGTGGCATTTGCTAAAATTGTAAGAACATCACAAAGGATTATAACAATGATGAGGAAGACTTTGACATGAAGAAAAGTCATGGTCCCCTTGTATAAGTAAGGTCTTGATCAGACTGTATATGGCCTACACTATGCAGATTTGATTGCCTAGTTTTTATGGGGATGAGGATATCTTGGAGAGGATCCAGAAAATGTTCACTGAGTCATTGTCAGTTCGATGGAGTGTGAGATATGAGGAAAGAATGAGGGTATGCAACTTATAGTCTGGTGAATAGGAGGAAGGGTGGGGGGTATGACTGAGATGTATAAGATGGTGAGGGGTTGTTCGAAATTAAAGTGGAAGAGATTTTTCAAAGAGTAGAGTAAGGCAAGGAGGGTAGAACAAGAAGCCATCCCTGGAAGCTACATAAAGCAGATGTGAGGGAGGGAGTAAAGAGCAGGTTCTTTGCATGGAGAGTTGGCAAACTGAATGCACTGCCTGAAAGTGTGGTGAGTACAGAAACTGTGAATGGGTTTAAGGCACAGTTCCATTATCTCTTTGCATAAGAATGTGAACCTCCTGAAAAGTCTTTTGACTCCATGGAGGTATGATATTAATCCTCCAACCGGCTAGGACATATATATACGTCCAGCTAAATCTGGATACGATTCAATACACCCGTTGAAAGAACGTGGATAATCCTTCACGGTGTAGAGAACACTTAACCAGATTATCTCGCGAAGCTGAGTCTCAGTTCTCTATAACAAGGAATGCAGTTCCTTGTTATAGAGAACCAGGACAAAATATAAATCCTTGCATACTTTCTTCACTTAAATAATGCATTGCCTTGGAGAACCAATGTTTAATGTTTTTGTGCTAATTTTGTCTAATCACTTACTCGACGGAACATTCTTTGTTTTTGAAGAAATTAATTTGCGATAATTATTTGAAATACTATTAAAAAAAAAAAAGGAACCAGCTGCCGACGTTCTAGATTTCGAAGAATAATTCACAGATTTCCTGAAGGAAATCTGTGAATTATTCTTCAACAACTTTGCTTTATAGAGAATAATATGCAATTCTTTAATCATATCACTACGTTTTTTCAAAATATCGTAATCTACTGTTCTTTGCACTTTCAACTTGTTGGTTTCCCTGTATAATTGGTCTTTACAAAATGAAATAAACGGTTATTATTTAAATTGATACGTATATATTTTCTGCTAGTTTATATATTTTCTGATACAAAAAAAAAAATGTATATGTGCATGCATCAAACGTGAAATTTCATATTTTCGCAATAGAAATAAACTTTATTTCGACTTTGATAGTTTTACACCCCCCCCCCCCCACCCGCTGCAACACTACCACATACCCGAAAACTGTTATGAAACATGGGTATTTATTTAATTCCTTATTTTTCCATAATAATTTTTCCACATAACGTTTATTTTTTCGGCACCGAAACTAGGTTTGGATAATTATAAATTATCAAAATTAGCAAGTTATAAATCAGAAAGTAAACATATTATTTCCTGATTATTAGAAATCAGGAAGTTATGTGATATTGGGTAATAACGGAAATTAATATTAAAAACACTGTCATCCTACAAATGCAATATCATAATAATATGTTTTGAATGTCTCCTAAACAATCAGAAAGATGGAAAAACAACACAAGGAATTTCTGCCTGTAAAATATTCAGTTATTGCACGAGGCACTTTAGAGTGCTGCCTGCTGGGCATATTCTTTTAATCTGGTTCCCAGTGGGGGGGGGGGTCAGTAATCTCCTTTGGCTTACAGCTTATTACTGGGCAGAAAGGAATATTAGAAAGTATACCCAATACACAATTCTGTATTGTTTTCATTTCATCTTTCAAGTAAATTATTTCACCAAAAAATGAAAAATATAAATAAAAAAATAAATAAATCATTAAAATCTATAAATAATAACGTGAACATTTTCCCCTTGCCAACACACTACTACACACAGCATTGATGTGATATAAGTTCCAAATTTCTTGTGTGGGAGATTTTTATATATATATATATACTAGGGGGCTCTCCAGCTAAACAGGATTATTGTCGAGTATTTCTAAGATGTATTTCAGAAATAGCAACCAGCAGTAGTAGAAGTGGTAATATTTGGATATTTTTTTTAAAGCAACAAAAATAATACAAAACTGAATTTTCTTTTGTGTAGTATGTATAAATAGTTTTACATAATGAAAATATAGCATAGTATTTCTAAATCTTAGAATTTCAGCAGACCGCTGAACAGCTGATTTCAGATGCAAAGAAAGAGTACAGACTTAGAAGCTTCGAATATACAACATTACTTTTTTTTTTTTTGTCAAAATGGTAAACTGAAATAAGAGATTTTGAATACTATCTGAAAGCTTTCAAACCAGTAGAAATTTACAATAGTTATGTATCTGAGTTCCAGAAGAGGAGGGGGGGGGGGAGTTGCAGTAAAAAATCTTAAAAATTAGCATAAATTTTGAATCATTCCATACAGGATATCCTTCCTATTATATTTTCAACATACCTACAGTGGTTAAGCACTGGACTAGTAATGTGCATCCTACAAAAAAAAAAAAAATCTGTTGCAATTTTAAGCAAAAGAAGATGAATAGTCTCTGATAAAATACCATTGGATATAAATTTTTGATACTAAAAAAGACACAATCTGAAACCAACTAATGCAGTTTATAATCATTTGTTGTTCATAAAAAAAAAATCGTTCCTAAAATTGAAATGTGACGATCCATATAAAGGTATTCTGCAAAATGTCATATTTATTTCACTAAATGTTAATCATCATCAAATTCCTGCCATGTACCCTCAAGGGGTGTACAGGATATGACAGTACTACATGAAAAAATTACATCATTACTAACTTCCTATCTACAATTTTCCTCCAAATCAGTCTGTTACTTGTCAAGACTCCAACATTATCAGATCTTATATTTCTATCGTCTAAGGCACTTTGTACCGTATCAATCCACCTATATCGTGGTCTTCCTCTGGGTTGTTTTCCTGCCAACCTGGCAGAGAACACTTGTTTTGCTAATCTTTCCTCTCCCATTCTATTTAAGTGACCATACCACCTGAGATTAGCTCTGCTAACGCATTCCTGGATGCTGACAATGTCAAGTTCTTTCCTAATATCCTCATTTTTAATATGATATTGCCATTGATGCCATCTGTTCACGCCTCTAATCTTTCTCAGGACTCTCATATCTGTGGTCTCTAGTCTTTGGTCAAGTGTTTTACTTCTGACCCAGCTCTCAGATCCATAAGTTAAAATTGGTTTGAACACAGTCTTTGTATACAGCTAATTTAGTGTTCCGACTAATTTCTTTCTTATTCCATATGAATTTATTCAACTGACTTCCCACGATACCAGCTTTGCTGATTCTGTTGTCTATTTCTATATTTAATTTACCATCTTCAGTAAAAATTGTGCCTAAGTAGCTGAAATGTTTTACTTGTTCCACAGGTTCTCCATTCACAACACAGTTGACATTTTCAATGATTCTGCCTATTTTCATTGTCTTTGTCTTTTTATTGCTGACCTTCATACCATATCTATTACAACAGCTATTCAATTTAGTCAGAGAATCTTGCAGACTTGTAGCGGATTTATTTACAAGTATAACATCATCCGCATAAAGCAAAGAGCTGACATTAACATCTCCAATTTTGATATCAGGTTTAATACCACATTCCTTCATAATGTGATCCATATAGATAATGAATAACAGAGGGGATAATGTACATCCTTGTCTCACACCAGATTTAACATTAAACCATCTTCCTGTACTTCCTTCAATTCTAACTGCTGACTCACAACTCAAATATGTTAATTAAAAATATAAATATTTGACGAAATATTTTCAATTAAACAAACATTGAAAATTCGTGAAAAATTGTCAGTAAAGTGAAGGAAATTTACTATTACTAAAATATAATCAATGCAAAGGTTGATCTGTGGTCATTTCATGATTCATTATTAACTTTGGCAGATGTGAAACTCGTTTTTATTTTTGGAAAGAGACACAATAAATAAATTGTGCAGAAAAAAAAACAATCAAATATTCTAGTACAGTAGAGAAAATTCCAAGTAACACAGCATATGTAAAGACAAGTCACAAAAGTCCTCCACCAGAGTTAATCCGCTAATGGCTCTAAAATCGCTATTAAGGGATTAACGGCAGAGGAGGGTAAAGACTTGATAAAAGGTAGTATGCCGATGAAGTTTTGATCCATGAAAAATTCTGGGGTGGTCTGTCTATTTCATCCTACTCAGCCGGTAGGAGGGTTAATATTAGTAATAATAAATAGTGCATTCTGATTAACTGGGTCACATCAAGGGTACAAAGGGCATAATTTGTCCCAATTATACGAAGCTGCATGTAAAGAGTTTAAAAGATATATAAGTGCATAAAATAAAAGGCAATTTTAGACAAGTTTTTCATTTATTAACTAACAAAATTACTGACTTATAGAGAAATATAAACAACTGGCCTTAATTAATAAAAGGAACATATTGCCATAAAAATAATTTAATTTATATACATATTAAATACATGCAATTAATGCAGTTCTAGGAATTGATTGAGTATAGCCTGCTGGGTGTTTTGACTGACTGTAACTGAACAAAATCAGTGCAAGTATCTAGTGCAGATATAGGACTGGTTTCATGAATTCTGCATGAAATAATCGTAATCTAATAATAAATTTTTTAGTATCTTGGTTAGTCATTCGTTTAAGCTCAAGGGAATCATCCTCATCACTTTCATATTCTTTCAATTTCTGATGTTTTACTGCAATTTCCTCCACAATATCTTTCTGAAAATCTTCAATTTCTTTATAGAAATCAAAGCTATCATCAATGATTGCAAACTCTTCATAGTTTCTAATGTCGTTCACTTCTAATGGGATGTCATTTTCACTCTCAGCTGGATCTGGCATATCCACAATTGAATGCTTAAAACTACAGAGAACAAAATGGTTCTGAATGTTTTCTTGTTGCTTATTCCTCATCAACTATCAGTTATAAACTATATTGCCTGTAAAAGGTTAACTTTTACACTGACCTACTTAGCTGCTGAAGATGATGTAATCAGATTTTCTTCAACTGCTTCAGCTATGTAATTTATCAACTTTTTACTATACAATATCATCAGATGTTTTATGATTCATGTGTCCCTTGGCTACATGTAGTAAGGATGTGTTACTGGGAGATAGAAATTCCAAGTGAATATTTTCCAGAGAATCTAAACAAGGATGTGCTGTACATCTGCCAAGAACCAATAAAATTTTTATTGATTTCTGTTGTAATTCTATTGTTCCAACTCATAATCCAATTCTTAAAACTTCCAGATGCCAGCCACACATTTTTGCCAGAATGGTACTGAACTGATAAACTGTCCATTCTAACCTATTTAAAGAATCAAGGCCTTTTCTCCAATAACTAACAGCTTTCATTTACCAGTTCCTGACATATTTGAATAGCATAACACTGCTATACAACTTACTGATTTCTTTGATCCATACTGTGCAGCACGTTTATAACACAGGGAACCATCCAGAGCAGCACATTATAAAATAGAAGTTTCATTTATATTATAGATGTTATCAGCACTAAATTTTTAAGGAAGATTGGCAATTTTGTTGATTTCCATTGTTTAGCCATTACAACAGCAATGTCTTACTCATTATGAACTTTTGAATTTGATGCCAAACTGTGATTTCTACTGTGACAATCAACCATCTGTTGTTTTGAACTTGCTGCGATAACCAAGCTTATTGGACAACTCTTCTGACTTACTTTTCAGCACTAGACCACTCACTCACACATCTCATCGAGTTACAATAGATAATAGAGAACTACTGATTGATGGTCCATTCATATTACCTTTCTTTTAGTGTTGCACGGTGATCAGCATTCATATTAGAAATTATGGACTTTACAACCGTGTTATAAATAACTCTTTTAATTTCCTGACGTTACGATCTTCATATTAAGATCATCATCTGGAGCATATACAAATATACAGGACAAGCTGAGTTACATTACATACAGTAAGCAGTTACCAGCTACAGAAACAATGATTTGATCACAGGTTATTCTACTGGCATGAGCTCTAGTGAAAAAAAAAAAATTTAATTATTTAGAAACTACATCAAGCTAAATTCTATTTATGATAACATGAATAAACATTCTTTCTTATAGGTAGTTTTCTTTCAGTAACACTTTTAATTTTCCAACATTTCGATCTTCATATTAAGATCATCATCATCTGGAGCATATACAAATATACAGGACAAGCTGAGTTACATTACATACAGTAAGCTATAGAAATAATGATTTGATCATGGGTTATTCCACTGGCATGACCTCTAGTGAAAAAAAAAAAATTAAATTATTTAGAAACTACATCAAACTAAATTCTATTTATGATAACATGAATAACATTCTTTATTATAGATAGTTTTCTTTCAGTAACAATGATGTCCTATTTTTGGCATTACGATTGTTATTTTTGATTTAGGATCCTGGATTAACTACAGTCTTGTTTATAGTTACTCTTAGAGAGGAAGGTTCTGTGGGTCGAATATGTGCCTTCCATATGTTTGCGATTTTTAGACCATCACTATTGTTCAGATTGGGGTGGTTGATAATAATCTTACAGGCTTCCTTAAATTTGTGTTCACACCATGTTTTGGTGTGATGTAGACAACTAGTGCTATTCCAGTCAATTCTATGTAAGGTGGAATTGACAGGATTGATCAGAAAGGCCAGCTTCACCATAATTATTATATTTAATGTGTTGTTCATGTTCTTTTTGTCTGATAGGAACTGTGCATCCTGTTTCCCCTATATATGGTATGTTACAGGTGCAATAAATATGGTATACTCCAGGGTGGGCCAGTGGAGGGAGTGGGTCTTTGGATGAATTGAGTAAACTTTTTAATTTTGCAGGTTTAAAGGTGGCTTTGAGGTTGTATTTTTGTAGTATTCTGTTTATTTTATCTGATGTCCTTTTAATGTAAGGAATGGTTATAGTTTTATTGTAGTCTGGTTTGTCTTTGTTTTTTATTGAGGTCTTGTAGAGAATTTTGTTAACAGTGTTTTGGCTGTACCCATATTTTTGAAAAGTATTGCTGATAACTTTAAATTCATCTTTCAGTGCATGTTCACTGGAGCAGATCTTCAAAGCTCTGTTTTTTAGAGTATTAATGATACCTAGTTTTTGTGTTGGGTGGTGGTAGCAGTTTATGTGTATATATTGGCCAGTATGTGTTGGTTTCTGGTAAACAGTGAAGGAAAGATTACCAGAAGGAAGACGTGTGACAAGTGTATCTAGAAACGGAAGTGTGTTCTGTTTTCCAATCTCAAATGTGAACTGTATGTGTTTGTGTTGTTTGTTTAGGTGGCTAAGGAATGTGTCTAGTGTCTGGCAGCCATGGGACCAGATCACAAAAACATCGTCAATGTATCTAAGCCAGACTTTGAGTTTTAAAGGAGAGAAATCTAAAACATGTTGCTCAAAATGTTTCATATAAAAGTTAGCAATAGGGGGGATAATGGCAAGCCCATGGCTGTGCCTATTTTTTGTAGGTAGAAAGCATTGATGGTCTCCTCAACATCTGGATCTTTACTTTCGTGATTTCATTTTTTTAAGCTCATGTCTTTTGCACAGTGACCATTCTTCTTTAAGTTTCTTTCGCTGCTGTATCAGGAATGAGATTGCAGATTTTGGTACCCTTAACTATTTTGTGATGACTGCTGTTAAGTGGTTGGTTTTAATTATATAAATTAAGTAGATATTAAATACAATATCATTTCAAAGTTGAATACAGAAACAATAAAAGTTTCGTGCAAAAATTTACCAGAGAGCTTGTGGGAATATGCCGCCATACTACAAGATGCCCTAGCTGAACCTTACAGGAAGTGATAAATACTCAAAGCACCAGCATATTTGCCTCCTATTGGTCAATTTTGAAACAGCTGTTTCAAACTTACTGTTTTTTGTCAGAGACTAGGCAGAAACCTAAGAGAGCAAAAACTCTCAGTACTAAGGAACACGAAGCATTGGAGAGGTGTATTTTCTGTAAGCAAACTCTCGGTCAGTGCATAAAGTATTTTCTAAAATAAAGAGCCAAAAAGGCTTCATTTCAGTGATGCAAAATTATATAAATTAAGTATATAAATGAAATGATGTTGGATATTAAATCCAACATCATTTCAAAGCCGAATACAGAAACTATAAAAGTTTCGTGCAAAAATTTAAATTTGTTTAAGTAAATCAATTTTGGTAGCAAGTGTCAAATCTTTTCTTGGAATTTTCATAGGGGTCTAAAATTATAAAAACCAAATACAGTAACAAGATTTCTACACATTCTAAGCTAATGATCACATCTGCACCTATTAGAAGTCACTGCAAAACTGAGAGCAACTAGTATATAGCTACTTGTTTGTTCTACTGACAATCAGTAATGTAGAATTTTTCTGACACTCCAGCATGGTCAAAGTTACTGGCTCAAAAGTTACTGGCAGTTAAAAAGCATTGTATCCCAAACAAACAAAGCAATTCTTGTTATTTTTTTTTTGTTGTTGTTGTTGTTATTGTTATTCTAAACTTGTCCAAAATAAACAGCTGTCCAGAACTGACCAGTGACAAATTAAACTGGAATCTACTACATGTATATAAATTAAATTGTGGAAAACTTTTGCTCAATTACAGCAGTGGTATTGATTTAGTGATTACACCAATGCAACAACGAAGCTACAAAACACAGATATCTGTAAATACTCACAAAATTCTCTTCTTTTAAAAGCGGATACGAAACTCGTGTTTCATATCTAGTTTTAAAATAATGAGGGATTTATTATCCCCTTAGCTTAATTTTCGCCAATGGAAAAAAATAGCCTCTTGGCTCTGTATCGCAGTAATAATATATGGGTATGCCTTTCTGGCAATTCGTATAGCAAAGGTATTAAGTTTCGTTCACTTACACCTTGGTATTATCCAGGTCTACCTACTCACTGATGAGACCTGAATAAAGGTCAGAACCGGTCTGGGTAGTGACTTCTCCTCATAACGTAAAACATTTCCTAGGAGCTGCATTTTACATTATGAGAAAATATTAAGGATAGCGAGGGAGTTTGCTCCACCTTTGCTCCGAGTTGCAATACCAGGTGTTGACTTACACTTGGAATCGCCGATAGTTCTTTGGCATGAAACTTTTAGATTTCAATCTCCTGGTTTCGTATCTGGTTTTAAAATAATGAGGGATTTATTATCTCCTTGACCTAACATAAGAATGATATTAAATAGCCCACACTAAATGGGCAAATGAAGCATTCAATACTGGTCAAGAACATCTAATCAGATATTAATAATTTTCTCTATTGTCTTTTCTTTTTTTCTTTTTTGCATGGCTCCAACCAAAGGTGATAAACCTATCATGTACCACAAATTATAGAAACTCTACCCCAGAAGAGAACCAAACATGAATTTTTTCAAGCTGCTTCAGTCATCTAATAAGAGATGGTCTCATCCTGAATAATGAAAGCTGACACTACAGAAAACAGCAATTTTCTGGCAATCAATTTCAAAAACTTTCAGAAAGCAGCCCATAAATTTGATCTGAGAGGATCATAAGGCAAATTCAACTACAAAAGCACTAGGCAGTTTCAGGCCATACCAAAAGTTCTACAGTTCTTAGATTATAAAATTTTAATGATAAGCTACTGAATAAGTGTGTAATTAAAATTCATCATCACCAAATTCCTGACATGTACCCTCAAGGGGTGTACAGGATATGATAGTACTACATGAAAAACTTACATCATTACTAACTTCCTATCTACAATTTTCCTCCAAGTCAATCTGTTACCTGTCAAGATTCCAACATCATCAGATCTTATATTTCTATCTTCTAAGGCATTTTTACTGTATCAATCCACCTATATCTTGGTCTTCTTCAGGGTCATTTTCAGGGTTTGTAGGAAAAAGACCTGGTAGAGAACACTTGTTTTGCTAATCTTTCTTCTCCCATTATCACCTGAGATTAGCTCTGCTAATGCATTGCTGGATGCTAACAATGCCAAGTTCTTTCCTAATATCCTCGTTTTTAATATGATATTACCATTGATACCATCTGTTCACACCCCTAATCTTTCTCAGGACTCTCGTATCTGTGGTCTGTAGTCCTTGTTCTAGCATTTTATTTCTAACCCAGCTCTCAGATCCATAAGTTAAAATTGGTTTGAACACTTTCTTGCATACAGCTAATTTAGTGTTTTGACTAATTTCTATCTTATTTCATATAAATTTATTCAGTTGACTTCTTACCATACCAGCTATGTTGATTCTGTTATCTACTGCCATATTCAAATAACCATGTTCACTAAAAATTAACCACTCAGCCAGCCAGTCTGGCCGTGGTTAGCATGTATGCTCTCCAGTTAAGAGGCTATGGGTTCAAATCCCTCTCGTGGGCATGGATGTTTGTGATTGTCTGTGGTAATACTAGTGGTGGTCGGCAGTATATGGCATTGGTGTAGTTGTGGTCAATTGGTGGATTGTGAGCAGCAGAAGCAGAGTTGTAGAGTAGATGCCCTCCCTCGATGAGTCTTTGGACTCCCCAGAGGTGACCAATAATAATAATAATAATAATTATTATTATTATTTTTTTTTAAATCATACCTAAGTAGCTGAAATGTTTATGTTTTCTGTAGGTTCTTCATTCACAATGCAGTTGATATTTTCAATGCTTCTGCCTATTTTCAATGTCTTTGTTATTGCTAACTTGCATACCATATCTATTACAACAGTTATTCAATTTCATCAGGAAATCTTGCAGACTTATAGCAGATTTATTTAGAAGTATAACATCATCCGCATAAAGCAAAGAGCTGACATTAACATCTCCAATTTTGATATCATGTTTAATACCACTTTCCTTCATAATGTGATCCATATAGATAATGAATAACAGAGGGGGGATACTGTACATCCTTGTCTCACATCAGATTTAACATTAAACCACCATCCTGTACTTGCTTCAATTCTAACTGCTGACTTACAACTTAAATAAAGACTAAGTATTGCTTGCATAATATCCCACTGACACCATACAACTGCAGCGTTTTTAATAGCTTATTTCTTTTCACCTTGACATATACCTTTTCCAGATCTACGAAACTTAAATAAAGGTCTTTATTATATTCCAATGATTTCTCAACTATCTGTCATAAAGTGAAAATCTGATCCTCATAGCCTCTATTTGGACTGAATCCAGCAAGTTCTTCACCAAGCTTTCCTTCCACAATCCTTCTCAACCATTTCTCAAGTATACTTGCATAAATCTTACCAGGAACACTCAGTAGGGAAATACCTCTGCAATTCTCACATTCAGTTTTATTTCCCTTTTTATATATGGGCACTTTACTCCAATCACCTGGAATTTGTCCCTCTGTCCAGACCTTTTGAACTATGCAGTGCAGCCACTGCATAGTTCAAAACTGTAAGACTTTTATACCTCTATACTTGAACATTTCTGGTCGAATGTCATCTACTTCACATTTCAGGCTTTTGAAGGCTTTTTCTACTTTAAGTATGGATATATTCTTGATTGCATGCCTGTTGAGTGTGTTTTTTTTTACCACTGTGCTGTCACTGATTGTTTCATTTAACATTTTTCAAAGCAATTACTCCATACATCAAGAACATCTTTTCTCCAGTTTTCATGTCACCTTGATCATCTCTAATTCTTTTTACAGCACTTTTTCCTTCATTTCTGAGCTTTTTCAACAACCTCCAGAATATCTTTTCACCTTTTTGATATTTATTTTCTATGTTCTTACCCAAGACTTTTGATTGTGATTAAAAGTATTTTATTAAAATGTGATAAATGTAATTTTGTCATAAAAATTTGTGATTAAAATTTTACTTCTTAAATGACTTAAAAATTAAAATCTTTAATTTTTACCTGAAAGGCAAATTTCCTATCATATGTTCCAAGTACACGAGGACAAACATAAAACACATAGGTGTGTGCAGCATACCTGAATAAAATAAGAGAATAAGAATCATTTGTAAGCTAGTAAACATAAATTGGAATTAAAAAATTAACATAACACAAAGAGCATAAATATATTACTAGATTTAGAATTAAGATTTTCATTTTACAAGTGTCACAGTGATTGAGAAGGAACATAAAAAAAATTGTAGGGTGCATTTTTTAAAATAACATACCATAAGATGAATTAAGAATAAGCATTCCTTTACAGAGACAAATTCAAATACAAGTGTTTCTTTTTTTTTTTTTACCAAATTATCAGCCCATAAAGTATTGTATATCAATTCCTCCTCTATCTCTTGATACATATCATCATAGCTGTTAATATTGACTCCTAGATAGTTAAAATTATAAACCAAGTTGAATTGGTCTTGATGGCTTCTTGAGATGCACATATACTTAGTCTTTTTCTGGTTTATGACAAGACCCATAGGATTACTTGCCATAATGAAATTAGGTGTCAAATGTATAATATCCTCATAAGAGTTTCAAAGGATAACAATGTCTTCAGCATAAGCCAACAGGATGTTGTTCCTATTCATTTCAATCCTTTCCTTCTTTAAAGATATTATTTCTGGAAATTTTTCATGTTACTCCTCTAAATAAATATTAATTTTTATGGCTGTTTTTCCTATTTTTGTTTAGAAATACCCCTTTTATGATACCATTGGCTTTTTACTCAATTTTGAGAGTATTACTGATGTTTTAGAGACAGGTACATGAAGAATATAAGGAATAATTTTGGACATACCTTGGTAGGATGTTCCTGGTTGTCTTCTTAATGAGTGGCATCCAGCATATGGCAATATTACTGAAGTATAACTGAAATGAAGGGGGGGGGGGGGGTTGGAAATGTGGAGATAGAGAGATGTGGGAGAACCAGGGCTGGCCTTCCCTATAAAGGGGCCCAGGTGCAAGAAACCTTTTGGGGTCCTAAAATATTTTTCAAAGGTAAAAATTAAAGGATCCGAAATAAACGTATTGTAAAACCTCTTACCTGCAAATGATTTTCGCACAGGAAAACAAAAAAAAACACATTCGAAATATAAGAGGTTAGCATATCGTTTACTGAACAAAACAAAAGTATTAAATAATTAAAATAAATAAATATTTAACACAAACAAAAGTAACCTGGCTCACCAACTAGTGCACAAAAACTATTTACAATTAATTATTGTTTAAAGTAATAAGAAAATTAATTTAAGAACATAAAAAAATAAATAGGTTTACTATTTAGGGCACTATTTTACTAACACGTATATTGCTTAATATGTATTTATTTAAAATGTCATTTTTTTTTGCTATGTCATTAATCATTTCTGAAAAATTACAATTTTTGCCAATATCCTTTTCGATGCTTAATATAGCAAGTGCATTAAAGCATTCTTCACACGTACTTGACCAAAGAAAATTCTTTATCAATTTTAATTTGCTAAAAGAACACTCTGCACTTGCTATAGTAATTGGTAACGTAAAGAAAATTTTCAATACAGTTAACACATTTAGAAACAGTTCATTATAACTATTATTTAATGTATATTGCAATATGTCTTGCGCGTTATTTACATTTTTTTGGTCCAAGATCTTAAGGGGTACTTAATGGTCAGGGGGTGCTTACGGGTCAAAGCTGTATAACTGAGAGGAGACCTCCACATAGCCTTTAAAGGAATGTGGAGAACCGACCAGGGCTTCTGACCTAATGTCCAATCCTCACCTTCTCGTGGTGCACCCTGTTGGGTATCTACTTTGATACTGAACGAACGAGGATGGGCTGGCAATTTGGGATTTGGACGACCAAATTGTATTCTTATTGGTTAAACCAAAATAAAAAATGCTGGTACAACATGACAAAATTTCATGCCGGCTGGGGCGTCTCCCGGTTAAACAAGGCCCCCGTTGTTTTCGCCAGGGAACCAGAGCGAACAGCGAAAAGTCAGCTACTGGAACAAATCTGAAAACAAACCCCAACTCAACATCACCAGAGTTAAAGATCGGTACTATCAACGTAAGAAACCTGAATGGCAAAGAAATGAAGCTAGCTGAAGAATTAGATAAGTACCAGATCGACATAATAGGGGTGACTGAAACAAAAAAGACCAAAACTGGTGAGATCTTTCTGAGCAATAAATACAAAATGTTATATTCAGGCAATAACAATCAAGGAAAAGAAGGAGTAGCCATAGTATTCAACACAAAATACGAGGCTAATCTTCTTGAATGGCAGTCAGTCTCAAGTAGAGTAATGTGGGCAAATATGAGAATGGGGAACTGGACAATGACACTTATTTGTGCCTACGGTCCCACAGAAGGTTCTACTAAGAAGGAATTTTTTGACGCTTTAGAAACAGCAACTGACACAAAGAAAAAGGAAAAGTTGGTACTTGTTGGGGATCTAAATAGTAGAGTAGGAAATGATTGTGAGACATACAAAAATATTGTGGAAAATTTGGAGAAAAGAGCAAAGCTAATAATAATGGCAAATATCTGTTGGATTTCTGCTCAGGACATGGACTGGTTATTACTAACACCATGTTCCAACATAAAAATGTGCACAAATTCACATGGAGAGAAGAGGCAAGAAATAAGAAAAGTCTCATTGACTATGTTATTGTTGATAGTGATGTTTTCTCCCTGGTGCAGGACACCAGAGTGTACAGAGGATTTGAAATTGGAAGTGATCACTATTTAGTCTTGAGCAGTATAAAATTGAATTTCATATTGAAAAGAATAACATGTAAGAAAGTTTTAAAGCGAATAAAAGTTGAGCAGCTCTCAGATGTGAACTGTAGACTAAAATACGTAAAGATTATTGAAAGAAAAAATGAAAAAGTTTGAGAACAGGAATCAAACCTTGGAGATTCAGTGGCAAACTGAAGAAAACACTGATTGATTCTGCCAGAGAGGCATGTGGTGAGGTTGTCTGCAAGGATAAAAAAATCAGAACTTCCTGGTGGACACAAGAAGTTAAAGAGGCAGTGAAGGAAAAGAAGAAAGCATATCAAAAGTTCCTGGCAAATAGGTCAGCTTTTACTCTTCAAGAATATAGAGACAAATGTAAGAAAGCTAAACAGTGTGTAAAACTAGTTAAACAAAAGTCATGGGAGGACTTTGGCAAGAATATAGAAAATAAATATCAAGAAGGTGGCAAAATATTCTGGAGGTTGTTGAAGAAGCTTGGGAATGGAGGAAAGAGTGCTGTAAAAGGAGTTAGAGATGATAAAGGTGACATGAAAATAGGAGAAAAAGATAACCTTTAAGTATGGAGTAATTACTTTGAAAAACTGCTAAATGAAACAAGCAGTGATGACAGCACAGTGATAAAAAACACTGAACAGGCATGCAGTCAGGAATACATATCCATACTTGAAGTAGAAAAAGCCATCAAAGGCTTGAAATGTGGAAAGGCAGCAGGAGTAGATGATATTCGACCAGAAATGCTGAAGTATGGTGGCATAAAAGTCTTACAGTGGCCGCACTGCATAGTTCAGAAAGCCTGGACAGAGGGACGAATTCCCGATGATTGGAGTAGAGCTCTCATAGTACCCATATATAAAAAGGAAAATAAAAAGGAAATATGAGAATTACAGAGGTATTTCCTTACTGAGTGTTCCTGGCAAGATCTATGCAAGTATACTTGAGAAACGGTTGAGAAGAATTGGGGAAGAAAAGCTTGGTGAAGAACAAGCTGGATTCAGGCCAAATAGAGGCTGTCAGGATCAGATCTTCACTTTACGACAAATAGTCGAGAAAGCATGGGAATATAACAAAGATCTGGATTTAAGTTTTGTCGATTTGGAAAAGGCATATGACAAGGTGCCAAGAGAGAAGCTATTCACAATACGCTGCAGTTATATGGTGTCAATGGGGCATTATATCAAGCAATACTTAGTCTTTATTTGAGTTGTAAGTCAGCAGTTAGAATTGAAGGAAGTACAGGAAGATGGTTTAATGTTAAATCTGGTGTGAGACAAGGATGTACATTTTCCCCTCTGTTATTCATTATCTATATGGATCACATTATGAAGGAAAGTGGTATAAAACCTGATATCAAAATTGGAGATGTTAATGTCAGCTCTTTGCTTTATGCGGATGATGTTATACTTCTAAATAAATCCGATACAAGTCTGCAAGATTCTCTGACTAAATTCAATTGCTGTTGTAATAGATATGGTATGAAAGTCAGCAATAAAAAGACAAAGACAATGAAAATAGGCAGAATCATCGAAAATGTCAACTTTGTTGTGAATGGAGAACCTGTGGAACAAGTAAAACATTTCAGCTACTTAGGCATGATTTTTACTGAAGATGGTAAATTAAATATAGAAATAGACAACAGAATCAGCAAAGCTGGTATGGTGGGAAGTCAATTGAATAAATTGATATGGAATATATACAGAAATTAGTCGGAACACTAAATTAGCTGCATACAAGACAGTGTTCAAACCAGTTTTGACTTATGGATCTGAGAGCTGGGTCAGAAGTAAAAAACTTGACCAAAGACTTGAGACCGCAGATATGAGAGTCCTGAGAAAGATTAGAGGCGTGAATAGATGGCATCAATGGCAATATCATATTAAAAATTAGGATATTAGGAAAGAACTTGACATTGTCAGCATCCAGGAATGCGGCAGCAGAGCTAATCTCAGGTGGTATGGTCACTTAAATAGAATGGGAGAGGAAAGATTAGCAAAACAAGTGTTCTCTGCCAGGGTGGCAGAAAAACAACCCAGAGGAAGACCAAGATATAGGTGGATTGATACGGTACAAAGTACCTTAGACGATAGAAATATAAGATCTGATAATGTTGGAGTCTTGACAAGTAACAGACTGATTTGGAGGAAAATTGTAGATAGGAAGTTAGTAATGATGTAATTTTTTCATGTAGTACCGTCATATCCTGTACACCCCTTGAGGGTACATGGCAGGAATTTGATGATGATGGTGGTCCAAGATCAATTCTCGTAACAAATCAATTTCCTGGATTAAGTATTCATTTACATTTTCTATAATATTTTACAAAATCCCTTGAGTGGTTTTCCAGTTCATTTTCTTCTAATGTTTTTATATCAGTGATTAATTTAAAATAAGAAATAACATTGTTTATATTTTTAAATCTCTCATCTATTTGTACAATAACAGTATCAATCACAATGTTGAAAAAGTAACATCTAAATTCCTCTACTGGGTAAAACTTCATCTTCTGCTAGTTCGGAAAATAATCTTTTTCTTTTTTGAATTCTTTTTTCAGGGAAGTCTTCGGAAATATTCAAGTTTCGTGCTATGATTTTTGCATCGTCTAAAAATGTGTTAAATTTTGATCTTAAATTTTCGATTTCATTTTTAATTTTATTCACTAAATTAAAAGCAGAGTGAAGAACAATTGTTTTTGCTTGAAATAGTTTGTTAATTTTTGACAATATTGTAAACCACACCGATAAGCTTAAAATAAATGGCATTTCTTGTAATGAATCTAGTAGACTTTTAGCTTCGGATACTACTGTTATCATTAATTGCACCAATAAATTCTTCTAAGGCATTATAAGTTTGTTCAAACTGTGTATACACTGCTTTGACTGCGTCTATTTTGGTTTCCCATCGAGTATCACATAATGGTTTAAGCGTAATATTTAAATGCTTTTGTATAATTTCCCACCTTTTTTGTAGATGCAGAAAAGTATAAAAGTTGCAATATTCCAAAATTTTTTTACAATATATACTACTGGAAGGAGCATCACAAATTATCAAATTAAAAGAATGATAAGCAAGGTACATAAATTGCATGAGGGTTTAAACTAATTATTCTAGATTGTACACCTTTATATATTCCCTTCATATTGCTACCGTTATTGTATGCTTGCCCTCTACAATTCATATCTAAATCAAGCTCACCTATTCTTTTTAAAAGTGAATTTGCTAGTCCTTCACCAGTCACATCAGTTACTTCAATAAATCCTATAAATTACTCATTTATAATTAATTTTTTGTCTAATCCATTTGGATACTGTAATATATGGCTGCTTTTATATCGTCTTTAATTTTATTAAGGACTTCATTACCTAATGCAGCAATAATTTCCTCTTGAAATCTATGAGCCAAATGATGCACAATTCTTTTTTTTTTCGTATTTTTAATTCTGTTTACATGATCCATTAGCACAGGATCATATTTACTTAATTCTATTAAACTTAAAAAATTTCCATTATTTGGCATTCCTATTGTTTCATGGAATCCTCGAAATGACAGATTATTACTTGCTAAAAATAGAATTACATCTACAATTCTTTGGAATAGTAATTTTAGACGTTCCGTTTCTTTATTTATATTCATTTGATTTGTTCTGTCAACAGTCGAACATAAATTAAGCCTTTTTAATAATTCTTGCCAAGCAATAAAGGAATTAAAGTGACAAACAGAAAGCTCATGATCTTGAATTACAGATGAGAGTTTTCTCCATTTATTAAAACCATATATAAATCATGTTGATTGATCTTTTCCTCTTCTTTTGGAAAATAATACACAACAAAAGCAAAATACTGAGTCTTGAGCTTTTGAGTAAACTAACAGCTGCGAAGCTGAGTTTCACCTTTTGGCATTTTTTTTAAATAGTACGATGTAGAAAATGATCTACCTTCGACATTCTTAACGAATGCGTCTTGATGATGTCATTTAGGTCCGTTTTTAACACAAAATAATCTAAATTTATCAGTTATAATATTTTGCCACAAACCTGGATCATTTATATTCACTTGATCACCATTGTTATTATTGTTTTCATCGTTATTTGCTGTATCCAAAATGTTTGTATAATTGGACGCATCTTTTTCGACGAATCCTACAGTTTCTACATTTTCGTTGAAAAGTTGTGTAGCTTGTTTGGAGTTTTCTTCTTCAGTTGAAGTTTGAATCGCAACTGCTGAAGTCGTAGCAATTTCGTAGTCAGATTTATTTTGTAACCATGAAAACAAATCTAATTATGCTTTTTGAGATTTTGCTTTCTTCTTTTTTCTTTTCTGCTGATTTCCTTTTTTGACACCCAGAGGGATACTTTCTTGGCATGGACATTATGGGTTCGGCTTTGCCTGTCGAATAAGTAAATAATATTAAATATTTTTATCCTATGAATTAACAAAAAGTGAAATATATACATACTTTTTACAATATTACAAAATTTTAGAAACACTTAAGGAATGTGTTTATTTTTTTTGTTTGTTTACTTCAGTACATCAGTTCACCCTTATCTATCACTATTAACTGAGTTGAAATTAACGTAGTTAAGATCTAATCACGTGCAAGCAACACTTCATAATCCTGAATATTGATAATACACATAGCTTTAAAAATAACTTACCGTATTTACCGGAATATAACTGGTCCTCGCATATAACTCGCACCCCTGATTTTACTTTGCAAAAAAAAAAAGAAATTGAAAAGTTTCACGTAACCTTGCACAGAAAAAAAAAAAGTTTAATCACGTTCACCTCATGGCAATAGTAACTCGCTTCCTGTGGTAAACCATGTGCCCTCCATTCTAGCCAATACGTCTGCAGATGCAAATAAAAGCAGGTCATTTTATTGTATCATGAATAAGGTACAAACATTTGCAGTTTGTGTAATATATTTCTCAACAAATAGTGCAATTAGAGACAGCTAGGATAAAAATGTCACTAACTAATGAATCGCATGTCCCTACCCCCAAAAACTATGCTATTTAGCCGCAAGCAAAACCATATGCTGCACTGGCAAACACTAAAAACTAGATGTGTGGGAGTCTGTCCACCCAGCTCAAAGGCAGAGCAACAATAAAAATCAACAGAAACCATTAAAATTCATAAACGTGTTAACGCTAGGAAATATATAGTGAATATTGTTACGGCACTTTCAGATATTGAATTTGGTTGAAGAGAATTAGCATTTCAATTCAAAAATTGTCGGCTGACTTTTATCTTTGACTCGCGCGATCTTTTGTTAATACTGCACCAATCATATGCACATATCTTTACTGGCCTAGTATGGCTGTATGTTCATTAGTCATTCGTGAAGGAATGTTCATTAAGTATCTCAAGTGATGTAAATTACTGCTAATTTTTGCTTGAAATAATGGGAAAGCAGATGGTGCTATTTGGGATGCACACAAGGAAACTGCTCTCTATGCAAGAAATAGTAATTGCAACATATGTGGGGATTTTACAAAAAAAACTGAAAACTTTAGTTTCTGAAAATCAATGTAAAGGAAATTTGCTTTTATAATATCTAATAAGTTAAACATATTAATTGACAATAAATACTTCGAATCCATATTTTAATGACTTACGATTTAATAAAATACAAATACACTTTAGAAAACGGATACGTTCTTTACAAAACATGAAAAGATATATTAAATGATGGTAAAGGAGTCATGTCACATCTGGATGCCTGACGAATAATGCAACAACTGAACTGGACAAAACGTGTACATCAGTATATCGTGGAGATATATCGATGGCTTGGAAATAGGATGTTTGTTTCTGATTTTTTTATTACTTATTATTATGAAACAGTTGGTAGAGTTTAATTATTTATTGCATTTCTATTTGGTATAGCTGTACTTAATAAAATTGTATTATATTAAGCTAAAATATGTGTCAGGGAATATGTTTGAAATGTATTTTTTTATTTAATTATTTTTTAAGATGAGCCCTGGGTTGCGTGCCAGAAAAAAGTCATTGACGTGCCACGTTTGGCAGGCATGTTAAGGGTTGTCCACCCCTGCTCTAGACTAACCATATATAAAGAATATAATAAATATTTTTTCAACAGTTTCAATAACGAGCCAAATGATATAAATGTGTAATAGATTAGAAAAAAACTAATGACGAATCAGGCATTTTAGGGTAAAAACGAAATCGTGTTTGTTAATTTTTATACACTGCATAAATGCATCAAAAGGGTAAGCAAAAACCTAATATGATAGAGAAACACAGCAATATTATTATTACCAGGAGCCCTAAAATCCTGTCAATGAAATCCCATTAGTTATAAGCAAAATTAGAAGAAGAAAAAAATAAAAATAAAATAAAATATACGTTTCTGCAAATGTGTACCGATTGTGCCCACTCAATCGTAGGGCCCGGGGGCATTGCACCTATCACACCCCCAAGATGGCCAGCCCTGGGGAGAACTGTGGGTAAGACAAAAGGTATGTTAATTTAAAACCCAGGTTTCAAGGGTGGGCTGTGAATTTCCATCTTTTACCTTCTTTGGGAAAAAGGTAAAAGATAGAAATTTTGGGGGGAGAAGGACAAGGATAGGATATGATGAAACAAGATTAGGGGGATTAGGGGAGAGAGTAATGGGGTGTGGGCTGTTTCGACTGTGTGTTGTCTTCGGAGCTTGTGGGAAAAGTGGAGGCTATGTCATGTCGGCTTCATGTTTTTGTCTCGGGTGTATCTGTGTTGTTTTTTGTTGGTCGGAGTCGTGACTTAATTTTTATGTTTTGGAGCTTCCAACTCTCAGAGACTATATAGGGCAGTGAACGTTTATTGAGCTTTTGTCACATTTTATGGCAATTGTTTCCTTCCTTCCTGGTTTGCTAGACTGCTAGCAAACCAGGAAGATTGAACTATGCTAGATTGAACATAGGTAATGAGAGAGCATCTTCATGGTAAAGTCTACATTTTATTTTAAAACTTGACAAATATTTCTGAAGGAAACATACTTTGCAGAAAGTGTGACATTTACAGTCTTATCATATTTATATTCTTTTGTGATATTCTAAAAAAGTATCATTGCATCCCATAGTGCATTTCAACATATACTGTCATATGCTTCTTTATAGTTCACAAATACTAGATATAATTCTAATATAAGTCAGAAATGGTTTCTTGATTGTGGATTCTTCAACACTTTCTTCTGAGCAATGAACTGTTGGTTTAATGATTTCATCTGGTGGTGGTGATGATGACTTATTTAGTAGTCTCTCGAAATACTGTCTGAAAAAAGAAAAATTAATTTTTCTTGGGTAATTAACTCTCCCTGGTTGTTATTCAGTATCAAGTTTTTGGTTTATATTCTCTTTTAAGTATTCCACTGAATCTGAAGAACCTCAGATGAGTTATTTGTATTATTTTCAATTTCTTCAATTAATTTTTTTGCTGTCAGTCTTTTCTCTCAACACAGTATTTTACTAGCTAAATTTCTGCAAATATTATAATTCTCAGGTTCTGGTGATGGTCCTGTAGCATTTTTATCCTCAGATTATTTCATTTCTTTATAGCTTCTTTACATACATTATTGAACCATTTGTTTTTCTTTCTGTTGTTTATGAATTAAAGGATTTCTTCTGCACAATGAGTAATAATATTTTTGATTTGATTCCATTTATTTTCTGTTTCTCTCAAGTATAGAAGAGTTTGAATCTTGTATTTCCTGCACATTGTCTTCATAGGTTAAAATCCTCACATATATTAATATAATATCAATTATTATTTCATAATATTATTAATAATTATTATTGTTTTGGTTCACATTTCTCCATTTGACAGAGAGTTTTAGCTCAAAATGTGATGTTGTGCTATTTTTCTGATAGCCTGAAATGTGCTATTTGTGTTATCTGTGCTAAACATGGATAACACAAATAAACCAAGTAATGATCGGCATCTGCATTGACTTTTCTGTAAGTGCAGACATTTATATGCATGTCTTGTGCCTATTGTTTATCATTGTACAATCTACCTGGTTGCTTACTATTCCTTCTGAGGAGAGACAAGTTGGTTTATGGATATTTTTTTAGGGAAAGTATGTACTACTAACTGTAAGCCCTCTGGAGTATGCAAAATTAATAGCTCTAACCCCACTGTCATTACTAATGTTAGGTGGATTACCTGGGCCATATGTTGATCAGTATATTATTTCTTTTCCTATTTTAGCATTAAAATCACTTATGACTAATTTTATACAATGTCTAGGTAAAAAATCATATCCTTTCTAGTTCCTCATAAAATTTATCTTCTCTGACTAAATTGAATAGTTGTTGTAATAGATATGGTATGAAGGTCAGCAATAAAAAGACAAAGACAATGAAAATAGGCAGAATCATTGAAAATGTCAACTGTGTTGTGAATGGAGAACCTGTGGAACAAGTAAAACATTTCAGCTACTTAGGCACGATTTTTACTGAAGATGGTAAATTAAATATAGAAATAGACAACAGAATCAGCAAAGCTGGTATGGTGGGAAGTCAATTGAATAAATTCATATGGAATAAGAGAGAAATTAGTCGGAACACTAAATTAGCTGTATACAAGACAGTGTTCAAACCAGTTTTAACTTATGGATCTGAGAGCTGGGTCAGAAGTAAAACACTTGACAAAAGACTAGAGACCGCAGATATGAGAGTCCTGAGAAAGATTAGAGGCATGAACAGATGGCAGCAATGGCAATATCATATTAAAAACAAGGATATTAGGAAAGAACTTGACATTGTCAGCATCCAGGAATGCGTTAGCAGAGCTAATCTCAGGTGGTATGGTCACTTAAACAGAATGGGTGAGTAAAGATTAGCAAAGCAAGTGTTCTCTGCCAGGTTGGCAGCAAAACGACCCAGAGGAAGACCAAGATATAGGTGGATTGATACGGTACAAAATACCTTAGACGACAGAAATATAAGATCTGATAATGTTGGAGTCTTGACAAGTAACAGACTGATTTGGAGGAAAATTGTAGATAGGAAGTTAGTAATGATGTAATTTTTTTCATGTAGTACTATCATATCCTGTACACCCCTTGAGGGTACATGGCAGGAATTTGATGATGATGATGATGATGATATCATCATCATCCTTATCTTTTGTTGGTACATAAATGTTGATAAGTGCAACATCAAACAGATAACCACAAACACAGATATAACAGTCAATCATATACTAGTATGAATTTTTTACAAATGGCAAAATGTTACTGTGCACCATAAACCATTTCACCTACACCGTTTTCATGCTTGTGATTATATGTTCTGCTGTAGAACACTATTCTATTATTTGTCTGTAGGTTTCCATGACTTGGCTATTTATCAACAAAATCAATAATGTTATCAACAAAATTCCCATCACCTCAACTTGAGAGTGAAAATCAAATCAATATCTTACTGTTAGGTTTGATTCCTTATGGTAGCAGCAGCTCGTAACATCACAGTTTTCAACTGCTTTCATAAGATTAATTATGAAGTTTGCTGTAATATCCATAATTCTCAAAGTTGGCAATTTCATAATTTTTTTAGAATTTTTAATCTTTCATTAAAATATGCATTTTAATTTATATATACTGAATATTAATCAAGATATTAGCTGGATATTTAATACAGGAAAGACATAGTAATGATATGAATGGCAGAGGACAATTCCATATCTTCCAAGTCATCAAATCAGTGCTACCAATGTCTGGGTCATTTCTGGGCAAAGCCTGATGAACTCTGTTCACAGCTTATTCTAAACTAACCTATTGGTGTCTTAAAGAGTCTGAATGCAGTGATATTTAGTCTATATATTCCTCACGTCTGGGTGAAGGCATCTCCCATTGTGGGAGGATTGGGTCTACTTCTCCCATGGACCCACTCCATATTGGGAGAGTGTATATACATTTGTATGAAGGTAACAGATGATCACAAACATCCATGCCCAAAGGAGAGATTTGCTAACCACTCAGCCAACAAGGCTGGCCTGAATTCAGTAATGCATAGAAATTATTTTTATTTATCTCTATTACTGCATACTTACTTGTTCTCTGACTTATCCCTGATATATGCTGATAAACCTGTAATGCATAAAATAATAATAATATATTTTTTGAAGCTATCCTTGCAGTAATGTTATAAGTGTAATATAAATTAAACAAATCATTTAACAATTTAATCAATTTAATTTAATTTATTAATCAGAATTAAATAAATTTAATTCTGATTATTACTGACAATGCTGGAGTCATTTTTGCTGTGCAAAGTTGACTTTATAAAAATCAAACAATTAGAACTTTTAGTTCAAGTAATTCTTGAGCACACAGATTAAAAATTGTATTTAATTCTTCTAAGGATTTTTGAAATTTACTGGAATCATGTATTGCAGTGAGTTTTGAAAATTCTCATTTCATCTCCTTATTTTGTCCAACTGCAATAACTGAATTAAATAAATGCATGAGAAAACAGTGTCGTGTTTTAAGTATATACATTCATACTTAATAAATGTATATCTGAGTCTAAGCAATCTTGCACAGACTCAATTTTTACTCTAAAATAATCGTAAACAGAGAATTTCAAAAAGAAACACACAGTGTTTTACATTAAGTTCATAGAAGATATGTTGATTTAAACCTCTGATATAGATATAAAAAATGTTATATACCTGAGTAACTTTTTTCCCCACTTTTTTTTTAATGCTAATCTTAACATGGGGTGTGAAGGGGTGGTGAAGCACAATACATAGTTTCTCCCACTCAAATGCCAATCTCACCTTCTTATGGTCCTTACTGTTCTAAAAGTGATGTATAAGTGGGGGTGTATGGGGTATATGGAGAGAAAGCACCTTAGTATCGATGTCAGCCGCTGATCTCAGGGTCAGGATGTTGGGCTCTGGTCCTCACATACACTCAACTCTCACTTATGGCTCCAAGAAGTTGGTAGTGCACACCAGCGGCCACACCCTGGTAAACCGTCTTGGCTGACGTACTAAACTAAGTGAGGGTATCAACAATATAGAATGCTGAAAGTTTATTTTTCACTTGGTTAGACTATAATAAATTTAGTTTAATCCTTTATCCAAGTGTGAGCAAACAAAGTTTGTGCCTGAAAGTATCTTCAAGACTAGGGTAAGGTGGTACAACACCGAGTAACTCATTGCAAAGGTGGAGCAAGCTCACAACACTCCTATCTCAGTATCTATCTCCCATAATACAAAACATATCTCCTTGCGGATATGTATAATGTTATGCATTAAGGGGAGGGACACTAATCAGACTAGTTTCGACCTTTATTGAGGTCTCTTCAGTGGGAGCCAGGCCCAAGTGGAGATACCAGGCAGAAGAATTAGCAAGGTCATCTCTACCTATAGGAGTTGCCAAACGGCGTGCCACCTTTTTATTAAATTACTCTGGATTTAGAGAAAGATGTTGAAAGTTTATTTTTCACTTGGTTAGACTATAATACATTTAGTTTAATCCTTTATCCAAGTGTGAGCAAACAAAGTTTGCACCTGAAAGTATCTTCAGGACTAGGGTAAGGTGGTACAACACCGGGAAATTCATTGCAAAGGTGGAGCAAGCTCACAACACTCTTATCTCAGTATCTCCCATAATGCAAAACACATCTCCTTGCAGATATGTATAATGTTATTTAAACTAAATTTAATATTAAACTAAATTTAATATAGAATGCTGTAAATAGGGAATGTCACCCCTTATGTGCACGAAGTCTGGAATGGCCAAGATGGCAGAAGAATCAACACTGACTGATCAATGGCATCAAGGGCATGACAGCAAGATGTGCGGCACATCGAGGGCACACTCCTGACATCTAAGGGACTTGTGACCAGCCGTAGTGGAAGAGATCGGAGCATCACCATGTATTTATCCATTGTCAACCATGAAACACACCATGTCACAATATGAAGTTAGAGATGTGGTTGAGACCCCTGCAAATCATCAACTCTTATAGCTACAGGGAAGAAGAGCTTGAAACTGGGAATTGTAAAACAAGAACTACTAAGGTAGTGTATGAAGATAATATCCCAAACCCTCCAGGGAAGATATTCTCAGATATCCCTTGTTTGAAAACCAGGAGCAATCTCTTGAAAATAGTAACATGGAACGTCAGAACACTCTACGAGGTAGGCAAATTAGATAACCTGCTCCAGGAATTAGAAGTGATGAAGGCCGATATTGCAGGTATCAGTGAAGTGAGGCGGACAGATACAGGCATAATAAGAAGAAAAAATCACACTATAATCTACTCTGGCAGTGACTTACACCTTAATGGAGTAGCGCTTGTCCTAAGTAATAGAATTGCAAAATCTCTACAGGGATATTGGCCCATAAATGACAGAATCATAACAGCCAAAATAACTGCACAACCATTCAACCTGTATATTATCCAAGCATATGCACCAACCCAAGATCACCCAGATGAAGAGTTGGAACAATTTTATGAAGATATCCAAACTGCAATCTCCAGTGCTAAGTCAGATGATGTTATTATACTGATGGGTGACCTAAATGCAAAAGTGGGCTCAGAAAAATTCTCATTTTGCATGGGAAACCAAGGGCTTGGAATCAGAAATGAAAGAGGTGAAAGATTAATTCAATTCTGTGAAACCAATGACCCAATAATTGCCAACACACTGTTTAAACATCCTCCCAGAAGACTACATACCTGGACAAGCCCTGGGAACATCTATAGAAACCAAATTGACTATATAATAATAAGCAAAAGATTCCGAAATGCAGTAACACAAACAAAAACATATCATGGAGCAGACATAAGATCAGACCACAACCCAGTGATTGCAAAAATCAAAATAAAACTTAAGATACCAAGCCAACCATTCATAAGAGAAACTTATAATTCAGACTCACTTAACAACCAAGAAGTTAAAGACTGCTTTATAAAAGAATTCACAGAATCCCTTAACAAGTCTAACACCACAACTCACACAGAAAATAGAATGGCAATTGATGAAATTAACATGAACTGGCAAACATTCAAGAATAGCATCAATGAAGCAGCCAAAAATACACACTCCCACAATTAAAAAGGAAAATGAATAAACCTTGGATGAATGAAAAAATATTGACGTTGATGGAACAAAGAAAAAAAGTTAAAGAACAAACCTGAATATAAAAAGCATTAATAAAGAAAAAAAAAAAGAATGCAGGAAAGCCAAAGAGGAATGTATTAAATATAAATGTATAGATATAGAAAACCTTGATAGAAAACACAGAAGCAGAGAAATGCATGAAAAGATCAGAGAAATGACAAGCAGGACAAATACAGCAAACCATTCAAGTGTCATTAGAGACTCAAGAGACCATATTCTAATGGATAAAAAAGAAATCATGGAAAGATGGATTGAATACACAAAGAAATTATATGAACAACAAAGAAATAATATTCCTGAACAGACTGATTTAGAAGGACCATCCATTTTACTCTGTGAAGTTGAAAATGCCGTCAGAAAAATAAAACCACATAAAGCTGCAGGAATAGATAACATCTTGGCAGAATGGTTGAGGGCTCTCGATGAAGGAGGACTGAAATTTCTAACAAAATTATGCAATAAAATATACGAGACTGGATTTCTACCCAAAGATATTAATCACTCAATTTTCGTTCCAATTCCCAAAAAAACAAAAGCTACAAGATGTGAAGAGTTCAGGACAATCAGCCTCACAGTCAAGTATCAAAAGTCCTCCTATACGTTATTCTTGAAAGAAATAAAAGAAAAATAAACATAGAAATAAATGATACACAAAGTGGCTTCAAGGAAAATGTAGGTACAAGAGAAGGTATTTTCAACGTCAGAACCATCATAGAAAGATATCTAGAAAAACAAAAAGATCTGTACCTCTGCTTCATAGATTACAAAAAGGCATTCGACAATGTCCAACATGAACAATTAAATGCAATCCTTTCAAAAATACGCATGGATGGAAAAGACATTAGGCTATTAACTAATCTTTACTGGGAACAGACTGCATCTTTGAGAATAAATAGAGAGACCTCAGAAGAATTCCCAGTTCAGAAAGGTGTGAGACAAGGCTATGTCTTTTCTCCGATTCTCTTTAACCTATACACAGAAGAAATATTTAATAAAATTAGTAACCTCAAAGGAATCACTGTAGGGGACAGAAATATTAATAACCTACGATATGCAGATGACACGGTTCTTCTAGCTGAAAACAAATATGACCTCAAAACTCTTATAGATGAAACCCTCAAGTATAGCGAATAGTATGGCCTCAGTTTCACTTTAAAAAGACAAAAATCATGATAATTTCAAGAGAAAAGAAAATATCAAAAATATGCATCGATATAAAAGGAAATAAATTAGAACAGTGCAAAAATACATATACCTCGGACACTTGATCACAGAGAATGGCAGGACAGAAGATGAAATTAGAAAAAGGATTGAAATCGCAAGGTCAACTTTCAACAGTATGAAAAATCTACTAACATCAAGAGAATTAAATCTGAAAACAAGACTAAGAATCTCCAAATGCTACATATGGTCTACGTTATTATATGGAGTAGAGACATGGACACTCTCCAATCTGAGTGTGAAAAAACTGGAGGCCTTTGAAATGTGGATGCTGCGAAGAATTATGAGAATATCATGGAACGAAAAAAAAGACAAATGAAGAGGTACTAGAGATGGCAGGCATCAACAGGAGCATAATGAAAGAAATTAAAAAGAGAAAAGTCAACTATTTCGGACATATTCTGAGATATAACTGCCTCTCGAAGGAACTGCTGAAGGAAAGAGAAAGAGAGGAAGACAAAGACTGGAGTGAATGAAAAATATAGAAAACTGGACCTATATCTCATATGAGGAATGCAGCAGAGAGGTGCAGAATAGGACATGGTGGAGACACATGGTAGTCAATCTCCTGGAGGGAGAAGACACCTGACAGGAGTTCTAAAAGTACAAACAAGGTCCTTATGACCAGGAATGGGTGGTATAACGCTAACAGAGAAGATGCTATTAGAACTGTCTCCAGAGGAGTTAGGTAGCAATCTTACCACTGGATAACTTGCCAGTGAAAAGATAATAACCTGTCCTGGAAATATGATATACTTTCAAGTCTCGGCCAAAGAAAACCCAGACATGACCATAATTAAGGAAAAGGTAAATGAACCTGGAAGAAGGAACATATACCAAATATCACAACTTGGAATGTAAGGAGCATTGCACAAAAAGAAGAGGAACTTGACGAACAATTAAACCAAGCCAATGTAAACATACATATATATATATATATATATATATATATATATATATATATAAAAACAGAAAAAAAGCAAAAGCAAAAAGGTGCCAAAGAAACAAATAACTATATACAAATCTATAGCAAAGTAAAAAAAGAAGAAAGAGCAAAGACATGTATGATGATAATGATACATAAATCTGTGAAGAACAATATTGTAGATTATAACTACTGGACTGAAAGACTAATCGAAATTAGGCTCAAAACATTAAGAAGTCATATAACAATAACTGGGGCAATATGCACCAAAAGAAGAAGAGAAAGAAGAAGACCCTCTTTCCCCTCTTTTAAACCTTTTACAAAGAACTGCAGAAAGTCATAGATAAAACAAATAAAACAGACTATTTACTACTAGCAGGATTTAAATGCTAGGATAAGAAACAAGTAAATACAAAACAAACAGATTTGGTGAAGATATACATAATTAAAACAGACACAAACTGTGAGATTTTGTCATTTATAATAATATAAGAATAATGAACTCAGTATCTGAAAATAAAGAAATACATAATTATACATAATCAGCCAGAGGATACAAGTCAGTGACAACATTATCACAAATTTTAAATTAGCCAAGTTGATTCTAGATGTAAGATTATATCCACACTTTGAATTAAACTCTGATTATTATATGGTATTGGCAAATATTCAATTTAAACCAAAATGGCTAAAAATAAATAAAGTGTAAAATTACTATCAACTGAGTTACAAAATTCCTTCATTACAAGATCCCCATACTAGACAACAATATCAAAATTATTTTGTTTGTGTAAATTACTGTAAACATATATATTCTGGTTCAACTTACAATTTTCAGTTGCTAGTGCATTTATATTGCATGTTTTTATATGTGTGTGCGTGTGTAGTTGTGCATTGTTTACATATTATGTTTATGTGCAGCAGTAAAGTTTTATGAATTGAATGCAGTAAGAGTTGCTTGTAGTTCATGGTATCCATAATTAGTATTTTTATATAACGAAACCTGTGGTGAATTCATCACTAAAAACACACGTACCAACCACAGTAATGACTATTTCATTCGTAAATATTTCATCCCAAGTATCTTGGGACATCATCACTGTATTGATGATGCCCCAATGAAATATTTACGAATTAAATAGTCATTACTGTGGTTAGTACATGTGTTTTTAGTGATAATAAGTATTATATTTTATGTTTTTATTAAAAGAAACACACGTATAAACCACAGTGAAAATTATTTAATTGTATATATTTCATCCTAAGTATCTTAGGACATCATCAGTACAGTATTTAAACAAAAATTAGGAATAACATACAGTTAGGGCGCATGATTACAATAGAATCTCATGAAAACGTGCATAATGTGCTAAAGTAGTACAACAACAAAAAAAAAAAAAAAAAAAAACGTTAATTATTTAACACAGTTTTGTATGATAATTTCCCATACTTTAGGAATAGTAAGAACGTCGTTGCGGTTTAGGTTTGGTCTGTGTAGTAGGGCTTCAGAACTTTCTTTGTATAAACGTTCATGTTTAAATAAAGATCTATGTAAAAGTTTAGCATTTTCCCAATGGATCCTATGGTTTGGATTTTCAATTCCGTGTTGAGAGAGGCCAGATTTCTGCGGTTTAAGAAGACGAATGTGGTCTTGATGTTCCGAGATGCGTTTCTGAACAGACCTACCTGTCTGTCCAAAGTAAGATAATTTGCATGAGCATGGAATCTCATAAACACCAGGTAACATCAAGGGTGAGAGTTTGTCCTTAGGAGAAGGTAACAAGTTGTAAATTTGGTTGATAGGTTTGTAAGTAGTGGCAAAATTGTATTTCTTCATAATTTTAGAAAGACGTTCTGAGATGCCTTTAACGTAAGGTATGGGAATCCTATGTACTTCTTCCTGTCTGGTTTGATGTATGCAGAAGTGACTGATGATTTTTTGAGTTGTTTTGGGATTATATCCATTTAGGATGGCTGTATTTTTGATAACTTCTACTTCCTGGTTTAAAGATTCTTCAGAGGAGTAGAATTTGTGTGCTCTGGAAACTAGTGATTTAATAATGCCAGATTTCTGAGATGGATGATGAGCAGAAGAATTGTGAATGTGGCGACCTGAGAATGTAGGCTTGCGAAAGACGGAAGTGGCGATGGAACCGTCTTCTTTTCTTTTGATGTGTAAATCCAAAAAAGAGATACCCTGTGGAGATTCTTTTTCTAATGCAAAGTTGATGCGATGATGAAGAAGGTTAATTTTATCTAGAAACAGTCGTAATTCAGGTTCGGGATGATTCCATACTGCAAATACGTCATCGACATATCTTAGCCAAATTTTTGGTTTGGGTTCAAAAGTGAATATTTTTTCCTCAAGGTGTTCTAGAAACAAATTTGCTAGGTTTGGTGATAAAGGAGATCCCATTGCTGTTCCTTCCTCTTGCTTGTAAATTTGACCTTTCCAGGTGAAGTAACCTGATGCAATAACTGATTTTGATCCTACGAATCGTCAACTCAGAAAATTAAATAAGCTACTTAATGAAACTTCCTCCTTAGATGAACTAACTATCAAAAAACTTAAGACATACCATGCAAAACCTCCTAGAATTTATGACTTACCTAAGCTACACAAAACTAATGTTCCACTTAGACCTGTCGTAGACTGTATCGGCTGTCCAACGTACAAGTTATCAAGATTCTTATCTAACCTTCTCTGCCCTCACATAGGCCACTCAGTCTCTTCAATCAAAAATTCTACTGAGTTTCACACAAAAATTAAAGACATTCAACTATCAAAAACTGACTTGTTAATCAGCTTCGACATTGTCTCCCTCTTCACTAACATTCCCCATAAAGAAACAATAGAATTACTTACTCAAAAATTTCCATCTGATATAGTTGAATTGTTCAAGTTTGTTATTGCATCAGGTTACTTCACCTGGAAAGGTCAAATTTACAAGCAAGAGGAAGGAACAGCAATGGGATCTCCTTTATCACCAAACCTAGCAAATTTGTTTCTAGAACACCTTGAGGAAAAAATATTCACTTTTGAACCCAAACCAAAAATTTGGCTAAGATATGTCGATGACGTATTTGCAGTATGGAATCATCCCGAACCTGAATTACGACTGTTTCTAGATAAAATTAACCTTCTTCATCATCGCATCAACTTTACATTAGAAAAAGAATCTCCACAGGGTATCTCTTTTTTGGATTTACACATCAAAAGAAAAGAAGACGGTTCCATCGCCACTTCCGTCTTTCGCAAGCCTACATTCTCAGGTCGCTACATTCACAATTCTTCTGCTCATCATCCATCTCAGAAATCTGGCATTATTAAATCACTAGTTTCCAGAGCACACAAATTCTGCTCCTCTGAAGAATCTTTAAACCAGGAATTAGAAGTTATCAAAAATACAGCCATCCTAAATGGATATAATCCCAAAACAACTCAAAAAATCATCAGTCACTTCTGCATACATCAAACCAGACAGGAAGAAGTACATAGGATTCCCATACCTTACGTTAAAGGCATCTCAGAACGTCTTTCTAAAATTATGAAGAAATACAATTTTGCCACTACTTACAAACCTATCAACCAAATTTACAACTTGTTACCTTCTCCTAAGGACAAACTCTCACCCTTGATGTTACCTGGTGTTTATGAGATTCCATGCTCATGCAAATTATCTTACTTTGGACAGACAGGTAGGTCTGTTCAGAAACGCATCTCGGAACATCAAGACCACATTCGTCTTCTTAAACCGCAGAAATCTGGCCTCTCTCAACACGGAATTGAAAATCCAAACCATACGATCCATTGGGAAAATGCTAAACTTTTACATAGATCTTTATTTAAACATGAACGTTTATACAAAGAAAGTTCTGAAGCCCTACTACACAGACCAAACCTAAACCGCAACGACGTTCTTACTATTCCTAAAGTATGGGAAATTATCATACAAAACTGTGTTAAATAATTAACGTTTTTTTTTTGTTGTTGTTGTACTACTTTAGCACGTTATGCACGTTTTCATGAGATTCTATTGTAATCATGCACCCTAACTGTATGTTATTCCTAATTTTTGTTTAAATACTGTACTGATGATGTCCTAAAATACTTAGGATGAAATATTTACAATTAAATAATTTTCACTGTGGTTTATACGTGTGTTTCTTTTAATGATGATCGCCCCACAGGTTTCGTTATTTAAAAAAATATTTTATGTTTAGCCATCTTTAAAATACATAAGTTAAAAAGACTTACTTAGTAGACTTAGTGAGTTTTTACTACTTTCAAGCAAAACAACATGAAGATAACATGTAAAGGTGACAGTTTCCCTCACTTCACTTAGTGTGTGTACTGGAGCATGCACAAGTGAAAATAACACAGTAACTAATTAAGCAGTTGGATAAAGCTGTGAGTGTGAGAGAGAGAGATGTAGTGATAGGAAAGAATTTTTGGTACCAGTGAGAAGAAAGTTCCATGAGTAGCAATCTTTCAGAAAAAAGATGTTTTAAAAGTTATTTAGCTGTTATATTACAAAGGTAACTGAAATAACAGTTGTGGAAGAAATTGGTGAATTATTTTCAAAATCTCTGGACTAATGATAATAAAGAAGTAAAATTTTATACAACAAAGATTGATCTACAAAAAATATTACAATGTCAGAACTAAAAGAAAATGCAATAAATATGATGAAAAATAGGAAAACACCAGGAGAAGACAATATTAAACATAGAACTACAAAAATGCAGGTGAAAAATTTAATGAAAGACCTGAAATTCTTTAACATGGCCTGGATTTCTGGAAAAACTGCAAACTCTTGGGAAAAAAGCTCTGGTTATTCCAATTTATATATAAAGGAAATAAATATGACTGCAATAACTATAGGGGAATTAGTCACTAAATGTAGGGAACAAAATATATTCAGGAATATTAAAAGAGAAACTAAACAGTATTGTAGATGACAAACTGCTAAAGAACAGAATAGACTCTAAAAAGGCTGATCCTGCATAGACTCAATTTTTACTCAAAAATAATTGTAATCAGAGAATTTCAAAAAGAAACATATATGGCCTTCATCATTATGAAAAAGTCTTTGATAAAAATAACAGATAAAAATTATTTAAAATATTAACTGATCTAATATCAAACTAGCTCTCACAGTCTGTTCAAGAAATATACATAGGAAATAAAATAGCAGTCAAATTAGAACAAATATCACAATGGAAAGACACATCAAGAGGCATGTGGCAAGGATGTACCCAATTACCTCTACTTTTTAATAAATAAATAAATAAATATATTACACAGGTAAAGTAGCCTTGAAGAAATGTCATTTGTGTGAATAATTACTAAACTCCCTGATGAAAGATCACTGTAAGTCTGATTCTGGTTGCAGACCAGAGAAAATTTATTGACGCTTTCTTCGACTGGTTTCTGAATTGGTGAATCTCCTGTTAAGATTTTAGGTCGGCCTGGTTGGCCGAGTGGTTAGCGTATCCGCTCTCCAGCCAAAAGGCTGCAGGTTCGAATTCTGCCATGGGCATGGATGTTGATTTGTATTTGTCTGTGAAAATACTAGTGGTGGTGGTAGATGGCGCTAGTGTAGTTGCGGTTCGTTGTAGTTGATGGGTTTAGTTGCATTTAGGTGCCCTCCCTCGATGAGTCTTTGGACTCCCTGGAGGTGTCACGTAATAATAATAATAATATACACATATATATATATGCAGGATGCTTAAGGGTCAAAGCTGTATAACTGAGAAGAAACCTCCACATAGCCTTTAAAGGAATGCGGAGAACCAACCAGGGCTTCTAACCTAATGTCCAATCCTCACCTTCTCGTGGTGCACACTGTTGGGTATCTACCTGGATACTGAACGAACGAGGATGGGCTGGCAATTTGCGATATAGCGGAATAAATTGTAATTCTTATTGGCTTAAACCAAATTACAAAATGATAGTACAACATGACAAAATTTCATGCCGGCTGGGGCATCGCCCGGTTAAACAAGTTCCCTGTTGTTTTCACCACAAAACCAGGGTAAACAGCGAACAGTCAGCTACTGCAACAAATCTGAAAAAGCATACCAACTCAACAACACCAGAGTTAAAGACTGGTACTATCAACATAAGAAACCTGAATGGCAAAGAAATGGAGCTAGCTGAGGTATTAGATAAGTACCAGATCGACATAATAGGGGTGACTGAAACAAAAAAGACAAAAACTGGTGAGATCTTTCTGAGCAATAAATACAAATTGTTATATTCAGGCAATGACAATCAAGGAAAAGAAGGAGTAGCCATTGTATTCAACACTAAATACGAGGCTAATCTTCTTGAATGGCAGGCAGTCTCAAGCAGAGTGATGTGAGCAAATATCAGAATGGGGAACTGGACAATGAGACTTATTTGTGCCTATGGAAGGTTCTACTAAGGTAGAAGTGGAGGAATTTTTTGAGGATTTAGAGAAAGCATCTGACACATGAAAAAGGAAAAGTTGGTCCTTGTTGGGGATATAAATAGCAGAGTAGGAAATGATTGTCAGACATACAAAAATATATTGGGAAAATTTGGAGAAAAGAGCAAAGCTAATAATAATGGCAAATACCTGTTGGATGCCTGCTCAGGACATAGACTGGTTATTACTAACACCATGTTCCAACATAAAATTGTGCAAAAATTCACACGGAGAGAAGAGGCAAGGAATCAGAAAAGTCTCATTGACTGTGTTATTGTTGATAGTGATGTTTTCTCCCTGGTGCAGGACACCAGAGTGTACTGAGGATTTGAAATTGGAAGTGATCACTATTTAGTCTTGAGCAGTATAAAATTGTGCAAAAATTCACACGGAGAGAAGAGGCAAGGAATCAGAAAAGTCTCATCGACTGTGTTATTGTTGATAGTGATGTTTTCTCCCTGGTGCAGGACACCAGAGTGTACTGAGGATTTGAAATTGGAAGTGATCACTATTTAGTCTTGAGCAGTATAAAATTGAATTTCATAATGAAAAGAATAACATGTAAGAAAGTTTTAAAGCGAATTAAAGTTGAGCAGCTCTCAGATGTGAACTGTAGACTAAAATACACAACGATTATTGAAGAAAAGATGAAAGAGTTTGAGAACAGGAACCAAACCTTGGAGATTTAGTGGCAAGCCTTGAAGAAAGCCCTGATTGATTCAGCAAGGGAGGCATGTGGTGAGGTTGTCTGCAAGGATAGAAAATTCAGAACTCCATGGTGGACATAGGAAGTTAAAGAGGCAGTGAAGGAAAAGAAGAAAGCATATCAAAAGTTCCTGGCAAATAAGTCAGCTTGTGCTCTTAGAGAATACAGAGACAAATGTAAGAAAGTTAAACATTGTGTAAAACTAGCTAAACAAAAGTCATGGGAGGACTTTGGCAAGAACATAGAAAATAAATATAAAGAAGGTGGCAAAATATTTTGGAGGTTGTTGAAGAAGCTTAGAAATGGAGTAAAGAGTACTCTAAAAGGAGTTAGAGATGATAAAAAAGTGACATGAAAACAGGAGAAAAAGATATCCTTGAAGTATGGAGTAATTACTTCAAGAAATTGCTAAATGAAACAAGCAGTGATAGCACAGTGGTAAAAAACACTCAACAGGCATATAGTCAGGAATGCATATCCATACTTGAAGTAGAAAAAGCCATCCAAGGCTTAAAATGTGGAAAAGCAGCAGGAGTAGATGATATTTGACCAGAAATGCTGAAGTATGGTGGTATAAAAGTCTTGCAATGGCTGCACTGCATAGTTCAGAAGGCCTGGACAGAGGGACGAATTTCCGATGATTGGAGTAGAGCTCTCATAGTACCCATATATAAAAAGGGAAATAAAACTGAATGTGAGAATTACAGAGATATTTCCCTACTGAGTATTCCTGGTAAGATATATGCAAGTATACTTGAGAATAGGTTGAGAAGAATTGTAGAAGAAAAGCTTGGTGAAGAACAAGCTAGATTCCGGCCAAATAGAGGATGTCAGGATCAGATCTTCACTTCACGACAAATAGTGGAGGAATCATGGGAATATAACAAAGATCTCTATTTAAGTTTTGGAGATCTGGAAAAGGCATATGACATGGTGCCAAGAGAGAAGCTATTCAATATGCTACCGTTATATGGTGTCAATGGGGCATTATATCAAGCAATACTTAGTCTTTATTTGAGTTGTAAGTCAGCAGTTAGAATTGATGGAAGTACAGGAAAATGGTTTAATGTTAAATCTGGTGTGAGACAAGGATGTACATATCCCCTCTGTTATTCACTATCTATATGGATCACATTATGAAGGAACGTGGTATTAAACATGATATCAAAATTGGAGATGTTAATGTCAGCTCTTTGCTTTATGCGGACGATGTTATACTTATCAATAAATCCTATGAGTCTGCAAAATTCCTTGACTAAATTGAATAACTGTTGTAATAGATATGGTATGAAGGTCAGCAATAAAAAGATGAAGACAATGAAAATTGGCAGAATCGTTGAAAATGTCAACTGCATTGTGAACAGAGAACCTGTGGAACAAGTAAAACATTTCACCTACTTAGGCACGATTTTTAGTGAAGATGGTAAATTAAATATGGAAATAGACTACAGAATCAAATAAGCTGGTATAGTAGGAAGTCAACTGAATAAATTCATATGGAATAAGAGAGAAATTGGTCGGAACACTAAATTAGCTGTATACAAGACAGTGTTCAAACCAATTTTAACTTATGGATCTGAGAGCTGGGTCAGAAGTAAAACACTTGACCAAAGACTAGAGACCACAGATATGAGAATCCTTAGAAAGATTAGAGGCTAAATTAAGGGGATAAAAATCCCTTATTATTTTGCAGCCAGTATGCGAAACTCTAAGATCAAAAACTACGATCTACGAGGTTCACGTCGAAGAACTATCGGCAAATCCAAGCGTAAGTGACCACTTCTTAGTAGCACACCAAGGCAACTCAAAGCAAAGGTAGAGCATGCTCCTTCACTATCATTGATATTTTCTCATAATGTGAAAACACACCTCCTAGGAGATGTAATACTGCTTTTACATTATGAGGAGAGGTCACTACCCAGACTGGTTTTAGCCTTTTTTTTGAGTCTCATCAGTGAGTAGGTAGACCTGGATGATATGATATCAAACTTTAAGTGAAAAGAACTTACATACCTTCCCTATACGAATGCCAGAGTGGTGGACCCATATGTATTATATATTATATTATAATTAAGATGAAAAGCCAAATGGTTATATTTTCTGGTGAAGTTAATTAAATTATGGGGATAATAATCCCTTATTATTTTGCAGCCAGTAAACGAAACTCTAAGATCGAAAACTACGATCTACGAGTTTCATACCGAAGGTAGCCGTTTGGCTTTTCATCTTAATTATAATATAATATATAATATATATATGCACACCACTCTGGCATTCGTACAGTGAAGGTATGGAAGTTCTTTTCACTTAAACTTTGATATCATATCATCCAAGTCTACCTACTCACTGATGAGACCTAAAAAAAGGGCTGAAACTAGTCTGGGTAGTGACCTCTCCTCATAATTTAAAAGCAGTATTACATCTCCTCGTGAACAGATGGTGTATAGGTGTATTGATACGGTACAAAGTGCATTAAACGACAGAAATATAAGATCTGATAATACTGGAGTCTTGACAAGTAACAGACTGATTTGGAGGAAAATTGTAGATAGGAAGTTAGTAATGATGTAAATTTTTCATGTAGTACTATCATATCCTGTACATCCCTTGAGGTGTACAGGATATGATATATATCATTTCCTTAACCTTCAAATTCCTGCCATGTTGTACAGGATATGCCTGTCATATCCTGTACATCCCTTGAGGTGTACAGGATATGACAGGCATATCCTGTACAACATGGCAGGAATTTGAAGGTTAAGGAAATGATATATATATATATATACAGGGTGGTTCAAAATTCCACATACAAACTTTGAGGAGATGTAGAGAACATCAAAATCAACCATATTCACATAGGAAAGCATGATGATCGGAAATGCCACCTGAAAGTGATAGGCGGCACTGTTTGCCAGCGCTCCAGGTGAGCAATTGAGGCTTCCTCATTCAAGCTTTCGACGTCGCACAAAGAACATGCGTCGTTTTACAAATGCTGAGATGGCAGACATGCACCTCGTTTACAGGCTAGCTGACGGTAATGGCCAAGACGCTGTACGAATGTATCGTGAAAGGTACCCAAACAGATGTGTACCGCATCACCAAATGTGTGCGCATTTGCATTAGAATTTGTGTGACTATGGATCATTCAGGGATCACAGGCATGATAGTGGGGGGGCCACGATGATGCGAAATCCCGCCATGGAAGAGGAGGTGTTGCATGCGACAGACAATAATCCAGAGACAAGCACACGTGCTGTTGCCTTTGCTGAGGAGAATCTCGATCCAGTGTATTGTGTGTTTTGCACTCTGAGTCCTTACATCCATTTCATCTGCAATGGGTCCAGTTACTGATGGCTGAAGATTATCCTCGATGATATGGAATTCATGCAGTGGTTTCTGCAGAAAAGTGCCATAGACCCAGATTTTACAACTTGTGTTTTGTTCATGGAAGAAGCTTCATTTACCCGCGAAGGGATCTTCAATCATCACAATGCTCATGTGTGGGCCCATGAGAACCCATACATTGTGCAATCACATGCTGCACAACAATGCTTCGTCATTAATGTATGGGCAGGTATTGTTGCTGATTGTTTAGTCGGCCCATACCTGTTACCACCCTAACTGGACTCCCAGAAGTATTGGACCTTTCTGGAAGAAGTTCTGCCGGATTTATTGAACAATGTTCCAAATAAAAAAAAGAAATAAAAAAAAAAAACGTAGCTATAAAATTCATTACCAGGGGCACTGTATGATGTACTGAATGTAGATGTAGTAATTTTTCTGTGTTATGTTGTCATTCAGAGCTGGCAAGTTATCAGGATGATCCTGATAAAACCTGTTTTTGAGAAATCTCCAGAGTCAGAAGTCACAGGGGAGTCAAGATCAGGTGAATAAGGTGGGCGTGCAATGGAAAACACACATCTGATTTCCATGAAATGTTCTCAAAGAACCTCCTGTACAGATGACCAATGTGTGGAGAGGCCCCCATCCTGTGAAAATGACTGAAACCGTGCCATAACTACAGCAGTGCATGTGCACTGCTGTAGTTATGGCACAACAAAATTGTTTGTCATGTCACAATACTTCTCGGTAGTATCTGAGCAGGTCACAGAACCCGACTGGCAAATATCCTCAAACAAGAATAGCCCAATGATAAACGAACCTGTAAACCTCAGCAGACAGTAACTTTGGGTGAAAGCAAAGGAGAATTTGTTGAATTCTCCTTTGCATTCACCCAAGCTTCACAGCATCTGGATCACTGGATGGTGCTCCACAAGGCCTTAAACAGAGATACTTTAATTTTGATCACCCTGTATGTTATTCTTATTATGGCAAGGGAACCTTTTGTTATGAAAATCCTATTATTACAGGAGGCTCACACTAGCCACACAATACCTATCATACCTCTCCATGAATTTTTCAACTCTAACCAAGTGCTGAAAAATTTCCTCCACAACAGTCCTATAAACTGGCCTGCCCTATAAGCCAGCCTAGTTGGCAGAGTAGCTAGCGTATCTGCTCCCCAGCTAAAAGGCTGCGGGTTCGAATCCAGGCGTGGATGTTTGTGATTGTCTGTGGAAGTACTGGTGGTAGCAGGCAATAGATGGCATTGGTGCAGTTGCAGTTAGTTGTAGTTGGTGGATTGAGTGGTGGAGACAGAGAGTTGTAGTGTAGGTGCCCTCCCTTGATAAGTCGTTGGACTCCCTGGAGATGTCACATAATAATAATAATAAAAACCTTTCAGATCTTAAGCATTTTTCTATTATATCCCCTCTTCTGCTTAACTTCTGCAACCTGGAACCCCATGATCTATCTTTGCGAGGATCATTCCATAGATCACTCACCTCTAGATTCTCTCCATGACTTCCTCATTCCCAAGTAATCCTGAGACCAGACTTGTGCACAATAATACAGCTACGTCCATATCAATCCTTACAAAAAAAAGAGGAATCATTACTTTCCTATGTCTGGTTCCAATGTGTCCAAGCAAAATTGCTGCAAAACAAACTGTTGCAAAAGTATCCAAACTACCTTGGACACTTTTGCAATATCCCCTCTGAACTTCACTCCTCCACCAAGACTCCCATATCCCTAGTATCCCTATTACTTTTTAACAATTTGCTGAATACACACTTGTAATCTTTATATCTTAAAATAGATACTTTACAATTTTCTACATTAAAATGGAATCAACTATCTTTTGGCCATGTGGTCAGTCTATTCACATCATTCTGAAAACTCTCTAAACTGCATTGATTACCTGATGTTGATGCACAAATAGTGACACTACCCAATTTTGCATCATCTGCAAGCAATCAAATATTTCCCTTCAAATCATTTCTAATTCATTAATATAAAATTAAACAGTAGCAGCCCTAGCACGAAGTCTTGCAGTATGCCACAAATTACCTGTCCTCTGAATTTTGTCCTCCGTATACTACTCCCTGATATCTGTCCATTAGTCGTACTTGTATCCAGTGGTGAGTTATGGAAATTTTAACAAAGGGCTCGCATCGTCGAGCAAAAAAAAAAAAAAAAAAAAAAAAAAAAACGTATTTCACACAAAAACTTTTATTAATACAGCTTGTGTACAAATTCCAATCAAAAAGTATGAGAGGACAATCAACGTCTAAAGGCTATCATTTTTAAAATATATCATGATCTAAACATGAAATATTTGCACACAATCAACTGTGTTAATTTATCTTACATAAGAAAAACATTTTTTAACTATCAAAATATAACAGAATGAAATCTTTTATAAAATATTTGATTGGCTATTGGTTTTACCATATGATTGGCTACTAGAAGAGAGAATGGTAAAGATAGCGCATGCGCTTATTTTATTTTCAAACTTGGGTGCATTCGTTATAGAGGAGTTGAAACAATAATTCCAAATAATCTATACACTGCCAAAAAGACTTCTTTTTGTTAGGTTAGCTTATGAGTTTGTTGCTTAATATATTTCAAAAAAAACATTTTTTTGAAAAAATAAAAAAGTAAACAAGAAGAACAAGGGGCTCACAAAGTTGAGAAAAATTTAACAAAGGGCTCATGCAAGCCTCTCATAGCTCACCACTGCTCGTATCCATTTCATATTACCATTTGCTCCAATTTGTGCAAGAGAGTTTCATATGGGATCCTGTCAAATGCCTTTGCAAAATCCTGCATATCATTGTATGACCATTCCCTTTATCCAACTCAAATATCAAACTATTATAAAAAGTGAGTAAATTACTTTTTAAAATATCATAAGCATATGATACTGTTGACAGCAATATGGTTCAGAACATAAATGTATACAGGTGATTTGATAGGAAATGACCATTTACACTATGTTGCCAAAGGTGTCTGGACAGCAACTGTTTGTATTTCCCATCACTACAAGCACTGCTGTCAATATGAGGTTGGACATCATTTTGCTGCTGTTACAGCCGTTATCCTTCGGGGTAGACTCTCTACTAAGTTCTGAAAAACTGCTGCTGGAATCGTTTCCATTCCTCCTGTAGTATGGCGAACAGCTGATGAGTGTTAGTTGGGGGAGTAGGTCTGGCATGCAACCTTTGCTTCAGCTCATCCCAAAGATGTTCGATGGAGTGAAGTCATGGCTTTGGGATGGACAGTTTAGTTTTTCCACGTCCATGTCTTCAAACCAGGAGCTAGAGCCCTTGCTTTGTGAGAAGATGCATTATCCTGCTGATACAGGAAAGGGCCTATTCCAAACTGTTGCCATAGTGTAGAAAGAATGAAATTGTGCAAAATGTCATGGTAGGCATCAGCGTTTAAAGTTCCAGACACAGAAACCAATTGGCCCAGTCCAAACCAGGAAAAACATCCCTAGACTATTATGCTACCACCTCAAATTTCACAGTTCAAACAAGACATCTCTGTAAGTATCGTTCACTAGGCAACCTACAGATGTAGACACATCCATCAGATTGCCAGATTGTTTATACTGATTCATCGCTTCACAGGACCTTCTTCCATTAGGAGGTGCAATCAAGGGCTTGAGAGCTGCAGCATAACCATGAAACCCAAAGGCAAACACCTTCTGGAAAATAGTTTTGTCACTGGAATCCATTCCAGAGCTCATGCGAAAATCATTTGCGATGGTTGCCAAGGCTGACTGACAATTTACTGTGACAACATACTTGAGAGTTTCATCAGTTTCTTAGACCTACCAGTTCAGGAGAGGGATTTGGGGGGTTCTATCACGTTCCCACTTCACGATAACCTCACTGACATTACACCAAGACACGTGCAATGTGGCAGAAATCTCTCTGACCAAACTGACTGAACTTGTGGGCTGACTATCAGACCATGTTCAAACAGACTCAACTCTTTTCTTCCACTCATCCTGATGGCAAAGAATGTCCACACTGCTAATGCCCATGTGCCTATGCTTATATAGCATTGCAATGTATCATGTAATAGTAATAATACTGAAGCACACATAACTATCTGGCCACCTACAATGTCAAAATTATGTGATTGCATTCACAACCAGAGGCAGCATAGGTACTTCCATTTATTATCTATCATGTTCTGAGATATTACCACCAACTCTAAGACTTGTGTTCCTATTTTATCCTCTATCATGTGCTGTCAAGTAATGGTCCCTAAGATACTCAAAAAATTCAACATAATTTTCTTGCCAAGTATAATAAACTCAAAAAATTCTTTTTTGCTATTTCCATATGCTCTTTCTCCTTTCCAATATATGCATTCATAAATAAACTTTACCACTATACTCTGCTTTACTAATGTTATTTGCCTAGCTATTTCAGTCTCCTTCCTCAACATATGTATATAGCAGTAACTCTACGCACCATCTCCTTAGATGGATTATAGTTTCCAGCCATTTGACCCATCTGAAATAATTCTTATCAGCATGGAAACATTTATTCCCCACACCCTAAGTTCCCATCCCCCTATCTATGCCTTGGTTCTCCTACTGGTGTACAAGAGAAGAATCAAACATACCATAACTGGTATGCTCAATTCTTCTGTGAAAAACTGATTTTGAGAGAACTAAAAGCAGGAATCTTACATTCTCCAAAGGGCAGCCATGCATTCTGGTCTTAAGCTAAAGCCATTAGTTACAATTTATGCCCAACATAAATAAATAAATGTAACAATATTTACATACCAACTAAACTACCATTATCTAGCCCATGTTAATCTTGGTCAAGCCAGTCAAATTCAACAAATATTCTCATCACAGTTCATTTTTCTTCCTCCATCAAAAGCAATTTAAACATTTCTCTCTCTCTCTGTATCTGTCTCACTCTATAGCAACTCACCTCACATTCTTCTTCTTGGAAATTCTGACCACTCATAAACTTCAGTTTTTTTGGGTAACATACATACTCTTTCTCTCTGGCACCCACCCAACAGCAGTCTCTCTCACTCTTTATGTTGCTCCCACCCACAAAAGTTTATTAGCAAACCTATGGAACATTTTGTACCATGGGCTAAGGATATGTTTTTTCTGTTTTTATCAATTTTCTTTTTCTTTTTTTTTTTGTATTTTCAATTTATTTTTTAAATAGTTCAGAAATCCTGCTCTAAAGACCAAACATAGAACTTTTTCAAACCACTCAAGGCCTCCAATAAGCAGGGTAGTGGTCTCACACCAAGAAATGAAATTCACTTCCCACCTAAATAACTGTTCACTGCTTTTTTCACTCATACAACCACCTCTCACAGAGTACCCTCCTTCCATGAAAAAAATCTATCCCGAGACATCTACAAATTCTAGTAATTTTTTTTACACATTTTAGCCATCATATTATTGACCATATTATTCCTATACAATTCTGCTTTGTTTCCAGATGAGGATTTGGAAAAATTATTCAGCAGGCTCTTTTAAAATGATACTATAGGAGTCCATTACATTGAGAAACCCTTTGATGTATCACATGAACTGAAAAATATAATTCTCTGTTTTCATCATTATTATTATTATGTGACACCTCCAAGGGGTCCAAAGACTCCTCGAGGGAAGGCATTTACTCTACAACTCTCTGTCTCCACCAACTACTATCCACTGAATCCAACGAAACACAACTACAATCCTTTACACCAGCGCTTCCCAAACTGTGGGCCACGGTCCCCTTGGGGGCCATAGGTTTTGTTGAGGGGGGCCGTGAAATAATGAAAACAAATTTAAAATGTTTTAAGACTAAGTAGATTTTTTTTATTTTAAAAGAAACGTATTTAACTTTTATTATTTATTATTTCTTTTTTGTTATTTTTTATATTCTAATGGAAAAATTCACACATCGGTGTTGGTTCACAAACTTTGCTTCCTGCGTATTTCGGCGCTTAATGAATATTAGTAAATATTACTTATTCATATGTTTCATTTCATAGCAGTGGTTAATTGTATTTACTTCGAATGCTCACCAGGGAAGCTCCAAATCTTCCTGTCCCTTTCATCACGTGTTCATAATCAGGGACTGTTGATATTGACTTTATATACATATCAAAACTCATTTTATATTATCTCTGTCATCCAAGCTAGTTTTCTGTTACCAATAAAAGTTTCGCATATACTTCACACATGAAATAAAGCCTAAACAAGTTCATGTGGGGAGATAGTAACTCGCTTGCAGTGGTAAACAACATGCCCTCCCTAACAGCCACTATACTGCAGAGGAAATAAAAACAAGTACTTTTATTATGCCAGTGAATAAGGTATGACGAGTCTGTGTAATATATTTCTCAACAAATAGTGCAATTAGAGACAACTGGGATAAAAACACTAATTAATAAATCATATGTCCCCTCATATAAAAACTATGCTGTATAGACTGAAACAAAACCATATGTTGCATGGGCAAACACAGTAACTAACTAAAAACTATTGCTATTAATTAGATGTGTGTGAGTTCGATTTCCCAAGACAGCAATAAAATTCAACCGAACATGTTAAAATTCGTAAAAGTGTTAAAAGTAAGTAATATATATATATATATATATATATATATATATATATATATATATATATATATATATATAATGAATGTTATGGCAGTTTCACATATGAAATTCGGTTGAAGAGAGTTAGCATTTCAACTCAATTGTCAGCTATGCTTTTATCTTTCGGTTGCACAATCTTTTGTTAATACCGCACCAATCATATGCACATTTTAATAACCTGCCTTTGCTGTCTGTTTTGCGTTAGGCTTAATTACCGTAAAAGGAGAAAAGTCACAAAAGAGAAAAATGTTCCTAGTCCGGGGATTCCCTTATTCAGGTAATATTCACTAATTTCATGTTATCAGTCTGTGGTGTGCCAGTTTCGGTAAGTGGTGATATTATTTGATCTATTCTACGTTAAAAAATTTAACCCTGAGATGGATAAGTGGCTGATAAAAAATAAAAATAAAAAAATCCCGCGAACTATCAGAAGAAGCAGAAACAGACTCAAAAAAAAAAGGACAGTATTTCATATTTTACCAGAACAGCCCGCATCGTCTTCAGAACCAAAGGTAAGAGGCAAAAAATGTAATATATGCATTTGATTTTTGCAATATTCGCTTCGCTGTGTATGTTTTGTATTGAATATAAATACAATAAATATTATAATAATATATCTCTCTATTACGATTTTTTTCCGAGGGGGGGGGGGGGGCGTGAAATATTTTAATTTTTGCAAAGGTGGCCCTGACATCCAGAAGTTTGGGAAGCACTGCTCTACACCAACATAAAACAGAGAAGACAAATGATTTTATGAATTTCAACAACCATATATGTCAAAATTTAAAACTAAAGAAAATATATAAATGAAATTGAATTCTTACCTAATTGGCAAATAATAAAATTCTTTACTGAAGCTCGCAATTTACTATATCTTTCTTTTCCCATATCAAAGAGGCTAACAAAAAATATAAATGTGTTTATAATATTTTACATTTATTTGCTATAAACAGAAAAGGAAAAATTTATCATCATTATCATCAAATTCCTGATATGTACCTCAAGGGGTGTACAGGATATGATGGTACTGCATGAAACACTTACACCATTACTAACTTGCTATCTACAATTTTCCTCCAAATCAATATGTTACCTGTCAAGACTCCAACATTATCAGATCTTATATTTCTATCTTCTAAGGCACTTTTTACTGTATCAATCCACCTATATCTTTTATCTTCTAAGGCACTTTTTACTGTATCAATCCACCTATATCTTCTTCTGGGTCTTTTTCCTGACAACTTGGCAAAGAACTAATTTTTCCTCTCCCATTCTGTTTAAGTGACAAAATCACCTGAGATTAGCTATGCTAACAATATTAAGTTCCTTCCTAATATCCTCATTTTTAATATGATATTACCACTGATCACATCTGTTCACCCCTCTAATCTTTCACTCTCATGTCTGTCATCTCTAGTCTTTGGTCAAGTGTTTTATTTCTAACACTAGAGACCACAGACATGAGTTGGCTTCTGACCTAATGTCCAATCCTTACCTTCTTGTGGTGCACCCTGTGAGGTATCTACCTGGATGCTGAACAAATGAGGATGGGCTGGCAATTTGGGATTTAGCCAACCAAACTGTATTCTTATTGCTTAAACCAAAATATAATATGATGGTATAGTTCACCCACTGTTTAGGTTTCTGCTTGAATAGTCGATTCTGAAGGACGTACGAATTGGTCCCCAACACGCGAAATCACATGCTTTTTAGGTAAAATTTTTCAACTGTTATACAAGCAACATAGTTTACAATAATCATAAAAGAGAAGTTAATTTTCCAACCTGTAATAATAAACAACTCATCCCACAATATGGACTGATTACCCTATTATCGGAATGGATTCTCCTTTTTCTGACATGCGCAGAAGTGTCGAAGGATCTCTAATCGGTGGGCGAACTATACAACATGACAGGAAAAATTTATCATCCACTTAAATGAAAATGTTACTTAGTGAATTTGTAAAAGATTTGAAACAAGCATATTTTTATTAAGTGAACGATATATTTTTTCTATTCTGTCTTGAAGTGCATTTTACAAAATGTATAAGCAGATAACGATTTCCTAAAATGATGATTGCTTCCTATGTTATATCCTCATTATACTGTTATATCCTGAACCAGTCTGATGATATCACTATCAATAATACCATAATCAAGAAAACTTTTCCTATTTCTTTGTGTTTTATCCATGTGAATTTAAAGCACTTCTTTATGCTGGAATATGATGATAATAATGACTAGCCCAAGCCCTGAACAGAAATCAACAGGTACTTACCAACCATTATAGCTGTGGAACAAAGGATTAAATTTTTAAAGGTTATTTTTCCCCAAAAGACTTCTATATGTCTGGGATTTATTTCCTACTCTGCTGTATAGCCTCAAACAGACTGGCTTATCAGTTTTTGCATTTTAGGTATTTTCATTAATGACTTGAAAAATTCCCCTATTTCTTCCTTAGTAGAATCTTATATCCATATACATATGCTGGTGTCCAAAAGCTAACGATGAACCACATTTTTACCTGAATATGAAAAAATGTTCATGACTACAGCCAAATATGGACATAAATTTATTGCCAGCATACTAAACATTATATTATACAAAAAATGTATTATAAATTTCGTACAAATTAAATTGCAATACATTCCTGGCAAAAGTTACAAATTTCCTAAGTACGTAGTTAAGAAATTAATGTAGAGTGCTTACAGAAAACTATGTGGAGGGACATTTCAGAATGGAATACGTCCACCCCCGAACTGCGATGCAACTATCACAACTTCGTACCAAGTGATTCAGGAGTTTTTGAGGCAAACTGGCCCACTCCTTCAGAGCAGGGATAAGGCCTTGTTTTCTGGAGGAGAATTTTGAGCATCAATGTGTCCCAAACGTGTTCTATGGGGTTGAGATCTGGGGAGCACGCTGGCCACTTGATTTAATTAATATCCTCAGTTTCCAGAAATATCTGTACTGCTCATGTATGATGTGGTGTTTTGCTGTCATTCATAAAAATGAATTTTTCACCTACAGCACCAGGGAACAATCGAAGATGGCATTGAAGAACTTCATTACAATATCGTTCAACAGTCATAGTCCCTTTTTTCCAGCACCTGTGGCTCGGTGCATCCATTAAGCATAATGCCTCTCCATGCAATGACCCCAGTACCACCACATCCATCCCTTTCAAAAACATTCTCATGGTGATAAGCTGTACCACTTTCACGACAGACCAAGTGTCATCTAGAATTGGAGGAAAGATTAAAACGACTCTCATCTGTAAAGGGTGTATTAGCCAAATGGTGTCTTGTCCAATTTTTATGGATACAACAGCAGTGGTAATGAGCTCTGCCATGAGCTGTGGATAAAGGGACACAAACTACATGCCTTAGGCCTAGTTGTTAATGATGTCTTGCCATAATTTGTCAAGATATCCATATACCTTTACTTGAATGGAGCCAACTGCATGCTGATCTGCCTTGGTTTATCAATTACATTTTGCTGTTATAACCAAAAATCTGTCCTCATGCTCCATGGTAGAGTGAGGGCGACCTCTTAGCAAATGTCTGGAACACGTTCACTGGTTTGACACACTGCCCAGAGCTTGGATACAATGCTATGCGAGATTCCAAACTCTCTGGCAATATCAGTTATTCTGCAGCCTTTTTCAAGCTTTCCAATAATTTTTCCCCACGTGAAATCATCTAGATGATGTCTTTGAGATACAAGACAGCCAAGTTTGCAACTTTATTCCTTCCCAAAACAGGCTTCCTTCAAACACAATTCTCTTAGTGCAGCCTTCTGTCTTTTATCCTGTTGAGTGCTACCATGTGACCTACTGGCCTTCGATCCAAAAATTTGAATGTGCACCCACTTTCTACTCGAAATCGTCAGTTGATTCGTCTGAATTTATGATTGTAATCTTCAGAAATAAAAAAAATTTTTCCTATTTCTGAAGATTCCATAATTTTTCTATGTGTATTTTATCAAAAGCTTTTTCATAATCTATAAAGGTCATATGAGCCTCTGAATTAAATTCATCTTTTTTTTTTTTTTAATAATTTGTTTTAACACACGAATATTGTCAATATTCATGTGTTAAAACAAATATTCATGTGTTAAGACAAGATCACGTATTGACAATACATGATCTTCTTTGTCTGAAACCATTTTGTTCTTCTGAGAGTAAATCGTTTGCAATATTTCTAAGTAAAATTCAGGATTTTACTGTAAATTGTGTAATTTGTATTTAATAAACTTATTCCTCTGTAATTTACACAATCATCTCTGTCTTCTTTCATAAATAAAGATATAACCTTAGCTTTTGAATCTGATGGAACCTCACATTTCCTCCATATGTAGTGGACATATAATACTAAAAAAACATAAATAATAATTATGTGAGATTTTTACATGAAACAGATTTGGAGTTAGTTTCTCCAGTGTAAGAATAGAAATACAAAATCAGTGAAACCAGGGAAATCAGAGGTTGGAATGGCGATTAGCAAATTGGAGACCCCCCCCCCCCACCTTGAGGCTAGGGAATGAGAAAAATCTAAGAAAACTGAGGTCTTAAATCTGAATGGAATAGCCATTAAAGAATATAAATTATATATTTAGTTTAATCCTTTATCCAAGTGTAAGCAAACAAAGTTTGCGCCTGAAGTATCTTCAGGACTGGGGCAACTCGTGGCAAAGGTGGACTGGGTTCTCATCACTTTCCTAAAGCGCATCTCCTTGCGGACATGTATGATGCTATGCATTATGGGAAGGGTCATTATCCAGACTGGTTTCGACCTCTAATCAGGTCTCTTCAGTAGGAGCCAGACCCAGAAGTGATACCAAGGTTGAAACAATGCAGAAGTCATATTCTATATGCCAGCTGCCAAAAGGTGTCACACCTTATTATTAAATTACTCTGGATTAGAGAAAGATGTTGGAAGTTTTTTTTCCCTACTTGGTTAGACTATAAATTATATATTTTGTTTAATCCTTTATCCAAGTGTAAGCAAACAAAGTTTGTGCCTGGGGGACTGGAGCAACTCGTTGCAAAGGTGGACTTGAGTTGTTCTCATCACTTTCCTTAGTATTCCATAATGCAAAGCACATCTCCAAGAGACCTCAATAAAGGTCGAAACCAGTCTGGGTAGTGATCCTTTCCATAATGCATAGCATTATACATGTCTGCAAGTAGATATGCTTTACATTATGGGATACCAAGGAAAGTGATGAGAACTCAGTCCAACTTTGCCACGAATTGCCCTAGTCCTGAAGATACTTCAGGCGCAAACTTTGTTTACTTACACTTGGATAAAGGATTAAACTAAATATATAATTTATAGTCTAAACCAAGTGGGAAAAAAAAAACTTCCAACATCTTTCTCTAATCCAGAGTAATTTAATAATAAGGTGTAGCAACTGGCATATGGAAATATGACTTCTGCATTGCTTCAACCTTGGTATCACCTCTGGGTCTAGCTCCCACTGAAGAGACCTCAATAAAGGTCGAAACTGGTCTGGGTAGTAACCCTTCCCATAATGCATAACATTATACATGTCCACAAGGAGATATGCTTTGCATTATGGGATACCAAGAAAAGTGATGACAACTCGGTTCACCTTTCCCACGCGTTTCCCCAGTCCTGAAGATATTTTAGGAGAAAAGGATTAAACTAAACATATAATTTATAGTCTAACCAAGTGGGAAAAAACTCCCAACAGCCAAAAATTACAGACATATTTGTGACATTGTTGATGAAGGACAACGTGGTTATAAGGACAGGACAGAAGATAGGGGATAATATATTTTCAAGTACAGAGATAACAGAACACGATGTGATATTCCTAATGATGATGATGACAACAAAAGAACTGCAACTAACAAGAGTAACTGTAAGTTGCAACTGTATATTGAGGGAGGTAGTTTGAGGTCATATGATGCGAGATAAAAGTCAACAGAAGAAAATATGTAGTTGGTTGTTGCTATAGGCAAAGTGATGCAAAGGGAATGTAGACGACATGAATCAGGCAAGTTAATGCAATGAGCACAAGACAAGTAATTATTAGTAAATAGTAGAACTTCAACTAAGGGAAACATATATTGAAAGCAGAAAAGGATATACTGAAAGAAAGAAAGAAATTTTATGCAGCTATTGAGAAATAATGAGATTAAAAGCATGTGATGATGGGGATTTGGAATTTGTTGATACATTAAAATAACCAATTTGTCTGCTATACCAAAAGATAGCTAAATACCATAGACCCCCTTATCAGAAGGTTCGCTATCTGGGGTTTCAGTTGTTCATGGTCAATCACGGTCTGAAGATATTAAACAGAAAATTCTGAGAATAAACAATTTATAATTACATCAGCAAAGTGGATATTAGATCCAACATTATTTCAAAGCCGAATGTTTTTAGAAACTATGAAAGTTTCATAAGTTGACCTGAGAGCTTACAAGAATACAATCCTCAGCATCCCTGAGTTGCCTTAGCTACTTAAGTCAAGTAAGTAGTGCAGCTCAGGGCTGCCGAGGATTGTATTTTCATAAGCTTTCAAGTCAACTTACGAAACTTTCATAGTTTCTACAAACATTCGGCTTTGAAATAATGTTGGATCTAATATCCACTTTGCCTATGTAATTTTACATTGCTGAAATGAAGCCGTATGGCTATTTCTTTTAATAATAGACAATTCAGCTGATCCCAGAGGTAGTCCAATACCAAGGCAACTCGTTGCAAAGGTGGAAAATCTACACATACACCTTGCAGCCTTTTGGAAATCAGGAATATCTGAAATTTCTAGCAGTTCTGAGTAGTTTTCGATGGTTATTAGATCGACTGTCGCAGTATCGCAATGCTTGTGTTCAAGTAATCCTTATTTTACTTAAAAATGGCCCCAAAGTGCAAGGGTAGTGATGCTGGCAATATGGATATGCCAAATAGAAGTCTGGAAAAAAAAAAAAAAAACGTGTGCTGAGGTTGCTAAGATTCCATTCACATTCAGATAACTTTATTACAGTATGTTGTTATAATTATTCTATCATTAGTTATGGAAAAATTTTTGGGAATGCTAAAGATTGTTGTTAATTTCTTACCGTGTCTAATTTATAATTAAATTTTATCATATGTATGTATGTATAGGGTTCGGTACTATCTGCGGGATGTCTTGGAACGTATCCCTCATGGATCAGGTGGGGAATACTGTATGTGAAATGTTTTTCACTATATATATATATATATTGTTGTAATTAGGATTGACTCGGGATGTATACATTTATAAAATTAAAATTTAACTGACTACAACCCGAGAAAGTATAACAAAAACCTTTAATAAATCACGACTAGTTTCATCGGTGTTCCAACTTCTTCAGGTGAGTAAGAAATAACATAAGACTTATAAAAATAACAAGGTAAAAAACATGGACTTTCCAGCTTAATAAAATGAAACAGAATAGTAACAGTCATATTTGAATAGGTGACCGCATGCTACTGTTGGCATGAGTTAAATTTGTGTGACAGCTAATTTTAGAGTGCCAGTGTTGGATTATTGTGCTATGGGAATCAGGCAAATTGTAGCTTAGATTGTTTTTCAAGTGTGAAGGGTCCAGAACTATTTCTTTTGATTCTATAATTCATCTTTCAAATTCATCCTTGCATATATATAAATTGGTTGTGTGGTCCCAATCAACTTGGTGTGGCCGTTCTTCAAGGTTAGAGTTTGCGGAGAAGAGAAAATGACTGGAAAGGGCGCTCGTTCGTGTTCTACTGTAGGAGCTGTCACGTCTATGTTCCTCAAGACAAAGTGAAACAGATATATCTGTCTGGCCAAAATAAGGTCGACCACAGTCACACATAACTTTATAAACACCAGGAAAATGCAGTTGGTTGTGTTTTGGTTTTGGTTGACTCAGAAAAGAACGAAGTTTTGGCAGAGTAGTATAGTCAGTCTTTATGTTGAATTTCTTCATACTCCTAGATAGTTTTGGGGTAAGAGAGCTGATAAATGGTAACTGTATATGAGTGATAGGGTTGGATTCATCTTCTTGTCGAGGTTGTTGGCATGGTCTCAAACCGTATATATATATATACACACACACACACACACACATATATATATATACATACACACGGGTATGTACAATATTGCAGGCTTGGTTAGCACATCTCTCCAATCAACATCCTCCAGACTCAAATCCCCCTGTGGACATGGATATTTGTGATTGTCTTTAGGTGGAAGGTGAATTTCATTGTCTAATGTAAGACTGCTGCCTCACTTATTGGAAGTCTGAAGTGGCTTGAAAAAGTTTCATGTTTGGTCTCTAGAGCAGCCTTCTAGATTAGGTAAAAAATAAATTTTTAAAAAATATAAAATTAATCAAAACAGAAGAAAAAATCATTAGTGCACCAATGGTACTAATTTAGTCATAATCTTCAGCATTCCATTTCATCAATCCACTGCTAGATGAAAGCCATTGGCAGACAATTTTGGAGATATCTTTTCCAAGATATCCAAGTATTCCTTTCCTGATTTAGTTCCGTGATACCAAGCATAGTTTTTACTGTACTAAATTGTGTTGTTCTTAGTTTTTGAGTATCCATTGTATTTAATGTTCACATATCACAATCATATGTCAGTATAGGGGAAGGCACTGATTAAAAACTTTCCTTTAGAAGCATAGTGGTAATTGGCATTTGAATACTGAATGTAATTTTTTAAATGCTTTCCACCAAAGTATCATTCATCTTTTGGCCTCTCCATGGTATTTTGATCCATTAATATCCATTGTCCACTTGTTCAATTTCATTGTTCATTGATTTTTATTAATTCTGGTTGTACATAGCTATAAAACATAACTTGGGTCTTCTTTAAGTTTATCTTCAAGCCAACTGTTTTGCTAGCAACTTTGAGTTCAGAAATACAAGTCTATGATTCATGTGCATTTGAAGTAAAGATAGCTGCCATCAGAAAAGCTTAAATGGCTCATACATCTTCCATTTATCTACAGACCTTTTTCTTCCCAATCAAAAAGTTTAAATATTTCTTCTAAACATGCTGTGAACAGTTTGAAAATATTGTATCACCTTATCTTATGCCTCTCTGTATGTCTACCATGGAGATATTGCCATTGAAATGAACTGTTGCTGCTGCACTGGTGTATGCTGATTTGATGGTTCTTACATATTGAGAAATGAAGTAGAAGAAAGGATGTTGGAGTTTTGTGTTGAGAACAGTTTCTTTAGTGCATATTAAAGTATTAAAGCAGAACCACTGCTTTAATTTCACATTCTAGTAAAGTTATGCTGAAAATTATCTAAAAAATGTTGGAACCATAAGTGAATAGAGAAATGTCAGACCAGGCAGGCTTGAACTAGACACCAGATAGTGAACACGAGGTGGATTATAAGGCCTCTTTATAAGACCTTGAAACACCCACATCTGGACTACTGTGCTCAGGTCTGGTCTCCTGGGTTTTTTGGGGATGAGGAAGCAGTGGAGAGGATTCAGAGGCGAGCAACCAAGATGGTGAGTGGCCAGTGGATGTTTCGTATGAGGATAGATTGAAGGTGTGTGGATTGCAGAAGTTGGTTGATAGGAGAAAGAGAGGCGATATGATAGAAACATTTAAGTTGCTTAAAGGGTTTTATAGGATGGATGCAGGGGAAATATTTCAGCACTTGGCTAGAGGAATCAGAAGAACAAGGGGTCAATCCTTGGAAGCTGAATAAAAATGTGGTTAGTAGGGGTGTGGAGACTAGATTTTTTGCTTGGAGAGTTGTGTATGAGTGGAATGAGTTGCTGGAGTCAGTTGTGAGTGCTTCATCTGTCAATAGGTTGAAGGAGAGGTATGATAGATTGGGGTCTCCTGCGATGGGTCTTCAGACTCCATGGAGGTACCTGTACAATAATAATACTTATGGAAAGGACAAGAGAATTTCAAAATGAAGTATTCTTTTGTTCTATTGGTTATAAGAAAGCTTCTGACTAAGTGGATCACAAAAGTCTGTGGAATGAGATGAGAGTAATGGGAATACCTTACCATTAATTCTCTTAATTAGAGAAATGTGTAAGAACCATGAAACAGTAAAAACAGTCTTCAGAAAAATAGACAAGTTAAGTTGGTAAAGAGGTGTGCAAGGTTACATATTGTCACATTTTTAATATTTACAGTGAATATATTATAAAAATTAGTGACTCAGACAAAGACCCAGAAGGAATTAAGATTAGTGTCAGAAAAAGAAGTAATTTAAGATATACAGATGATACAACTATCATAGTACGAGGGTGGCCTGAAAAGTTCTCAGCCTAACAATGAAAAAAAGAATTTATAATTTCAATTTTATTTTTATTTTTCAGCATAATCTCCCTTAAGACTAATACATTTATTCCAGTGATGCTCCAGGGCCATTATCACATCCCTATAGTGGTTCTCAGTAAGACCTGCAAAATACCCATCTACAGTTGCAATCACCTCTTGATTCGAAGAAAAACGCTGACAAGCGAGGAAGAGTTTTAGTTTTGGAAAGAGATAGAAGTCAGAGGGAGCCAAATCTGGGGAATAGGGTAGATATTCCAACAATTCATAAAGCAGATCCCCTAATTTTCCCATTGCCAAAACACTTTGCAAACCAGGTCTTTTCTCCCAAATTTTTTCATCTAGTTTGGTTAAATCATTGGAATAATATTCCCTGGTTACTGTTTTACACTTTTCAAGATAATTAATAACAAAGCATTACAAAACACCGATGCCATGACCTTTCCTGCTGAAAGAACCGACTTTGTCTTCTTTGGCGCTGAACAATCAGCTTCTGTCCACTGTTTTGACTGCAGTTTGGATTCTGGTGTGTAATGGTGAATTGAAGTCTCATCCATAGTAATAAATCGATGCACAAAATCAGTTTTATTATTGTTAAAACGTTCCAAGCACTGTTCATAGATTTTCATGCGAGTGCGTTTTTGATCTGCTGTGAGCAAGCGTGGCACTCATCTTGCACAAAGCTTTTTCATTTTCAATTTTCCATGCAAAATAAACCCTACACGTTCTTTTGGAATGCCTATTATCTCAGCAATTTCATGCATTTTGACTCTCAGGTCATCCAATACCATATCACGCTCTTGATCAATGATTTCTGGTATTGTTACACTTTTTGGACATCCTTCACATGGATGATCTTCAAGGCTTTCAACGTTTAAACTCAGAAGCTCATTTCTTAATTGTCAAAAATGAAGGAGAGAAGTGCCCATAAACTTTTATGAACTTTGAATTGAATTTCTTTTGCCATTAAACTTTCTTTAATGGCAAATTTAATGGGGTGCTTAAGGGTCAAAGCTGTATAATTGAGAGAAGACTTCCACATAGCCTTTAAAGGAATGCAGAGAACGGACCAGGGCTTCTGACCTAATGTCCAATCCTCACCTTCTCGTGGTGCACCCTGTTGGGTATCTACTTGGATACTGAACGAACGAGGATAGGCTGGCAATTTGGGATTTAGCTGACCAAATTGTATTCTTACTGGTTAAACGAAAATAAAAAATGATACAAATGACAAAATTTCATGCCAGCTGGGGTGTCGCCCGGTTAAACAAGGCCCCCCGTTGTTTTTGGCAGGGAACCAGGGCGAACAGCGAAAAGTCAACTCCTGGAACAAATCTGAAAACACACCCCAACTCAACATCACCAGAGTTAAAGATCGGTAGTATCAACACAAGAAGCCTGAATGGCAAAGAAATGGAGCTAGCTGAAGAATTAGATAAGTACCAGATCAACATAATAGGGGTGACTGAAACAAAAAAGACAAAAACTGGTGAGATCAATCTGAGCAATAAATACAAATTGTTATATTCAGACAATGACAATCAAGGAAAGAAGGAGTAGCCATAGTATTCAACACAAAATACGAGGCTAATCTTCTTGAATGGCAGGCAGTCTCAAGTAGAGTAATGTTGGCAAATATGAGAATGGGGAACTGGTCAATGAGACTTATTTGTGCCTATGGTCCCACAAAAGGTTCTACTATTTTTTGATGCTTTAGAAAAAGCAACTGACACAATGAAAAAGGAAAAGTTGGTCCTTGTTGGGGATCTAAATAGCAGAATAGGAAATGATTGTCAGACATACAAAAATATTTTGGGAAAATTTGGAGAAAAGAGCAAAGCTAATAATAATGGCAAATATCTGTTAGATTTCTGCTCAGGACATGGACTGGTTATTACTAACACCATGTTCCAACATAAAAATGTGCACAAATTCACATGGAGAGAAGAGGCAAGGAATAAGAAAAGTCTCATTGACTATGTTATTGTTGATAGTGATGTTTTCTCCCTGGTGCAGGACACCAAAGTGTACAGAAGATTTGAAATTGGAAGTGTTCACCATTTAGTCTTGAGCAAAATAAAACTGAATTTCATATTGAAAACAAGAACATGTAAGAAAGTTTTAAAGTGAATAAAAGTTGAACAGAACTCAGATGTGAACTATAGACTAAAATACACAAACATTATTCAAGAATAAATGAAAGAGTTTGAAAACAGGGACCAAACTTTGGAGATTCAGTGCCAAATCCTGAAGAAAACATTGATTGATTCTGCCAGAGAGGCATGTGGTGAGGTTGTCTGCAAGGATAAAAAAATCAGAACTCCCTGGTGGACACAGGAAGTTAAAGAGGCAGTGAAGGAAAAGAAGAAAGCATATCAAAAGTTACTGGCAAATAAGTCAGCTTGTGCTCTTAGAGAATACAGAGACAAATGCAAGAATGCTAAACACTGTGTAAAACTAGCTAAACAAAAGTCATGGGAGGACTTTGGCAAGAACATAGAAAATAAATATCAAGAAGGTGGCAAAATATTTTGGAGGTTGTTGAAGAAGCTTAGGAATGGAGGAAAGAGTGCTGTAAAAGGAGTTAGAGATGATAAAGGTGACATGAAAAAAATGGAAGAAAAAGATATCCTTGAATTATGGAGTAATTACTTTGAAAAACTGCTAAATGAAACAAGCAGTGATGACACAGTGGTAAAAAACACTGACCAGGCATGCAGTCAGGAATACATATCCATACTTGAAGTAGAAAAAGCCATCAAAGCCTTAAAATGTGGAAAGGCAGCAGGAGTAGATGATATTCGACCAGAAATGCTGAAGTATGGTGGCATAAAAGTCTTACAGTGGCCGCACTGCATAGTTCAGAAAGCCTGGACAGAGGGACGAATTCCCAATGATTGGAGTAGAGCTCTGATAGTATCCATATATAAAAAGGGAAATAAAACTGAATGTGAGAATTATAGAGGTATTTCCCTACTAAGTGTTCCTGGCAAGATCTATGCAAGTATACTTGAAATATGGTTGAGAAGAATTGTGGAAAAAAAGCTTGGTGAAGAACAAGCTGGATTCAGGCCAAATAGAGGCTGTCAGGATCAGATCTTCACTTTACGATAAATAGTCGAGAAAGCATGGAAATATAACAAAGATCTGTATTTAAGCTTGATTTAGAAAAGGCATATGACAAGGTGCCAAGAGAGAAGCTATTCAATATGCTACAGTTATATGGTGTCATATGGTGTCAATGGGGCATTATATCAAGCAATACTTATTCTTTATTTGAGTTGTAAGTCAGCAGGTTAGAATTGAAAGAAGTACAGGAAGAGGGTTTAATGTTAAATCTGATGTGAGACAAGGATGTACATTATCCCCTCTGTTGTTCATTATCTATATGGATCACATTATGAAGGAAAGTGGTATTAAACATGATATCAAAATTAAAGATGTTAATGTCAGCTCTTTGCTTTATGAGGATGATGTTATACTTCTAAATAAATCCGCTACAAGTCTGCAAGATTCTCTGACTAAAGTGAATAACTGTTGTAATAGATATGGTATGGAGGTCAGCAATAAAAAGACAAAGACAATGAAAATAGGCAGAATCGTTGAAAATGTCAACTGTGTTGTGAATGGAGAACCTGTGGAACTAAAACATTTCAGCTACTTAGGCACGATTTTTAGCGAAGATGGTAAATTCAATATAGAAATAGACAACAGAATCTGCAAAGCTGGTATGGTGGCAAGTCATATGAATAAATTCATATGGAATAAGAGAAAAATTAGTCGGAACACTAAATTAGCTGTATACAAGACCGTGTTCAAACCAGTTTTAACTTGTGGATCTGAGAGCTGGGTCAGAAGTAAAACACTTGACCAAAGACTAGAGACCACAGATATGAGAGTCCTAAGAAAGATTAGAGGCATGAACAGATGGTATCAATGGCAATATCATATTTAAAACGAGGATATTAAGAAAGAACTTGACATTGTCAGCATCCAGGAATGCGTTAGCAGAGCTAATCTCAGGTAGTTAGGTCACTTAAACAGAATGGGTGAAGAAAGATTAGCAAAACAAGTGTTCTCTGCCAGGTTGGCAGCAAAACGACCCAGAGGAAGACCAAGATATAAGTGGATTAATACGGTACAAAGTGCCTTAGACGATAGAAATATAAGATCTGATAATGTTTGAGTCCTGACAAGTAAGACTGATCTGGAGGAAAATTGTAGACAGGAAGTTAGTAATGATGTAATTCTTTTTCATGTAGTACTATCATATCCTGTACACCGCTTGAGGGTACATGGCAGGAATTTGATGTTAATCATCATCATCATGAATTTTATAACTGCACGATACTCAATTTTATCCATTTCAAGGGATACAGACAACACTTTTGTTTCAGACAGCTGTATAAAACAAACTACTTGATAGAATGAATTGCAATTTCACATGGATGCTTATGACAGAACTTAGAAAAAAAAATCTCTTCCCAATAATGTTGGCATCTATGGTCGAGTTCGAGAACTTTTCAGCCCACCCTCGTATAAACTAAGATCAGATGTGCTTGATTCTGTTGGTTAAGAGGGAAAGTAAAAAAAAAAGGAGAACTTAATTTAAACATCAGCAAAACAAAAGTAATGGCATAGGGCAATTTGGATAAATTTATGATTTATGGAGATGTAATACAGATAGTTGAAAGTTATGATTTATGGGGTTCACAGAATAAGAAATGATGCTCAAGGTGAAGATAAAATTAAAAGCACAGGTATGAGGATAAAAGTTATGTTAAACCTCAGAAAAGTTATGAAAGACAGAGATGTTAGTAATGCTATGAAAGTCATGATCATCATCAATTTCCTGATGGGTACCCTCAAGGGATGTTCAGGTTACTATAATAGCACTACATGATTAAGTTTACATTATCATTAATCTCCTATCAACATTTTCCTCCATATCAGTCTATTACTTGTGAGTACTCCAGTATTGCCATATTGAAGATTTCGTACTTCTAAGGCACTTCTGACTGAATCAATCCACCTAGATCTTGGTCTTCCTTTGGGTCTCTTTCCTGCTATCATGGCATCAAACATCTGTTCTGCTAACTTTTCTTCAATCATTCTATTTAAGTGGCCATATCACTTTAGCTCTGCTGACATATTCTTGAATGCTAATAATGCCAAGTTCCTGTCTAATATCTTCATTCTTAATATGATTCTGCCATTGACTATTGGTTCACTGCTCTAATTTTTCTCAGAACCCTCATATCTGTGGTCTCTAGTGTTTGATCAAGTGCTTTATTTCTAACCAAATTCTCAGATCCTTAACTTACAACTGGTTTGAACACTGTATACTGCCAGTTTGGTGTTTTGGCTCATTTCTCTCTTATTTCATATAAATTTATTCAGCTGGATCCCACCATACCAGCTTTGCTTATTCTGTTGTCTATTTCCAGATTTAACTTGTCATCTGTACTAAAAACTGTGCCTAAATAGACGAAATATTTTATTTGTTCTATACATTCAGAATGCAGCTGAAGTTTTCTATGCTCCTGCTATTTTCATAGGTTTTGTCCTTTTATTGCTGATTTTCATGACAAATTTATTACAGCTGTTATTCAATTTAGTTAGAGAATCCTGGAGACTTGCATTAGATGTGTTTAGGAATAAAACATCATCTTCATAAAGCAAAGAGCTAAGTTTGGCATGTCCAATTCTAATATCATGCCTAATGCCACTTTCTTTCATAATGTGATTCATATAGATGATGAATAAGGGTGGAGATAATGTGCATCCTTGTCTTACCCCAGATTTTAGATCAAACCATCTTCCTTTATTTCCTTCAATTCTAACTACTGACTGACAACTTAAATATGCACTATGTATTGCTCTGAATAATGTTCCATTCACCACATATTATTATTACGGGCAACTCCAAGGAGTCTAAGGACTCCTTGGAGTTGCTCATAAGGAGTCATCGAGAGAGGCCATAAACATCGTGTCAAAAACTACTAGCATTTACACAGTATCTACCATACTCTGATTGAACTCATTCGCAGTCATAGCACACAACAGATTCTGGCAGCTTATTCCACTCATTCGCCACTCTCCAAATAAAAAACCAAGTTCTAACACCCTTGCTCTAACAGCCTACACTCTTGCTCAATTTCCATGGATGGCCCCAAGTTTTCCCATCACCACACCTCTTTTGAAAAGTTTCCTCTGAATTAATCTTGTCACAAAAAACCTCAGTAATTTGAATGATTCAATCATATCATCCCCTTTTCACCTATCAATCAGTTGCTGTAATCCCACAAATCTTCAACCCGTTCTCGTAATGTTCATTCTATAGATTAGCTACCATCTTGGTCACTCGCCTCTGGATCCATTCTACCTCCTCCCCATCACCAAGATCTGTGCACAGCAGTCAAGATGGGGTTGTATCGAGGTTTGATAAAAAGAAACAACACCCTGCATGTCTCTGCTCATCAAAGTATTCTTCAGTAACCAAGTGATGTGCTGAGCTGCTTTAGCTACTTTTGCTAGGTGCCATCTAAACTTGGAAGTTTTTTTTTTTCACCCACTTGGTTAGATTATAATAATTCTTTCTTTTAAGGTTACACGGTGATCAGCACTCATATTTGTAAATTTAGGGACACAAAAATACACGTGTTGAACAGATTATTTTATTAATTACTAATAAAATAAAACTTGACGTTTCGACCCTATATCGAGGTCATCATTGGAAGAATACAACTGTATAAGGAACCAAGCTACATGCTCATGCCCTGTATACCGGTAAACTAAATCTACGTAGTTAATAAATCCTTTTTCCTAGCTTGACTTCTAGTGATAAAAAAATAAATAAATAAATAAATAAAATAAAATAAAATAAAATAAAATAAAAATTTTAATTTAAAAAAAAAAAATTATATATATATATATTATAAATAAATAAATACAACTACAATAAACTGCTAAAGTCCTCATGTATTAATATTCTTCTGGATAGTTCTGATTGTTATAAAATGATTTCTTTCAGTTGCTGTTGAATGTTCCAAACACTTCACCAGTTGTCTTCTTGTAGTGGGATTTTTCTAAGGCTAGTTTAGGTTGTTATATAGGTTGTAGATGGGTCCTCCACATTCTTGAAATGGTTAGGCCATCATTTTTGTTGAGATTTGGGTTGTGTTTGAGCATTTCACATGACTCTTTAAATTTTCTCTCAAACCAGGTTTTGGTGCGGTGTAGGGACTTGGTATTTTTCCAGTCAATTCTGTGGTATGTTTGGAGTGCGTGGTCAGAAAGGCCGGTTTTACCAAAATGGAGGTATTTAATGTGTCGTTTGTGTTCGTCTTGTCTGATTGGGATAGTTCGCCCTGTTTCCCCTATGTAGGGTATGTTGCATGTGCATGTAGATTATAATAAATTTAGTTTAATCCACTTAAATATAAAGAGCCAATGGGCTTCATTTCAGTGATATAAACATTATTTAAGTAATTTAAATAATATTTATATCACCGAAATGAAGCCTATTGGCTCTTTATATTTAAGTAACTTAATGGGTGCACCTTTTTGACAACTCGTATAGAAGAGTATATAAGTTCTTTTTGCTATACCCTTTGGTATTAATTTGGTCTAGCTACTTACTGATGAAGCCTCAATAAAGGCTGAAACCGGTCTGGGTAGTGACCTCCCACCATAATGTAATAACAGCATACATTTCCTAGGAAATGTGTTTTTACATTATGGAAAATACCAAGAATAGAAATCAGAACTTTACCACCTTTGCTGTGAGTTGCCCGAGATTGTACTGTGTACTAGAATTACTTGCATTAGCTCACACTAGTAATCGCCTATACTTTTATAGTTTACTACATTCAGCATGAAACTCTCTGATTCCAATCTTTGAGTTTCTTATTCGGTTTTAAAACAATGTGGGATTTAATATCCTCTTAATTTAAATAAATTAGTTTAATCCTTTATCCAAGTATAAGCAAACAAAGTTTGCATCTGAAGTATCTTCAGGACTGAGGCAACTCATGGTAAAGGTGAACTAAGCTCTCATCACTTGTCTAAGTATCTCCCAATTTGCAAAGCACATCTCCTTGCGGACATGTATAATACCATGCATTAAAGGAAGGGCCACTACCCAGACAAGTGTTTCGACCTTTATTGAGGTCTCGTCAGTGGGAGCCAGACTCAGAGGTGGTGATACTAAGGTGGAAGTAATGGAGAAGTCATATTTACCTATACGAGTTGCCAAAAGGTGTCTCACCTTATTATTAAATTACTCTGGATTTAGAGAAAGATGTTGGAAGTTTTTTTGTCTTTTTTTTTCCCCACATGGTTAGACTATAATAAATTTAGTTTAATCCTTCATCCAAGTGTAAGCAAACCACCACTTCTGGGTCTGACTCCCACTGACGAGACCTCAATAAAGGTCAAAACCGGTCTGGGTAGTGGTCCTTCCCTTAATGCATAGCATTAGATATGTCCACAAGGAGATGTGCTTTGCATTATGGGAGATATTAAAATAAGCGATGAGAGCTTAGTCCACCTTTACCACAAGTTGCCTCAGTCCTGAAGATACGTCATGTGCAAACTTTGTTTGCTTACACTTAGATAAAGGATTAAACTAAATTTATTTATTACAGTCTAACCAAGTGTGTGTGTGTGGGGGGGGAACTTCCAACATCTTTCTCTAAATCCAAAGTAATTTAATAATTAGGTGAGACACCTTTTGACAACTAGTATAGGTAAATATGACTTCTCCATTACTTCCACCTTAGTATCACCACCTCTAAGTCTCGCTCCCACTGACAAGATCTCAATAAAGGTCGAAACCGGTCTGGGTAGTGGCCCTTCCCTTAATGCATAGTATTATACATGTCTGCAAGGAGATGTGCTTTGCATTATGGGAGATACTAAGACAAGTAATGAGAGCTTACTCCACCTTTACCACAAGTTGCCTCAGACCTGAAGATACTTTAGGTGCAAACTTTGTTTGCTTACACTTGGATAAAGGATTAAACTAAATTTATTATATGCCCCCTAAACTCCCTATCCACTAGCACTTCCAAGTCTCTGGTTTAATCAATTCCTAGAGTTAGCCTGCATTGCAAACTTCCTTTCATAATCTGCTTTTGCTTTTCTTACTATATTAGTTACCATTCTGGCATGTGCCTGCAGATCACATTTCTCCTTAAATTCCCTCCATAATTGTTTCTTTCTTTTTTTTTTTTTTCAGCTCCAGCTTAATGGTGTTATTCATCCATTTAACTCCTACTTGATCTATTCATTTCAATCTAGGTATGCAGTCAGCCAATACCTCACTCAAAGACTCCTTTACCACTTCCCATGCACTATCAACATCTGCTCTTGCAGTTTTACATGCCATGGCACTGATCCAAGCAATCCCCTAAGTTTGTCATACTTACCAGCTAGGTAATTCCACACATATACCCTGTTTTAACTGAAAATTCCACACATTTTGTCACCTTCCAAGTCAAGACCATATGATCACTCTCACCAACTGGTGGCAACGTGGTCATATTCATTATAGACAAATTCTCAGATGCAATTACTAGATTGAGCACTCTCGAATCCTTAGTATATTCCATTACATGCTGTCTCAGATAATTATCCTTTAGTAACTGTATAAAATCCATTTCCTTCCTCCCATGTGTCCTCTTAGCATAGTTGAAATCCCCCACAATAATTACCTGTCCTCCTCTCATTGAGTCTATTTGCCAATGCATACTACCTCCATCATCTATTCCATCTGCAGGTCTATAGCAGCACCCAACTGTATATTTTGTTCTGCTGGCCTCAGTCTCACACCAGATAGCCTCAAATGTGCTATTTTCACTGTCCTGCAGTCGAACTTCTATTCTCTTTGGCTGCAGTGTATCAACTATCATCAATAACACTCCACCACCCATTCTTTTCTCTTCTATCCTTTCTGAACACAATATACACCCTTCAGATTTTATCCCAATAACTGTATCATCTTCTGTTAGCCATTTCTCACTAATGGCAATAACCTTAGGCCAAGATGAGCCAACCAAGAACAAAAATTCCTCCTGCTTGTTCCTAACCACTCTCCAGACAAAAGGCTACAGGTTTGAATCCAAGCGTGGGAATGGATGTTTCTGATTGTCTGTGAAAAGGGGGTGGGGGGGTTAAATGGTGTTGGTGTAGTTGTGGTTTGTTGTAGTTGGTGAATTAAGTGGTGGAGACAGCAAAGTGTAGAGTCTTTGATGTCCAAAGACCCTCCTTCGATGAGTCTTTGGACTCCCTGGAGGTGCCATGTAATAATAATAATGCTCCTGGCATTAATGTACATAAATGTACAAAACCCCATAGGTCTGCCCCTATCTTGACACCTTATACTAACTATCCCATTCTAGTTCTGCATATCCACTCAACAGCTTCCCCACCTCCCTCTAAAAGATTTTGTTTCCCTGATTCTGCACATCCACTTTCACTTCATTCAACAACAATTTTTCCATTCTCCAAACACCAAATCCATTCGGATGCAAACTATCCTTCTTGCATAAGTCTTTTTGCCCAACAAACTCACTCCACACATCCACACTCCTGCATAACCTATGCATTGAGTCATTTGCTATTATGTCCCTCCTTCTCAGCTCTACTCTATCATACTGCAGCAACAGACTCACTATCTTAAATCTCTCACTCTTCTCTTTTGCTACTTCCAGTAATTCTTTCAAGTCCTCTCTCATGCCATAGTTTTCTCCTTTTAAATCATTCATTCCGGCCACTACAATCATTTCTTTCACCCTACGCTTTTGTGCTCTAAAAGCCTCACTTACATCATTAATTTTCGCACCAGGAAAGAACAATTTTGTCAATCACACCTTTTGCAACTGAATCTCCATATAACACTCTCTCCATAATTTTTCTTTCTCTTCTGATCTTGCCCTCATTTTTCTTATCTCACACTTGTTTGTTTTTGTTATTAGCTAATCCACTCGGTAGACATTTTTGCAATCACTCCAGTTGCACCGCTATGCATCACTCCATGCAACCAAGCTATCTCCCTCATTGCAGCTAACTCTTCATTTTTTATATCAGTGAAACTATTCTCTTGTTTGACACTTTTATTCTCACTTTCAACCGTGTTATTTAATCTCACTCTCAATGCTATTTGGCGTTACATCACAATTTTCAATCGCATTCTGACTTTCATCCACTACATCAATCTTGCGACCCGAGACACACTTATGATCCTTGCTTTCATGACACTTTCCCACCACTATCGCTTTCAAACCAAACTCCAGCTGCTCTCAGCAAAGCATACATTCTGCAAACATTACATTGGATGAAGTCCCTTTGATTAAATTCTTTAAACAATAACAACAACTTGGACACCATTGTTCTACTTCACATTGGTGCAACGTGCTGCTCAATGTATCTTATCACTATAATTGTATCAATATAACTGTAGTCTTTTTGAAATGCTTTTTATTATTATTATTATTATGTTACACCTCCAAGGAGTCCTAAGACTCGTCGAGGCAGGGGACCTACTCTACAACACTGTCTCCACCATTCACCAACGCCATCGACCACCCACTGTCACCACTAGTATTTTCAGACAATCACAAACATCCATGCCCATGGCAGGATCCGAACTAGCAGCCTTTTGGCTGGAGAGTGGATACGCTAACCACTCGGCTAACCAGGCCGGCACATTGTGCCAGCCAATTTTCTCTGGGCACATTGTCATATACCTTTTTCAGATAGACAACGCACTTAAGTATAGATTCTTGTGTTATTCCCACAATTTTTCATCATCATCAATTTCCTGATATGTATTCCCAAGGAGTGTTCAGGTTACTATGACAGCACCATGTGATTAAGTTAACATTATTATTAATCTTCTATTAATAATTTTTCTCCAAATCAGTCTTTTACTTGTGAGCACTCCAATATCATCACATCAACATTTCGTGCTTCTAAGGCACTTCTAACTGAACCACTCCACCTAGACCTTGGTCTTCCTCTGGATCTCTTTCCTGCCATCTTGGCATCAAACACCTGTTTTTCTAAAAACAAGCATTTTCTTTCCTTGCTCGTTCTATTTAAGTGGCCATACCATCTTAAATTAGCTCTCTTAGCACATTCTTTAATGCTAATAATGTCAAGTTCATTTCTAATATCTTCATTTTTAATATTATTCAGCCACTGATTCACTCTCCTAATTTTCTCAGAATTCTCATATCTGTGGTCTCTAGTCTTTAATCAAGTGCTTTACTTCTAACCAAACTCTCAGATCCATACCTTACAAGTGGTTTGAACACTGTCTTGTATACTGCTAGTTTGGTGTTTTGGCTAATTTCTCTTTTATTCCATATAAGTTTATTCAGCTGGCTACACAGCATACCAGATTTGATTATTCTGTTGTCTCTTTCCAAATTTAACACCTGCCATCTTCACTAAAAACTGTGCCTAAATAGCTGATATATTTTAGCTATTTAGGCACAGTTTGTCTTAAAGTGAAAATCTGTTCTTAACAACCACTATTTGGCCTGATCAATGTTCTGATCTTGTCCTCTGAATTATGCAGTGTAAAAACTTTTATACCTCCACACTTAATTTTACCAAATAGGCAGAGTAGAAACCGGCCTATGGGCCCCATGGCAACAAATCAAAATAATATTGATTTGATCTTGAAAGAAAATTACAATCAAGCTTCCTTAAATTGTTTCCAAAAGATAGAAAAAATGAATAAACTCAAAGAAACGAAAACTTTACATTAAAGACTATAGAGAAAATACCGTATTAATGTAATGTACCCATTAACAACTTAAAGTACATAAGCCATAGATATCAGGTTCACATTGCAGTTTGTCTCTTAAAAGCTAATTCTGTCAGCTGTCAGTTAGAGGGGGGGGGGGCTGAGATTTTGACTGCCTAGGGCCTCCACAGGGTTTAATCCAGCACTGAGCTGCATTTCCACTTTTCAAGTTTATGATGGATTTTTCTACCTCAAGTACTGATATGTACTCCCTTTTGCATTACTTTAGAAAATTTTGTAATATGGTTCTGTCACTGCTTGGTTCATGTAATGATCTTTCAAAGTAATTACTCCAGACATCTAAGATATCATTATCTACAATTTTCATGTCACCTTTATCATCTTTGATTCCTTTTACAATACTCTTTTCTTCATTTCTAAGCTTCTTCAATAGCTCCTAGAACATTTTGCCACCTTCCTAATATTAATTTTCCATACTCTTACCAAAGTCTTCCCATGACTTTTGTTTAGCTACTTTTACACACAGATTACCTTTCTTACATTTTATTCCATATTCTTTTAGATCATCTGTCAACTTATTTGCTAGGAACTTTTGATATGTTTTCTTCTTTTGCAGGAATGCTTTTTTTTTTTTTTAACATTTTGTGTCTACTGTGGTATTCTTATTTTTTTTTTTTATCCTTGTAGACAACTCCACCACATACCTCCCTAGCTAAATCAATCAATGTCTTCTTCAAAGTTTGCCACTGAGACTCCAAGCTTTGGTTCTTTTTTTCAATCTGTTTTTTTTTTCCTTTAATAATATTTGTATAATTGAATCTATAGTTTACCTTAAAAGGTGCTAAACATTAATTCTTTTTACACCCTTCTTACATACTGTTCTTTTCACTGTGATATCCATTTTATCCTGCTTAGTACTAAGTAATGGTCACATCCAATTTCAAATCTTCTGCACATTTTTGTATCCTTAATCAACATGATATCACTATCAATAACGACATAGTCAATGAGACTTTTCTTATATCTTCTCTCCACATGAATTTGCACATTTATGTTGAAAGATGGTGTGAATAATGACTAGTCTGTGTCCTGAGCAGAAGTCCAGTGAATTAGTATTAGCTCTTCCTTTTTCTCCAATTTTACCCAAATCTTCCTATATGCCTGGCCAGATTCATTTCCTATTTTGCTGTTACGATCTCCAACAGGACCACTTTTTCCATTTTCAGTTGCCTGTTCATATGAACAGGCAACTGACCATAGTTGGGACCATAGGCACAAATAAGTTTCATCAACCATTTCCCTATTTTGAAGTTTGTTCACATAACTCTACTTGAAACTGCCTTCTAATCAAAAAAAGTCATATCTTCATGTTTTTGTTGAATGCTTTCAGTGCTCCTTACTTTCCTTGATCATTATTACCTGAAAATAATATCCTATACGTATTATTTAATAAGATCTCACCTGTTTTTCTGTCTTTTTTGTCTCAGTAATGCCAATTATGTAATTATGTCCATGTGGTACTTTTCCAATTCTTCTGCAAGTTCAATTTCCTTTCTATTAGTACTTCTTATATTGATGATTCCTATCTTCACTTCTCCTGATGTTGGGTTTATTCTTCTTGTTCTAGATGTTGAGTTGGAGCTTGTTCCAGTGCCATGAAAGTTAGAATTGTTAAAGTAATGGTATTTCCAGTAGTGATATATGGATGATGTGACAGCCGGATTATTAAGAACACAGACAGAAAGAGAATTAATTCATCTGAATTATGGATAAGGAGGAAACAATTAAGAATCCCATGCACCACAATAATAATAACTTTCTAGAGAACATAAAAACAGAATACTCCAAGGAGGAGGCAATGATCTCTAAACAGAAGTTAATGTACTTTCGGCATTGTTGAAAGTTTATTTTTCACTTGGTTAGAGTATAATAAATCCAGTGTAATTTATTAAATAAGGGTGGCACAACATTTGGCAACTCCTATAGGTAGAGATGACCTGCTAATGCTTCTGCCTGGTATCTCCACTTGGGCCTGGCTCCCACTGAAGAGACCTCAATAAAGGTCGAAACTAGTCTGGGTTGTGGCCCTTCCCTTAATGCATAACATTAGACATATCCGCAAGGAGATGTGTTTTGCATTGTGGGAGATATACTGAGATAGGAGTGTTAGTAGCTTGCTCCACCTTTGCAAGGAGTGTCCTGGTGTTGTACCACCTTACCCCAGTCCTGAAGATACTTTCAGGCATAAACTTTGTTTGCTCACACTTGGATAAAGGATTAAACTAAATTTATTGTACTTTCGGCATATCATGAGAGCAGATGAATCATTGGAAAAGGCAGTTATGTTGGGGAAGATTAAGGGAAAGAGAAGGAGAGGAAGACAGTGAAAGAGTTGGATAGATAGCATAAAGAACTTACCAAGCTGCTGAAGGAAAAGACATATAACAGAGAGTCAGTAATGACTGGATGACACATAAAATTAACAACAATTTGGCATTTAAATGAGTGGTAGAACCGGACAAATGAAATAGTCATTCTTCAAGAAGAACTGCAATATACTCCAAGATCAGTGTACACTAACTTGTATACAGCATATTTTTACTTTTTCATTTTTTTTAATTCTTTTTTCCAGTCATCAAAACAGCTTTACACAGAATAGGTATATAGTATTTATACTGAAAATATTACATACCTCTGACTTGTATTCATGATACTTTCCAATCCTGTAAATTCTGCATCAAGAGCTAAAAATTCAAAAAAACTAGGATGTCAAGAAGTTTGTTAACTACTCGTATACTTAAATAATCACTGAAAAAAATATTCTCAGACAATGGCAAGTTTTTAATCTTTTAAAGTTTATAACTATGCATCCATGATATTTAATTATAATAAAAAAAATTACACCAAATATTCAACACTAAACTTGAAGATAAACTTCTTGACTGAAAAGCAATTTCAAGTAAATTTATATGGACAAACTTCAATATGTCAAAATGCACAATGAAACTTATTTGTGCCTATGGTATCACAGAAGGTTCTCTTGAGGAAGAAGTGAACAAAAAATTTTGAGACATTACAGCTGGAAACTGACATAAAGAAAATGAAAAAAGTGGTCCTTGTTGGAGATCTTTAAACAGCAGAGTAGAAAATGAATCCCAACCAAGCATATAGAAATATTTTGGGAAAATCTGGAGATAAGGCTAATAATAACAGTAAGTACCTACTGGATTTCTGCCCATGATAAGGACTAGTCATTACTATCACCATGTTCCAACACAAAGATGTACACAAGTTCACAGGAAGAGAAGACAAGAATTAAGAAAAGCCACAGACTATGTTACTGTTGATCATGATATCATCATACTGGTTTAGGATACAAAAGTATATACAGAATATGAAATTGGAAGTGACCATCCCTTAGTTTTAAGTAAAATAAAAATGAAATATGTAAAAAAAATTTAAAAAGAATTAAAGCTGAGTGGCTTTTATTGATCAAGTGGTGTAGACACAACCAAGCATACTTTATTTAAAAAAAATGACACAGTTCACAAATAAGAACTAATTGGAGATTCAATGGCAAACACTGAAGAAAATATCTGATTCAGTAAAGAAAACAGGTAGTGAAGTTATCTTCTTACAGACTTCAACACATGCCACTCTAGATTGATTCAGCTAGAGAGGCATGTGGTGAAGTTATTATTATCAATTATTATTATTAACATCTGCTCTCCATGGAGTCAGTGACTCATTGTGGGAGGTACACACTATTGCACACAATGCTCATCCAACTGTGCTTTAAAACTGATTCAATGTGTATACATTCACAACACACTTAGTCAATGCATTCCACTCACCAACCACTCTCCATGCTAATCAATCCTCTATTCACACCCTCCCTATACAGTTTCCAGCAATGGCCTCTTATTCTACCCACCCCCACTTACCCATTCTATAAAAATCACTTCCATGTCAACCTGATAACAACCCCTGACTAGCTTATATGTCTCAATCATATCCCCACACCCCTCTTCCTCCTATTCAGGAGACTTTACTTACATTCTCTCAATCTGCCCTCGTACTCCATATTCCAAAGACCACCTTTCTGAATCTTCTATAAAATCCTAACATCTCCTTGTCACCATGAAAACCAGTGACCAAATCTGTGCACAATAATCCATATGAAGCCTGATCAAGGCCTCAAACCTCTCTATTTCTGTATGTCAGTGCAGTGTCCTCCGCATCATTGCCATTATTCAATGTGCCATCTTAACAACTTGTGCAATGTGGCCCCTGAATTTCAGGTCCTTGTCCACCATCACTCCTAGATCTCTCATCTCCTCTACTTCCTTTAAAGTTTCCCCACCAAGTGTACACTTTGCATCCCATCATTGCTTACCAAATCTCAAAACCTTACACATTGCAACACTGAACTGAAAGTTCCACTTACCCTGCCCATTCATGCAATCTATTCAAAATCCTCTTGTAAGGCCATAACATCTGCTTGACTGTGCATTGTTCTCTCCAGTTTTGCATAATCTGCAAACAGCTGCATATCACTAGTTAAACCCATCCCAATATCATTAACATTCAAATAGAACAACAATGATTCCAAAACAGATCCCTGCAGTACACCACTAGTGACCGTCCTCTTTCAGGATACTGCACCCACATATACAACTTTCTGATACCCATCTGACGGCCAGTCACTGATCCAACTCAGAAGTGTGTTATCCAATCACATCTGTTTCAATTTATTTAACTGCTTGTCGTGTGGCAGTCTATCAAAAGCTTTTGCAGAATCCATTACACCACTGTATCTGCATCTTCTCTCCAAGGTATTTGTCACCTTGTTATAGTACATAAGTTAGTGAAACATGATCTCCCTTTAACAAACCCATGCTGATAACCACAGAGAATATTGCTGTTATCAACCCATTTCTATATCCTACTTCTCACAAATCTCTCCAGTACCTTCACCACAACTCCAGATATACAGATTGGCCTATAATATGAAGCTACAGCCTTATTACCACTTTTATGCAGTGGAACAATTTTCCCCTCCTTCCACTCCCTTGGAACTTGTAAACAGGCATGCCAATGCTATGGCCAATTCCGTGGAACATTCCCTCAAGATGTTGTTGTAATAGATTTCACGGTATGATACGAATACAGATGGATAAGAAAATAACTATTTATTAACTTATTATTCCCTCAAGATGTGTGGTGATATGCCATCAAATCCTATTGCTTTATTGACATCAAGTTTATTCATTTCCTCAAAAACTTCCTGCTCACTCACAATTAAGCCATCTTCTCCTATGTCCTCTACACTTAAGTTCCTCATGATTCCACCCTGATCAAGATGAAACACCCTTATATACTGATCACTGAATACCTCAACAATGTCTTCTGCAGCAGTTACCTTTCTACCACCTTTCATCCATTAACATCATCTTACCATAATCATTCTTCCTTCTACTTGCCATATATCTAAAAACCTTCCTCACAAAAGTCTGCCATATGGCTAGCCACAACCCAGGTGATCACTTTATGAGCACGTTCACCAACTGAATGAAAGTGTGAAATCTGTCACAATTATATCTTCTGGTGAAATGATCAGATCTAGAACTCTCAATCCACACATGCTCTCATTCACATGCTGCCTGAGATAGTTATTGCTCAAGAACTCAAGAAATTCATTTTCCTTATTCCCAAATGCTATCTCTTCATTCCAATCTATACTGCCATAATTAAAACCTTTCCTTTGTCCACTAATCCAAGTTGTTTATACATTTCTTCATCACCACCCTCCACATTCACAGGCCTATAGCAACATCCAACTAAATAAGTCTTCCTGTCAACCTCCACATTACACCACACTGCCTCATAACCATTGCCACTATTTCCCTCTTTTGTGTCTACCTTATGTGGACATAATTCCCCTGCTATCATCAGTGGCACTCCCCTCCTTTCTTGCCCTTACTATTCTTGTAAAAAATACTGTATCCTTCCATTTCTATTCCTGTTAGAATATCATCTTCATTCAACCATGTTTCACTTATTCCAATGGTTGTGGGGCAAATAAACTCAATCAGTGAAACCATTTCATCTCTTTTATTTCGGACACCATTCTGGCATTTGTAAACAAGCACAGTAATTCATTTTTAAATCTATAACTAGTCCTATCCAAGCCACTTGCTGGTTGTTATTTCCCCACCACACCTGCCCAATTGTCATTATCACCACTTACCACATATCTGCTCAGTCTCAACTTCCTGACTCACATCACAATATACTTCATCTTCATACACATTCACTGCCACTTTCAACATCCACTCTCCCTATGCCATGTCTCCCTGTCCATCTGGGCTTCACCCATTTCCTCATTCCTCTTGCATTCCCGTTCTCTCTTCATCTCTCACACTACTACAGTTTCCACTGCCAAACACTTCTGTCTCTTCAATACCACTCTCCTGATTTTTCCCTTCATCTCTCTCTCTCTCTTCTGGTTTTTTGCACACATAACACTGTACTTCCATCCAGCAACACTTTCTTCAGTGCACTCACTCCAAAGCCATTCAAATGCAACCCATCATGCCTGTATAATTTCATTCTTCCCTCAAACACATGCCATACAAAACTGTACTCCCTTCTCCTCACACAGCTCTGCTAGCATACCATTCATGATTTTTGCTCTCCATCGCAACTCATCATCATCATACCTTGGCAATACACTGTAAACCTTTCCTACTACACTGTTATCTTTTACTCTTCTCAATAGCCTCCTGATATTTGCCTTCACATTCCTCCTCATGTCCACTTAGATCATTTATTCCCACAATCATGACTAGCTCTCTTGCTCATTTCTTCCTCATGTCTAATGCCTTAATTATCCTACTCATTCTCCCTCCTGGATAGCAGACCTTATGGACTCTCTCAGTAACTAGTCTTCTAACTATGGAATCTCCATATACTGCTATCCTGGAAACACTCGTCACCTCTTTTTTTCTGCGAGGGCAGAAAAATAAGAACACTATAGTGGACACATGAAGTTAAAGAAGCAGTCCTGGTAAAGAAGAAAGCATTCCAAAAGTTTCTAGCAAATAAATCAGTAGATGCCTAAAAGAATACAGAGAAAATGTAAGAAAGCTAAGCTACGTGCAAAAGTAGTTAAACAAAAGTCATGGGAATCCTTTCTTTCATAGTTACATCGTGATCAGCATTCATTTTTAAAAATTATGGAAACAACTATCATGTTATAGTAAAACTTCAGTTTAATATAAGCCAAAATAATCACCCTATGTTTCAACCTTCACATCAAGGTCATCATTATCTAGAGTATACACATATATATATATATACAAAGAAACAAGTTACGTTACAATCTACATAGTATGCCAAAGTCACACTAATTTGATCACCTGCTAACACTGGTGGCCTGACTTCTGGTGAGGGGGAACACCTTTAATTACATTACATTATTTGGTTACAATTCATAAAGAGGTATATTAAACTAGAGAGCAAAGTGCTCTCACACAATTACTCACAGATAAATTCATATAGATGGTGGCCAATAAGGGCTGAAATTATTGCATTGAGTAAAGTAATAGATATGAAATAAGGATTTGCTGGAGAACTTGAAAGAACTTATGTGGGCTGAAAGTGTGCCATCCAAATTCTTGGGATTTTTATGCCACTGTTATTTGATTAGAATGGTTGATCAAAATTTCACAGGCTTCCTTAAATTTGCATTCATACCAAGCTTTTGTATGATGTAAGGAAAATACTGTTCTAATCAATTTGGTGTAGGGTATTAAGAGTGCAATCTAAGAGGCCAGCTTTACTAAAATTGTTAAATTGAATGTGTTGTTTGTGTTCTTTTTTATGGATTGAAATTGTGCATCCTGTTCACCAATATATGGCAAGTTACAGGTCAATAGATTAAGTATATTCCAGGGTAGGCTAGGGACAGAGGGGAATCCTTGAAGGAATTTAATGTGTTTTAATTTTATAGGTAGTTTAAAAGTAGTATTAAGATTGGAATGGTGCAGAATTCTATTTATTTTAACTGATAACCCTTTAATGTATGGGATAGCTATGGTTTTACTATAATCCATATTATTTGCATTTTTGGTGAAGTTTTATGAAGAATTTTATTGATAGTATTTTTTATCTTTATTGGCCAGTATGTGTAGGCTTGCAGTAGACAGTGAAGGATAGACTTCCTGAGGAAAGATGTGTGACCAGTGCATCCAGGAAAGTTTTGGCTTTCAATGATAAATTTTATGCACTCACGTTCTTTGTTCAGGTGGTTGAAGAAGGTGTTTGAAGTTTGGCAGCTGTGTGGCCAGATAACAAAAACATCATCAACATATCCAAGCCAGACTGTAGGTTTTAAAGTAAAGGAATCTACAGCACATTGCTCAAAAGCTTTCATATAAAAGTTAGCAATTGGGAAAGACAGTGGTGGGTCCACTGCTGTACCTTCTTTTTGTAGGTAAAATTATTTTGCCAAACAAAGTAACCAGAATGTACTAGGTGGGAAAAGAGAGCCATAATATTGGCTCTCTTTTCTGCCATAATAAAGGCAGAAACATCAAAATTGACTAATATATAATCTTTGCCAAGTGTTATGTTTTTAATTTTGCTTATAAAGTGTTGTGTGTTCCTTATATAAGAAGGCAAATAAGCTACCAATATCTTGAGTGTTAACACTAATTGCACGTTTACATAATAATCAGGGCAATCTATACCTTTAACTACTGGCCAAAATGGAACATTATGTGTGAACTTTGGGAACCCCATAAATTCAGAGAATGAGTATAATGTGGTCACAGTTTTTTAATAGTGTCCAATGGCCAAGAAGTGCCATTTAACATACATCCTAAATGTCAAATTTCAAGCAATTTCATCTAGACAGAGAGTTACTTGATGAAATATAAGATATGATAATACTGGAGTCTTGACAGATAGCAGATTAATATGGAGGAAAAATGTCAATCAAAAGTTAATAATAATAATAAATTTTTCATATAATACTATCATAATATCCTGTCCATCCCCTGAGGGTACATATTATATTGATTATAAGAATGATAATGAGAGATGGTTATTATTCATTTTTCTCTGGAGTGATGAAACTGAGGAAGATTTAGAAACAAATCATTGGATGTGAAATTTCTTTCTAATATGCACTTTTAATACATTTCTGCCATCTTTTTTTCAGAGTTCTGCCATCAGCTGTGGTCTCCAGTTTGTTCACTAACTGGTTTATTTCTAACTCAAATAATTTGTGTTTGATATATATATATATAAAAAGAAAAAATTAAATAGTAATTAATTAATAATAATAATAAAACTTGTCAAGTAACAGAGTGATTTGAAGGAAAATTGTAGATAGGAAGTTAGTAGTGATGTAATTTTTTTCATGTAGTACTATCATATCCTGTACACCTCTTGAGGGTACATGGCAGGAATTTGATGATGATGCTAATAAAAACTTATAAACAATTAATAGTGATTGCTTCCCAAAACTTGGATACTAGAATACAGTCTAAGTGGTTCAGGTTCAGATGATTTCTTAGCATTTCACATTTCAAGGAAAAGACAATCAAATTTGAACTTGCTGGAGTGAAGAAGTTTTGTCTGGTTCCAAAGAAATCTGTGTCTGTGCCTAGTGTCAATAATGTGAGAAGCAAATCCAGTCTTGTCAGATTCCAAAAATGTAATATAGTCTTATTGTTCTTCAATTCTAATCAAGGCAGAAAAGCCAGTCTGTCCAAAACAGGAAAGATGACATGAGCAGGGTACCTGATATGACACCTGGTAAGGAAAGAGGTGGTAAAGTATTCTTTGTTGATAGTAGGAAGGAAGATGGTTTCCGAACTAGTCTGAAGGAAGTATATAATTCAATTTATGAAGAATCCTTGCTATTTGTTCCAAAGTCCCTTTATGGTAGGTTAATGAAATTCTTTCACAAATTAGATTGTAGTCTGGTAGAAAGCTGATAATTATCAATAATTTTTTGAATGGTAGTTTTGTTGTGTCCATTACATATCAGAATACTTTTAATTTTATTCAGTTTCATCTAAAAAAAGGGATCAGAAGATCAGATGGTACAAGGTCTGCATACAAGACTCTTGAAAATAGCCATTTTTTATGATGGTGGGAAGATGAGTGAATATATCTGCCATAAAGGTTGGTTTCCAATAAACTGAAAATTCAACATGACCAGTGGGATTACAGTATCCAAAAAGGGGTAGATGATTATTGGATTCATGTTTTCAATAGTGAATTTGTTAAGGGAGTATAAGGAGTTTATTTTCTCTAAGAACTGAAGTAATTCTGAATCAGTGTACAACTAGATTGAAAATATATCATCAACAAAATGCAACCGTATATGAGGCTGAGGGAATAGTGTCAAAGAATTCATTTTTTAGGCATTCCATGAAATAATCAGATAAGACTGGTGAGATAGGACTGTCCATTGCTGTTCTTCAATTTGCTTGAACAACTTATTATGCCATGTAAAAGAGCCTACTTTGATGCTAAATTTAAATAGGTTGACAATATCTTCTGGGAAATCAGATTGTAAAAACTGAAGAATCTCTTGTAATGGCATGTTGGTGAATAGCACAACATTATATACTTCAGTTGCAACTGAGACACAAGCTAATATATGCATGATTTAAGACTCATTATTTTGATTCATCTTTTGAATGTAGTTAACAGCCTATCTCCTTGATGATGTTCATGTAACGGTGGATGAAATATACTGGAGTTTTTGAATAAATTCTATATAATTTGTGATACATGTGTAAGCCATGAAAGTTATTTTAATGAGTCTAGTGTACACGTTCCATTAAAGATACTTACTACGTTACTGTTGGCAGTAATGATTTCCCACTGGTTCAGAACACAAGAGTGTATACAGAGAATTTGAAATTGTAAGTGATCACCATTTAGTTTTAAACAGGACAAACCTGAATTTCTGATTTAAATTAAAAGAAGAGTGTGCAAGAAAGCTGTAAAACAAATCAAAGTTGAGCAGCTTACCATTTGGTGACTAGATTTGAACTTAAGTCTAACTTCGAGAGACCTAGCACAGAGGATGCAAGCACCACTTCCACTAAGCTACACAGGCCTATTGTGGAAATATAACAATCATTTGTATTTAGGTTTAGTTTTGTAGATCTAGAAAAGCTGGTGACAAGGCGCCAAAAGAAAAACTGTTCAAAACCCCACAGTTATAAGGTGTAAATGCATGCTATATTGAGCAATGCATAGTCTATATATGAACTGCAATTAGCAGTTAGAATTCAGGGAGGTACAAGATGATAGTCTGATGTTAAATCAAGTGTGGGACAAGGTGTACATTATCTCCACTGTTATTCATCATTTTTATGGATCACATTATGAAGAAAAGTGGTATTGTAGCAAAACTGGATATGTTAATCTCAGCTCTTTACTTTACTTTACGGCTGATGTTATACTCCTAAATAAATCCAAGACAAGTGTACAGATTCACCAATTAAATTGAATAACTGCTGTAATAGATTTCATATGAAAAAAAATTTGATATGAAATTTCTTAAGAACCTCTTGTTTAATTAGATTATACAGCCATTTTACACCTATCCTATTTATTCTTCGAACTCTAGGTACATCACCATGCAGTGTCAATATCCATCACATCCAGTGGTGAGCTATAAGGAGCTCGCGTGAGCCCTTTGTTAAATTTTTCTCAAATTTGCAAGCCCCTTATTCTTTTTGTTTACTTTTTTATTTTTTCGAAAAAAAATTTTTTTTGAAACATATTAAGTGACAAACTCATACAGTAACCTAACAAAAATTAGTCTATTCGGCAGTGTATAGATTATTTGGAATTATTGTTTCAACTCCTCTATAACAAATGCGCCCAAGTTTGAAAATAAAATAAGCACATATTTTATAATAAAATAAGCATGCTATCTTTACCCTTCTCCCTTATGGTAGCCAATCATATGGTAAAACGAGTAGCCAATCAAATGATTTATAAAAGATTATAAAAGATTTCATTCTTATTATATTTTGATAGTTAAAAATGTTTTTCTTATGTAAGATAAATTAACACACTTGATTGTGTGCAAATATTTCATGTTTAGATCAGAAATATTTGTCTAAAAATGATAGCCTTTAGACGTTGATTGTCCTCTCATACTTTTTGATTGGAATTTGTACACAAGCTGTATTAATAAAAGTTTTAGTGTGAAATACAGTGTTTTTTTTGTTTTTTTCTCGACAATGCGAGCCCTTTGTTAAAATTTCCATAGCTCACCACTGGTCACATCCAACAACTGATACCATAGTGCAGAACCCAGCCTACTCCTCAGGTGGTCATAATATAATTTCCTGCTTTGTAGTTCAGCATGTAACATTTTCAGAATGGAACATTCATAAACTTAGCCACTTCCCAAGTGAGTACTACATGACACCAGCTGGAGGCAGAATGGGTTACATCATTAATTAAAATCACCTCTGACATTATAATCAGATCTAAAACTCTTTGACCTCAAGTTCCTTCTGTCACACACTGCTTTGGAAGCAGTGTGTGACAGAAAGAACTTGGATCCTCTCCTATCAATATGGCACTTTGTTTAGTTTTAGCTGTCACCATTATTGAATCCAGTGATGGTTGACTGGGCATTGATACCTCTGAGAGTTACTTTATAGAAAATGTGAAACTTGCTATTCTTTATAAATTAAGATGTCCAGAAAGAGAAGTGCATTTTCTTGTTCAAGCTCCACTGTAAATCAGATGGCTGAATGGTATTTGTTTAGAAAAACAAAATCTGAAAGTGCTTGTCAATATGTCTCCAAATTATCACAATATCATACACAGAGCAGATTCAAAGTGCAGGTCTCTGGTGAATCACTTAGTGACCTGGAATTAAAATTCATCACTAAACATTTCTGTTCATAAAATGGAGAGCTCATGATAAGCCCAGAAACAGAGAGAAAAGTATTTTTTACCTATTATGTTATGGACTCTACAAGTCTAATATCTGTGGCAGGAACATATTTTTAGAATGTTTAGCTTTGTAATTACCAAACCAGTATTAAACAGTGAGAGCAAACAAAGTTTGTGCCTGAAAATATCTTCAGGACTAAATATGGTGTTGTACTATCTTACCTGGGTAAGTAGTACAACACCCAGGCAACTTGTAGCAAAGGTGGAGCAAGCTACCAACACTCCTATCCCAGTATCTCCCATAATGCAAAACGCATCTCCTTGCAGATATGTATAATGTTATGCATTAAGGGATTGGCCACTACCCAGACTAGTTTCGACCTTTATTGAGGTCTCTTCAGTGGGAGCCAGGCCCAGAGTTAGAGATACCAGGCAGAAGCAATAGCAAGGTCATCTTTATCTATAGGAGTTGCCAAAAGGTTTGCCACTTTTTTTTTATTAAATTACTCTGGATTTAGAGAAAGATGTTGAAAGTTTATTTTTCACTTGGTTAGACTATAATAAATTTAGTTTAATCCTTTATCCAAGTGAGAGCAAACAAAGTTTGCACCTGAAAATATCTTCAGAACTGAATATGGTGTTGTACTAGTTGGTAGCTTGCTCCATCTTTGCTACGAGTTGCCTGGTGGTGTACTACTTACCCAGGTAAGATAGTACAACACCATATTCAGTCCGGAAGATATTTTCAGGTGCAAACTTTGTTTGCTCGCACTTGGATAAAGGATTAAACTAAATTTATTAAAGTCTAACCAAGTGAAAAATAAACTTTCAACAGTATTAAACAGTAAATCAATTTGGGATATACATTATACAAACCTATAAATGTTGCATTCCTTATAAAAAATTCTATTTCAGGTAGAACCATGTCAAAATTTGACCTAAGCACCTCAGTCATCTTTTTCCTTTTTTTTGTATTGGAAATAATGCTCAGAATCAGTAGAGATAATACCTTGAAGCCTTTTGCAATGTTTCTATAAGAAACAATAACAAAAAATTAATTAATTAAACAGTAATAATAATAATAATAATAATAATAATTAAATTAAATTATAGCACAATGATAAAACTCAATTTTAACATAATTTAGAAAATATATTTAATGTAATACCAAAGAAGTTTACTGCAATGTGAATATCAATAAAACAATAATCAAGATAATACTTATTTATTTTGGAATTATAATTAATGATTAATACAAAATAAATTTAATACCATAAATTTAACATTATAATAATAAGCAGAAGTTGAAGCTGCCCACATTCAGTCCAAAAATTACACTCAGAAAGTGAAGAGGAGGGGGGAATAAGAGTGTAAAATAAAACTGGGAGGTGATGTACAAAAAAAGAGGAAAGAGCGGGGAAAGGTTGCAGCATGTTAATAAATACAAATGCTCATATTCTTGGATGATGGAGAGTGAGGAAGGTTGGAAGACAGACAAATATAAACATGGATATTATTATTCAGGTCTCCATGAGGTCACAAGACTCGGTTTGGGAGGCCCACGCTAGAAAACACAAAGTCTATCATACCATTCCTTGAATTCCTTGACAGTTCATGCTCTGACCACTTCATCAGGCAATGCATTTCATTGTTCAACCACCCGACATGCAAAGAAACCACTCCTTATCTTCTTGCACACAACTTCCATTCGTAACTTCCAGGGATTTTATTATTATTACGTGACACCTCCAGGGAGTCCACAGACTCATAGAGGGAGGGCACCTACTCTACAATTCTCTCTCTCCACACTCATTCCACTAACTACAACTAACTGCAACTATATCAATGCCATCTACCACCACTAGTATTTCCACAGACAATCACAAACACCCGACATGCAAAGAAACCACTCCTTATCTTCTTGCACACAACTTCCATTCGTAACTTCCAGGGATTTTATTATTATTACGTGACACCTCCAGGGAGTCCACAGACTCATAGAGGGAGGGCACCTACTCTACAATTCTCTCTCTCCACACTCATTCCACTAACTACAACTAACTGCAACTATATCAATGCCATCTACCACCACTAGTATTTCCACAGACAATCACAAACATCCATGTCCACAGTGGGATTCGAACCAGCAGTCTTTTGGCTGGAGAGCAGATATACTAATCACTCAGCCAACCAGGCCGGCAGGGATGGCCCGTTGTTTTTCCCCAAACAAAACAACTCCCCAGTGACAACCCTTAACTACCTCTCTACAGTTTAAAAGTCTCAATCGTATCACCTCTCCTTTTTCTATCCACCAAACTCTGAAGTTCACATTCCCTAAGCCTACCTTCATAACTAATATTGTATAACCCTGATACAATCTGTGTTTTCTGCCACTTCACTCTTTCCACAGTTAATTTATCCCCACTCAAATCCTCGGGGAATATGGAACATGAAATATGGAAATGCTAATATACAGTAATGCTATGATGCAAGCGTCGTCAGAAAGGTAGCTTGGATTTGGTTTATTTAGAATGACTGATAAGAAAGCTGAGACCATAAAACATTCACATAGTGTCAGTCAAGTATGGGTGTTTTCAGGATGGTCAGCCTTTATTTTTGTCCTATCACCTCTGTCCACAAAAGGTTGGAAACTTAGAGTATATATACTCTAACAAAACTATTGAAGGTTTTGAACTCATTCACTGACTAAGCACTCATTATCATCTCTGGCACTCTCAATTCACTCATTATCCCACCACCACATACACTCTCTCTCTCTCTCTCAAAGCAAAAAATCTACTCCTCATATCCTTGCTAACCACATTCCTACAGAGTTTCCAAGGTGACCCCCTCATTCTCTCTTCTTATACAGTGAAAACTCTGATAAAATTATGGATGATAAGATATTTTAATGGATAGTAGCCTGTGTAGCTCAGTGGATGTGGCATTTGCACACCATGGTGCTTAAGCGCATGAAGGGAGACTTTGGTTTTAAATCTAGTTGCCAACTAGAAGAAATTTTTCTAAGCCTTTTTTCGACCAGTTCCCAAGTTAGTCGATCTCTGGCACAGGTAAGCGGGTTTTTCATCCCTTAAACTCAAGAAAAAGCTACATAGAACCCACATTATTTCGACATTAAAATACGAGTGTTAGGGTTAAGGACCAAGAGATGGCAGCACTTGTTGAGCCGTCTCTCTCTCTCTTCACTGCATGCCGCTTAATTAGTGATAGCCTTGGGCCAGCTATCTCTGATTGGGTACCAGTGGAGATTGAACTGCCCACTCAGTCTTCAAAAGTTAGATAGGGCTAAACGGCCTCACCTACTCCCTATATATGGGAATAAAAAGGCGTTAGCTGATTTTTTTTTTTAATTTACAAAATCCAGTAAACCTGCTCAAGAGATAAAACATAATCATTTTCATGCTTTCTAATAACCAAGATCGAAGCAATGAGATCTATCTTGCACCCAAAGATTTTCAAACATCCATATCACAGTAAGGACTGAATTCATATGTTGCATAGGAAAGATTACCCATTCAACCATCTAGGCCAATAAAGGGAAAAATCTTGAGTTGGTTACAGAGAAAACACTGTCACATTCATCTGACATGAGCTGAATGTCATCTTAACTGACTAAAGACTAGATGGGATCAAAACCTATGTCTTTCCCAATTTAGTTTTAGTGGCATGATAAAGTCACTGAGTCAGTAACTTTAAAATTAAAAGCATTAAACTAGAGATTATTAATATCATTATATGGATATCTACATAGAGTCTGAATACTCATTGCAAGAGGCACAAACACACATTAATCATTATTTGCACAAAACTATTCATATTTTTCTTGAATTCACTCACAAAGCACATAATAAAGCTTCTGGCACCTTATTTCACTCCTTCCATTTTCCAAGGAAAAAATCAAGTCCTTGTGGCTTTGCTAATTTTTTATATAATTAAAAATTTCTTAGATAATAAGTTTTGTTTACTTTTAGAGCTGCTTCAACTGTTAACAGCTCACTGAAAAATGTTCACAGGTCTATTTCATTTAGTTCATTTCTTCTACTGATGTCCCAAAACTTATATATACAGTAAAACCTCCTTATACGAATGCCTCCAATCATGAACAAATCACTTTACGAACTTTTCCACTGAAAAATAATTGTACCGATTGGCAAACGTCGTTCGTTTTACAAATGCACTGACACTCACATGAACTGCCATTATCTCCACACTTGTTGATCAGTTCATATCAGTGTGTTTAGTTCTATTCCAGTTCTGTGAATCCACTCTTTAGTGTCTATATCAAAATTTTGATAAATTTACTCTCTAATTCAAAGTTTTTTTTTTTCAGTTGTGTTATGGTGTTAATTTAATAATTAGTTAATATGGCTCCTAAAAAATGCAGTGATGAAAATAAACAGAAAAAGAGAGCACCCAGATCAACTATTGAACTCAAAAAAGAACTTATAGCTAAATGGGAAAATGGAACTCGTATTTCTGAACTAAAGTTCAGAAATACGAGTTCCTAAAGATTATTTAACATAGCAAAATTGACAATCTATACTATTAAAAATAGAGATGCAATTAAAAAGGCTGATGTGGTTAAAGGAGCGAAAACTGTATCCTAACCGATCTCAGGCTGTTGAGGAAATGGAGAAACTTTTGTTAGTGTGGATTAATGATAAACAAATGGCAGGTGACAGTATTTCAGAGGCAATAATTTGCAAAAAAGTTAAGCAACTACATAGTGACCTTAAGCATTCAATCCATGGTTCTAGTGCTGACAGTCAGGTCTGGATGGTGGCGTGTGCGAAGTGTGCAATATACACAGGCACTGCAGAAGAAAAGGCGCCTAAAAGATGTCAAAAAATATGAGATAAGAGTTTAAACAAACAATGAATGGTGCATATTATTATGAATGTGCGTCGTCTTCCGTTCGGACCCCGTCTCCCGTTTCGGATCTTCCCAGAAACGAACAAATAAATTCTGAAATTGTATCCTGGACCCGATTATATCACTGTAATTTTTTATTAAAATTTATGAAAATATACCTAAAATAGTTCTTTATTTTTTGATGTATCATAAATCAACTTATGATTAATTGTTGAGTTCCGTGTAAGGGCCGTATCCTAATTTTAATCGGATCGAATGCATGTGGTCTGGCCCTAAAAGTCAGCTTATTCCTGATAACTCATTCTTCTTGACATTCGAGCCTGTTATATTAGCAGGCTGTTAGGGCGGTGTCAGCAACACAAAATAATCGGCGAACTCTCAAGTCCAATGCAAAACATTCTTGTAAAATTCTCTTATCTATTTTTGTTGAATAAATCTCTTAACTTTATATTACTATTTTATATTATTTTGAAAATTTATATAACTTGAAAAAATTTGTATAAGTAGGACTAATCCGTAGGTAACAATATACTGTAAAGCGGTTTTCATTTGTTTTCATTTCCTGTTCGTTTTATTCACACTTTATTCAAAAAAAACTTTTTTGGAAAGGTGCCGAACATTAATCGCATATACAAGAAAAATACTATGCACCGGTCCTGCTGACAGTGATGATTTTAAAGCTAATATGGGATGGTTTGAGAGTTTTAAAAAGAGAACTGGGATACATAGTGTAGTAAGGCATGGAGAGGCTGACAGTCTAACAAAGAGTCTGCTAATCAATTTGTGCATGAATTTAAAACTTATATAGGGACGGAGGGATTTCTTCCTTATTGTGGCCTGAGTCTAAACAGGACTTTTCTGGAAAAAGATGCCTAAGCGAACTTATATCAGACAAGAAGAGAAGGCACTGTCAGGACGCAAACCGATAAAGGAATGGTTAACTCTCTTGTTGTGTGGTAATGCTAGTGGTGACTATAAAATGAAACCTTTGTTAGTGTTTCACTCAGAAAATCCCAATGTTTAAATCAAACAATGTAATAAAAAGTAAACTAGATGTGATGTGGAGAACTAACAGTAAGTCTTGGGTAACAAGGAAGTTTTTTATAGAGTGGATCCACAAAGTGTTTGCCCCCAGTATAAAAAATTACCTTGAAAAGAATAATCTACCTTTGAAAGCACTTCTTGTGCTGGATAATGCTCCTGCTCACCCCTCCAGGCTTGGAGGATGATTTGGGCAAGCGCAACTTTATAAAAGTCAAATTTCTATCTCCTAAAACCATTCCTCTTATACAACTCATTGAACAGTAGGTCATTTCCAATTTCAAAAAACTTTATATAAAGGCTTTGTTTCAAAGGTGCTGAAGTAACACCTGAAACACAACTGACCCTCAGGAACTTTTGGAAAAAGCACTTTAACACATTGCATTGTTTGAGGCTTATAAATAAAGCATGGGGTGAAGGAGTTTCTTTGAAAACTATGAACTCAGCATGGAAAAAATTGTGGCCTGAGTGTGTGACCGGCACAGATTTTGAAGGTTTTCCTGCAGAGCCAGCAGAATCTGTGGTTGATAAAATTGTGTGTCTGGGCAGATCCATGGGATCAGAAGTGGACAATGATGTAGAGGAGTTGGTGGAAGATCATCAAAGTTCCTTAACAACTTCCTCATGCTGCAAAAGGAGCAGCATGAGGAAGTTGTTAAGGAACTTTTTTCAGAGGAGGAGGGGCCCAGTAAGGGAACCATTTCCACTGCTGAAATTAAACTGTGCTTCCGTTGGGAAAAAATCCAAACCACTATAGAAAAGTGGCAACATGTTTAATGATAATTTCATTGCACATTTCAGAAAAATGTTAAGAACAAGACAAACCCAGATAACTCTAGATAATTTGTAATCAAACTAAAGAATCACCATCTAGACCACCCACAAAAAGATAGAAAACAGCAGTGACACCTGAGAGACAGTTACCTGACATTTTTATGAAAGGTGACTCACCTTCAAAACAATAATTTCCTTCCCCCTCCCCATATATCTTCAGTAAAGGTAAGGTTCATGTTATATTCTTATTTTTATTTTATTTTAATTATGATAATAGGCAAAAATTTTTCATGTGGAACAGATTAATTTATTTTACATTAATTGCAATGATAAAAATAGTTTCGCATTACGAACACTTTTCGTTATATGAACAGCCTTCTGGAATGAATTAAGTTCGTAAAATGAGGTTTTACTGTACACATATTGATTTATCAACTTAGATAGGGAATGTATAAATAAGGAACCAAAGTTTATTAATAATCTGAAATCATCAAATATTTCAGACATAAATTAACTATTGATTATCAATGACATAACAGTCAAAATTCAAAACACAAAAATCATAGAATGTGATTCTTGTAAGATGACATCTGAATAGTATAAATCTGAATAATAATAATATTATTATTAAAAATATAAGTTACAGCTACTAAGAATTAAAATCTTCCAAATTTTTAGTAAGAAAAGGTAATCATTTAAACTGGGTCAATGTGATAAGGCCTCCAAACTTTCTTTAAATAAATATTCATATTTAAAATGACTCCTGAAAGGATCCTGTATCCTGTGTTATTACATGCTGAACAAGACAGAGATTACCAGTAACAGATAAACACATTCAACTTTTCTATCCATTTTTTCATTAAGTGTGATGTCTGGGAAAGCTAAACTACCTGCTTTTTCCTTAGGAAACCTGATCTAAGGATGTAGGTTGTTAATCTCTTCTAAGAAGGGGATAAAATGCAATAAATTTTTGTTCAAGGGACAGGGCTGTCCTCTGTGAGCACTGGACTTAACCACAAGAAGACTTAATGTATCATATATTCCTACAGTCCTATCTCTCATAACTCCATGGGTGAATGTAAGGTTTCCTATCCCCCATATTCTATATCCCTTCTAGTGTCTCCAAATCTATCACAGAATCCTGAAGAAGAACCAACTTATAACCACATTTTTCTCCTACCAACTAGCCAATTTCTTACTCATCACCAAAGATAAACTCTGTCTGTACTAGGTGTTGATCAAGTTATGTGGAAAATATCATCTTTTGGCTGTTCAATGAAGAGGAGAACTCAAGACAACCAATATTATATCTGCTACCAAAGGTCCAATCTTGCCTGATGTGTTACTGACACAGAACATAGGATACTTTTGGTATTGTACATGCTCGATCCACAGAAGCTATTAATATATATAGAAAACCATTAATAATAATAAACCATAATTATAGTTTTATCAGATTTATCATTATCAGTTTAAAGTAGTCAGATGCTATCTTTCTAGCTCATAGCATTAAACTATGAAAGTGGAACTGTGTAGGTAATCATAACAAGCTTTGGAGGCAGCAAGAAATTGCAGGGGGGAAATGTTAGCAGTGTATGGGATATAATTATTATTATTATTATTAAACAAGACCTCACGGAGTCAAAGACTCATCTAGGAGGTCCTTTTATTTCACACACATCTCATCATACCGTGTCTTAAACACATTCAAACTCCTTGCAGACACCACACTCTCAGGCAAGGCATTCCAATCACTCACAACTCTGCACGAAAAAAACCTGCCTCTCACTCCTCTACTCACACCCTCTTTATACAGTTTCCAGGGATGACCTCTGGTTCTCCCCTGATCTCCCACTATTCTCTGTAGAACTTCTCCACCACTGATCCTATAACAACCCCTTACCAACTTGTAGGTCTCTATCATATCTCCCCTCTTCCTTCTCTCCACTAGACTCTGCAAATTACATCTTTTCAATCTTTCCTCATACTCGACATTCCAGAGGTCAGAAACTACCTTAGTCAGTTGCCTTTGGACCCTTTCCAACATCTCTTCATCCTTCTGAAAACCAGGTGACCAAATCTGGGCACAATAGTCCATGTGTGGCCTAATCAAAGCCTTATACAATGGAACAAGAATCTCCCTACTTCTACACGTCAGTGTTCTCCGCATCATTCCCAGACGTCTTTGTGTTGTCTTCACAATTTTGGCGATGTGTCCCCTAAATTTTAGATCCTTATCCACTATCACCCCCAGATCTCTTATTTCCTCTACTTCCAACAATATATTCTCACCAAGCATAAATTCTGCATCCCATCTTTGTTTTCCAAATTTTAAACCCTCACATTTTGCAACATTGAACTCACATCCCCATTTGCTTGCCCAATCACTCAATTTATTCAGGTCTTCTTGCAAGGCCACAACACAACATCTTCACTACTCTTTATGGTTCGTCCCAACTTTGCATCATCTGCAAACAACTGAATATCTCCATCTAAATCTTCGCCAATATCATTAATATACAAGTTAAATAGTAATGGTCCTAAAACAGACCCCTGAGGCACTCCACTAGTGACTTTCCTTTTCCTGGATATTGCACCCCCATACACAACTTGTTGATACCTATCAGATAGCCAGTCTCCAATCCAATGCACCAATCTAATATCCAACCCCATCTGCTCTAGTTTGACTGTCAACTTATCATGAGGTACTCTATCAAAAGCTTTTGCGAAATCCAAGTATATTACTGTGTATCCTTCTCCTCTGTCCAAGGAAGCAGTCACTTTATTGTAATAAGTAAGTAGATTACTAAAACATGACCTCCCTTTAGCAAATCCATGCTGTCCATCAAAGATTATACCACTGTTGTCAACCCAACTCTGGATCCTAGTTCTCACAAGCTTTTCCAACAACTTAACCACAACACCTGACACACAGATAGGCCTATAGTTTGATGCTTGAGTTCGATCACCTCCTTTATGAAGTGGCACAATCTTGTCCTCCTTCCACTCTTGGGTATCTGAAGGAAGCAATATTGGAATGTATTCCCATGGTCAGAAAGATAAATAAGATAGTCATTAGATGGATGAGTAGTAGTATTAGATGCAATCTGCAAAAAAAAAAAAAAAAAAATGTTATGGAGGATTTATAAGGAGAAAGATGATCAGCACACTCACGAGCAGTACAAAGCTCAGACTAGAAAGTTTATCAGCATAGTAAGGAAGGCTAAATCAGATTATTAGAAGAGCTTAGCCAAACAAGTCAAAGAATTAAATTCCAAGGAATTCTTTCACTACGTGGCAAGTAAAAGGAAGAATGACTTTGGAAAGAAACTTTAGTGGGCGCTGATGGTAGTGAGGTAACTGAGTCAGATGTAATAGTAGCGTTACTGAGCGAGTACTTTTCAAGTCTATCACCCGAGTGAGGATATTTCTGTCTTATGTAGCAATCTCATATGAGAATTGAGGTAAATGAATCAGAGATACCTAGGATATTGCAGAATTAAAATGCAAATACTGCAGTGGGAGGTTTGAAAATATCATCTTGGGTATTACGTGAATGTGCAAAAGAATTGTCAATGCCTCTTACTTAAGGTCTGAGCTCTGGTAAGTTCCCTAGGGTGTGGAAGAAAGAGAAAATAGTTCCTTTGCATAAAGGAGGCTCTAAGACTATGGTAGAAAATTACACCCAAACTATCTTAGGAGTGGTAGTGGAAAAAGTATTGGAAAAGTTCATTAAAGACAGAATCCAGGAATGGGTGGATAAGAATGATAATCTATTTTTTTGGGGTGGGGAGACAACATAGTTTTGTTAAAGGTTGGTCTTGCCTTAGTAATTTATTATACTTCTGTGTATTATAAGTTGTTGATCTACAACAAAATACTAGCATGTGTGAGATATCTATTATTGATAAGACAGAATAGCTGATGACACTAATTGTCCCCTCCTTCAGATGTGGATAATTTCGATAATCATTGGATATTATGTATCCTATTATTGCATAAAATATATACTGAGTCTCAGTAAACAAAAGAAAATTCTTAGAAAATGAAGCAAAATATACATAAATAAACCACAGAAATACATGCACAAATTTCACGAGATGATTTGCTGTTCCATCAAACCACATGCACTGTAATATAGTTACTTTGCATAAAGGAGGCTCTAAAACTGTGGTAGCAAATCACAGACTAATCACCATCTCAGGAATGATGATAAAAGTATTGGAAAATTTGGTTAAAGACAGAATTCAGGAATAGGTGGACAAGAAGAATGGCTACACAGTAATACTGCTGGATTTTGCTAAGGCTTTGACATGATACGGCATGGAATACTGCTATGCAAATTACAATAAATGGGCATGGATACTCAACTGGTGATGTAGATACGAGAAAGGCACATGAACAGATACCAAAAAGTAATGTATAGAGGAGCAGTGTCTAGATTGAAACAGGTGACCAGTTGCCGTAAGGCTCTGTGCATGGACATTATTGTTTAATTTCTACATAAATGATATAGGAAATGACTTGAAGGGAAATATTCAGATGTTTGCTGATGATGCAAAGTTGGGTAGCATAATAATTAATAACAACTTGGGTTAATTAATAACAAAGTTGAGTAGCATAATAACAGCTGACGTAGAAAGCTTGCAGGATGATTTATATAAGCTGGCAGTATGGGCAAAAAATAACAGATGTCAGTTCAATGCGGAAAAGACCGATTCATAAAGAAGGGCAAAATCTGCAGTTATTATATATTATATACAATAAGGTGACTGTTTCCATGGACAGAGGAGAAGGATACACAGTAATATACTTAGATTTCGCAAAGGCTTTTGATAGATTAACGCATGATAAGTTGATAGTCAAACTAGAGGGGATGAGGTTGGATATTAGATTGGCACATTGGATTGGAGACTGACTATCTAATAGGTGAGGATTTGGATGGAGATATTCAGTTGTTTGCAGATTCCCAACCATGAAGAGTAGAGAAGATGTTGTCACCTTACAAGAAGACTTGAATAAATTGAGTGATTGAGTACAGGAATGGGGATGTGAATTCAATTTTGCAAAATGGAAGGTTTTAAAATTTGGAAAACAAAAATGGGATGCAGCATTTATGCTTGGTGAGGATATATTGTCAGAGGTGGAGGAAATAAGAGATCTGGGGGTGATAGTGGATAAGGATCTGAAATTTGGGGGGGGGGGGGGGACATAGCCAAAATTGTGAAGACAACACAAAGGCTTCTGGGAATGATGCAGAGGACACTGACTTGTAGAAGTAGGGAGATTCTTGTTCCGTTATATAAGGCTTTGATTAGGCCACACATGGACTATTGTGCCCAGATTTGGTCACCTGGTTTTCAGAAGGATGAAGAGATGTTGGAAAGGGTCCAAAGGCGACTGACTAAGGTAGTTCCTGACCTTTGGAATATCGAGCATGAGGAAAGATTGAGAAGATGCAACATGCAGAGTTTGGTGGACAGGAGGAAGAGGGGTGATATGATAGAGACCTACAAGTTAGTAAGGGTTGTTACAGGATCAATGCTGGAGAGGTTCTACAGAAAATAGTGGGAGATCGGGGGAGAACCAGAGGAAACTGTATAAAGAAGGTGTAAGTAGGGGAGTGAGAGGCAGGTTTTTCTCATGTAGAGTTCTAAATGATTGGAATGCCTTGCCTGAGAGTGTGGTGTCTGCAAGAAGTTTGAATGTGTTCAAGGCACGGTACAATGAGCTGTGTGTATGATAAAAGGACCTCCTAAATGAGTCTTTTTGACTCCATGGGATCTTGGGTAATAATAATAATAATAATATATATTATTATATAAGAAGTTATTATATTCCTCTTTATAAGGTATTGACATCCACATCTGGATTACTGTGCTGAAGTCTGTTGCCTTGATTCTTTGGAGATGAAGAAGTAGAAAAGATTTAGAGACAAGTGACCAAGTTGGTGAGTGATGTAAGGAATGTTCCCTACATTGATAGATTGAGAATTTGTGGGTTACAAAAGTTGGCTAATAGGTGAAAAAGAGGGGGATGTGATAGAAATATTTAAGTTATTAAAAGGGTTTTAGAGGATCAGTGCAAGGGAAATATTTCAGCAGTTGGCTAGTGGCAGAAGAAAAGAAGTCTTCCCTGGAAATTAATTAAGAATGTGGTTAACAACAGTGTGAGGACTAGATTTTTCACTTGGAGAGTAGTGAATAAATGGAATCCATTGTCTGACTCAGTTGTGAGGGTTTCGTCTGTCAATGAGTTCAAGAAGAGGTATGATAGATATTGTGTGGATGGTTTGGCTCTACAGAAATAGGTCATTTGACTTGATAGAGATGCCTGTATAATAATAATAATATGTTACAACAATGATTACAGAACAAATGTTGGTGGGTAGAGAGTAAGTTACAGCATGTTTACTTTTTAATTAGTATGAAAAAATAAACAGTCTTTCTTTCATATAGAAAGGAAAATAAAATTCTGAGCCTTGAAGGAGATATAATGAGGGAAGAAAGTGAAGATGACTGACTTATGTTATGGCATTTAGAGAAAACCAGCAGCTAAATTGCAACTCTTACAGCTATTCCTTAAAAGGGAAGGCTGTTGTTTGAATTAAGGATTGCAGATCCTGAAGTTTTATTTTCAACTCTCTGGAAATAAAACTTCTCTAATGAATTTGTTGGCAGTCATCCATGATCGAATAACTTGACAGTGAATGAGATGTTTTAAGAAAGAAAAAAAAAAAGAAAAATAGTGTAAATTATGCAAAAAAACACAATATATTCTGCAAGCATTTAGAACAAGGCCAAAAATTCCCTTTCTCACTTTACTCGCTTGTGGTAAGCAGTCAAGTGGATTTCTGGAGCCCTGTAAATATATATATATATATATACTGGTATGAGAACAATGGTGGGCAATTTCAATATGCATGGTTTTGTTAGCTGCAGCATTTGCAGAGAATTTACTCTATATTCACTTTATAGAGTGAAAGACTTGTGGAGAGAGAATCTGCTCAATGCATGTGTAGAAAGCATTTTGAAAGCAAGTGTCAGAAATGTGAACAGTCGTATGATAATAAAGGAGTAAATGGGAAAAGGCTGGTAAGTGTGAGCAAGAAAATTAGCAATGCTGATATTTTGATGGTTTTCTACCCAGAATCATCAGAGCACAATGATAACTGTGACAGGCACACATCACTAAACTAAGTAATTGTAGAAAAAATTTAAATTGTAAATGACCTAATGTCCTTACATGGCACCCTCTATGGGTCAGACTACTACAAAGTTAATTTAGAGAAGTTTGGCTATTAGGTCTTAAAAGTAGGAGTGAAAGTACAGGGTGATCAAAATTAAAGTATCCCTGTTTAAGGCCTTGTGAAATATGCATGTGTAGAAAGTGATCCAAATGCTGCAAAATTTTGCAGGAATAGATTGTGCTTCATGATATTGATTCTCAGATATCGTTTCCCCATATCTGGGGGAAACGATATCTGAGAAAAAAAAAAAAACGCAGTTCCAAAATCGTCACCAGGATAGTTGAAAACACCAAATTCATGGAATTTGCATTCATGCAACTTGGCAGGTGCCAGGAGAGTTTAAAAAGATGGGCACAGGATTACAGTCATAGTGATTGCACTGACCTTGCCCTAATGTGCTTTGCTCATGAAGCTATACCATCTAAACAATTGCACTGTGAATTTTGTTGCCTGAACAAACGTATGAGGCCCACAGTCTCCATGTGTTTTGAGATTAATGATTAGTCGTTTTGAAGAAATAGGATTGTTGGAAGTTAGACCTGACACAGGTCACAAACCAATCAGTTCACAACAAGTGAATAAAGTTGCTACTGCCATTGTGGAGCAGGCCATGAATAACAGCATTGGTTCCTACAGTGCAAGGGCTGTATCAAGACACATAGATGTGCTTTTTAAAAAACTGTCTGGAAAATTCTATGAAAGATTCTGAAAGATTTTGAAAGTTGACTGACATTTGCTTTAACATTCCATGTTCAAATGGAGTTGGACGCCACATGGCTGCAGATGTTTTTGTGGGCAGATGACACTCACTTTCACTTGAATACCCACAATTGCCGAATATGGGCTATGCAAAACCCACATGCAATCCAACAAATTCATTTGCATTCACCCAAAGTTACTGTCTGGCACAAGCTTACAGCTTCATTTATCCCTGGGCCATTCTTCTTCTTTAATGACATTCGCCAGTCAGGTCCTGCAACCTGCTCAGTTACTTGCCAAGAGGTATCATGATATGATAAACAATTTTGTTGTGCCACAGCTACAGCAGCACTTGTGCATAGATTAAGTCATTTTCATACAGGATGGGATCCCTCCACACATTGGTCAATCTGTACAGGAGGTTCTTCGAGAACATTTCACAAAAGCCAGCGTGATCAGCTGTGTATTTCTCAGTGAATGGTCGTTTCATTCACCTGATCCGATCCTCTGTCACTTCTGCCATTAGGGATTTCTCAAAAACATTGTTTGGATCATCCTGATAACTTGCCAGCTAAAAGACAGCATAACGCAGCATGTGCATATCAGTCATGACCAGCTACATTCTGTCACTGAACACATTATGCAAAGGAAGCAGTTTGTGGCATACTGGGAATGGCAGCACACTGAGCAGTATAGCCCATGAATGCATAATGGGCACTGTATTGAAAGTAGAAGTAGTAATTTTTCTGTTTGTATAAGAAAGGGAAAAATGACACTTGCAAAAATAACATTTTTATTCACTTCCATTATGCATTCATGGGCTATACTGCCCATGCTATACTGTAACTCAGTGTGCTGCCATTCCCAGTATGCCACAAACTGCTTCCTTTGCATAATGTGTTCAACTGAACACATTATGCAAAGAAAAAAACAATAAATATACGTCGTGTCCTGCACAGGACAAAATGTAGATAGACCAGGTGGAGAATCACCTGGTGAGTGGTATGACAGTGAAGCATAAGAACAGCAACGTGAAAGAGCATAAAAAAGGGGAGTGTAAGAATTCTGTATGATGATTTTATGAGTGCTTGAGGAGAGTGAGATGAAACTATGTTCCCCGAGGGCAAAATTAAAGGATATTTGTCATACTGTTAGGATGCAGAGAAAAAAAGTGAAAAAAAAAAAAAAGATTTTATAGTGGGCACAAACAATTTGACAGGTAACACTTGCGATATGTCAGATATGAAAAAGTTGCTGGCACAAGTTAATGAGAAGAGTGAGAGAGTAAGGACTATAAGTCTGCTGACACAGTATGACAGTGGTGAACTGAAAAGAATAGCCATGACTCACTGCACAAGAGGAAAAGCACAGGGATTGTGGATGAATGAAGTGAGTTTGATGAACAAAAAGACAAGGCAAAAAGGCATAAGTTTTGCATTTTAATGGATTTGGAGTTAGGTGTTTTGAGAAAGTGTTGTTCATTCAAAGTATGGAAAGGCAGATTAAAGAAACTCAAGTTTTTAAGGAGAACATAGATGAGTATGTGTTCAAGCATCCTTGAGGGCGAAAGGAGCAGAAGAATAATCAGATAATGCTGGATATAGCTCTGTAAGTTAAAAAATTAGGCAGGATAGACAACACATATGAAGGGATTGTGGGCCAAAGGAGATACTGCAGTTTATGTATACTAATGTCAGAAGTATTAATAAGGAGGGTTTTTTGAAACTAGTTGGTTCAACTTGGCCGAAGGTAATAGGCATCCCTAAGACTTGACAGTGTATCTTGTGTGGGATAGGGTAAAATATACAGTTGGTGGCTAATATAGGTTAGGGGATGCAAGGAAGAATATGAATAGCATACATCAGCTACTTAACACAATGAGCACAAGATGAGTAGTTATTATTGCAGACTTAAACTAAGGGACAATAGAATGAAAGAAGGAACAGTCATAGGGAGGGAAGGAAATGGAATTTATACAGCTTCTAAGAAATAATTACTTGAGACAATAGATAATGGAATGTACTAGAGGGTGCAAGAGTGTTGGATCTGATAACGGCATCAGAAAACTTGGCTGTAACTGAGGTAGTGATATTGTCCCTGATCAGGGTGCAGTCATGACCTTGGAGACTGCCAGTCATGTAGCATTTTCAATTAAGAAGGGACATATGAAATTACAAAGCAGATGATTAAGCACAAATGGACAAGGCAGCTTGGAGCAGTTCCACAACATACGAATCTAGAAGTAAAAGTGTTAGCAGTGCATGCACAAGAGACAAGGGATGTTCAAAATAAGTAGTATCAGCATGTGTACCCCAAAGAGTCAAAAGGATAAATCAGGTAGAATTTGAAGAATGAGTAGCATCATTAAGAAAGAATGCAGAAAAATAAAAGTTGTGGAGAGTATATAAAGAGAGAGAAGTAATCAGCAAGCTCAGGAGCAGTAAAAGGCACAAGCTAAAAGGATTACCAGTATGGTAACGAAGGCAAACTCATTATACAAGGAGGCTAGCACAGCAGGCTAAAGAAAATGACAGAGTCTTTTCACTAAGTGGCATGGATAAAGAAGAGCATGGAAGGATACCTTTAATAAGTGCCAATGGTGGAGAGGTAACAGAAGCAAACAACTATTTAGTTAATAGTTGAGTTATTAAGGAATCATTTTGCAAATGTATGCAATCAAAGTGGAGATAATGCAGTGTCAGATGTCACACTAATAGAAATGAGAATAGAGAGAGAGAGAGAGAGAGAGATGAATTTAGGATATTGCAGAGCCTTAATGCAAATACAGCCATGGGATATCAGCCCAGTATTATGTAAATGTGCAAGGGAATTGGCAGCCTCTGCTGACCATGCTGTTTAATTTAAGTATCTATTTAAACTATAAGAAAGTTCCAGAGAAGTAGAAAAAGGGCAAAGAATTCTGTTGCATAAAGAAGACTCTAAGACAGAGATAACAAAGTACACATCAATCAGCTCAGGTGTGGTGGTTACAATATCAGAGTTGGCAAAAAAGCAGAATTCGTGAACTGGTCGACAGGAATATGGAACTCTGTGGTGGTGGTGGTGGAGGAGAGGATGGATTTGTAAAAGATGGGTCTTTATATTTATTATTAACACCAGACATCTGGACACTCAAAAGATTTATCATGTGAGGTATACACGTATACAAAGTTCATCCAACTGTGCTTTATACTCATTCAATGTGTTCCCATTTACCACACCACTAACAGGCTATGCATTCCACTCACCATACAAAAAAAATCTACTCCTTACTTCCTTGCTCACATTTTCCGTATACAGTTCCCAGGGATGGCCTCTTGTTGTATCTCCTCCCCCAACACTTGGTGAAAAATTTTTTGCACACTAATCCAGCAACAACCACTTACCAACTTTAAAAGTCTCAATCATATCCCCTCCCCTCTACCTCCTCTTCACAAGGCATTACAAATTGAATCCCTCAAACTGTCTTCATATTCCACATTTACTGGTTTTCCCTTTCAGTCATTTCTGACCATTGGTGACTTTGTAGGCATTGCCCACAAAGTATTCCTGGTGAAATTTTAATAGGGTAGTTCACCATTGCTTTCCCCAACCTCCCAATTTTATCCAGACTCAGGACTGGCATATGGCTGGGACGTATTCATGACTGTAATCCATGTGTGTTCACAGGAGCAGGTCTGCCTGTTCTGGGGAATGGAAAACCCGAATTTCCAAGTGAAAAAAACCCACTACCTCCTTATGAGACCAGCTCACCTTTAGTCAAAAGAGACCAGATAAAAGCTCCTCACATCACTGACGGGAATTGAACCTAGGTCTTTCCGACCAAAGGCTTTGTCTATAACAGCTGGGCTACAGAGGCTCCTATTCCACATTCCAAAGACAAATTACAACCTTTGCCAATTTTCTCTGGATGCTTTCTATTATTATTATTATTATTATTACGTAACACCTCCAGGGAGTCCAAAGATTCATAGAGGGAGGTCACCCGCTCTACAACTCAACTCTCTGTCTCCACCACTCAATCCACCAACTACAACGAACTGCAACTACCATCATTATCTACACAATGCCATCTACAGTCCATCATATTTTCATCACCACAAAAGCCAAGTGACAACAGCTGTTCACAATAATCCATACGGGGCATGATACGATCAAGACCTCACACACAATCTTGCCATAAATACTATTACAACTTCCACACACTCACAGAATACTCTTTGCTGCCCACAGAATTGCACGAACCTAGTTCTGTTAGTGGCACTGTGCAAAGCCAACTTTGCATGCTTATCAGTAGAGAGAGTTGCCTAGCTGGATGGATTAATATGCAATGGTGAAATTATGATAACCATAATCATCATCAAATTCCTAACATGTACCCTCAAGGGGTGTACAGGATATGATAGTACTACATGAAAAATTTACATCATTACTAACGTCCTATCTACAATTTTCTTCCAAATCAATCTGTTACCTGTCAAGACTCCAACATTATCAGATCTTATCTTCTAAGGCACTTTTTACCTTTTAATTCACCTATATCTTGGTCTTCTTCTGGGTCTTTTTCTTGCCAAGCCGACAGAGAACATTTGTTTTGCTAATCTTTCCTCTCCTATTCTGTTTAAGTGACCATACAACCTGAGATTAGCTCTGTTAACACATTGCTGGTTGCTAACAATGTCAAGCTCTTTCCTAATATCCTGGTTTTTAATATGATATTGTCATTGATGCCACCTCTTCATGCCTCTAATCTTTCTCAGAACTCTCATATCTGCAGTCCCTAGTCTTTGGTCAAGTGTTTTACTTCTAACCCAGATCTCCGATCCATAAGTTAAAACTGGCTTGAATACTGTGTTGTACACAGCTAATTTAGTGATGACTAAATTTTGACTAATTTCTCTCTTATTCCATATAAATTTATTCAGTTGACTTCCTACCATACCAGCTTTGTTGATTCTATTGTCTATTTCCATATTTAATATACCACCTTCACTAAAAATCATGCCAAAGTAGTTGAAATGTTTTACTTGTTTTATAGGTTCTCCATTCACAATGCAGTTGATATTTTCAATGCTTCTACCTATTTTCACTGTCTTTGTCTTGTTATTGTTGACCTTCATACCATATCTATTATAATAGTTATTCAATTTAGTCAGGGAATCTTGTAGAGTGGAGTAGATTTATTTAAAAGTATAACATCATCTGCTTAAAGCAAAGAGCTGACATTAACATCTCCAATTTTCATGTAGCTACAATAGTACTTCACAATGTTGGAATGCAGCCACCCGTTCTAATGATTCATAAGCTATATCTGACTGCCAGAGAACAGGCTGACGATGCTGTTAGGATGTAACAGCTTGTGAGGGCTGTGAAGGCATGCCTCTGCCGTAATCCTGTTACAACACAGAAAGTGATGGATGAACATTTCACAGAGAATGATGTCACGTGTACGAACTGATGATCTGGTAGTGAGAGCATATCGTCGTTCTACTGCCACAACTTATGTGGCAGAGGGTGATAATATTCAAAGGCACTTCTCTAGCAGTATGCAAAAACAGACACAGAGATATCCTCTTCACAGATCAGATTTTTACCATTGAAGAGCTGTTTAACCACCAAAACGATTTTGTATATGCCCCAGATGGTCACATGGCATAGCACTTGGATTCAGAGAGGTCATCACTCCTCATCAACAATGGTTTGAGGGGGGGGGGGGTGTATCAAGAGATATTCAAGTTGCATTTCTGAGAAAGGGATCAAAACCTCAGCCTAATTGTATCAAGACACAGTGCTGTGGTAGAGCCCCTGAACAACACCTTGTTTCACGATAGGCAATGAACCTTCCAACAGGACTCAGGCCCTGCACACAAGGTGAGGACCACACAACAATGGTTAGAGGTGAATGTGCCCAATCATAATCACATGAGAAAGTAGCCTGCAAGAAATGATACCCCAGCAATGCCAGCCTGAAAGCAGATTTGGAGCGAGCAATGACAGCATTTCCATTGGATGTTGTGCGTACTGCCCCCGACATGTAGCCTCACAGACTTCGAGCATGCATAAAGGACAAAAGGGGAACATCTCAAACATTGAGTACTGCTATATGCACGTTATACATGTAGCTTGCATGCTGAAAGCTGTAAATGATTTACTGACAGATTAAAGGTTAATGCACTGTTCAAGTTGTAATAGTATTTATGGGTAGACTAGGTACAATGGAACCATAACCTATTTATTTATGTTAAAGTTCTCTGCTTCATTGCCATAATTTGATGTGGACTTCACAACTCGTAGAATATAACCTCTTCAGGTCATTGTCTATCAGGTCCTTGTTGTCTGCTCAACTTCCTTCAAAATTTCCCCAACGAGCATATACTTTGCATCCCATTGTTGCCTACCAAATTTCACAATATTACACTGTGCAAGCAACACTGATGTGATAGTTTCACTCACTTGTCCACTCATACAACCTATTTGGTCCTCCTACAAGGCAATAACATCTGCATGATTCCTCATCCTGCTCCTAAATTTCTCATCACCTGCAAAGAGCTGTATATCTTCAGTTAAGCCCAACCCAATATCCTTAACATACAAGTTAAACAACCAACAGTCCCTTCTGGCACACTATTAGCGACTGTCCTCTTTCAGGCCACTGAACCTCTATAGACAACTTGCTGATACCACCAGACAACCAATCATCTATCCAACTCACTAATCTAGCATTAGTGAACTGGAAAGGTGATTCATCTGATCTACACGATTTTAGTTACCAACTTGTTGTGTGCAGTCTATCAAAAGCCTTTGCAAAATATGAGTATACTACTGTATATGCATCTCCCTTGTCCATTACATTCATCACCTTGTTACAATACAGTACATAAGTTGATAAAACATGACCTCCTGTAACAATCACAGAAAAATACTGCTTTTATCAACCAACTTCTGTATCTGAGCTCTCACCAACTTATTCAACACTTTAATCCCAATTCCAGAAATACAGATCAGCTTATAATTTGTAGCCTTAGACTTATCACCATCTTTGTGAAATGGAACAGTTTTACCTTCCTTCTAATTCTTTTGAGACATGTGTTGCAAGACTCTTGTTAAGCAGTAAGCCAAAACTACACTAACTCCCTGGGCCATTACTTTCAGATACATGGTGATATATAAGTCATACTGATTATTGGTATCCAGCTTATTTAACTCCTCATATATCTCTTGCTTGCACCAGTAAGCCATCTTCTCCCATTTCCTCTACAATGGAGCTTCTTTTCATGATTTCACAATGATGAAGATGAAACACTCGAATGCTATTGAGCTATTACCTCAACTATGTCCCCTTCAGCAATTGCCAATCTACCATTTTCATTCGTTAGTATTATCCTGCATTAATAATTCTTCTTTCTACTCGCCACATATTAAAAAACTCTCTAGAATTTTAGAATTTTTCTTCACTTGATTTGCTAATTTCTGCTTATATTGCACTTTGGTTCTTCTTACCAGGTCACCTTCCTGGCCTACTCCTTATACTCTTTGTGCAACTGATTATTACCATTATTCACTTCTATACACACTAGTGTCTTCTTCTTCCTCCAGATCTGATGCTGAATCCCTACATTCATCCATATGACACCTACCTTATTCAGACTTTTAACCTTTAGAATATATTCACACATCAATGCTATTAAATGTTTATTAGTACCCAAGCAGCATTTATTTCCTTCCCACTTAACTCATCCCACACCACAGCTCTAAGCTGTCACTTAAGCATTTCATAATCACCAGCCTTGTAGTTCCCCATATATCCTTCTCTCAGAGAAGTCTTCATATGGCTAGCTACCATGCAGGTGATCACTTGCACCAACTGAAGAGGAAATACAGCACCCCCACGTAATACATCCTATGATGAAATGATCAGATCAAAGACTCCCGATTCTTGTGTACCCTCCTTTACATATTGCCTAATATAACTGTCTCTGAAGATTTCAAGTTCTTGCTTAGTATGATCACTTTTTTATAATAAAGTCTCAAATGAGTTGGATAAAGGAAGAAATTACACTTAATAATACTTCTAGACTTTATTACGGCTTTTTACAGGATACCACATGAAACTTGGTTACATAAACTGGAGTAAATGGAGTTAGATATAAAGTTAGTGATATTGATAAGTGGCTGATGGGTAAACATAAAAAAGAATTGAATATATTAGCATATATGAGAGAACAATCCAGGAAAAGACTGGTGACCAATGGTGTACCATGGACTCTGCACTTGGTCTGCTGCTATAATATATATATATATATATATATATATATATATATATATATATATATATATATATATATATATATATATATATATATATACACATCATTGATATAGAAAATGGTTTAAGGAGAAATATCCAGTATTTTATTATTATCATATGTGATTCCTACTTATGAAAGGTTGTAAGCCTAGAGTACATTAGTACTGTGGGCTAAGAATATTTTTTAAAAGAAGTTATTTTTAGAATATTTTGGTATTTTTTTATTGATTTTAACATAGTCCAAAAACCCTGCTCTACAGATCAAACATGGAATTTTTCAAACTTCTTCAAGCCTCCGGCAAGTAGTCTCGCTACAGGTGATGAAATTAATCACCTGCCTAAAAAGAATTAAATATCCATGCACACAGCAGGAATTGTATGCAGAGCATGTTGGTTGGAGAATGGAGACACTAATGACTCTCAACCAGGCCTGCAATACAGAACTGGGAAGAATGATAGAAATGAAGATGATACAGAGATCCTGAAAGATGACATACATAAGTTGGCAGCAAGGGCAAAGGAAAGCATCTGGCAGTATAATGTGACAAAGAGATCACAACTTGAGATCACAATATTACATTGATGAAATTGGACTACAGGAAATTGCTGAAACCAAAATTAGGGCAAGACTATGAACATGGAGTTTAGAGGCCAAATTGCAAAGGCGGCCAAAACAGCTCATCGGATTACTTGCTGAATGCTGAAGAAAACACGAGATGCAGTGATAGGGAAGTTGTTATTGTTCTTTATGTGGCACATATGTTGATTACTGTGTACAGCCCTGGTTGCCTGGGATGTAGACAAGATCCATAGATTAAGAATGTAATCAAAGGAATGCTCTCTACATAGATGGATCAAAGAGCTGTGAGCTACAAAATATATAGCTGTGAGCTGCAATTATGAGAAGGACACTGACCTGCAGAGATAAGAGGGTTATCATTCCGTTGTATAAGTCTCTGATCAGACCACACTTGGATTATTGTTCTCAGATTTGGTCCCCAGGATTAAAAGGGGATATATTAACTGTGGAAAGGATAAGAGGCAGATAACAAAGACAGTTTCAGGACTGTACAAGGTTAGTTATGAGAATCGGCTGAGGGAATGTGGACTGCAGAGTTTGGCGGATAGAAGAAGGAGAGGTGATATGATTGAGACATTTAAACTGTTGAGAGGTGGTTACAGGGTTGACACTGGGGAGTTCTTTCACTTGGTTGAACAGCCGGAAGGAGTGATGACAAGAGGCCATCCCTGGAAGTTATGAAAGGAAACTGTGAGCAAGAGGGTGAGGAGTGGTTTCTTTGCATGGAGGGTGGTTGAGCCGTGGAATGCATTGCCTGATAGAGTGGTGAGGGCGAGAATGGTCAATGAGTTTAAGGAGTGGTATGATAGACTTTGTGTTTCTTAGGGGGAACCTCCCCTCGATGAGTCTTGACAGACTTTATGTTCTTAGGAAGGACCTCCCACGATGAGTCTTTTGACTCCATAGAGGCCTGAATAATAATAATATCGTCATATATGAGGGTATATGAGAAAAGAAACACAAGTTTTTTAAATGATTTTATACAATTGACATTGAAGAATTTTCAATAATACATTACTGTTATTATGTGGCACCCAGAGGGAGTCCAAAGACTCATCTTTGGAGGTATCACATCCTTCAACTACAACAATCAATACACAAGACCACCTATCGCCACAAATAGTACTTTTAACCTGTAAATTGTGTGTATTCTCATGGATGATCTGCCTGTATGCAGGATGCAAAATCTGAGTTTCAGTGAGGGAAAAACTTCGCCACCTCTGTATGAAACTGGTTAACTTGCCTTCCACTCAAAAAGCCCCATGTCAAAATTCCTCTCATCATGGCAGAAAGTGAGAAAACTTTGAATAACCCCTGGAAATTATGTAAGGATGTGGTTAGCATGAGCATGAGGATTAGGTTTTTTGATTGGAGGGCAGTGAATGGATAGAATGGTTCACCAGCCAAAGCAGTTATGAATGGTTCGTCAGTGAATGAATTGAAAGAGTGGTAATGTGTGAATAATGGTTAGCACAGCATTCCCAAGATGAGCTTTTGGTTCCCAAGAGATGCAAGAGAAGATAATATTTGCAACTTAAATTACTACAGAATTATGGTAATTTCAACACTAAGTGCAGAAGATCTTTAAAGGCTATATCATGTATCAAGCGAAGTTACAGCACGAACAGCAAAATTATATTATAAGACATATACAGAATATTCTTGTAAACAGTGCGACGTAATATCATAAACATGATGACAACTACATGAAGCGACACTACCTCACCTCTCACATAAAAAAATATAACTATAGAGACTATAGGAAAAAGAACTGTGCGTGTTTTCGGAATAACAAACATCTCAAATAATTCAAAACATCACGTCCTAACCATAAACATTGGACACATTAGCTTACACAAGTAGACGCTAGTGTCGCTTTATTCAAATCTCGTAAAGATGTTCTAAGGTATATCTCGTAAAGATATTTCTAAGGTATATAGTATACAGTACCCTGGATATTAAACATCTTATTATAGATGACAATGGTGATATATCAGAAAGTAATGACATTATTACCCAAAACTTTTACAGTGCGCACTTGAAATAGCTTGTACCACAGAACAGCACCAAGACAAAATCTCTGAAGAAACAAAACAGCTTATGAAGAAATGAAGAGAAATTAAACAATCAAATAACCTGCAGAATAAAATTGAATTGTTGTGCAATGAATTGTGCACAACGATCAGAAAACGTATCACAGAAGAAATAAGAAAATTCAACTGTAAATTTAAATTCATACAACAAACAACTGAAAACAACCGTAGTCAGAAAAAAGCAAAACAACAATTGATGAATAGCAACAAACAGATGGTTGCAGTCAAACACTACAAGACGGGACCATCACCAGTAATAGATATGCTATAGCAAAAAGAGTTGAAGAATTTTACTCAATATTATATCAAGATGATAAGTTAAAAGAAGAAGACAAATACCACACCGCTGAAGAACCACAGATTCTATCAGAAGAAGTTATGTGGAGCATCCAAAGCTTGCAAAATGGGAAAGCTGCAGGTGAAGATGGAGTTGTAGCTAACTTCTAAATACAGGTGGAGAAATAATCTACAAACTCTTAGCAAAACTATATATTTATGCCTGAAGAAAAATGATGTACCAACAACATGGATGAAGGCTACCTTAATTCTGATACATAAAAAAGATGACATAAAAGACTTGACGAGCTACCGACCTATCAGTCTACTATCACTGGTTTACAAAGTGTTTACGAAAGTCTTAGATCGTAGAGTTTGTGCGACTGTAGACCGGGTACAACCAAAAGAACAGGCAGGCTTTCGAAGGGACTTTAGTGCAATGGACCATATTCAATTTGCACACAAAATTATTGAACGGTGTAATGAATATCAATTACCACTATGTCTTGGTTTTATTGACTATGAGAAAGCCTTTGATTCACTTAAAACTTGTGCAATACTTAAAGCATTAAGAAACCAACAAGTGGAGGAGCCATACATTAGGACCATCAAATCAGCATACACCAATGCCACAGCAGCAATTCATTTCAATGGAAACATCTCTACTGTGTGAATACAGAGAGGTATAAGACAGGGTGACACAATATCTCCAAAATTATTCACAACGTGCCTAGAAAAAATATTCAACTTCTTGATTGGGAAGGGAAAGGTCTGAAAATAAATGGAAGATATTTAAGCCATTTATGCTTTGCAGATGACATTGTTATCTTTATTTCAACTTCACATGAATTACAGACTTGTATCCATGAATTCCAAATTGCTAGCAAAGCAGCCTAAAGATAAACCTAAAGAAGATCCCAAGTTATGTTCAATGGCTATGTCCAACCAGAAATAATAAAAATCAATAATAAGGAAATTAAACAAGTAGATCATTACATATACTTAGGATAACAGATATCAATGGAACAAAATATCATGGACGAAATCAAAAGGCGCACAATGTTTGGGTGGAAAACATTTGAAAAATCACATTCAATATTCAAAAGCCAACTATCATTATGCCTAAAGAGAAAAATTTTTAACCAATGTATTCTTCATATACTGACATATGGCTGTGAAACATGGACACTGAATGCAAAGGAAATTCAAAAATTAAGAACAGCACAGTTTAGTATGGAAAGAAGTATGCTTGGTATCACTAGATTGGATCACAAAAGGAATACATGGGTAAGAAATCAAACCAAAGTCTCTGACATCATAGGAAGAGTGAAACATCTGAAGTGGTAATGGACTGGACCAGGCCGACGAAAGCGGGCGCCGCTACGATGGGGGCGCAGCCGCCAGGGTGCGGTTCATAAGTTAATTTTTAAGAAACAAAATTTTTATCATAAAAACAAAAAATTCTTAGAATGATCAACATTAAAATAAATAAGGCCGGTACACCGATTAAAAATTTAAATATATATATATATATATTGCCGCCTCTTTGATCAGCCGGCTGTTTAAAATTTGCAGCTAGAGCAGGCTAAATGCTTGCCTGCAGAATGTTGTGTCTACTGCAATCTAAATAAAGTGAAACGATGAACGGTTTTTATGCGCAGAAACAAATTTTCGTACAAAACATTTGTTGCTAGTTAATCAGTCATATGGTACGCATCTCTGTAGGCTACTGACAGTAGCGGAGTGCGGACTATTATTTCACAAGAAATTATTACTCAATAATTTCTTGTGAAATTATTGAGTAATAATGTTGTGTAATAATTTCTTGTGGGTAAAAAATAGAAATGGAATCTAAAATTTAAAAAAAGTTATCCGGTGCACAAAATCATAAGCGTCATGCTGCGAAAGAAGCAGATATTAAGAAACAAACTGGGCTCTTAATAAATTTGTAAAAATATTAAAATATTCTAATGCAGATTGTAACCAACTCGATACATAAGAAATCAGAGATGAAGAACCGTGCACATCATCCAGTTTGCATGAAGGTACTATTGCAACTATTGAACAAGATAATTGAACATGATATAAGTCCGCGCGGTTAGCCTAGTGGCTTTGCGCTTCGCAACCATATGACTGGGGAAGGAGTGTCCTAGGTTCGATTCCCGTCGAAGACGTGAGGAGCTGAAGGATCTTCCTTAGCCATAGCCAAGCTAGCCGGTATTGGGCGCGGGCAGTAGGGTTTTTTCCCGCCAGTTTATCTGATGTTTTTCATCCCGCAAGCAGGCAAACCGGCCCGTGAACACACACGGATCTACAGCCTCTTGGCTGTAGATCCGTGTGTGTTCACGGATATGGTCACTCCTATACCTTGAAGCATAGGAGTGACCATTCTATCCTCGTATTTCGGTTACGAAATCCAAGCATGCTTGGAAGGATGTGGGCCTTAAAGGCCTGTTAAAGCCATTGGGATAGATACTATTGCAACTATTGAACAAGATAACTGAACATGATATAAGTGAAAAATAGTTAGGATTTAGTCAACTACAACAATATTTAGTTATAGTTGACCACGAAACTAACACATTGCTAGTCTCTATAAATTTAGAAGATCCAGGTGAATGGGGAAATATGGATGAAAAATTACGAGCTGTTTAATAGAAATGGGGCCTGTTCAAAAGAAAAATATAATATATCCCAGAGATACATATGGTCGTAAATTTGGCGACACGTATTATAATAGAAAAATGGAAAACGGGAGCTCGTGCCAAGAACATGGCTCATTTATTCCGAAACTTTAAATTCTGTTTTTTGCTTTTGTAGAACTTGTCGCACTTACTAAATCAACTGAATCACCTACTGAGTCTTGTAGAAGGTTACAACTGTTGGAGAAAGGTAAATACAACTTTACATAGACATGAGACTAGTTAAACTCACATGAAAATTTCTATAAATGGAAAGAACTTGATAAAAATTTAAAAAAACAAAACTACTATTGATTTCCAGACTCAAAGCATGTATGAAATGGAAAAGAAACATTGGACGAGTGTTTTAGAATGCTTCATTGAAATTATAAAATTCCTTGGTAGCCGAAATTTAGCTTTTCGCGGATCATCTGATAAATTATATGAAAGGAGTAACGGCAATTTTTTAAAATTAGTCGAACTATTTGCTAGGTTTGATCCCGTTATGGAAACTCATGTTGAAAGGGCACTACAACGAATACAATAGGGTACACTATTTGAGTAAAGACAGTCAAAATGAAATATTGGAAACTTTAAGTAACGCAATTTTATTTTTTAATGCAAAATATAATTTTATTATCAATTCGAAAATCTAAATATTATTCCATAATTTTAGACTGCACACCTGATGCAAATAAAACAGAACAAATGACCATTATTATTCGCTTTGTTTCCTGTGACAATGGAATTGTCAAGATCATGGAAAACGTTTTAGGTTTTGTAGATATATCAGATTCCACAGGATGTGGTTTATGTGCAACAATAATGGAACAACTGGGAAAAATGGAACATTCCCATTGAAGACATGCGAGGTCAAGGATATGAAAATGGGGCAAATATGAAAGGGAAAAAATATGGGCTCCAAAATTTGCTTTTGAACAAAAATCCTCGAGCGTTTTACGTGACATGTGCTGCTCATACTCTAAATTTAATCATGAATGATGCAGCCAAAGTGAATGCAGATACAATTAGTTTCTTTGCAATTATTCAAGAAATATAAAATTTCTTTTCATTCTCTTACAAACGTTGGGCAATCCTTTTAAAGTTCGTAAAAAAACTAACATTGAAACAGCTATGAGAAACGCGATGGGAAAGTAAAATTAATGCAATCCGCTCTCTACGATATCAGTTAGGAGAAATTTATGATGCACTTTTTGACATTTTAAATAATGAAAATTTTATTAAAGAAACTCAGCATGAAGCACAAACATTATGTGCTAAAATAAAGGACTACAAATTTATTTGTTCTCTTATAACTTGGCATGATTTACTTAACAGAATAAACCCTGTGAGGAAAATGCTTTAAGACAAAAATATGAACATTACACTTGCTTTAGAATCTATCGAAAACTTAAAAATATTCTTACAAGAGTATCGATCAGATACAAATTTTAAAGAAATTCTAAAAACGGCAAAAGAACTGAGTGAAGAGGTGGATGGAGAACAAGAATTTAAAACTAGTACGGAAGTTCGACGACGAAAGAAGACTCGACAATTTGACTATGAGCATCATGACGAAACGCCACAATCGCCAGAAGATAAATTTAGAGTGAATGTGTTTTATACACTTCTAGACGTTGCAGTGTGTTCGTTAATAGAACGTTTTGAACAACTAAAAACATATTATGATAATTTCAATTTATTGTATAGACTACTACAAATTAATAACGAAGATTTACGAAAAAAAATGTGACGATTTAGAGATTCTCTTGATGGACGGCGACAATAAAGACGTAAATGCAATAGAACTAAGTGACGAGTTATGTGCTTTGCGGGATATTTTTCGGAAGGATAATTTAAATATTCAAAACCCTTTCGGTATTCTTAATTTTATTGTGTCCAATGATTTATCTTTCCCTAACTTTTCAACTGCATTAAGAATACTATTAACCTTCCCTGTTAGTGTAGCGAGCGGCGAACGCTCATTTTCCAAGTTGAAATTGATTAAAACCTACATAAGAACAAATATGTATGTCACAAAAGAGGCTTGTTACTTTGGCGTTAATAGCTATTGAAAATGATGTATGTGCGGAATTAGACGTTAAGAGCATTATATCTAATTTGGTGAATATGAAATCAAGAACCCTAAAATTTTAATTTAAAAAATTTCAAGTATATTTATGTAATTTAATTTATTTTCTGTTATTCTGTAAAGATGTCATATTTTGAATACTTAATTAAACGTTATAATTATTTCTGAATTATTTTCTTATTTTCTCAGCTATTTTGAGTTTCTTTTATTTTTCTAAAAGATAGTTCCACTTATACAAAGTATTAAAAAATTTTTACAACTCACTAAGAAGTTAGTAAAATGAAAGAATATTTTAAATTTTTGGATCAAATAAATTTTAACTTTAATTAAAATTCTTTTTAATTTTGTTAGCGATTCGGATCGGTGAGAAGGCTATAATCCCTGTATCATTATATTCAACGATTAAAGTGAAGTGGCTTTATCAATATTTGCTCTAACATTTGAGAATTTTTTGAATATTCTGGTTTTTAACGATTATCCTGCCTAACCAACATTTCCGGTTCGTTACATTTAGCGAACCAACCTTGTGGCTGTTCCGTCAAAATTATTTAAGAAATTTCAAATAATTAAAATTTTTATTATCGTACAAAACCACACTCTCCCGGATCGTTACAGGAGCGCTTAGATAGAAATTGCATGCGGGCGCCAAAAACCCTAGCGCTGGCTCTGGGCTGGGCATATTGCTCGAAGACAAGGTCAACGATGAACAAAAGAAATACTGGATTGGATTCCAAGAGTGGAAAAACGACCACGACGCCGACCTACATCACGGTGGATTGATGATATCATCACATTTGCAAGAGTGACATGGAAAGGAGAGCCATGGACAGACAATTTTGGAGTAATCTTGAAAAGGCCTTCATCCAGCAGTGGATCGACAATGGCTGTTAATGATCATGATGACCCTGGATATGAGAGTTAGAAATAGCTTAGCAAAATTGCGTCACTTGGAAATAGAAATGTCTTTCAAGAGTTCTGTCTGTCTGTACTTATTCGAATGTTTCCTGGACACTAACGAGATGTATTTTATTGAAATTCCATATTTCTCATATGTACAAAATGTTATCAAGCACACGAGCTACTTATAACTAAATTTTTGTCTCAATTAAACAATTGTGAAGTTTGCAAAGTACAAAATCATTAGAAATGATATGCAGTCAGTCAAACCACTGAAGGTTAAAGAAATTTAATATACTCGTATATATTATAAAATGCCTAGAAATAAGTCAATAGACACCCTACAGCATGTGCATCGTTCCATGTAACTAGTCCTGTGTTTGTAACTCGTATAAATTGAAGGAATATGATGCTTCTAAATCATTGCAATTGTATCCTAGTCAAATGGCGCGAAAAGGGAACTGACACAGTTTGAAAGAGGCATTGTGATAGGATGCCATGTTGCAGATCTATGTTTGGCAAATTGTTGCAAACAGGGCCATCCAAGGTCAGCAATCAGAGATAATATCATATTGAGATGAAAGCGCAGGGAGTCAACTGTAAGTGCTAGCCACAGTGGACAAACCACCACACTTACCGAACATGACCGTAAGGTGATATGTAGGATAATATGTAAAAATTGTCATTCGTGGGCTGACACGATGAATTCAACCGGGATATCGAATATAACATGAATCTGTACAAAAACATTCAGAAGGTAGGCCCACAGCATGAGTAGTCATGGTAGGATTGAGATATGCAAGCCCCCACATTATTATTATTATTATTATTATTATTATTATTTTAACGGTGTCTCCATGGAGTCAAAAGACTCATCGCGGGAGACCCGACATTGACATACTAACCATTATTTACACAATACCTGTCATACCTCTCCTTCAATTCTCCATTCACAATTAAAGCATTCACAACCACCTCTGGCAAAGCATTCCACCCATTCGCAATCCTCCAAGTAAAAAATCTAGTCCTAACACCATTGTTAACCACACTATTACACAATCTCCAGGGATGGCCCCTCGTTCTCTCACATCTTGCACTGGTCTTAAAAATATTATCATTATCAATCCTATAAAATCCCTTCAATAATTTATATGCTTCTATCATATCTCCTCTCTTACATCTGTCAGCTAGAATTTGGAGCCCACAGATCATCAATCTATCCTCGAAGGGAACATCCCACCAACCTGCAACTATTTTTGTAACCAGCCTCTGAAACCTCTCCACCACTTCCAATTCTCCAAGAAATCCTGGCAACCAGATCTGTGCGCAATAGTCCAAATGCGGCCTTATTAATGCATTATAGAGTGTAACAATAACTTCCCTATCCCTGCTTGTTAGTGTGTTCCTCAACAACCATGTAATTTGATGTGATGTTTTGGCAATCTTCGCAATATGCCCTTTAAACTTAAGTTCTCTGTCCACAATAACTCCCAAGTCTCTTGTCTCATCAACTTCCTGCAGTTCAGTTCCATTAATATAGAAAACAGCATGCGATGTCATCCTCCCGAAGTGCATCACCTTACACTTAGCCACATTGAACTGACAGCCATTTACCTCAGTCCATACCGTCAGCCTATTTAACTCATCCTGTAAAATATTTACATCATTTGAATTGATTATCGCGCTTCCCAATTTTGCATCATCAGCAAACAAGTGGATATTTCCATTCAAGGTATTTCCAATATCATTGATGTAGAAATGATTTTTCATGGACTCAGCTCCTCCGTAAACCACTCTTTGATATCAATCCGATAACCATCCTTTAATCCAAATCACCATCTTCGGATCCATACTCATTTTCTCTAATTTATGTAACAGAGTTCCATGTGGAATCCTGTCAAAAGCCTTTGCAAAGTCAAGCAGTATCACTTTGCAAAGGCTTTCCTTCATCCAACTCTACTGTTACTTTATTATAGAAAGTAAGCAAATTACTTAGGAAAGACCTACCCTTCACAAAACCATGTTGCCTCTTATAAAGTATCATATTGCTATCCACCCAGTCCTGAATTCTAATTTTAACCAATTTCTCCAAAATCTTAACCACTACTCCAGATATATTGATTGGTCTATAATTTGCAACCTCAGTCTTAGAGCCTCCCTTGTACAATGGAACTATTTTCCCCTCTTTCCACTCTATTGGCACTTTACCAGAATTGAGGCTTAAATTAAATCCTGGTTAGAGGATTGCTAATTCTCTTGAACATTCTCGTAACATATGGGCCGATATGCCATCTAACCCAATGGAAGTGTTAGCATTAAGGTTCTTTAAAGTATTAAGCACCTCAATTTCGTCTATCTCTATACTCTCATCAGTCAATGGCACATTTGACACTGCACTATCACTACGAAGATGGTACACTTTTGCGAAATGATCACTAAGCAACTCAACTATTTTGATTAGCTTCAGTAATTTCCCTACCATCAACACTTTTTAAAGTAATCTTTCCATGGATATTCTTCCTTTTACTAATCACATAGCGAAAGAACTCTTTAGGGTTTCTTTTGGATTCATCAACTAGCTTCCTCTCATAATTAGCTTTGGCTCTCCTTACCATACTGGTTACTCTCTTTGCTTGTACCTTATATTGCTCATTGGAACGCTCATCACCTTTTTCTTTATACGTCCTCAACAACCTTTTCTTAATCTGCAACTCTTGTTTAATAGTATTATTCATCCATTTTACTCCTACTTGATTTCTCCTCCTGTCTCTGGGAATACAGTCTGATATAGTTTTTTCAAATACCCCTTGAGAATCTCCCACGCACCATCAACATCTCTTCCCTTGAATTTCTCATGCCATAGTACAGCTGAAAGCTGACTTCTCAGCTTGTCATAATCACCAGCATTTTAATTCCACATATACCCATTCTTAATAGAATATTCAGCACATCTTACAATCTCCCAGGTCAAGGCCCACATGATCGCTTTCCCCAAATAAAGACATTGTAACTAAATTACTTATTGATATGTTCTCCGATGTTATGACCAGATCTAACACTCTAGAATCTCTTGTCCCTTCAATCACATGCTGTCTCAGGTAATTATCTCTTAACAACTGTGTAAACTCCATTTCCTTTGGTCCTTGTGACCATTCCTCCCCCCAATCTATGTCGCCAAAGTTAAAATCCCCCATAATAATTACTTGACCTTCACTCATTGTGCTAATTTGCCAATACATGACCATTACCAGAACCAATATCCAGCGTCGTGTTCATGCAAACAGCTAGTTCAGAGGTAAATGGAAGCTTCGAAAGCTCTGTAATGGAGCGACGAATCACACTAAATCTTCTGAGCAGATCGACAGGTGTGGTAAATGCCCAGTGAACTTCTCTTACCAGAGTGCATAATCCTAACTCTAATATTCAGATGTGGCAAATCGATATTATAGTACGTTTTTTTTTTGGTTTGGCCACAGACCTCGGCTATGAAACATGTCTACAGATACCAAAGCTTATGGTGCCAAGAACTTTGAACTCTGGTTTCTACGAAACTGACCAGTGTCTCTTTAGCAAGACAACACACCGTGTCCTAACCCCATGGTTTGTGGACATTATTATTATTATTGTTGTTGTGATAGGATGCCATGTGTCGATCTGCCACATCAGACAATATCCATGCAATGTCCCACAGAAGAAAAGCGACAGAAAACAATAATAGACGAAGAAATTGTCAACCACGAAATAAGAAAAACAGACTGGGAACACATGGCATCGGATTCAGCAGATATCTTATGCAACAACATTAAACTCAGACTCGAGGAAATATATAAGAAAGTCGCAAAGAAAGTCAGAATTCATTCAAAAACAATACAAAATCCTTGGATAACACAAAACGTAATCCTAGAAATACACAGAAAGGAGAGGCCTTATGGAAAGAAATAAAGCGATATCGAAGTAACACAGCTTTAAAAACTGAATATAAGATAACAAGGAATCACCTTACAACACAAATCAGAAATGCAAAAAAGAAGCTACTACAGAGACAAACTAACCTCTGCACAAAACAACATGAAACAAACCTGGCATCTGATCAATGAGATGCTAGATTGTGTTCCCAATCACCACCGCTTCCGAAACCATAAAACACAGCTTCATGAAAGATGCAAAACCTATCCAACAACTAGCAATTGACTTTAACCAATACTTTGCCGACTCCATCCAAGAACTGCACAGAAATATTCCCCCAACCAGAAAACGTAAATCCACTTGGACCACTATCAAAACAGACATTATGGTTCCCAACCATAAAAGAAGCAGAACTTTTTTCTGCAATACATTAAATCAAACCAAACAAAGGCCGAGGAATTGGTGGTATAAGACCTAAGGATATCAAGCAACATGCAACTAGCTTATAAAAATTAATAAATAAAATATTTAAAATAGGACAGATACCAAGTATGCTAAAGACCGCCATAATCACACCCATATACAAACATGGAAAAAGAAATTTAATCAGCAATTATAGACCCATAGCAACATTACTAATTGTCAATCAAATTATGAAGCGGATCATACTGAAGAAACTCACAGCATACACAGAGACCTTTCATATTATACCCACAATATGGTTTTCAGAAAAATAAGGGAACAACATCTCTCTTGGAAGACTTTACAGACATAATTAATACGGCCTTAAACAAAAACAAAATTGCCATGGTAGTCTTTATTGATCTAACTAAAACATTCGATACACTCACTCATCAAACCTTGTTAGAAAAGCTGAGGCATGTTGGAACAGACGGGCCTCTGCACAGGTGGTTTACAAACTACCTTCAAAATAGAAACATATCACACGTATCGGGTCAAACAGAAGCAGAGAGCTACCAGTAACCTGTGGAGTACCACAGGGACCTGTACTCTCCCCAACTCTATTCAACATTTACACGCACGATATTAATCAGCTACCTCTCAAAGGTAAGATATTGCAATAAGCAGACGATACAGGTATAATATCCATCCATAATAACGCAAGCATAGCCCAAACAAATATGCAACATAACATAAATCTGATCACAGACTGGCTCACGAAAAACTTCATACACCTAAATTCAGAAAAGACAAAATTAATGATATTCAGAAATCCACTGACTCGACCAGTTGATAACAAATATATAACCATCCAACATCCACTTTCCAACATAAAAAACACATAGAACAGAAAAACCACTACAATCACTCAGGTTGAAACAATACGATACCTTGGAATTTACTTCGATGCAGATATGAACTGGAATAGCCACATAAACCATCTACACAACAAACTCCAAACAGTAACTGGCAAACTCTACAGGTTAACACTTTCATTGCCAAGCTGAAAATTGGAATTTCGTGTGGTGGCCAAATTTTAAAAATTTTTTTTATTTAGTTAGCGACGTCCACGCGATAACGCATGATCGGCCGTTTGGTGAGAACTCGCATCGCGTGATCGCGCTATATCGTTCATTGCCAAGCTGAAAATTTGAATTTCGTGTGGTGGCCAAATTTTTTTTATTTATTTATTTAGTTATCGACGTCCACGCGATAACGCATGATCGGCCGTTTGGTGAGAACTCGCATCGCGCGATATCGCGTGATTACCAATGAACGTGTTAAAAGACATGGTTCCCACACGCCTAAAAATACTAATATACAAAGCACTATACCAAAATATACTAAGATACGTTATAACAACGTATGCTTTCTGTGCACCCTACAAACTAAACAGATTAATGTCGCTACAGTATAAAATGATAAAACTGATCTTTGGGGAACAAAGAGACAATAACGACTTTATATATACACTGCAATATCAGAACACAAAATACTGACAGCAAAACATTTATGTCACTATGCAGCGTTGCTAACACATTATTTCGATTCCAACTACAAGACAGTCAGAAATACATAGCGTATAACATGACCTCAGAAAACTAATTATAAGGAGAATGCTAAGGAGAATGGATGTCAATTTAATGTGGCAAAATGTAAGGTTATGCATTTTGGGGTGAAAAGATTGGCGGCAGTTTACTGCATTGGTGGAACTGTGCTCCAGGAAATTGATGAGGCACGAGATTTAGGAGTGTTGGTGGATAAGGAATTGAAATTTAGGGGACACATCGCAAAAGTGGCCAAATCAGCTCATCAAATCACTTGGTTGCTGAAGAATACGTTGACAAGCAGAGACAAGCAGGTTACTGTTCCTCTGTATCGAGCCTTGATAAAACTCCATCTTGACTATGTGCTCAGATTTCGTCACCTAGGTTTCTTCTTGATGGGGAGGAGGTGGAGAGGATCCAGAGGCGAGTGACCAAGATGATAGCAGGTCTGTGGAATGAACCTTATGAGAACAGGTTGAGGATTTGTGGGTTGCAAAAATTGATTGATAGGCGGAGGAGGGGAGATATGATTGAGACATTCAAATTACTGAAGGGTTTCTATAAAATTAATTCAGAAGATATTTTTGAGAACAGGGCTGGTTGTGGCAGGACTAGGGGACATCCATGGAAACTGGGCAAAAGTGTGGTTAGTAAAGGTGTTAGAGCTGAGTTCTTTACTTTTAGAGTAGTGAATGAGTGGAATGCGCTCCCTGAGTCTGTGGTGGATGCTGTGACAGTGAATGAGTTTAAGGCGAGGTATGATAGATACTGTATGAATCGAATAGTTGTGATGAATATGATTTGGGGCCTCCCTCGATGAATCTAATGACTCCCTGGAGTTGCCCGTAATAATAGTAATAGTAATATCACATAAATACAATAATCACTACGGAAAGGCCACGTGAAACTTCTACATCCCAGATATGATAAACAAATTTCTATTTGAATACAGAAATCTTACAAACTACAATAGCTTGAAAAGACCTCTAAGGACATACTATGAACAAGAAACACGCACCCAAAATACTATACAAATTCAATGAAACACAATATATTCGTTCGGCTTCCAGTTCTGCGACGCATCAAGACATTCCAAGTTATGTGTATACGTGTGTGCGCGTACGCGTGTGTGTGTATGTGTGTGTGTGTGTGCGAGCGCGTGTGTCTGCGTGCAGGTGCGAATTTCTCAATCAATGGCTGCAGTGGAAATTAAGCCAATTAACATAGATTTAATTTCATAGCTTCTTAGCACATCAAATAAACCAGTACATAATAACTGGTGTCATTCTCAGATAAGCTTCGAGGATCAAAACTGAGAAAATTCATCTCATCTCATTCAAGATAAAAAAAAAAAAATAATAATAAATGTATCACATGTAAACAAATGTATGTAATGTTGTATCATACGTAAATAAATGTAAGTAATGTTGTTTCATATACAAACAAATGTATGTAATGTTGTAATATACATAAATATTATGTATGGTACAACATTACTATTATTATTAATTATTAATAATAATAACAATTATTATTTTTAATAATAATAATAATAATAAATTATTATTATTAAAAAAATTATTATTATAACGGTGTCTCCATGGAGTCAAAAGCCCCTTTTCGGGAGACCCCACATTGACACAGTAACCACCACTCCAGATATATTGATTGGTCTATAATTTGCAATCTCAGTCTTGCAGCATCCCTTGTGCAGTGGGATTATTTCCCCCTCTTTTCACTCTATTGGTACTTTACTAGAACTGAGGTTTAAATTAAACAGTCCAATTAATTATAAGATAACTTTAAATATTTTAATTAATCAATTCGTTCACAGACGAAGCATTCACAACCGCCTCTGGCAACATATTCCACCCCTTCACAACCCTCCAAGTAAACAAATCTAGTCCTAACACCCTTGTTAACCACATACTTACATAATCTCCAGGGATGGCCCCTCGTTCTCTTCGTTCCTGTACTGGTCTTAAAAATGTCATCAGTATCAATCCTGTAAAATCCCTTCAATAATTTATATGCTTCAATCATATCTCCTCTCCTACGTCTGTCAGCTAGTTTTTGGAGCCCACAGATCTTCAATCTATCCTCGTAGAGAACATCCCACAGACCTGCAACAATCTTTGTAACTCGTCTCTGAATTCTCTCCACCATTTCTTCAACACCAAGAAATCCAGGTGATCAGATCTGTGCACAATAGTCCAAATGCGGTTTTATTAATGCCTTATAAAGTGGAACAATAACTTCCCTATCCCTGCTTGTTGGTGTGTTCCTCAACAACCATGTAATTTGATGTGATGTTTTGGCAATCTTCGCAATATGCCCTTTAAACTTAAGTTCTCTGTCCACAATAACTCCCAAGTCTCTTGTCTCATCAACTTCCTGCAGTTCAGTTCCGTTAATATAGAAAACAGCATGCGATGTCATCCTCCCGAAGTGCATCACCTTACACTTAGCCACATTAAACTGACAGCCATTTACTTAGTCCATACCGTCAGCCTACTTAAGTCATTCTGCAAGATATCTACATCATCTGAATTGACTATCACTCTTCCTAATTTTGCAACATCAGCAAACAAGTGGATATTTTCTTTCAAAGTATTCCCAATATCATTTATGTAAAAATTAAACAATAAAGGACCAAGCACCGAGCCTTGAGGTACACCACTAGTCACTTGCCTTCTCCTGGACTGAGCTGCTCCGTAAACCACTCTTTGATATCTATCCAACAACCATCCTCTAATCCAAATCACCAGCTTCAGATCCATACCCATTTGCTCTAATTTATGAAAAAGAGTTCCGTGTGGAATCTTGTCAAATGCCTTCGCAAAATCCAGCAATATCACTGAGTAAGGATTTCCTTTATTATAGATAGAAAGTAAGCAAGTTACTGAGGCAAGACCTACCTTTAACAAAACCATGTTGCCCCTTATAAAGTATCATATTGCTTCACGCCCAGTCCTGAATTCTAATTTTTACCAATTTCTCCAAAACCTTAACCACCACTAAAGATATATTGATTGGTCTATAATTTGCAATCTCAGTCTTGCAGCCTCCCTTGTGCAGTGGAATTATTTCCCCCTCTTTTCACTCTATTGGTACTTTACTAGAACTGAGGCTTAAATTAAACAGCCTAATTAATTATAAGATAACTTTAAATATTTTAATTAATCAATTCATTATAACCAAATCTGCATATAGTGGGGGAACAATGTGTTTGTTTTAAGATGTATTATATTAGGAAACAATACTAAAGGAGAATGCTTTATTTGGTTGGTATATTTGAATTACTCACAGGGGTAAATATATGATCCATCATTTATAAGCCATATGAGAATGGGAAATGTAAAGGAAGGAATCAATGTGAGTAGAAAGGCTTTCATTAATGGCAAACGAATTATTAACAATTAACATTATCTGTGTGCTACACGTTGCTGGGTAGAACGAATAGCATGCGATCATATAAAGTGTAGAGATGAAAAATGTAATTTATGATGTTATAATTTAAAAACAAAAAAACTTACGATGAGAAGAAAAGAAATTTGTTTCCAAATAATACCAAAGTATAAATAACTAACCAATAACAAACAGCCACTAATACATTTATTAATTCAGTTAAAAAACAATACGGAGAGGCTAATCCAATGAACTAATAATGTTGATAAAGACTCATCACAGGAGACCCAAACTGTCCACACAATATCTGTCATATCTATTCTTGAACTCATTTACAGACGACGCAGTGAAAACTAAGTTAGGCAACAGATTTCATTCATTTGCCACTCTCCAAGGGAAAAATCTAGTCCTCACACCCTCGTTAATCACACTCTTACTTAATTTCCAGGATTGCCTTATTGTTCTTCCTCCACTATGTCACTACTGAAATATATCCCCTGCATCAATCTTATAAAAAATCTTTTACTAACTTAAATGTTTCTATCATATCCACACTTCTCCACCTATCAACCAACCTCTGTAATCCACAAACTCCCAATCCATCAATGTAAGGAGCATTTCTTATTCCACTCACCAACTTGGTTACTCTCCTCTGAATCTTATCTACCACTTCACCTCCAGGGAATCCAGGCGACCAGACCTGAGCACAATAATCCCAATGTGGATGTATCAATGCCTTATAAAGAGGAATAACAGTTTCCTCTCTGCGTGTTAGTGTGTTCTTCAATAAACAAGTAATCCAATGAGCTATCCTATATTATCAATATTCCCTCTGAACTCAACTTTCTCTCCAATAACATCCCCAAGTCTCTAGTCTCATCAATCTCTTGGAGTACTGTTTCATTAATGTGGTACACAGCTTGTAATATTTTAATCCCAAAATGCATACCTTTACACTTTACATTGAAATGACATCAGTTATCTTTTGCCAGCTTATTTAAAAGCATCCTGCAAGATATTTACATCATCTTGGTTAATTATTGCATCACCTAACTTTGGATCATCAGAAAACAACTGAATATCTCTTTTCAAATCATTTCCTATATCATTTATATACAAATTATTAAACAACAATGGTCCAAGCACAGAACCTTCTGGCACATCATTGGTCACCTGCTTTATCCTGGACTCTGCTCCTCCGCACATTGCTTTTTGGTATCTGTCCACGAACCATTCTCTTATGCACATCTCCAGTTTAATGTCCATCCCATTTGCTCTAATTTGCATATAAGTATTCCATTGCAAATCCTATCAAAAGCCGTAGCAAAATCCAGAACTATCACTGTGTAGGCATCGTCCAACTCAGCTGTCACTCTGTTATAAAAAGTTAATAAATTGCTAAGACAGATCGACTTTTAACAAAACCATGTTGGCCCCTATAGAGTATCATATTGTTATCCACCCGTTCTTGAATTCTGTCTTTAACCAACTTTTCCAATACTTTTATCACAAAATCTGAGATGGTGGTTGGTATGTAATTTTCTACAGCATTCTTAGAGCCTCCTTCATGCAAAGTAACTATTGTTAAATTTTTTAACATTTAAACTATGAAATTACAGAAATGATGGAGCAGCAAATCATCTCATGAAATTTGTACATGTATTTCTATGGTTTATGTATATTTTGCTTCGTTTTCATAGACTTTCTTTTGTTCATTGAGACTCGGTATATATTTTATGCAATAATAGAATACATAATATCCGATCATTATCGAAATAATCCACACCTTCAAGAATCCTACATTCATTAGTTTTATTTATTTGTTATTATTTTTTTATTTAGTGTCAGCAGTATTCTGTCTTATCAATAATAGATATCTCATACATGCTAGTATTTTGTTGTAGATCAACACTTATAATATACAAAATTTTTCATTTTTATTCAGGAATAGATAAACTTTACTGCGTTTGTTGTTTCCGAAGGCTAGAATAAAAATGTCCCCATACCGTTAAAAAATCTTTTCAACCTCAACAGATGCCATACTGAAAGAGCAAGAAAAAGAAGGCTTTATTTATGAATATATATATATATATATATATATATATATATATATATATATATATATATATATATATATATATATATATATAATCAGCTAACGCCACTTATTTCCGTATAGGGAGTAGGCGAGACCGTTTAGCCTTATCTAATTTTTGGAGACTGGGTGGGGAGTTCAATCTTCACTGGTACCCAATCAGAGATAGCTGGCCCAAGGTTATCACTAATTAAGCGGCACACAGTGAAGAGAGATGGCACAACAAGTGCCGTCATCTCGTGGTCTCTAACACAATATATTTAATGTCTGAAATAGTGTAGGTTCTAGGGTAGATTTTCTTTAGTTTACGGGATGAAACACCCGAGTTTCCGGGAGAAAAAACCCGCTTGCCCGTGCCAGAGATCGGCTAACTCGGGAACCGGCCCAGAAAAGGCTTAGAAAAATTTCTTCTAGTCGGCAACTAGATTTAAAACCAAGAAGTCTTCCTTCATGCAGTTAAGCGCCGTGGTGTGCAAACGCCACATCCACTGAGCTACACAGGCAACTATCCATTAAAATATCTTATCCATAATTTTGTATATATATGTAATATAACCGATTTTTCTTTCGATTATATACACATACATGGAACAATAAACACTCATTTAACATATGCGTACTATATTCAGGAACGATTAGTGTAATTACAGGCAACTCGAACGACACACTTAATGGAAAACACTCCGCTCTCGCAGATTAAGCTGCTGCATGGATGCAAACAGAACAGATTTACTGTAGTGGTAAACATAACAGCTACTAAACAAATTTGTCCTCACATTCGTTTTTAAATTTTCAGTTCCAGAAAGTATGTGTAAGAGCTGTTTATAGTGCAGTCATTGGACACAGAAAGCACTCAGTTTATGAAAAGCAAAATGAATATATTATATAACTTGAAATCAGTTTTATTTGCATTTAAGATTTTATCCAGATTCGATTTTATCCAGACATTTAATGAATGCTAATTTTAGAAATAAAATTCTACTGTAAGAGGTGAAACTAATATGCCGTATAACATCTTTAGCCACATCATATATAGCGCTAATGATATCATTTTGAACTGTGAACGTTCCTTGAAATATACTTACGAAGCACATTTAAAAATTCTATATAATTTCCTTGATTAGAATCTTCAGACTCATTATGACCTATCAAAGGAAGCTCTTGTTCAGCTAAATTGCATACAATATCAATTATTACTATTACGTGATGAGTCTTTGGACTGCCTGAAGGGTCACGTAATAATAATTATTATTACGTGACGATTGGGTCCCTTCCAACTACTAACCACGCTCAATCTTGCTTAACTTTTTGCACGAGCCATTAGTAGAAGAGGCTCTACTAATCGACCAACCTTTGCTGGCAATTAAACTTTTCAAAAATGTTTCTATTTTTCTTTACCTGTTCATTATGATGGGTAACTTCAATTTTTCTTTGTTTGTCAATGAGAATGTCAATTCTTTGATTTTCAAACATCTTAAGATTTAAAAATGACTAAACATGTGATTCGGAATGCTCACGTTTTTGTACTGCTGCTGTTTAAGGTATGGATATTTGTGCTTATTCCAAATGCGTTTTGCTCTGAAGAATAATAAACAAGGCCAACAAATGTAGCTCAGTGGATGTGGCGTTTGCACACCACCGCGCTTGGCCGCACGAAGGAAGTCTTGGTTTCGAGTCTAGTCGGCGAGTAGAGGAAATTTTTCTAAGCCTTTTTTCGACCGGTTCCCGAGTTAGTCGATCTCTGGCACGGGCAAGCAGGTTTTTCCTCCCGGAAACTCGGGTTTTTCGTCCTGTAAACTCAAGAAAATCGACCGTAGAACCCACATTATTTCAGACATTAAATATATTGTGTTAGGGTTAGGCATCACGAGATGGCGGCACATTTGAGCCGTCTCTCTTCACTGCGTACCGCTTAATTAGTGATAGCCTTGGGCCATCTGTCTCTGATTGGGTACCAGTGGAGATTGAACTGCCCACTCAGTCTCCAAAAGTTAGATAGGGCTAAATGGCCTCGCCTACTCCCCGTATAAGGGAATAAAAAGGCGTTAGCTGATTTTTTTTTTTTTTTTAACAAAAAAGTATTGACGCCATTTCACAATCATTTAACCATTCTACTACATTGTACTGTGAAATAGTTTCTCATGTTATCAGTTTTTGCACTGTGTGCTTGGTCAGTAAATTTGAAAGAGGAGGATAAGGCTTACCTCCTTCAACGTCATACAATCTGCAAATGTTGTGTCAGGAAACGAGCCATACGTTAGTTCGTCAACATTGCTTCCCATTGTAAATATGAGCAAAGAAGTAACAAATTTGGGGTAAATTATATATTTAAAACTTGTCTATATAAAAAGAAATCAGCTAACGCCTTTTTGTTTCCGTATATGGAGTAGGCGAGGCCGTTTAGTCCTATCTAACTTTTGGAGACCGAGTGGGAAGTTCAATCTCCAGTGGTAGCCAATCAGAGATAGCTGGTCCAAGGCTCAGGAAGTGGGCATGCAAAGCATGCGGGCGCCGCTACGAAGGTGGCGCCGGGGCTCAGGTCATAAGTTCATTTTTAAGAAACAAAATTTTTATCATAAAAACAAAAAATTCTTAGAATAATCAATATTAAAATAAATAAGGCCGGATACACTGAATAAATTTTTTAAAAAATTGTATATTGCCGACTGTTTACAATTTTGCAGCGAGAGCAGGCTAAATGCTTGCCTCCAGAATCTAAAGTGAAACGGTGAACGATTTTTATGCGCAGAAACGAATTTTCGTACAAAACATTTGTTGCTATGTAACCAGTCATATGGTACTGTAAAAACTCGATTGACTTAAATATTCCACAGCACATTACATTCGATTGTTTGCTTAGGTTAAGTCCCATGTGAATATTGTAAAAATAAACTTTGTTTGCCTCTGTATAGTTTGTTTTAGATGTTATTGTAAATAACACTCTGGAAGTTAACTGTATATACTGCTTTAATAAGAATATGTTAGAGTGTTAAAAACAAAGGCAATATTTATATTGCCAAAGCTGCATGTAATAGATCTACATGGCGGCATTAGAAAGACATTAAAATTTGTTTGTATGAGAAAGGCTTGCAGGCTCTAAGTGTAAACATCTGCTAAGTCAGTCAGAAAGGTTCAAACAACTTTCCGATGGCCGGCAACTTACAATTAAAAGAAAGCAGAAGAGAACAAAAGGCATGCCGAACTTGAAACTTAAGATGAAAGAATCATACCGATTCTTTGGGGGGTTGCCAAACTTCATGCAAGGTCTCAGAGGAGGTATAATAAAAAGGGACTGCACGGTTCCAGAGATTGCTGAAGAAGTAGAGGGGGCCCAGTTCCAGAGACGTCCACAGAGAGAAACAGGAGAGGCTGCCTGGTTCCAGACGCTGTCAAAGAGGAGGCGGCTGTTCCAGACATTGCTAAAGCTGCCTGTTCCCAGACGTTGCCAAAAAGAGACAAAGCTGCTCAGTTCCAGACATCGTCAAAGAGCATCCCAGATCGAGACATTGGTTGAGAGAGGAGTTTTCCGCTTCCAGAAAGGAGCTTCTCGGTTCAAGACGTCACTAGAGAGAAACGACTTCTAGGCCACAGACAGGGCTTTCAAATTGCCGAAAGGAGAAGTCCCAAACGCCGTAGAAGAGAAAAATTTCCAGTCCAGAGGGATCCTGATTGACAGTTGACAACAGTTTCATTTTTCTTGGAGGTGGCAATTCAAGCTACTTGAGAAGGCAGTCGTCCAGGCATTTTTGGCGAGCCCAAGTAGAGGAAAAAAGGCGAGGCAAATTTCCTGAAGTACCTTCACTCGTAAGTTTTTCTTTTCGCCGTGGGAGAATAACATTTTTCTGGAACTGTACGAGTCCCGCTACATTCCCAATTGATATAGCCGAAGCCAAAATTACAGATGAAGATCTGAGATGAAAGAATTGCCATAGAACTTTTAGTGAAAGACTTTTGACTAATTGTGAGATACAGAGCCTTTGTAAGTTCAAAACATTTATATAATTCCTCTTATAGTTGTATTAGAAAGACTTTTAAGATATATGTTTAATGTTTAATAAGGTTAAGAAGTGTCCTTAAGAGAATCAATTGGCATGTTAGAAGTTGATATCAAATTTGTAAAGATAACTTAACAGAGAGATTTAGGTAAAATCTTTGCGAGTAAGCTTGGAGTTTAAGAAGTAAAATTTGTAAACTGAGAGTAGATAACGTTTTGTGTTAAAGAAAGAATTTTAAAGTTGAAGAAAAAAGGTTCTAAAGTTTGCTAAAGAGTTTTTATAGAAGGATAAAGAAAGCAATCTTCCTAATGTTTAAATTCATGTTCATTTCATAGTAATGTAAATAAATGTAATTTGACTTTCTTGTAAACATAGGACATAATATAAACAAGAGAGATTCTGAGAGAGAGAAAACGCGCACAGCTACATTCGAATAATGGAGAATAAAGTATAAAGTAAAGCAAAAAGACATCACAAGTAATTAATAGAAATTACAAGTATACAAAGTTAAAATAATAATAAAATTTTACAATGTCGCAGTAATGACAGGATAGCAACAGTAAATTTATAACAGTACGCATCTCAATAGGCTACTGACAGTAGCGCAGTGCGGACTATTGTTTCGTCTCTGTGTCGTGTTGTGTCATTTCTTGTGGGTATAAAATAGAAATGGAATCAAAAATTAAAAAAGTTATCTGGTGCACAAAATCGTAAGCGTCATGCTGCGAATTAAGAAACATGAAGCAGATATTAAGAAACAAACTGGGGCTCTTATTGTTAAAATATTAAGATATTCTGATGCAGATTGTAACCAACTCGATACATCAGAAATTAGAGTTGACGAACCGTGCACATCATCCAGTTTGAATGAAAGTACTATTACAACTGTTGAACAAGAAAACAAGATGCAGGATTTAAGTGAAAAACAGTTAAGAGAAGATTTAGTTGAGGTTGACCACGAAACTAACACATTGTTAGTCTCTGTAAATTTAGAAGATCCAGGTGAATGTGGAAATGTTGATGAAAATTACGAGTTGTTTTAATTGAAATGGGGCCTGTTCAAAAGAAAAATAATATATCCCAGAGATACATATGGTCGTAAATTTGGCGACACGTATTATAATAGAAAAATGGAAAACGGGGAGCATGTGCAAAACATGGCTCATTTATTCCAAAACTTTAAATTCTGTTTTTTGCTTTTGTTGCAAACTTTTCGCACCTACTGAATCAAGTAGTCTTGTAGAAGGTTATAACGATTGTAGAAATGTAAGTACAACTTTGCATAGACATGAGACTAGTTTAGTTCACATGAAAAATTTTTTAAATGGAAGGAACTTGATAAAAATTTAAAAAACAAAACTACAATTGATTGCCAGACACAAAGCATGTGTGAAATGGAAAAGAAGCATTGGACAAGTGTTTTAGAATTCTTGATTGAAATTATAAAATTCCTTGGTAGCCAAAATTTAGCTTTTCGCAGATCATCTGATAAATTATAAAATTCCTTGGTAGCCAAAATTTAGCTTTTCGCAGATCATCTGATAAATTATATGAAAGGAATAATGGCAATTTTTAAAATTAGTCGAACTGTTTGCTGTTTGATCCCATTATGGAAAGTCATGTTGAAAGGGCCCTACAACGAACATATTTTATTTTATTTACAATGAACATAATTGACAGACTTTATGTTCTTAGGAAGGACCTCCCACGATGAGTCCATGCAGGCCTGAATAATAATAATAATTTTCAAGACAAACTAATTAAAACATATCTCAGATCTAGTATTTCACAGGAAAGACTGATTGGACTGTCAATGACCACAATAAAAGGTGATATCTGCGAAAAACTAGAAACAAGTGAAATTTTAGATGAACCTGCTTCCATAAACTTTAAATCATTTAATTTTTTTCATACATTTCTTTTTCCATTAAAAATTAAATGATTCTTGTCATTGTGCAATTTTTCTAGTTTGTACATTTCTAGTTTTAATAGCTCATATCCAGTAATTGGCAACTTAGGTATTTGTAATTCTAGTCTGTGCATTTTTGTGTTTTGTGATTTTTGCTGTGTTATATATATATATATATATATATATATATATTTATTTTTATTTTTTTTTTTCAAAGTACACAATTTAATATAAAAATATATATGCATTGATTTTTTTACCTTTAAATTTTAACTACATTTAAAAAAGAAAGTAAGGGGTGCTCAATTTAAAATTGAATCGGGTTGCCAGAACCCCTAGAGCTGACACTGCCTGCATATCTCTCTCTCTCCCCCTTAACTCTTTGTTCTCCCACTTTCCTGTTATCTTTCCATCCCTGGTTCCTGTACTGTCTAACCTTTCCCTCATTCCTTCTCTTTCACTGGTTCTCCTATTCTCTCCCCTTTTATCATTCCTATAACTCTTTCTCACTCCTATGCTGATTCACTTTGTGTTCATTGTTTCCAATTGCCTAATCCCTTCTTTCATGCTTCAACTTGTGGAATTTATCAGGAACTTCTTTCAGAACATCTCTCTCTCTCTCTGCAAGCCACCTACTCATGCTCGACATTCATTCTCCCAATCAACATTATCTTTGGAAACTTCACGATGTGTCAAACCTACTACACTCTACTTTTATCATTTAATTCACATTCTGTTCATTTTCCTCACCCTTGATCACGCTACTTGTCTCTCTCTCTCTTGGTTGATGTTCACCCATTTCTAATGTAATGCTGCCAAGGTCCATTATGCTAATTTCTAAATCACAAAGTTCTTCCCATTTTCTACATTTTCTGCCGAAATGCACTCCCCGATCTCTCACCAGTCACATTTCTAACTGCCAGTATGTGTACATACCGCAAGCACCACAATACCACAAAATCCTGTAGTATGCTGTACAAAATGTAGTCCTTAAATGGGGTGGACTTAGTAATAAGCCATTGGTAAACTGAGTTGCGACAGCCACCATTATATAAATGCTGTACAAACAATACTACAAACAACAGTGAATATTATGTTTAAGTACCAATTCCTCAACTGCAAACTACACACCATCTACTTAGATTCCCCATAATTTCAACTAAAAACTAATGAATGATACTGAAAACTTGTATATTTATTTTGCTGCTGACTCACTATAACCTCTCCGTCTAGCAGACTCTTGTTAATTTTCATATCAAATTTATTACAGCAGTTAATCAGTATACTCAAGGAATTTTGAAGACTTGTACTGGATTTATTTAAAAGAGCAAGATCACGCATAAAGAAAAGAGCTGAGATTATCATATCTAATTTTGATATCAAGGTTAATACCAATTTCTTTCATAATGTGATCCATATAGATGAGTAACAGTGGAGATAATGTGCACCCATGTCTCACACCTTATTTAACATCATACCATCTAACTTATTCTGAATATTCTACTTATTCAGATATATTTACCTACTTGTGATTATGAGGATGAGAAGGTAGAGAGAGTTTATGGCGATATAGAACAGGGTTTGAAATGTAAAGAAACAAAAGATAGAATTATAATACAGGGCAATATGAATGCAAAAATCGGAAGAGAGGAAGATATTGTTGGGCTATATGGATTGGGAGTGAGAAATGAAAGAGGAGATATGCTGTTGGATTTCTGTAGAAAACATGATTTAGCAATTATGAACACTTGGTTTAAGAAACATTCATGAAAATGGTATATGTGGAAAGCCCCAGGGGAGGGTATAAATAGTAGAAGAAATCAGATAGATTATGTTTTGATAAACAAAAGATATCGAAATGATTTCTATTGGGATTTGTTGATCAAGTATTTTTAGAACAACTATGTTATACCAAATGAGGCTGTTGTCATCTTCAGGATACATAACTGATATAAGGCACTTAAAGCTAAAAACTGTTATAGACTATAAATCAACCGATTCCAATTATATTTGACAAAACAGAATGCGTACAATACATGCATAGCACGTGTATGATCTCAAACTAGTTGGTATAACATAGTTGTTCTAAAAATACTTGATCAATAAATCCCAATAGAAGTCATTTCCATAGTTTATGTGGTCAAGAAAATAATGTTTTAACATAAACAAAAGATATAGAAACATTATAAAAGATGTGACAACATATCCAGGAGCAGACTGTGATATAGATCATATATTGTTGTCAACTAAGATGAGGATTAATCTAAAAAACGTTGCTGCAGGGAAGCAGAATAAATCATGGAACATGGAGCGGCTGAAGATACCAAGTATGGTGAATGAATTCACAAAGAAAGTAGAAGAAGAAATGAATGAGAGAAATATACAAGTGATGATGTAAGTGAAAAATGGAAGATTCTGAAGGAAAGCATAATTACTGCTACGGAATTACATTTGGCCAAAAGAGAAGAGGAAAGAGAGAAAAGAAAGAAGCCATGGATGACGGACAATATTTTGAGGAAAATATCACAAAGAAAAAAGTTAGTTAACAGTAAAACAGAGGAGAATAAATACAAAGAGAGATAAGAAGGAAAAATGGAAGAGTGGTTAGATGAAATAAGTAAAGATACAAACAGTAAAGGCAGAAAGAAATGACATAAAAGGTGTTTATAAAAACATTAATATGATGACAGGAAGGAGAAAGATACAAAGGACTGGAGCAGTCAAGAATGAAAGAGGTGAAATTCTTATAGAAAAAGAGAAGATATTACAGAGATGGGAAGAATATGTAAGTAAACTTTATGAAGACAGAGGAAGAGGAGAAAATCAAATGAAAGAGCATAGTGGGCAGAGGCTGTACATCATGAGGGAGGAATAATTCAAAAGATGAAAGAAGGAAAATCCCCTGGAATAGATGGTATACAAATAGAACTTATAAGAAATATAGGTGAAAAAGGTATGGAAGTGTTATGGCAAATTATTAACGGAATTTATGAGGGACAAGAATTACCAGAAGAGTTCAGATCAATTTTTATCCCCATTCCAAAAAAAAAAAAAAAAAAAAAAAAAAAAAAAAAAAAAAACGGGAGTTTTAGACTAACAATTTTAGAACGATAAGTCTTATAACTCACACAGCAAACATTTTGGCACAAATAATTTTAGAGAGAATTAAGAATAAAATAGAAAAAGAAATGAATGAGGAACAGTTTGGATTCCGAACCTTGAAGATGCTACCAGACGACGACCATCTAACTGTATCACACCTCCTTTTCTAACTGCTGGCTTACAAACTCACATATAAATTATGTGTACAATACAATGTCCCATTTACACCATATAACTGTAGTATTTCGAACAGCTTTTCATTTAGCACCTTGTCATATGTATTCTAATTGTACAAAACTTAAATACATATCCCTTTATATTCCCAAGATTTCTCAACTATTTGTCTTAGACGTGTGGACAGACTTATGTGTTCGTCGAACATGTTGTTTATTATTTTAACGGTATAATAGAACACAGAAACTAAGTAAATAATTAATTTATTAACTTGATGCTGATATTTCGCTGGTATTATAACCAGCATCTTCAGAGCACAAAAACACTGTTTGTCACAATACGCGAGACTAAAACAACATGGTGTACATTAACAAAATTGTAGCAGCAACACAAAGACTAGAGTCCTGATTTTGGCACCCTCTATCTGAAAAAAAAAAAAAAAAAAAAAAAAAAAAAAAAAAAAAAAAAAAAACCGCTATCATATATTGCTAGAGTCCTAGAAAAGTGCTAGTTTTTCCTTAATATGACTGTCTCCCAGATCTTCGGCAAGTTAATACAGCCATATTTGTTGAGATTTGGGGTGTGTTTTAGGGCTTCTGTCGCCTCTAAGAACAATCTCTCTGATTTATATGGGTTTCTGTGTAGTACTTTTGTGTTTTTCCAGTTGATCCTGTGTGCAGGGGTATCCAGAGCATGGTCTGCTAAGCCCGACTTCCCATAATGATATTTCCGGACGTATCGTTTATGTTCGCTGATGCGGATATTCACAGTTCTTCCTGTTTGACCGTAGTAGGCTTGATTGCATGAGCAGGGTACTTGGTAGACTCCTGGATGTGATAAAGGAGGAATGCTGTCCTTGGGTGAGCGGATGAGGGTGGCTAATTTGCTACATGGTCTGAATGTAGTGCGTAGTTTATGTTTAATGAGAATTCTTGAGATCTTTTCGGATGTGCCTTTAATGTAAGGGATGGTGACTGTTTTGTTGTAGTTCTCTGTGGTGGATGGTGGGAGGGGTTTCTTAGGAGTGTTTAGTATTTTGTTTATTTTTTGTGGATTGTAGCCGTTGGCCAAGAAGGTGTGGCGTAAGTGAGTCAGTTCAGCAGTAAGAGCCTTGTCATTTGAACAGATTGCTCTCGCTCTATGGGTTAGCGTTTTTAAAATGCCATATTGTTGAGAAGGATGATGGTGTGATTGTTTGTGTAAGTATCTGCCTGTATGTGTGGGTTTTCTGAAAACTGAAAATGATAAGGAACCATCTGGGAGACGTGTAATGAGTGTATCCAGGAAGGGCAGACAGTTGTTGGCTTCCGGTTCCATAGTAAAGTGGATTTTTGGGTGTTGGCTATTTAAATGTGCTAGGAATGTTTTCAATGTCTCAGGGCCATGTGGCCCTGAGACATTGAAAACAAGACAGTCATATTAAGTTCTTCAAGTTCTTCAAGACAGTCATATTAAGGAAAAACTAGCACTTTTCTAGGACTCTAGCAATATATGATAGCGGGTTGTTTTTTTTTTTTTTTTTTTTTTTTTTTTTTCAGATAGAGGGCGCCAAAATCAGGACTCTAGTCTTTGTGTTGCTGCTACAATTTTGTTAATGTACACCATGTTGTTTTAGTCTCGCGTATTGTGACAAACAGTGTTTTTGTGCTCTGAAGATGCTGGTTATAATACCAGCGAAATATCAGCATCAAGTTAATAAATTAATTATTTACTTAGTTTCTGTGTTCTATTATACATATTTGTCTTAGAGTGAAAATATGATTCTGAGAAACATCTGCTTGAACTGAACCTAGTTTGTTCTTCAAGCTTCTCTTCCACAATTTTTTCTTCAGCTTTTCTCAAGTATACTTGCATAAATCTTTCCATAAACACTCAGCAGGAAAATCCCTCACACATTTCTCACTGCCTCCAAAGTGCCTTCTTCCAGATTTAATGCTTAAGCCCCTCATTGACCCCTTTTACACCTACCTTATTCAGCCTTTTGACCTTCAGAATACATTATAGATGTTATAAATATATGGGAATTTTAAAATCTTCATGACTTTGGATATTGTTGGAATACAAAATATTGGATGTCTTTGAGACATGCAATTTTTTGGTTTAGGACAATGTCTGATGAAGAATAATATCTGTAGGTATTAATTTATTCTGTTAATATGACAGATCTTTTACATAAAATGGATGACAGGAAGATAAATGTAATTTCCAACATTAATAGGTTTGTGATAAATTTTAGTGTTATGGTAATTAGACTCCATCATAATTAAATTTGCACAGTTCATGGATTTATTTCCATATTCAACAGAGAAATGTAGTCTGTGGTTTAAGGAGTTTAAAGAATACAATAGTTAGCGTACAGAGACTACGCTACGAATACAAAAGACATCAACATATCTACCATAGTAGGAGATACCAGTGGGAAGGAAAGCAAAGGGAAGGAGATAGGAGTTGTGCTTCTATGTAGTGAAATAAAGCCTACTAGTTAGCCACTGATATTTTGGCCCGTTGGAAAACCAAAAACTTGTTCAGAAATATTATATTATAGCTACATTAAAAAAAAAATTGGCTGAGTTTTAAGACAATCATTTTGTATACTCTGTAAAGTTTTGATCATTTATTCCCTTAATGTTATGCATTAAGGGAAGGGCCACTACCCAGACCGGTTTCGACCTTTATTGAGGTCTTGTCAGTGGGAGCCAGGCCTAGAAGTGGAGATACCAAGGCGTAAGGTAGTACAACACCGGGTAACTCGGAGCAAAGGTGGACCAAGCTAACATCACTCCTATCTCTCCTTGTGGAGGAATTAATGTCATGCATTAGCTTGGTCCACCATTGCTCCGAGTTGTCCGGTGTTGTACTACCTTACCTCAGTCCTGAAGATATTTTCAGGCACAAACTTTGTTTGCTCACACTTGGATAAACGATTAAACTAAATTTATTATAGTCTACCCAAGTGAAAAATAAACTTTCAACATCTTTCTCTAAATCCAGAGTAATTTAATAATAAGGTGGCACACCTTTTGGCAACTCGTATAGGTAAAGATGACCTCTCCATTGCTTCTGCCTTGGTATCTCCACTTCTAGGCCTGGCTCCCACCTGACGAGACCTCAATAAAGGTCAAAACCGGTCTAGGTAGTGGCCCTTCCCTTAATGCATAACATTATACATATCTGCAAGGGCATGTGTTCCTCAGTCCTGAAGATATTTTCAGGTGCAAACTTTGTTTGCTCACACTTGGATAAAGTATTAAACTAAATTTATTAAATTTAGATATCTTCAAAAGAATATATAAAATTTATAAAAATGAGAGAAAAAAATCTTAGCACACCCACAGTACCAATGTACTATAGGTTTACTAATAACGTTTTGAGGATGGGAATCACATAAATAAAAAGATGGGGAACGAGTTTAATAAGTTTATATGGAATAAGAAGAAATTAGCCAAAATAACAGATCAGATGTTCAAACCAAATTAAACTTATAGTTTAGAAATAAAACAATTGATCAAGAGAAAAATTAGCAGAGTGAAGAGATTGCCAACATCAATGGCAGAATCATATTATGAAATGAAGATATCAGACAGAAACCTGAAACTGTTAGCAAATCAAAAAATGTGAGAGTAGAGGTAACCTAAAGTTGCATAGTCACTTAAATAAAAAGATCTTCAAAATTAGTGAATGAAAAAGATCCAGACAAAGATCAAGATCTAAGTGGATTGATATACTTAGGAGCATTCCACTGGAGCATTCACAAATACGACATTTGGAGGAAACCTGCCAATGCAAATTATGTATTGCTATCTTAGTATCTTATACACTACTAGAGGATAAATCTCAGGAATTTGATTATGCTGAAATTTAATCTTAATATCAACAAAATTTTACCAGCTCTTGTACAAGGATGGAGAGGGAGAGAGATTCTAATTAGACATATAAAGAAAGAACCTGAATAGATGAATTATTTTTTAAAGAGTATATCTTCCTAGGTATTACCCATAGTTTCCATTATACATAACTGACATCAGGTGCTTGCATTTTAAGAAAATGCTTCTATCATACATTTTTAGTCATATGAGATGGTTCTAGATAGATCACTGTTTTCAAAAGCACTGGGATAGGGGATATATACATTCAAAACATCCATGAAAGATGAGCACTGGGCATTTGTTTCTAATCTCTTTCAAGGACAGAGAAAAAAAATAACAGTAGAAATTTCCAAATCCTTTTCTGGTTTGTAAATTTAATGATCATTCAGAAACTGTTCCTCATATGTCTAGAAAATTCCTGTTATAGAGAAGGAGTTCGTATTTATTGAAAACTGTGGAAGATGTTTCACATTTTATAAACCATTGAATACCACAAATTTCATTTGTAATGAAAGAGGTCATGTTCTATTTTTAGTTGAAGAACCATTCATACTTAAATGTGTGAATGACCTAAATGCTTTTGAAGACTAAAATTTTATGTGACAAGAATATATACGTGTTTTGTATATTCTATTCTATAAAATTCTATTTTCCCTCCTCGGAGTATTAGAAATTATTTAGAATCAACAACTGTATATTTGTTCCATTCCAGAATCACCAAAGAATGCCATGCAGTTGTACCTTCTGCAGTTCTAACTGAAAGAAGTTTCAGAAAATGATTTGATGTAAAAAAGATGTAACACAAGGATACATGCTAACTCCACTTTTATTCATCATCATCTATACATATCACATCATGAAGGCAAGTGGCATTAAAGCTGCTGTCAAAATATTACACTTAACTCTTTATTTCTAAACAAATCAAATGCAAGCCTTCAGGAGTCTTTAAATAAACCGTATATCTGTAACATATTTGGCATGATAATCAACAATAAAAAGAGAAACTATGAAAACACATACCACTAATCCCTTTATTATTTATTTGTTTCTTTATTATATTATTAAAGTTGGCCTAATTGGCTAGGTGGTTAAGGTATCCTGCTCTCCAATCAACAGTCTGTGGATTTGAATCCTGCAATGGCATGGATGTGATTGCCTTTAGGTGGGAGATGAATGCCATGGCCTGATGTGAGACCACTGCCCTACTTATTAGAGGCCAGAAGTGGCTTGAAAAAGTTCCATGTTTAGTCTCTAGAGTAAGCTTTCTGGACTATGTAAAAATATATATAAAATTGATAAAAATAGAAAGAAAAAAAAATCCCTAGCCCACCCACAGTACAAAATATACTATAAGTTTACAAATAACCTTTCATGGGTGGGAGCAACACACAAAAAAAGTGAATCCCACCCATAAAAGACAACGTATTGTACATTAGTATGTAGGTGGAGTACGGGTTATATAAAATAAAATCTATAACTCCTGTCCTACGGACCAAACATGCTAATTTTTCAAGCTACTTCAGACCTGCAGTAAGAGGATGGTGATCTCACACTAAGTGATGAAATACAGTTACTACCTAAAAATTCACAAAGATTTATTCCTGCAGTGGAACCTGAATCCACAATCTATTTACCGGTTAGACATGGAAGTGTTATCCACTTGACCAACCAGGCTCTCATTATAGATTGGTAATTACAAATATAAACTGGATACACTGTTCGATGTTAAATTCTAACATCAAATCTGTCATTTGTTGTGGTAGGCTAGGTAACGTTGACTATGCTTTATTATCACTGAACACAATGATTTATTTGCATTGTGTTCAGTGATTCACCACAGTCCAGGTATAGCAAATGAATGTAAGCATCTCCATTGCAAAATAAGTGCACACCACATCTTATGATCTTTTCGTGTGCCATTTTGCATCAAGCTTTTCAAGTGAGTGACATGATGGGTTTAGTGTCAAGCACAGTGATACTTGCAGATATCTCACCCTCCACTAACATGAAATTACAGTTATTTTTATTTATTCCAGGCCTTCACGGAATCAAAAGACTCACTATGGGAGGTTACCGATGTCACATCCAAAGCTCATCAAACCATGCCTTAAAATGATTCAATGTGTCTGTACTCACCACACTCTTAGGCAATGCATTCAAGCTTATCAACTGCACTCCATGAAAAGAACTTACTTACTCCATACCTTCCAGGGATGGCTTCTTGTGCTACCCATGTCATTCTGTCCTATAAAAAATTTCTTCTACATTAATCTGGTAAAAATCCTCTTACAAATCTATATGTTTCAGTCATCTTCCCTCCACACTCCTAATCATGAGATTTTGCAAACAGTATTCCTTCAATCTCTTTTCATACTCCACATTCTACTGGCTGGAAACAACCTTAATCAATCATCTCTGTACACTTTTTAATATATCCCTATCCATGTCACAATAAATCTGTAGAAAAAGTAAAGAGATTGTGGTTCCTTTGAATAAGAACTTCCTTAAAGCTAATACAAAGGAACCATAATCTCTTTACTTTTGCATATCGAGCTACTCCTCATCATTGCCATAACTGTTGCCTCATCTATGAATAGCCACCTGTTCAGAAACGCTCTGCCAATTACATTCACTTAATTGTGACAGATGGAAACGTAAATTGTGATTGACAGTTTCATTCACACAAGATGTAGTAATCTCATTTGTAGAAAAAGAATGCATATATCTCTTGGTGTAAATAACATGCATCAAATATTAACTTCTGAAGACCATTTAATAAAAATCAAAATAAAAAACCAGCAAAACTGAAATCATAATCTGTGCATTCGAACAGAACCACATCCTCCCAAATTGAAAAAAAGCAACCATCCTTGATTTCCAAAATAAAACCATGTTATGGATCTCAGAAACTATAAATTAAAGATGCCAGGAAAGTATATTCCTGGTTTCATCCTTTATTGAAGTGTAAACAAAGAAAGTTTACATGTAAAGTCACTTCACAACTGGGCTACATGTGTGTGTATTTATATATATATATATATAGGCTAATGACTTTATATTAATTGCCTTGGTATCCCATAATGCAATGCACATATTCTTACAGACATGGATAATACTATGCATTATGGGAAGGGCCACTGCCAAGACCAGTTTTGACCTTTATTGAGGTCTCATCAGTTTGTTTACACTTGGATAAAGGATGAAACCAAGAATATAATTTCTCAGTACAGTATCTTTAATTTATAGTATAACCAAGTGAAAAAACTTTCAACATCAATCTCAGAAAGTATAGCCATAAGTGACAGCAATTTTATAAACATCCATCACCCCTATGTGATTTCGGAGAATTCAAAGCTCAACCACATTAAAATTCCACCAATGAGAAATTAGTAGTGATTCAATGCAGCCATTTAAGTAAACTTCTCCACCTGTTTGACTTTTTTCATCTATCATTCCTCATTTTTTCCTTCAGAGTGCTTTTCACACTTCTGAAGATTATGTTTTTATTCATTCATCCTTTTTTTGAGGTTTAATCATTTCCCCACAATATTCATCTCTTTCTGGTTTTTTAATCATTGCCCATGCATTTTTAACATTCATATTTCAATTTTTACAGTTATCATATTTAATTCTTTTGCAAATTATTATTATTGGTCACTTGGTTTTTATGCTTTTAAACAATTTATTGATAACAGTATTATCTTAGTTAAGTTCCAAGTTTATAAATTTTAAGTTTATGAAGACAAAAATGAAGTATTTCAGGTCCACCCCAAGTTATGTATTTCAAAATGCATTATCTATTTCATAATAGTTTTAGTCATTAAATCACAGTTCAAAGGTGTCACATTCAAACACGGGGGGGGTGCTCCATAGCAAAAAAAAAAAACATGCTATGTTATACTGATTGGTCATTATTTTAGTTTAACACACTGGTAGGTATAAAAGGACTGGTTTATCAGTCTCAGATTTATCATTGGTTTTGTGTAAGTATAGAGAGTCAGTTGATATCCTCAAAGAATAAATTCAAGATTAATTCACAAGTTAGCAATTTATCATTAATTTTTTTTTACTACTGTTGAGAGGGAGGAAGAAGATTTTCATTATACGATATTTCACATGATGGCATCTTTGTGGTAATAACAGCACTTCAATATTATTTTTAAGTGAAATATCAGAGGAGGCCAAGAACTCATGCAGGAGGACACTTCACTCCACTCCATAAAACAATATCTACTCAATAATACCATCTATATACTAATGCTAATATCCATCAACTACACACAATTTGTATTTTTTGTCTGTCAACTGCATGTGTATGCTAGCCAACTTGCCTGTATGGGAATGTAAAATTATAAGTTTGTGGAAAAACCGTGCTACCCACTCTTCCATTCTAAGGTCAGTCTTCTGTGTTAGAGAGGTGCCATATGTGTGTTTAAGTTATATACTTAATGAAAAGTAAGGGTATTTGCAGTTAATGTCAAGGTAGGAGAGCATCTATAGTTCACTTAATAATGACTGTGAACCAGTGACGGCTTGTCCATAAGGGCTGCATTGAATGCAGCTCCAGCATTGAGTATACTAGCCAGTACTACTTACTAGTATACTCAACTCAACTCAACGCTGGAGTTGCATTCAATGCAGTCCTGCAGCCCTTATGGATGAGCTGCCACTGCTGTGAACTTAAGTCTTTGAACTCAAAACTTGAGTTCAAATTCCATCTAGGACACAACAGCAGGATTCCTCCTAGGAATCTTTTTTTTTTTTAAATACAAAACAGACAAACTAGCCAGAAAGAACACTTGCAATAAACAGATAATGCAGTGACCATTTAAGTGCATAGGTGCTTTGGCCAAAATTCAAAACAAACTATTGCTACATGGCTATCAATTCTACATTTCAACCAGCTGGTAGGTCTATTTGATGTATGTGTGTGAGAATGACAGGATTAGAATCTTTCTAGCCAAAGAAGAGATTATCATTCTCTCAACTACCACAGTGAGTAATGAATAATAGCTATGATAGTAAGCATCTGAAGTAGGTCTTTGGCGAGATGATTATAGCATTCTTGTGAGTACGAGAATGCTATAATCATCTGATAAAAAAGAACATATCTCATCAGTCTTCTGGTAAGATATGTTCTGTTTGGTGCATTTAAAACTTGTAATTTATTTCAGGATTGCCTTTTGAGGAAAGAGGGCTTGTTATCTATTGTTGATATGGAAAGCTTTTTTTTTTTTGTCTTCTGATAAGATATGTTCTGTTTGGTGCATTTCAAAACTGCATTTTGAAAATCATTATATCCTGAAGTTTCATTATCAACTGCATAAAACCATATAATCTTTATAACTCATGAAAAGTGCAATCATAAGTCAACATTTAATACCATTTACATGCAATGAAGATACAATTGATAAATATGATAACCAAGGAAAGGAAATTTTTTTTCTCTTTTGGTTCATATAAAGTTATTTTTATAATTTATTCTTCATTAGTCTGTGTAAGATGTCTCAGTGTTACTCTAATGATCACTGAAATTCCATGTGTGTATTTATTTATATTCACCATGTTTTCATATAAATAACCAGTTTATCAGAAATTTTTTTTTTTTTGGTAACTGACTGGTTATATGAGTTTCAAGTTTTCAACACTTCAAGTTTTCTTAAATGCTAAAAGAAATTCAGTGCTAGACACTGGAAATACTTCATTTTAAAAAGATTTCTGAATTCTTTTGTTTATGCATTTTTTTAATAAGAAAGAAAAGAAACAATAAATGTTACAAAAGACTGCTTATCAATAAAAAATATGACTTTTTTAACAAAATAAATGTTATATGAAACGGCATTTTACAAATATTTACAAAATAAAATATACAGATTAAAAATTTTAAAAAAATCTCATTCTCCCTCTTTTTTTTTTTTTTTTTTTAAAGTGGAAGGAGTGCAAACAAAGTATCACAATAAGTAAGTACTGCCAAGCATTGTTATTCATTTAGGTCAAAAACTTTGAATTAAATTTAGTATAAGTAATGCCCAAGAAACACTGAACATTTTGTTCTCAATACCAAACAGGATAAAAACTATTTGACTTGCCAAATTCCTTTTAGGTAAGTATTAATTTTTCTCCTAAAAGAGTTTTCAAAATCTGGACAGAGATTTGTATCATTTAAGTCAGAGTTTTGAAGATATTCAGCTTTATGTAATAAAAGCAAATTGTACTGCCCATCCTTAGCATAGTGGCCTTCTGGACCATGCAAAGCTCGTTTCTAGAAGCAAAAATTAAAATAAACACATGAATAAATAACATATAGTAATAGCTTAGCATTACAATACAATATGAACGTTGAACTTGCTTCATTATAGAAACTGCAATTAACATTTGAAAATCTTAGATAATGCTAAAACTTACCAATTTCAATATAATGTAATACTGTAGAAAATATGGCCATTGTTATGGGCACACAAGAAGATGCTTTAAGAACTTATGGTAATCTCTCGGTGAAAAGACCATTAAAGAGTTCATGCAGGCAAGATAAAAGAGACATAAGATGTAGTCAGGAGAGGAACTACATATATGTGTAACAAGAAACATAGAAGGCTGAACAATACCAAGAACTTAGTAACTTTAAAAAAAAAAAAAGAAAAAAAGTATAAGAGATTAAAAGATCCAGAACGAATAATTTAAAGAAAACAAAACAAACAAACAAAAAAACCCTTCTTTAAGTATGAAATGCATAAAAAGGAAATAAAATAATATCTTCCATCCCTTGCAGACTTGTACTGGAAATCAGCAATAAAAAGACAAAGACAATGAAAATAGGCAGAAACACTGAAAATATCAAATGTATCCTGAATGGTGCCTACATAACAAATAAAACAGTTCCGGAATTTAGGCACAGTTTTTAGTGAAGATAGTAAGTAAGCTGGTGTGGTAGGAAGTGGAATGAACGAATTTATATGGAATAAAGAAAGAAATTAGTCAAAACACTAAATAAGCTATATACAAGACAGTGTTCCAACCAATTTTAACTTATGGATCTGAGAGTTGGGTTAGACATAAAACACTTGATAAAAGACTGGAAACCAATGATATGAGAGTTCTAAGAAAGATTAGTGGAGCAAACAGATGGCATCAATGACAGTATCATATTAAAAATGAGGATACTAGATTGCCATTGTTAGCGATCAGGAATATGTTAGTAGAGTGAATCTCAGTTAATCTCCCTTAAACAGAATGGGAGAGGAAAGATTAGCAACACATGTGTTCTTTGCTAGGTTGGCAAGAAAAAGACCAAGATGTAGATGGATTGATACAGTAAAAAGTGCCACCAAAGACAGAAATATATTATTAATAATATTATTCAGGCCTCCATGGAGTCAAAAGACTCATCGTGGGAGGTCCTTCCTAAGAACATAACATCTGTCAAGACTCATCGAGGGGAGGTCCCCCCCCCCTAAGAAACACAAAGTCTATCATACCACTCCTTAAACTCATTGACCATTCTCACTCTCACCACTCCATCAGGTAATGCATTCCATGGTTCAACCACCCTCCATGCAAAGAAAACACTCCTCATCCTCTTGCTCACAGTTTCCTTTCGTAACCTCCAGGGATGGTCTCTTGTCATCACTCCTTCCCGCTGTTCAACCAAGCGAAAGAACTTCCCAGTTTCAACCCTGTAACCACCTCTCAACAGTTTAAAAGTCTCACTCAAATCACCTCTCCTTCTTCTATCCACCAAACTCTGCAGTCCACATTCCCTCAGCCGATCCTCATAACTATCATTGTACAGTCCTGAAGCCATCTTTGTTATCTGCCTTTATACCCTTTCCACAGTTAATTTATTCCCTTCAAATCCTGGGGACCAAATCTGAGAACAATAGTCCAAGTGTGGTCTAATCAGGGTCTAATACAATGGAATGATAACTGTTTTCTCTCTGCAAGTCAGTGTCCTCATTATTGCAGCAATCCTCTGTGTTACCTTCACCACTTTTGCAATATATCCCCTAAATTTCAGGTTTCTATCAATCATCAATCCTAGATCTCTTGTCTCCCCTACTTCCTCCAGTATAACTCCTCCCATAGAGTATGCAGTGTCCCATCGATGTTTCCCAAACCTCAAGACCTTACATTTTGCTGCATTATACTGATACCCCCATTCATTTGCCCATCTATCTAGCTTATTCAAATCCTCTTGCAGGGCTGCCACATCTGCACTATTACTAATAATCCTGCCCAGCTTTGCATTATCTGCAAACAACTGAACATCCCCCTTCAATCCACTGACAATGTCATCATTGATATAAAGGTTAAACAATATAGGTCCCAGCACTGAGCCCTGTGGGACCCCACTTGTAACCCTCTGCTTCCTTGAAACTGCACCACCATACATAACTCTCTGATACCTATCAGACAACTAATCCTGAATCCAGATGACCAATCTGACATCCAGACCCATGTTCTGCAACTTAAATATCAATTTATCATGTGGCAACCTGTCAAATGCCTTCGATGAAGTCTAAGAAAATGGCAGTATATGCCTTTCCCTCATCTAATGCACTTGTAACTTTATCATAAAAGGCTAGCATATTGCTAAAACAAGAGAGCCCCTTCACAAATCCATGTTGACTCTCACAGATAACATTAGCCTCATCTGCCCAATGCTGTATACGGTCCCTCACTACTTTCTCCAAGGTCTTACTAACTACTGATGACACACAAACTGGTCTATAATTAGACACTTCCAGTCTGCTACCGCCCTTATGTAATGGCACTATCTTACCTTCCTTCCATTCCATGGGCACCTTTCCAGTAGCCAGACTTTCATTGAAAAGCCAGGTCAAAGGCACTGTCAGCTCCCTAGCACATTCTCTCAAAACTCATGGTGAAATACTATCCAGTCCCAAAGCTTTACTGACATCCAGAGTACTCAGTATTTGAAACATACTCTCCTCCTGTACCTCTAAACATCGAACCTGTCCTATCCCTCTAGCCTTAAAACTATCTCCTTCAGGATGAAATACTCCAATAAAGTGGTCATTGAACAATTCTACTATGTCCTCTGCATCAGTCACTCTATTCCCATTTTTATTCCACAATATCATTCTTCCACAGTCATTTCTCCTCCTACTAGCCACATAGCTAAAAAATTCCCTAGGATTTTCTTTGGATCTTAGGGCTAATCTCCTTTCATATTCCAGTTTCGTCTTCCTTACCATACTAGTCACTCTTCATGCATCTTCTCTTCTCCTGTCTCCTTATATCTCTTCCACAGCCTCTTTTTCGCATGCAATTCCTGTTTAATATTGTTTGTCATCCACTTTACTCCAAATTGTGTCCTCTTGTTCACTCATGGTATACAACTTACCATTGCTCCTAACAAATATTCTTTCATAATTTCCCATGCACTAATGATATCCTGGCCTTCCAATTACTCCCTCCATGAAACTTCCCCAAGTTGACGTCTTAGACTATTATAATCACCTGCCTTATAATTCCACATACGTTCCCATCTCTTTGAGACTCCTGCATGTCTATTCATTTTCCAAGTGAAAACCATATGGTCACTCTCTCCAACTGGTGGGAGAGATGTCATCTCAGTTATTATCAACTCTTCTAATGCTATAACCAAATCGAAAACTCTTGAACCCCTTGTTCCCTCTATTACATGTTGCCTAAGACATTTGTCCCTCAAGAATTCTAGAAATTCCATTCCCTTATTGCTACATGCATCTTCCTCTCCCCAATTCATACTACTGTAGTTAAAATCTTTCATAACAATCATTCTTCTTGCACTTGCCAAACTCAACTGTCTAAACATTTCCTGGTCCACACCCTCTGTACTCCTGGGTCTGTAGCAACACCCCACTAAATATCCTGTCTTGCCCACCTCTACCTCACACCATATGCTTTCAAAATCATTAGTGTCACTGCCTTCCAACGTCTCCACTTATCATAAGCAGTACTCCACGACCATGCTTTCCCTTTCTATCTTGCCGAAAAATGCTGTACCCAGCGACTTCTATTCCTGTTATTATATCCTCTTCTGCAGTGGCGCACCCAGAGGGAGGGGGGCCAAGGGGCTCGGGCAACCCTCCCCCCCAAAGAAAAGGGAAAAACACTAGAAAAATTTCCAAAAATCTTTTCCTAATTAAAATTCATTTTTTTTATTTATGTTGTGTGCTACTTATGAATTAGCGATCACTGCAGATGCTCAGTTATAGGTCGTATGCGATGTGTAGTGTGTATTCACAAAACGTCTACTCAACTCACCCCCCCCCCCCAAAGGTTAAATCCTGAGTGCTCGGCCCCCTCCAAGATTAAATCCTGAGTGCGCCACTGCTCTTCTGTCAACCACGTCTCAGTGATCCCAATAATTTTTGGCCAGGATGTTGCTATCTGTGCCACCATATAAATGCCATTGTTTCTATACCCAGCATTATCCCCTCTAGACTCCACTGAGCTCAGTGTTACCTGATGTTGTCCCCCTTCTCCCAAGTACCCATTCCCACAAGATGCTGAATGCTACCGCAAAACCCCTTTGCGCAAAATTCGGCAATTTGAATGTGTGCCTGCTTTCTACTCAAAATCATCAGATGTACAAGTTGATTCGGTGGAATTAGCAGTTGTAATCTTCAGAAATAGTGTTCGTCCTTAGGTTTGGGACACCAGTGTGTTATCACTGTATCAGATGATATTATTAAATATCACACCAAAGTCACATGTATTGCTGCTTCAACTACGTGCTGTATAAAATAGTTATCCCTAAGTAGCTCAAGGAATTTAATCTCCTTATTCACACATATTTCCTGCTTCCAGACAATGCTTCCATAGTTAAAGTCACCCATTATTATCACATTCCTGTTGCTCACAGTCTCATGTATCTGACCTTTCAGAATCATCTCCCTCTACATTTTGTGGTTCTGAGGCAACATCCCACCAAATATCTAAAATTTGTGCCAACTTCAACCACACACTAAATGGCGCCTTAAAACCATTATCTTTACTACTTTCTTCAGTTCTACACTGAGAGGACAAGTCTTCTGAAATCCTTAGCATCAACAGTATAGCATCTCCTCTTTGCTGAATGAGATGAATGCTGTCTTTTCGAAAATTGTTGTAACAATCATTCTCTATTCCCATGAATATGTCATCCGTCACTAACCATGTCTTACTGATATCAGTGACTTGCAGACTAACTGTATCTAGGCCACAAACTCTGCACCCTTATTCCTAATATTCACTGCATTGGTGTATAAGCAAGCACAGTAGTTTCCCCTTAGTCTCCCATTCCTTCCCACAATTCATTATCTTATTATTCAATTCTCTTGAATCTACTGTATCCCTATCTTGTCTTCCTTATCTCACACCAGATCCAGTCTCACTATCTAGTTTATGTTTCCCTGACTGGCTACACACTTTCCACACCTCATTAGCAATCTATCCTGCTTCACACTATCACTCTCACTCAAATACAGACCATCTGCAGCAAACAGCTCTCTCTCCTTCAAGTTTATCCCATGCATCCACAACCTTAAGTCTTCTCTTCCTGCACATTCTAGCTATCATGCCATTTGTGATCATCACTCTTCTGCTCAGCTCTCTAATATCTAATAAATTCTCCCTCTCACACTCTTCTTCTTCGTCACATTCTCTAGCAATACTTATAAATCCTGTGCTACCTTAAATTCACATTTCCGTGCAAATCATTTGTTTCAACCAGCACAGTCAACTCTCCTATGCATTTTTTTCTCCTCTACTTGGTTTCGGTCACTTTTTCTATCATTGCTCCTCTGAGACATACTTTTGACACCCGCTCCATTTTTACATCTTTCATTATAGAGTCCCAATACAGCACTACATTACTTTCCACCATTCCATTGCAATCATTAATTTTTGACTCATCTGCCATTGGCACCTTCCTTCTTACATCCTCATTTGCCAATCCCTTCTCTAAAAATCCTCTCACTCTGCGCGCGCGCACACACACACACCTCAATTCTTATACCTTACCAATTCTATCCTAATATCGTCACTTGAGTTCCTATCTTTCATGCCGGCTTCTTTACATTCTTCATTTGTTCTTTTATCCATGATATTTCGCATCTTCCTGTCTTACTCCACTCCATGTCATCACCACGTTTGTAGTACTTTTGTTACAATCGTATTGCTTACATCACTTTTTCAAAATTTTGTTACAACTCATTCGCTGCTTTTCACAGTATCTCTCTTCACTATCAGATGAGCACTCATTTTCTTATTACATTCTCGGTACTATCAACCTTCAGTCACTGATGCATCACTGCCAATGAACTCCACATTTAGCACATGCTCTTCTTCCATCTGTCTTAATCTAGCAAATACATGTAGCACACCTCACATTTCACAAAACAACTGAAATCAATATCTAACTTATGCAAAGAAATAGGTGTTACCATCTTATTTCAATGCTGGTCAGAATTGGCTTTAAGTTAAAAGATTTTATAAACAAACAAACAATCCACACGTTACAGACACTGCAAGCTCACAACTTCTACAGCACCTTTTACACAAACATAAAAATCCACAATTAATTATTAAAAAAAAAGTATCTGAAACCAAAGCATTCTTGCATAAGCAGTGGTGTTGCTAGAGCTTTTGTCGCCCCCTCTCCATACACACCAAAAATACTATAAAGAGAGAAAACGACATATAGGTAAGGTTCAAAGTGCTGCCCAGGGCAGATCCCCCCCCCCCACTTACATTCTCTCAATCTGTCCTCATACTCCACATTCCAAAGACCACTGACCACCTTTGTGAATCTTCTCTGAACCTTTTCCACCATATCCTCGTCACCATGAAAACCCGGTGACCAAATATGAGCACAATAATCCATATGAGGCCTGTTCAAGGCCTTATACAATGGAATCATAACCCATTTCTGCATGTCAGGATCCTCCACATCATTGCCATTATCCAATGTGCCATCTTCACAACTTGTGCAATGTGGCTCCCGAATTTCAGGTCCTTGTCCACCATCACTCCTGGATCTCTCATCTCCTCTACTTCCCTTAAAGTTTACCCACCAAGTGTACACTTTGCATCCCATCATTGCTTACCAAATCTCAAAACCTTACACACTGCAACACTGAACTGAAAGTTCCACTTATCTGCCCATTCATATCATATCCCCCATGCAATCTATTCAGGTTCTCTTGTGAGGCCATAGATCTGCTTGACTCTGCATTGATCACCCCAGTTTTGCATCATCTGCAAACAGCAGTATATCACTAGTTAAACTAATGCCAATATCATTCACATAGAAATTGAATGACAATGGTCCCAAAATTGACCCCTGCAGTACACCACTAGTGATCTTCCTCTTTCAGGATACTGCACCGACATATACAACTTTCTGATACCTATCTGACAGCCAGTCAGTCACTGATCCAACTCAGAAGTCTGTTATCCAATCCCATCTGTTTCAATTTATTTATCAGCTTGTATTGTAGCAGTCTATCAAAAGCTTTTGCAAAATCCAAGTACACCACTGTATATGCATCTTCCCTGTCCAAGGTATTTGTTACCTTGTTATAGTACGTAAGTAAGTTAGTGAAACATGGTCGCACCTTAACAAACTCATGCTAATAACCACAGAGAATACTGCTTTTATCAACCACTTTCTGTATCCTACATCTCACTAATCTCCCCAGTACCTTCACCACAACTCCAGATATACAGACAGGCCTATAATTTGAAGCTACAGCCTTACCACCTTTATGCAGTGGAACAACCCCCCTCCTTCCACTCCTTTAGAACTGGTGCTGTTGAAAGACTTTCATCATCCCAATTCCCTGGAATATTTCCTTAAGATGCGTGGTGATATGTCATCAAATCCTATTGCTTTATTGACATCAAGTTTATTCATTTCCTCAAAGACTTCCTGCTCACACACAATTAAGCCATCGTCTCCTATGTCCTCTATGCTTAAGTTCCTTATGATTCCATCCCGATCAGGATGAAACACCCTTATAAATTGATCCTTGAATACCTGAATGTCTTCTGCAGTATTTACCTTTCTACCACTTTCATCCATTAACATCAGCTTACCATGATCATTCTTCCTTCTACTTGCCATATATCTAAAAAACGTTCTAGGGTTTTTTCTTCACCTGGTCTGCCAATTTCTGCTCATATTGCACTTTTGTTTTCCTTTCTAACTGAGTCACTCTCCTGGCTTGTTCTTTATACTCTTCACATAACTGATTATTACCATTATTAATCTTGTACTACCTCCAAAGTACCTTCTTTTTCCAGATGTCATGCTTAAGCTCCAAATTCATCCATTTTACACTTACCTTATTCAGAATTTGACCTTTGGAATTCGTTCACACATTGATGCTGTTACGTATTTCTTTGTCAGTTCCCATGCAGTATTTATTTCCTTATCGCTCAACTCATTGTTCCATGTTATAGCTCCAAGTGGAGGAAAGTGTGAAACCCCTCTCACAATTTCACAATTACATCCTCTGATGAAATGATCAGATCTAGAACTCTCGATCCTCACTTTCTCTCCTTTACATGCGGCCTGAGATAGTTATCTCTCAAGAACTCAAGAAATTCTACAATTTATACAACTACAATCCTTACAAATCAGAGTAGAAGTGTATGTTAGTTTCAACTTTGATTTTTCTACCATCCACAATCTTAGCATTTCATTATTCTTACTATTTCTGGTAGCTAGAGGGATAAGGCATTATGTAACTGCTGTACATTTAAGTGAAAGTGAACCAACAAATATTAAATTATATGTATGTAATATGAGGATGTTGATTTTTTTTGCAGGTAACATATAAATTGTAACATGCTAGGAAAAGATGAGAATATTTTTATGCCAAACTGACAATGTTTTTTTGCACAAGTGGGCTTGTCTCACACAAGGTGTGTCATATTTCATGGCACTTCTCCATAAGTGGTTGATGTTGACTAGAGGATTCTGAATATTTGTTTTACTAACAAAAATAAATGAAGATAAGTAAAACTGAATTTATCATTCAAAATAAAATACTTTTACAAAAATAATAAGTCGAAAGGTTATTTTACCAGCGAATTTGTTAATTAAGAGGGAGATGTTAAATCCCGTTTTATTTTTATAGCCGGTGAAACTCGGGTCGAAATCCATCGACATCCATAGAGTTTCAATGCTGAAAAAACTATCGGCGGAACCAAGTGTAAATGATCACTTGGATAGTACAACACCAGGGCAACTTCATGCAAAGGTGGAGCAAGTTCCCTCACTAACTTTAATATTCTTTCATAATGTAAAACCCAGCTCCTAAGAGATGAATATATTTTGTTTTACATTATGAGAAGAGGTCACTACCCAGACCAGTTTCAATCTTTTTTGAGGTCTCATCAGTGAGTAGGTAGACCTTGAATATCAAGGTTTTAAGTGAACAGAAACTTACATACCTCTACTATCGAACTGCCGAAGTGGTGTACTATATATTGTTAAATATTGTTAACTACAAAGATAATAAGCTGAAAGGCAATTTTACCGGAGAATTTGTTAATTAAGAGGGAGATGTTAAATCCCGTTTTATTTTTATAGCCGGTAAAACTCGGGTCGAAATCCATCGACATCCATAGAGTTTCAATGCCGAAAAAACTATCGGTGGAACCAAGTGTAAATGATCACTTGGATAGTACAACACCAGGGCAACTTCATGCAAAGGTGGAGCAAGATCCCTCACTAACGTTAATATTCTTTCATAATGTAAAACCCAGCCCCTAAGAGATGTATATATTTTGTTTTACATTATGAGAAGAGGTCACTACCCAGACCGGTTTCAACCTTTTATGAGGACTCATCAGTGAGTAGGTAGACTTGGAATATCAAGGTTTTAAGTGAACAGAAACCTACATACCTCTACTATCAAATTACCGAAGTGGTGTACTATATTGGTTCCGCCGATAGCTTTTTCGGCATTGATTTTTCGGCGTATTATCTTGGTAGTTAACAATATTTAACAATATATAGTACACCACTTTGGCAATTCGATAGTAGAGGTATGTAAGCTTCTATTCACTTAAAACCTTGATATTCCAGATCTACCTACTCACTGATGAGACCTCAAAAAAGGGTGAAACCGGTCTGGGTAGTGACCTCTTCTCATAATGTAAAACAAAATATATACATCTCTTAAGAGCTGGGTTTTATGTAATGAAAGAATATTAAAGTGTTAGTGAGGGAGCTTGCTCCACCTTTGCATGGAGTTGCCCTGGTGTTGTACTATCCAAGTGATCATTTATACTTGGTTCCGCCGATAGTTTTTTCGGCATTGAAACTCTATGGATGTCGATGGATTTCGACCTGAGTTTCACCGGCTATAAAAATAAAACGGGATTTAACATCTTCCTCTTAATTAACAAATTCACCGGTAAAATAGCCTTTCGGCTTATTATCTTTGTAGTTAACAATATTTAACAACATATAGTACACCACTTTGGCAATTTGATAGTAGAGGTATGTAAGTTTCTGTTCACTTAAAAACCTTGATATTCCAGGTCTACCTACTCACTGATGAGACCTCACAAAAGATTGAAACCGGTCTAGGTAGTGACCTCTTCTCATAACGTAAAACAAAATATATACATCTCTTAGGAGCTGGGTTTTACATTATGAAAGAATATTAAAGTTAGTGAGGGAGCTTGCTCCACCTTTGCTTGGAGTTGCCCTGGTGTTATACCATCCAAGTGATCATTTACACTTGGTTCAACCGATAGTTTTTTCGGCATTGGAACTCTATGGATGTCGATGGATTTCGACCCGAGTTTCACCGGCTGTAAAAATAAAACTGGATTTAATACGTTTGCTGCCACGCTACTTCGGCATAGTCTGTTCCCGTACGCCAAGCAATTTCACTTCTTCAAGGTCAGTACGGTAATCTCGTTGCCAGCGGTAAGCGTCATACGAGTATACTTGTAGTTAGCTAGTGCAGAGCATATTATTATTATTATTATTATTAAACAAGACCTCATGGAGTCAAAGACTCATCTAGGAGGTCCTTTTATCTCACACACATCTCATCATACCGGGTCTTAAACACATTCAAACTCCTTGCAGACACCACACTCTCAGGCAAGGCATTCCAATCATTCACAACTCTGCACGAAAAAAACCTGCCTCTCACTCCCCTACTCACACCCTCTTTACACAGTTTCCAGGGATGACCTCTGGTTCTCCCCTGATCTCCCACTATTCGCTGTAGAACTTCTCCACCATTGATCCTATAGCAACCCCTTACCAACTTGTAGGTCTCTATCATATCTCCCCTCTTCCTTCTCTCCACTAGTCTCTGCAAATTACATCTTTTCAATCTTTCCTCATACTCGACATTCCAGAGGTCAGAAACTACCTTAGTCAGTCGCCTTTGGACCCTTTCCAACATCACCTCATCCTTCTGAAAACCAGGTGACCAAATCTGGGCACAATAGTCCATGTGTGGCCTAATCAAAGCCTTATACAATGGAACAAGAATCTCCCTACTTCTACACGTCAGTGTCCTCCTCATCATTCCCAGAAGTCTTTGTGTTGTCTTCACAATTTTGGCGATGTGACCCCTAAATTTTAGATCCTTATCCACTATCACTCCCAGATCTCTTATTTCCTCTACTTCCAACAATATATTCTTACCAAGCATAAATTCTGCATCCCATCTTTGTTTTCCAAATTTTAAAACCTTACATTTTGCAACATTGAACTCACACCCCCATTTGCTTGCCCAATCACTCAATTTATTCAAGTCTTCTTGCAAGGCCACAACATCTTCACTACTCTTTATGGTTCTTCCCAAATTTGCATCATCTGCAAACAACTGAATATCTCCATCCAAATCTTCGCCAATATCATTAATATACAAGTTAAATAGTAATGGCCCTAAAACAGATCCCTGAGGCACTCCACTAGTGACTTTCCTTTTCCTGGATATTGCACCCCCATACACAACTTGTTGATACCTATCAGATAGCCAGTCTCCAATCCAATGCACTAATCTAATATCCAACCCCATCTGCTCTAGTTTGACTGTCAACTTATCATGAGGCACTCTATCAAAAGCTTTTGCGAAATCCAAGTATATTACTGTGTATCCTTCTCCTCTGTCCAAGGAAGCAGTCACTTTATTGTAATAAGTAAGTAGATTACTAAAACACGACCTCCCTTTAGCAAATCCATGCTGTCCATCAAAGATTATACCATTGTTGTCAACCCAACTCTGGATTCTAGCTCTCACAAGCTTCTCCAACAACTTAACCACAACACCCGACACACAGATAGGCCTATAGTTTGATGCTTGAGTTCGATCACCTCCTTTATGAAGCGGCACAATCTTGCCCTCCTTCCACTCTTTAGGGACTTGACCAAGTGCAAGACTCTTATTAAAAAAATATGTCAAGGCAGGTGTCAACTCTCTGGCACATTCCTTCAGAATACGCGGTGATACATTATCAAGTCCCACAGCCTTATTTACATCTAGTTTACTCAACTCCCCAAACACCTCTTGCTCACTTACAGTCAGTCTCTCCTCCCCATCATCAACTGCTCTTAATCTCTCCATGAAGTCACATTCACAAGATTGAAAGATCTTTATGAACTGCTCATTAAGTATCTCCACCACACATTCTGCAACAGCTGTCTTTATACCATTTCCTCCAATCAATGTCATCCTTCCATAATCATTCTTTCTTTTGCTGGCTACATATCGAAAGAACTCCCTAGGATTCTTTTTAGCTTCATTAGCTAACTGCTGTTCATGCCTCTCTTTAGCTACTCTCACCAACCAAGTCACTCTCCTTGCCTGGTCTTTGTAGAACTCATGAAATTGGTTACTTCCACTTCTCTTATGCTGCCTCCACAATGCCCTTTTTCTCTGTATTGCATGCTTAATCTCTTTATTCATCCATCTCACACCTAACTTATTTAACCTTCTCACCCGTGGTATACATTTAGACATTGCATCCACTAAATATTTTTTGAAAATCCCCCAAGCTGCATTGATCTCTTTTCCAGCTAACTCCTCATTCCATGCTACACCTGCAAGCTGTCTCCTGAGCTCTTCATAATCACCCCCCTTGTAGTTCCACATATACCCTTTTTTCTCAGGGGTCCTTGCACTGCTGGCAACCACCCAAGTAATCACCTCATGGTCACTTTCACCAATTGGTGGATGATTTGATACCTCATTAATAATTACATCCTCTGATGAGATGACCAAATCCAAGACCCTTAATCCTCTTGTTCCCTCTGTTACATACTGTCTGAGGTAGTTATCCCTCAAAAACTCAAGAAACTCATTTTCTTTACTTCCAGTTGCTATCTCTTCATTCCAGTCTATATTGCCATAATTAAAATCACCCATAATGATCACTCTTTTCTTATTTGCTTGGCTTATTTGACTATACATTTCACTATCACCACCATCCACATTACCAGGTCTATAACAACATCCCACCAAGTATTTGATTCTATTCACCTCTATCTCACACCATACTGCCTCAAAACCACTGGCCCCATTTCCCCCTTGCATCTGTACCTTGTATGGACATAACTCTTTCTCTATCATCAATAGCACTCCCCCTCCCTTTTTACCCCTTCTATCCTCACGAAACACATCATACCTTTCCATCTCTATTGCTGTCAGGATGTCATCCTCATCTAACCATGTCTCACTTATTCCGACAATCTCTGGGTGCACAGACGCAATTAGTGCAACCATTTCATCCGCCTTGTTTCTTATACTTCTAGCATTGGTATACAAACACAACAACTCATTTCTGGATCTACAGCTAGTTCCACTGATACCACTCACTCGATGTGATCTCTCCATGCTGGACTGGGGCCATTTCCCTTTCTGCTTCTTCATTTTAGAACCCTTTGCAATTCCATCTGTTTCCTTTTGATCCCTGATCATCCCATTACTTTCCTGCCTACACATTCTCTCACCTCCTCTTGGAGCATCCACCTTTCTCACGCTGTGTATCCCTGTCCACCCTGAGCCTCCCCGTTTCCCTGCTCCTCTTGCACACCCATTCTCTCATTATCTATACTCATACCACTCACTTCCACATTCATTTCCACTCCTTCAATCTCTCCTGTCTTACTCTCCTGCTCTTCCACATCACTCCCCTCTTGATCTGATTCATTCTCTCTATTCACTTCTCTACCTTCCAGCAGCAGTCTCTCCAAGCGACTCACACCATAACCACTCAAATGCAGTCCATCGCTCCCATACAGCTCACTTCGTCCCTCAAACTCATTCCACACATTAACAAACTGTTCTCCCATCTCCTCACACATTTCAGCCAGAATATCATTCATAATCCTTGCTCTCCGCCTCATTTCACCACAATCATACCTAGGCAACACACTGACCACCCTTCCTGTCACACTATTCTCCTTTATCTTTCCAAGCAGTCTCCTGACATTCATTTTGACATGCTCTTTGTTCTCTCTCAAATCATTTGTTCCAATTAATACAATTAACTCTTTTGCTCGTTCCCGCCTCATGTTCAATGCCTCAATCACTCTACTCATTTTACCGCCTGGAAAACATACCTTGTGCATTTTATCCTCTAGCACACCTTTAATAATGGAGTCGCCATACAACGCCACTCGCTCATCTTTTGTTAACTCTTTCATGCCATCATGATTTATTTTAATAGTTTTGACCTGCATTCTCTTAATTTCATTCCGCATCCATTTCATTTCTTGCTTCATCCAATCCAATTCACCTTCTGAACCTCGCGACACATTCACTCTATCATTAAATCTTTCTAACTTTCTAACTCTCGACCCTCTCTTCTCACTTTCCCTCTCATTCATCCTTCTTTGTTTCCGTACTTTCGGTCCAACATACGTCCAACTTTCACTGTCATTCTTCTCACTTTCACTCTCACATATCTTTCTTTGTTTCCGTACTTTCGGACTAACATGCGTCCAACTTTCGCTATCATTCTTTTCACTTTTACTGTCATTCATCTTTCTTTGGTTTAGTACTTTCGTTCCAACATGCGTCCAACTTTCGCCATCAGTCATTCTTTTTTCGCTATCATTCATTCTTTCGATTTTTTTTACTTGCGGTTTCTGCACCACGCCATTTCTACTTTCATTCGTTCTCTCAATTTCGTTTCTTTCCGCCTCACTTTCGTCCCTTTTAACATCCGTTACGGTTGTCAAATCGCTCTTTTTCTTTTTTCCTGATTTTTTAACATTTTTTCGCCTGTCTTTCTCGCCATTCTCTTTCAAACGTGCACTCACGACACAATCGGTACTAGCACTTTCTGTCATCAACTTCATATTCGCATTCATCAATTCCTCGTTCAGGTCACATTTCGCACACACCCTTCTTCCATCCGCACTAAACATCCACAAATCATTTATGTAATCGAAGGAATACATATAACAGACCTCACACTTAACGAACCTACTGAAATCCAAATTAAAATTATGGAATGACAATGCAGCCGCCATTTTTTTTTCTCTGCAGGTTACTAGGTCTAATATTAACGTTTTCGTATTTAGTTTAAGCAAGAAAAAAAAACCCACACTAATACTATCGGTAGCGTACAACGTTTACAGCCGCTCTTACTTAAACAATTACGCATATATACTTAATTATTCCTAGTAAAACTTATCTGAATCAGGAGCTCTTCAAAGCACGTTTGTAGCGCCTGACCCACTAGCGCCCTCTATGAGAATACTATCTATGAGAATACACAGTTTTGATGCTAGCTCCACAAGCCAAGCATTTTCACTTCTTCAAGGTCAGTACAGTAATCCCGTTGCCGGCGGTAAGTGTCATACGAGTATACTCGTAGCTGGCTTGTGTAGCTGGTTTACCAACTACGAGTATACTTGTAGTTGGCAGCGAATGTGTTAACATCTCCCTCTTAATAAAATACCTTTTTTATAAAATAAGGTTTCAGGAGCAATATCTACTTATATAAAAATGGATACTAACCTTGATGAAAGAGATCACTGAAGAATGGCTAACATGGCTCATCAACAGCTTGCAACCCCATGTCACCAATGCTAATGGCTTAGAATAAATACACAAAAATTAAAAAAAAATAATCATCATCAATTTCCTGATATGTATCCTCAAGGGGAATTCAGATTACTAAGAGACAGCACTAGATGATTAAGTTTACATTATTATTAATCTCTTATCTACAATTTGATGCAAAGATATCTATCATCTTGGCATCAAACATGTTTTGCTAACAATGCCGAACACATTCTATTTAAGTGTCCATACCACTTTAGATTAGCTCTGCTTACACATTCTTAAATGCTAACAATGTCAAGTTCCTTTCTGATATCTTCATTTTTAATATGATTCTGATATTCATGCTGTCTATTCAAGCATCTATTTTTTTTCTCAGAACATTCATATCTGTGGTTAACAGTTGTTGATGAAGAGCTTTATTTCTAACCCAACCCTCAGATCCATAATAACTTAAAACTGGTTTGAAAACTAACTAACTGTCTTGTTTGGTGTTTTGGCTAACTTCTCTCTCTTATTCCATATAAATTTATTCAGGTGACTACTTACTATAGCAGCTTTGCTTATTCTGTTGTCTATTTCCAGATTTAATTTGCCATCTTCACCTAAAAACTGTGCCTAAATATCTGAAATATTTTATTTGTTCTATAGACTCTGCATTCAGAATGCAGTTGATGTGTTCAATGCTCTGCCAATTTTCAATGTTTTGGTCTTTATTGCATTGTCATGCCAAATTTGTTACAACTGTTATTCAATTTAGTTAGAGAATCCTGGAGACATGCACTAGATGTGTTTGGATTACATCATCATCTGCATAAAGTAAAGAGCTAACTTTGACATCTCCAATTCTAATATCAGGCCTAATACTACTTTCTTTCATAATGTGATCCATATAAATGAGGAATAACAGTGGAGATAATGTGCATCCTTGGTCTAACCTCAGATTTTACATCAAATTACCTTCCTGTATTTCCTTCAATTATAACTGCTAATTGACAATTTAAATACAGTGTATACACTGCTCTGTATAGCGTTCAGTTTACACCATATAATTGTAATGTTTTGAAAAGCTTTTGTCTGGGCACCATGTCATATGCTTTTTTCAGATCTACAAAACTTAAGTACACAGATCTCTGTCATATTGTCATGATTTCTCAACTATACTATTTACTGCAAAGTGAAAATCTGATCTAGACAACCTCTATTTGATCTGAACCTAGCTTGTTCTTCTTCAGGTTTCTCTTCCACAATGAGAGGGGGCTTGAAAAAATTACTGGAAGTAGCAAAAGAAAAGAGTGAGAGAGTTAAGATAGCGAGTCTGTTACCACAGTATGACAGAGTAGAGCTGAGAAGGAGAGCCATAATAGGGAATAATACAGATTGACTCGATGTGTAGGTTATGCAGGAGGATTGGTGTGGAGTTTGAGTGAGTTTGATGGGTGAAAAGACTTATACAAGAAGGATGGTTTGCATCTGAATGGATTTGTTGTTTGGAGAATGGAAAAATTGTTGATGAATGAAGTGAAAGTGGATGTGCTGAATCAGGTAAACAAGAGCTTTTAGAGGAGGGTGGGGAAGCTGTTGAGTGGATATGCAGATATCAGTGAGGCAGTTGAGTATAAGAATGTGTATAATATGCCTGAGTTAGTAACAATGGTAACAAACCCGAATGCGATAGTTAATGTAAGGCATCAATATACGGGTGAACCTATGGGGCTTTTGCACTTTATGTACACTAATGCCAGGAGCATTACAAACAAGCAGGAGGAATTTTTGGCCTTGGTTGATTCATCCTAGTCAAAGGTTATTGGCATTAGTGAGACATAGGTAACAGAAGATGATATAGTTAGTGGAATAGAATGTGAACGGGTATAGTGTGTTCAGAAAGGATAGAGAGAAAAGAGTGGGTGGAAGAGTGTTATTAATGATAGCCAATGAACTGCAGCCAAAGAGAGTAGAAGTTTGACTGCAGGACAATGAAAATAGCACATTTGAGGCTATCTGATTTGAGATTGAGGCCTGCAGAACAAAATATACAATTAGATGCTGCTATAGACCAGAGGATGGAAAAGATGATGGAGATAGTAAATGCATTCGCAAATAGAATCAATGAATGGAGGACAGGTAATTATTATGCAGGATTTCAACTATGGCAACATAGATTGGAGGGAAGATAGGACACATTGGAGGAAGGGAAAGGATTTTATGCAGTTATTAAGGGATTAGAATTCAGCATGTAATGGAATATACTAAGGGTTTGAGAGTGCTCAATCTAGTAATTGCATCTGAGAATTTGTCTATAACAAATATGACCATGTTGCTACCAACTGGTGAGAGTGATCATATGGTATTGACCTGCCAGGTAGCTAAATGTGTGGAATTTTCAGTTAAGACAGGGTATATGTGGAATTACTGGGCTGGTAAGTATGACAAGCTTAGGAGATTGGCTTGGATCATGGCCATGGCATGTAAAACTGCAAGGGCTGGATGTTCATAGGGTATGGGATGGTAAAGGAGTGTTTGAGAGAGATAATGGTTGACTGCATACCTAGAGTCAGGAAAGGTGACCTGAAGGCACATTGCAGGTCACCTTTCTTCTTACAAGGCACAGGCCAGAAGGGTAACTAGTGGGGTAAGAAAAGCAAAAGCAGATTACAAAAGGAAGTTAGCAACGCAGGCTAAAGAGAATCCCAAACAGTTCTTTCAATATGCTGCAAGTAAAAGAAAAAATGTATACGACAGAATGATTCTAAGGAATGCCGATGGTGGTAATGTAATTGAATCAGTCGAAACTGTAGAATTACTAAGTGAACACTTTGCAAGAGTATATCACCCAGGCAGTGATGTTGCAGGAATGATTGTCAAGAGCAAAATACAGGAATGGAAAGATAGAAATGGGATACTGTATGGGGGGAGGGGGGGGCAGAATGGTTTTGTGAAGGGTAGATCATGTCTCAGTAACTTGCTCATGATTTATAACACAGTGATGGCTGAATTGGATAAGGGTAATAGGTTTACGGTGATACTGCTGGATTTTTCAAAAGCCTCTCACGGTATACCACATGGAATCCTAATCAGTAAACTGCAGCACATGGGAAGGGATATAGAGTTGGTGAGATGGATAGGAGGGTGGTTCATGGAGAGATATCAGAGAGTGGTTTATTCAGAAGTAAAGTCCAAAGAAAGGCCTGTGATTAGTGGTGTGCCACAGGGTTCTGTTCTTGGACCACTGCTATTTAATTTGTTCATTAATGATATAGGAAAGAATCTGAGAGGAGCTGTTCAGTTATTTGCCAATGATGCAAAGTTGGGTACAGCAATAGTTAATACACATGATGTCAAAATTTTTCAGGATGATTTGAATAGATTGGCAGACTGGGCTAAGGAGAATGGATGTCAGTTTAATGTAGCAAAGTGTAAGGTTATGTATTTTGAGGTGAAAAGATTATCAGCAGTATACCACATTGGCAGAACCATACTCCAGGAAATTGATGAAGCCAGAAGCCAGAGACTTGGGAGTGTTAGTGGATAGGGAGTTAAAGTTTAGGGGGCACATAGCAAAAGTGGCTAAAGCAGCTCATCAGATCACTTGGTTACTGAAGAATACTTTGATGAGTAGACAAGCAGGTTATTGTTCCTCTTTATCAAGCCTTGATAAGATCCCATCTTGACTACTGTGCACAGATCTGGGCACCAGGGTTTCTTGGTGATGGGGAGGAGATCGATAGGATCCAGAGGCGAGTGACCAAGATGCTAGCAGGTCCATGGAATGAACCTTACAAGAACAAGATGAAAATTTGTGGGTTACAGAAACTGGTTGACAGGAGGAAAAGGGGTGATATGATTGAGACATTCAAATTACTCAGGGTTTTAACAAGATTAATTCAGGAAACATTTCAGAATAGGTGTGGTGGTAGGAGAACTAGGGTCCATACATGGAAACTGAGCAAGAGTGTAGTTAGCAAGGGTGTTAGAACTAGGTTTTTTACTTGGGGAGTAGTGAATGAGTGGAATAAGCTGCCAGTCTGTTGTGGGTGCCATGACTGTCAATGAGTTCAAGACAAAGTATGATAGATACTGTGCAAATGCTGAACATTTCTTGACATGACGTTTAGGGCCTCCATCGATGAGTCTAAGAACTCCCTGGAGTTGCCCATAATAATAATAATCTTTCTCAAACCTTTTTTCAAGTATGCTTGCATAAATATTATCTGGAACACTTAGTAAAAAAATTCCTCTATAATTTTTACATTCAGCTTTATTTTCTTTTTCATAGATGGGAACTATTGGAGCCCTACTCCAATCACTAGGAATTCAACCTTCTGACCAGGCCCTCTAAATTATGCAAGGTAGTCACTGCAAAACTTTTATACCTCCATATTTGAGCATTTCTGAGAATATCATATACGCCAGCTGCCTTTCTACATTTCAAGTTTTTGAAAGCTTTTTCTACCTCAAGTCTTGATATGTACTCCTGTTTGCATTAATCTTGAAAATTTTCTAGTATGGTTTTGTCACTATTTGTTTCTTTTAACAGTCTTTCAAAGTAATTATCCAGACAACTAGGATATCTTTATCTTCAGTTTTCATGTTACCTTTATCATCTTTGATTCCTTTTACTGTCCAACCACAGATCCAAGAGCCTAGTCTGGCAACCTGCCAAGAAGAGTCAATTCATGCTGAAGGGGAAAAAGAAATAAAAGATGTACGAATTGGTCACCAACATGCGAAATCACATGCTTTATACGTAAAATTTTCCAACTGTTATAGAAGCAAAATAGTTACCACTTTAAAAACTACAATGTTCATAAAAGAAAAGTTGATTTTCTGATGTATAATAATAAACAACTCATCCCACAGGATAGATTTCATTATTCTATTATCAGAATGGATTCTCCTTCTTTTGACATGTGCAGAAGTTTCGAAGGGTCTCGCATCTGTGAGCATACAGCACATTGCTCTTTCCTCCATTTTTAAGTAAGCTTTTTCATCAATAGCCTCCAGAACATTTTGCCAACTTCCTAATATTTATCCTCCATATTCTTACCAGTCTTCATGACTTTTGTTTAGCTGCTTTGCTTTCACTCACACTCACACACACGACTTAGTTCTCTAAGATTTTCTTTGTGTTCTTTCGGGGCATTTTCTAACCTACTTGCTAGGAACTTCAGTATGCTTTCTTCTTCTTTTCCAGGGCTGCTTCTTTAACTTCTAGTGCCCACATAGAGTTTTTAGTTTTCTATCCTTGCAGACAACTGCACCACATGCCTTCCGAGCTGAATCAATCTATAAAATATAAGACTTATTGTTTAATTGACCATATATTTAAAACGTACTTCTGTTTGTAGAAATTGCCTACTAATTTCGCTAGTAACTGACTAGCTTTCTCAAGGCTTGCACAGTACAAAAAATGGTAAATGCAAAAAGGTTTAAGAATACAAAGAACCGCGAGTACCTGTTAGGTAGCTAAGGTAACATGTTTTCGCTTGACATATCTACTCAGTATCATGAACTCACGTTACATACAAACGCGTAATATGATTATTCGTGTACTGTAGCTCTGTTGAACTGAGGGAATTAATTAAATTTTTCCAAGTATCGTGCAGCATGATCCCCTGATTTCTGTTTAGGTTACTGCCCGTACATAGTACAACTGCTGCTTCTTTAAATACTCGATGTCTATAATCCTCGTCTATGTAGGGCATGGAGCTGTTATTCCAGTCTATAGTGTGGTTCGAAGTTGAAAAGTGATGTGCCAATCACTTTTCAACTGGTGATCGTTCTGGTGATTTATCTCCAATCACTTTTCAACTGGTGATTGGAGATAAATTTTCTAGCTCGATTTCCCAACATGTGGATGATGTTATGTTTCTGTGACCTATGATGGTTTGAAGAGTAATGTAGATATCTTCCAGTGTCTGTTGGTTTTTTGTAAATTGACAGTTTGATACTGTTACCTATCCTCTGATACTGTTCACGAATGTACCAGTAGAAGAAGTAATGAACACTATCAAAGATCTCTTTCCTGCAGATATTACAAAGATGTTCAAGCATTGCCTACAATCAAATTTTTTCAAAGTTAGCAACAAGGTTTACAAACGATTAGAAGGCCTAGCCATGGGCAGCCCTCTGTCGCCACCATGTGCAGACCTTTTCATGGAGAAATTTGAAGAAGAAATCTTCACCATATGGAGGGACAACTTAGAAAACCTACTTATGTTTGTTAATAGAATAATCAATGCACTCCACAATAAAATAAAATTTACTCTAGAAGTAGAAAAAAAAAGAACAGCTACATTTCTTGGACTTACTAGTAAAAAGACAAGGTAACAGTATCAAACTGTCAATTTACAAAAAACCAACGGACACTGGAAGATATCTACATTACTATTCAAATCATCATAGGTCACAGAAACATAGCATCATCCACATGTTGAGAAATTGAGCTAGAAAATTTATCTCTGACGAGGAACAAGTTCAAGCAGAACTGTCTCAAATAGCCACAACACTATCACAAAATGGTTATTCTCGAAAAAACATCATCAACAAATTTCTATACAAAGATAACCAACAACAAAGAACAGTCTCCCAGCAAATTTTAATAGCAGTCATCCCCTTTATAGGTTCAACTTCCACAAAAATTGCGAGATTGTTAAAGACCCATAACATCAGGGTTGTATTTAAACCAACAAATAGCTTAAGACAGTTTCTAAGATCTCCTAAAGACAGTGTTCCATTTTATAAATATCCAGGTGTGTATAATATTCCTTGCATGTGCGGTCTTTCCTACATTGGACAGACTTCGAGAAGCCTGGAAATAAGACAGAAAGAACATGTCAGCGATGTTAATCACAACAGAACGATCACCTCCGGATTGGCACATCACTTTTAAACTTCGAACCACACTATAGACTGGAATAACAGCTCCATGCCCTATGTAGACAAGGATTATAGACATCGAGTATTTAAAGAAGCAGCAGTTGTACTATGTACGGGCAGTAACCTAAACAGAAATCAGGGGATCATACTGCACGATACTTGGAAAAATTTAATTAATTCCCTCAGTTCAACATAGCTACAGTACGCGAATAATCATATTACGCGTTTGCATGTAACGCGTGTTCATGATACTGAGTAGATATGTCACGCGAACATGTTACCTTAGCTACCTAACAGGTACTAACGGTTCTTTGTATTCTTAAACCTTTTTGCATTTACCATTTTTTGTACTGTGCAAGCCTTGAGAAAGCTAGTCAGTTACTAGCAAAACCAGTAGGCAATTTGTACGAACTGAAGTACGTTTTAAATATATGGTCAATTAAACAATAAGTCTTATATTTTGTAACATTTTATGACCAAAAACATGTACAATTTGAATCAATCTATGTTTTCTTCTGAGCTGGCGAGTGAGACTCAAAGGTTTGGTTCTTGTTTTCGAAATGTTTCATTCTTTCTTCTTTCTTTAATAATGTTTGTATAGTCGAGTGTACAGTTTACCTGTACAAGCAGCTCGATCTTACTTCTTTTTAAAGTCACTTCAAATTTGAAGTCCTTTGTACATCTTGTATCCTGAACCAGCATGAAGATATCACTATCAACCTTAACATTGCCAACGAGACTTTTCTTATTTCTTGTGTTTTTCTATCCATGTGAACCTGTGCACATCTTTATGTTGGAACATAGTGTTAGTAATGATCAGTCCATGTTCTGAGCAGAAATCCAGCAAATACCAACATGATTATTAGCTTTGCCCTTTTCTCCAAATTTTTCAAAAACGTTCCTATATGCCTGATGGAATGCATTTCTGTTTAGATCTCCAACACTTTTCCATTTTTTTTTGTATTTTTATGTCAGCTGCTTGTTCTAATGACTCAAAAAATTCTTCCACTTCTTCCTTAGAAGAATCTTCTGTGGGGACCATAGGCACAAATAAGTTTCACTGTTCATTTCTCCATTTTGAAGGATGCCCACATTGTTCTACTTGAAACTGCCTTCCAAATCAAGAAGTTTATCTTTATGTCTGGTATGAATGGTATCTACTCCCAAATAACTGGGAGGAGACCTTGACGTCACTTTTCAGCAATGCAGAAAACCAACTAGGACTTCTGAACTAATGTCCAATCCTCACCTTCACGTGCTGCACCCCATTAGTAGATATCTACTTGGTACTGAACAAATGAGGATAGGCTGACAATTAAGGACTTAGCCAAAAAAATTTTGTACTCTGTTGATTTAAACCACAAATGAATATAATGGATGGTTAAAAAAGAAATATAATTAACTTATTGTCAACCTTCCTATGAAAGTTAATATTTACTGTTTTCATTAAGAGTTTAATATTTTATTTTAAACCAATTTCTCCAATGCTGCTACTGCTGGAAGATCAATATGACATTTTTCTGCTAGTCCTATTAAACATCACTAAGTTCTTCAGATATCTGCTTCTTCTCATTTTCTGACCAATCAGGTAACCCTTCTCTAACTTCCTTATCTGCTTTCCACTGCATAAGCTTTGCCAATTCTCCAACTTATTCCAAACCAATGCTATAAATACATTTTGTGGTCTGTGGTTCTGATCCCAATCTGTTTCTCTAAAAAAATCTGCATTTATTCAGATTTTCTCCAAGCTTGGGTTATCACATAATGAGAAAGGAGTTTTAGTGTTTATTTTGCTGTCAAAACTCTATTGACAAGATATTTCTCTTTATTTAAAGCTTTTTATTTATTTATATTTTCATTTATAATTTATTATGCTATTATAAGATTAAGGTGATTATACATTAAAATAAAAAGATGCATGTTGTTAGAAGTTTTTCCACTTGGTTATACTATAAATTAAAGATTCCAAGAAATTATATACTTGGTTTAATGCTTTATCCAAGTGTAAGCAAACAATTTGTGCCTGAACTATTTTCAGGATTGGGGAATCTCGTATAAAGAAAGTAATGACTTCACATCACTTGCCTTAGTATTCCATAATGAAAAGCACATCTCTTTGCGGACATGTATGATGTTATGCATTATGAGAAGGGTCACTACCCAAAGTTGTCCCAGTATTAAAAATAGTCCAGGCACGAACTTGTTTGTTTAAACTTGGTTAAAGGATAAAACCAAATATATAATTTCTTGGTATCTTTACATTTATAGTATAGTCAAGTGGAAAAACTTCCAACAACTTTCTCTAATCCAGAGTATTTTAATAATAAGGTGTGACACCTTTTTTGATTTTTTTTGTGCTCTGCATTATAGGATACTAAGGCAAGTGATGTGAAGTCATCAGCTTCCTTATACGAGTTTCCCCAGTCCTGAAAATAGTTCAGGTGCAAACTTGTTGCTTACACTTGGATAAACAATTAAACCAAGTACAGGTAATCCTTGTATAACGTGGTACTTATACAATGTGGTTTCGATATAAAGCGGTCTACAAATTGTAGTAACCCTTGTTCAACGCAGTTTTGATATAACAGGGTCTACAAACTGTAGTAACCCTTTATCTTTTCATATATTTTTCACCGCGCGACTTAAAAATCAAATTTTATCTTCGTTAAATATTTGTCTACCCATATCGCGCATGTAGTTATAAGCAGCGAATTTATATTAGGGGAAATACTCTTAAGCATGCATGTATGTCAATTGTTTACCATATAAAGTGTTTATTATTGAAATTTGTCTTCGAAAATGAAGAGTTTTCTGCGAGGAAAGCCCATTAAAAATCATAAGTGTGTTAATCTCAAGCTGAGCACTTTATTTTCTAGTGAGTTACATAATTAATATGTAATGTTTTTTTTATGTGAAAAATTAATTTTTATAGTAATGGCCATTAAAACAGCAACAAAAGAGGGGAAAAAACCAACATTGAAAAGAAAATCCATTTCTCTCGAAGAAAAAAATTAAAATCTTGGATCGGTTGGAAATGGAGATAAACCAGGAGTTGTTGCAAGGATTTTGAATTTAAATGAACCAACAATTCAAACTATCAAAGAAAATGAACGTAAAATCTGAGAAAGTGTTATTGCTGGAACAACGGTAAGTGCAAAGCCCATTGCTCGTGTATGCGATATTCTAATAGAAAAAATGGAGAAATCTCTAATGATTTGGATAGAAGATTGCACTCAAAAGAAAATTCCTTTGGAAGGAAATCTTATCAAACACAAAGCTCTCTCAAAGTTTATAAACATTTAAAAGAACTTCATCAAGATTATTCAGAAGATAGCTCTCAGCATGGATTTTGTGTCAGTAAGATTGGTTCGAAAATTTTTAAAAAGCAATTTTCTTTGCATAATCTTAAAATCCAGGGAGAATCAGCATCAGCTGCCTGGAAATACCCAAGAGAACTTTTAAAAATCATTTTCAATGATTTTTAAAAGATGGTTATAGTGCAGACTAGGTATTCATCGTGGATGAATCTGGGTTATATTGAAACAAAATGCCAAAACGCATCTATATTTCAAAATATGAAAGATAAGCTCCTGGATTCAAAGTTTCCAAAGATAGAATTACTTTACTGTTTTGTAGTAATGCATCAAGTGATTACATGACAAAAGCAATGTTTTTTAACCGATCCTCAAATCTTTGTGCTGTGAAAGGGCTCGACAAGTCCACCCTACCTGTTTATTGGCGGGTCAACAAAAATGCATGGGTTACAGCTAGCATGTTTGAAAATTGGATTTTCAAGTGTTTTGTACCCGATGTAGAAAGTTACCCAAAGTAAAAGAATAATGACTTCAAAATTCTACTAATTTTAGATAACGTTCCAGGCCACTCAACAAATTTAAGCCATCCGAATATGAAAGTAACTTTTTTGCTGCCTAATACTACTTCACTTATTCAACCACTCGACCAAGGAATAATATCAGAATTTAAGTCATATTATATTCGTTGAGCATTCCAATTAATTTTGGAAAAACTGGAATCTAATCCAAACATGACACTGCCTCAAGCGTAGAAAGAGTTTTCAATTTCAATATTGAATTGTGTGAAAATTATTTCTATGTGCATTAAGGAATTACAACCCTCTACACTGAATGCTTGCTGGAAAAAAATATGGCTTGAAGCCATTCTGGAACAAAATTTCTTACCTCCAGTGGATGCTGAGCTAAGTCGTATAATAAATGTCTCACACATTTTTGGTGAAGAGGGCTTTTGCGATATGGTGAAAAATGAAATTAGTGAATTAATTGATGGGGGAAAGAGATTTAAATGAGGAGGAACTGGTACAATTAATAAATGAAGTCGAACCAAATGGCAGGGAAAGTTCTGCCAAAGATTTTGATTGTGATAAATCCGTTAAAGAATTCAGTTTAAAGAAATTAGCAGAAGGATTGGATTTGGCAAGAAAGTTAGGAAGTTATTTTACGGATAATGATCGTTCAATGGAGCGCTCTGGGAAATTCACTAGACAATTGGATATTTGTTTAGCTCCATATTATGAACTTAATAAAAAAATGCAGCATAGTGGTAAGCAAGGTCTTATTACTGACTTCTTGATAATTAAACCAGACGAAGTATGCAATGAGAATTATACAAATGATGTCCAAGAGATTTCAAGTGATGACAAGGTCCGGTTATTCGTAAATAAAGAACATCTACGAAATGTTATTTTGGAAGACTGTGATGACGATTAAAATATGCACTTTATTTTATTTTGCCTAAACATTTATGCATTATGGGCAATGAAGTTTATGTACAATTTGTAATTTTTATAATTTTAACACGTTCGCTGCCAACTACGAGTATACTCGTAGTGGGTAAACCTGCTTCACAAGCCAGCTACGAGTATACTCGTAGGACGCTTACCGCCGGGAACGAGATTATTGTAGTGACCTTGAAGAAGTGAAAATCCTTGGCTTGTGGGGCTAGCTTCAAAACTGTGTATTCCCATAGAACGTATATGCTCTGTACAAGCCAACTACGAGTATACTCGTAGGACGTTTACCTCTGGTAACGAGATTATCGTACTGACCTTGAAGAAGTAAAACTGCTCGGCGTAGGGGAACAGACCATGCCAAAGTAGCGTGGCAGCGAACGTGTTAAACTATGTATTTGTTATCTGAATTAAATAAAAATATTTTTTTTGTTGAATATGTCATTGTTGTTTATATAATTAAAAAAAAAAAAAATTTGGAACATAATCTACTTTTTTCCTACATGATCTGAGTCTCACATAATGTGATTTATATAACGTCATTTCTATGGAACCTAACATCCGCGTTATACGAGGGTTACCTGTATATAACTTCTTGGTATATTTCATTTATAGTGTGACACCTTTTAGCTACTCATATATGAAAATATTACTTCTGCATTACTTCAAACTTAGTATCACCTCTGGGTTTGGCTTCCACTTTAATAAAGGTCGAAACCGATCTGGGTAGTGACTCTCCACATAATGCATAGCATTATACATTACTACTAATTATTATAATAACAGAATTAACTCACGTAAATTATTCTTTATTCGTAGAATTTTCACCTGAGTATCACAGGCATCATCAGTACAGGTACAAGGCTAATTAAACAATAACTGTTATATTCACAAAGTGCCACCTAAGTAGCTAAGGTTAAATTTCCTAAATTTATTTAATTATTATTATTATTTAAATTTAATTATGTTATTTAATTATTAAATAATAATTATTTAATTATTCAATTATAATTAAAAATAATAATTTTTTATTATTTTTTTTTATAAATATATATATGTGTATACAATTATGTTAGGAAAGCTTTGCTGCTTTATAAAGTACTATCTCCCACAAAGGGGAAAGAACATAGACCATCGGATCTGTTTAGGTTAGGGGAGTGAAGTAATGTTTCACGTGTTTCTTTGTATAGCCGTTCCTTTAGAAACCGACTTTTGTGAATGAATTTGTCTTGTTCCACTTAACTCTATGTCTGGTGTTGATGGCATGTTCTGCAATTCCAGACTGTTCGGGTTCAAGGTACTGGTGTTCTTCTAACCAGACCTGAGCAGATCTTCCTGTTTGTCCAAAATATGATAATCCATACGAGCAGGGAATCTGGTAAACACATGGATAGCTGAGATGTGGGAGCTTGTCCTTTGGAGACATTAGGAATGTGGAGATTTTTCTGATGGGTCAAAAAGCCACACAGATATTTAGTGATTTTAGCACCTTAGCTATGCGTTCACTAACTCCGTGCACATAGGGGATAGGTATACGTGTAGGTTCTTCTGTACTTGAAGAGGATGCTGGAGCACGATTACTTAAAGCTCTTTTTATGAAGGACTTCTTATAGCCATTGAATATGAAGGAGGAATTAATATACTGACTGTAATTCTTTTTATAAAAGTTCTTCTGAAGAGCAAAAGGAATTGGCTCTATGAACTAGTTTTTATAGTACCTGCCTTTTGGCTGGGATGGTGATGTGATTCAGCATGGATGTACTGGCCTGTATGAGTCTCTTTCCTATAAACTGTGAATTGTAGATAACCATCTGGTTGGCGAAGAATCAAGAGGTCTAGAAAGGCTAACTGCTTATTTACTTCTACTTCTAGGGGTGAACTGGATCCTTGGATGAAGTGCATTAATTTTTGAGAGAAACTGTTGTAGTTCTTCTGAGGTGCCCTTCCATATGGCAAAAATAATTAAATAAATTTAGGAAATTTAACCTTAGCTACTTAGGTGGCGCTTCGTGAATATAACAGTTATTGTTTAATTAGCCTTGTACCTGTACTGATGATGCCTGTGATACTCAGGTGAAAATTCTACGAACAAAGAATAATTTACGTGAGTTAATTCCGTTATTATAATAGTTAGTAATATGTCTACTCATGGTATTTCCTTACTGAAACTTATAGCATTATACATGTCCACAAGGAGATGTGATTTGCATTATGGGATACTAAGGCAAGTGATGTGAAGTCATTAGCTTCTTTATATGAGTTGCCCGAGTGCTGAAAGTAGTTTGGGTGCAAACTTGTTTGCTTCAACTTGGATAAAGGATTAAACCAAGTATATAATTTCTTGGTATCTTTAATTTAAAGATGCATGTTATCTGACTTAAGGAATATTTACAACTAATAGAAAATAATTAATGTTAAATTATAAACATTCTGAGATTCATATTGGTGTCTTGTTAGTAGTAGAAAAAACAAATAAAAGTGTCCTCTGTTATATTTGAAAATGACATCATTTAAACCTTTGGCTTAAAATAAAATGGTCCTCAAGTACTGAATAATAATCACTTAAAATACCTTGTTTAAACTCAGCTAAACATTGTGAATACCAAAAATCATTTCTGTTGTTAGAATGATTAATGAAGGCTTGATCTACTTCCTTAAATCTGCTTTTAAACCAACATAACAGAATTCCTGGCTTTATCATTTACTAGTTTACCATTGATGCTTTAGCTATTTTTAGATATTCATTCTGAAGTTTTAAATGATACATAATAATTTTTTTTCCCCGAATGACAGTCCAGAAATCAAAATATTTTATTTTTTATTTCTAAATAAAAAAGTAGCATAAAAATTTTATTTGAAATATTTTTGGGATATGAGAATGTTTACACAAAAAATGCTTACTTTCTTTCTTAACTGTTGGCTTGAGATGGCCTGTTTAAATGGCAGAGGAAGGTGTTCTTTTTCTGCTACCATCATCCAGAGCATGATAGTGTGCCTGTTCAAGTGGTAGAGCCAACACTCTGGGGAATGTGAGTATCAAATAGTCTGGATTATTATTATTATTATGCATGCATCTCCATGAAGTACAAAGACTGATCTTGGAAGGCTCACTCCATCCATTATTAACATAATGCCTATGTATCTCTTCTTAAAGTTGTTCACCAACACAGAATTCATTACAGAGAGAATCAGACTGAAAGGCAGATAACACACCACTGGTCACCTATCTTCTCTCTGATTCAACTCCATCACATACTACTCAACTGATATTTGTTCATCAGCCACCATCTTTTCTATGTCAACTGTGTCATGTCTAAGTCTATGTGCAGTGACATGCATAACAGGACTCCATGCAGTATCCTATCAAATGCTTTTGGTGAATTCAGCAATATCATGATGTAGCCATTTCTCTATATCCAACTCGGCTGTCACTTTATTACAGAGGGTAAGTAAATTACAGAGACTTCACAAAGCCTTGCTATCCCCCACATCATATTCTCATCCATCCATTTCTGAATTCTGCCATTAACTAACTTTACCAATACCTTAACAACCATTCCTGAAATAATCATTAGTCTATAATTTGAAGCAGTCTTGGAGCCTCCTTTATGTACTTATTATGCTGCACTTCTTCCACCGTCCCATGGTACTTTATCAGTGCTGAGATAGCCTGATGAAGGACATTGCCAGTTTTCTTGCAATTTGCCTTAACTCATTGCTGTATCTTACCCAAATATAACTGTATTCACATTATGATTTCTGAATGAAGATAGTGAATGGGCATTGTTCAAAACAATGCCAGTTCATCTATCTTTATTCTCATCTCAATACTCCCCATCACAATGGTCAATGTATTATCTCCATCATTAATTCAACTATCCCTCCAATAGTGTCTCTGGTGGTTACCTGGAGAGCTACGCCCATGGTAACGTAGCTGTAAAATCTCTCATGATATGTAACTTATCATGTTCACTTTTACATACTTTTCTAAGGAAATTTCACTTTAAGAAATGTCAAATTTTGTCTGTAATAATCTTGTATTTGTAATAAATTAAGCATGAGCCTTTGTTAAAATAATGTGCCGTATGACGTCATCATGTAATGCTGTTAACTCGTGTCTAATTCTTCTTCTTCATCTCATCCGTCTGGTGATGGGTTGGATCCCCCCTTTGTACAATCTGTCTCCGAATGGTTCTATATCTAGTCTTCTCGAACATACTAATGAAGTTGGGGAATTTGCCTTTTTCTTTTAAGGATCTGAGCCAACTTTTCCTCAGTTTCCTTGGTTTCCAACTTTTCGGTCAATTTGGAATCTATTGATGTTTGAAAGTATGTGAAGAGGCATTTCTCTGGACATGGCTGCCATCGGAGCTACTGTCAAAGAATAATGTCTGTGAGGTTATCATGGTAGCTGAGATCCTGCTTTACTTGTTCTGTAGTTTTATGTTCAGTCTAGTGTGCTTTGTTTATTTTTCTTAGTGAGTTGCCATGACTCACTTCTGTATGTTGATGCTGTAGGGATGATCATGGCTTTGAATAGTTTGATTTTAAGATGTTTTGAGAGTTTGTTATTGTTCCATATTTTGTTTAATTTATTCATGTTTGACCATCCAATGTTAATTCTGTGTTGCACTGTTTCAGTGCTGTCTAAATTGTGTGAAATGGTGCTTCCTTAGTAGACAAAGGATTTTACTTGTTCTAGGGTTTGGTTCTCCAGGGTTATTGAGATGTTTTCAACTTCTCTTCCTATTTTCATTATTTTGGTCTTACTGCTGTTGATCCTCATTCCAAAGTTTTTACATGCTTCATTTAAAAGCTGGATTGTTTTTTTCTAATTGTAACTTGGATACTGCCAGGATTACTATGTCATCTGCATATTTGATGTGGTTGATGTTTCTTCCATTTATATTTATCCTTGGTTCATTGGAGATTTCTTTGCATATTTCCTCTAGGTATATGTTGAATAAGTGAGGCGAGAGTGGTCACTCCTGCATGACTCTTTTTTCTATCTTAAATTCTTCTGTGCTTATATTATTAAATTTGACGAGCTTTTGTGTCTTTGTAAAAGCTTGAAATGAAGGTCAATTTGGAATCTATTGATTTAAAGTTTAGGATGTTGATCAGTTTGTCTCTGTCTATGGAATCAAAGGCTTGTTTAAAGTCAATGAAGCTGCAGTACAGTGGCAGATTGTATTCCCAGCACATTTCTGCTATGTATTAAGTGTGAAGATTTGATCAATTGTAGATCTAGTGGGTCTGAAACCAGCTTGTTCCTCCTTGGCAATTTCTTCCATTAATTTTTGCGTGCAGTTTTGTATAATTCTAACGAGTATCTTGTAGCTATGATTTAAAAGGGTGATAGTTTTCACATTTTTGTTTATCACCTTTTTTATGGATGAGTATTATGATCCCAGTTTTCCAATCCTTAGATATTTCTCCTGAGAATAAAATTTGGTTAAAAAGTTTCAATAAATATTTTATGGATCCCTGGCCTCTGTTTCCAGAATTCAGTAGGAATTTGGTCAATTCCAGGAGTTTTGGATGTTATCATTTCGTTTATTGCTTTAAATAGCTTGTCTTTTAAAGTAACAGGTGCGCTTTCTTTTTCTTCGTTATTTGATGAATCCCATGTTTGGTTTCTTTGGAATGGTGTTTGGTAGTATTCTTTCCATATTTTTTGTATATCTTGTATTGTGTCGGTTTCCATATTATTAGAGTCTTTCATTTTTAAAGAGATGTTATTATATGCTTTGGTTAGATCTTTTATTATTTTGTAAACAGTTTAAGTGTCATGCTTTTTATTTGCTTCTAACCATGATTCCTTTGCCACTTTGCACATTCTACTGATTTTATTTTTTTAGCTTTTATAGCATTGTCTGGTTTCTTTGGAATTATTCTGATTTAATGTGTTTTAGCCTCTCCTTTTTCTTCTAGGAGTTTTAAGATTTCAGGAGTGATCCAATTGTTATTTAGTTTGACGGTTGTGCCCAGCCCATTACCACTTCAGATGCTTGAATCTTGATAGCTGTGTTTTTGACTATTGTTCTTCCCTGGTTCCATGCAGTTTCTACATTAGCAAAGGGCATGTTTTGCAGTTCTGTTTCTATGGTATTCTCATGCAATTTATTTATATGTTCTTCATTTATTTCGCTTATATCGATTAGTTTACAGTTGCTATTTGGAATGTTATTTTGGAATTTTAATTTAATCTTTGCAGAGAGGACATCATAGTCACAGCAGAAATCAGGCTTTTTTAGGGCTTTGACATTCTGAACCAAAACTTTCCATTTGTTCCTTATTAAAATGTAGTCAATACAATTTTTAGTAACTCCATCCGGTGATGTCCAAGTATATTTATGGGAAATATCTGTGGTAAAATTGTGTGTTGAAGATGATTAGATTACTTGCAAGAAAAATTATTTGCAGAATTCAAGTAATTTTTCTCCTCTGTTATTTCTCTCATCTATTCCAAATTTGCCCATGATCACCTTCATATCTGGTGAGTATTTCCCTATTTTGGAGTTGAAATCTCCCATGACTATTAAGATATCTTTTTCATTAGTTTTGTTTATGAGGTCTTGTAGTTTGTGATAGAAGACATTTATTTCTTCATCATCATGTGAGTGGTCGGGTGCATAGATCTGGATTATTTTTTGTATATCCACTCTTCCTTAGCTTTCATTCTAATCTAAATTATTCTTGGTCCATGTGACTCAATGGCTGTAATGGATTTTATAAGGGTATTTTTTTAGTAACAAGGCAACTCCTCTGTGGATATTATCGTCTCTTCCTGAGTAGAATAATCTTTCACTTTCTAAGTTTACAGCTCCGTCTCCTAGCCAATGTGTTTCTGCGAGACCAATTATATCCCATTTGATTTTTTCCAATTCCTTTTCCATTAGTCCCAACTTTCTTGTCTTATAAAGTGCTCTTATATTGATAGTTATGAGGTAAGAGCACTTATTGGCTGACCACATTACATATTTCCCAACTGCTTGCCAGAATTGCCATATATGGCAATTTCACAAGACAGTGAAGTATGAAGGATCCAGGCCTATATAAGTCGAGAAGGAAATTGGTCTTAGGTTTCTCAAACCTTCTCTCACCTTGATCTACCACCACGTGAAGTCTGCTGTCGGGAATCAAAAGGAAAGAGCTGCACATTGCCACCATGTTAAGGGTCCTATAGGGCATGGAATAATCGACAACTTGGACAATGAAGAAATTTGGCAGGAAATTAAGAACGAGCTAGCAAGGAAAGAAGGACAAAAGGGAGCACTTAGATGTGAACAAAAGATTCATGTAAAAGGCAGTGCTGAACGAGAACTGTAAGTAGTTATATATGCAATAATTCCAAACAAGAATGTACATCAAGTATGTCTGTTTATAGGTACAATAAGATAATGTAAATAGATATTGAATTAAGCTTAGTCAAGGTATGCTTTATTGACAGTTTGTGTATTTATTGACTAGCAGGATAATCTAGATTGTGATTTAGCTTTAAGAAAGTAAATTAGAACCAAGTTTGAATTAGGAAGAATTAAAAATAAAGAATTGTAATAAACTGTGTATCATCATTGTCAGAAATTATTGATCCACTGCTGGATGAAAGCCTTTCCAAGATTACTCCAAAATTGTCCTCCATGGCTCTCCTTTCCATGTCACTCCTGCAAATCTGATGATATCATCAATCCACTGTGATTTAGGTCAGCGTCGTAGTAGTTTTTCCTCTCTTGGAATCCAATCCAGTACTTCTTTTGTCCATTGTTGACTTTATCTTCAAGCAATATGCCCAGCCCATTACCACTTCAGATACTTCACTCTTCCTACGATGTCAGAGACGTTGGTTTGATTTCTTACCCATGAATTCCTTTTGTGATCCAATCTAGTGATACCAAGCATACTTCTTTCCATACTAAACTGTGCTGTTCTTAATTTTTGAATTTCCTTTGCATTCAATGTCCATGTTTCATAGCCGTATGTCAGTATAGGAAGTATACATTGGTTCAAAGCTTTTCTCATCAGGCATAATGGTAGTTGGCTTTTGAATATTGAATGTAATTTTTCAAATGCTTTCCACTCAAGCATTGTGCGCCTTTTAATTTCATCCATGATATTTTGTTCCATTGATATCTGTTGTTCTAAGTATATGTAATGATCTACTTGTTTAATTTTCTCATTATTGATTTTTATTATTTCTGGTTGGACACAGCTATTGAACATAACTTGGGTCTTCTTTAAGATTATCTTTAGGCCAGCTGTTTTGCTAGCAATTTGGAATTCATGGATACAAGTCTGTAATTCATGTGCAGTTGAAGTAAAGATAACTATGTCATCTGCAAAGCATAAATGGCTTAAATATCTTCCATTTATTTTCAGACCTTTCCCTTCCCAACCAAGAAGTTGAATATTTTTTCTAGGCACGTTGTGAATAATTTTGGAAATATTGTGTCACCCTGTCTTATACTTCTCTGTATTCCCACAGTAGAGATATTTCCATTGAAATAAATTGCAGCTGTGGCATTGGTGTATGTTGATTTGATGGTCCTAATGTATGGCTCCTCCACTTGTTGGTTTCTTAATGCTTTAAGTATTGCACAAGTTTAGAGTAAATCAAAGGCTTTCTCATTGTCAATAAAACCAAGACATGTATATATATTACACAAAACTGTGTGTATATATATATCCACTGCTGGATGAAGACCTTTCCAAGATTACTCCAAAATTGTCTGTCCATGGCTCTCCTTTCCATGTCACTCCTGCAAATCTGACAATATCATAAATCCACTGTGATTTAGGTCAGCGTCGTGGTAATTTTTCCTCTCTTGGAATCCAATCCAGTACTTCTTTTGTCCATCGTTGACCTTGTCAACGATGGACAAAAGTTTGTGTGTGTGTTAATGTGAATCAAACTGTAAGCATTCCTTTTTGATTTAATTAAATGGTTTGTGAACAACACATTGGGCTGATTCTGTCAATGCAATATCCAGAAAATTTCAAACCTGCATAAGATAAAGTTTAAGTGATCAATAATCAAGCCACGACTAATTAACAGTAAAGATAACATAAGCAGGGAATGCTAACAATATCTGCTTTGTCTTTAGTTTAAATCTTATAATCTTGCACTCAATACATAATCTAACTGGCACAGTTATAAAACAAATACATTTGTTAGACTATATAGCATGAGAACATAAAATATAGTAGAAGTAAATAAATGGTGGCAGTCGACCATACACGAAGTTTAAGTAAAGGAGCAACAAAGACAAAGTAGGGTAATAGAAATACAGACCATTTTATAGCATAGGTACTGCTAAGGGCCTCCCATGCTGGTTATGTCAAAGGATGGGGACCTGTCTAAGAGAGATACCCTGGTCCTCCAGGATGAGGGGGGGGGGGATTGTTACAATAGCCTACTATGTGTCTAATTTAAAAAACCCACAAATTATGAAACTAGGCACCAGGTTTACAAAGTGGACTTGTTTTAGTCAGTTGCCATTGTGAACAATAGCAACTGAGTGGAACTGACATAGACTTTGAGTTGGAACATGGAATATAAAAACCTTTTTTTAAACCTGAATCTCTTCAATATGTGTTATTACAATTTTCAGATCTAAGCTATATAGGAAACCAAATGTCTAGGCTATGGAAACCTGCAGACAAACAGTAGAACAATATTCCACAGTGGAACCTACTGTATAATGACAGACATGATAATGGTGTAGGTTTTATGGTACATAATAACATCTTGCCATGTGTAAAAATTTTCACACCAGTTGATCAATCAACTCTGTTATATCTATATTTTTCTGATTGATTTCTTCAATTAACTGAAGAAATTGCAAATAGTACAAATAACTCAAAGAGGTTCTTTACATACAGTGGGATACTTAAAATAGATATAAACCACAAAATCAAATATGGAGAAACAGGTCTGTTGCCAGATTAGATTGCACCCTGAGGCAAAGAATTAAATATCACCCCTGATGAATTATAAAACAAAAATATAAGAAAATCTCCAATTGCTATATTTGTTTTTATTACAAGAGAAACATTAATGCAGAACGATTACATAATAATATTAATTAAATGTTTGCTCTATGGGAATATCGCACAATAAAACTTTCATAAAATTAGTTTAATCCTTTATCCAAGTGTGAGCAAACAAAGTTTGTGCCTGAAAGTATCTTCAGGACTGGGTTAAGGTGGTACAACGCCAGGACAACTCGTTGCAAAGGTGGAGCAAGCTACCAACACTCCTATCTCAGTATCTCCTATAATGCAAAACACATCTCCTTGCGGATATGTCTAATGTTATACATTAAGGGAAGGGCCACTACCCAGACTAGTTTCGACCTTTATTGAGGTCTCTTCAGTGGGAGCCAGGCCCAAGTAGAGATACCAGGCAGAAGCATTAGCAGGTCATCTCCACCTATAGGAGTTGTGAAAGTTTATTTTTCACTTGGTTAGAGTATAATAAAATTAGTTTAATCCTTTATCCAAGTGTGAGCAAACAAAGTTTGCGCCTGAAAGTATCTTCAGGACTGGGTTAAGGTGGTACAACACCAGGACAACTCGTTGCAAAGGTGGAGCAAGCTACCAACACTCCTATCTCAGTATCTCCTATAATGCAAAACACATCTCCTTGCGGATATGTCTAATGTTATGCATTAAGGGAAGGGCCACTACCCAGACTAGTTTCGACCTTTATTGAGGTCTCTTCAGTGGGAGCCATCAACTCCTATAGGTGGAGATGACCTGCTAATGCTTCTGCCTGGTATCTCTACTTGGGCCTGGCTCCCACTGAAGAGACCTCAATAAAGGTTGAAACTAGTCTGGGTAGTGGCCCTTCCCTTAATGCATAACATTAGACATATCCACAAGGAGATGTGTTTTGCATTATAGGAGATACTGAGATAGGAGTGTTGGTAGCTTGCTCCACCTTTGCAACGAGTTGTCCAGGTGTTGTACCACCTTAACCCAGTCCTGAAGATACTTTCAGGCGCAAACTTTGTTTGCTCACACTTGGATAAAGGATTAAACTAATTTTATTATACTCTAACCAAGTGAAAAATAAACTTTCAGCTCAATAAAATTGTTTATAAGCTCTTCTAAATTTAAATTATAAGTAATGTCCACCTCTATCGATATAGTTGCTAGACCAACCAAATCTTTCTTGGGTCATTGCTTGCAAATAATTTTTAATCAGTTTATGCTTTGAAAAACCTCTTTCCGTACTTGCTACGCTAACAATTCCCGTTGGTGAATTGTTAGCATAGCAATGCTGCCTACTACAATATGGCTGAATGAGTGCCCTTATTAAGCAGCGCCGTGAGGTAGGCTACCTCTATGCTACACCCTGTCGACGGTACTGTGGAGAAATAACCAAGAAGATTTAATTATCCAAGAAAAAGAAATTGTTGAGGAATTCTGATAACATTTTGGGAGACAACTAAACAAGTCATCACATCACCACCAGATGAAACCTTACATTAGCTGTACATTGCTTAGAAGAAAATGTTGAAGAATGCACAATTGAGAAGCCATCTCTGACTAAAGTTGAGAATGTTATTAAAGCAACTAGAAAATAATAAGGCAGCTGGTGAAAATAAAATTACAGAAGAACTTCTAAAAATTGGAGAAACAACCTTAACAGCTGAGAATTATAAACTCATCAAGCTGATATAGCAAAAAGAAGAAATTCTAGTTGACTGGAATACAGCAATACTGTGCCCCCTTTTTTTTTTTTTTTAAATGAGGCCCTATGATAACCAGTAATTATACAGGTCTCTCTCTCTTTCAATCTTTTGACCATGGAGGAACCCCTTGAAATAATTTTCAGGTCTCAGAAAACTCCTGCATAAAAATTATAACTTTATGTTTATTTATTTATGTATTATATGATATATATTATTTATATTATATATATACACACCTAGTATAGCCTATATAAATACTGTTACAACTTGAACAGCGCATAAACCTTTAATCTATCCATAAATCATTTACAGCTTTCAGCACATACATACCAATGTTTGAAATGTTCCTTCCTTTTGCCTTCAACACATGCCTGAAGTCTGTGAAGCCACATATCAATGGTGGCAAGCACACATCCAAGGGAAATGCTGCCAATGCTCGCCCCAAATCCACCTTCAGGCTGGTGATGCTGGAGTGTCATTTCTTGAAGGTTATTCTCTCAAACTCCATGTAGAGTTTGAGAGAATTTGAAGTCCATTTTTTGAAGACCAGACCAGATCAGAGTTTGAAGTCCAATGGATTCATATTGGCCAATAAGATGGTGATATGTGGTGGGGTACATTTGCTTCCAACCACTGTTGTGTGGTCCTTGCCTTGTGTTCAGGGGCTGAGTCCTGTTGGGCAGTGGACTTTCCAACAGGACTCAGCCCCTGTGAAAAACAGTGTTGTTCACGGGCAGTACCACAGGTTCCAGCACAGTGTCTTGATACACTTTGATGGAGGTTTTGAACCCCTTTCTCACAGAAATGCAACTTGGATATTCCCTTATACATCATCTCCCCCCCCCCCTGCCCCACCAAACCATCACTGATGCAGGGGTGATGACCTTTCTGAATCCTGGGTGCTATGGCATGTGCTGTGCAACCATTCAGGGCATATAATCAATCATTTTGGTGGTTAAACAACTTTTGAAATTTCATCTCAGAAGAGGATATCTCTGTGTCTGTTGTTCTTGTACCACCGGAGAAGTGCCTTTGATTTTATCACCCTCTGCCGCATAAGTTGTGGTGTAAGGAAGTGTCCAGTAGAACGACAATAGGCTCTCACTCCCAGGTCATCAGTTACTACATGTGACATCATTCTCTACAAAACATTCATCTCTCACAACATCACTTTCTGCGTTCTCACAGAATTATGATAGAGGCATTCCTTCACAGCCCTCACAAACTGTTGTGTCCTAACACAGCATGGTCAATCTGTTCTTTGGCAGTCAGATACATCTTCTGTTTGTTATAATAATTAATAGTCCAATACACAAACATGCTACTGATCCTGAAAGTTTTTAGTGTGTTGAAAATAACAGGTGGCTGCATTTCAACCTTGTGAAGTGCTATTACAGCTACACGGTTCTCAATCTCCCCACTGCATGCTAACTCATACAGCTAGACAATTCTCTCTCTCTCTCTCTCTCTGCTGATAAATATGTGAATGTTGACTGCACACAACACCACTAATGGAACAGGGTTTGTGCAATTCTGTGGGAAGCAGAGGGGGGGTATGTGCAAACGTGAATGTGTGGAAGTTGTAACAGTATTTATAGCAAGACTGTGTATATATAAAATAGTAAAAAACTTAAATGACTAAAAGCTGACAAAAGAAAAGACAAAAAACAATTTATTCTATGAACACACAACTTGTTTCCTCTTCTTAGAAGACTTCACTGGGTGCATAAATTGAAAAGAGAGATACAAAAAATATACATTGCAAGAGAGCAACAGCTATAAATTAAGTTGCAAATGAATAACTGATATTTGAAGACATTATAGATGTCATAGTATTGTTGAGCATGTTGAAAACATACGGCAAAGTTGGATAGCTGAGAGTAACAATCAGAGTTTATAGTTTAGGTTAGAATTAAGGTGGACCAGATTGAGGAGAATGTGTCGATTCAATAATTCTTCTCTCAAGCTCATCATAGCATCTAAAAATGTTTTTGATTAGTTCCAGATCACTGGGTGAGTTTTTGATATCAGATATGATATGGGACAAAGACTCTCTTCCATATCTTGAGGGAAGCTTTCTTGCTTGTCAGATTTAAGAATCTAGCACTATCATTAATTCCTATGGTTCTCTCAATAAAAAACCTAGGACTTAACCTAAAAACCTAAATACTGTCTCATTGATCAGATCATTAATTGATCTAATTTAATATACATCAATGTATGTCATTTCAGCTTTTCATCTAATCATCTCCAAAGAATACTACAAAACAGATGACACATATTACACTTCAGTGGTCCTTGTTTTTTTTTTATTGCTAATACCATAATGATTTTTTTCTCAGGTTTTACAGTAGCTTATATTTCACTCATCATTTTTATGTTTCTGTCCTGAAGCCATCGTCCCTTGTGGTGACACTAGGGAGTGTTTATTTGTATGTTTTTATCTTGCCACTGACCAATTAAAACCAAACTTCTTCAATAGTATACATGTAAGTCAATTCCAAAACTGTCACTTATCTATAGCACTGAGTACAAGCCACTACATATGTTCAATAAATAAGGTAGTGATCTCACACCAGGAGAAGAAAAGTTTCTCCCACCTAACCAAAAATGGATTCACAATTTATTTATTTTATTATTATTTTTAATGACAATTCAGTCCATAAAAGGATGGAACTTATAGCATGTTAGTACTATGTTTAGGCTATGGAATAGATAATTTGGGAGCTTTAATTTAAGACCATGGTCTTTTTTTTTATACCACTTCAGGCTTGTGGAAATCTCAACACCAGGTGATAACTGAAGGTATTTGGGAGGTGTCGAAATTTCTGGTTCACTCAAAGCCTACAGTACAGCATATTATATTTAGCAAGCAGTTATATTCTTGTTTCGTCCATATTTTACTCTAGTATAAGCCAAGAAAATGTGAAATATCTTCATGACTATACTACTTGTATATTTTCGGTGGTAGATGAATTTAATTGTCCAGTGCAAGACCAAGATCCTGATTACTGGCTTGAAAACTTTGGTCCATGTTTGTTTTCTAGTGTAGAATTTCCAGATTATCTAATCTTTACTCCACCCACAGTGCTAAATTTACTATAGCTATTCAATATTTCATGGCAGGATTCATATTAAAAAACAGTTAACTTCATATATGAAGTTGCTCTTTGTATTCCATATTGCAAAGCATTGAGAAGTTTAGAACTCTATTAATGTCTCATCTATCAAAGTTGGATCCAAGGAGATACAAAGAGCTATCTCAATGCAGAAAAACAAAAACAGTATAATAATTCTTGTCAATATAATATACTTTCCATCCAAGAAGGGGGGGGGAGGGACTTGCTATAACTATCTTGAATCCAGAGTACAGTAATAATATTTTATATTTTTATACCCCACTTTTCTACTTCATCATCATCATCAAATTCCTGCCATGTACCCTCAAGGGGTGTACAGGATATGACAGTACTACATGAAAAAATTACATCATTACTAACTTCCTATCTACAATTTTCCTCCAAATCAGTCTGTTACTTGTCAAGACTCCAACATTATCAAATCTTATATTTCTATCCTCTAAGGCACTTTGTACCGTATCAATCCACCTATATCTTGGTCTTCCTCTGGGTCGTTTTCCTGCCAACCTGGCAGAGAGCACTTGTTTTGCTAATCTTTCCTCTCCCATTCTATTTAAGTGACCATACCACCTGAGATTAGCTCTGCTAACGCATTCCTGGATGCTGACAATGTCAAGTTCTTTCCTAATATCCTCATTTTTAATATGATATTGCCATTGATGCCATCTGTTCACGCCTCTAATCTTTCTCAGGACTCTCATATCTGCAGTCTCTAGTTTTTGGTCAAGTGTTTTACTTCTGACCCAGCTCTCAGATCCATAAGTTAAAACTGGTTTGAACACTGTCTTGTATGCAGCTAATTTAGTGTTCCGACTAATTTCTCTCTTATTCCATATGAATTTATTCAATTGACTTCCCACCATACCAGCTTTGCTGATTCTGTTGTCTATTTCTATATTTAATTTACCATCTTCAGTAAAAATTGTGCCTAAGTAGCTGAAATGTTTTACTTGTTCCACAGGTTCTCCATTCACAACACAGTTGACATTTTCGACGATTCTGCCTATTTTCATTGTCTTTGTCTTTTTATTGCTGACCTTCATACCATATCTATTACAACAGCTATTCAATTTAGTCAGAGAATCTTGCAGACTTGTAGCGGATTTATTTAGAAGTATAACATCATCCGCATAAAGCAAACAGCTGACATTAACATCTCCAATTTTGATATCAGGTTTAATACCACTTTCCTTCATAATGTGATCCATATAGATAATGAATAACAGAGGGGATAATGTACATCCTTGTCTCACACTAGATTTAACATTAAACCACCATCCTGTACTTCCTTCAATTCTAACTGCTGACTTACAACTCAAATAAAGACTAAGTACTTTTCTACTTTTATGTGGGAAATAGGACTTCTGCCATCAGGCCAGTTCTTGGTTTCTCTGTGACTAGCTCCACTGATGAGACCTTACCAGTCTGAAAACGACTCTCACCATAATGTGTAGTATTATACATGCCATAAGTTAAAAGTGTGCTATATATGTGATACAAAAGAGTAATGGGTGAAGCAACTGTTCTTAGTATCAAAGAAACTACCTGGGAAAATACTTCACATGAAAGCATTTGTTTTTGTTTTTTTTTTGAATTTCAAAATATGAATGCAAACAAGAATATCATTTCTTTTGGGATGTGATGGGTTTTTGGTGGGAATAAAAAATAAAAAATAAAAAAATAAATAAATAAAAAAAACTAACAACTGACTTACTGAAGAAATACCATTATAATCATCCTACTTGAAATATGAAGTCCATATGAAGGAAGGTTGGTATCTCATGTCCATAAAAAATTTAAAAACTAAATTAATTATTGATAGTGTAATTTTTATTAGATTTAGTACATTATATAGTTTTAATTCAGTGTGCAGTATTTGACTTAATATATTTTGATGTCTATAAGCTTACATACATCAAAAAATAATTAAGATAACATAGGTTATCTTATTGTATGTTCATGGAAATTACTATGATGGATTTTGAGAGATGCAGCATGTGTGCAATGAAACTGCTATTGCATATGTCAAAAGGAAGATTGTTGTGCAATGAATAGTTGTGGGAAAAAAAGGCAAAAAGATGCAAGTGGTTGTAGAAAATGAAGAGAGGAATACAGAAACAAGTGTAGCTGAATGAAGTGTTCATGAAGAAAGTGTGAATTCGAAAAAAAGATAACACAAAAGAAGGAAAGAAAGATGAGAGGAACAGCAAGGTAGGTTTAAAAAGTGAAATAGCAAGGTCACTTACAGGGAGTCTTTCAGAGGACAAAGCATGAGAAGATAGGTGAGAGGGAAAGGCAAGAAGAGTATTAATAACTGAAAGCAGCAGAGAAAGGAGACAACATTGTATGATGATTCCATGATATTTGTGGTGCTTTTGCATTTCAAAAAGGGAAATGTAAGAGTTAATAATTTTGGCACAGAACAAATGGCTTAAAAATTTAAAGTATGGAATGAAAGAGGAAAATGAAAGATTTAAAAGAGTTATTGGAAAAAACAAAAGAGAGATATATAGAGAGAGAAAATGGTCTGTAAGTCTCTTGGTAAGGTATGACAGAAGTGAATAGAGAAAGCCATGATTATAAAGGAATCTATGCACAAATTGTGCAGGAGTGGTGTGAATATGATGGATGAAAGGACTTACATGCCTTATGGGTTGCACTTGAATGGAGTCTGTTTGGAAAAGGTTTTGTGCAGTGAGAGAACGAATATGCAAAATTAGGAAAACTAGAAGTATTAGGAAGAATGCAGGTGAACATGTATGCAGGCTCCCTTGAGGTGAATGAGTGTGAGAATGAAAACAATCACAATGATAAATGCAATTTTCCCCAGGTCTCAAATCTGAATGAGACACTCATTAAAAAGTTTCAAGGAAACCTGTAGGTGTAAGCAGGTATTGCAATGCATTCACCTCTGCCATTAGGTAGAAATACCAGTAACAACAGGGGAGAGTTTTTGGCATTTGTCAGCTTGAACTGACAGAAAACATAAAGATGCCAAGAAATTATATTACTTGGTTTAATCCTTTATCCAAATGTAAGCAAACAAAGTTTGCACATGAAATCATGCTATGACTTCTGCAAATGCATAGTATTATACATGTCTGTAAGAATGTGTGCTTTGCATTATGGGATACTAAGGCAAGTGATGTGAAGTCATTAGTCTCTATATACAAGTAGCCCAGTCGTGAAGTTACTTCACATGCAAACTTTGTTTGCTTATACTTAGATCAAGGATTAAACCAAGAATATAATTTCATGCCATCTCTAATTAATAGTATAACCAAGTGAAAAAATTTTCAACATCTATTTCTAATCCACAGAATTTTAGTAATAAAATGTGACATTTTTTGGCTACTTGTATATGAAAAAATGATTTTTGCATTACTTCAACCTTGGTATCAGTTCTGGGTCTGGCTCCCACTGATGAGACCTCAATAAAGTTGGATCAAGTTTAGTGTAAGCTCATCATAATCCACTTCTGGGTCTGGCTCCCATAAGTGGCTCTGCTAGGTAATGGGAAAGGGCCTTCCACTGGGCAGAGCTATCGATGAGGGTTCTGCTTGGTGACAGGATGGGCCTGTCACTGAGCAGAGCCACTGCTGAGTAATGAGTTAAATGATCCTTCGGGGTCACTCATTGTTGGGCGATTTGAGAGATCGCATAAGTTTTTGGAGAGGTATCCCTGCACTTTAACATACCTCAATAAATGTTGAAACTGGTCTGGTAGTGACTCCTTCCCATAATGCATAGCATTATGGGAAAGATATGTGCTTTTCATTATGGGATACTAAGGCAAGTGATGATGTGAAGTCATTAGCCTCTATATACAAGTAGCTCAGTTGTGATGTTACTTCATGCACAAACTTTGCTTACACTTGGATAAAGGATTAAACCAAGAATATAATTTCTTGGCAGCTGTAATTTACATAAACAATAATTTTCCTGTCCAATCTATTAGTAGCCAAGTTACTTAAATTTCTGTAAAGGTCTCACTCTAGTGAGTATGGAAATGGCAAACCCAAGGTACCCAATGCTGGACTTAGTCTTGCTTCATACAAGACACTTCTGATATGTTGCATGTAGGCCATGTCCCTACTCTTCTTTCATTCTCACTTCTCTTCCCTTTCTCTTTCTTGTTCCTTCCCTCCTCAATCCTATTTGAGTACTCAAGGGGTAGGGGTGATCTTTCTTCCCCCCATCTTCCAATTTCTTGCAGCAGGAGTCTACCTTTACTCCCCAGGTTCTGATCCTATCTTTAACAGACTCTGCAGCAGAAGAATGGTAAAACCAGCTGCAGTATTTTGCATATAAATACTATGAACATGTGTCCATGCATGAGCTGAACAAAGTACAGTATTCTTGCCAAAACTTCGACTTTGTCTTAGTTCTGATAGATTGATGCAGTTGACATAAAGGTCTGAAAAACTGCAAAAACAAAGTTCCTTGGTGTAACTATCACAAAATAGTTAAGGTCAAAATCATTAAATGATTAAATAACAAAAACATCCTACAACAGCCATCAGAATTATAGATGGGTCATAGCTCTAACATATATCCAACAACAACACACGACTAATAAAATAACAAAGTTGTTGAGATAGCATGAAATAAAAGTAGCCTTTACTCCCTCTATACAAGGTCTCTGTGTTTTTACATCTAACTAAATCACCAACATCCTACCCTAAAAATACCAGAAGTTAATAAAATATACTGCTCATGGAGTATATTTTATTAACTTCTGGTATTTTTAGGGTAGGATGTTGGTGAACACACATAACAAACAGGCTGCTCTGAAGAAATCTGCATAATACTTGTCTAAGATGTTGAAAAGCAAAGAAAATATAAGTTTGTTCCAGCTCTCTGCATAACAAATGAAGATTATTAAGTACTGTGAGAACAAACTGAGATGATTAGAGCTGGAAATTCAAGGAGGCTTTTGAAATGTTATGTATCCTCACCCAACATTAAAAATTAAGGATTGATGAACGTTGTTTTTTATTGCAAAAAATACCCACAAATGATTTTGTCACATGAATATTGTTTGACTAATGTTTCTTCCATTGGTGTATGAATATTGTAGCCAGCACTCATCATAACATTTTAACTAATGTATTCTTTTCCTGAAGAAGCATTCCACAAGGAACATGAAACATAGAGTGACTTAATGAACATTAGGTTTTTTATTTGTTTGTCTGTTTATTTCTGTGTGGCTAATTTTGGCAACCTTTGAAACTTCAATAAACTAGCCTCTCAAGAGAGTGTATTTTCACTGATTTAGTATGCCCTTTAAATATTCCAAAATAAATAAACATACATTCATAAAAGATAAAATATTACTCACCCTTTCAGATGAAAGAAGTACAGAAGGAGTGATGATATGCTTATAAATGCAACCTTTTACTATTGCCCTTAACTGATCCACTACTACAGGATGAGCACATGGATGATAAAGCATAACAACAGCACCATGCTGAAAATAAATGTCTTCATCAAGAATTTCAGAGTAAAATGCTGAACTCTTTATGATATTTAATAATAATCAGCTACTCCCATCTAACTATCTAACCATGCTTTCTTAATTATTTTCTTAAATCAAATAAAAAATTTGATTTAAGAATTTAATAAAATATTTAATAAAAATTCAATAAAAAATTTTTTATTTTATTTTATTGACTTTTTATTTTATTATTCTACTATACTACCTATACTACTTTCATAACTGTGGGTTGGATTAAGGATTTTTTTATATTTTTATTGATTTTATATATACAGATATCCCTTGTTTAATGAGGCGAAATGAATTGTGACAATTCCTTTATATACGCGGCAAGAGTTTTAATTAACGCGCCCTTAAATTTACCAAAATTTCACCAAATACGACATCATTGATACAACCCATGGACATGGGCGTCATTGCAACTTTCAAAGCCTATTTTCTTAAAAAGACATTCTCAAAGGCAACAATGGGAGAAAATGCAATTAGGCTCCAAGAATTTTTGAAAAATTTTAACATTAAACATGCAATTGAAAACATTCATGATTCGTGGGAGCAAGTGTCTTCTAGCTGCATGAGAGTTGTTTGGAAAAACCTTTTGCAGAATGAGCTAATGACTTAGGTGGTTTTCAAAATCCTGTGAACAACATGGTTGAAGAAATAGTTGCAATTAATGAAGACCTTGGTTTGGATGCAGAAGATGTTACAGAATTATTGGATTCAAATTCAAAAGATTTCAGTGACAACGATCTTCTTGAAATTGAACAACAATGCACATATTATTATTATTACATAGCACCTCCAGGGAGTCCAAGGACTCATCAAGGGAGGGTACCTACTCCACAACTCTCTGTCTCCACTACTCAAACTACGTTCATAATCTACACCAACGGCATCTACCGCCGACTACGACTAGTATTTTTCACAGACAATGACAAACATCCATGCCAACTGCGGGATTTGAACCCGCAGCCTTTTGGCTGGAGAGCGGATACGCTAACCACTCGCCAACCAGGCCGTCATGTGAAGACAAGAACAAATGGAATGTGAAGATGAGGTTCCAAAGGAGATAACAATCAATGAACTGGATGGAATATTTCGCAGTTTAGAATTGCTTAAGCAGCAAGTAATGGATATGGATCCAGATGTTAATCGAAGAATGCTTGTTTGCCGAGGTCTAGAGAGTCATTTTGCTTGTCATCGTAGAATTTATGTTGATAGGAAAAACACTAAAACTGTTCAAACAACTCTTGATAACTTTTTTAATTAAAAAAATGCAGTAACTAATGTAGGTACTGTATTTACTTTGCATTCATTTTTTATCTTTCCTAAAAGAGTACCACATAAAACGAATTATTAATACAGTAATTGATCATGGACAAAATGTAATTTTTACCATTGATTATTATGTTTGATTAACGCGATAACATCGAGGAATTAATTAATCGCGTTAATCAAGGGATACCTGTGTGTGTGTGTGTGTATATATACACACACACACACATCCCTTGATACCTATATATATATATATATATATATATATACAATATATACAGGTATCAAATAAAATACAATATATATATATATATACTGTATTTTTTTACAAATTTACTTTTTTACCAGATCTTGAAACCCTACTCTAGAGAACAAACATGAAACTTTTTCAAGCCACCAATAACTTTTTCAGGCCTCTAATAAGTGAGGCAGTGGTCTTTCACAGGACAATGAAATCCATCTCCTGTGGGTTGGATGGCAAATACACTAACCATTCAGCCAATCAGCTGGCAAAGAATGGCTTTGAAAAGTGCCGATGGCGTAGAGATAACAGAAGCAAACAAAGTAGTTGAATTACTGAGTGAGAATTTTGCAGGGATATAACATCGAGGGGGGGGGGATAAAACCTAAGTCAAACCTCCCAGTTGGTTTCCCCCAGGAAAAATGATGGTATACTTCCAGTACGCTGACATGGCTGGTGAAGCATGTTACAGCTAATCACCTGATATGTGGATTTATTGCTGATTATGAAATTCCTTTTGTAAGAGATACAGAAAAATAATGTAGTGCAGCCTCCATTCCTTTTTCTCAAACAGAGATTATGAAGCCTGTCAGTGAAAGCCTTCAAGGAAGCCCACAAAACTGAAGCAGTTAGAGATAGGCATTCAAAACATCATTCAAAACTGTGGAGAAATCCATCCATTATATCCAGTTACAATATTCATATCCTCTTGAAATCTGGAAAATTTCATGAACTTTGCACCAGAGCAGAGTCAGCAAACCTTGATGCAGCCTGCATCCAAGAACAGTTGGAGAAAAGATTTTGAATGGAACGAAGTTGCATCATCAAATTTTAAAAAATGAACCTTCATCCATACATCCACAGACAAATCTGGTAATATTATTATTAATATTAGACCCCCATGGAGTCAATGACTCATTGTGGGAGGTCCTCTCTCTCTCTCTCACACACACACACCTCATCATACCATGACCTGAATACATTCAATCTCCACTCACAATACTTTCAAGCAATGCATTCCAACCACTCAACTCTCCACACACAAAAAAAAACTTGCATTTTCAGTCTCTTGCTCGCACCTTCCTTATACAGCTTCCTACGATGGCCTCTTGTTCTTTTTCCATCTCCACCCATTCTATGAAAAATCTGATCCACATTAATCTGGTAATAACCCCTCAATCATATGCCCTTCCCCTCCCTCTAACAGCTAGACTCTGCAATTTGCATTCCCTCAATCTTCCTTTATACTCTACATTCCAGACACCAGAATTATCTATGAAATCATTTCAACATCTCCTCATCCTTCTGAAAACCTGGTGACCAAATCTGCACCCAGTAATCCATATGCTAGACCAGGGTCTTATCAAAACCTCATACAAAGGAATCACAATATTCTCATTCTTACATGTAAGTGTTCTTCGAATCATTACCATAATGTGCTGTGCAGCCCTCAGAATTTTAGCAAATTGTCCCCAAAATTTTAGATCCTTATCACTAACACTCTCAGATCCCTTATCTCCTCCACCTCCTCTAATCTAAGATATCTCCTACCAATGTTATACTCTGCATCCTATCTGTGCTTTCCAAACTTTAAAACCTTACACTTTGCTATGTTGAACTGGCAGTCAATTTCATTTTCCAATTCAGAAAGTATATTCAAGTCCACTTGTGAATCCACAACATCCATTATACACTCCACTGCATGATGTATATCGCCAATCAATGGCAATGTGCATGTAAACAGCAATGTACCCAAAACAGACCCTTAGGGAACACCACTGTTGACTTTCCTCCTCCAGAATATCACTCCCCCCCCCCTAAATACACAACTTGCTGATACTATCAGACAGCCAACCTCAAATTCAATGTACTAATCTACTATCCAACCCCATTTGTTCCAGTTTAATTACCAGTTTGTCATGTGGTAATCTATCAAAGGTTTTAGCAAAATCTAAATATATCACTGTGTATTCTTCCTCTTTATCCTATGTCTGTACCTGTCATCTTGTTATTATAAGTAAGTAGACTGCTGAAACATGACCTTTCTTTAGCAAACCCATGCTGTCCATTGAAGAGAATGGTGTTGCCATTCAATCCAATTCTGAATCCTGGTTCTCCCTAGCCTCTCTAACACCTTTATCACAACTCCAGACAACTAGATTGATCCATAATTTGAAGTCTTAGTCTTATCACTCCTTTATGAAATGGAACAATTTTGTCCTCTTTCCACTCCTTTGGAACTTGAGCAAATCTAAGCCTCAAGTTAAAGAGGTAAGTTAAAGCTGTTGTTAACTCCTTGGAACATTACCATCAAGTCCTATGGCTTTATTGACATTAAGTTTACTCAATTCTTCACATACCTCCTGCTCACTCACCATCAGTGGCTCCTCCTCCATTTTTGCTGCTCTCAAGTTCTCCATGTTACTTTCACGAGGATGAAATACCTTTATGAAATGCTCACTTAACATCTCTACCATCCTCCTAAGTAGTTATCATTCTACAATTCTTTCCAGCCAGTATCACCCTTCCAAAATCACTTTTTTTTCTACTAGCCATGTATTGAAAAAACTTCCTAGGATTCCTTTTGACTTCATTAACTAACTGCTGCTCCTACTCCACTGTTGCTTCTCTTACCATGTGAGTTACCTATCTTGCTTGCTCTTAGTACTACTTGTGCAACCGACTATTACAACCACTCATCTTATGCTGCCTCCATAATGCTTTCTTCCAAATGCATGCTTCACCTCTTCATTCATCCATTTCACACCCACCTTATTAGACCTCTTGACCTTTGGAATGCATTCAGACATCGCCTGTGCCAGACAGTTCCCGAAGAGGTCCCAAGCAGCAATGATCTCCTTTCCTCCCAATTTTTCATTCCATGATATAGTTGTAAGCTGTCACCTGAGCTTGTCTTAGTCACCAGCCTTATAGTTCAAAATATATCCCTTTCTCATTACCCTTACCCTTTTCTTATTAGCTAGACTGATTTGTCTATACATTTCCTTCTCAATGCCTTGCACATTACTAGGTCTACAGCAACACCCAACTAGATATTTCATTCTGTTCACCTCCACCCCACACCATACTACTGTCACTTTAACAAGTTTAAGTTTAACACATATTTATTAATATTTTTATTAATATTATATTATACTAATTTTATTACATTAATATATAATTATGTTAATATTTTATTATATTTATTAATATTAGGCTGGTTTTTTAAATCTGTTACTGATTCAAAAAAGAGTCATTCAAGTTTGTATTCACTGTGATTTAGTATGATAGTTTTCTTCCATTTGGTTCTGTGAAAACTATCCAAGAGATAGTCATAGCTGACTATCCCCTTGGATAGATCTGACTGAACAGTTGTGGTGGTAGATGTATTTTTTATGTTCATCTAGGCAGATGTTAGCAGATCTCCCAATCTGACAAAATATAAGTTGCAAGAAAAAGTAAACACCTGGAATAGAGAGTAAAGGAAGTGAATCCATAAGAGAGCAGAGAAAGGAGGCCAGCTTCAAATGGGGATTGAAAGAAATGTTGTAATTATATTTCTTTAAAGTTCTGGCTATTTTGAAATGCCCCAGATATAAAGAACAGTAATGGAATTACTGTAATCTTTATGATGAGAGGGGATGTGAGGAGGTGGAAGGGACAGATAATTTGAAGATCTTTTTGGCAATGTAACCACTGGAAAAGAAAGTTTGGCAAATAAAGGCAGGTTCAGTGAAGGCTTTGGTGGAACAGAGGTTGGAGACTCTGCTGTAAAGGGTTTTGATGGCACCATATTGTTGAGAAGGGGGGAGGGAGATGATGGGAAAGTTTGTGTGCGTGTCTACCTATGTAGGTGGGTTCTCAGTAAGCTGCAAAAAAAAGGGGGGTGAGATTGGGAAGATGTGATTAGAATACTTAAAAAAAGCAAGCTGTTATTTTCTTTATCATCTGCCTAGATGAACTCAAAAAATAGATTTGCCACTACAACTATGGTGAGTCAGATCTAGCTGCGATGGATACCCTGCGCAGAATCGGATAGAAGAAAACTATTATGCTCCACCACAGTAAATACAAACTTGAAAGACTCTTTTTAGAATCAGCAATAGATTTAAAAATCCAGCCTAATCTCAATAAATATGGTTGTGTTAAACTTCCCAAGATCTGGAAAACTTTAATTCTTGGGCCTCATACCGAACAACTATGGTTAAGCCCATAGAGGGGTGCCCCTCAAAAGACTTTGGTCTTTATATAATCTAATTTCATTTCATCCACTTACTGCTTCTTGTGTGTTATTATAATATTAGCACTGTATTCCTGAAGGTGTCTCTGTGACAGAGATGAAATATTGAAACAAGTAATGCTGTTGTTAAATAATTTTTCTTTGTACTGTAGTTATTCCATTAAATTGTAATATGAGAGGTATGACAATTCTCCACATTCAGAACACTTAAACGGATTAACTTTATGTTCAATGCTATGTCTAAGAGACAGTACTAATGAAAGAAAGAAACACATTACTTACAGTATATGCAATGCAATTGTAATTTTAAATAGAGCTATTAGACTAAATTTATACATTATTATTGCCTCCTCTGTGGAGTCGGCAGACTCATCATGGGAGGTTCATTCAACTAACAACATATTTATAATACCGAATCTTAAAAATCCTTAACACGGCTTGCATTAACAACACATTCTAGTAATGTGTTCCATTCACTGACAATTCATGCAAAAAATCTCCTAACACCCCTCTTCACCACACTCTTACATAACTTAAAGGGATAACCTCTGGTTTTCCTCCTCTTCCCTTCTACTCTTTTTATAATCCCATCTAGACTAATCCGATAACATCCTCTCACTAACTTAAGTATTTCTATCATATTACCTCTTTTCCTCCTATCCATCAAATTCTGCAATCTACATTTCTTCAACCTCTCTCCATAGGCAGCATTCCTAAGTCCTGATATTGTCTTAGTCACTCGTCTCTGGACCCTCTTCAATGTTTCTACATCACAGTGAAAACCACTTGACCAATTTGAACACAATAGTCCAAGTGTGGTCTGACCAGTGCCTTATACAGTTGCACAACCAACAACCACTTCCTTATCCCTACATGTACTTCTTATCATAGCAGCCCTATGATGTACAGTCTTTGCAACATGCCCTCTAAACTCCAGTCTACTGTCAATCATCACTTGCAAATCTCAAAATTCATCCACTTCCTGCAGCATCATCATCAATATAGTACACAGCCTTATATTTCTGCACTCCAAAATGCAACATCTTGCACTTATTAATATTAAAACTACAACCCCCACTCCTTTGTTCAAATCAAAAGTGTATTCAAATCTTCTTGAAGGGCTTCAGCTTCAGCAGTGCTACCTATAATTCTCCTCCAACTTTGCATCATCAGCAAACAACCGAAGATCTCCAGTCATTCCACATGATATATCATTTACAAAGAACTATACATTACATACAAATAAAGTATATTTTTATTTTTATGGTACATTTTATTGTATTATTATAATTTGTTGTTAATGACAGGACAAAATAAGTAGTCATGAATGGATACAAATAATGGTTGCAATCAATTTTTGTTCTGAAAGAATTTTATTGAATTACTTTCATGAAATAATTAATTTATAAATTAAATGCAAATGTAGTTTTTAAAAAGTTCCTTGTTTCTTCTAAATTCTCTTTTATTTTTTTAATTACTTGGAAGAATGCTTATAATTTAACAATGCATTTTTATTTACAGAAAGCAAAAATCTTTTCACATACCATGATGTTTAGAATAGTGCAAACTTTGAGCTCCTCCCCCTAATTACCAAGAATCACACATTACAAACTGAAATAAGTGAATATTCTGAAACACAAGTTTCATGGATCCTCAGATGTAAAATATTATTATTACTTGACACCTCCATGGAGTCCACGAATGCATTGCAGGAGGGCAGTCTACTTCGCTCATTACCTCTCCACTCTCTCTTCACCCTCTCCACTACTACTTAATTCTCCTACTAGGACACTACTACCACCAATGCCATCTATGCCCATTGTCACCAACAACAACAGTATTTTTTATCTGTAAATTGCATGTGTTCTGAAGGCCGATTTGTCTGTACAAGAGGATGTAAAACCCAAGTTTTCAGGAGAAAAAACCCTGCTACCTCTGTATGAGATCGGCTAACTAATCTTCAATTGAAAAAGTCCATATAAGAAATCCTCTCACCATAACGAGAATTGAATTCAGGTCTTTTCCAATTGAAGAGTGCAATGTTCTGCTGTTCTTCCAACTGCACTACAGAGGCACATAAAGATAACAAATAAAAGCTAAGCAAAACCATAAAAACATAAAAGTAAAAACAAATTTTGGAAGGCAATGGATTTACAGATTATGAATTTTAAATATATAAGTAAACACAAGCAAAAATGTAGTAAAGCAAACCCACTACTGTAATATTTTATAGCTTATTGTTTTTATTATTACCTGTGTATTTGGTTTCACTTTCCATGTGGTTTTAGAATTCTTACATTGTTTTTTGACTCATCTTCCTAAAATTTATCGAAATATCACCATCATTCTGACTTCATATTATCCAGGTACATCTGATTTATTACTTTTTCAAATTTAAATTTTAAATTAATGAAAAAAAAAAAACGTGAAGCCTACAGGTTGGTCATAAAAAAGGGAGTATTTAAAAAAGAGCTCCTTACAAGAATGAGCTGTTTTTACCTAACGTTGCTTTAAATTAAAAACACTGGACAATATTAATGAAAACAATGGTATAATGATATCATCAACCTACCTTGGTGGAATTATCCTTTCTGCAAACAGCAAATCTTTAGACAATGGTTCATTTTGGGAGAGAGCGAGAGATATTATTATTATTATCATCCAAGACCCCATGGAGTCAAAGACTCATCTAGGAGGTCCTTTTATCATACTCACAGCTCATCATACCATGCTTTAAACACACTGAAATTCTCTGCAGACACCACACTCGTAGGCAAGGTTCCAATCATTCACAATTCTGCATGCAAAAACCTGCTTCTCACTCCCCTACTCACACCCTCCTTATACAGCTTCAAGGGATAACCTCTCCAGCACTGATCCTATAACAACCCCTTTGTAACTTGTAGGTCTCTATCATATCTCCCCTCCTCCTGCTGTCCACCAAACTCTGCAAGTTGCATCTTCTCAATTCTTTCCTGATACTCAACATTCCAGAGGTCAGAAACTACCTTACTCAGTCACCTCTGGACCCTCTCCAACATCTCTTTATCCTTCTGAAAATCAGGTGACCAAATGTGGGCACAATAGTACATGTGTGTCCTAATCAAAGCCTTATACAATGGAACAAGAATCTCCCTACTTCTACAAGTCAGTGTCCTCCGCATCATTCCTCAGAAGCCTTTGTGTGGTCTTCACAATTTTGGCTATGTGTCCCCTAAATTTCAGATTCTTATCCACTGTCACCCCCAGATCTCTTATTTCCTCCACCTCCGACTATATATATATATCCTCACAGAAAATCTGTATCCCATTTTTGTTTTCCAAATTTTAAAACCTTACATTCTGCAACAATGAACTCGCATCCCAATTCACGTGCCCAATCACTCAATTTATTCAAGTCTTCTTGTAAGCCACAACATCTCTACTCTTCACGGTTCGTCCCAACTTTGCATCATCTGCAAACAAATGAATATTTCCATCCAAATCTTCACCAATATCACTAATATACAAGTTAAACAGCAATGGCCCTAAAACAGATCCCCGAGGCAGAATACTAGTAACTTTCCTTTTCCTGGATATTGCTCCCCCATACACAATTTGTTGATACCTATCAGATAGCCAGTCTCCAATCCAATGCACCAATCTAATACCCAACCCCATCCATTCCAGTTTGACTATCAACTTATCATGTGGTAATCTATCAAAAGCCTTTGCAAAATGTAAGTATATTACTGTGTATCCTTCTCCTCTGTCCATGGAAGCAGTCACCTTCTTACAATCTACTTGTAATAGATAAATAGATTGCTAAAACATAACCTCCATTTAGCAAATCCATGCTGTCCATCAAAGATAATACCATTGTTGAGAACTAGGATCCAATTCTGGATCCTAGTTCTCACAAGATTCTCCAAACTTAACTACAACACCTGACACACAGATAGGCCTATAGTTTGATGCTTGAGTTCGATCACCTCCTTTATGAAGTGGCACAATCTTGCCATCCTTCCACTCCTTAGGAACTTGACCAATTGTAAGACTCATATTAGAAAAAAAGGTCAAGGCTGGAGTCAACTCCCTGGCACATTCCTTCAGAATACGTGGAGATACATTATCAAGTCCCACAGCCTTATTTACATCTAGTTTGCTCAACTCCCCATACACCTCTTGCTCACTTACAGTCAGTCTCTCTTCCTCATCATCAACTATTCTCAATCTCTCCATGAAGTCACATTCACAAGATTGAAAGACCTTTATGAACTGCTCATTAAGTATCTCCACCACACATTCTGCAACAGCTGTCTTTATACCATTTTCTCCAATCAATGTCATCCTTCCATAATCATTCTTTCTTTTGCTGGCTACATATCGAAAGAACTTCTTAGGATTCTTTTTGGCTTCATTAGCGAACTGCTGTTCATACCTCTCTTTAGCTACCCTCACCAACCAAGTCACCCTCCTTGCTTGGTCTTTGTAGACCTCATGGAATTGATTATTTCCACTTCTCTTATGCTGCCTCCATAATGCCCGTTTTATCTTTATCGCATGCTTAATCGCTTTATTCATCCATTTCACACCTACCTTATTTAACCTTCTCACCCTTGGGATACATTTAGACATTGAATCTACTAGATAGTTTTTGAAAATCCCCCAAGCTGCATTGATCTCTTTTCCAGCTAACTCCTCATTCCATGCTACACCTGCAATCTGTCACCTGAGCTCTTCATAACTACCCTCCTTGCAGTTTCACATATACCCTTTTCTCAAAGAGGTCCTCACACTGCTAGCAACCACCCAGGTAATCACCTCATGGTCACGCTCACCAATTGGCAGATGATTTGACACCTCATTTATAATTACATCCTCTGATGAGATGACCAAATCCAAGACCCTCAATCCTCGTGTGTCCTCTATTACATACTGTCTGAGGTAGTTATCCCTCAAAAACTCATTTTCTTTACTTCCGGTTGCTATCTCATCATTCCAGTCTATATTGCCATAATTAAAATTGCCCATAATGATCACTCTTTTTTATTTGCTTGGCTAATTTGATTATACATTTCATAGTCACTACCATCTACATTTCCTGGTCTATAACAACATCCAACCAAGTATTTCATTCCATTCACCTCTATCTCACACCATGCTGCCTCAAAACCACTGACACTATATCCCTCTTTCATGTCTACTTTATATGGACATAACTCTTTCTCTATCATCAATAGCACTCCCACCTCCCTTTTTACCCCTTCTATCCTCACAAAACACATCATATCCTTCCATCTCTATTCCTGTTAGGATGCGTCCTCTTCCAACCATGTCTCACTTATTCTGACAATCTTTGGGTGAACAGACCCAATTAGTGCAACCATTTCATCTGCCTTGTTTCTTACACTTCTAGCATTTGTACATAAACACAACAGCTCATTCCTGGATCTACAGCAAGTTCTACTGATAACACTCATTCGATGTGATCTCTCCACTTGACTGGGGTCATTTCCCTTTCTGCTTATTCATTATGATGTTAAGACAGTTGCACGTGGAAAGTGCAAGAAGAACGATTGTTATGGAGGATTTTAACTACAGCAGTATAAATCGGGGAGAGGAAGATGCATGTAGCAATAAGGGAATGGAATTTCTAGAATTCTTGAGGGACAAATGTCTTAGGCAACATGTAACAGAGGAAACAAGAGGTTCAAGAGTTGTGGATTTGGTTATAGCATCAGAAGAGTTGATAATAACTGAGATGACATCTTTCCCACCAGTTGGATGGAGTGACCATATGGTTATGACTTGAAAAATGAATAGACATGCAGGAGTATCAAAGAGACGGGAACGTATGTAGAATTATAAAGCAGATGATTATAATGGTCTTAGATGTCAACTTGGAGAAGTTTCGTGGAGGGAGAAATTGGAAGGCCGGGATATCATTAATGCTTGGGAAATTGTGAAGGAATATTTGTTAGCAGCAATGGAAAGCTGTATTCCACGAGTGAAGGAGAGGACACAATTTGGAGTAAAGTGGATGACAAACAATATTAAACAGGAACTGATGTGAAAAAGAGGCTATGGAAGAGATATAAGGAGACAAGTGAAGAGAAGATGCATGAAGAATGTAACACACAGGCCAGGAGAGTGACTAATATGGTAAGGAAGGCGAAACTGGAAGATGAGAAAAGATTGGCCCTTAGACCCAAGGAAAAGCTATACAGCCAGCAGGAGGAGAAATGACTGTGGAAGAATGACATTGTGGGATAAAAATGGGAATAGAGTGACTGATGCAGTGCACATAGTGGAATTGTTCAATGAACACTTTAGTGGAGTATTTCATCCTAGAGAAGTAAATTTGAATTCTAGAGGGATAGGGCAGGTTTGAGGTTTAGAAGTGCAGGAGGAGGGTGTGTTTCAAATACCGAGTACACTGGATGTCAGTAAAGCTGTGGGACTGGATGGTATTTCACCACGAGTTTTGAGAGAATGTGCTAGGGAACTGACAGTGCCTTTGACCTGGCTTTTTAATGAAAGTCTGGCTACTGGAAAGGTGCCCATTGAATGGAAGGAAGGTAAGATAGTGCCAATGCATAAGGGCGGTAGCAGACTGGAAGTGTCTAATTATAGGCCAGTTTGTGTGTCATCAGTAGTTAGTAAGACCCTGGAGAAAGTAGTGAGGGATCGTATACAGCATTGGGTAGATGAGGGTAATGTTATCTGTGAGTGTCAACATGGATTTGTGAAGGGGCGCTCTTGTTTTAGCAATATGCTAGTCTTTTATAATAAAGTTACAAGAGCATTAGATGAGGGAAAGGCATATAATGCCATTTTCCTAGACTTAGCAAAGGCATTTGACAGGGTGGCACATGATAAGCTGATATTTAAGTTGCAGCACATGGGTCTGGATGTCAGATTGATCAACTGGATTCAGGATTGGCTGTCTGATAGATATCAGAGTTGTGTATGGTGGAACAATATCAAAGAGGCAGAAGGTTACAAGTGGGGTTCCACAGGGCTCAGTACTGGGACCTATATTGTTTAACCTTTATATCAATGACATTGTCGGTGGATTGCAAGGGAATATTCAGTTGTTTGCAGATGATGCAAAGCTGGGAAGAGTTATTAGTAATAGTGCAGATGTGGTAGTGTTACACCCTGATATCTTAAAAATGTAAAATTCTCAGCTATCATGGTGTAACATGAAGAATAAATAAAATAAATTAAAAGCCTGCATAAAAGATAATAGTTGAATTTATTAAAAGAAAAAGAAAGATTCATGCATCCAATAAAATATATAAAATATAAAGGTTTTGTTAAACTAACTAACAAAAGAAAGAATATATTAACATTGTGATATGATTTAAATGAGAAAAGTTAAATAAATAAGACAGAAAAGGATTAGTCATAAGAGATGGTATGTGAGAGGCTAGAGATTAAGTTATTAAGTAAGTTCATAGAAAAATTTTGGAAAGGGGATTAAATTAGAGGCTAGCAAAGGAAAACAACAGACTATTGCTCAGGGCCGATTCCCGAATTGAGACATCGTTATGGGCTCGCCGATCAAATGACGTTTGGCAGAAAAACGGCACCGTAATTGGTCGGTGAAGTAAAAACAAGTAGGGGCAGAGAAAAGAAGTTAGAAAAAGTGCCGTTAGGAGAACAGGTATAAAAGGGTTGGAAACCCTCCCCCTCCCCACGAGGCTTTTTTGGTTTTGATTCTGATCCAAGGGAGTCCTTCGCGAGCTCTTTTGTAGGGATTTCACGGTGATTTCCTGAATGGCGAGATAGGGGTTATATCTCCGGCGTCACAACATGGAAACGAAAGTGAGCGGGATTTCGATTCCGTATTTCCTATGTGAGAAGCGAAGAATGCCATATAGTCGAGGAAAAGAAAGCATATTCTTTGTGTTCCAACTTCAGTGACGACTACGAAAAACGGAGAGCTGTAAAGAAATAGATGTCCATGTCGCGAGTTGCACAGCCGATATATAGATGATTCAGAGTGTGTCTAAGCATAGTTCAACTCAAAAAGGAGCGTAGAAGAAGCAGATTATCGGAGAGGTTACACCAAGCTAGTTCAATCAGAAGGTAAAGGTTCATATGAAAAACCCAAGAAAGAAAAGGTACTGTAAAATATATCTAATGTTAACTAAAAGTTGTCTGTGATAAGTATCATTATTCTAATACGGAACTGTTGAAGTGACCAAGGAAAATTTATACTAGGACTTTAGTATCTGACAGAATATATTAAAAGTAAGCTGGCTAGTGTTAATGTTATGTAAAAAAATTAAGTGTCCTGAGAATTTTGCATGTCTATTGTAATGTATTGGAAGGTTAAAATGTCATAGTTGTGTGTTAGTGCAGAAAACGGTTAAGTTAATCTGCTTAAGTTTGAATAGTTAATTAGTGTGAATTAATCTTATTTGTCCATGTCAAATGAATTTACGTGTTGAGTTGTTATGGCGGCATGATCGTAATACTCATTATAGGATCATAGCCTAATTACTTGTAATAAGCTAATGTTAGTTTGTTAGTATTTAGTTTAGCATTAAATTGAGTAATCATAAAAATTGAATTGTACTATGTTAGGGAATTTAATAAACCTTTGTTCAAATGATAAAAGAGTTGTCTGAAATTGCTGTCCAATGCACCACTTGAAAAAATACGAACCTAATCACGTGGGAAATTAATGCTAAGAAATGAGATAAAGTGTCACGACTGCAGCATTGTTTCACTTTCAGACATATTTGAGTTCTTTCTCCTTGTTTTTGTATATAATATCTCAAACTAAATATCCCAAAAGGCGCAGTATAAATACAAATATTAGGGGTACTAAGGGGAGAAATAATTTAAATATTAGTATAAGTTTTGGTGATATCTCGTGCGTAGATAATAGAAGAACATAGATAAGAGGAAATTACTAGATAGAATAAAAATCGTAAAATGGGACACAACAGTAGCCCTGAAAGAGGATTTGAATAAGCTAGATAGATGGGCAAATGAATGGGGGTGTTGGTTTAATGCAGCAAAACATAAGGTCTTGAGGTTTGGGAAACATCGATGGGACACTGCATACACTATGGGAGGAGTTATACTGGAGGAAGTAGGGGAGACAAGAGATCTGGGATTGATGATTGATAGAAACCTGATATTTAGGGGACATATTGCAAAGGTAGTGAAGGTAACACAGAGGATTGCTTCAATAATGAGATGGACACTGACTTGCAGAGATAAAAGGGTTATCATTCCGTTGTATAAGACTCTGATCAGACCACACTTAGACTATTGTTCGCAGATCTGCTCCTGAGGATTTGAAGGGGATAAATTAATTGTGGAAAGGGTACAGAGGTGGATAACAAAGTTGGTTTCAGGACTGTACGATGTTAGTTATGAGGATCGGCTGAGGGAGTGTGGACTGCAGAGTTTGGTGGATAGAAGGAAAGGTGATATGATTGAGACTTTTAAACTGTTGAGAGGTGGTTATAGGTTTGACACTTGGGAGTTCTTTCGCTTGGTTGAACAGCGGGAAGGAAGTCATGACAAGGGGCCATCCCTGGAAGTTACAAAAGGAAACTGTGAGAAAGAAGGTGAGGAGTGGTTTCTTTGCATGAAGGGTGGTTGAACATGGAATGCATTGCCTGATAGAGTGGAGAGAGTGAGAACAGTCAATGAGTTTAAGGAGTGGTATGATAGACTGTGTTTCCTAGAGGGACCTCCCTCGATGAGTCTTGATATACTTGTATTTCTTAGAAAGAACCTCCCATGATGAGTCTTTTGACTCCATAGAGGTCTGAATAATAATAATTTTAGAACCCTTTTCAATTCCAACTGTTTCCTCTTGATCCCAGGTCATCCCATTTCTTTCCTGTCTATACATGCTCTCATATCCTCTTGGAGCATCCACCTTTCTCAAGCTGTGCACCCCTGTCCACGTTGAGCCTCCCCATTTCCCTGTTCATCTTGCACACCCATTCTCTTATTTTCCATACTCATGCCACTTACTTCCTCATTTATAACCACTTCTTCAATCTCTCCTGCTCATCTACATCACCTCCCACCTGATCTGATCCATTCTCTATACTCACTTCTCTACCTTCCAGCAACAGTCTCTCCAAATGACTCACACCATAACCATTCAAATGCAGTCCATCGCTCCCATGCAGTTCACTTTGTCCTTCAAACTCAATCCACACATTAACAAATTGTATTCCCCCTCTCCACACACATTTCAGCCAACATACCATTCATAATCCTTACTCTCCACTTCATCTCACCACAGTCATACCTAGGCAACGCGCTTACTACCCTTCCTGTCACACTATTTTCTTTTATCCATCTAAGCAGCCTCCTTCGTACCTATTAAAACCATCAACTCCTTCACTCACTCCCTCCTCATATCCAATGCCTCAATCACTACTCATTTTACCGCATGGAAAACATACCTTGTGCATTCAGCACACCTTTAATAATGGAGGTGCCACTCACTCGTCTTTTGTTAACTCTTTCGTACCTACCTTGATTTGTTTTAATTGTTTTCACCCGAATTTTCTTTTCACTCCACATCCATTTCATCTCTTGCCTCATCCAACCCAATTCATCTTTCGAATCTCGCATCACATTCTCTCTATCATTTAATCTTTCTAATTTACAAACTCTCAACTCCCGCTTCGCACTTTCACTCTCATTCATCCTTTTGAGTTTCTGTACTTTCAGTCCATACGTCCAACTTTTGTTTTTATTCATTCTTTCTATTTTTCTCACTTTCGATCCTTTTGTCATGCTATTTCTGGTTTCTTTCATTCTCTCAATTTTGTTTCTTTCTGCCACATTCACCTTGCTTTCTTTCTTTTTACCATCCATTATGCTTTTCAAACCACTCGTTTTCTTTTTCAATGCTTTCTTAACAATTTTTTGCCTTTCTTTCACACCATGCATCTCTTTCGAATGAGCACTCATTCTTCCCTTGACACTCTCGCTACTAACACTTTGATGACATATTAGCAATTTGATGATATATTAGCAAATAGCATTTGCTAATATGTCATCATCAAATTCATATTAGCACTCATCAATTCCTCGTTCTGCTCACAGTTCAACCACACACCCTCCTTCTATCAGCCCCAAACGACCACAAACCGTCTACGTAATCAAAAGAATACATATAGCACACCTCGCACTTCACGAAACGACTAGTGAAAGTTAAAATCATGCACTGACAAAGCTGCTGCCATCTTTCCTCTGCCGTTACTACTCGAATTTGTAATCAAGTTTAAGCAAAATATCCCACACACTAATAATACTAGTAGCGCACAACTTTTATAGCAGCTTTTACTCAAACAATCACTCATATACGATTAATTATTTCAAGAATAACTTATCTGAATCCGGAGCACTTCTTACACATCATTGCTAATGTTGCCTCACAAGACATGTTTGAAAGGTTTGCTTAAAAATATGTTAAAACAGAAATAAAACTAGAAGCTGAAAATATAATACAAAAACAATGGAATAAAGGACGTAAGACATTATGACAATAACAACAAAAAAAAAGAAAAAAAAAAGATTACAAGATGGGAATTAAGACAGCAAGAGATATAAAACTCTAAAAGCAAGACTGAAGACTCTGAAGCAAGAAGGGAGCAGCTCCAATTTTATCAACTTTTAGAAATTAAGTAAAAATTATTCCAAAAAAATACTTTTAGACTTTTATTTGAAATGTTTTGCCAATGTACAATGTACACATAATACATATCAGAGCACTATTAGGTAAAATCTTTTTTCCTTAGAGTTGGGTGAATTTTCAACATTTAGAGCTAGCCCCTCCCATTTTTTTGTACCAAATTGCATAAAAATATGCAAATCTAAGATAACTTATTAAAATCAGTAACAAAATGTTGTTACAAAACTAATTATTACTACATGGGAATACATTAGAAAATATCAAACAATGGGTTTATGAAAATCACAATGAAATGTTTACAAGAAATCATGAATGTTAGTTGCAAAGTTGTAGAGTGAAAGCACTATAATCATTATAACTCTCTACTGGCATATTGGTCCTGTGTTCTTCTTACACCAATTTATTCAGCAATTTTTTTTTCTTCTTTAACATACAGTGCAACCTATAACTCAATTTTTGACCAAAAATGGAGCTCCCTTTTTTTCTTTTCTCTTTGTTGTTGTTGTAGCAATGTCTTCAATTGGCATGTGAAATAAAGTACAAATGATACATTTTAAAAGACTTAAGAAATCTAAAAACATAATAAGACAATGTATACAATTGTAGAAATGATATGAATTAAAGGGAGAAGGTATTTAAGAGTGAACAATTTCAAGAATAATTAATCCTCTGTCCACTAATGTTTTGTTACATTGGATGTCCAAAAGTTTGTATGTAAAAGTTTTTAAATTTGAACTAATTAGTTGAAATAATTGATTTGATTAATTGAAATACTTTAAATCATGTGAATCAAGACATGAGTCATTTACTAATAGACTGTTTCGATTCACATACAAAACAAAAGCCTCAAGATATTTTAAACTTAATAAAATTAATAATTTCAGGCTAATTACTTAAAATTTGAATACAACTTTCACACACAAATTTTTGGATTCTCAATGGACCAAAACATTAGTGATAAGCTAAATTAACTATTCTTAGTCCATCTGGAGTCAAATTTATTACTTCCACCTCTTCCGTGCAGCATTCTCCTTTTATGGCTGTTACATTACCGATGTCCTGTGTACAGAAGAAGTAAAAAGGTTTTAAATTTATTAACATCTTTCAGTAAGTTTAGTGATAGACTGCATTCCACTATTAAGCAAGAATAAAATAATTGTATAAACTTTCTAAATTTAACACAACATCTAGAAATCATTACAGTTTATCATAAATAAACAATCATTTTGTAATCATATGAAAGCATAAATAAATCAACAATCATTTTGTTGTTTATATTGTGTTTTGCTACTTGTTTATTCTTACTGCTTCTGATTCTGTAAATGCCGTCCATAAAAAAACACACTGAAAGCCAGCGACATAGAAAGCTTCGGTACAAAGATCGAGCTCTGCCTTGGATTTTTCGTAGTGGATGCATTGTGAAAATTGCTATATGTATGCATCAAAATATGTGAAAGATTTGTAGACTGTTTGGGTAAATGAAAAGAAGAAAGGCACTAATGTATGTGAAAAGTGTCTTGATAGATTAGAGTGATTAGAAATGGTACCATAGTAGAAGAGCATACCCAGAAGTTAGTGAAAATGAAAAGCAAAATGAAACATCTGGAAGAGGATATTAAACATCTAAAGAAGAGATTGGCTAATGAGAATGAAAAGGAGGAAGTTAAAGGATTACTGAGAAAGAGTCAGAGAATAGTCATATATCATTGTATGCAGACTCGAACATTAGAGATGTGACGACAAATAAAGTGCACAAAACATGCTTTCCTGCTGGAACAACGAAACATAACTGACACATCGCAGAAAAGGAAAGACTGGGCATCAAAATTAGTGGTAGTTGTGGGCACAAATTACTTGGTTGGGGGAAAAAAAACGAATGTTGAGAGGGACTCGAGGAAGTTGTTACAGCAGGTAAAGAATAATAGTGTTGTTAGAAAGGTCGTTAGCATGTTGCTCAGATATGACAATAGTGAATTAAGAAGGAAAGCAGATATAATGAATAGTAAGATGGCTGAGTTGAGTGATGCGAAAGGGGTTCACAATTTGTAAATCTATGGAGTGAATTTGAAGGAAAGTTGAAATGGTTCAAAGTTGATGGATGGCATGTGAATAGATTTGGTGTTGGGCATTTAGAAAGGCTACTGATTTCTGAGAAGGGAAAAAAAATCAAGAAGTTAATGAAACTAATGATCCAAGTGTACTTGTGAAGAGCAGGATACAACAGCCAAATGGGTTGTACAACAAAAGGAAGATGGATATGAAGTTGAAGACATGGTTGCAGCATGGCAAAGTGATGGAACGCATAAAGGTGAGGATGAGACAGGTAGGAATGGAAATCAGAGTCAGGATCAGGGAAACAGAAGCGGTCAGACCAAAGTGAGAGGTGTGGTATAGCAGCTAGAATAGAGAATGTGGATAGGGATTGTTATATTTGTATACAAATGTTAAGAGTATTTGAAATAAGTGAGCTGAGTTTGCTGCATTGATTGAGTCAGTATGCCCAAAAATAATTGGAATAAGTGAAACTTGGTTGTCTGAGAAGAATATGATGTTGGGAATAGAAATGAAAAGATAGAATTTTTTGGAAGGATAGGAATGTAAAAAAAGAAGGGGGAGTGCTGTTAATGATTGCAGAGGAATTGTGTCCATACAGTGTGGAAGTTGATATTACATGCACAGATTTTGAATTTGTGTGGTGTGAAGTTGAAATTAACAGCTATTATATCTGATAGGATGCTGTTATAGACCAGGGAATGTAGAGCATACTGATTGTGAAATGTTTAGGCAAATTCGTTGGGCATGTAAAAATAAAGTGATCCTGATGGAAGATGTTAATTACAAAAATATAGAATGAAAGAAGGAGATAGTGTATGGGAACAAGGAGAGTGAGTTTGTTGAATTTGTGAGAGATAAATATCTCTCACAAATTCAACAGGATGTGGCAACAAATCCTAAGCAGCATGTGGCTGAAGCAACTAGAAGCTTTAATGTTTTGGATTTCATGATAACTTCACAAGATGTAGTTGTAAATGATGTGTGACAATGCCGCTAGTTGGGAAAGTGATCATGAGGTATTTGTTTGGAAAGTGGTAAAACAAGAAAAGGTTACTGCCAATAATGTGGAAGTATAAAGCAGATGATTATAGGAAGCTCTGCAGTCAGTTAGCATCAGTACGTTGGGAAGATGAGATGACGGAAAAGAAGTTTACAGTGCATAGAAATTCACAAGGCAGTATCTGACAAGCAATAACTATGAGTATATAATAACTATAGAGTAGAAGTGAAACGGATGAACAGTGAAATCAAGCAAGCTGTGTTGAAAAGAAAATGCTATGGAGAAGGTACAAGACTGTTGATGGTAATTGAATCCATGAAGAGTAAAAAGTGCAGAGTAGGAATGACGAGCATGGTAAAGAAAAAAAAGGTGAAGTATGAGAGGAAATTTGCTGATTAACCAAAGTTAATTTTTCCGCTATATATCAAGGAAGAGAAAGAATAATTATGGCAGGTTGACACTAGTGGATAGTCATGGCAGCAGAATAACAGTTGCAAAGGATATAGTGGAATTATTGAACAAGCACTTTATCAGTGTATATCAGAGTTAGATGCAATGAGGGAGATTGCACGGTTGCACGGAGTGATACATAGGGCAAAGCGGCAGCTGGAGCGATTGCAAAATTGTTTACTGAGCGCATCAGCTAACCAAAAGAAGCAAATGTGTGAAAAGAAAAATAAGAGTATGATCAGGAGTGTAAGAAAAATGAAGGAGCGAGTGTTGTATGGTGATTCACTAGTAAGAGGTGTAATAGATGAGAGTTTGACAAAAATCGTACTTACCAGGTGCGAAAATTAAGGATGTAAGTGAGTCTATTAGAGCACAAAAGCAGAGGGTGAAAGAAATGATAGTAGTGGAAGGAATGAATGATTTAAAATGAGAAAAATTGCTATGAGAGAGGACTTGAAGGAATTACTAGAGGTAGCAAAAGAAAAGAGTGAGAGAGTTAAGATAGTGAGTCTCTTGCCACGGTATGACAGAGAAGAGTTGAGAAGGAAGGCCATAATTGCAAATGACTCTATGTGCAGGAAGGAGGAGTGGTGAAGAGTTTGTGGATGTGTGGAGTGAGTTTGATGGGCAAAAGGATTTATACAAGATGGATGGTTTCCATCTGAATGGATTTGGTGTGCGGAGGCTGGAAAAAGTGTTGTTGAATGAAGTGAAAGTGAATGTGCAGAATCAGAGAAACTAAAGTTATTAAAGGGGGGGGGGTGGATATGCAGACATCAGGGAGGCAGTTGAATGTAAGAATGTGTATAATATGCCCAAGGTAGTACGAAGGACAACAAATCAGATTGTTAATATAAGGCATCAAGATAGGAGTGAGACTAACAGGTTTTTGTATTTCATGTATACTAATGCCAAGAGTATTAGGAACAAGGAGGAGAAGTTTTTGGCCTTGATTGGCACTACCAGGCCACAGGTTGTTGGTATTAGTGAAACATGGCTGACAGAAGATGATATAGCTATTGGGATAGAATGTATAGTGTGTTCAGGAGGGACAGAGAGAATAAAAAGGGAGGAGGGGTGTTATTGATGATAGCTGATGAACTGCAGCCAAGGAGAATAGAAGTTGAACTGCAGGATAGAGAAAAGAGCACATTTGAGGCTATTTGGTGTGATATTGAGACTAGCAGAACAAAATATACAGTTGGGTGCTGCTATAGACCAGGTGATGGAATAGAAGGTGGGGATAGTATGCATAGGCAAATAGAAGAAATGAGTGGAAGGAGAGTAATTATTATGGGCGATTTCAATTATGGTAACATTGACTGGAAAGAGGAGAGGGCACATGGGAGGAAGGAATTGGATTTTATGCGGTTATTAAGGGACAACTATCTGCGACAGCATGTAATGGAAAACACTAGGGGTGTTTGAGAGTGCTTGACATAGTAATTGCATCTGAGAATTTGACTGTAATGAATATGACCACGTTGCCACCAATTGGTGAGAGCGATCATAAGGTCTTGACCTGGGAGGTGGCTAAATGTATGGAATTCTCAATTAAGACAGGGTACATGTGGAATTACCAGGCTGGTAAGTATGACAAGCTTAAGAGATTGCTTGGTTCAGTGCCATGGCATGTAAAACTGGATGTTAATAGTGCATGGGAGGTGGTTAAGGAGTATTTGCAAGAGGTAATGGCTGACTGTATACCTAGAGTCCGAATAGTAAATCAAGTAGGGATTATATGGATGAATAACATCATTAAGCTTGAGCTGCAAAAAAAGAAACAACTGTGGATGGAATTTAAGGAGAAAGGTGAACTGCAGGCACACGAACGGCATAAAGCGCAGGCCAGAAGGGTAACGAGTGTGGTGAGAAAAGCAAAAGCGGATTACGAAAGGGCATTAGCCATGCAAGCTAAAGAGAATCCCAAACAGTTTTTTCGATATGCTGCAAGTAAAAGTAAAAATGTATACGGCAGAATGATTTTAAGGAATGCCAATGGTAGGGAGGTAACTGAATCAGTTGATATAGTGGTATTACTTTGCAAGAGTAATCATCCAGGTGGTGATATTGCAGGAATGAAGGAACCAATAGCTTATACAGGAATTGTGGTGAATGAAGTGGAGGTGAATAGTCTACAAAACCTTAATGTGAATATATCTGTGGGAATGGATGGTATACCAGCTCGGGTCGTACATGAAGCGGCTAAAGAATTGTCAGTGGCCTTGACCATTTTGTTTAATTTGAGTCTCGGGTCTGGGTTAGTCCCGAGGGAGTGGAAAGGGGAAAATTGTTCCACTGCATAAAGGAGGTTCCAAGACTGCTGTTGCAAATTACTGACCGATCAGCATATCAGGAGTCGTTGTCAAGGTTTTGGAGAAAGTAGTCAAGAGAAAAATACAGGAATGGATAGATGAAAATGGGATACTGTATGGGGGACAGCATAGTTTTGTGAAGGATAGATCATGCCTCAGTAACTTCCTCACATTTTATAACACAGTGACGGCTGGACTGGATAAGGGTAATGGGTTTACAGTGATACTACTGGACCTTGCTAAGGCCTTTGACAGGATACCACATGGAATTCTAATCAGTAAACTGCAGCATATGGGGATGGATATAGGGTTGGTGAGATGGATAGGAGGGTGGTTAATGGAGAGATATCAGAGAGTAGTTTATTCAGGAGTAGAGTCCGAAAGACGGCCTGTGACTAGTGAAGTGCCGCAGGTTCTGTTCTTGGACCACTACTATTTAATTTGTTCATTAACGATATAGGAAAGGATCTGAGAGGAACTGTTCATTTGTTTGCTGATGATGCAAAGGAAATAGCTGCTGTAAGAAGAAAAATGGTGAACTGATAAAAAATAGAGATGCAATAATCAAAAGAATTCAGGAATTTTATACTGAACTCTATGAAGACAAAGGCCGGGACATCCAAGAATCAACTATGGATTACTCAAGTGAGGAAGAACATGATGCCCCTGAGATCTTACAAGGTGAAGTGGAAATGGCACTGTGGGAAATGAAGAATGGAATTATGGTAGACTTCTTAAAACTGGGAGGAAGCTCTGTCATCAAACAGTTGAGTAAACTCTTCAATAAATGCCTAAAACAGAGAAACATTCCGAAAAATTGGAACAATTCACTTCTAATATTAATTTTTAAAAAGGGCAATAAGGAAGAAATTAAAAACTACAGACCTATAAGCCTACTCCCCACCATATATAAAGTTTTGACAAAAATTATAAATAATAGAATAAAATTTAAACTAGAGGGAATGCAATCCTGTGAACAAGCTGGATTTAGGAAGAATTAGAAAACTTCGGACCATATTCACACATTAAGACAGCTCATTCAAAAATCAATTGAATACAATAAACCCTTATGTCTGGCCTATATGGACTATGAAAAAGCATTTGATTCAGTTAAAACATCTGCAACACTAAAAGCACTTGAAACCCAGGGAACTGAGAAACCATATATTGAAACACTAAAACATATTGACAATAATGCAACTTCTGTAATTAAATTATATAAAAACAGTGAAAAGTTCCCAATACAAAAAGGCATCCGGCAAGGCAACACCATATCTCCCAAATTATTTACAGCTGCACTAGAGGAAGTCTTTAGAAGCCTTGATTGGGAAACAAAAGGAATAAACATCAATGGAGAAAGGCTACATCATCTGAAATTTGCAGATGATATTGTCCTGATAGCAGATAATCTTGAAGATCTGGAAGAAAGGCTAAATCAGCTAAACAAAGCCTCCAGAGAAATTGGATTAAAAATAAATAGAGAAAAAACGAAAATAATGATGGATAAATACATAAATCATAGAACTATCAAAGTTGAAAACCATGAAATAGAACAAGTTACTTCATATGTATATTTGGGCCAATTGTTATCCTTTGAGGAGTGCCAAAGAAAAGAGATTGAACGAAGAATTCACCTTGGATGGATGGCTTATGGGAAAATGAGACATAATCAGAAGTGACATCCCTATGAGTCTAAAAAGGAAAGCTTTTGACCAGTGCATACTTCTTGTCCTAACATATGGAGGAGAAACATGGACTTTAACAGAAGTCCTAAACAAAAAGCTGAGAACAACACAACATCGAATGGAAAGAAGTATGCTAAAAATAACATTAAGAGATAGGAAGACAAATATCTGGATAAGATCTCAAACAGGTGTCATGGATATTGTAAAATACATCAAACAGGCTAAGTGGAGATGGGCTGGCCATATTACCAGATGCAGTGACGGGAGATGGACTAGAAAAACAACAGAGTGGAGACCAATGGATGGAGCAAGACAAAGAGGAAGACCAAGAAGAAGGTGGAGAGATGAACTGGAACAAATTGCAGGAGTGAGATGGATGGGAGAGGCAGAAAACTGAGTGATCTGGAAAATCATGGGGGAGACCTTTGTCCAGCAGTGGACAGAACCAGAAGGTTGAAGAAGAAGATGCAAAGTTAGGTAGAGCAATAGTGAATGCACATGATGTCAAAATTTTGCAGAATGATTTGGATAGATTGGAGGACTGGACTAAGGAGAATGGATGTCAGTTTAATGTGGCAAAGTGCAAGGTTATGCATTTTAGGGTGAAAAGATTAGCAGCAGTATACCACATTGGTGGAACTGTACTCCAGGAGATTGACAAGGCCAGGGATTTGGGAGTGTTGGTGGATAGGAAGTTGAAGTTTAGGGGGCACATTGCAAAAGTGGCTAAATCAGCTCATCAAATCACTTGGTTGCTGAAGAATACTTTGACGAGCAGATCAAGCAAGTTATTTTTCCTCTGTATCGAGCCTTGATAAGATCCCATCTTGATTACTGTGCCCAGATTTGGGCACCAGGGTTTCTTCTTGATGGGGAGGAGATGGAGAGGATCCAGAGGCGAGTGACCAAGATGATAACAGGTCTATGGAATGAACCTTATGAGAACAGGTTGAAGATTTGTGGGTTGCAGAAATTGATTGATAGGCGGAAAAGGGGTGATGATTGAGACATTTAAATTACTGATGGGTTTCTATAAGATTAATTCAGAGGATATTTTTGAGAACAGGACTGGTAGTGGGAGGACTAGGGGCCATCCATGGAAACTGGGCAAGAGTGTGGTTAGCAAGGGTGTTAGAGCTATGTTTTTTACTTGGAGAGTGATAAATGAGTGGAATAAGCTGCCAGAGTCTGTTGTGGGTGCCATGACTGTGAATGAGTTCAAGGCAAAGCATGATAGATACTGTGTGAATGTTGAATAGTTGTTCTTGACATGATGTTAGGGCCTCCCTCGATGAGTCTAAGGACTCCTTGGAGTTGCCCGTAATAATAATATCATATTGGTGTAAATGATGCAGTGCAATATACAGAAGGGAGGCAAGTATTAGGAGAAATGGAAGTGAAAGAATCCGAGGTGTATCAGGTGTTCAGTGGATTGGATGTTAATAAGGCTGCAGGAATGGATTACATATCACAATGTATTCTTAAGGAATGTGCACAACAGCTAACTGTTGTGCACAACTATTAAACAACGAAAGAAATGGAATTCAAAAAACTAGTGCACATGCTTAAATTGGAATCCCTCTACGCATATAGTCACATGTTCATGGATTAAAACTATTGGGCTGAAATTAAAATTAATTAAATTAAAATATAGCAGATAATTATTTAATACAAATGAGGATTATTTCCCAAACTTTTGGAATAGTGAGACAGTTGTTCTGATTAAGATTAGGTCTATGAAGTAAAGCTTCAGCACTCTCTTTATATAAACATAATTTTAATTCATTAACATGAGATTGTATACGTATAGAGATTCCAATTTAAGCCTGCAGGCTACTGTTTCTTGAATTTAATTACTTTTGTTGTTTGATAGTTGTACCGATGATGTCTTATGATACATAAGACGAAATATTTACATAATAAAAAAGTTACTTACTGTGGCATACGTGTTATTCTATAGTTATGGATACCCACAGGTTTTCACTATATAAATAAATAAATAAATAAATAATACAGTGATATTCTTTGACTTTGCAAAAGTGTTTGATAGAGTAGCACATGATAAGATGGTGTACAAGCTGCAGTGGATGGAAATGGATAGTATATTGGTTAGATGGATCAGATATTAGCTCTCTGAACGATATCAGCAAGTTATGTATGATGGAGCAGTGTCCCAAAAATGGAGAATAACCAGTGGTGTGTCCCAGGATTCTCTTCTTAGGCCACTGTTGTTTAACCTGTTTTTAAATGATATATCATGTGGACTAATTGGGAATATTCAGTTGTTTGCTGATAATGTAAAGTTGGGGAAAATTATAAGTAGCACTGCTGATGTCAGTTCCCTTTAAGAAGATTTGAATAGTATTTTGACTTGGACAAAGGAGTGGGGGGGTTGTGGTTTTAATATTAATAAGTGCAAGGTGTTGCATTTTGGAGTGCAGAAATATAAGGCTGTGTACTTAAATATACACATGTGACTACAGTACTTCAATTATTTAATAAGTAAATATTTTGTCCTAAGTATCTTAGAACACCATCAGTACAGTAATTTCAAACAATACTAGGAGTAACATACAGTTAGGGCACATGCTTACAATGGAATCCCCCTATGCGTGCAGTAGTGTGATATAGAATTACATTAAAATATATCTGATAAAAAATAAATTAGATTAAATTAAAATAAAATAACATACATTTATTTTACACAATTAAGGATAACAATTTCCCAATTTCTTTAGGGATAGTTAGAAAGTCATTACAGTTTAAATTGGGTCTGTGATGTAGGGCTTCAGCACTTTATTTATATAAACGTTCATGTTTATATAAGGATCTATGTAGATGTTTGGTGTTTTTCCACTGGATCCTATGGTTTGGGTTTTCAACTCCGTGTTGTGTGAGGCCAGATTTATGCGGTTTGATAAGACGGATACGGTCTTGATGTTCAGAGATGCGTTTACTAATAGATCCCCCTCTCTGTCTGTAGTATTATATCTTACAGAAACATGGAACTACATAAATGCCAGGTAGCATCAAAGGTGTTGTCTTTAGGAGAAGTTAGCAAATTATAAATCTGGTTGATTGGTTTATAGGTAGCAGCAAGTTTGTATTTCTTCATAATTTTTGACAGACATTCGGAGATGCCTTTGACATATGGTATGGGAATCCACAGGATTCCCATACCATAGTCAAAGTCAAAGTCTAGGTTGATGTGTGTGGGGAAGTGACAGATCATTTTCTTGAGTTGTTTTTGGATTGTATCCATTTAGTATAGCTGTATTTTTGATGATTTCCAATTCTTGGTTTAAAGATTCTTTGGAGGAGCAAAATCTGTGTGCTCTGGCTACTAATGATTTAATGATGCCATATTTTTGAGATTGATGGTGAGCAGATGAATTGTGAATGTAACGGCCTGAGAACATTGTCTTACGATAGACAGAAGTGGAGATAGAACCATCTTCTTTTCATTGGATGTGTAAATCCAGAAAGGAGATACCCTGCGAAGATTCTTTTTCTAGTGTGAATTTGATGCGAGGATGAAGAATGTTGATCTTATCTAGAAACAGGTATAGTTCTTGTTCAGAATGACTCCAAATGGCAAATATGTCATCAACATATCGTAGCCAAATTTTTAGTTTAGGTTCAAAAATGAAAATTTTGGGCTCTCCCTTATCACCAAACTTAGCGAACCTTTTTCTGGAATATCTTGAAAAAAAGCATGCACCCTAACTGTATGTTACTCCTAGTATTGTTTGAAATTACTATACTGATGATGTCCTAAGATACTTAGGACAAAATATTTACTTATTAAATAATTTAAGTACTGTGGTCACGTGTATATGTTTACGTTATGAATACTCCACAGGTTTCACTACATAATAAGGCTGTGTACTATATTGAAGGGTGCTGTACTGCATGAAGTGAATGAGATTCATGATTTGGGAGTGATGGTTGATAGTGGACTGAAGTTTAGAGAACTTGTTGCAAAGGCTGCACATTGTAGTGGTGCTACGATAAGAAGTACTCTAACATTAGAGTTGAGACCTATGATTGTAGTACTACCACTAACAGTATTACATGTGACAGTGAGTTTGAATCTAACATTAATTACATAGTGGGGTGTTGTTACAGACCTGGCGGATCAGTTCCTAGTGATGAAGAAATACATCACCAAATAGAAAAGATGAGAATGAAAAGAGTAATAATAATGGGAGACTTTAATCATCCAAATATTGATTGGGTAACAGTGAAATCTCATGAGAAGAATGAAAATGAATTTATTGAGCTATTTTGGGACAACTTCCTCAAGCAGCATGTAACAGAAGGAACTGAAAGTCAAAGAGTGATAGAGATTTGATTATAGTGTCAGACGGTGTTTCAGTTAAAGATGTAACTATTCTGCCTCCAATTGGTGACAGTGATCATGAGGTACTCAGTTGAGAAGTGACTAAGTTTATGAATGTTCCATTCAGGAAAGGTTATATGCTGAACTACAAAGCAGGAACTTATGACCAAATGATGAGTATACTGAGTTCAGTGAAATGGGATTGGCTGCTGGATGGGAAGAATATTGACAGTGCATGGGAAGCATTTAAACAATACTTAAAAATAATGCAATATCAGAATGTGTCCAGAGAGTTTGAAGAATAAATAGGGTAGGAGTCAAATGGACGTGTAATCTTATTAAGCAAGAGATTTGTAAGAAATGGATGATGTGGAAGGAATACTGTGTGTATAAGGATGATAAAAATTATAAGCAGCAGGCTAGAATAGTCAGACTATTGTACGAAAGCAAAGTCCGAGTATGAAAAGAAACCTGGCGTGCTAAAGACAACTCACAAGAATTCTATGGATATACTCAAGTAAAAGAAAGAATGGAAGAATAACTCTTCTAAATGCAGATGGTCTGAGAGTTACAGATGCAGAAGAGGTTGTTTAACTAATATGTGCCATTTTTGTTAAAAGCTATCAACCTGGTGTACATGACATTGAGTTCACTGCTGCTACCTCTTCACTGGATGAAGAAACTCAGGTGTATGATGGCAAGGTATTAGAGCTGTTACACAAACTGAGTAAGAATTCAGCAATAGGAACTAAGGTGATATCAGCACGTGTGTTAAAAGAGTGTTCAGCTGAACTGGCTATTCCTTTGACCAGGCTGTTTAATATGAGTCTCAGAACAGGGAAGATTCCGCAGGAATGGAAAGATGGTATGGTAATTACACTGCACAAGGGTGGTGCAAAGACCGATGTATCCAACTATCGATCAATTAGTATCTCAGGAGTGATGGTGAAGATTTTGGAAAAATTGGTTAGGGGGGGGCTCGCATTCAGAAATGCGTTGAAAGTGAATCTCTACTTTGCAATGAGCAACATGGGTTTACTAAGGGAGGTTAATGTTTTAGCACTTGCTCGCATTCTATAACAATGTTACCATTGAACTAGACAAGGGAAATGGATACACCACCATGATACTTTTGGATTTTGCTAAGGCATTTCACAGAATACAGCATGGTAGACTGCATAAATTGGAGAATATGGGTTTGGATTATAGAAGAGTAGAATGGATAAGAGGATGACTGACTGACAGATATCAAAGAGTGGTATACGGGGATGTGACTCTGCAAGATTTAAGCCGAAGCCAACGCTGCAATAAGAACAGAGCGCATCAAAGCACGTTGGACTACCGAAGAAGAAAAGATCCTCGCCACTCATGAGATCGAGTTGACAGCACGAGGGATAAAGAAAATCAATGAGGATTTATTTAAGGCATTCCCATTAAGATCCTTGGATGCCATTCAAGTGTCATAGATGGAAAGCCAGTTACAAAGCCTTACTTCAAGAATTAGCAACCCATCCGCCGCGTCTATCATAAAATATTAGTTAAACGACTTCAGCAACATATACAGCATGATTATAGACAGAGGGCTTTTGTCCCTTCAGATGGCTGTGCCGAGAATATATATCTTCTTTCTTCTCTTCCCTCTGATTCCCGACGCCACCTTAAGCCTCTATATATGCCATCACTGGACCTCCAAAAGGCCTTTGATAACATCTCCCTTCCTGCTCTCCTTCGAGCGCTGTCTATTGCTGGATGTCCAGAACCTTTTCTTTCCTATGTTATGGAGTTATACTTGGGTAGCTCCATCACTATCACTACAGGGTCCCATGCAACTTCTATTCCCGCAGTTTGGGGTGTTTGTCAGGGTGATCCTCTATCTCCCCTTTTCTTTAACTGCATCATAGATAAGTTTCTTCATTCTCTTCCTAGCCATATAGGTTACTTTCTAGGCGCTTCTTCCTTTAATGCTATGGCCTTTGCGGATGGCTTGCAGGAACTCCTTGACCGGGCAGTTGACTTCTTCTCTATTCGAGGCCTTTCTGTTAATATAGTCCTGCTCTTTAGCTGTTGTCCCCCTCTGGTTGTGACAAGAAGCTTAAGGTTGAGACTATAGAGTTTCCCTGCACGGGAGGCCGTTGCATGCTTTGACCATCCTGGAAGAGTGGAGATACCTCGGTATCGTGTTCATCCCAAAGGGAAGGTCTTCTGTCCCTTCTATCCTAGAAGCTGGAATCGCTTCTTTGAGGAAAGCTCCTCTTAAGCCAAAGCAAAGACTGCTTCTCCTTTCCTACTATCTCCTACCTCACTTTTACCACAAGTTGGTGCTTGGTAGGACATATATCTCAGTACTGTCCCAAATGGACAGGGCTATCCATTCAGCCATGAGATCATCGCTCCGACTGCTGCCTGACACTCCTACCGCATATTTCCATGCAAGGGTAAAGGATGGTGGGCTTGGGGGTTCCATCACTTAGATGGCTGATCCCATGCCTGCGGTTGTCAAGAATCGTGCAGTTAGAACTATCTTCTTCCCCCCATCTGCAGAGAAGCTTTCTATAGCCCATTAATACAAGAAGACTTTAGGCAGGCTAAAGGCTGATCCCATTATCAAGGTACTTTAATTGAGTCAGCACCCGCAGAACACAAGAGATAGGCATCTCTGTTGCACTGTTCCGTAGATGGTGCTCCTTTAAAAGAGTCATATCTGGTGCCTCCCCAGCATGATTGGGTAAGGGATGGCACCAGACTCCTCCCTGGGTTCGAGTATATTGATCTTATCAGGACGAGGATTAATGTCCCCTACTCGAGTCCGCACAGCTCGATGGGGTAGTGACGACTCCAACTGTAGGGCTGGCTGCCACTACAGTGAGACATTGTCTCATATAGCCCAGTGTTGCTTCCGCACCCATGGGATCCGCGTGAGGAGGCATGATGCTGTGGTTTCCATTCTGAACAACCGCTTTAAGAACAAAGGTTGGGAGACTGCGGTGGAACCACATAGGACCTCCGCGGGTTTGCGTAAGCCAGACTTAGTGATTAAAAGAGATGGTGACATTTGGTTAGTTGATGCCCACGTAGTGGGAACAGGGCGCCCACTAGCCTATAGCCATAATAATAAAGTAAATTATTATAAAAATAACCAAGATCTAGTTAGTAAGATAAATAGAGGAGCATGGGGCAACTCCGAGGTTTACCAGCGCCACCATCTCTTTACATGGCATATGGAGTGCAGATAGTTAAAGCAGCTTGGGCTTACGTAGAAGGATATAAAAGTTCTTTCCTTGAGGGCCCTACAGGGCACACTGGTGGCATGTCGTTGCCACCAGAGAATGACTATAATGATAACTAGAACAGGCATAGGGTGAAACACTTGTAAAGGCTTAGGCCTATATCAAGTCTGGACGTGATGTAAGGGTAGTACTGCCCATAACCAGTACAAAGATTAATAAAAAAAAAAATAATAAATAAAAATAAATAATCAGTGGTGCACCACAAGGATCAGTGCTTATTCCCACATTTATTCAATCCATATATACAGCTATTTGCTGGTGATTTCAAGATAGGTAGGGTAATCAGGAATGCTGCTGATATGCAGTACTTGCAAAATGATTTGAATTGGCTGGAATTGCGGGTATGGGAAAATGGATGTTAGTAAATGTAAAGTCATTCACTTTGGCGTTATTAGATATCCAATGTTGGATTATACTGGTGGGATTATACTAGAAAAAATTGACCAGGCTAGATATCTTGGAGTATTAGTAGATAGGAAGTTGAAGTTCAGGGGCCATGTAGCAAAGAATGCAAATACAATTCAAAAGATAAGTGCAATGCTGAAACAAACATCCACGTGTATAGATAAGGATGTCATTTTGCTTTTTTACAAGGCCTTGATAAGACCTCACTTGGACTTTTGTGTGAAGGTCTGGTCTCCTGATTTCTATTGTGATTCTGATATAGTGGAGAGAGTGCAAAGGAAAGTGTTAAAAATGATATCAGGATTGTGGAATACTGATTATGAAGACAGATTGAGAATTTGTAGATGCAGACACTAGCAAACAGGAGAAAGAGGGGGTGATATGATTGAGACTTACAAACTTCTGAAAGGGTCATACAGGATTTCAACTGATGGAATTTTCAATTTATAGAGAGTGGGGAAAGGACAAGAAGGCATCCTTGGAAGCTGAGAATGAATGCAGTTAAGAAGGGGGTGAGGGCTAGATTTTTCTCTCATAGGGTGGTGCATGATTGGAATGGATTGCCATTGGATGTTGTGAGTACTACAAGGCACCAGCTATCACACTACTTCTTGAATGAATTCAAGAAGTATGATGTGGCAAGAAGTATGAAAATTGATGCGGCAACTGAACAGGTTGCCACGTCAATTTCAACTTCCACTTATCATATTGTCAACAGCATTGTCATTGAAACAGATTGCTCTCGCTCTCTGCATTAGCATTTTTAAGATAACATACTGTTGAGAAGGGTGATTGTGCGATTGTTTGTGTAAATATCTACCTGTATGTGTGGGTTTTCTTAAGCAATCTTAAGACATAACTTTCTCTCTGTTTTTTTTTTTTTTTTTTTTTTACATAGAGGGAGCCTAATTAGGACTTTAGTCTATGTGCTGTTGCTAGAATTTTTCAAACTAGTCCCATTATTACACCATGTTCTTGTAGTCTTGCATACTGTGACAAACTATGTTTTGTGCTCTGAAGATGCTGGTTATAACACCAGCAGAATATCAGCAATAAGTCAGTAAATAATTATTTACTTATCTTGCTGTGTTCTGATATATTACTGTCAAAATTAGTCAACATGTACGATGAACATATAAGCCTTTCTACACATTTCTTTCTGAACAAAACTTTAAAATTCCCATATATAAAATCTGTGATCTATACATATTTAAATTACAAGGTCATCTTTACTAGTCACTTTAAATTATTAAACCATCTAAAAACTATAGAAAAACAAACAAATAATGAAATTCTTCAGCATTGCAATGTGGTCTATTGCTTCCACTGCCAACCAAACTGCGATGATATTTATACTGGGTTTACCATTAGATCTTTACATTGTACGAACATCATTGTGATGCTGTTAATGTCCATCGTCCCTATATTATTATCATTACGGGTATCTCCATGGAGTCAGTAGACTCATCACGGGAGACCCAAACTAGCAAAACAATATCTGTCATATCTCTTCTTGAATTCATTTACAGATGAAGAGCTCACAACTAAGTCAGGCAATGAATTCCACTCATTCACCACCCTCCAGGCAAAAAACCTTGTTCTGACACCTTTGTTAACCACACTCTTCTTTAATTTCCAGAGATGACCTCTTGTTCTTCCATCACTATCACACAGCTGAAACATTTCCCCTGCATCAATCCTATAAAAACCTTTCAGTAATTTGAATGTTTCTATCATATCCCCTCTTCTTCGCCTATCAACCAATCTCTGCAATCCACAAGCTCTCAATCTATCAATGTAGGGAGCATTTTTTATATCACTCACCAACTTGGTCACTCTTCTCTGAATCCTCTCCACAGTTCTGAGGCTTGCAATTCCATAATGTAAGCAAGCACAAAAAAACTTTCTACCAATCAGAACATCACATACGTTGATACAATCTATATATAGGATGAACTACTAATCTTCCATTTTTCCAAAGGCAGACATATGAAAACTGTCATTCACCTCCTAAACATTCTCCCTTTTATCCATATTATTCCAACAGCGTTTTAAATTGTATACATTATATTTTATTATTATTACTAAGAAAGACAAGACCTCCAAGGAGTTATGGATTCATCTGGGGAGACCACATGCTATCCATACCAGCAATTATACTTGTTCATGAATCATTCACTACTTGTACAGACAACATCCAATGGTAATCCATTCCAATCTTGCACCACTGTATGAGAGAAAAATCTAGCTCTTACCCCCTTCTTGATGGCATTCATTCTCAACTTTTAAGGATGCTCGCATCCTTTCCCCACCTTCCATAAAATGAAAAATCCATCTACTGAAATGCTGTATGACCCTCTCAGAAGCTTTTAAGTCTCAATCATATCACTCCTCTTTCTCCTGTTTGCTAGTGTTTGCAGTCAAAAATTCTCAATGTCCTCACAAATCAGTATTCATTAATTCTGATATCATTTTTAATAGGAAACCAGACCTATTACCACACCTGCACACAAAGAGTCCAGGTGAGGTGTTTTTAAAGCCTTGTAAAGAGGCAAAAAACATCCTTATCTTTATATGTCAAAGTTCGTTTCAGCATTCCAATTATCCTCTGAGCTGTATTTTAAATGTTTGCTATGTGGCTCTTGAACTTCAACTTTCTATCTATTTAAACTCCAAGATCCCTAGTCTGATCAGTTTCTTCTAGCATAATCCTACTAATATAATATGACATTGGATATCTAAATCACATCAAAGTGCATGACTTTACATTTACTAACATTGAACCAACAGCCATTTTCGAATGCCTACAATTCCAGCCTATTCAAATCATTCTGCAAGTACTGCATATCAGCCACATTACCGATTACCTTGCCAATCTTTGCATTATAGCAAATAGCTGTATGTCGCCTGTCAAATCCTTCCCAATGTCATCAATGTACAGATTGAATAACAGTGGACCAAGGACTGATCCTTGTGAACTCATATCTCCCCATATACCACTTTTTGAAATCTGTCCATCAGCCATCCTGTTATCCACGCTAATACAGTTATCCCTCGACTTACGTCCGGGTTCCGTTCCATCCGGCAGGACGTAAGTCGATACATTAAATCAACAGAGTTATAGGGGTTAGGGACTTAACCGTAATAAGTATACTGTCATTTAAAATTTTAAACCTTATTATAAAACTGTGTTGTGTGTTACTGCCACTATTCAATGTGCTTTACTTATTCCCCCTCTTCTTTTCATCATAAATTTGTTCATAGCAAGCAAATGCGTCATGTACTTTCGTTTCTACTAATAAGTAGCATTCAATATTGGGGGTCCATGTCTTCAACCATTTTGAGAACATCGCTAAATGCAGAGAACATTTCTACAAGACCCTTCACTGTGAATTGTTTAACTACCTCTCCTTGTTTCTCTTTTCCCTCTTCCTTTTCTCATTTTTCCTCTTCTGCAACAGTTGTTCCTCTGGTTCGACCAATTCTTCGTTGGTCAACTCTTCAGGGGAACTTTCTATGAGTTGAATTATGTCGTCATCATTCACTTCGAGATTCATATTGTTTGCTAGGCCCACTATTACAAACTTCCAAAATCGTGCACAAACCTTTTTAATGTCTTTTTCTATATGCCACTCATAACACTCACAGGTCACTTCGTCCCAAGCCACAGCAATATTTTTAGTAGCATGATAAATATTGAATGTTTTCCAGAATTGCATGAGAGTCTAGTCATTTCCTTCAGTGGCAGAAATGGCTTGTGAAAAGTTGTCCGTAGATAATAAGCCTTAAACGCTGCAATAACTCCCTGATCCATCAGTTGGATCAATCAAGTAGTGTTTGCAGGGAGACATGACCTTGAACTTGGTGAAGATCCGTACAAGACGGATGACCTTGAGTATTATCTAGAATTAATAAAATTTTAAATTCTACATTTTATTTCACACACTAGCTTTTTATTTCACTGGCATAACAGTTGATTAAGGCATCCTCAAACAATTTTTGAGTCATCCACGACTTCTTATTGCTCCGATAATGAACTGGGAGTATGCTTCCTAATGTTTTTGAAGATTTGTGGATTCACACTGTGCCATATCTTAAATGGTTTCAGTTTATATCCAGCCACATTACCTGTAACAGAATCGTAATATGGGCATTAAGAGCTTTAAAACTAGGTACAGATTTCAGCTTTTTGTGGATGAATGTCCGCTCGGGCATTTTTTTCCGAAACAAGGATGTCTCATCCATATTAAATAATTGCTGTGGCAAATAATTTTCCTCCGTAATAATTTTATCCAATTTTTCCACAAACTCCTTGGCAGCCTTCTTAGCACTTGCTTTTTCCCATACATTTTCACATTATGCAGCGCAAAACTCTGCTTGAATCTCATGAACCAACCGGAAGAAGCGTTGAATTTGTAGTCATAATCAGGTTCTGCTTTCTCCTTCAACATGTTGAAGAGACTTAGTGCCTTAGCGGTTATAGCCACAGTGCTAAGCACTTTTGGTTCACTTTTGGTTCAGGTCCTCTATATATAGCCGAAAATGTTATTTATTCCCTTATGGGATCACAGATGTATCTTTGAAAGGACATAACTCGAGGGATGACTGTATTTCATAATATAATCCCATATTCTCCAATTTGTACTAGTCTTCCATGCTGTATTCTGTCAAAATCCAAAAGTATCAGTGTATCCTTGTTTAACTCATTGGTAATGTGAGCAAATTGCTCAAAAATGACCTTCCCTTTCAGGTGGGAGATGAATGTCATCATTGTACGAGACCACCAACCTGCTTATTGGAGGCCTGAAGTGGCTTGAAAAATTTCCGTTTTGGTCTCTAGAGTGGGGAGGGGGTTTCAAGACCACGTAAAAAAATAAAATAAAATACATAAAATATATATATCCATAGCCTATCCATGGTACAAAATGTACTATATGTTTGCAATCAGTATACTCCTCCTATTCTATTGTATTTTCTCAGTGGCTTTAACAAGCACTTAAGCACTCACAGCCTTCCAAGTATCCTTGGATTTCCTATTCCTAATACGAGGATAAGGTGGTTACCCTTATGCCTCTAAGAATTCTTGTCTGTAAATTGTGTGTGTTCTACTGGCCAGTTTGCCTGTTCTGAGGGATGAAAAACCCTCTACCTCTGCATGAGACCAGCTAACTCACCTTTAGTCGAAAGAGACCAGATAAAGGACCCCTCGCGTCACTTGACAGGAATCAAACCCAGGTCTTTCCGACCAAAGGACTTCGTCTATACTGACTAAGTTACAGAGGCTCTAGTATACCCCTCTATTGATCATAATTTCCTGCTATGTATTTCAGCATGTAACCTTTTCTGAAATGAACATTCGTAAACTTATCCACTTCCCAAATGATACCACATGATCACCGTCAGCAACCAGAAGTAAAATAGTTGTCTTTAAACGACCCCCCCCCCCCCCCAACACTATAATCAAATCTAACAGACTTTAAAATCAAGTTGCTTCTGTCAGATGCTGCTTTACGTAGCGTCTCACAACATCTCGATAAATTCAGTTGCATTCTTCTCGTGAGATTTTACTGCTACCTGATCAATGTTTGGATAACTCCTCCCATTAAGATTACTCTTTTCGCACCTATTGTCTTTATTTGGTATTGCATTTCTTTATCACTCGCAACTGATCCACTAGGTCTGTAACAACAACCACTATAATTTGATCTTGTTAGACTCCACCTCACATCAGATGGCTTCAAACTCACTGCTACGTAATGAAAAACTGTTACCAGCATTACAGTCATAGGTCTCAATACCAACTGGATTCAAGTCATCCAATATCAACCAATATCATAGTAACATGCCCCCTCTCCTCTCCTATTCTTCCTGAAAATAGTGTATACTCTTTACATTCGATACCAGTTAATATGTTTGCTTCTGATAGCCAGGTCTCACTAATGCCTACAATCTGAGGTGTCAACATATTGACCAAGGCAATAAACTCAATCCTTTTGTTTCTGATACTCCTAGCATTCATGTACAGATATATGTTTTTAATATCTGATCCACACACGAAAGGCCACAAGACCTATAGTGTGAGCAAGAGGAGTTTGTTTAGATTTTGTTTGAATGGCTGAGGGTTGTAATTTTTGGGGAAGGCAGAGTGGGGGAGACTGTTCCAAAGGACAGAAGTAGATGGAATGAAAGAGGAGAAAGTGAAGTTGGTTCGGTGAGTTTCAAGATGGACTGTGAAAGGATGTTGGTTAGCAGTGACTCTTGTTTTAATTATTTTGGAGGAGAGTGGAGAAATAGTAGTGGCCAATTCAGCAGAGCACTGTCCATGAATGTATCTTTAGAAGAGGCACAAGGCAGAAACTGAACGTCCATGAGAGAGAGAGAGAGGGATTGAAGTGGGTTTGTAAGAGCGGGATCATTAATTAGCCAGATTGCCCTCTTCTGGATAGAATTGAGCAATCTTAGAGAGAATTTTGGTGCACCACCCCAAATATGGGAGCAATATTCCATGGTTGGATGGATTGGGTTTTGTATAGAGTTAGCAGCTGTGAAGCTGTGTGTCGCGTGAAAAAGTACACCAAGTTTTTTGGCAGCTGTAAAAGATATGCGCTACCTGATTGCTTTTTTGTATACTTGTCTGTAGTTTGCATGACACAGTTGGATAACTTGCAGATCTCTATTCTTATCTAGTGTTTTATTTATGCAGGCATCTTTTGATAAGTCCAAACCGGCAGGGGCGCGCCAAGGGTATTTGCCGCCCAGGTGCAAACTTTTATCGGTCGCCCTTAAAAAAATAACTAAAAGAAATTGCATGTAGCATTTACTACAATAAATAAAATAACAATTTATGCAAACCAAAAGTTACGTCTTATTTATTAAAAACACAGAATACATAGTTTCGTGTAGTTATTTTTAACATTTTTTCAAAAACAAACAAAATAAGAACAAAGATTAATTGCACATGCCTTTATGTAAAATTTACTTGATGTGATTTTTTGTAGCAAAATCATTTATTATATCCTCCATATCTAAATTAGTAGCAATTTGATGTTCTATGCTAATAAGACTTAAATTGTTGAGTCTATCCTGTGTCGTACTGCGGAGATGATTTTTTTATAATTTTAAGCTTTGAAAAGGATCTTTCGCCAGTTGCAACAGCCACAGGTATTGTTAAATAAATTCTTAGTGTTATTGACAAATTGGGGAAAACACTAAGATCATTCGAAAATATATACTCCAGTACTGAAAATGCGTTCATATTCGGATTAAGATAGATTAAAATATTTTCTATTTCCTCGCATAATTCCAAGGAGTTTATATCAGAATCTTTACCATCTGTCAATTTTATCTCCAAATCTTTACAATATTTTAATTTTTCTTTTTTCTACGTTGGTTTTAATCATGTAGAAAATAAATGTCATTTAAAAATTCATAAACATCATGTTCTTTCAATAATGTAAATCTTTCATCAAGTTTCAAAATAGCTATATCAATTATAACTAATTAAAAATTAACTTTGAAATTTTGTTCTTGCGATTCAATAACTTCATCTTCACTTTCATAAGAGAATAATCTTTTTATTTTCCAAGGTCTGACTATTGGTATACAAGGAAAAATTGGATCACAATCCACTGTATTTGCAATTTCGGTTGCTTCTCCTAACATATTTTGGAATGCCTTATCTGTTCTACGATCCTTTAAATAAGTTTTTAGGTCTATGAACATTTTCATTATTGTAGACATAATTACGTCCAGTTTTTGCATCAAATTACTTATGATAATTTTTGATAAGATTTTGTGCCATATAACAAGAGAACATATGAATTTGAAAGACTTAATTTTTAATAATAATGATTCAGCTTCGTTCCTTGTGTCGCTATCTCTTGATTTATCTTGATATAAAATGTATAAAGCATCGTATATTTTTTCTAAATTATACCTTAAAGCTTTTACAGGGTCTATGCAGCTTGACCATCTCGTATCACAAACTTATTTAACAGTAAAACTTGGGCATTCCTCTTTTAAAACTTTCCAACGATAGGCTAATTTAGAAAAAAAAATATATATTTCCTGAATTAATGAAAAAAAATTTGCTATTTCACGTGGAACACTTACAGCATCATTTACAACTAGATTAAGCATATGAGCAGCACATGGTACGTAAAACTCTCTCGGGTTCATATCTAACATTCTCTTTTGGAGACACTGATTTTTGCCCTTCATGTTTGCCTCGTTATCATATGCTTGAGCATGTAAATCATAATGATTTATATTTTCTGATTGCAAAAAATCTACAACAAAATTTGTTAAACTTTCGCCAGTTGAGTTAGTAATTGAATAAAATCCTGAAAAGTGTTCTCTGAATTCTATTTTCTTGTTGCCAATATCGAGGTAAACAAATCTTACAACAATACTTAATTGATTTTTGTGAGATGCGTCTGGAGCGGTTTAAAATGATAGCATAATATTTATTTAATTTTAGCATATTAACAATATTAGATTTTATTTTTTCTCCTATTATTGAAATTATTTCATTTTGCATTTTTTTTGCCTAAATAATGTGGCATTTTGTTCTTATCGGTTTGCATTCGACTTATACGATCTGCCATTACATTATCAAATTTTGCTACAGTTTCTATTAATTTTAAAAAATTACCGTTGTTATCTTCAAAAAGTTTATTACTGTTAACTCTGAAAGCTAAATTTTGTGCTGCTAAAAATTGAACTGTAAAAATAATCCTTTCTATTACCGATTTCTAATTTTTTTCAAGTTTTATTAATTGTTCATTTACCGCATCTATTGTATTATTATTTATAAATGTTTTTTTTTAAATCGATCCATGACTTGTATCATTTGATATGTGCTTCACTTTTTCCATGGAGCTCTAATGTTCTCGATAAATGACGCCAATCACATCATTGAACGCATTAATTTTATCGTTAAAAGTTTACAAGGAAAACAATATACTGAATTTTTGCATTTAGAATACAATAACCAATTTCTGTGTATCTTTTCGTTATTACTTAATCGTTTATAATAATAATCTGCTGAAAATGATCTACTTTTTTATCTTTTGTAAAATCAATATCATATACAGTAGGCCCCCCCGTATCTGCAAGGTTTGGTTCCATCGTTTTCAGTGGATACCTGAAACCGCAGATAGTGGTGAACCCTATATATACTATGTTTTTTCCTATACATAAATACCTATGACGACAAAGTTTAATTTATAAATTACGCACAGTAAGAGATTAACAATAATAACAAATAATAAAACAGAACAATTATAACAACATACTGTAATAAAGTTATCTAACGGTGAATGGAATCTTAGCAACCTCAGAAGTGTGTAGCTTTCACCACCTTTGCAACGAGTTGCCCTGGTGTTGGACAATCTCTGCAATCATCGGAACTATCTATTACTAAAAGAAAGAGCCATCCTGCTTCATTTTGGTGATGTAAAATTACATAAGCAAAGCGGATATTAAATCCAACATTATTTCAAAGCCGAATGTTTGTAGAGACTATGAAAGTTTCGTAAGTTGACCTTTCATATGTTAATATCTTCGGACCGGGGTTGACCACAGATAAGTGAAACTGCGGATACAGGAGTCCAATTGTATTTGTTTTGGTCCAACAACTATTAGAATCATTTTGAGATTATCTGTTATTTTTAAAGGCCACTTTCCTGGATCATCAAAATCATGCTCAAGGATAGAATTCATAAGAGAGTTTTCAGTTGTTATACTTGTATTGCACACACTTTTGTCCTATTTCTTCCAGGTGAACCGAGTGAGCTGTTGAGAGTTTCAGAAGTGAAAGATGAATTTTCTAAGCATCGTTTTTTAGAAGCTATAGAATCTTCATTTAAATGTATTGGCAGAAGAAGAAGAATCTTCAAAATTTTCGAGCAACTGAAGATTTGTCTGTACATGAAGATGTAGATGCAAAATAATTGGAAATAGGAGTTGTAAATTTTTTTACATTTTCTTCTTTCTGTGCTCTTAGTTTTCTATATTCCACTCCAGAAAATCTTTTTCTTCCATCTGACATGTAAAAGTAAGGGTTATTAATATTATATTAGTTATGTATATTATTTCTGGGAAAACTCCCAAGTTATTCCTCTTAATAAACTATTATAATTACGGCTATTTTGCCTGCTTCAGTTTAGGAGTTCCCCTGTTTAAATGTCATTGGCTATTTACTCACGGATTCTTAGGGCATTGTAGATGTAAGTTTACCAAAACGTATATGTAGCATAAGGAAGAGAAATTTACACATACCTTTTTCTGGGTGTTGCGGCTTTTCTTCTTTATGCGATGTCCGAAAACTATTGAGTGTGTGGAGGGGGGGGGTTAGGCAATTTGGGAGAATTAAATTAGAAAAACCCGGGTTTTTTTCCCGTAATATATATATAAACATATATATTATATTACGTAGGGTGGGGGAAAGGTGAAAGGGTTGATTATTTATATAGGGGGGAAGGGGAAACAGGGTTGACGGGGTGCGGTCCGTTTCGACTATTTTCCCAGAAATAATATATATAATTTACTTGTGTCTTATAACCATACAACCCCTATCATTGGCTCTCTACTCATAATCTCCCCACCAACCCCCCCCATCACAAAGCACCCTTAAAAATAGTTTTCACCTAACGCACATACCAACACAAGCTTATGTCATGGTCGCACCTCACATATTCAATGAGTGCATAAACTTTACAAAAAGTACATACCAAAAAACCATCCTAACATACACCGCTCAAAAAATACACATAACAACTTTCCTCAAAAAATGCCTCGATCACAACATCACACCAAAATTCGCCACGGTACACGGCAACAGCACGATTCGAGGAAACAAAAAAATTTGCTACCGAGCATCCCGTGCCCTCATAAAACAAGCCATAAACAACAGGTTTAAAAAGAAACAACAAGCATATTCATACGTTCACAAAACAAAAAAACAGATTGAAAAAGCTACTAACCACAAACGAATGGGCAGTCTTTTGGGATAATACCCAATCTCACATCAATGACTACACGCTATTATTAGAAGATCGACATGCAAAGAAATGGTATGCACTAACAAACACCCAATACAACAATTGCGTTGCTTCCAACTCTTCGGATTTTTCCGAAGAGTTGGAAGCAACAAAAAACAATTCCATCATCAATCTATCGCACCACACCCTCATGCCCGACGAAATCACCATCCTGAACAAAGGATTAAACTTTGGTGTATCCCCTAAGTACATACAAAACAGAGACATCATTACCGAAATTAGAATATGACCCTAACAAAGAAACAATATTCCACAAAATTAACAACATCATAAACAGTAAAATAATAATTAAACCAAACATCAATCCCAACTTACAAAAAGCCCTTTTATCCCTAAAGAGGAACCCAAACATTATTATCAATAAAGCTGACAAAGGGGACACTGTAGTCATTACAAACCAAACCGATTACCACAACAAATAACAGCCATCTTAACCGACCAACACACCTACCGAAAAATACAAATTGACCCCACCCCGACCTCATAAAACAAATCAACAGTACTCTACAAATCCTAAAAAATGAAAATAAAATAGACAAAACCACACTGAAAATCACAACCCCCGGCACCACACGCACCCCTTGTATGTTCGGACAAATAAAAACCCACAAAGATGGGTACCCGATGAGACCAATAGTCTCCTACAAAAATACCACCACAGCCCCTTTATCAAAATTCGTAGCGAAACTTCTCAAACCATTAATTACAACGTCTAACTTCATGATAAAAAACACGGACGACCTTTTCGAAAAAATAAAAAACCTAACCCTATCCCAAGATGACATCCTCACTTCATTGGATGCGGCCTCTTTATACACTAACGTCGACGTTCCCAGAACTTTAGACATCGTACACACACTACTCACAGAAGACCACACCCTACACTCTCGTACTAATCTAACACCCACTGACATTATTAACTTAATAAAACTAATAATCTCAGCAAACTTCTTCAAGTTCAACAACATGTACATTCAAATCTTCGGACTCCCCATGGGCCAAAACATCAGTGGACAACTAGCGGAATTATTCCTAGCACATATAGAATCACTTCTACTCCACCCTTCCCTTCCCCCCAGCATCACCTTTTATGGCAGATACGTGGACGATATTCTGTGCATTGGTAATCCCACACACATCACCACCTTAAAAACATCCCTAAACGGTTACAGCAACAGACTAAAATTCACCACAGAAACCGAACAGAACAAATCCATCAATTTCTTAAACTTGACATTAACCAGAACACACAACAAAATAGCCACAAAAGTATACCACAAACCCTCGCATATCGGAAACTACCACCATTTTCACTCATGCCATCCATATTCTGTTAAAAAATCTGTCATCTTATCACAATTCATAAATGCCTACAAATTTTCAACCAATCAGAATAATCTAAACGCAGAAATAAAAAAACTAACACAGATCTTCATAAATCGCAACTATCCTACACAACTGATTAACTATGCAAACAAGATGGCAAAAAATCGCCAAAACAACCCAAGCACCAAAACGAACTTTCCAACACAAAAAATTATCAAACTACCATACACCCAAAACACATACAAAGCTTATAAATACATCTTCAAACATACTGACTACAATCCTTTCTTTTAGGCTTGCATGGTGATCCGAATGCATTTTTGGAAATTATGGAGACAACTACCGTGTTTGAATAAAAACTTTAGTTTAATATTACTAAAATTTTACAATTCGACGTTTCGACCTTTATGTCAAGGTCATCTTCTGGAGCATACAAATATACACAAGAAACAAGCTATACTACAATCATACTGGTTCGTTAAAGACACTGACTAACCACTACCACAATTGTTGGCCTGACCTCTGGTGGAAATAAAAAATAAATAAATAAAATAAAATAAAATAAAAAAAATAATAAAAATAAAATAAAAACCAGTGTGATTGTAGTATAGCTTGTTTCTTGTGTATATTTGTACGCTCCAGAAGATGACCTTGACATAAAGGTCTAAACGTCGAATTGTAAAATTTTAGTAATATTAAACTAAAGTTTTTATTCAAACACGGTAGTTGTCTCCATAATTTCCAAAAATGCATACTGACTACAAATTGGTATTCACCACAAACCAAAAACTGGCAAATCTCTTAAAATCCACCAAACCTCACAAACAGAAAGAAATATTTGAACATCACAATGTAGTCTATAAATTTCCCTGCTAAAAAGACTGTAATATTACCTACACAGGTTCCACCATCAGATCTTTATGGGCAAGACCACAAGAACACTACAGTGACTGTAACATCCCTATTCCAGAACATCTAAACACTAAAAAATGTAACATCAAAAAGAAACATCGAATACAAAGCACAGGAAAAACGGAAATAGCTGTTCGCGCCCTTGAACAAAAACATACCCCGCAGATCGACAAGGGCATCATAATAGATAGACAAGACAATGAAACAATGCTAAGAATATCAGAAACAATAGCCATAAAATGTGACGCGAACTCTATCAACGTACACAGGCCCTACATAATCTCCGAGGTTTGGAAGCTTCACAACATAAAATTGAGGTCACAACCCCGACCAATAGGCAATAACACAAACACTTCAAAAACAGAAGCACCCACCCGACCTGACATAGCATCCACTTTCCCATTGTGTTCAGATGATGACCAAGAATAGTCAAAACGGACCGCACCCCATCAACCCCGTTTCCCCTTCCCCCCTATATAAATAATCAACCCTTTCACCTTTCCCCCACTCTACGTAATATAATATATATGTTTATATATATATTACGGGAAAAAAACCCAGGTTTTTCTAATTTAATTCTCCCAAATTGCCTACCCCCCCCACACACACACTCAGTAGTTTTTGGACATCGCATAAAGAAGAAAAGCCACAACACCCAGAAAAAGGTATGTGTAAATTTCTCTTCCTTATGCTATATATACGTTTTGGTAAACTTACATCTACAATGCCTTAAGAATCCGTGAGTAAATAGCCAATGACATTTAAACAGGGGCACTCCTAAACTGAAGCAGGCAAAATAGCCGTAATTATAATAATAATAATTATATTAGTTAAATTTTACAATGTAGGATATACCAAGAAATTAATATTATTACTATTAATGATTATACTGCATTGTATAATCCGAATTAGATATTAGCTACATAAAATAAATATTCGATATTTGTTTCTTGCCGCCCGGGTGCGGTGCACCCTTTGCACCCTCGAGTTGGCACGGCACTGCAAATCGGACAAACACAAACTCATTATTTCCTCAAAATCATTTCCATTATTTGGAAATGTTTCCCATTATTTACACAATTACATAGCATTGTTGCTCTTACATAGAGAGTCTCACCATTCCTCCCATCACAGTTTAGTTTTCCTCACCCTCTGTGTTAGGACTCATACCAATTAATAAGTGTTTAAGACTTCTGATACCAAATGCATTCAAGAGTAGACCATCTTATACAAATTCATTCTTCCCTCACACTCACTCCACAATTCAAAAACTCACAACCATTTCTTCTGCACAGTATGTGCATCAAATTGTTTGCCATCATAGCCCTTCTTAATTCATTTCTATCATATCTATGTAATATACTTATGATTTTCACTTTCTCACACTCTTTACTCTTGCTTCTTCCAAAAACCCTTTCATATTCTCTCTCATACTGAACTTACCACTAGTTAAGTCTTTCATACCTACTGCAATTAATTATGTCTTCAGATTTCTTAGGTCTGTTAAAATATATCACTTTTACTTCGTTTGATATTCTAGTTTTGCTTTTAGAGTTGTTTTATATCTTTCTATATTCATTCCCATCATGTAATCTTCATTATTTTATTTATTTGTTGTTGTCATAATATATTCATTATTTCCTTTATTCCATTGTTTTCATTTGAACTTCCCATTTCCAGTAGGGCTGATGATATTGTTATACCACTGTTCTTATTAATATCTTTTCCACTTGTGGCCAAAAACAGCTCATTATCATAGGTAGTTCCATATTCATAAAAAACTTCACTTTTCTACTTCAGCCAAAAGGAGCTATGTGAACTTTTTTTTTCTTTCTAATAGAAAAATAATCTACTACTGAAAACAGTATCTTTTTTTATGCCAAATATAAAACATATTTTATGCTGAGAAATTTAAAAAAAAAAAAAACCTTAAAAATCTGAAAGACAGGTCTAGAGGAGAAAAGAAGGAATTAGCCAGAACAATCAGATTAGTAAGAAATAGCCAGTTTCAATCTACAGAAAAAACATTACAGGTAACCCTCGTATGACGCAGCACTTATACAACGCAGTCTACAAATTGTAGTAACCCTTTATCTTTTCATATATTTTTCACCGTGCAACTTAAAAATCAAATTTTATCTTTGTTAAATTTGTGTCTGTTCATATCGCGCATTGTTATAATTAGTGAATTTATATTAGGGATCAAAATAACCTTTTGCATGCATGAACATCAATTATTTGCCATATACAGTGTTTATTGTTGAAAATTGTGTTCGTTTTCTGCCAGGAAAGTGTATTAAAAATCATAAGTGTGTTAATCTCAAGCTCAGCACTTTATTTTCTAGTGAGTTATATACAATGTGCAATACTTTTTTATGTAAAAAATTTATTTTTGTAGTAATGGCCACTTAAAGGGCTTTTGTGATATGGTTGAAAATGAAATTAGTGAATTAATTGATGGGGAAATAGATTTAAATGAAGAGGGACTGGTACAATTAATAGATGACGTCGAACCAAATGGCAGGGAAAGTTCTGCTGAAGATTCTGATTGTGATGAATCCGTTATGAATTCAGTTTAAAGAAATTAGCAGAAGGATTGGACTTCGCAAGAAAGTAATTTTATGGATAATGATTCCTCAGTCAATAATAAGCAAGAGGTCTTATTACTGACTTCTTGATAACTAAACCAGCTGAAGTATGCAATGAGAATTATACAATTGATGTCCAAGAGATTTCAAGTGATGACGACGTCCTGCCACTTGTAAATAAAGAACATTTATGAAATGTTAGTCTAAAGACAGTGATGACGAAATATGCACTTTATTTTATTTTGCCTAAAACATTTATGCATTATGTGCAATGAAGTTTACATACAATTTGTAATTTTTATATTATGTACAGTATTTGTTTCATAGTTTATATGTTTTCTTAACTTACATGAATTATCTGAATTAAATAAAAATATTTTTTTGTTGGATATATCATTGTTGTTTATATAATTAAAAAAAAAAAAAAAGATTTTGGAACGTAACTCTACTTTTTCTATGTGATCTGAGTCTCGCATAACACAATTTATATAAAGTGGCATTTCTAGGGAACCTAACATCTGCATTATACGAGGGTTACTTGTATTTCTGTTTTTGAAATAGTAATAATAAAAAGAAAAATGAAGTAATGGAATTGGGTCACAATATTAAAACTTTTAATAATCCTAGCTCTCACAACATAGCTATAATTCAGTTTGTGTGTGCATGTGGGTGAATCAGTGTTATATAATTATGTTACATTTATGACATTTTCAAAAGACAAATTACAGCAGTAAAGCATTGAATATTAGCAAAATGGATATCCTCAAAAAAAATAAAAAATAAAAATCATCTGCTATACTCCTAATGCTAAACTGAGATTAAAAAAAAAATAAATGAAATGTAAAATATTGTAAATATTTCAATTACATGTTTAAAAGTTTTTTAAAAAATTAAAAATATAATAATTAGCCACATCACACGGAAGAAAGTATAATTGCAAGCATACCTTTACATATTAGAATTTCACAAGAAAATTTAAAAAAATTCAGATTATAATTATTTCAATAAATGTTATTTGATTTTTTTAATAAAAATTCTTTAAACTAAAATATTTCCAGTAACGAATAAATTTATTTTCTGAAACTTTACTCACCTGTGGCAGGCCACTGAGTAATGAATCAGGAGTAGATGAGATTTTCTGGACTTACTTCCAAAGTAAAATTTATTTTTGTATGTCTTATCAACAAACAAAATGAATAATATATAACAAAACATTAAAAGATCAGAAGCCATTCAAATTCTTGATATATGAGATTCCAAGTAAAACATTTCAAGTGACGTGGTCTCAAAAGTCACTTGTTAATTCATGAGAAAAGACAAAAAATAGCATGCTTACCAGTGAAAATCATACTTGATTCATTTTAGGTTTGTTAATGAAAAATAAGAGAGAAGAGGGAACAAAATTTTGAATAATTATATATCCTTGCATTTAATAAATGAAAAAAATTTTTTCATACCTCAACATTGTGTAGCCAGCGTTGAGGTGGAACATACTGGTATTCTCCATAAATTGGCCAAAGTGGACGATGATCTCCACTGTAACCAAAGTTAAGATGGTAAGCATTGAAAAATGAAGTAGGAGGAGGCAGAATATTTATATTTCATTCAGGGTAGCCAATTTAACATTCATTATCATGTATACACAGACATTACATCTTAAAAGTTTTTTTTTTTTAAGAAAACAATTTGATTGAAAACAAAAAAACTGAGATGCAATTAATCAGTGATAAAATTATAAATAACATATTATCTGTGACATCATGACAACTTGTGACCATATTTTAAATTAAGAATTCTAGTGATTATTATCAGACCTCCAGGGAGCCAATGACCCAATGAGGAAGGCCATACATCACCCACACCAACCATCATACCGTTTCTTAACCATAACAACTTCAACAATAATCCAGATATCATTTTTGTAACTCTTCTTTGCACCTTTTCCACAACTTCTATATCTCTTTGGAACACATGAGACCAAATCTGCACTCAGTAGTCCAGGCGCAATTGTATCAGTTGTAGAGGCAAAATTATTATTATTATTACCACAAGACCTCATTGGAGTCAAACTAGATATTAATAAGTCCCACAGCCTTATTAATATCTAGTTTACTCAACTCCCCATACACCTCTTGCTCACTTACAGTCAGTATCTCCTCCCCATCATCAACTGCTCTCAATCTCTCCATGAAGTCACATTCACAAGATTGAAAGACCTTTATGAACTGCTCATTAAGTATTTCCACCACACATTCTGCAACAGCTGTCTTTATACCATTTTCTCCAATCAATGTCATCCTTACATAATCATTCTTTCTTTTGCTGGCTACATATTGGAAGAACTCCTTAGGATTTTTTTTGGCATCATTTACTAACTGCTGTTCATACCTATCTTTAGCTATCCTCACCAACCAAGTTGCCCTCCTTGCCTGGTCTTTGTAGACCTCATGGAATTGGTTATTTCCACTTCTCTTATACTGCCTCCACAATGCCCTTTTTTTCTGTATCGCATGCTTAATCTCTTTATTCATCCATCTCACACTTACCTTATTTAACCTTCTCACCCTTGGAATACATTTAGACATTGCATCTACTAGATAGTTTTTGAAAATCCACTAAGCTGCATTGATCTCTTTTCCAACTAACTCCTCATTCCATGTTACACCTGCAAGCTGTCTGCTGAGCTCTTCTAATCACCCCCTCCCCTTGAAGTTCCACATATACCCTTTTCTCAAAGAGGTCCTTGCACTGCTGGCAATCACCCAGGTAATCACCTCATGGTCACTCTCACCAATTGGTGGATGATTTGACACCTCATTTATAATTACATCCTCTGATGAGATGACCAAATCCAAGACCCTCAATCCTCGTGTGCCCTCTGTTACATACTGTCTGAGGAAGTTATCCCTCAAAAACTCAAGAAACTCATTTTCTTTACTTCCAGTTACTATCTCATTATTCCAGTCTATATTGCCATAATTAAAATCACCCTTTTCTTATTTGCTTGGCTAATTTGATTATACATTTCATTATCACCACCATCCACATTACCTGGTCTATAACAACATCCAACCAAGCATTTGATTTCATTCACCTCTATCTCACACCATACTGCCTCAAAACACTGGCACTATTTCTCTCTTGCATCTCTACTTTGTATGGACATAACTCTTTCTTTATCATCAATAGCACTCCCCTCCCTTTTTACCCCTTCTATCCTCACGAAACACATCATACCCTTCCATCTCTATTCCTGTTAGGATGTCGTCCTCTTCCAACCATGTCTCACTTATTCTGACAATCTTTGGGTGAACAGACGCAATTAGTGCAACCATTTCATCTGCCTTGTTTCTTACACTTCTAGCATTTGTATACAAACACAACAGCTCATTTCTGGATCTACAGCTAGTTCCACTATTATGACTCACTCAATGTAATATCTCCATGCTTGACTGGGGCCATTTCCCTTTCTTCCCATTCATTCTAGAACCCTCCCCAATTCCAACTGTTTCCTCTCGATCCCAGGTCATCCCATTCCTTTCCGGTCTACACATGCTCTCACCTCCTCTTGGAGCATCCACCCTTCTCATGCTGTGTACCACTGTCCACCCTGAGCCTCCTAGTTTCCCTGCTCCTCTTGCATACCCTTTCTCTCATTTTCTATACTCATACCACTCACTTCCCCATTCATAACCACTTCTTCAATCTCACCTGTCTTACTCTGCTGCTCTTCCACATCACGTCCCGCTTGATCTGATTCATTCTCTCTACTCACTTCTCTACTTTCCAACAGCAGTTTCTCCAAGCGATTCACACCATAACCACTCAAATGGAGTCCATCGTTCCCATACAGTTCACTTCATCCTTCAAAACTCATTCCACACATTAACAAACTGTACTCCCATCTCCTCACACATTTCAGCCTGCATATCATTCATAATCCTTGCTCTCCGCCTCATCTCACCACAGTCATACCTAGGCAACATGCTCGCTACCCTTCCTGTCATCACACTTTTATCCTTCTAAGCAGCCTCCTGATATCCATTCTGACGTGCTCTTTATTCTCTGTCAAATCATTCATTCCTATTAAAACCATCAACTCCTTTGCTCGCTCCTTCCTCATATCCAATGCCTCAATCACTCTACTCATTTTACCACCTCGAAAACATACCTTATGCATCCTATCCTCCAGCACACCTTTAATAATGGAGTCGCCATGCCACACGCATATCTTTCATTAACTCTTTCATGCCATCAAGATTTGTTTTAATAGTTTTTACCCGAATTTTCTTAATTTCATTCTGCATCCATTTCATCTCCTGCCTCATCCAATCCAATTCAACTTCCGAATCTCGCGTCACATTCTCTCTATCATTCAATCTTCCTAATTTTCTAACTCTCGACCCCATCTTCTCATGTTCACTCTCATTCATCTTTCTGTTTCCGTGTTCGGTTCAACATGCGTCCAACTTTCGCTATCATTCATTCTTTCAATTTTTTCCACTTTCGATTCCTGCATCACGCCATTTCCAGTTTCATTCGTTCTCTCGATTTCGTTCTCTTCTGCCACTCTCACCTC